>NC_134207.1:125683374-126933374 GCF_965140235.1 Caretta caretta
ATGTAAATCTGGGGCTGGCTGCAAACAGACGTGTAACACTAACCTTTCAGCATATTCAATCATGTTCTCTCTTTCTTACATTTTTGACTGATTCCTGCATCACTTATTCAGTAGTCCGAACACCACCTGTTTAGAAATCATGAAAATGGTTTAAAAATAATGAGATTTAAAAATATAATAAAAGCATTTTATTATTATTAATTTACTTTTTGTTTGCTGAGTCAGTAGGATGTTCTGGGGTCACATTTTAAAGCTTTTCTCTGCAACTGTGAAGGCTAGAAATCTACTCTCTTCTCCCCCCTCCCCCCATTAAAGATTTGATTTTTGTGTAATCACATGGCTTCAGGAGCATGAGCTTGAAGAAAAACCAGAAATGTTGTGAGACTCATGACACAATTGTGAGAGCTGGAAACACTGGCTAATGCTAATGAAACATAGTGAATGGTGATTGTGCAGCTAGTGTTTCTCAAGTTTTATAATGAATAGAAACAGCTGCATCATTTTAAATTATTTTTATGTGACTTTAAAACTGAAATTGAAAACATTTTAAATAAAGGGAGATAAGGTGATAATACAAACAAGAAATATATCAGATAATCAACTTGTCTGCCAAAACCTTTGGGCATTTATATTAAAGCTGACCAGGAAGTTTTGGATGAAACATTTTTTTTTCTTTGGAATAAAAGTCTGTTTTGTCAAAAACTGAAACGACTGATGGGACAGTCTCATTTTGGACAAATTTCCCATGTCAATTTAAAACAAAAGTTTTGAAATGATCCAATTGTGCCATTTTAAAAATAAGAAAATTGCTGAGGTCAAAATTACTTTTTGTTCAAAAAATTTAGTTAATTTAGAGTAAGAAAATAGCAAAAATAAAAATGGGTTTCAGAGGAACAGCCGACCTGGGATATTCTATCTACTACCCAAGATCCATAAACCTGGAAATCCTGGGCGCCCCATCATCTCAGGCATTGGCACCCTGACAGCAGGATTGTCTGGCTATGTAGACTCCCTCCTCAGGCCCTACGCTACCAGCACTCCCAGCTACCTTCGAGACACCACTGACTTCCTGAGGAAACTTCAATCCATCGGTGATCTTCCTGATAACACCATCCTGGCTACTATGGATGTAGAAGCCCTCTACACCAACATTCCACACAAAGATGGACTACAAGCCGTCAAGAACACTATCCCCGATAATGTCACGGCTAACCTGGTGGCTGAACTTTGTGACTTTGTCCTTACCCATAACTATTTCACATTTGGGGACAATGTATACCTTCAGATCAGTGGCACTGCTATGGGTACCCGCATGGCCCCACAGTATGCCAACATTTTTATGGCTGATTTAGAACAACGCTTCCTCAGTTCTCGTCCCCTAAAGCCCCTACTCTACTTGCGCTATATTGATGACATCTTCATCATCTGGACCCATGGAAAAGAAGCCCTTGAGGAATTCCACCATGATTTCAACAATTTCCATCCCACCACCAACCTCAGCCTGGTCCAGTCCACACAAGAGATCCACTTCCTGGACACTACAGTGCTAATAAACAATGGCCACATAAACACCACCCTATACCGGAAACCTACTGACCGCTATTCCTACCTGCATGCCTCCAGCTTTCACCCTGACCACACCACACGATCCATCGTCTACAGCCAAGCTCTGCGATACAACCGCATTTGCTCCAACCCCTCAGACAGAGACAAACACCTACAAGATCTCTGTCAAGCTTTCTTACAACTACAATACCCACCTGCAGAAGTAAAGAAACAGATTGATAGAGCCGGAAGAGTTCCCAGAAGTTACCTACTACAGGACAGGCCTAACAAAGAAAATAACAGAACGCCACTAGCGGTCACCTTCAGCCCCCAACTAAAACCCCTCCAACGCATTATTAAGGATCTACAACCTATCCTAAAGGATGACCCAACACTCTCACAAGTCTTGGGAGACAGGCCAGTCCTTGCCTACAGACAGCCCCGCAACCTGAAGCAAATACTCACCAGTAACCACATACCACACAACAGAACCACTAACCCAGGAACCTATCCTTGTAACAAAGCCCGTTGCCAATTGTGCCCACATATCTATTCAGGGGACACCATCACAGGGCCTAATAACATCAGCCACACTATCAGAGGCTCGTTCACCTGCACATCCACCAATGTGATATATGCCATCATGTGCCAGCAATGCCCCTCTGCCATGTACATTGGTCAAACTGGACAGTCTCTACGTAAAAGAATAAATGGACACAAATCAGATGTCAAGAATTATAACATTCATAAACCAGTCGGAGAACACTTCAATCTCTCTGGTCATGCAATCACAGACATGAAGGTCTCTACCTTACAACAAAAAAACTTCAAATCCAGACTCCAGCGAGAAACTGCTGAATTGGAATTCATTTGCAAATTGGATACTATTAATTTAGGCTTAAATAGAGACTGGGAGTGGCTAAGTCATTATGCAAGGTAGCCTGTTTCCTCTTGTTTTTTCCTACCCCCCCCCCCAGATGTTCTGGTTTAACTTGGATTTAAACTTGGAGAGTGGTCAGTTTAGATGAGCTATTACCAGCAGGAGAGTGAGTTTGTGTGTGTATGGGGGTGGGGGGGATGTGAGAAAACCTGGATCTATGCAGGAAATAGCCCGACTTGATTATGTAAAGAGTTGTCACTTTGGATGGGCTAGCACCAGCAGGAGAGTGAATTTGTGTGGGGGGGTGGAGGGTGAGAAAACCTGGATTTGTGCTGGAAATGGCCCACCTGTTGATCACTTTAGATAAGCTATTACCAGCAGGACAGTGGGGTGGGAGGAGGTATTGTTTCATATTCTCTGTGTGTATATAAAGTCTGCTGCAGTTTCCACGGTATACATCTGATGAAGTGAGCTGTAGCTCACGAAAGCTCATGCTCAAATAAATTGGTTAGTCTCTAAGGTGCCACAAGTACTCTTTAAAAAATAAAAATGTTACAGTTGAAACAAAACATTTTGAAATTATTAAAAACATTTCAAATGACCTGGCACTTTTTTTTTCTTTTTGGATTGTCAGTTCAATTCCATTGAGATTTCAGCTTTTCATCCTGAAAATGTTTTGAAATGTTTTCAAAAAAGCTCATAAATTCTCATGGGATAGGAAAACCATTTCTTGCACAGCTCTAATTTACATAGCACTTAACAGGCTTATATCTAAACACAGTAGCCTGAGTCCTGAGTATTCCTGAAAGATGCTGAGTGCTCTTAAGTACCACTTCAATGGGACTGAGCACTCTTCTCAGGATTGAGCCCACTGCTTGATTATTCCAAAACAAACAGGATCAGTAACAGCTCTGATTAGGTATAACTATAATTGAACATATTATCCACTAGGAATAACACACCAGATGGGTTGAAAGTATGGAGAAACTATTCTGTATGCATTTGCTAGTATTGGTAAGCAGAATGATAATGAACCAAAGTGTCACATGACACAAAGAATGGAGTAAAAGCTATTAGAATCTAAGGGCTTGTCTATACAGAGACATCCAAAAAAGTTAACCCAAAAGAACAAAAGGTTTGTGTTAGTAGTGATAGTGATGATATTGTAGTATTCAGGCCTGCATATTTGCCTGAGGTAGAATTTTGGGTCTTGGTTGCCCATTTGGCTTTTGATATTTTTATATTCTTACTAGTAAATGTGAACAAAGAACAAAGACACTGTGTGTTACATCTGCCCACAAGAAGATGGGATGAAAAGAGATAGATAGATAGATAGATAGATAGATAGATAGATAGATAGATAGATAGATAGATAGATAGATAGAGCTAAAGTGTTGCTGGGTAGAGTGGGAATTTAATATACCAGTGTACACTTGAAGGACAGAAAGTCCTGCCTCCACTCTCCCGAGACAATGTCAAGCAACCAGTCAGGAGGGGTGAGGGGGATGGAGGGAAAGGTATAAGAAACACTAAAAGCCAAATAAATGCCTGTCCCTGACTGAAGCACGACCTCAGTCCTTACCCCTCCCATGGGATACAAAAGAGGTGGTACTGAAGACCCCAGACCCTCCAAAACGGAACATGACCATAAATTGTAAGGGGTGGGCCCAAGGGCTTGCACTACAGATATAATTATGCCTTCTAAGGAAGGGGAAAAGGGATATGGGGAAAAAAAGGCTCTACTGGCATGGAGAACTATGGATATTCTTGCTTGATTAACCCCAATAAAACATTGCATTGCCTGCCATGACAAAAACCAGGGGAGGGCGAAGGGAAATCCCTTAACAGTTTGAATTTAAAATGGATTAATTAAACCACATTAAACCCGTGTGTGGATACTCTTATTCAGAACTGAGCTTAATCTGATTTAGTCTAATTCACTTCCAAAGTAAATGAAGCTAAATAGAAGTATAACTATTTTAATTCTGAGTAAGGGTATCCACACAGAGGGTTAATGGAATTTGACTAATACACTTTAAAAGACAATTCAGATTAGTTTTCCTGTGCATGCCTCTGTAGACAAGTTTAAAAGCCAAGGAACTCTTGATTTTTAATAACTGAGACACTTTTAAAAAGTAAAATTTAAAAAATAACTAACTTGCTTTTATTCACCATGCTCCTTCCCACCTCCCCTCCCCCAATATAGACCACATCATATAATCATCAGAGCTTCCATGGAGAAATGCAATTCTTGACTTTCGTACCACTAGTTAGTTCCTTTTCCTTTCCTTTCCTTGTAAGACTGTGGGTTTGTCTACCCTTAAAACATGACAGTGGCACAGCTGCAGTGCTGCAGCCATGCCACCAGAGGGCTTCAGTGTAGACAATATCCACACCAATGGGAGGAGTCCTCCCATCAGCATAGATAATCCCCGAGAGGTGATAGGATGGAAGAATTCTTCTGTCAATCTAGCTCTGTCTACACCTGGAGTTAGGTTGGATTTTTCACACCCCAGAGAGATGTAGCTGGGTTGGCCTAACTTTTTATTGTACACCATGCCTAACTTTGATGAAGGCTAGTATTAGAGGAAATCCTAAAACCTACTGGATCTTCAAATTAAACTACTCCATTGAAGATTGGTGCTTTTACTCCCCCACCCTACCCCCCCACACACTTTTTTCTGAATAAATAGGTTGTCAGCAGATCAGCTACTGAAAGGGTTGGGTCCAAAACCTGCAAACCTTAACTACTGTCTGGGTGGAGGCACACCTATGTAGGAGCTAATATTCAGCAATAGAACTAATGAATACAGAACTTGCAAGTCAGAAACTGGGGATGAGGTGCGGGGGCGCACACACAAGCTGTCGTCTATACTGGAAGCTAACACTGACTACTCTTCCATGTCTGTTCCTAAGCAG
This sequence comes from Caretta caretta, assembly GCF_965140235.1. Taxonomy (NCBI): domain Eukaryota; kingdom Metazoa; phylum Chordata; order Testudines; family Cheloniidae; genus Caretta; species Caretta caretta. Next base: position 125,688,719 of record NC_134207.1, read on the forward strand.
CAGGCATCAGAGTGAGTAGAACAGGCTGGTGTGTAGAATGTGGGACAAGCTGGTGTGTGGAATTAGAACCTCTGCATGGCTGTCATTTTTTCTTTTTCTTTTATTGAGCTGAAAATCATTTGAGCCACAGCTTAAAAAATTCAGGGAGTTTGGTACATATATAAAATTCCTTGCTAATGTCTAGGAGAAGTGGAAGGTGCAGTATTATCTCTTATGCACTAAATGAATCTTAAGAAATGAGAAGAAATAATTGTTTTCATATAGAAAACTATGCACATTTATAAGAATAATGTATCCATAATTTATACTAAATAAGTAACTTAAAGGTCTTGCCATTTAGCAGAACTTGGTGGATAATTATAAAAAAGAATTTGAAAACATTGTGCTGAATAAAGCCAGTAAGTTCATCTGGCTGTCATTCATTGGATCCTATTTGTTCTTCTGCTGCATTTTTCCGATAGCTGCTTTAAAGTTCATCAAAGGTGGATGTTTTGAAATTCTAGTGGGAATCATTCCCCCTAATATTCACTATAGCCATTTAAAAACCTCTCTGTAGGTTAGCAGGCAGAAATAAGTTTTTGTGAAGAGGAAGGATGTGAAATAAATACAAATAATTTTAAAATTGATTCAGTTGGCAGATATATGAAATATGGTAGTTATGGGGTAGGAAACTATGACTTCAGTAAAACAGTACTTCTCAAAACTACAGGTCAGAAAGTTGGCTAAAACTAAGCATATTTAATACTGTTTGACGGACAAGGTGATGTGAATGCACCCTTTGCAAATGGAATCATGCACAAATTTGAATAATGACTGTAGCAATGGAGTGGTAGGTGAATGACAGCATAATATGAAATGGAAGCCAATGAATTCCAGTCCATGCACTTAGCAGATGTGGTGTTGGAAATTGCATGCAAAAATACAGACAATTTCTCTGAAATTCTACCAGTACAGATTTCTAGTACTTAAACAATTAAATGAGCCACACAAAGATCTAGCTTTAACTTTCACGAATAACACCTCACATATATATGCTCTCACAATTACTTAGTCTCAGAGTTACATGAGAAAAGAGAATGTAAAGTCTGCTATATAGCCAATTAGTCAGTATGAAATCTTCCCCCTCCCTCCCTTCCGCTTTTCTCAGAAAGAAACCCAGCGACCATTACATCTGAGCTCCACAATGCAGCAAAATATAATGCATTTTATCGTACAAAAGAGAACAGGAAAAGTTCCTCTCTCTCACTCTATAGCAAGGTCATTCTTCTGACTTTTTCAAAGCCCCAGTAATTTGTTCAAGAACACTTCCTACGTCTAAAATTTAGGGTACCCAGGCAGAAAACAGAAACTATACCATGTGACGTAAATGACAAACTACATACTTAATTCTGAACAAGAAACAGACAAAGGAACACCTCTGGGAGCACTTTGCAACCCTCTGTAGGCTCTATCAATCTTTGTTGAACAATCGGGAACAACCAACAACTTCAGGAAAATCTTACTTGGTTCAATAGTAGGTACAAAAGAGCCAAATTCAATGGAAAAATATTTGTTGTGCATTCATGCTCTACTTTAGAGACTGTAGAATTTACACTAAACTCAAAACACATACACAACTGCCTTTTGTTAGATTCCGTATTATGAATACTGTAGTTCCTCTCTCCTTGGCAGAGTAATGGAAACCTCAGACAATAGTTCAGAGTCTCTGCTTGCCCCATCCTCTGTCCCTGGGCTAAAGCAAACTCAAAAAACACCCCAACATTCACTCGTTATGTCCTCCTTGAGGACTTGCTAGTCAAAAGTTACTCTTTTTTACCTTATTTAGATTCTCTGTGTAGATTACTGAGAAATATCATCACAACATTTGTTGTGCAAAGACAGCCTTAACTTCCATATCCTGGTATTCTAATGGAGTTCCCTATTAAACAAGAAATAAAATCAACATGATTTCCAGTAAGAGTTGAAGGTGCTCAGCAGTGCTTGTAGCTGCTCAAATCCTTGTAGAATCAAGCCTAGAGTGCCAAGATCTTTCATTTTAGATAGGCAAGTTCTGAATTTTCTGGCATCTTAAGCAGGATCTTCCCACTCTGTACCAAAGTCTCAGGTATCTTGGGGCTTGCAGTTCCAAAGTAAGGCTCTTTCTTGTGTTGAAAAGCTTCATTGGAGCATGGTCAGCAGCCACCAAAAAGTATCCATTTCTGAGTACTACGTACAGTAGAGTGGACCATTACTTAACTGCATCTGAGAAACTGTAGAGTATCTCTGACATACTCCCATCTGTTAAAGCAAACAAAGATTGAAATATTTAATCTGACAGTGACAACACATCTTGTATTTCAAGTTCAGCACTCACCAACAGAAAGTAAAACAGCCTTTTTACTAGCTACTGAAGGATATTTGGCCTACAGATGAATAATCTAGCATTATGGGAGAGGGATACACGCTTAAAAATTCTTACTCATTACAGTCATGACGACTTTTCTGATATGCCTGAGGAAAAGACAGAAGGAAAGTACAGAGAGTACATATTTCCCGTCTCAGAAACAAAAATTGAAAGATCCTTGTTATAAACAATTTACATTTATAAAAGTGTGGTTTACTTTAACACCTTTGTCCAAAAGTGAACAACAATCCATGCACATGGAGCAATGAAATGGCACATTACATTCTGGGGGAGAGGAAGGGAATTTTTGCCCTTACAAAAAAGACTGTGCTAATAGATCTTTACTGTCTGTGAAGAGCAAAAAGTACCACAGTTTAAAAATCTCATGCACAGTAAGCAACATAGAACAAAGAAGGGCTGAGGCACCCATGACAGAGTCTGAAGACTCCAAAGTTCCAGGAAGTCTAGATATTTGAAGTCTATGTCTTTCTGGTTTCTCTTCAGAATAGTGTGGTCTAGCGGACAGAGAACTGAACTAGATGTCAGGAGACATGGATTCTAGTCCAGGCTCTGTCACCAGCCTGCTGATTTGTCACTGACCAGGTGTTAATCTATAAAGTAAAATATATAAAATCGCCACCCAATCTCTACCAAAGGATCCAGTGCTTTAACCCTTACTGATGCTTTGTAACTCTGATTCCTATGGCTTGTCCCATTAACTTCAATGTGCCTATTCACAGGAAAGAATAATGTACTATTCAATGTAAGGGATGCAGAATCCATCCTAAAGTATCTCTACTAAATATAACCCAAGTAGCAGCTTCGTTAAAAAAAAAATGGAGAGTGTTGTGTATTTCTCTTCTTTTAATGCCCGGTTGTATAGAAAAATATTGTTACCTATCAGCACGCAGACATTAAGGCCAGCATAATGTAAGCAGTAAGGAGGAATGGGAGGGGAATGATAGGAGTGTTATAAGGAGCCTAACAATGAGTTCATGATTTTACTTTAAACATATGCAGCAGTTCAAGTTTGGTATTAAAAATGGCTGTAGTGAATTATGTAAAGCCTCTGCTCAAATGCAATCGTAAGATCTGTAACTTTTATCATTAAGTTCTGCAACTTCAGGTAATCTCCACGCCAGAATTTAGCATAGAGTGGAAAGAAAATAAAGTAAGAGTGGATACAGCTGTAGGTAGGAGGAAGGGCAGTGTAGATACAAGTCTAATAGGTTATACTGGTAGTAAAATAACCGTGCCTAATAGGGTACAGAATGTGAGTGAGGCCAAACAGCAAAAATTAAGATGTTTGTACACTAATGCAAGGAGCCTAGGTAATAAAATGGAGGAACTAGAGTTACTGGTGCAGGAAGTGAAACCAGATATTATAGGTATAACAGAGACCTGGTGGAATAGTATTCATGACTGGGCTACAGGTATTGAAGGGTATGTGCTGTTTAGGAAAGACCGAAATAAAGGTAAAGGTGGTGGAGTAGCACTCTATATCAATGATGAGATAGAATGTAAAGAAATAAGAAGCGATGAAATGGATATGACTGAGTCTGTCTGGGCAACAATTAAATTGGGGAAGAAAACTATTAGAGCCTCCCCTGGGATAGTGCTTGGGGTGTGCTATAGACCGCCGGGATCTAATTTGGATATGGATAGAGCCCTTTTTAATGTTCTTAATAAAGTAAATACTAATGGAAACTGTGTGATCATGGGAGACTTTAACTTCCCAGATATAGACTGGAGGACGAGTGCTAGTAATAATAATAGGGCTCAGATTTTCCTAGATGCGATAGCTGATGGATTCCTTCAGCAAGTAGTTGCTGAACCGACTAGAGGGGATGCCATTTTAGATTTGGTCTTGGTGAGTAATGAGGACCTCATAGAGGAAATGGTCGTAGGGGATAATCTTGGCTCAAGTGATCATGAGCTAATTCAGTTCAAACTGAATGGAAGGATTAACAAAAATAAATCTGCAACTAGGGTTTTTGATTTCAAAAGGGCTGACTTTCAAAAATTAAGGAAATTAGTTAGGGAAGTGGATTGGACTGAAGAATTTATGGGTTTAAAGGTAGAGGAGGCCTGGGATTATTTTAAATTAAAGCTGCAGAAGCTATCGGAAGCCTGCATCCCAAGAAAGGGGAAAAAATTCATAGGCAGGAGTTGTAGACCAAGCTGGATGAGCAAGCATCTTAGAGAGATAATTAAGAAAAAGCAGAAAGCATATAGGGAGTGGAAGAAGGGAGGGATCAGTAAGGAAAGCTACCTTATTGAGGTCAGAATATGTAGGGATAAAGTGAGACAGGCTAAAAGTCAAGTAGAGTTGGACCTTGCAAAGGGAATTAAAACCAATAGTAAAAGGTTCTATAGTCATATAAATAGGAAGAAAACAAAGAAAGAAGAAGTGGGACCGCTAAAAACTGAGGATGGAGTGGAGGTCAAGGATAATCTAGGCATGGCCCAATATCTAAACAAATACTTTGCCTCAGTCTTTAATAAGACTAAAGAGGATCTTAGGGATAATGGTAGCATGATAAATGGGAATGAGGATATGGAGGTAGACATCACCATATCTGAGGTAGAAGCGAAACTCAAACAGCTTAATGGGACTAAATCGGGGGGCCCAGATAATCTTCATCCAAGAATATTAAAAGAATTGGCACAAGAAATTGCAAGCCCATTAGCAAGAATTTTTAATGAATCTGTAAACTCAGGGGTTGTACCGTATGATTGGAGAATTGCTAACATAGTTCCTATTTTTAAGAAAGGGAAAAAAAGTGATCCAAGTAATTATAGGCCTGTTAGTTTGACATCTGTAGTATGCAAGGTCTTGGAAAAAATTTTGAAGGAGAAGGTAGTTAAGGACATTGAAGTCAATGGTAAATGGGACAAAATACAACATGGTTTTACAAAAGGTAGATCGTGCCAAACCAACCTGATCTCCTTCTTTGAGAGAGTAACAGATTTTTTAGATAAAGGAAACGCAGTGGATCTAATTTACTTAGATTTTAGTAAAGCGTTTGATACTGTGCCACATGGGGAATTATTAGTTAAATTGGATAAGATGGGCATCAATAGGAAAATTGAAAGGTGGATAGGGAATTGGTTAAAGGGGAGACTACAACGGGTCCTACTGAAAGGTGAACTGTCAAGTTGGAGGGAGGTTACCAGTGGAGTTCCTCAAGGATCAGTTTTGGGACCAATCTTATTTAATCTTTTTATTACTGACCTGGGCACAAAAAGTGGGAGTGTGCTAATAAAGTTTGCAGATGATACAAAGCTGGGAGGTATTGCTAATTTAGAGAAGGACAGGGATACCCTACAGGAGGATCTGGATGACCTTGTAAACTGGAGTAATAGGAATAGGATGAAATTTAATAGTGAGAAGTGTAAGGTCATGCATTTAGGGATTAATAACAAGAATTTTAGTTATAAGCTAGGGACGCATCAACTAGAAGTAACGGAGGAGGAAAAGGACCTTGGAGTATTGGTTGATCATAGGATGACTATGAGCTGCCAATGTGATATGGCTGTGAAAAAAGCTAATGTCATCTTGGGATGCATCAGGAGAGGTATTTCCAGTAGGGATAAGGAGGTTTTAGTACCGTTATATAAGGCACTGGTGAGACCTCACCTGGAATACTGTGTGCAGTTCTGGTCTCCCATGTTTAAGAAGGATGAATTCAAACTGGAACAGGTACAGAGAAGGGCTACTGGGATGATCCGAGGAATGGAAAACTTGTCTTATGAAAGGAGACTCAGGGAGCTTGGCTTGTTTAGCCTAACTAAAAGAAGGTTGAGGGGAGATATGATTGCTCTCTATAAATATATCAGAGGGATAAATACCAGAGAGGGAGAGGAATTATTTAAACTCAGTACCAATGTGGACACAAGAACAAATGGATATAAACTGGCCACTAGGAAATTTAGATTAGAAATTAGACGAAGGTTTCTAACCATCAGAGGAGTGAAGTTTTGGAATAGCCTTCCGAGGGAAGTAGTGGGGGCAAAAGATCTATCTTGCTTTAAGATTAAACTCGATAAGTTTATGGAGGAGATGGTATGATGGGATAACATGGTTTTGGTAATTAAATATTCATGGTAAATAGGCCCAATGGCCTGTGATGGGTTTTTAGATGGGGTAAGATCCAAGTTACCCGGAAAAGAATTTTCTGTAGTATCTGGCTGATGAATCTTGCCCATATGCTCAGGGTTTAGCTGATCGCCATATTTGGGGTCGGGAAGGAATTTTCCTCCAGGGCAGATTGGAAGGCCCTGGAGGTTTTTCTCCTTCCTCTGTAGCATGGGGCACGGGTCACTTGCTGGAGGATTCTCTGCTCCTTGAGGTCTTCAAACTACAATTTGAGGACTTCAATAGCACAGATATAGGTGTGAGGTCTTTTTTAGGAGTGGTGGGTGAAATTCTGTGGCCTGCATTGTGCAGGAGGTCAGACTAGATGATCATAATGGTCCCTTCTGGCCTTAATATCTATGAATCTATGAATCTAAACCTTTTTGCCGACTTTGTAACTTCAGTTATTGTTAGCATAGTCTTTTAAGTTTTGTAACCTTTGCAAGCTTTGTAACCTTTTCAGTACCATTTGTATGAACCTCCAAGCTTTGCAATATTTCATCATGTGATCAGAGAGAGTGTGATCAAGGGGTGGAGTGTTGTAGTAGCAGTAGTGATCTGTATGACTATGCTATGTATAACCTGTATGCTCAAAAGATCTGTTACACTTCCCCCTCCCTTTTTGTCTCCTCTCCCTCTTTGAATACCTGTGAAGTGGCTTTCCCCCTCCCCCTTCCCCTCCCGGGATGCTTGGGCTGGTTGAACAGCTGGAAGATCAGAAGATCTCCCAGGTAGACAAGGTGTCTGGGACTCTGATTAGGCAGTGATCACACACCCAATGCATGGATACTGCCCAAGGTGGAGTGTGACCAACCAGATGCGGCCAAGTCACCTCTAGTCTCAGGCCATGAGGAGCAAGTCTTTAAAAGGGGAAGGGGCCTTGTGCTCAGGAGTGCACTCACAAGCTTGTACCTCCAGTGAAGGCCCTTTGCAGTGTTGCATTCCATCGTGCCTCGGGAAGACTTACCTTCAACACACCGTCCATTGCTGTGCTGTGGAACACTTACCTTGAAGAATCCTGACATCTACAGTGCCATGACTGTCCTGGGCATGTGAGTATGCGAGTGGGAGTGTGAACCCCCTACCCCCCGCCCCAACAGTGGCATCATAATAAAACAATATACGTGTAACCCTGCGTTGGTTTCTAGGAAAATTGACGTAACAGTAAAAGCAACAGAATGGAAAAGGAGAGAGTTATAAGTTGTCTATTTCTACTTCATTTCTTTCCCCTGAGTGGCCAAGTGTGAATGTATGAATCTATATTAAACATACACAAAGGTATCTGTTTGGTAAAGGTTTGTGAGGCATGACAAAGTACTTATTCTTGGAGACTATCTATTTGCTGAAATATAACAGCTCAACTTTTTTGCCAGCTCAGACAATTGAATTATTCAGTGATTTTGTTTTCCTTCAAGTAAAACATTTGGGACATGTTTCTATTTTGCAGGCAGGCAGGCAGTGTGTAACGATAATTAAAGAGGAACGAAACTTCTAAAGTTTACTTTGATCCTAGTAGAATGAAATGTAAATCACACAAAAAGAGATGTGCAGTTCACTCAAAAGGGAAGGGGTTTGGAAATGCCTGTTTAAAAAAACAAACAAACAAACAAACAAACAAAAAACAACCCATGGACCTGATTCTCTTCTCTCTTGCCCCAGTACAGTCATTTACAACCACATAAAGGGAATGCAAAATGCGTAGGGTATGTCAAACACAGCAGTCATGGGGTGTGAATGCAGCTCGAGTAGACATATCTGAACGAGCGTTCATCCAGCTAGCTCAGGTGCCAGAGCACTAAAGGTGCTGTAGTGTATGCTTCAATGCAGGCTGTACAAGCCCACCCAGAACCATGGGTAATTACTCAAGGGGCTAGCCCACAGTGAAGCGCACGCTGACGCAGCAGCTTCGCTACTCCAGGACCCAAGCTGTCTAGATTAACGCTAGCTCAGATATGTCTACTTCAGCTGCAGTCACATCCCATGACATACACTTAGAATAACAGCATTTTACACCCACTTTGCACAGGTAAGTGACTGCAAAAGGTGCAATTTTATTATTTATTATTTGCATTGCAGCCCCAGCCTCCACTGTGCTTGGCCCTGTGCAGACATATAACAAAAATATGGTCTCTTCCATGAAGAACTTACACTGGGGGAAGAAACAAGAACATTTGGAGACATGACAATGTCTGCAGCCTAAAAGTGAAAGTTTATATTGCCAGGCTGGTTCAGACTATTCGTCCAAACCAAAAACTACAAAGGGGAAGCCACTCCGTCAGTGACAAACTGAAATATTAATGTTAGTTTCACTGCCCATGAATCAGTGCTTTGTGGTGTGGGGTAAGCACTGTTCCGTGTTGGTAATAACTGAAAACTCCTTCAGGAACCAATATCTCTTCCTCTTATTGCAGGTCCAGCTTGAACATAATGTGGGCTCTCTCTTTTTGCTCAAACAAGAAATATCTGTCCACTACTCCCATAACTCCCATTCCCTCTCACATACACACCAGTTCTGAATGCATAGGGTCAGATTCTCTTTTCATTTATTTCTATTTTACACAACTGTATCTCCTCTGAAGTCAGCGAAGTTACAGCTGTAAATCCATTTAAGCAGGAGGAGAATTAGGCTTGTTGCCTTTTCTCTGTATAGCCCTGCACCTTACCATGGGTCTGAACACCCCCAAGTCCTTCAAAAATTGGTGTGTGTGTGTGTGTGTGTGTGTGTGTGTGTGTGTGTGTGTGAGAGAGAGAGAGAGAGGAGTATAGAGGTAATGTGGTGCAATGGGTGCAATGGAGGTGTGAAACCCTATCAAATGGCTCTTTGTGGGGCCTCCAGATTTTATATGTTTGATTTTCTCAGGTGATCTAATGCGCTAATTAAGTTGATCTAGTGTGACAAAGTCAGAACTGATAGTTCTGGAAGCATGGTTGAAGGCAGGTATATCAGTCTTACAAGGGTTAAAGCTCTTTTTCCTATGAACTGAAAGAGGTTACCTCAGGTTAATTATGTACACCTGAGTCTAATTAAAGGCAACCTGGGATCTTTAGAAACCTATTGCAGTGAGAAGGAGAAGCAAGCTGCAGCAGCGTTCTGTGCAGTGAGGGGAAAAGGCTTCTCCTAGGTGAAGAGCTGTTTTGCCCTATGGGGAGGGGATTTTGGTTTTATTTCTGTTTGGGAAGGAGCCTTGGTTCCCAGTGGAACCGGGCCCAAAGTTGGTTATAGTGGGTGGCTGGTGATTGGTTGCTGGCATAAGAGACAGTACTCAGTGGGAGTTCAAAAATTACATTTACTTTCTTGTTGTTTAAAGAAGCCCTCGGGCTCATCCTAAGGCCTACCCTGTCAAATATTGCAAATGAACCAAATTGAAGTATTAAACCTCTGGACGGGAACTAATTTACCCCAGGCTCCCTCCATGCCAGAGGGAGAAAAGCTGTGTCTTGACATGATGAAAGAGGTGCACTGTCACACGTGGTGTCGAGAGTGGAATCTTGGCACAGACGACTATCCTGGGGTGAGGGAACGATTCTAGAGAACAGATAAACAAGTGCAAGGGCACTGGTGTAGGCCACTGCAACACAACAGGAGGCTTCCAGGGTCCAGTTGGCTGCGCAGGAAGCATGTGTACGAATAAAGCAGGAGATGAACCATCTGCTGGTAAACCAGGCACCACAGGATTGAGCCACCCTAGAGGAAGCGGTGAGACAATCAAAATCCCTGACTACTGTGGGAGGTGGCCATGGTGGAACTCAATTGCTCAAGGCTAACATTTATTTAAAAAGATGACAGAGGATGACACTGACACATATCTCCTCATGTTTGAAATAACAGCCCTATGTATGGCCTGACATCAAGATCGGTGGGCCAGTATACTCACCCGCTTCCTATGTGGGGAGACCCCGAAGGCATATCATGATATGGTAGTGGAAACGGCTAAAGACTAGTCCCAATTAAAAACTGTGTTACTGGCAAGATCCAGAATGACTACAGCCATAACAGCCCAGAGATTCCATGAGTGGAGGAACTGGGTGAACAAAGCACCAAGATCACAACTAATCTTCCTGATCCATCTAACACTGGACTGGCTGTTAGAACTGGCAGAATGGAAAAGATTGTGGAACTCTTGAATTTGGGAAGATTCATGAGAAGACTACCACCAGACCTATGAGATTGGGTTTGCAAAAATAACCCTACCTCTTACAATGACTTAGTTGCCCTCATAGAGAGGTAGTTAATGGTCAGAGAGCTTTCTTGGACAACCAGAGTAAAAATGTGCTGGACCAAGAGGCCAGTCCCAATCCCAAAGGCCCACATCTCTGAAAGTTTGGGTAGGACTATGTTGGGGAGGAGGGATGTTGAAGTGTAGCTTGAGGCCATAAACTGACTTGAGGAACCGAGGAGAGAAGCCCATGGGAGCCAAAGAATAGTGACATATCCAGGGCTTTGTATAGATGTTATGCTTCTGGGGAACTAGGGCAGAAAGTAGCTCAGTGCCCTAACATTGAAGAACCCATGCGATGTAAACTGGGTAATAATGAGAGTTGATGTGGCTTAGTCAACCTTGTAGTAGTAGCAGCAATGATCCCACAGATATACACAGCTGTTTAGAATGCATGATATAGAGCTTTAGTAGACTCAGGAGCTTTAGCAGACACTGGTCTTTGTGAAACTGGTGGGATGAAACCAACTGTCTCAAGCCAAATGCATGAAATTAACCTCTGTACATGGGACAATTGATTACTACCCATATATTCCCATAAAGATAGAGGTCTAGGGAAGCACAGCAGTGGTAATGATGGGGATAATCCCTAAACTTTTGTACTGTGCTCATGGGTTGAGACTTCCCAGGGACTGGGAAACTACTCCCAGTAGAAGGACTGGGGCAAAGCAGTAACCAAGGCCCTCCTCTCATTTTCTTGGAATTAGCCCTTGTTTTCAACAACTGGTAAATACTTGGGAACTAAATGAGAAAGGAAGGCAGACAAAAGATTGGGGACCAAAATATAGGCCCAGAATGAAAAGGCAGTGCTCATGGGTAAGCAATCTCATCCATCAGGCCTGGAGGCAACTCAGATAGTTGCCAAGCCTGATGCTGGGCCAAGTTTCACAAAGACCAGTCGTAGGTGTGAAATTGAAATATCTCACCAGAATTGTGGGCATGTCAAATTCTCATATAAGAATTTTGGGCAAGACCGGACCAATAATGCTCTATACCAAAATATGAGAAAAATAGTCATCAAGATAAATGAGGTCCCGGTAGAGAGGAATCCCAAAGGTTCAGGCCCTTACTGTGTTATACAAATGTACCAATTATATAGAATAATCTGACTACAGGAGCAACAAATTGGAGCAAAAGAAAGACTGTATTAAATCTAGCCCACAGTCATTTGTTTGGGGGGGCATTTGCGGGTGGGTTCAATTCTAGATAGAATCCTACAAATGTTCTTTTGGCTGGGGATATACAAGGAGATTTGGTGCTATTACACCTTGTGCCCTGAATGCCAATTGCCCAGCCCAGGACCTCTGTTAAGGGTCTCTTTAATATCTCTACCAATTATTGAGGTCCTGTTTGAGAGGATAGTGATGAACTTGATAGACCTGCTGGAGAAGTTGGCCTGAGATCATCAGAGTGTGGTGACCAGAACCATACAAAACACTACATCCAAGATAATAGTGAAGCAGTTACTCCAGATATTCTCTCAGGTAGGAATACCCAAGGAGACTTTTAACAGATCAGGGGACTCTCTTTATATCAAAATTGATGAAGGACCTGTGTGAGATGCTTCAAATACAGGCCCTACACACCCCAGTTTACCATCAGCAGACTGATAGCCTGGTCAAGCACTTCAACGGACCATGTCAACCTATTCAAACCCTGGCATAACAAGCAAGCTTATATGGTCACCTAAGACACACTACTCCAGGAAGATAAACCTCAAGTACAAGTAAAGATATCTCAGTTGGCCCCTGAACAGCAAAAAGAAGTCCTTAAGATGATCAAGCAAAACAAATATGTGTTTTCAGAGAAGCCAGACAGAACCACAGAAGCCCATCATAATGAATGTAAAGATTAAACCATACAGGATCTCTGAGGCTAAAGGGGAGGAGATCAGTAAAGAAATGAAGATGATGCTGGAGCTGGGAGTCATCAAAGAGCCCCAGTGTCACTTGTCCTGGTACCTAAACCAGAGGGTACAACAACATTCTGCAGTGCCTTCAGAAAATTAAACAAGGTGTCACAGTTCAATGCTTGCTCTATACCCAAAATAGATGAGTTAATTGACAGTTGGGGAAAGCAAGATTATTGTATACCTTCTACCTGACCAAAGGATATTGGATAATCCCTCTGGCAGAAGTTGTCAGAGGGAAGGCAAACTTGTACACCAGAAAGGTTATACTAGTACACTGTCCTCCCTTTTTGGATTGTGTGGGGCACCAGCAATCTTCCAACACCTCATCAATAATCTATTACACCAACATGCTAAGTATGCAGACACTTATTGGATGATGTAATCATACACAGCCAAGACTGGGAGACACACCTGGAAAAGGTGGAAGTATGTACTGAATACACTGAGAAAAGCAGATCTTACAATTAACCCATCTACATGTGCAATAGGGCTAGCCAAAGCCAAATACATTGGGAACATTGTAGGGAGAGGAATAATGAAACCCCAACAGAACAAGTTAGAGGAGATATAAAGTGGGCCTCAGTGAGTCAGGAAGAAGCAAGTCAGAGCATTTCTCGGGATAGTGGGGTACTACAGACCATTTATTCTCCACTTTGACACCAGGGCCTACCCTCTGACAGGCCTGATAAAGACCAGAGGGCTAGACATGGTAAAATGGTCCAAGATGGCTGAGGAAGCTTTTTTTGAGCCAAGGAGGGCCTGCTATAGTAAACTGGTGCTCATACCCCTGGACTTTAAGAACAAGTTCATACTTCAAACCCACCTTTGCAGGCATCTGTTTGGAACTGTACTCTTTCAAATTGTAGGAGAGGAAGAACACCCAATCCTATACTTCAGTAGAAAACATCTTCCCAAAAAACAAAAGTACACCATAGTGAAAAAGGAATTCCTTACAATAAAATGGGCCACAGAAACCCTCCAGTACTACCCGCTCAGATAAAGGTTTTCCCTCATTACAGATCATGCTCCTCTGAAGTGAACACACTGAAACAGAGAAAAATGCAAGGGTAATAAGACTATTCCTATAGTTACAACCCTTCAACTACAGGGAGCAGCACAGGTCTAGAGTCAGGCATGGCAGTGCTGATGGCATATTAAGAGTACACATTATCTCAGTCCAAGTAGCCCAAGCCCCTGGACGGGGGAGAGAACTGTGATTAAGTCGGACCTGACAGTTCTGGAAGGATTGTTGAAGGAAGGTATATCAGTCTTAGAATGGTTAAAGCCCTTGTTCCTATGAATAAACCAATGGGAAGTACTACCCTCTGGAGTGGAAACTGATTTACCCCAGGCCCCTTCAATGCCAGAGGGAGAATAGCTGTCAAAAGAGGTGTGTTGTCACACTAAGTAAATGCACGATTCACTAAGATAGGCAGACACAGTCTACCTTTGCTTGAAATGGCCCTGTTGACATCTAGGTAAACGAGTGTTATTCTCCAATTTACATGCATATCTTGCATATGCAAATATTAAATACAATGTGACATGTCTAAGAGCACATGCACTTTCCTTACTGATGCAAATTACTGTTTTCCCAGCCTGAAATGTATCAAGAGATGGAGAATTTGGATAAGGCTCTCAGAGCCAGTTAAGCCCCACAGTGTAGTGAGGTGGAGAAAGTAGACCTCCATACACTCTGCATTCCATGGAGTAAATCTTCACAAAACAAACAAACAAAACAACAGCAAACAGCAGAGATGATGATCTGGGATGGACCTCCAAGGGAGGAGCCCATTGCACCTATAATAGAACAAGTTGCTGGGAATCTTTGCATAGTGGTGATGAGACACAATAGCAATCATTCAAGCCTGTATGTTGGAGTAACAATCACATATATATGGGCTGTATAGAGAGAGGGTGGGGAACACTAACAGCTACCCAGCCACAGCAGAGTTACATGCACAAACCCAATTACTTGAGCTTTGTCCTGGGGAAGGAAATGAATTTAACCTTCAGAAAGTAAAAGTTGTTTAAACTAATTTCATATTCAAATTTACATGCATTCACATTATCTAGAATATTAACCAACTGCATTACATTATGCTAATAATTTTAAAGGTCTTAGTTACAGTCACATATACCTTTTACATCAATATATTAGAATAACCTTAAAACATGAAATTAATTGAAAAACTCTAATTCATAAAGTCCACTACCTTAAACTTATTTTTCAGTCAGTGAAGGTGTTCCCCTTGTCACACATGGCTTAATGTTACCCAAATTACCTTCATTCATTCTGTAGCACACAGTTATATTTAAGCACTATGTTTCTGCCAGTGTTTCCAATATACTAAGAAACATATCTACTTTAATCCTAAAGTTGTCCTGATAGAATTGTGATCAGGACAGTAGTGTATGAAATAGGATACTAACACTAAAGTTCTCCAAAGTGCCAGACCACAGACAGATGAGGCAAACAGCACCCAATAGCTGGTAAAATGTTTATGCAAAACATGCAGATTGTCATATTTTTCAGGTGATATGTTCAATGCAGATGAAGAATATGTCCACAACAGTGAAGGCTAATTTAGGGGACCAGTCACTTCATGGAACTTTGTACATTAAGGTTAGGTACTGTATTCTAGGGAACAAAGTCACAGAGAATGTTGGGAAGATATGGCTGTGCATACGAAACAAAGACACTTGCCAATAAAAGGGCCAGTCTGATAAACCCAAACCTTACTTAAAGTAGCAGCTTTTGTGCGCATTCTTTCCATGTATCATTTCAGAATGTTCCATAAAGAATTATAAAACCAAACCAACTTTTTTTTAAATTTGTGTGCAACAGTACAATTTGTCACTGCATTTTTAATAGAATGCTCCATATTGAAAGCCTCTAACAGCTCAGCAGAGGAAAGGGCTTTGAATTTATTAGTTGGGGAAAGAAAAAGAATTGACATAGACCAAAGAACTAATGAAATTAGACCCATAAATCATAACTAAGAACCACAACCAGTCCAAGCAGAATGAATTAGACAACACTCAGAAAATACTGCAACAACCGTTTCAAGCAGAGTTAGAGATTTGGCAAAGGAGCATAATTTAAAATAATTGGATCTTCCTGGCCTCTCTAAGAATTGAGTGCTTTTACAGATATATAATAGAAAATGACATTTCTGATGTAACTGTTTCAGCAGACCCTCATAGTTATGAACACCAGAGTTATGAACTGACTGATCAACCACACACCTCATTTGGAACTGGAAGTATGCAATTAGACAGCAGCAGAGACAAAACAAACAAAAACAAATACAGTACAGGACTGTGTTAAACAAACTACTAAAAGAAATAAAGGGAAAGTTTAAAAAAAGATTTGACAAGGTAAGGAAACTGTTTCTGTGCTTGTTTTGTTTAAATTAAAATGGTTAAAAGCAGCATTTTTCTTCTGCATAATAAAGTTTCAAAGCTAATGCTCAGTAAACCTTTGAAAGAACAACCACATTTTGTTCAGAGTTAAACATTTCAGAGTTACGAACAATCTCCATTCCCAAGGTGTTCCTTACTCTGAGGTTCTACTGTATTACAATTAACAAAAAAAAAACATTTATGTTAACACCTACAGTAAAGACAAACCAAACCTAGGAAGTGAATTGAGAGTTGTGGGGGGCTGGGACTTACTAGAAGTTAGAGCAGAAACACAATTTCACATTTGGGGTTTTGGATAGTGAAACAGATAAGAAATAGAACAAGTTCACTTCAGTTTTTTTCCATGCATTTCTTTTCACCAGAACAGTCTGGGAACTTAACTATACTGTTTAATGTTTTCTACAGTTGGAGTTTTTCCATTGACTTCAAAGGGGCCAAGATGTCACCTCTGGTGTGTGCAGTGTTCCCATCTCTCACAATTTTATCATGAGTTTACCACCATTATTTGGTGTTTTATCCTGAAAACCACTAAGATCAGGAAATTACATGATAATCTAAACTTCCATTTAAAAAAGTTTTTTGCACTCATGGTTTCAGAGAGAAACTTGAAAATATGAACCAGTTGTATTGTAAAAGCTCAAACTAGAAAGCAAACAACATTTTTAAAAAATTCTAATTTTTAAACCGATCATATGATTTTCTGACATGATTTTCATTTGGAAAGACTGTGCGTACAGTAGCTGTTATGAAAGGACATGGGGTGTGTCCGCAGAGACCAAAGTTCACCCTTTATTTTGGAAAGTGGTATCCTGGAACTGCAGGGGACAGAAAATTCTGGTTGGTTGCAGCTTACAGCAGGCTGTCATTTGCTGTGCTACAAAATCTGTACTAAAATTAATTAAGTTATTAAATACAGGCCGGAGTTTTAATAAGGACACACCTAGGACACAGTCATGCCCAATAGAACAAAAAGCATTCATGATCAACTTATCTAGTAATATCTGCACAAGCTGTTCTCAAATTGGTCTGTGTCCAGGAAGTTCCAGGAGTCCAGAAGAGCATAGAGAGACCACAGAAGGGCAAAGGGCTGTTGACCCAAATGCAGAGTATTGAAATATACAGTCCATGGCAGTTCTATAGTGGATAACAAGAGTCGCTTTTGTTTATCCAGCCACTGATTCAAAGGGACAGCAGATCAGAAGTCATAGATACCTACAGTAGAGATTGGAGTCAGGGTTTGGGTGTCAGGAAAATAAGAGAATATGCATAGAGATGGAGACCCTGACAGCATAGCCTTCATCCAGCAACACCTTAATAGCTATTGTTCATATGTATAGTGCCCACAGTGTGCTTGGCAACTGAGATGCTATACAAAATATCAAGCCATTGTTAGGCCTCACACACCAGCACATGTTGCTTTACCCAGCCAAATGGACAGTACAATCATCCAGCTTGTTGTTATGTTATAGAGCCATCTAGCTAATTTCCAAGGTAACTTGTGTCTGCATATTCTCCCCTTTAAGAAACATTCACTTCACTAACAAAAAACAAATAAAAAAAAAATTCTGCAATGACTAATAAAATATTCACATAAGATTAGGTATCACTCAAATTAACTAAAATAACAGTTTATAATATTAAAGCACACTAAAGCAAAGGTCAAAATATAGCCTACAATAAAGCAACAAGATAATTCATTATGGATGTGTTGTTAATTAAGGCTAGATTTAGATTTTCACAGATTCCACTGGTACATGAATAAATTAATTATCCACAATTACTGTTCAGAGGACAATTGAATTTTCTGTGGTATCATTTGCATAAGTCAGTTACTAACTTTTCAACAGAAAGCTGCTACAAATGAGTCAGTTTTGAAATTTGACCTTAAACACTCACCTTCTGGGGGGGAAGGGGGCTTTTTGTAGACCTCCTACCACTGTGGATGATTGCAGGTTGGAAGCAAAAGTGAGTCAGATGGGAAACTGAAGAGTCTGTACGTTTGGTTGGTGAGGTGTCTGGATATCAATGTTACTTTAATCAATGGCTGCCTCAGCAGAAAATGCAGTTGAGCTTCCATAACTATAACGACAGGTTTCAGAGGAACAGCCGTGTTAGTCTGTATTCGCAAAAAGAAAAGGAGTACTTGTGGCACCTTAGAGACTAACCAATTTATTTGAGCATGAGCTTTCGTGAGCTACAGCTCAATAAATTGGTTAGTCTCTAAGGTGCCACAAGTACTCCTTTTCTTTTTGCATAACTATAACGTTACCAATTTTGTTTGGAAGAGGGGGAACTGCTTTCTGCCTCACACTGAACACTCTGATCTATGCAGGTGCTCTTGAAGGTCTAATGCTGTGGCAACCTGACACAACTTCCTTTCTCTGGGGAACAGCTATAGGCAGTAAACAAATAAACAATATAGTCCTGTCCATTAAGAGAGTCAGGAGCATATATCTTGGTGCTCAGGTGTAAGGTATATTCGCAGTCTCTGCAATTAGTTCTGTCATAGCATGATTTGAAATCAGGAGTATCTGGATTTCATTATAATCTCTCTGCCCCCTCTTATTATTAGCAGAATTCAATCTCAGTGATATTACATAATCTGACACCTAGTTTAAGATCAAATCTTTTGTTCCAACTATGAATCTTCTTGGAAATGTTGAATAATTAGATTCTGCCCTCATTTGCCCGTATACAACTCTGCTAATGTTGATAGTGTTATATGGCTTTGTTTGAAGGCAGAATTTGGCCTTGTATTATTTAAAGACACCAGATGTTTTCTGGGCTATCTTCCATATACCCCTCCTCTAATTAGCCTTTTCAAAAGGAGTCATGTACTGTGCTTCCATCCTTTCGATCACACTGAAAAAGGATAACACCCTTATGCCTTTCTCTTTCTCTGCTCCCATACATCACAAACATTTATAGCTCTTTTTACAGTTCCTTTTACACTCTGAACAGCCATTTCACTGCAGTAAAAGCTTGTGGTGTATGAAATGGCAGGATAAACAGAGATATGATATAGATTATGTATTATATAGAAAGGTGAAGGAAACAGACAATTACTATACAAAGGAAAGGGGATCACAGCCAAGGGTACTCTTAGGGGGGCAAGGAGGGAGGCAGGAGAAGGGATTAGATATAGTTAAGTAATCCATCTTCTAAATGTTAAGGGTGAAATTCACCAGTGGCCAGTGTCTTCGACACTACTTATGCCATGTGTGATGAAGCCCAAAGAGGAAGGATGGTTCAGTGGGTACTAACCTGTAACTGGGAGAGCCAGATTTATTTTCCTTCTCTACCACAGACTGCCTGTGTTACCTTAGACAAATCACTTGTTGCTCTGTGCCTCAGTTTCCCAACTGTAAAATGGGGATAATACCATTACTCTAACTCACAGGGATGTTGTAAAGAAAAATACATAAAATATTGTAGATGCCATTGGATGGGCACCAGGGGGAATGGTCTGGCTGAAGAGGGAGATCTCCACAGTCCCAGTGTCTCACTGAAGTAGACTCCATACTGCATTATATTGTGCAAATAATTTAGCACAAACTGACATCAAGGGGATATTTGAGGGCAGTTGGAGGCTAGCCAGAGATCAAGGCATTTGTGATCACTACACGTGACCCTGACAGCCTGCATGAGTGATGCGGAATTGTAGCAGATAGTAGTAACTGCAGCCCCATAATCTGCTCACAAGTTGAGGGAGGGGAAGTTAATTTTAACTCTTTCTCAGTGGAAAATACAGTGGGGAGATTTATATACACAGAGAACATGACATAATGGGTGTTACCGTACACACTCTAATGAGAGTGATCAGGTAAGGTGACGTTGGAGTCTGTTTTTGAAGTTTTTTTGTTGAAGAATTGCCACTTTTAGGTCTGTAATCGAGCGACCAAAGAGATTGAAGTGTTCTCCGACTGGTTTTTGAATGTTATAATTCTTGACGTCTGATTTGTGTCCATTTACTCTTTTACGTAGAGACTGTCCAGTTTGGCCAATGTATATGGCAGAGGGGCATTGCTGGCACATGATGGCATATATCACATTGGTAGATGTGCAGGTGAACGAGCCTCTGATAGTGTGGCTGATGTGATTAGGCCCTATGACGGTGTCCCCTGAATAGATATGTGGACACAGTTGGCAACGGGCTTTGTTGCAAGGATAGGTTCCTGGGTTAGTGGTTCTGTTGTGTGAACTTCAAAAACAGACTTCAACGAGAGACTACTGAATTGGAATTAATTTGCAGACTGGACACAATTAATTTAGGCTTGAATAAAGACTGGGAGTGGATGGGTCCTTACAAAAAGTAAAACTAATTCCCCATGTTTATTCCCCCCCACCCCACCCTGCTGTTCCTCAGACGTTCTTCTCAACTAAATTGGGGGGCCCAGATAATCTTCAAGGTGGAAATGGCCCACCTTGATTATCACTACAAAAGGTCCCCCCCCCTCCTGCTGGTAATAGCTCACCTTACCTGAACACTCTCATTACAGTGTGTATGGTAACACCCATTGTTTCATGTTCTCTGTGTATATAAATCTCCGCACTGTATTTTCCATTGAATGCATCCGATGAAGTGAGCTGTAGCTCATGAAAGCTTATGCTCAAATAAATTTGTTAGTCTCTAAGGTGCCACAAGTCCTCCTTTTATTTTAATAATAATAGGGCTCAGATTTTCCTGGATACGATAGCCGATGGATTCCTTCACCAAGTAGT
The DNA here is from genome assembly GCF_965140235.1 of Caretta caretta. Taxonomy (NCBI): domain Eukaryota; kingdom Metazoa; phylum Chordata; order Testudines; family Cheloniidae; genus Caretta; species Caretta caretta. The sequence goes on from NC_134207.1 coordinate 125,709,517, forward strand.
TGCTGAACCAACAAGAGGGGATCCCATTTTAGATTTGGTTTTGGTGAGTAGTGAGGACCTCATAGAAGAAATGGTTGTAGGGGACAACCTTGGTTTGAGCGATCATGAGCTAATTCAGTTCAAACTAAATGGAAGGATAAACAAAAACAGATCTGTGACTAGGATTTTTGATTTCAAAAGGGCTAACTTTTAAAAAAATTAAGGAAATCAGTTAGGGAAGTGGATTGAACTGAAGAACTTGTGGATCTCAAGGTGGAGGAGGCCTGGAATTATTTCAAGTCAAAGCTGCAGAAGCTATCGGAAGCCTGCATCCCAAGAAAGGGGGAAAAAATCATAGGCAAGAGCTGTAGACCAAGCTGGATGAGCAAGCATCTCAGAGAGGTGACTAAGTAAAAGCAGAAAGCCTACAAGGAGTGGAAGACGGGAGGGATTAGCAAGGAAAGCTACCTTACTGAGGTCAGAACATGTAGGGTAAGGTGAGAAAGGCCAAAAGCCATGTAGAGTTGGACCTTGCAAAGGGAATTAGAATCTTTTACTATTGGTTTATAGACATATAAATAAGAAAGAAGAAGTGGGACCGCTAAACACTGAGGATGGAGTGGAGGTTAAGGATAATATAGGGATGGCCCAATATCTAAACAAATACTTTGCCTCAGTCTTTAATGAGGTTAACGAGGAGCTTAGAGATAATGATAGGATGACAAATGGGAATGAGGATATGGAGGTAGATATTACCACATCCGAGGTAGAAGCCAAACTTGAACAGCTTAATGGGACTAAATTGGGGGGCCCAGATAATCTTCATCCAAGAATATTAAAGGAACTGGCACCCAAAATTGCAAGCCCATTAGCAAGAATTTTTAATGAATCTGTAAACTCAGGGGTTGTACCGTATGACTGGAGAATTGCTAACATAGTTCCTATTTTTAAGAAAGGAAAAAAGGTGATCTGGGTAACTACAGGCCTATTAGTTTGACATCTGTAGTATGCAAGGTATTGGAAAAAATTTTGAAGGAGAAAGTAGTTAGGAACATTAAGGTCAATGGTAATTGGGACAAAATACAACATGATTTTACAAAAGGTAGATTGTGCCAAACCAGCCTGATCTCTTTCTTTAAGAAGGTAACAGCTTGTTTAGACAAAAGAAGCACAGTGGCTCTAATTTACCTCAATTTCAGTAAGGCATTTGTTATGGTACCACCTGGGGAATTATTAGCTAAATTGGAAAAGATGGGGATCAACATGAAAACTGAAAGGTGGATAAGGAACTGGTTAAAGGGGAGACTACAATGGGTCACACTGAAAGGTGAACTGTCAAGCTGAAGGGAGGTTACTGGTGGAGTTCCTGAGGGATCGGTTTTGGGACCAATCTTATTTAATCTTTTTATTACTGACCTTGGCACAAAAAGTGGGAATGTGCTAATAAAGTTTGCGGATGACACAAAGCTGGGCGGTATTGCCAATACAGAGAAGGACCAGGATATCATACAGGATCATCCGGATGACCTTGTAAACTGGAGTAATAGTAATAGGATGAAATTTAATAGTGAAAAGTGCAAGGTCATGCATTTAGGGATTAATAACAAGAATGTTTGTTATAAACTGGGGAAGCATCACTTGGAAGTAACAGAGGAGGAGAAAGACCTCAGAGTATGACAGATGCTGCTCTGAACACAGTACGCAATCAGACAGCAGCATAATGTGATACGGCTGTGGAAAAAGCTAATGCGGTCTTGGGATCCATCAGGAGAGGTATTTCCAGTAGGGATAAGGAGGTGTTAGCACCATTATACAAGGCACTGGTGAGACCTCATCTGGAATACTGTGTGCAGTTCTGGTCTCCCATGTTTAAGAAGGATGAATTCAAACTGGAACAGGTACAGAGAAGGACTACTAGGATGATCCGAGGAATGGAAAACCTGTCATATGAAAGAGACTCAAAGAGCTTGGCTTGTATAGCCTAACCAAAAGAAGGCTGTGGGGAGATATGGTTGCTCTCTATAAATATATCAGAGGGATAAATACCGGGGAGGGAGAGGAATTGTTTAAGCTCAGTACCAATGTGGACACAAGAACAAATGGATATAAACTGGCCACCAGGAAGTTTTGACTTGAAATTAGACAAAGGTTTCTAACCATCAGAGGAATGAAGTTCTGGAACAGCCTTCCAAGGGGAGCAGTGGGAGCAAAAGGCATATCTGACTTCAGGACTAAGCTTGGTAAGTTTATGGAGGGGATAGTATGATGGGATAGCCTATTTTTGGCAATGAATTGATCTTTGACTATTAGCAGTAAATAGGCCCAATGACCTGTGATGGGATGGGATCTGAGTTACTACAGAGAATTCTTTCCTGGGTGGCTGGCTGGTGAGTCTTGCCCACATGCTCAGGGCTTAGCTGATCACCGTATTTGGGGTAGGAAAAGAATTTTCCTCCAGGGCAGATTGGTAGATGCCCTGGGGGGTTTTGGCCTTCCTCTGCAGTATGGGGCATGGGTCACCTGCTGGAGGATTCTCTGCACCTTGAAGTCTTTAAACCATGATTTGAGGACTTCAGTAGCTCAGACATAGGTTAGGAGGTTGTTACAGGAGTGGGTGGGTGAGATTCTGTGCCCTGCGTTGTACAGGAGGTCAGACAAGACGATCATAATGGTCTCTTCTGACCTTAAAGTCTATGATTCTATGACTCTATTGACAACCTGGCTACAGTTTTGTTTTTCCTCTTCTTTGAGTGAAATGGTTTAACAGTTTTTTATGCTTAAAGTGTCTTTGGTGATTTCAGTATTTTTATCACTTGTTTTAAAAACAACAATAACATTATAAAAACTGAAAGTTTGCATGGTTGTTTTCCCCACCCCCTTAAGTGCCAAAAACACCCACCTGTGTAACCTCAGTGATTTTATTGGAAAATAAAGGCCCTAGAATTAGGTAAATGGAGTCATTGAATTTATGATTTTCAGGGGTGTTACAATAGCAAAGTGACAGACACCACCGATTTGGTAAACTTAATGTACCCTCTCAACACACATGCACATAAACCTTCAAATGATGTATTATTATGCCTACTTTAACATGAGGTCTGAGGGGGAGCTGTCATGTGGGGTCATTACCATAGAAACAAAGGTAAATAATGACAGCATCAACACATTAAAATGACCACTCTGAAAGACTTGCATTAGTTGCCGTTAGTTTAATGACACTCTATTATTTCAAGACATAAAAATTGGATTTTTTGTAACTTCAAAGCATCATAAAAACGATCCAAAGGGTAAAACAAAATCTAATAATTCATTTCCACAAATATCATTGAAATGTAATTTGGTGATATTTCTAGTCAAAATCACAGCCACCGATTTGTTCATCATTATCACCTCTGTTTAGAGTGCATGGGATACCAGTCTTCATTGCCTTGCCATGTACACAGTTCTGAGCAGGGAAGATACTTCTGACTACAGACATGGCATAGGAGACTTTGATTACCTGGGGAGAATGAATTACTTTTCTTTCTCGTGCTTCAGTCATATTTCTTGTGATGCTGGACTATTGGCAGACTGTTCTTGAAATACCCCTCTAGCCATTAAATGGAAGATATTATTTCCATCAATGGTCTCTAGATTGACGTTGTTACACTCTGTACATCAAAGCAGCACACTGGAACCCCAATATTCACCACTGTCATGTAATTATGTTTTGTACAAAGTTTGCCTTGTGAGGTATCATTTTAAAAGTCTTGATCTGTTGAACATTAATATCCTGCTGGATTGTATGTGCTATCATTGTTTGTGAAGTTATGAAGTTTTTCTATGTGTGTGTGTGTTACTGAAATATGTTGTGAGGTTGGGAACACACACAACCAGCCTTTCAGGTACAAGAATAGAGTAGCTAGACAGCTGTTAATGGCTCATCAACGCCCATCAATGAAAGAATCCACTATCCTAGAAAATGCATACAATGGAGACTTTTCAGAGAGAACATGTAGATAATAGAGACTGCTTGACCATTTGGGACTGCCTGATCCCCATCCATGTCACAGCAAGCTGGAAGAAACTACAAAAGAGGGGAAAGTGACATCATCACATGGCTTCTCTTCTTCCATTCCCCAAAATCGACACCTTGAGCAACGTCAGAAGGAGAAAGATTTTGAACTGGGGAAGGATGGACCCAGGCTGGGAAAGAGTCCCAGCCTGTGTATTGTGGATCTGTGACCTGTTTGTACCATCTGCTTGAATCAAATCCTGGTTAGTTTGTAGAACTCAGACTGCAAATTTATTTTTATTTCTTAGGTAACCAACTTTGATCTCTATGCTTGCTACTTTTAATCATTTAAAATCTATCTTTCTGTAGTTAATAAATCTGTTTTATATTTTATCTAAAACAGTGTCTTTTGGTTGGCATGTTTGGGAAATCCCAGCTCTTTTTAAAAAGTATTGTTTCATGCAATGCACTGTCAACCTCTGGAACTCCTTGCCAGAGGGTGTTGTGAAGGCCAATACTATAATGGGGTTCAAAAGGGAGCTAGTTAGATTTGTGGAAGATAGGTCCATCAATGGCTATTAGCCAGGATGGGAAGGAATGGTGTCCCTAGCCTCTGTTTGCCAGAAGCAGGGATTGGGTGACAGAGCATGGTTCACTTGATGATAACCTGTCTGTTTATTCTCTTTGGGGCACGGGCCATTGGCCACTGTCAGAGGACAGGATACTGGGCTTGATGGACCTTTGGTCTGACCCAGTATGGCCATTCTTATGTTCCTCTCCTCCTCTCAGCATCGAGGGAATGGTGGACTGGGTAATGAACTTACACTGACCAAGCTTCTGACCAGTGCAAGATGGTACAATTCTGGGGTGCAAGGCTGGGAAGCTGGGGAAAATTGGCTGGAGCCTCCCTATTGATGATTTATGAGAAATCATTCTTGCAGCTCAGCTGGGTGTGTCCCTGCCTGTGGATATCTGTGTAAGTGCAGTAACTGCCAGAGGTTTGTGGCTTGACACAGCATCACAGTGTGAGGGGGGTACTCCAGGTTGGTCGGACAGAGGACTCAGTGGTCCCACAGTCCAGGTTGCACTCCTAGGACCCCATCACAGATGTCTATACCATCATTTATACAGGTGTGATTTCTACAAGCATGAAATAGTACAATTCCGTTTGGAATCAATGCACCTCCCTGGAGTCTTTTTACTTCAGTTTTTGAAGCACTAGTGATGAATGGACTCAGATCATCATAATGGATGCAAAATCCATGCATGTCAATTAAATTGCAAGACTCAAATTCATGATATAGCTGTGCAACGAGGCTTATGTGCAGTGATGACACAATTTTGGAAGTCATAAATACTATGCATTCCACAATTCAAAGGTCCCTCCTTTGAAAGTCTTCTGAAGGATGACAATCACTGCTGCCTGAATTATATGCCTCTTCATCTATCAACTACAGGACAAATTCCTACACCAATTGGGGCCCAAAAGTAGCTGACCTCTGTAAACTACAGTCACCTGGCTTTGGACAATATGCCACAGCTTTCATTTTGGCTATTTCAGACCAAAGGATTGAAGCCATATTAAACAAAACCACTTGTTCATTTGAGAGCTGTTCATCAGTCTCACTGGACAGAAGAACATCCACAAAACATTTGGATGATTTAAGTTCCTTCTGCAGATTACTAGCAGCTTGAACATCATCAGATAATCCTATTGTGTTTCATAGAACAATGGTACACTAACCTTGTCCATTCTGGAATGAATTTGCAGAACCATAGTGTTTTACTAATCTTGTCTGTAATTTGTTACTATAATAGCTTGCAGCTTATACATCTGCAGGAAGTAGGGCTTTATGCTTTGTAGCAGCTTGGCCAGGAGAAGAGTCTTTGTGCTGTACATAAGATAACTCTCTAAGTCTTCAGTCAGCTCATAAAATGCAATGTGTTAAGGTGACTGTATTGTTGCAGTGTAACTGGATGTTTTTATTTTAAGGGTTGTTTTACTCCGCTAGGAAGAAAGGCATGTTGAGTGATCAACTGCATCCATAGCAATCCACACATATCCTGCACAATGTCATCTACTCTTTGAAGTGTTTCCTCCCTTGGATAGGTTGCTCTCTCAAATGTTTCTCTTTTGTTTGGTGTCTTGTGTGTTTTGTATGTTTTTCTCAAGCAAATCTGCAACCGGACCAGTTACTGGAGGACATGCTTGCTCTGGTGTCAATAGAAGCAGGTGAACATGATGCTTTCTGATAAGACTCAGAGTCTGTTTTATTTCTTGGTTTCAATGCAACTCTGCCATGTGTCAAATTGACTTGCTTATGTATTTCTGAAACCAATCCCTGCGACAGAGTATTGGGTGGCAAATCACCTACAGTAGAAAACTCATCCAGTAGGTGCCAATACAATTCATCTCTCCTGGCTTCTGCTGCCAGTATCAGAAAATTCTGTCCAGCCTGGGTAGCTTTTGAGAGTTTTTCATTCTTCTGATTTTCTTAAACACCTTTCTGTCAAAGTTTGTGGAGGGTCTTTTTATCTTTGATGAAAGCTCTAAGGGGTCTGTATTCTCCATGTACTGTAACTTCCCTGTAGAGGTAAAATTTCCAGAGTATTGTGTTAGCATTTCCACCACCGCTTTTCATATTGTTCAATTAGACAGACTTATTCTAATATAGCTATAACTTAGATCTGTATGTTTCAAAATTGCCATTTTTGTTTAATGGGCACTTTGACTGGAGCCCAATATGAAGCTGTGCATTGTCTTTGCTTACACCAATACTGACCTGTACATAAGTGTCACTGAATTAAAAAGCTAATTTCCAGAATATTTCAAAAGGCTGGTACTACATGCATAGGCAATTACAAATTAAAACCATCTACCAAGCAGACTAGATGCTACATTGTATGCACAAAAGCTTAAAAATGGAGGAGCATTAGATTGGGAATTGACATACATTTATATCTACCAACTGTCCAGGACAAACTGTGGGCTCACAACCTACCTCTACTGGTGCTACTGGTACACAGCCTTCAGTGAGATTTGCCATTTTTGTCAATGTCAAACAGCTCCATCATTTCTCAAAAAACAAACAAAAACTTGCCCACACAAAATCAGTACTAATCTGTTAATCCATTGTTGTTTGGTAGCGTTGACCAATAAACATTGCATTAAGGTGTTGGAATTAATGTAAACAGTAACAACTCTAGTCATAGTCATGTTGCAGTGTTTCTGGAACTGCCAAAAAAAAAATGACACTCATTTTGGATACCATGGTTTCACCTCGCCTACAGGCCTTTGACACCACTTGGCAGCTCCACATCATGCTTCATTTAAATGTACATAAATATATTCTCAAATGATGTATGATGTAGATGTGTAGGGTGAGTACATTAAACTCCAAAAATATGGCCTTTTTGTAGATTTGTCGTATGCCTACAGTGTCAATAAAACCACTTAACTGTTTCACTGAAATCATGTTGAATTCAAAATGCTGTTGACCTAATACTGCATCAATGGAAGTATTTCATATCATGTAAAGTAGGAAACAGTAGGTTGCAGTGGTAATGCATCAAGTCTGAAGGAGCTGTGGAAGCATTATAAGAGAACAACTGACACTGACAGTTGTGTCGCTGGTAAGAGCTCTTTAGGGTGTCATAACGTTAAATGGAGATTTGTCCTGGAATATTATTCTTATTTTTATTTTTTAAGACCCAGTCTTACATTGTCTAGAAAATGCCATGTTAATATAATGAGAACATGGTTTTCAGTTACATCTACAAAGGAACAGACTAGCAGATAAAAGACTGAAGCAGTCCAAAAGGGCCATTACAGTCCTTGGAAAGACTCCCATTTATTTCAGTGGACTTTGAATCAGTCCTTTAGCCTATATCAGCATTTTTACTAATCTGTATCACCTTGAGAGGGAAACCAGGTGCAAATTCTAGTGATGTGTTTACAGAGATTTATATTGATACAAATCAGCTTGATGATATAACCGTTGCAACCTGCTAGCTTTTTGGTAGATTTCATTTGCTGAAGGTAATTCCTTGTTTTTCATTTAGCATCTTAATATCAGAATGGTTTAGTTATGTTCAGCTAAGCAAGGAAATATACATAACAATGATAGTATCTTCTAGGTAGTACTGGATGAAAAGTGGAATTTCCATCCCCAGGAAAATTTTGGTAATTCAAAATTTGTTTTCATCCTGAATTGGGATGCAAATTTGAAATCTCAGAAGTGTACTGAAAATTCATTTGAACCTTATCAACCCATTTTGATAAAGTCAAAATATTTTTTTTATAATTATGAAATGTTTCTTTTTTACTTTATCCTGTTGGTTATTCTAATCCATTTTAGATAAACATTTTGATAACTCCCCATTAAAATTTTGACAAAAATTGACATGTTCCCACAAAACTGTTTGATTTTGATTGATGAGCAGTTTCCACTGAAAAACTGTTCCACTGGAAAATTTTCAACTAGTTTTAAATATAAATAGTTAAAAAAACAATTTTTGTGGATGACTCTATATACAGTAAGTTGAAATGTCTGTTAATCAAAATTTTATAATGCACTTATAAAGTTGTATTTGGTTTTGTTATGTGAAGGGCCAGAATGCCTGCTGGTATAAATTGGCACAGGTCCATTGACTTCAATGAAGCCACATTGATTTATACCAGCAGACAATTTGATCCAAAATGTTAATTTGAACGTTCACCCAGTCATAATAATCATACCCAAACTTAACTCACATATCCTCCTAGTTACTCATGTGGTTTGCAGCAGATACACTTTTATTGAACTGAGAAGTGGCAAACATTCAGCATCAATGTTAGTGTCTGTCTGAATCTGGGACACTTTTGGACCTGTGTGTTTAAACCCTGAATAATTCAGCCCTATCATGTCACTCAATTGTTTTCAATGCAGGAAGATCATAGGCGGTACACTAAGAGCTAGATTCTCAGCAGGTTTAGACAGCACAGCTCTACTGACTTCAAAGTAGCTTTGCCAATTTACCAGCTCAGAATCCAATCCTGAATCTTTATACGCTCTTTGGCAACTGGCTGATTGTTCACTATTTTCTTCAAAACTTGTGGTCCAATAGGATTCCTCTGAACAGTTTATGAGATACAGGCTGCAGGATCCTCCATCTTTGCTGTCAAGTTGGTTCTCAAGCCAGAGACAAATGCATTGTGTTTACATCTGAACATTTTTCATTTCCTCAAATATAAACCTGGGACACACTATCAAATTCTGAACTTCACAGCTTTCTGTATAGAGCTGAACCAAAACGCCAAGTCCCAATACCTCTGTGACTTTGAAGATGAGTATGAACTGAACTTTGTAATTCTGGCCTTCTATCATGTCAGTATCTTATGCATGTCACCAGCATTTTCGTTTAATTTCCATCAAATGTGAAGGAAATTTCTCTTATACAATTTACAAAATGCCTGTGATGAACTACATTATACCCCTAAAATCAATATAGAAGGAAGCTACATTGTAAGTGTGGTAGTAAAGAATTCAGGATTGAAGACGTTAATCCAAAATATGCTCTTGAGATTTTTGTCTTCTTAAACCTTATTGTTACATTAATCTAGCCAGTGAACACCTCTAAAACTGACATGTGATAGTCACACTCATACTCAGAGTTTTCTTTTTTTCCGCTAGTAGTTTTTTCAAAATATTTGTATGCTGCAGTAGTACCCATGCAATCAATTTATGAACGTTCTTGAGCAGCACAGATGATTTCAGAGTGCTGGGAAATTGAAAGCAACGATTGGCTGAGAGTGCAGACATGATTTATAATTGTTTCTGACTTTTCGTATTTTTACTAATCAGGTATTTCAAATAAATAAAAAAAAGTACACACATTTTCAGAATGATCGCTACTTCTACCTCTGTAGTGGAAGTTGGTAACCAAATATGTGTCTGAATCCATATTACTAACTGCTTCATGCAAGAATCAAGAAAATATTTATTTATATTAAGGCATTTTTAAAAACGCTTTATTTATAGTTTAAAGTTACAAATGAAGTAATTGAATTAAGCAAAGGGAGGTGGAGAGATAAAGTTCACAGGAGCCAGCGGTTGACTCCAGAGAACATGATAAAAACGGATACGTCATTTAAGGGCCGTGATAGTTACTTTTTATCCAGTTCGCACATCTATTTAATCACATCCAGTGATTCATCTACACTAGATAGTGAGTTATAATGATTTGATGCCATTCCTGGAAGAACCACCTTTGAAAATAGTATTTCCCAGCTTGATTTAGAATACCCATGAATCTATATCTCCCAGAGATGTATTTTATATAAAAAAAGAGGCACTTTTTTCTTGAGGTGGAAATTATATGAAGCTGCAGATTTAAAACAAAACAAAACAAAAAAAAGCTAATAGTATTCTTTCTTATTTTTGGCTAACCAAATCTTTGCTAGCCCTCATGGGATCTTCAGTCTGCTGCAGTCCTCTCAGATACTTTTCCTTTATACACTTTGGATCAGATCCTGAGGCAGTGTAAGAACATAAGAATGGCCATACTGGGTCAGACCAAAGGTCCATCTAGCCCAGTATCCTGACTACCGACAGTGGTCAAACCAGGTGCCCCAGAGGGAGTGAAACTAACAGGTAATGATCAAGTGATCTCTCTCCTGCCATCCATCTCTGTCACACCCCAAGGCCCTGCTACCTGCCAAGACAGAAAAGGGGGCAGTCCAACCTCCCCGACCAGCCGTGAGAAAGGAGAGTTGTTGAACAAAATGCAGGGGCCGGGAAAAAGTGCAAGACGGTGAAGGCCAGCCAGGAACAAACAGAACTATCTCACGGCCCTGAAACTGGGTGTTTTGGGAAAGGGAAAGAGACCACAGAAAGCCAGTTTGGACTGGCACAAAGAGCACCGGGAACAGAGGAACACCCCCATAGGAGCCCAGGAACCCTACTGAGAGCTGGAGCAACCTAGAGAGCACAGCAGATCCTTGGATGGCCTGGGCCCAGGACAGCACTCCCGTTCACCTTCCTCCGCCCCGTCTTCTGACGTTACACTCAGCCTTGGCCAGTCTGGGTCGTGAGTGTGTGAGTATGAATGTGGGTTAGGGCTTGGGGCATTAACACTTTCTTTCTTCCCCTGAGTGACGTGGGAACATTCCTAACACTCTCTGCTGTTATTTTATTATTTTATTAATAAAGCTTTAAAATTTAGACACTTGGTGTGCCTTATCATCTCCTCCCAAAAAGATCCTGTGGCCCCAGCCTGATCAACTGTGGCCCCAGGCAGAATGGTAGTGAAAATCTGTCACATCTCCACCCTCTGACAAACAGACGCTAGGGACACCATTTCTTACCCATCCTGGCTAATAGCCATAAATGGATTTAACCTCCATGACTTTATCCAGTTCTCTTTTAAACCCTGTTATGGTCCTAGTCTTGACAACCTCCTCAGGCAAGGAGTTCCACAGGTCGACTGTGCGCTGAGTGAAGAAGAACTTCCTTTTATTTGTTTAAACCTGCTACCCACTAATTTCATTTGGTGGTCCCTAGTTCTTAAAATATGGGAACAAGTAAATAACTTTTCCTTATTCACTTTCTCCACACCATTCATGATTTTATATACCTCTATGATATCCCCCCTTAGTCTCCTCTTTTCCAAACTGAAAAGTCCTAACCTCTTTAATCTCTCCCATATGGGACCCATTCCAAACCCCTAATAATTTTAGTTGCCCTTCTCGGAACCTTTTCTAATGCCAGTATATCTTTTTTGAGATGAGGGGACCACATCTGTACAGTATGCAGTATTCAAGATGTGGGTGTACCGTGGATTTATATAAGAGCAAAAAGATATTCTCCGTCTTATTCTCTATCCCTTTTTTAATGATTCCTAACATTCTGTTTGCTTTTTTGACTGCCACTGCACACTGCATGGACGTCTTCAGAGAATTATCCACAATGACTCCAAGATCTTTCTCCTGATTATTTGTAGCTAAATTAGCCCCCATCATATTGTATGTATAGTTGGGATTATTTTTTCCAATGTGCATTACTTTACACTTATCCACATTAAAATTCATTTGCCATTTTGTTGCCCAATCACTTAGTTTTATGAGATCTTTCTGAAGTTCTTCACAGTCTGCTTTGGTCTTAATTATCTTAGCAGTTTAGTATAATATGCAAACTTTGCCACCTCACTGTTTACCCCTTTCTCCAGATCATTAATGAATAAGTTGAATAGGAGTGGTCCTAGGACTAACCCTTGGGAATACCACTAGTTACCCCTCGCCGTTCTGAAAATTTACCATTTATTCCTACCCTTTGTTCCCCGTCTTTTAACCAGTTCCCAATCCATGAAAGGATCTTCCCTCTTATCCCATGACACCTTAATTTATGTAAGAGCCTTTGGTGAGGGACTGTGGCAGGACAGGGGTAAAACCCCTTGAATGCCCTGCCAAAATGCTGGCTAAGCCCTGCTTGCTGGTAGGGAACCCAGGTGCAGGGGCCCAGGCAGCCAGCAGAGAGCCCAGCTGCAGTCCATAACAAGGGCCGATTTACAGCAAAGACTTGAGCTAAGCGCGGCAGCTGGGCCGAGAAAGGGAAGGGCTATAAAAGCCCTGGAGAAAGCTCAGTCGGGAGGCTAGCCTGGGAGGGGATAGGAGGCTTGCAGCTCTGTCTCCTCACCAAAGGCAAGGAGCCTCACGGGCCAGGAGACCCTGGGAAGGGTCTGAATGGGGATAGCTGTTGGAGGAATAAAAGGGAGTACACGGTTGCATTGTAAATAAAGACACAAGGGTGAAGCACCAAAGAAGGCGTTGGGACTCTTTATCTGGCCAGACAACACAGGGCACAGGCACGAGGAGGTAAAAACCTATGCGGACCCTGTGACAGGGACCTTGTCAAAGGCTTTCTGAAAATCTAAGTACACTGTGTCCACAGGATCCCCCTTGTCCACATGTCTGTTGACCCCCTTAAATAACTCTAATAGATTAGTAAGACATGATCTCCCTTTACAGAAACCATGTTGACTTTTGTGCAACAATTTATGTTCATCTATGTGTCTGACAATTTCATTCTTTAATATTGTTTCAACTAATTTGCCCGGTACTGACATTAGACTTACCGGTCTGTAATCACCTTGAGAGCCCTTCTTAAATATTGGCATTACATTAGCTATCTTCCAGTCATTGGGTACAGTAGCTGATTTAAAGGACAGGTTACAAATCATAGTTAATAGTTCCACAATTTCACATTTGAGTTATTTCAGAACTCTTGGGTGAATGCCATCTGGTCCCGGTGACTTGTTACTGTTAAGTTTCTCAATTAATTCCAAAACCTCCTCTAGTGACACTTCAATCTGTGACAATTCCTCAGACATGTCACCTACAAAAGACGGCTCAGGTTCGGGAATCTCCCTAACATCCTCAGCCATGAAGACTGAAGCAAAGAATTCATTTAGTTTCTCTGCAATGATTTTATCATCTTTAAGTGCTCCTTTTGTATCTTGATCGTCCAGGGGCCCCACTGGTTGTTTACCAAACTTCCTGCTTCTGATGTACTTAAAAAACATTTTGTTATTACCTTTTGAGTTTTTGGCTAGCTGTTCTTCAAACTCCTTTTTGGCTTTTCTTATTACATTTTTACATTTAATTTGGCAGTGTTTATGATCCTTTCTATTTACCTCACTAGGATTTGACTTCCACTTTTTAAACAATGCCTTTACATGGTTGTTAAGCCACGGTGGCTCCTTTTTAGTTTTTTTACTGTGTTTTTTAATTTGGGGTATACATTTAAGTTGAACCTCTGTTACGGTGTCTTTGAGAAGTGTCCATGCAGCTTGCAGCAATTTCACTCTAGTCACTGTACCTTTTAATTTCTGTTTAACTAACCTCCTCATTTTTGTATAGTTCCCCTTTCTGAAATTAAATGCCACAGTGCTGGGCTGTTGAGGTGTTCTTCCCACCACAGGAATGTTAAATGTTGTTATATTATGGTCACTATTTCCAAGTAGTCCTGTTATAGTTACCTCTTGGACCAGATCCTGCTCTCCACTCAGGACTAGATAGAGAGTTGCCTCTCCCCTTGTGGGTACCTGTACCAGCTGCCCCAAGAAGCAGTCACTTCAATTGATTTCACTGTAGCTATGCCAATTTACCTCAGCTCAGGATCTGGCCTGTTCTGCTCATAACTAAAATGTGGTTCATGAGAAAGTTCTTTGGAAGTGTTTTATCCCTTACTCAGCACTGATCATGTGGTTAAGCCATCAGAGAACTATCGAATTTTAGTAGGAATACAGTAAATATATAAGTTCCAACTTCAAAACCTTTTAAATAATAACTCTGAAATGAAACTAAGCAAGTATAACTTCTGAAGCAGAGTGTATTCAAAATATAACATACCCATCTCTTTAGATTTTGGACTAGGAAGTATATATGTGACAGGGGTGGTAATGGGATCCAGTTTCAGTTTTAGGTTACCAGTTCAAGTATAATTAGGACCCTACCAAATTCACGGTCCCATTTTGGTCAATTTCATGGTCATAGGATTTAAAAAAAAACATACATTTCAGTTTCAGATATTTAAATCTGAAATTTCACTATATTATAACTGTGGGGGCTCCCAACACAAAATGGAGTTGTGGGGATGGCGGGGGGCTTACAAGGCTTTTGTAGGAGGGTCGTGGTATTGCCATCCTTACTTCTGTGCTGCTGTTTTCAGACCTGGGCAGCCGGAGGGCAGTGGTTGGCCAGGCACCCAGCTCTGAAGGCAGTGCCACCCGCAGAAGCAGCGCAGGAGTATGGGTGGCAATACCATGCCATGCCACATTCACTTCTGTGCTACTGCAGGTGGCAGGGCTGCCTTCAGAGCTGGACTCCCAGCCAGCAGCCATGGAGCTTCCTGCAGCCAGGGAGGTTCCCGGAGATAGCTTCAGGAGTGGCCCGTGCAAAGGAAGAGGAAGTCCTGTCCCTTCCTAGCCCCTCCAGGACTGGCAGCAGGAGCCCAGAGCTTGGGAGTTAAAGGGGTTTCGGCAGGCTGTGTGTGTGAGAGGTAACCATGGCACCCCCCTCACCACTGGGCCCTGGGTGGTCGCCCACTTGGCCACCTGTAAGGCCAGCCCTATTCTCCCCCCGCCCAAGTGACAACCTGCTCCCCCATACCAGGCCACCTCACCTCTGCGCTGCTTCTGGTGTTGCCACTGACCTCAAAGAGGGGCTCCCAGCCAGTAGCTGCCGCTTTCCATCCTCCCAACTCTGTGAAATCTGGTTGCCCCCACAATAGCCAGATTTCACGGGGGAGATCAGATTTCACGGTCCGTGACTCATTTTTCATGGCTGTGAATTTGGTAGGACCCTAAATATAATTCAGGTCAGCAGTTGACAAAAGCTAGTTACTCTTTGATAGCTGATTGGTTGACTATGTGATCTAAATGGATGAGTCTTGTTTGTAGTGTAAGGGTATCCACATCATCAAGACTATCATCCACACTGGTACTAAATAGTACCTTTGCTGGCAATCTCAGCATAGAGGCTTTTGATTAAACATGGATGGTGACAAAACCACTCTCTTCATAGAATCATAGAATCATAGAATATCAGGGTTGGAAGGGACCTCAGGAGGTCATCTAGTCCAACCCCCTGCTCAAAAGCAGGACCCATCCCCAATTAAATCATCCCAGCCAAGGCTTTGTCAAGCCTGACCTTAAAAACTTCTAAGGAAGGAGATTCCACCACCTCCCTAGGCAACGCATTCCAGTGTTTCACCACCCTCCTAGTGAAAAAGTTTTTCCTAATATCCAACCTAAACCTCCCCCACTGCAACTTGAGACCATTACTCCTTGTCCTGTCCTCTTCCACCACTGAGAATAGTCTAGAACCATCCTCTCTGGAACTACCTCTCAGGTAGTTGAAAGCAGCTATCAAATCCCCGCTCATTTTTCTCTTCTGCAGACTAAACAATCCCAGTTCCCTCAGCCTCTCCTCATAAGTCATGTGTTCCAGACCCCTAATCATTTTTGTTGCCCTTCGCTGGACTCTCTCCAATTTATCCATATCCATATCTTAGATGTGGGCTTCCCAGAGACAGTTAGGGACAGATTGTTGGGGCATTATGAGGAAGCTTGTGCTGTCATTGTTCAAGTACTCTGCATTAATCAGGAATCATCTTCCATTTTTGTCAATATAGTTCTTATAGAAACAAGGAATATATTTGGAAATTTATAAAACAATGTTTGAGATTTTGGACATCTTGGGTGAAATCCCAGCCTCAAAGTCAATGGCAAAACTCCCACTGACTTCACTAGGATCAGGATTTCACCACACATACCTGTTTCTGAACAAGGCTTAGTCAACTCAGACTCCCTTTCTACTTCACTTATTGTGTGCAGGCTCCACTGACTTAACTACCTGACTGCACCAGAAGAGGTAGAAAGACATGTCAATGACATGGAGTTCCTCCTGCACAGAGGTGTAGGTGGAAAAATGGTGCAATCAAACCCCAAATGTTTCTAAAATTAATTTTGCCTAAGTGCTGCCGTACTGGTTCATTAATGTGTATGAAACTCTTTTATGATGAGAATTGCTCCAGACAGTAAGTCCTAAGTACTACTATGACAAGCTGTGGACAATTACCCATTTTTGCTTCACAAGTATTTACATGTGAAAATGGCAGTTTTCTGCCTAACATGCCTTACTTTCTCACAAAAAGACTTCCAAGCAAAAATAAAAATTATTACTCTTTTGTAAAAATGTAAAATATATATATTTTCAAAGCAGATAATGTTTTTGTGGCACTCTAATGCCCTACTAACTACTGTCAGCATTTGGTATCTACCTCAGCAATCTTCTCAAAAGGAAAAGCTGAAACATAAACCAGCAACCACTCCAATAACATAATATAGTGTATCAATAGTGGATACAGCATGAAAAAAGTGGCTATCAAGGTGCTTTGAATGTACCCTACAAATTTGGCCAAATTTGAGTTCAATTTTCAAAAGTGTGGTTCCTTTTCAGGATGGACATTGGTTCATTTAAACGTGTACTCACCCACACATTTGGTGGCTCAATTTGTCATTTAACACCTGTGACAGATGTTCTTTAGTCATTTATGATTACTGTATGTTGACCTGGCTATTGTGATATTTACTATATAGATATATTGGTTTAGTTTCATAGGGGGTCTTGGGGAAAAAAATGAGTAGGAAAAGAAAAATGGCTCTAGAACTAGTTACCTCTCTGCAAAAAAATGAGGGCTGTTAAGAGATAGTGTCAAGACAGGAAAAGGCTCAGGAAACCAAGAGATCAAAAAAATATAGGACATTTAAAAAGGGACTGTATATCAAGAGAGGTTGTTCAGAGAATCAGACAGAGACACAAGTTACCATCAGTGAATAATAAGGCTTTATGTAAAATAGATGACTGTATGCTGTTTATTGTTTCAGAATACTTTTTTCTCTAAGTGCTTTGCTCCTTTTGTTAAATAAACAATATTCAGTTGGACCAGCTGGGCAAACATGATTGATACGAAGGGTACTGTAAGCTGAGGGCCTGGTCTAAGATTGCGAGAATGACAGAATTCCACCCCAGGATGGGTAAAGGCACAAGGCCTAAGACATGAAGGGTATGTCTACACTACCCGCCAGATCGGCGGGCAGCGATCGATCCAGCGAGGGTCGATTGGGGGGGGGGGGCGGCAGCAGTCAACTTACCGCGGTGAAGACACCACCGTAAGTCGATCTAAGTACGTGGACTTCAGCTACATTATTCAAGTAGCTGAAGTTGTGTAACTTAGATCAATTCCCCCCCCCCTCCATCCGCGCCCCCAGTGTAGGCCAGGGTGAAGGGATGCACTCAGACAGAGCAGAAAGAGGTCAGAGGTCCGGCTGGCCCTGTAACCATGACAACATCCATTAACTACAGAAGTAAATGGCTCTGTGATGAGGTGCACCAACCCAACACTGGGCCTGAAGGGATTAATGAGAGCCTGTGGGTAAATTCAACCTCACCCCACTACACCTGCAATAGGTGACAAGGCTGGATGGAGGGGTTAGAAGGCCTGAACCTGGCTCAGTTAGGGCCTGACCAAGTAGGAGAGCAGATCTCTGGCTTTCACTCAGGGAGAAAAGCCTGGCTGGATTCAAGGAGCTGAGTGGGACTGCTGGCAGACAAAGCTTCCCTGAAGGAAGGTAGGCCTGAACAGGGAGCCTAAGGCAGCTGGGAAAGAGCATCAGGAGTACACAGGATTTATCACACTGGTGGAGGGTCCTGCAGGGAGCAATAGGACTCCTCCTGAGTCAGGGACTACCCTTCAGGGGAGTAGAGAAAACTGGGTAGCAAAAAGTGTTAAGAAACTCTGCAGTGAGTTGGTGGAAAAGGCTTAGTAGAAGCAGGGCTCATACACTGGAAGCTCAGAAAGAAGCTGAGGTAAAAGCCTAAGAGAGGGCAAGGACAGAAGTGGTCCAGGGAGGAAGCCAGGGGTCTATGCAGTCAGGCACTCTTTGGACTGGAACCCAGTGGAGAGGGAGGGCCTGAGGTCCCCTACCAGACCACTGCGGAAGTGGTGCCAAACCCCTCCCAACCCACCCTGACAAGCAAAAAGGACTATTGAAACCTCCTGAAATCTGGGTTAAGGACTAGTGAGTCTGGACTTGGATCAAAGGTCCAGATGAAGTTGATGGACTATTATTTGTTGGACTATTAGAAGGGGTGGGATTATATGTGACCCAGCTGTAGGACTGAGTTGCAAGAAACACAGACTTCCACAGGGCTGGAATGACTGTCCTTTTTCGCCTCCTTCTGACAAAAGCCTGATACACCAAGCCCAGCCACCGGGGATGCACTGGCCAGTGAGCCACATGCTTACAGGATGCCTGAAAGCTGTCACATCTTAGCCAGATCCTCATGGTCATATTCTCAGATGCAGAAAGCAAGAAATACTATATCCACTGTAGTGCTCAGAAACTTCAGTTAAAACAAGGGGAGAGAGATGTCTTTCAGATTTTCCTGTCCCACGCATCGTGTGTGGTCATCTATACCTGTGCAAAGTATTACCAGGTCAGAAGGATAGCATTTTACACCTACTTTGCACATACGTAAATGACTGAACATCATGTAATATGGTGTAGAATCAGCACGTTCATCTCAATACTCTCTGAGTTAGTGAAGATATGTACATTTAGTCAAAGTCAAAGGTTGCACACGAAGGGTGGTATTTTTGGTCCTACTGAAGTCAAGAGCAAAACTCCTGTTGATTTTGTTAGGGATTTCAGCCTCCATCTTTGATGCCAATTTACAAGACTGTGGGAAAGAAATGCCCAGGTTTTACTTGTCATTTTAACTCAAAAAGTTGTTAGTGTCAACAACTGCATAAAACTAAAAGTTAAAGCTCTGACTTCATGAGTGGACTTTTCCCCTGATGTGTTGATAATATTCTGATCTGTCTTGTCAATGGCTTGTATTTTTGCCTGATATGAAGGACCTTTTTACTGCATGACTTCTGTGAACAACCATGGATTAAAGTTAATGCTAGATAGCACTGAAAAACGGATGATACCACTTCCTCTGTATTCATGCCCCCTTTCATTCACTTCCTAGACATCTGTAAAATTGTGGGTTTTTTGGTCACAAGGAAGAAAATATGTCATGAATACTCAGTCAATTACATCTCTTCTCCCCCTATCCCCCAGAAGACTGAAAAATATTTGAGTAAACATATTTTTGCATGAACATTCACACTATAAGTGGCTGATTTAGGCCTTCCTATTTCTAATATCAGCCAAACAGGGAGCAGAAGCAATACCTTTGCTAATAGAGCAATGTATAAAACATTCAATTTGGAAATATCTGGAGGATGAAGGGGTGATCACTAATGGCCAGCATAGATTTGCCAAAGGAACTTGATTTTCTTCTTTGACAACGTAACTGATTTGGTGGATAGGGGAATCTGGTGGACATAATATACCTGGACTTTAGTAAGGCTTTTGACACAATCCCACATGCCATTCTGATAAGTAAGCTGGAGAAATGCAGGCTCGGTAAAACTACTAGTAAGTGGATACATAATTGGTTAAACAACCACAAACAAAGAGTAATTATTAATGGAATGATGTCAGATTGGAAAGAGGCCTCAAGCAGGGCTCCATGGGGATCTCTTCTGAATCTGGTGTTATTTAACATCTTTATTAATTACATGGATGTAGGGATAAAGAACATACCAAGCAAAAGTGCAGATAACACAAAACTAGGATGTGGGGGACAACAAAATGAAATTCTACAAAGACAAATCTAAGTTGCTACACTTAAGGAAGAAAAACCAAATGCACAAATATACAATAGGGATAACTAGCTTTGCAGCAGCAAAGCTGAGAACGATATGAGAATTGAGGCGATCACAACCTCAATATGAGTTAACAATGTGAAGCTGTTGCATAAAAAGCAAATGCAATTTTGGGTTACATTAACAGAGGCATAGCATGTATATCACAGGAGGTGATAGTATGACTCTACTTAGTGCTGGTTAGGCCTTAGCTGGAGTACTGTGTCCAGTTTTGGACACTGTTATATAGAAAGGATGTAGGGAAGCTGGAAAGGATCCAGTAGCAAGTGACAAAAATGATCAAAGGGGTAGACTGCAAGCCATATGAGCAAAGGTTGAAGGAACTGGGTATGTTTAGTTTGGAAAACAGGAGATTAAGGGGGGACAAGATAGCGGTCTTCAAATACTAGAAAGGCTCCATAAGAAAGATGGAGAAAAATCATTCTCTTGCCACAGAAGTCAGGAGAAGAGGCAATGGGTTCAAACTACAGCATAGCAGATAAGATTAAATCTCAGGAAAAACTTCCTAAATATCAGAACAGTAGGATAATGGAATAAACTGCCTAGGGAGTTCATGGAATCTCCTTCACTGTAGGTTTTCAAAAAAACCCCAACCACTGGATAGCCATCTGTCTTGGATGGTTTAGACACACAAATACTGCATCTTGGCAGTAGGTTAGACCAAATGACCTTTGCAATCCCTTCTAATCCCATGGTTCTATGATTCTATGATTTAGGTGACCTATCACACAGCACAAATAATGAAATATAGTTCAAGAAATAGTCACAGTGAATACTTTGCATGATTCCTGTAAGTGGACATTTGTTCACATAAAACAATCTTTTATGACAAACAAATTCACAGAAATCCAACTATTTTCACAGATAATTCACAAACAAAAAAGGGTTATTTTTGTAAGAAATTATTACGGGTAGAACTAGTAGCTGGACACTTTCCATTATAACGCCCCATTTTTGGTTGTTGTTTATAACTTTACCAATCTTTAATTTTCCATACTTGCTCTCTGCTCAGGCTAAATTTCTTTGGAATTTTTCAACAAAACTAGATTGTCTCTTTCAGAGAACAAGAGTTTAGGTTAAGCTGTTAATTTGCAAAGTTCTTATTTGTGAAGAAGGTAGTTTGGTTTACGGATATTCTAATAGGTTAGCAAGGTTCTTGTGGTCAGATGTTGGCCGCATGTGTGTTCATTTAGTGTGCTGTCCCAGCTCTGCGCAGATAGTGGAGATAGCAGATCTCAATTAAACCACCCAATAAATCCATAGACTTGGTTTTCAGCAAAGGCACCCGGCCCGACCGGGTTTATTGTCGACAAAGCACAGTTGTGGCACCTGGAAAACTCTACAAGGATACTAAGACATGTATGCTCTTGACAGATGCAGCTCTGTCAGTGGCAGGACTTTCCACTGCTCCCTAGGCTGGCCAAAGATACTCCCTCTGAGATACGTCTTTATACTCCAATACAAACAAGTGATTACTGCTTCTCCGACATAGTTAGTTATTGCCTCCTGACGTCGTTAGTTATTACCCATCATCTTTTACATGTTGGTTCGATTAAAACTAGGGCTGTCAAGCGATTAAAAAAAATTAATCACAATTAATTGCCCAGCTAAACAATAATAGAATACCATTTACTTAAATATTTCTGGATGTTTTCTACATTTTCAAATATATTGATTTCAATTACAACACAGAATACAAAACGTACAGTGCTCACTTTATCTTTATTTTTTATTACAAATATTTGCACTGTAAAAAAACAAAAGAAATGGTATTTTCCAATTCCCCCATTACAAGTACTGTACTGCAATCTCTTTATCATGAAAGTTGAACTTACAGATGTAGAATTATGCACAAAACCCCTGCATTCAAAAATAAAACAATGTAAAACTTTAGAGCCTACAAGTCCATTCAGTCCTACTTTTTGTTCAGCCAATCGCTCAGACAAACAAGTTTGTTTACATTTGCAGGAGATAATGCTGCCCACTCCTTGTTTACAATGTCACCTGAAAGTGAGAACAGGTGTTTGCATGGCACTGTCATAGCCGGCAAGTCCCAATATATTTACGTGCCAGATGCACTAAAGATTCACATGTCCTATCATGCTTCAACCACCATTCCAGAGTGCATGTCCATGTTGATGATGGGTTCTTCTTGATAATGATTCAAAGCAGTGCGGACCAAAGCATGTTCATTTTCATGATCTGAGTCAGTTGCCACCAGTAGAAGGTTGTTTTTCTTTTTTGGTGGTTAGGGTTCTATAGTTTCCGCATTGGAGTGTTGCTCTTTTAAAACTTCTGAAAACATCCTTCACACCTCGTCCCGCTCAGATTTTGGAAGACATTTCAGATTCTTAAACCTTGGGTCGAGTGCTGTAGCTATCTTTAGAAATCTCACATTGGTACCTTCTTTTTGTTTTGTCAGATATGCAGTGAAAGTGTTCTTAAAATGAACACCACCTGCTGGGTCATCATCCGAGACATAGAGCAGGAGGCAAACAATTCTCTCCCAAGTGGTTCAGTCACAAATTTAATTAGCACATTGTTTTTATAATGAGAGTCATCTGCATGGAAGCATATCTTCTGCAATGGTGGCTGAATCATGAAGGGGCATAGGAATGTTTAGCATATCTGGCACATAAATACCTTGAAATTCTGGCTACAAAAGTGCCATGCAAACACCTGTTCTCACTTTCTGGTGACACTGTAAATAGGAAGCGGGTAACATTATCTCCCATAAATGTAAACAAACTTGTTTGTCTCAAAGGGTGGCTGAATGAAAAGTAGTATTGAGTGGACTTGTAGGCTCTAAAGTTTTACATTGTTTTATTTTTGAATCCAGGATTTTTGTGCATAATTCTACATGTGTAAGTTCAACTTTCATGATAAAGAGATTGCAGTACAGTATTTGTAATGGGGGAACTGGAAAATACCATTTCTTTTGTTTTTTTACAGTGCAAATATTTGTAATAAAAATAAAGATAAAGTGAGCACTGTTTTTGAGTGCAGTTAAGTAACAAAAAATGTACATTTATAAGTTGCACTTTCATGATAAATGGATTGCACTACAGTACTTGTATGAGGTGAATTAAAATACTATTTCTTTTGTTTATCATTTTTACAGTGAAAATATTTGTAATCAAACATAATATAAAGTGAGCACTGTACAACTTTGTATTCTGTGTTGTAACTGAAGTTAATATATTTGAAAATGTAGAAACATATCCAAAAATATTTAATAAATTTCAATTGGGATTCTGTTGTTTAACAGTGCAATTAAAACTGCGATAAAATGTTTAATCACGATTAATTTTTTAAATTTAATCGCAGGAGTTAACTGTGATTAATCGACAGCCCTAATAAAACATACCTATTACGTACTGTAATACGTAATTACGTAATAAGCTTTCGTGAGCTACAGCTCACTTCATCGGAAGCTTATGCTCAGATAAATTGGTTAGTCTCTAAGGTGCCACAAGTACTCCTTACCTTTTTGATAGTTTATATTGACTGTAGATTAATAATAATTTCAGAAGCCATTTAAGTGATTGTATTCCAAAGGAGCAACAAAACAGAATGCAGTATTCCATTCACTTAATCTTACCTGGTCATTTCCTTTTCCTTGAACCATAACAATGATCTGAAATAGCAGCCATCCCATCTCAGGCTATGATCTTTCAAACTTAACTCTGTGACACCGAGTGCCGCTGCCCTGGCTCGAGTCACATGCTGCGACACCCAGTCCTAGTCAAGCATGTTTATTTTTTTATAACAATGGTTTAAACAAACAAATGTAACATAATCTTAAGTCATTACCTGGGCCCCAGGCTTCAGAGCCATCCCTTCCTCCCACCCATCAGCTTTACTTCAATGTGGCTTCTGCTGACCAGGGCTTACCCCCCCCCCTCCCCCCGGCTGCCTACTAGCAGCCCTTTATAGGCCCAGCCCTCTGTAATTAGCTGGACTAGGCTCACCTGCTCCAGTCCAGGGTCGCTGGGCTCAGACTATCCACGTGACCAGCTACCCTATCACACTGCATTGTATTAAATTTGCTAGTGCTTGATTTTCCATTTTTCATGTTGTAGTAACTCTAGTTTTCTGCATGGAATTTCCTTGACTGTTTGTTTTAAAGAAAGAAAAAGAATGAAAATTGTTCACAACACATGTAAGGTTCAACATCTAGATTATTTGTTTTTTTGATAACAGATGCCAGCTACCTTTCAAAGCAACCACTGCAATTTAGTCATCCATGATTGCAGCACCCTGAGTACTCGGGAATACATATCCCTTAGCCATTATTCAGTGATATGTGCTCGAAAAGTACAGACGTTACATTTTCATATCTACTGCTCAGCTAGTTAACAATTTCATACAAAGCAAATGCACTTCTGTGAGGAGGAATTTATGTTGCTACTGTCCTGATTTAGCAGTAGATTTTACCATTCACAATCACTTAGTCAAATCACTTTTCTAGGAGATCTCAGTAAAACGGCTTTCCTTGTTCAGAGAGTACTAATTGAGTAATGTATCTTCACCTTCCAGGCTCTTCCCAGCTTATCACCACCCTACCTATCCTCTCTCATTCACTTTTGAGATGTTGACTCCTGTCTCTGATTAGCTCATGTTACCAGCTTCCATGGCCCATTTGTTTAATTTTCAAAAAAGCACTTTAGTGATTCCTCCCATGCTGTCCCTCATGCTTGGGACAAAGTCCCTGTAAATACTTATAAAGCTGCTTCATCATTCTCCTTCCAATCCCTCCTGAAAGCTCTCCTTTGTGTGGTGCCTACAAAAAACTTGATAACGGCTAAGCTGTTGGTGTGCTGAGACCACTGCTTTTCATGCTGACCCAATATTGTATCATTGTTTCCTTGTATTCCTGAGTCTGTTCATCTGTTATCTCTTGTCTTATACTTAGGCTGTAGGCTTTCTGGGCAGGGACTGTCACTTTTTTTGTTCTGTGTTTGTACAATTCTAGCAGAATAGGATCTTGGTCTATGACTAGGGCTCCTAGGTGTGGTGGTGGTGGTGGTGATGATGATCTTATTTATCCATTTATAAAATATGCCTATCTGGGCATATTTACAGTAAAAACCATAAAACTCTCAACACTGCTTTAGTTGACATTAACTAGTGCCAACACACTGCCAAACATGAACTCAAAAGTTCTTCTCATACAGAGCTGGGGTAAGAGAAGTAATATACTTTGTACTGCATCATGAAGGTTGACAAATTTGGCTTCTGAAGGATCAAGGTGGACAGTGAAAATACTGGCCAAGGGACAACCACTGAGAAGATTGTATCTGTATTCATAGATGTACAAATTTAGGAATCTACAAGAGTCCTCACTGTTCTGAACTGATGGGTTAATGAACAAGGTCCAAGCCATAAAACATTTCATCGATCAAACCTATCCGCTTTGACCAAAGCCAGATGAACTGAAAGCCAGCGCAGCTTAAGGAGGATAGATTTAATATTCTCTGCATAGAAAACAAAAGTTGCATCCATTCAAAAAGTTACCAAGTGCAAGTGAAAAGAGCATTCTTTCCCACTGCTACTGTCTGGGCATTCAGAATCAGTCAAAGATTCAACAGGAAACCCAAGTTACAATTTTACATTATGAAGATATCCAAAATAGTGAGTAGTATAGAGCAGATAGATCAGGCTCCCATCTTTCACATAATAAAGGAAAAGGAGATATTCAACAAATTTGAAAGGAAGCAGATTGAAACGTGGAAAAAAATATTTTTTTCCACACGATACACGGTTAGCCTATGGAAGTCATTGTCACCAGATATCTGTGGTGAAAAACTTAGCAGGGTTTTTTCCCCTCTTTTTTTTTTCTTTTAAAAGGACATTTATGTGGAGTTACAAAAGTAAGGATTGAAAATACACAAAAGAGTTTTGGAAGGGATATAAAACTTAACGCTTCCAGGCAAAAGCCAAGTGCTAACTACCAGGTGGTTAAGAAAAGGCTTTACCTGTGGGGAGGTGATTCCATAACTCCTGCTGCAGGGGTTTGCGTAACTTCCTCTGAAGCAGCTGAGACTTGCCACTGTTGAGACGGGACATCAAACTAGATGGACCTCTAGGGTTATCCAGTATATTTTGCTCTTATAAGTAAACGACAATCCAAGAGTGTGTTTGTGTGCACACACACAGGTCTGACTTATTGAACATGCTAACATTAAAACTGGAGACTCAGAATTTATCAAATCATTAAAAATAAAAATCTGTACCTTGCTTTCATGCCAGAAAATTGTGCTCTGTGAGCTGAAATATAAGAGATATCTTCATTAGAGGAGACAGATTTACTGATCTGAGAATATAAAATTAGAAAACAAAATCAAACGATCAAATAATATAATGCAAAAAAGTTAACATATTTACTAAAAATGCATATGAAAATAATGAAGAACTATAGAGCTAAAAGAAATCATATATGTGCAAGTTTAATGCCAAATGTTGGAATTTGAAATTGCTAATTAAAAACATTAATGAATGTCAATACAGCAATATTTTAATGACTCCAAGATAATCCCACAGCAATCAATTTAGATCAGAATGAGTTTATTGTAAAGTACCAAAGGTGGAACGAAAATGCTTCCTTTGCATTACAAAGTTATGATTTCTCAAATGAATAATGCCTGTTCAGAATTTAACTAGATAATTACTTCATTTGCATTTGCTAAGGTGATAAGAGGAATGGAAAAGACAGCTCAGTGGGAAATGATGTTAGTGTTAAAAGGTGGCACGCAAAAGACAGTGTTACTCAAAATTTTGGCATCTGCAACAGAGACCATTTTAAAGGGAACATGTTTATTAACCTCAGTGTCCTGGTGGGAAAGAGACAAAGCAGAATAAAAATATAATAGAAAAATACATTGTGTCACACCCAGCTCCAACATGCAGTTCAGAATGGTTGGAGGCTGAGGGACCAGACATATTTTTGTTCTTCTTTGTATACAATTAATTCTAGGAATGTCTAGTAGCTAGCAAACAGGTGTAACCTTTCTGCCAATTGGAGTTTGCAGCAACAAGGGCCAGGTTCAGTATCTAGGGGTTCCTTGTCAATAGTACCACACAAAACCGGCTCAAGCCCCACCCCCAGTAACCTGGAACAATTGCACACCACCCCAGGGGTACCTTTAAGAGGCAATACTTCCCCTCTTGCAGCACACAGTCTGATTGTTAGAAAATAAACTTTTAATAAAAGGAGGGAAGTAATGCAACATGAATTTGGGAAAACACCGCATGCAGGATTCAGAAACATAAAACCATGAGCAAAAGACCAACCCCAGAGTACTTTGGGCAGTGTCCTTGTGCCTCAGGTTTTAAGTCCAGCAACCTAAAGTTCCTTTAATGTGTCCTTCCCTTCTCTGAGTCCCACTTGGTCAGAGCTGACCCAGAGTTCAGAGGTGTATCTGCAGAATTCATCTCCCACCCTGGGAGAAGGCACTTTGCTTACCCCACTGTCCAGGCATTCATGTGCTGCTCCACTCCACTGGCTGCCCTGCAACCTGCTCACTGCTCCTCTCCACCCGCTGCCCTGCTGGCTGCTCACTGCCCCCCTCCACCCGCTGCCCTGTTTGCGGCTCACCACTCCACCGGCTGTCCTGCCAGAGTGCCTTCAGATCCTACCACTTAAAGTTCTCAGTGATTTCAGCTGTTAGTGGGAGAGCCTCACTGCTAATATATATTGGGCAGTCTTTTGCATCAGAGATACCGTCACCAAGCAGATCTAAAGCTTTATCTAGCTCTGTGGTGTGTAACAAGACTCAATTGAGTCTTAATCAGCTCTTTTATTAAACAGTGAAGAGAGGAAGGATCAAATGGTGTCTAGGATCCTTAGACAGGGCCCACACCATCAAGTACAAGTACCTGACCCCACCCTCTCTCAACTCACTGGGCTTTGGTACCCATGCCCCCTGCCTAGCAAGTGCCACTTAGTTGATGTTGAGTTCCTCAATCGGGATTTGCCAAGTACAGTTATGTTGCCCTT
Organism: Caretta caretta; assembly: GCF_965140235.1. NCBI lineage: Eukaryota > Metazoa > Chordata > Testudines > Cheloniidae > Caretta > Caretta caretta. Next base: position 125,737,808 of record NC_134207.1, read on the forward strand.
GATTCACACAACAAGGATAACAACCCTTTATTACCCCTGCCCCAGTCCAACAAAGAGACTGGTGATCCAACACCAGCCAAAAGTGATAATTTGGGCAAAGCAGTCCCATCATGCTGAGCACCTAGGCAGGGTGGGCATGCCCACGCAAACAAGGTCAGCTCCTGAAGTCCTCTTCCCCAGCTCATCAGTAGATATCAGGGGAGAGCTCATTCAGACCCTGCTTACACAGGAGTGAATGCAACTGCTGGGTTCTACATGGCCTTAAAGAAATACATGGCCTTAAAGAAATAAGCTACATGGCCTTAAAGAAATAAATTATGCTGAGTTACAGATCAGTCATGGTCTGTTTGAAGAATGAATGTTAATTTTAGCCCACTTTGGTCCTCTTCTTCTTCTCCCTCCACCACCCTCCTGCCATGGAGAGGGGTCCATCTCTTCTGGGAGTTACTAATTATTGCCCTGAACCAGCAAAAGTACTGAAGCATGCCTAACTTTAAGCATCTGACATGTGACTAGACTACTCACATGCTTAAAGTTAAAGTATGAAACTACCTTGCTGAACCGGGGCTTATGCCATCAGTAGAGCTGATCACATGTTTTTGAAATTATGATCCAGTTTCCAATTTCCAAAGCTGAAAAAAAACCCATAAAAATATGGACAAATTTTGCTTTTCTTCCCCAAATAACTCAGAGCTTGCTGATGTTTTTCAAATTTCAAAATTTTGATATTTTAAATTTCAGGAAAATATATATTAAAATTGCTAAATGTTTATTCTTTTTTGACCCATTCCAGTTGCCAGTAACAATTGGCAGCATTACCTGCTGAAGTGATGGTTGCCTGTGAATTTGGGCTCTTGCTTGTTGTCGAAGAATGGGGCTAAAGGGAAATACACAAATGAAGTGTAATTTTCACTGAAAGAGAAATACTAACACACAAAGAGGATGGATAGGGCTAGAGGAAACTTTTCCCTCTGCAAACATTTATACCAATTATTTTATTCATGTGAGTTGTTCTTTATGGACAATAGAGATTTTTTTTTCAAAATTTGTTTGATCCGGAGGATTAGTAGAACCACTTCTGTTGTTATACTTGTCTTCAAGGATGTCAAAGTGCTAACACATATTAATCAATTAACCCTCAAGATACTCCTGTGAGGTAGGTATTGTTTTATAGTTATTTAACCCCAAGTAAAAATTTGCCACAAACTGACACCAAGTCCTCAGATGAACCAAAGAAATGAAAGAGTATTCTGGAAGTAAGGAATTAAAATAAAATATAATAAAATAAAGCAAGCAACAACTATTAAAGTCATGGAGCAATTTTTTTTATTTATTTTATGTATTTATTTTAAGCAAACTCATCTAAAGTCTAATGATAGTCAGTGAGAATTTCACAGTCATAAAAAAAAGAGCAACAAGAAATAAAAGCTGAAAAGATGACTAGATCAGTTGAATGTCTTCTTGATAAAAAGAGAGAGATTAATATTGGTCATTATAAATGTGAGAAATGGATGCCAAAGCTAGGGAATGACATAAGTGCCAATGTGCATCTTTAAAGAAAAAAAAAAATAGTCTTCTGTATACGACTGACCCAGACCCAGGATAACACTATCGTAACGTGTAGTGTTTTGCACCACTGCTGTCAATGATTGTATATCTTGAGTGTAAGGATTATAAAGAATACAGAGAAGCTACACTGGGTATAATATAAGCCCCTCCACCTTCCCAAAAGGTATTCCTTGTCTATGATCACATCTTACTTGATATTACTGAGTGGAACATAATATATGTTTGTCTCCCAAGGGTCACTTTCTTATATATTTACTTATATTGCAGAACTATGACTGATATGTCAATATACATCCTGTGAAAGACGGACAATATCCTGTAATATCCTGGACAAACCTTATGAAATTAAGAAACTCCACTCAACTAATTTAAATCTTATTGAATTAGGATTAATACCTCTGGGATCCATTGTATTAAAATGCATTTGTGCATGTGGTATTGTGGAATTGCATGTACCTTCTCAAGTAAAAGGGGGTTGCTAATGTACTTCCTCCTTTATCAGCCCTTTGAAGCCACGCCCCCAGAGAGGTACACATATACTAGTTCAAACTGGATTCTCCAGGGAACAACAAAGAAGGAAATAATTTTTGGATAAATAAACTGGTTTTTAACTGGCTCAGGGCCTTCTTCCTGATCCAGAACATAGGCAGGTCCTCTCGTCCATGGAGGGCCCCAATCGTAAGGGAATGGATGGAAGGACTTGGCCTACTGAGGCCCCATGAAACTGAATACTTGTTCTAAGATGAAGCTGTGGTGAACCTGTGCCCACAAAGGAAACCCCTTGGTGATAGGGGTGGAGCAGGGAGTGTTGAAGGCCTGCTCCTGCCAGAGTCCATGTTCGGGTTGGGGATGATGTCTAGTAAGTTTACTAGCATGTGTGTAGGTTCTTTTATTGCTTTAATATGTTTTCTTTGTAGTGCTTTCACCTTAAGAATAAAATAGACTAGCATGCAAAGTGCGGGTGTGATATCAATAACTGTGGCAGTCACATTGTTAACCATCTCTGAAAAGAAAGAAAGCAGCTGAACTCGGGCAGCCTGTATCTGCTGGGAATAGCACAGAGAACTGTGCAGCCCGGAAATATCCCAGTCAAAAGGAAGTGAGGCACAACTCTCCACTCAAGAAAAAACAACAGCTGAGGAGCTGGAAGCCTGATGGTGGGTGCCCTTGCTGGACCACTAAGAGGAAATACAGGTTCAGTTGCCCTGAACTGTGACATATCCTTCCTAGACTTATAGCCTAAAAGATTTAAATGATTTCTTCTGCTAAAATAAATATAACCCAACATCAAGGGAGTGGAAGAACCAAATTACACCAGTCTGCACTGTGGGAAAAAATATCACATTGGCACAAACTGTTTGCAGTTTGTGACCATGTCTAGGATGCATATTCACTGAGCACTGGCAACTGGGAAAGCCAGGGACAGGCAGTTAAATGCTTTCAGGATAATAGGGGTTTCAATATACAATAACAGTAATCAATTCTTACATTTTGTTATATAAGGATTTTTGCAGAGAATGGGAAGACATTACCTTTCCACTGCTGTGGACAGTATTGCACAACTGGCTAGGTGTCCCTTTCTCTGAAATAGCAGGTATTGGACACTGCTGGAGGCTGAATAATAAACTAGACGGACTGGTGGTATGACAAATCCTTTTTTTCAGAGGGTTTCTTTTCACATATTTAGAAATAACACTCATTTGTTTCAGAGCCAGCATGGAAACTAAGAAGCCTCAGAATCTTTGGAATTAAAAATCTTTAAAAATGTGAATCCTTGTACATTTTCAGAATTCAGGCATCAGGGAGTACAGACAAGCCCAGAGCCATGGAAATATCTTTTATGCAGGTGAATGAACCATGCAGGAATCCACAGAAGCAAACCTTCAAGAAATCTCCAGTCTGCTCACCAGCTGCTCCTCCTCAGCAGCTTGAGAAGTCATTCATTCCACTCACAGGGAAAAAAAAAAAAGGAATATTGGCCAATACACAAAATAGTAGTGGTCTGACAAGTGACCAGCACATCTGTTTTCAGATGTATTGTCTTTCCTTCAAACCTCAAACAGCCAGCAAATTACAAGGACAGTTCTGTAAATCAAGTGCTGCAATTTTGTCAGTTTGGCATTAAACAAGAGGGTCATGTAGTGGGTGGAATAAAATTTAGATTGGGTGCAAGTACTACTCCATAGCAAATAGCAGCAGCAGGAGGAGCAAAAAAGCTTCAGACAAGAAAAGTAAAGTAAAAAACAACTGCAGATAATTCACCACTGCAACCACACGCCTATCATCAGCAATGTCAGATCTCAACCCTTCCTCCCCGAAAGGATCCCACTGTTTATGTCAGCAATAGCAAATTTGACATAGGAACTGCTTTGAGATAGTCACTGGGCTGAAGATAAGCATGTTTCCCATCTCCAAGCTTTTGTGGCCTGGTGTCATCATGACATTACTGATGATGACACATTAGAAAGAAAAGGACTCACTGCAGTAACAGCAATAGCGTCAATACTTGATTTTGTTGGTTTGTCCCCTGCACAGAGGCACTTGTCATAGTACAAGATAGTGGGGTCAGCCACCCATATCATCTTCCTGGCCACGAACACTAGGTTCTGGTCCATTACGTTCTGGTCCTTCATAACAACACCTGGGCTTCATGGCAGCATTCCTACCTAGTTCCATAAGATCTGACACATCAAACTCATTCTCCTCAAATATGGTAGCATCTACTTCATCCTTTTTGTGGACCACCTGCTCCCCACCTTCTGCTGTTTCAAGTGTCTTCCTCACTTGCTTGAGATGGCAATTTAGACTGGTGAATTATACTTAAATTTATGGACAGCATTTGTCTGTGATCTGCAGGCAAAGCAGTTTGTTTTGGTTATGGCCGAGGCTGAGGAAGCTATGCTGCATACCTAGGGGATGGCCTCACATTTTTTACTCTGGTCCTTTGATAATACTCTCCTGGAGAAATGTCCTCTTTTCTGCACATAAAACACCTCTTCAATTAATTTGGTGGCAGCTGCTTCTGTTGCTCATGACTCTTCATTTTTGTGAGGTCTCTCTCACCATAGAACAGAAGAGAACTCTAACCCTTCTTAGGAGTCTGTGTTGCCCTAAAATAATATGGTGACAATGAAGGTGACACTTATTTAAAATCACAAATACTAGGAAACAAAAACAATAGGTAGAGGAAGTTGCATTCAGCTCATTGACTTAATTTGAAAACATTTCAGCAATTCGCAGTTTTAGTCATTTATCTGAAATAAGAATACAGGAAAAGGTGCCAACCAATATGCCTCTTCATAAGCTCCAGCCCTTCATCACCAAAAGTCTGGGTAAATCCTGGGTCTTGAAGCATGCCCTAAAGGTCAACAGATTAAGACAATTTGGACCAAGGAGGAAGAATAGATTCCAAAATAGAGTAACTCCTGAAGAAGAAGCCCTGCTGGCAGCTCCTTCTTTTTTGGTACCAAGAGGTCTCAAGATAGATCACTTCCCCTAACTGCAACTATGGCAACATCACATGGAGAGAGAGGCATTCTGATGATCCATACCATCCAGTTACATATTCCTGAGGATATAATTTGATAATAGTGGGGAATGCAAAATTGTCATTGAAGACATAATTTGTTATAACTCTTGGGCCCAAATCTACAAAGACATTTAGGCTCCTAACTTCCACTGATTTCAATGGAAGTTAGGAAATTAAATATCTTTGTAGCTCTAGGCCTTTGTGTGAAGAAACTGGAGAAGAATAGTCTAGTGATAGGGGACCAGACAGGGATCTGGATTCCCTGCTCAGCACTAAATTCCTCTATGATTTTGGGCAAATTTGTTAATCTACCATTTTTTACTCACTTTCCAATGTATAAAATGGAGTTAATCTTTATATTGATGCTGTCAAGATAAAATATGTTAATGATTGTAAAGTGCTCAGATAAAGATGATGATAAATAATTGTGTGAGAAGAATGAAACCCAACTTGACTGTCAAACTTCAAGCTGAGTTTGCAGCAGTGGTACTTAAGAAAAAAAGTCTTCATTTTCTGAAAACTGGACAGATTTGATATGGAGTCACAGTCCGTTTTCAGACTAGAACTGTAATATATGAAATTTCCGTTACTAGATGCTTTTAAAATATCCATATGTAAGGACCTGTCTATTTAAGATAATAAAATTGGTTTGATTGGGAGATGTGTATCTATCATAAATGAGGATGAAGATGATGCTGGTAAAATTGGTCACACATGACCAATAAATAATTGCCTAAGAAAGAGCACGGTATGACTGACCCTCATCATGCATTTTAATTATGGGTTTTAATTGCCTTTTGAATCCTATAAAATCAGTGGCCTAAGTCTCTACTTGCTTTTTCTTAGTTGCACCGACTGTGCCAGCATTTATCTATAGCCTATAAAACAGTAGAGGACAGTGTGTCTTTTAGCAGGGGCTATCTGGGGGCCACAACTCTTATTAACAAGATAGAGTCTTAAAACCTCCTGGTATTTTGTTCTAGAAAAGCTTAGTTAAATAACAAGATTCCTTGGAAATTTGACCTGATAGTAACAAAAACTGAAGAGGAATTAAAAACAATACAAAACCAACCCAAACCATTGTAACTTAAAGAAAAATGTACATGAAACTCAGATTCTGTGGGTTATTATTTAGATCTTGTGATGAAAACTTAATATCTGTAAAGGAAAGCAATTTTAAAAAGCCTACTTGTTTTATAGACCACTTGATGCCACAACTGTAATGGCCCCTAAGATAATTTCTTGTTATATAAGAGACCTTTGATTTGCAGAAGCTCAAGGGAGTTAATACTGTAATGTTAAAGATGCACGTTAAATTGTGACAATTCAAAGGCTCTCCAGGGTGCTACACATCCACTATAGAACTAATTTCTCATTCATTATGTGAATGAAATGCAATAATAATTTCCTATTTTTGTAAAATCAATGCATTAGTATGGCGTAGAATAGCTCCTACAAAAGGTGAGAGAAAATGTTCCTATTCTCGCAACTTGAATCTTATTTGTTAATCTCTCATACAAAAGGCTCACTCAGGGTCAGAGTCTTGGATGCTTGGATGCTACCCTCTTAAGGCTTGGCATTGTTGCAGATCTTTAGTTCTAACCCTGAATATTTTTCCTTTTTCTCTGAAGTTACAAATTGTGCTTCTTAGTTGCATGTGTCATCCTATCAGACTGCCTTATAGCAGCAGATGTCATTTATGAAAATATTATTGTAAAGCACTCTAATGAGATTAAAAAAAACTGATGAGAGGTTCTAGAAATTGGAGTGGGAGTAGTGGTTGGGAAGGGAAAGGCAAAAACCTGAAAGGTTTGTTTTGGCTCAGATAAGTTGCCTGGTCCACAATCCAAAATTAAGATGCTTATCCAAAGTGCAAACCTCAGCATGCAGACCTGTTGCACCTACTACACTGTAATCTCAGAACATAAAACAGAGTTCGTTTTATATTAAGAAACTGAATTAAAAAGACATTACAATGAGAGATGTCTGATTTGATGACCCATCTTTGTTCTTTGTAGAGGCAAAGGGAGCCCTGATGCGACTCCTTATGTTGCAGCAGAGAGATGGAAAACACAGACAACATGTGCTTTAGAGGAGAACTCAATAATGACCTGCTACTCAGTAATCCCCTGCTTAAAACTGTGATACAAACTCTGCAAAATTCTCTTATAAGACATTGCGGTCCTCTCCACAAACCAGAGAACCAAGAACTCGATGAATTTCATTAAATTCCACAACTCCATGACCAAGTAGCTTGACTTCTGAAGAAGAATTATGTAATTAGTTTTTGTACATCATGTCACCGTTTCAGGATAACTGAACTTGCCCTTCTGTGGTCCACTCTAGGAGTGCCCAGTCAGATCTCAGGTCTCCAGCTGACACCTGACTCTGTATAAGGACCTTTGTCCCACTCCCTTCTGACTGGGGGTTTTAAGGCTGCACAGCTCCTTGCCTTACACTCTGATATCCCCAGCAAGTCAGTCTGCGTAGAGGCCATCACCTGTGTTTTGCTTTCTCTCTGAGGACTATGATCAGTGTCTTGACAGCAGCTACAAGTTACCACACAGCTCCTTGTAAGCAAGGACATTCATTCTTAATATAGAAGCATTATAGAGGAGAGAGATAAAAACAATGAAAGTTCCAATATGCATGATAAAGCTTACCAGAGGTCACTCATCAGTCTTGTGGGACCCTAGTAGGTCAAAGACCTTCCAAACCTTCTACAATGGTTGGGACATCACTTGCACAGAATGCCATCCATTTGCTGGATCAAAAAGATGCTTCTAAGTCAGTTTAAACTCAGCCTTTCTATGCCAAAAGTCCTTTCTTTGCCTGTTGGTCTCTGGAAAATGCAGTTTGAACCAGTATATGCAAACCACTCTAGGGCTGGTATCTCTCTGGAGGCATTTACAACCTCAGTGATCCACCTTAATCATCCCCCAATGTTTTTAATTGCTGAAGGAGATAAAAGCAACCCTCCCCTCAAGAGTCCCTTGCCCACAGGGAAAAACCATACATAACGTTAATACAATATGTTTCCCCAAAGATATTTGATGTGACTGCAGTCCGTTACACAGCATTTTGAAGATATCAAAGTTTTGTTTACAATAGACACCATTAAAATCTTGGTATTCACTTTTCAGAATAGGTAAATTAACTGCAGTATTCTTTAGTCAAAGTTATATGGAGAACTGTGTCGTGATAAGCCTCTGGATGCTAATGGTGGCAGTAGTAAACATAATATATTTGTATTAAACAACATAAGAGACCAGCTCAGATCAGTATAGCCAATGTAGTCAATGGCCAGAGATATAGTTCACTGTATAGGAAAAAAAGTTGTCTAACTTTGTTCTACTTCGGAAAGACTAGAATAATTGCAGGCAAGAATGGACAGGTAAACGTTAAGGTTCATGGTGTAGGAGAGGCACCATGCCTTCTCTCCTCTTACACACATTCATAAAAGCCAAGGACAATTGTTGTCCCTATGGCCAGACGTATGGGAGTAGGAGAGGGAAGTCCCCCCAGAACATTATATTATATATATTTCTTCCTTACATTTCATCATCCCAAACAATTGGTTGACAGAATGATGGAATTTTAAAGGAAAGTTTAAAGGAAAGATACTTCTCCCCCCCCCCCCCCCGCCCCGACACACACACACACACACACACTAGTTTTATACACAACCCCAAGCCAAAATTAGTATCATCAAAGTACTCGCTCTATCTGCAAACTAGCTAATACTTCAACAGCTGCTCTACACTGATTTGGATAGTTCAGCATATCTGTACAACAGAATGCATTCTGCTCTTCTGCACTGCCAATCACAGCTTCTAGTTGCTACGACTGAGGGTCACACAACTATTAATTCATCTCCTGTGATAAGGAGGGGAGAGGGACCTCATTATTTTAATAATTTTTCCATTTTGCTTCCCACTGTTAAGCCTTTCCAAGGATCTAGCATAGTAGATTATTGTCAAGAGTAAAAATAAAATTTAATTTACAGCTTCCTTCCCTGTCTACTTTCCTTCTGCACTTGTGCAAAGTCACTTCATAACTCCTTGATGTTATGAAAATAATGGCAGATGAGGCAATGCTGCTTCTCACTAAAAAGAAGCCTGGTGCTTTCTGGGTAAGTGCGGCAAACCAATATGCTAATATGTTTCCCAGTTGAAGTACAGGACAAAGTCTAGCACAAAGAAGATTGTTGCTGTACTCAAAGAGGCAGACATCACATTTTAACTCCCAACAACAACACAGCAGTCAACATTCTGTTCTACTGGCACATTATTAGAATCTGAAGTTTTAACAGAATGCTTTCAAAGTGCTGCTTTCCTTAAGATATGGGTTAATGCTATACTGGAAATAAATGCATGAATGTACAAGGATCCAATCATTCTACCTCAGTCCTCCCCTGCTTTCCTATTCCTATAAACTAAATATATTATAGTTCATAGGCAATATCTCCCATAACTTCTGGGTTTTTTACACTCCCTGGGCCAAAATTATAGCTAGGGGGCAGTAATGGACCTCAGAGTTTGTGGGTATACCCAATTATGTGAGCAATTATGTAATTGGTATTTGCAAATGGAAATACAGTATTTAGGCAATTTACCCAACTTGTACATGCAAATATCAGGTGTTTCACATACAAGCATATGTGCCGACCAATGTTGCAGACAAGTTAAGAAAGCCTGAATGAAAATGTGTCCCTTCATTTGGATAAGGTGATGAGCTTGGAGACTGCCAAACTATTTTTGGAAGACACAAGAATAGATTTTTGTGTAATTGTGTTGGTTTGGGGAAAGGAGGCCCCTCACCCTTCACCCAATTTCCTTCCCACAGGTTCTTGTACATGTTCCATCTTCTTCATAATTAAATATTTAAACAAATATATTTATTGATACTTTCCCCAGCAGCAGCTGCACACACACAAAAATCACCAGGTTCTACCACCCAGTTCATACCCTTAGCATCAGCCTGGTGTTTAGTGCAGATCACATAAGTATACAACAAATTCAGACTTCAGAGGGAACTTAATAAAAACTCCTTATTCTCCCAAACCTCCCCACTCTGGCAGATTATCACCTGCAGGGACTCTCTGCCAAGATCTACATTGTTCCAGAAGACCCTAGACACGAAGGTGAACATAGCCCATTAACTAACTAATAGAATGACAGAAAAATCTGATATCTGTAAATGCTTAAATTCCAGTTGTTCTATTTTGAGGAAACCCAATGTATGCATATTCCCTGACCTCCACAAAATGCAAAGGTAAAAAGTCACAGAAGAAACCAAATCTATAGTCATAGTCAGAAACCTTATGTTTATTCATATATGAAGTACTTAGAGTCTGCTCATTAATGGCAGTCATTACTCACTAGCTGATGATCCTTGGGTCCTTGGGTTGAAGTGTGTGTTGTACCTTTCCCGCCCTTATTTTTAATTAATCGTTGAGTGAATTTAGTAATTTCTTTAATGTACATGAATTTGAGGAACTAAGAGCACCAACTAGATTAGTCAGCAATGTGCAAACTTTCTTAAAGAGCTCTGTTAACAACTGAATGTCAGTTAGCCAGTGACAAAGCTAACCCTTTGACACCATCACTATCCTGAGACTATTAGGCAGTTGTATAGTACGTAAGACCCTGATCCTACAAACTTCTCCATGTGGGCAGACCCTACACTCACACACACTGGGGGTGGTCTACCTATGTGGAACAACTCACAGGATCAGGAACTCAATTGACATTGCACAGCATAGGGAAATGACATAGGGAATAGCCATTGTCACTGCCTAGTAGGAAGGGCCACAGAGTTTTCAGCACTCAAAAGTAATTGATTCAGTATTCACATGTGACAAAAATGCTATGTAAGGGCCCAGGGCTATACCTGGCTTTTCAGCAGAGATGAGCCTGGATGAAAACTCTACATCCATAGATCCTCCACCAGTGGGGTGAAGTGAGGGTGGGGAATTTGGATTCCCAACCTAGATCTAGAAATCCTGGCCCCATCAATGGGAATTTTTCCACTGATTTCAAAGGGATCAGAATTTCATCCTAATTTTCAAGGTTAAAGGCTATCTCCTGAATGTGCTGAGCCAAATCCTTGAGCTGACATCCCTCTTCCCCGCCCCCCAATGTTGGGAAAGTGCTGCTCTGCATTTGAATTTTGTATCTGGGACTAAACCCTGCTCCTAAGAGCACAAGAAGAAAAAAATACAGCAATTCTGAAGGAGAATGCTAACCCCCATACATGAAATAATATTTTTTTTCTTCTTGCCATTTGTAAGTAGATAGTACTGAGATATAAACAACAAAAAATAACTTAACTTTTTTTTTTTACATATTAAAGGACAAGATGGTTATTCCCTCTCCCTTTTCACCTCTTTAGAATATATTATGTCAGAAAAGAAAAAGCAGCTCTGCACTGAAATGAAATGGTTTTAATTAAGCTAAAGGCAAAAGTAGAAAAGGCAATGTCTGTACTGTAGGGAAAATGGGAGGGTTTCCATCATCTAAGATGGCTTACACAAGTGAATCACAACTAAATAAGAATGAAACCGTGAGCATGCAAACACTAAGCCAAGGGCAATTCTTTCTTGCAAATGAGGCTGGCTGCAACATTAAGATTCTCTTTGTGCTCATCATGTGCTCAATTTATTTTGTATTAAAGTTAAAATACAGTACATTTTGCTAAGGCAAAGTCTTCTAATCTGTGCTGTTTAAAGTAATTTCCATTACTAGTACCTTGCCACCAGAGCTCTGGGTGGAATTAGTTGCCTTACATATTGATTAAATTAATACATCTTTTTGTATCTTTAAACTGGAATTAATGACACTAATTATGGCAACAAAATAATACTTAACAAGTAAGTAAAAATTCATGGTATTGCTCATGTGTTGTCTGACTATAGGACAAACAGGAGTGTGTTACTAAAATCTGTAATAAAGGCTGACTCCAAGGACTCCAGCACAATGCCTGCTCAGGGGGCAGGTCGGGATGGGCTGGGGGGCTGAAAGGATATGTTAGGGCCACAGCACACAGCGCTATAGAAACTCCAGGAATGCTGCAGCCCATAGGGCAGCCTGAACAGGCAGCCAGAACTTGGGGAGGCCTCCAGGGCCAGTGCTTTCCTGAACAGAAATGCCTTCTTGAATCAGGTGAATAAGCCACAGAACAGAAATAAATTAACCAGTTTGTGATCTTTCATGTATGGTGCTCTACGGCTCCTTCCCCTTTAACGTTCTTCACTCATGACCCCTAGTGGTCTGTAGCGACAAACTGGAGAGAATTTAGAAAAGAGCACTAAAAATGACATACCCTTTAAAAAGTAAATAATATGATTTACTTGTACCTTTTACAGCATCATATTTTAATACAAGGTGTTTCTCTGTATTCTAGAATTCATAAACAGAACAAAAAATAAAAAACATTTTAAACTCATAAATTAGCATTGAAAGCAAATGAATTGCAGCTTCTACAGCTGAAAACTGTTGAATAATTTTCCAATTGCAATTCATATTTTCACCCTTAAATTGGAAAAAAGTATGCAATCATAACTCTCTGCTACTTACTTAATCTAAAAATATTTTGGTTTAAGCTACACGATACTACACAACATCACAAATACACATTTATTTTGAAGCAAAACAAATGCATAAAAAAATTTTTTTGAAAGCATTTTAACAGCTGTAGAGTACAGTTTTGAACAATTCAGCACAATTTGTCAGCCACTATAACCACTGCATCATATCCCTCAGTAATGAGGTACAAAGCTGTTAAACAAAAGACCCATTTAGGAGCCATAATAAGAGACTACTTTGCATTCAGCTTAAGGATTTATTAATTAAAATGCTATATATGGGATCATAATATTTCTACCTTTTTTTTAACTGGCATTCTTGCAGTTTCAGAAGAAAAGTGTCTGATTTCCATGGGGAACAAATCATCATGTGCAAGGGAAAATGGATTTTTTCTGATTTGCTTGTGGAATACAAATACACGAGGATTTCTTTATGGAGAGAATGCTCAGAAATAATGCAATACAATGACTGAGGCAGGTATTCCGCAATACATTATTTTTCCTTACAGCAGTTGGACGTAAGAGTGTATAACAGCTAAGGATGTGCACTAATAATACTACTTAGCCCTTATGTGGTGATTTGTCTTAAAAACATTTGCAGTCCTTATCTAATTAAGCTGAACTACACTGATGTGAAGTGTTTAAGTATTAATACCCCCCTGTTTGTTTTCCCTCATTTTCGACATGGAAAAACAAAGGTCGGATGACTTTCCTTAGGCCATCAAGTGTGTCAGTGTCAGAGCTGAATGTAGACCACAGAATTAGGCCTAGGCCTCTGCTCACACCACCCCGTCAACATCTCTAGATGGTCAATGTCTACTGTCAAATAAATCCAACTGAATAATTAATTCTACAATAATTAAAAATGGAAATGATAAAAAAGGCCATTTGATCATTTTGCCCATCCTTTGCCAATAGAATATTGTTCTCTACAGAGTAACCTCTTGGGCATTAATTAATAAGTAGCTGCAAATAATTTTCAGTCCCTCAGTTTAAGGGACTGCAAAATCATGCCAGATGAAATGCTAAGCATTTCACCCAGTTTGTTTTTTAAAGCATTTTTGCCAATATTACCCTGCTATATTGTTATCCTATTAGTACAGTGTTATGGGATTTCCCAATCGTACAGACCAATGAAAAATACCTTTACACAAAGGATTTTGAATCATGTACTTTCAAATTCCTCTCTAAGACTCACTTCAGCTATGGCACCTACAAAAACTGAGTCAATTAAGGTGTTTTTTGTTTTGTTTAGATCAATGGTTTTTTTTGTCAATTATTTATACAAAATACAGTCCACCATGCTCTGCATTAGCCAGAGCTGGGTAAAGATGTAATTTTTCCCCATAAATCTTGCCCATCAACTCTTTTCCTGCTGTTTGTTACCCCTTTGCTGCTTAAATCTAAATCTATGCCCAGGATCCTGCAATGTGATGCACACAGGTGCAAGGATCTACCTATGCTCATAACATTGTAGGATTGTCACTTTAAATTGTAAGCTCTTTTGGGCGAGGACAAATCCAGTGCCCACTGAAGTCAGTGGGCATTGGACTTTTCATTGGCTTGTACACATGCGGCATGAAACCTCATGGTTCCTTCTCATTTGTACTGTGCACCTACCTTACCTTTGGTCAATGTGAAATAACATATAATGATTAAGTTGTAGAAACAGATTTTCAGAATATAAATTTGTGTTTATACTAACACAGATTATTAAAATTAATATTAATACCTAAAATTTAAAAGGGCCGATTTACCAGAGCTGAAAACAAATCATAAGGAAAATTGAATGGGAAGAAAAAATTAAATATAAGTGTGTGAATAATAATGGGGAATTGTTTAAGAATGGGTTATTTGATGTCAAGTCTCCCTCACCCACCCCGCCACACACACACGTTCTTCCACTATTATGCAAAAAGGCTTAGTATGGTTTAAAACAAAATTTTGGTTAGAGGGGAAGTGAAAGTATCAATTATTTAAAATAAATACATGTAAAGAGTGGGGAGGTTGATAGCTATTAGTATACATCACAAATTAGGAAATGAAAATAATTGATAATGAAAGCTAAAGGTATCACTGTAAAATCTATGACCACTAGGGTTAAGGACAATGAGGAGGAATTCTTCAAATATACCAGGTTTCAGAGTAACAGCTGTGTTAGTCTGTATTCGCAAAAAGAAAAGGGGTTAGTCTCTAAGGTGCCACAAGTACTCCTTTTCTTTTTTCAAATATACCAGAAACGAATAAAATCCTAGCGATGGTATATGTCTGACACTGGCTAAGAACTGTAAAATTGTCACTTATGATGCAGAAAAGGCAGAAGTAATCAATAAATATTTCTGTTTTGTATTTGGAAAGAAGCAGGAAGGTGTATTTATATCTTACAGTGATAAGGAAATACATTTTTATTCCAAAGTAACTGGGAATGATGTTAAATAGCAGCTATTGAAGTTAAACATTTTTAAATTGGCAGGAATGAATAACATGTACCCAAGAATATTAAAGAATTCTTTGAATTATTAATGTTGAATTTTGACAAATCTTGGAGCACTAGGAAAGGCTCTGGGAAAAAAGCTAATGTATTTTCCAGTATTAAAAAAAGGTAAACAAGATGAGCCAGGTAACTATAAGTCAGTTAGTCTGACATTGATCTTGGGCAAAATCTTGGAAAGGCCAATATAGGATGCAATCAGTCAAGAATTAAAGGATGATGTTACAATAAATGCCAATCAACATAGTTTTGCAGAATATCTGTTTTACAAAATAAACTTGATATTGTTTTTAGATGAGATTAAATGCTTGGTTGATAAAGGTAATTGTGTTGACATAATATACTTAAACTTCTGTAAGTCTTAGTCACACATGACATTTTGATAAAAAATCATTATACAATATCAGTGTAGCCCATACTAAATGGAATTAAAAACTGGTTAACTGTTAGATGTCAAAAAGTAATTATAAATGAGGAATCATCATTTTGTGAAGTGTTTCTATTGTGTTTCCACAGAAATCTTATTCTTAGCCCAAAGCTATTCAATATCTGGAAGAAAACAAAAAATTATTGCTGGTAAGATTTACAAACAACACACAAATTGGAGTAGTAGTACATAATGATGGGGACAGGTTAGTTATGCAAGGTGATATGGATTGCTTGTTAAGGTGGGTTCACTTGAACAACATGAGTTTGCAATATCATACACCTAGAAACAAAGAATGAAGGTCACGCTCACAAGATGGGGGTTCAGTATTTGAAATGCAGTGACAATGAGAAGGAGTTGGGGTAGAGCTGGGTGAAATTTTTTACACACATAGTTTATTCACTGAAAAACAGTCATTGGGCCTGAGAAAGCATGTGTGAGAATTATTCTATAACCTAGTGGCTAGCACAGACACTTGGGAGGTGGGATACACAGGTATAAGGCCCTGCTCCATTGGATATTTAATTATTTATACACAGAGTAGAGGTTTCAACAGGAGAGAGTGAGAGAGCATGACCTCAGAATGGACTATATCCTCATGGTTAGGGCACATGTGTGGAAGGTGGGAGATGTAAGTTCAAGTCCCTACTCAAGTGATTATTTTACACAAAGTGCAAACGTTTCAACAGCAGAGACTGAGACAGTGTTATTCCAGAATACTCCATAGTCCAGTGGTTAGCAGGAACACTGTTGGGAGGTGGGAGAAGACCCAAGTTCAAATCCCTGCTTCACACGAGGCAAAGGGAAAAACTGAACTTGGGTTTCCCCCATCCCTGATGACTGTCTTTACCACCGGATTCAAAGTAATAGACACTTCTACCACTGCCCATTTTGTAAGTCTAGCCCTGTAAAAATGCCCCAAAATAATGTTTCAGGTTAAAAAGAGAAAAGTTTTATGCAACCCAAAATGCACTTTGTTAATTTGCCAACAGTACTGGAATTTTTCAGTTTCAGTTTTACAAGAAACAAATTTGTTTTCAGTTTTTTGGAACTTCCACTGAACCAAAAAATCTGTTATTCACCTAGCCCTAGTCAGAGGTTACTTTGATCCTTGCCTCAGAACAGTCTCAGGCTGTTGTAGCTGGTTAAAAAGCACTGACAAGCCTCTTTGCTAGCAGGAGTTTTAATGCAAACAATCTGAGGACAACATTGATGGAATCTACAGTTCTACTGTGAGGCAGCCTTGTTCACATGCATACCAGTCAGTAAAAAACCTAGTGCTACATTATGAAATGTTATACATACAGTACATTTTTGTAACTCATAGTACATAAGAAGCTGCAGAGAGCAGTGGGGTAAACTAATAAATAATTGGAAGAGCCTCACTGGTGCTCTTGCTAACACAAATATAAAATATTTTGCTAAATTCAAGATGCTGTATACCTCTCATAGGTGAGACTTAACTTGTCTGTCTGTTCCCATTACTAAAACTATATGGAAATGACAAGCAGATTTAAGGCTGCCTGTGAATAGACACCATCGCATGAGGAGATTTCAAATTCTGAAGCTGTGGTTATGTTCTTTGCTGAAGCAGGCTCTGTTGATTTCATACTCAAGAAATCATAATAGCTGTACAACATCAGCTGTTAGGATAAGCCCTCGGTGAACTGATATGATGGTAACTTGGACCAGTACAGAGTATTTCTGAAAGAGATTTTAAAGTTGATTTAATATCTTTTATTTTATCTCTCACACCTTCTGGATTCTCTAAGACTAATGAAGGTGGCCTATCTTTGTTATCAGTAAGAAGCTGCTACACTGTTGGACAAATTTTACACACAATAGATTCCCTGGTGTGTTACTTTCAGTAGCATAATACATAAAGAGAAAAATCTGTCAAGAAGAAATGTCAGTTCCAAAAGTTAGAGGCGAGCAGTTGCCTACTACTTCAAGCAAGAGGAAAAGAAAATGCTGGGGGAAGCAGAGCTAGCAACATCATTAGATCACCCAGATCAAAGCAACCTCTGTCAATGCATTAGTTTTAGAAAGGTAAGGCATCCAGTGAGTGCATGCATACTTTTGAGCATGTTCCCACATATGTGTGCACCAAGGGGAACTAATCAAATCTATGCAGGCAAAGGGGCTCAGAAATAAATAAAAAAGATGTATGCAACAAGGAGAAAAAATAGGAAAGAAAAGTTACAGAACTGCCAGAGTTTGTTGAGAAGGAAAATGAAAACAGAAAGTTGAAAAAGCCTAAACTGTGCAACATATTTTTAGTGTGCCAGCAGAAAAATGATAGAGGTTGTTTGCATGTAATCTGAAAATTTAAAAGTCTGATACCTTTCGGAGTGGGTGTAAGAATAGAAATTAGGTGGGAAACAAGCACTCTTGAATAGGTGGTTATCCTTGAGAAAGGCAGGAAAGGAGAGCCCTGTGATATTTCCCCAGTATATCTGTCTATGTCACAGTTTCTATTTTCATGATGTGAAAAAGATGTGTGCTGCTTTTACTTCTTTTATTACTTGGAAAGTTGATAAGGAAACAGCTGCAAGGTTTATAACTGAAGTGATAACTCTGATCTAATAGCTTTCTTTCTTTAATCTGATAATCTTCCTTTTGTCACTTGTGCTACAGAATCTTTTTCTGAGCCCAACACAAATACAATTTTGGGTTCTCAGCACAAGTCATGGTCTTTAACTGCTCTTAAACATTTCAGTTATTTGCTACAGCAAAGTGTCGTTCAGGGCAGATTGAGATCCATGCAGAGATCTCTACATTTTCTGTCACATAGCATCCTTCATGCCACATGCTACCGTTAGTTAGCAAACAAAACAAATTGTATTTAATCAAACACCATAGGTAAATCTCTGAAATACAGCTATTTAATTTGGCCCTGATCCAGCACAACACTTAAGTGTATGCTTACCTTTAATCACATGCTTAAGTTCATATCTATTCGGAAACATTTAAGCATGTTCCTTTGCTTTAAAGTGATTTGCTGAATTGTAACTATAGCCGTGTAAAATGATGATGCATTCCTTGTGAGGATAAAACTAACATTGAAGCTACTTGAGATTTGAACATTCAAGGACTGAAGGGTAAAGAATGTGTAGGAGACATGCATATTACTTGGCTTATTATCAGTAGCATGGCAGTGCCGCTATAGTTAAGGTTGTGTCATGACATCTGTTTAAAGGTTTATCTTTCCAAGTCCTTTAAAATCAACATGCTTAGTTTAATTCCTTTGAAATTTGGCATACCTCAGGCAGATATAAGGTAGGATTAGTGACTCAAATATGGGGTCATTTGAGGTAGGGGTTGCAGAAATATAACCCCTCCCCTAAAATAGCTGTTTTTCAAAATGTTTCTAGGTGGGCCTTTTTTGCTTAGAGCTAGAGATCAAACTATTGATGTTATGCGGGTAACAGTGGACTCAATTTTTTGCCCAAGGTAATACATGGCATCTACTATATTTTTGGAGGAGATAAATCAGCTGAAAAATGAGCTCCCATTCCAAGCTGTGACCAAAAAGCCTAACACCACCCTGGGATGCATAAACAGGGGAATTGTGAGTAGGAGTAGAGAGGATATTTTACCTCTATATTTGGCACCGGTGTGAACGCTGTTGGAATACCATGTCCAGTTCTAGTGTCCACAATCCAAGAAGGATGTTGATAAAATAGAAAGGGTTCAGAGGAGAGACATGAGAATGACTGAAGGATTATAAAACATACCTTATAAACAAGGACAGACTCAAGGAGCTCAGTCTATTTAGCTTTACAAATAGAAGGTTAAGGGGTGACTTAATTACAGTCTACCAGTATCTGCATGGGGAACAAATATTTAATCTTGGGTTTCATAATTCAGTACAGCTGCACCTGTATTCCCCCTCTGTGGTCCAGCAAGGCTCCCACTCTCGGCTCAAGGTTTCTCAGCTGTCACCTCTCTTGAGTGGAGACCGGCATTGCTCTCCCTCTTAACTGTTTTTTTTTTTCCAGGCTGCATAATTCCCTACCTACACTGTGAGTTCCCCAGCAAGTCTAACTGCCTAAGCAGGCCTGCTTTACTTTTCTTCTCAGGCTGTGGACAGTATAACTGCCCATAGTTAAAAAGTTACCACACAGCCCTTTCTAAGCAAGCACACTTATTCTTAAGGTGAAAGCAACACAGAGAAAACATATTTTAAAAAAAAAACCTGACATAACCCCTGACTTTAACAAGGGCTCTGGCAGGTGATCAGTCCTTCAATCCTGACCAAGGTTTTTTTCTGTGATTACAAATTCATAACAGCTGTTAGCTCAGAACAAGCACACCCATTAATCTAAGTCACTTTCCTTTACAGAGTTTGGGTTTTGATCTTGGGATCCTGGGAACAGGTAATCAGCCGGCAGTTGCTCTTTCCTCTGGGCATAGCTTCAAAAGGCTGCATTTTTGCATAACAGGAGACGAGGGGTGGATGTGAAATTTGGATTCACCTCCATCTAGATATTTCCCAGGAATTCCACTAAACATGTATTGTCCTAAAAGTTCACCCGTGTCTTCCACATCATTCAATATAATCCTTTTATCATCCAGGCCCACAATAATACTTAACTTTTGCATATAATACAACAGACTCCAAAGATATTTAAACTCATCTGAGTAATGGCTCCCAAAGATATTACAGGAAATTGCCTTATCTGTCCAATGGGCTCTTCTATCTAGCAAATAAAGGTAAACATGATCCAATGGCTGGAAGTTGAAGCTAGACAAGTTGAGACTGGGAATAATGCATTATTTTTAACACTGAGGGTAATTAACCACTGGAAAAGCTTACCAAGGTTTGTGGTGAATTCTCCATCACCGTGGAAGTTCTATGGCCTGTTTTACACAGGAAGTCAGATTACATAATCACAATTGTCCCTTCTGGACTTGAAATCTATGAATCTATGAATGGCATGGGGTTGGTAAGGACAGAATGATGTGGCTTGGAATGCACATTGTGGAACACTGTATAGCTATCTACCTCACCGCTAACTCCTACCAACACAATACCTTTTCCTGTTAACAAAGAAGACTATGAAATTAAATTGCAAAACCAAAACTATGTTCGTACAGAGTTGAGGTGATAAGTTGTCCCCTTGCAGAACTCTGAACTGAGCAAAACTCAAAATCTCCGAAAACCAGGAAACGCATAGAAAAGGTTGTTCATGCAGCCTTAACTCTGCCCTCCTTCAGCAAGGCCACCATAGGCCCCATTAATACATATACCTTTAATCTGCCAAGCCCACAGTGGCTGAAATGTACAAACTCTTCACTTCCTTTTACAATCCATTCACTGTCATTCACAGGCCGATGCTGCTCTAGCTACAGGCAGAACAGGCAAATTCCTAGGACAGCAGATTGACACCAGAAGCAGCGGGGGATGAGGCTGGAAGGGCTGCCCTGAAGAGGGGACAGCTGCCAGCCAGAGCTCCAAGAAGCAGGAAGCAGCCCCCAATTGGGCTGCCAGAAAAGTACTTCTGCCCCCTCCCCAGCTGCCGCTTGCTTCTGGTGTGGGTAAGATCATGGCTGATACCAAACCTAGGGCGTTGAAAGGCCGGGGGCTGCTCCTCACAGCACTGCAACAGCTGCTGGGGTTTCTGTCACAGACACAGCAACTCACCTGGCTCCATGTCAGTGCCCAGACTGCATCTGGTGCTCCACGCAGGGTCCCCAGACCCTTCCCAAACCACTGCTTCAGCTCCCCCATGTCCAGGCTCTGGAAACACTGTCAATGCATGGGCTATGAGCCTGATATTGAGGAGCTCATCCAGAAAGGTGCAGTGGGGCAGACTGAGGATTTCTGGGGGCCAGCCAAGGTGTGGAGGGGGTGGGGCTTGGGTGAGGAATGTGGGGGGATGGGCAGAGAGTGCAGGGGCTGAGGAGAAGGGCTGGACTGGGGTGCAGGGACTGAGATGCAGAGTCCTCAATTCTGTCCAGTAGGAAGGAACTGACCTACATTGTGCAAGGGATCAGCATCCACAGCCCAGATGGCTTTGTGAGGGACAAAGGGGTCCACACTACCTGATAATGGGGCCCTATGGGCTAGGAGCTACCACCTGCTGGTGCTTGGGTGTCATTGTGGTTGAGCTGAGCTTTTCCAGGAAAAGGAGCTGCCACTGTCCAGGGGTGCTGAGCTTGGGCTCACTCCCCTCTTGTTTCCCAGGCAGCAACCACCTGGAAAGGGCCATTGGGAAGGGCAACCCTGGCCCTTCAACCATCAGAGAACTATTTCTAGTCTGAGTTGCTTGCAAGGCCTAGAGCAGAGGCCATGGGCAGGGATGAAGGTGGAACGGGACTTTCATTCTGGCCAGGCCCTGGCTAACTCATCCCACACAGTCTGTTTCCATCCCACACAGTCTGTCACTGGGGCTCAGCAGCCTCTGCAGTATCTGTCTCTGACCCAGGTGCAAGAAGTTTGGGGGTGGTAGTCTCCCCTAAACTACTAATGGGGTAGGAGTGGGGCAGCATACTGTATTTTTCCCTAGGGTGGCAGATTGTCTCGAGCATTGTCTGTCCACAAGAGTCCATCTAATACTATCAATTGGAGGGAAAAGGTCGCGCACGCCACTTTCCCTCTACCCTCTTTGAGCAATATCTGAATATGCACTTAGCACATATTCATGCTGGCTCTTGTCACTGTAAGAGTCGGAAGGTTCCAGATTCTAGCATACTCTCACACACTTAGCCAACCCTCGAGAGAGAATACCACATTTGTACCACTTCACAGCCTTCTACGACTCCCTTCCTCTCACTCACAGGATACCATCTCAACCTACACTTTCACTTAGCCATCATTAAAGTATTAAACTCCTCTCATATCGCATCTCGCTGCTGACATTATCCTTTGTAATACAAGCTCTATGCCCTGCTGCTGATATAACCTACGCCATTCTACCTTGAAATGATTCATACTGTATGAATGCAGTATGAAGTTGCACCTGAAGTTGCACCCTCTTCCCTTTCCTCGTACACGAGAAGGTGCAAAACATAAATTGACTCATATCATATGTTCTGTCACACGCCTCAAAGAAATCCTCATCTCGCGAACACACCTTTACCAAGCAGCCCAACTACTGTCTCCACCATTTAATGTAGGTGCACCTGGCGCCTAACACACTGACTGCACCTGGAGTGTATCCAAATAATTCCCATTGGCAACTGCCAGTTCCAGGAGCGCAGATGGAAGGTGGCATGAACAACTTGTTTTTTTGGGTCCTTTAATAGTGTTAACTGGTGTCATAACCATAAGGGTAGCTTAAAATTCCTCCTTACCTGTAAGGGGTTAAGAAGCTCAAATAACCTGGTTGGCACCTGACCAAAGGAACCAATGGGGACAAAAGATACTTTCAGATCTGGAGGGGTGGAGGGGGTTCTTTGTTTCTGTGTTCGTTCACTCTTGGGACTAAGAGGGACCGGACATCAATCCATGTTCTCCAAACCAGTCTGAACCAGTCTCTCATGTTATAGAAATTGTAAATGCAGCCAGGCAAGGCGTATTTGTTTATCTTTGTTTTCTCAACTTGTGAATTTTCCCTTTGCTGGAAGGAAATTTATCCCTGTTTTGTTGTGACTTTGAAACTAAGGCTAGAGGGGATTCCTCTGTGTTCCCTGATTCTTTGTCTAAATCACTTGGTAGTGGCAACATACTGTTCAAGGATAAGGTGGAGTTTGTGCCTTGGGAAAGTTTTTAACCTAAGCTGGTAAAAATAAGCTTGGGGGTCTTGTATGCGGGTCCCCACATCTGTACCCCAGAGTTCAGAATGGGGAAGGAACCCTGACAACTGGAATCCTGTGGGTGAGAGTGAATGTGTTGTAAAAGGAGATGAAGAGCTGGTATATTTCAGCAACTGTGTGGTTGGCAGAGTAAAGGTATGTCTGTTAATAGGGTGTATTGTGGCATTGCTGAAAAAGGGCAGTTACGTTTGCATGGGTAACCTTAACAGTACATTTCCTTATTTTCAGAAGTTTGAGTTTTGTTCAACACGACACTCTGCAAGGGGACAACATTCGACCGAGCATCCTTAATTCTGTGTTAACACGTTTTTTGCCATTGTATATTTAAGAATCCAATCCTGCTGCTATTCAGTTCATTAACAATAATTACCACTGACTTCACTGGGTAATGGACTGAGCTCTAATAGCTTTAAAGAGAGCAGCTGGTTAGGTCAGAAGCCAATAAATGGTTAGCAGCAATCGATTGAAAAATATTTTCTTCTATAATGTTGCTTTATATATCATTTTAATGACTACAGAATGCAAAAACAAACAAATAAAAAACAAATAAACCTAAGCACTAACACAATATCAAGGTTACAGACAAAAATTAAGCACTCAGGTCATCACATTTTCAGAGTTAAGGTTGTGTTGACCATCTTAATTTGGCCATGCACATTACCCATATATTCTGATTTGAATTAATAACACTGTAATGTACACTAGTTGCCATCTAAGAAGGGAGAGAGGAATTGGAAGTACTGAAATCCACAATATGGATGAATTAGGGCAGTGCAATCTTAACTGTTGGAACTGACTAGCTTTAGGGTGTGTTTGATCTTGCATGATCTTCCATGCTGTAATAATACTACATTTTTGCACCATATTTGAGGTTTATTCATAAAAGACCGAAAAGCTAGAGGTACTGTAAGTGGTGCAGGCTCCACAGTAGAGATTTTAAGTACCTTGCTCCCTATGTTCAACCTATCTATAGTACTAGTACTTTACAAGAATACCTGTATTGTAAGTTTCTTTATCTGCAGCTGTTTGGTTTACATAGCTTATAGTCTGCTAGCTTTGCCTGCAAAGTTCCTAAACCTTATTGAACCAACAAGTGGTCTTGTGGTTACTGCACTGGGCTGAAAACCAGGGGTGAAATCCTGATCCCATCAAAATCAAGAAGGCATTATGTGGATAGATTTACTAGTGAAGGGGTGGTTCTCAGATGCTACAGTGATGAGGGAAGCCCATAAGCCCTATATGTGCAGAGGTTTAGATGGTAACAAATGAACCCATTTTAAGGGAACTGGAGCCTGTTCATCATCTCCTTCCAAATTATGGTAACGTGTGTGTGAGAGAGCGTGTGTGTGTGACAAAGAGAGAGAGGGAGAAGGGAACAAGTGGTGATGATGATGATGATGATGGTGGTGGTTTCAGGGCAGTGGGATTTGAAGGATGTTCAGAAAAGGTTTGTACTAATTGCAGTTTGCCCTCCAAGCAAGTGGATATAACTATCAACAAAGAGTTCCAATTATCTAATTAGGAAGCAACAAATGCATGTAATAAAATCTTAATTAGTAACTATAATATAATTTGCTTTTGATGAATAATCTAACATCTAAATCAGCCTTCTGTATATCACTAACAATGCTCTCTTCCTCCCTTTTTTGATCATTACATTAAGTTTATGCGGAAGAAGAATCTCCCTTATGATTGTCTCTCATGACATTTGTTTATCACATTGCCTGCTTGTTTGTTTCTATCAAGGAAATCAGTTTAAAATAAAGTCAGCCTAGAAATGAAGATCTAATTTTGAAAGTTAATTCAAGTTTTGTGAATTATTAGAATATTTTAAAGGGGATTTTATTTACTTGCCATATAGTGAAAAATGACCTTCTTTGTAATAAATGTGCCAAGAATTATCTGAGTGTCTCCTTCGATTACCAATGGCAATAATGAGAATTGCCCTGCCAGAAGTAACTCTGGAAAGGAAGAGGAATGATGATGGGTCAATGGCATTCACTTGAAGGAATTCCAAACTTAAACTTGCTCCCATATTGCCCGCAGCTTGTGTGGACAAGAGATTGGGACTGAAACTACACACACCTTTTCCCATTCTAATCCAATCGCAGTGCAAGTGATTCAGCAATGCAACACGGATTCTACAACTTCTCAATCAGCCTAAAAGAAACTGAGGTAGTGTATCAACTATTGTGACAACTGGTTTATAAGTTTTGCCTGCTTAGGAATTTACATGGAAAGTAGGTCAAGTTATTTTCAATAGAAAATGTTATAATCAGGTGCAAAAGAACCAGACAGAGAAAATAAATTGGTTCAAGCATAATAGGCCATATTAATAAAATTTGAGGATTGTGTTAAAATCATGCTTGGTATAAAACAGTAGATGTAGAACTGGAAATGAATGAACCAAAATTGGCATGTCTGATATTAGACCTAACCAATAGACAAAATAATGAGGGACTGGGGTATTCCATCCCTCATCCACTTGTTGAGCCCTTAAAAAAAAGCCTTTTTAGGGAAAATAGAGAAAAACAGACTGAGGCTACTGGAGTGAGCTTCTCCATCATGTCTGCAACCACAGGCATCTTCTGGGACCCCAGATCTTCTTTACCTTAATCCTGAGGGATGTCCTGATCAGCTTGGGCCAGAGAGAGGGATCCAGATGACATCAGCACCCATCTCAGCTCCGGCTGAATCCAAAATACCACCTGAGGTGAAACGGGGCTGGACTTTAACAGCAGCAGTAGCAACCACAGCTTTCACCCATCTCAACTAACTTCTCTTTTCGCTAAAAGGACCATTATTGATATATTTTATATAATCTAAGAGGCTGTTGAACAAGGGCTTTTTTTCCTGCTCTCCAGCTAAAGGAAAAAGAACAAGAAATTTTGTTAAAATAAGCACTGTACTTAATACTTTACATTTCAAAGGCTTTAACTGTTTTTCCTTCTTTTCTGTATCTTTAATAAAAGATTAAAAGGGGTTTTAATGGTGAGTTTGTCATAGTACTCAGCAGGTAAGGCCTCTGTCTACCAAACCCTGGACTTTATTTAACACTGTTTAATGTTGGACTGTGACTGGGTTGTGTTAACACCTTTGGCCCATTTATTCCATCTAAATTAATGCAACACAACCTGTGCTGGGGGGTGCACATATCTACCCAATTACTAAGATCAAAAACACACCTCTCAAGTCCATGAAGTTTTGCTACCTAGGGAGTGTGCTGTCACAGAATGACACAACTGGCCAAGGCCAGCTCTTCATTTGGCATGCTGCCACACCCATTCTGGAATGGGAGGGGCATCAAAATAAGCACAGCTAAATGTCTATTGAGCAGTCGTGTTTACAGGACTTCTATATGGTTCTGAGACATGGACAACATATCACCACCACATTAGGAAACTTGATCAGTTCCCTGTGTGCTGTCTTCCGGCTGCTTGAATGGTTAAATGGTGGGACAAGATTCCTAGTGTTGAAATACTTAATTGTTGCTGGATGTCTGCAATTCCAAGCATGCTCACAACAACTCAGCTGCATTGGTCAGGACATTTCATTCCTATGTCTGACTCGAGAATACTCAAGGCCATTTATGGTCAGCTAAAGCAAGGCACCCATTCTCATGGTGGCCAATACAAACAATATAAAGACACATTGAAGTCAATCTTGAAAGTATGTCAGGTTGACCCCATAACTGGGAAACAATAGCCCAAAAAAGAGCAAGGAGGTGGCAGATTTATCATGTTGCCATTAATCACTTTGACATAAGGCACTTTAATGCCTTCTGTGAAAAAGATGAACAGTACAAAGCAAGGATACAACATCCTGAATTGGTCATGGACAATTTGATTTGTCCCACATGTAACCACATTTATGGTTCTCACATTAGTCTGACCTCATATTTCCATGCTCAGCTACATTTGCTGAATCCTCATAGAACGACATCAGTGTGGGACTGTCATCATCAGTATAATGTGGTCCATATCTCAGTTGGGATATTTTGGTGTCACTGGAATATTACTCTTAATAACAATTAATAATCAAAAATGAAGATGACATTTTTTGCCTGTCGGTTTATTACTGGATGCCAATAATTTCAAGTCAAGGATTCCAAACAATGGGCGTTATAGCAGCAACTTTCTATTATGTTAATAGTGGTATGTGTATTTTTTAAGCATATATATATTTGGCTGTGAGGGATTTATCAGGGTTAATTATACGTGTAACTGTACAGATAATTGCAGTTCCTGGTCTGTGGATTAAGTATCTTCCTTTGTGGTATGAGTTGCTTTCACAGTATCTCATGGAAGATCCAGAATAAAATAGCTGAAATTGAACCCGAAAGGGATTCATATATAATTTAACCATTCCCGTGCTGGTCACCACCACAACCACATGGGCAGAGTACCCTGTTCCCACGCACATCAGATAGTGCTGGGAGTCAGTTTTGCCCAGTGCATCAGGTAAATGAAGCAGCAATCTAGTGGGTTAATGGCAGATTTGTTTATTTATTTATTTATTCATTCATTCGTGCAATAAAAAAGAAGGGAGTAGAAGCCCATAGGTTACAGAGGGCTGAGAGTAGTGCGATCTTATACATCATACTTGATGCAAGAAAAAGATAGAGCAGTATTAATTAAGGACAGAGCAGATAGAACTGGAATCATACCTCTTGTTTGGAGGAATTAGTTAGTTAGATTCTAAAACATACTTTAATATAGCTGTGGCAATTACCCTGGAATCATTTTGTTTAGCTGAAAATCTGAGCTGCCCTAAGGGGCCAACATTTCTTCTACTTGTGCTGTATCTCCTGTCTTCAAAGTGTATTGAATATGCCTGTCTTTTTCAATAGCCTAGTGTTCACTATTCAGTTTAAAATGCAGGCTTTGCTGTGATATATTGCAACACCAAATCTTGCATCATAATGTTCTCAGACTAAAAGCTAAACATTTCTACTTATTACAATAAAAATAAATTTCATACTCCAGTTTGTTAAGAATTTTTTTTTGCAAACCCAACAAGGAAATAAATAGAGCTGGACAAATACTGTGAAAAAAGGTTCTGCAAATATTAATATGAATGTTGTGGGGTATTTTGCAATTTAATTTACTTTGCATTCATGGCTCTTTTATGTTCGCTTCTTGAGAATTTTCTAGTGGATGTGTTTAACAAATGTTTTATAAAATTAATATTCACGGAAAGCATATTTTGAATTTGTAAACATGAATTCTTGCTCCAGAGCCTCATTATAAGTTACATTCATCCATTCAGTGAACAGAAGCCATACCATGTGATCTCTTTGTCAAATCAACTAAGCCCAAACTTTGCATATCCTGACACTGAGCAAATTTCAAACTGCCATATCTCTGTTCAGCTTTCAACACCTTTGGCCTCATGGTACCGACAACATGCATGTAGGATATTGTGGAAGGAGTAAATGGGGAACATGATAGTGTTTCCATTCATTCCTACCATACAGGTCCCAGAAAGTCACGATGGGCACCTGCTCTTCATCACCCAGACACCTGTCGTGCAAAGTCCTGCAAGACTAAGCACTCTTTCACCTTCTCTCTAACATCTGTAATAATGATATCTGTGGGGATATCATACTATGTCACCAATTTAGTAATCACTGTGCCACCAAAATGTGCCTGACACTAAAGAAACATCTCTCCACAGATGCAGTCTCTACTCCTATCAAGAAGTCTCAGAGCCCAGAAGAAACAAACAGAAGGACAAAAAGCAGAAGAGATTATCGTAACACTGAGGAAGTGTTTTGAGAAACTTGCCAGTATGCTAACAGCCCCAGCGTTGCAGAACATCAAGGTAGCATATAGCCTAAAGTCAGCTACCACAACTCATAGATTGCCATTTTGGCACCTGGCTAGAAAGCTGAGACTCTAGTCCTCTCAGATGAAGATCTTGCTAAGGGAATACTTCCATCAGCTCAAGGCTGGACAGTTGCCATTCAATCTACCTAGGGGTAGAAGAAAGTGACACACACACACAAAATCAGTACAGCACATGGCAGTATCCATATCAGCAATAATGGTCAACCCATTACAGTAGGTTACAACTGATCCTAATCTGCCCTTCAT
The DNA here is from genome assembly GCF_965140235.1 of Caretta caretta. Taxonomy (NCBI): domain Eukaryota; kingdom Metazoa; phylum Chordata; order Testudines; family Cheloniidae; genus Caretta; species Caretta caretta. The sequence continues at coordinate 125,767,265 of NC_134207.1, forward strand.
GGATGGAGACCAATCTACCACAAATACCACCGCAGCCAGCACAGTTCCCAAAGACAGCAATGCTCTATTGGTGCAATGTACTGTAGCTGGATACACCCAGGTTCCAACTACCTGCCACTGAGAACATTCCTGATGGAGGAACCCAGGTGTAGAAAAAAATTGGACTGAGACAAGACTTGGTGGGATTCAGTTTGGAGAGTAAACACATCTTATCTTCAGAGTCTCCAGAAATGATGTTCTTAAATAAATACATAATAATTGGCACTCAGAAAGTTACATTCCTCTGCCCTGAAACAGTGGAGAGGAGAAAAACACCTATTAGCCAATACTGAGATAGCCTGGTGATAGGTACTATATAGAAACATATAATCAATGGATCCCATAATCACACTTCAATCTCTGTGGTCACACAATTACAGACATGAAGGTCGCTATCTTAAAACAAAAAAACTTCAAATCCAGACTCCAGCGAGAAACTGCTGAATTGGAATTCATTTGCAAATTGGATACTATTAATTTAGGCTTAAATAGAGACTGGGAGTGGATAAGTCATTATGCAAGGTAGCCTATTTCCCCTTGTTTTTTCCTACCCTCCACCCCCCAACGTTCTGGTTAAACTTGGATTTGTGCTGGAAATGGCCCACCTTGATTATCATGCACATTGTAGGGAGAGTGGTCACTTTGAATGAACTATTACCAGCAGAAGAGTGAGTTTGTGTGTGTGGTTTTTTGAAAAAAGGGGGGGGGGGAGTGAGAAAACCTGGATTTGTGCTAGAAATGGCCCACCTTGATTATCATGCACATTGTAAAGAGAGTGGTCACTTTGGATGGGCTATTACCAGCAGGAGAGTGAGTTTGTGTGCGGGGGGGCAGAGGGTGAGAAAACCTGGATTTCTGCTGGAAATGGCCCACCTTGATTTTCATACACATTGTAAGGAGAGTGGTCACTTTGGATAAGCTATTACCAGCAGGAGAGTGAGTTTGTGTGTGTGTGTGGGGGGGGGGGGGGGGGCGGAGGGTGAGAAAACCTGGATTTGTGCTGGAAATGGCCTAACTTGATTATCATACACATTGTAAGGAGAGTGATCACTTTAGATAAGCTATTACCAGCAGGAGAGTGGGGTGGGAGGAGGTATTGTTTCATGGTCTCTGTGTATATAATGTCTTCTGCAGTTTCCACAGTATGCATCCGATGAAGTGAGCTGTAGCTCACGAAAGCTTATGCTCAAATAAATTGGTTAGTCTCTAAGGTGCCACAAGTCCTCCTTTTCTTTTTCCGAATACAGACTAACACGGCTGTTACTCTGAATAATCACAACAAATTGCTCAGGTACAATCTAATGATTAAAACTTCTTTATGAAATTGCCTGCTGAATAATTTCAAATAATCAATAAATTGAGGAGGAATAGTTCATAAGCTGCTAGTACACAATCTGAAAACAGAAAAGAAGTCATCTGATAAATTATTTGCTGTGAATTACTCATTGATTTCTAGAACTAAGTATTTTGGCTTTGATTATAAACTGAAGATACTAGTAGCATTCCTTCATATCTAGCTCTCCCCCCTGTCACCAAAAAAAAAAGAAAAGAAAAGAAACCCAGTTAATTCATAGCTTTATGAAGTAAAGTATAGTCAGTGAGTTTTATTATATTTTCCAGTATCAGCTGTGTTAAATCTATCTGATGTAATTATGTGACTAACAGGAGATATTTCCAAAGAAGTTTAATGCATCTTTGTAGTCAGTAACATCAGACTCTAACCACAAAAGACACAAAACACCTTTGTGGGCATATTTGTTTCCAAAACAATGTCATGATTTTGTAATTCAACTAAAGGACTTGAAGGAATTTAAGTGTAATCAAATATGACAGAATAAATATAGTGGCAAATATGTTGGCAAGAGTCCACATAATTGAATGTGTGTCTGACTATCAGGTAGATTTTCATTTTAAAATATGCCCCCACCCTCCTTTATTCCTACATTGGCACAATTATATGGAATCAAGCTACATTATAATGTTCCTCAAAGATTGTTAGAGGGTGGTAAACAGAGCAGTCATTGATGGTCTACAGAGATCTGGGTCCTGATTCTGCCAACACTTAAGCATACGCTGAACTTTAATTATGTGAACAGTCCCACTGACTTCAGTGGGACTATTTGCATGCCTAAGTATTTGCAGGACCAGGGCCCTGGGCTAGTTATATTGTGCTGGTTCTCCTCCAGATGGTAAGTCAAATTACATATTCAATACTTTCCTAATATTTCCCCACATAAGCAACTGCTGTAGCTGCTGCAGGGATGTTACAGGATTGTAAAAGTGAGAAGAGAGGTCCAAGAGATAATCCATCTCTTAAGATGTAACTCTATTAAGATGTGAAAACCCTTACTATACTTGCTTCTGCCTTATAGTGACCATGTACTCTAGTGAGAGATTGTAAAAACTATGCACTAATAGCATTCTGCAGCCTATGTGGTAACGGATCAGGTAACAATGTGAATGAAGAATGATTAAAATTGGGTTTCCACAAGTTCGGAGCAAGCTTGTTCAATCATAAATGACCCAAAAGATAGCATTTCCATGACCTAGCAGACAGACCCTAGCAGCAGGATTCTTTTCCTGATACTGAGCCTAAATGTTCTTGTGTTCAAGTTTGTTCCATTGCTCCTCGTCATAGATTTTTGTTCATCCCGTGCCCACTAAACCAATTCCTCTCTCTCTCTCTCTGATTTTTCACTCTTCTAATACATGTTCACAGTTATCACATACCCTTCTTTGATCTTGTCTGCATTCCCTCTGTATACAGCAACAACTGTACTCCAAGTCCAATACGCAATACACTCCACACCACCATGGCGCATTCGTGGAGTAGGATGTTCAAGAATTGATTAACAAAATTACCACCTATGATTTTTAGCCATGCCCACTGTGCCTGCTAAAAAAAGGCCCACAAACACCTTGAATGCTATAGCTTGGCGAATTCTTAAGAAACCATCTTTTGGTCCAAAACACCTGGAGAACAAGCATCAGATGTCAAAACTCCTATTTTTGAGCAAGATCACCAAGATACAAGTGAAGAACCACCTTTCCACTACCAATATCCTAAACCCCACTCAGCTGGAATCCAGACCAGGCCAGGTAATTTAGAGAAAATTGCTTCTGCTTATGAATGACACCCACCTGTCCAGGGATAGTTACAAACATCCGTACTAACCTTCTTGATCTGTTGATGGTATTTGATATTGTGTCCTGTCTCAGTGATATGGGGAGGTTGATGGGAAAGCTCTGAAATTATTTTAATACTTCCCTTCTGTGTGTTCAAATAGGGTAGTCTTGAGTTACTCCAGAGCCCTTTCCTGTGGAGTCTCGCAAGGTTCAGTCCTATCCCCCATCCTTTTAAAAAAAAATCCATGTGAAGCTATTGGGACAAATTGTGAGACACCAGGGTCAAAAATACTAGTATTGTAGTAAGTAGACAATATGCAGCTGTACATCTCCTTTCCCTCCAACACAAATAGCACCATCTCCCCACTAGTCCTCCCATGGCTGCACTACCTCTCCAATCTATGAGAATTCTCTCTCAGTATCAGTAAAAAAAAATTATGCTTTAAAAAAGGTATAGCAGAAATAGAGATGGGCAATGGAAGTGAACATAGGCCCTTACCACTAAACTTAGTTTAGAGAGTGAGAGACAACATGATAAATATCTGTAAAATAATAAATGGAACTGGGAAAATAAGACAGGTCACTCCTATTTACATTTTCTCATAATAGAAGAACTAAGGGAAGATACATTTCAGGAAAATCAAAAGAAAAAAAAGCTGCTAAAAGTCAACACTGTTTTTGCACAAATCCAAATTAACCTCTGGAATTAATTGTTATGAGATATCATTGCCACCAAGAGCTTAGTCAGATTCCAAACAGGATTGAACATTTACATGGATAATGAAGGCAGCCACAGGTTCTGTACAAAAGATGGGACAAAAATTAATTACACAAGGAATATAAACTCTCACACTTTAAATTATAAAGTAACCACTAACTGTTTGGGGTTAGAATGAAACTTTCCCTCTTAGAACGTTATAGTATAATTGTCCATTATAAGATTTTTGGCACGTTCTTCTGGAGCATCTGGCATTCATCACTATTAGTGACAGGATACTGGGCTAGATGGATCATTGGTCTCAAATGGCATTCCTACATGCATCTTTCATATAAACATGACAATATAGAAGCATCCATAGCATTTTAACTGGAAATGTCCAATTATGTTACCTCAGCCAATTAAATTAGCTTTGCACCTCCCATTTGAGTGATGCTTCTTTTCTTCTCTCTGAGGAGAATCACTTCCATATCACTTCCTTTTTTTCTGCTCTACCTATTTGGAGTTCTTATTCATTTTTTAGACTAGCTTGTGCTCACCCTTTGAGCTTCCTATATTATGATTACTTATAATTTATATTACTGTAGTATCTAAGGTTCCCACAGAAGATGGAGCCTCATTATGCTAGGCATATGACAAATGCTTAGTAGAAGACATAGTTTACAATCTAAACGGACTAGTCAGAGAAAGGGTGGAGGAGGAAAGAGACACAGAGATGAAGTGATTTGCTAAAGGTCACACAGCAGTTCAGTGGTAGAGCCAGATCTGAGAACCAAAGATAATTAGTGGTCAGTCAGGCTTTGAGACTGACATCCCACCCAGGTCTTCAATGGTTCTGGACCCATATTGCTTCTCTGAAATATTTTTGCTTTAGGTATTCATCCAGCTCTATTAAACATTCTATTCCAGATCATGGCAATGTTCTGGTTACCACTGGGACAAATGTTTTCATATATGTACCATATATAGTATTATCATATAATCACTAAATACTAAATTATGTTTAGTATAGGATTACACAAATACAGTACATTGTGTGTTGATTAAGATTAGTCTACACATAATATACCTCAATATGAAAAACATAATAGCAAAGAAACAGTAAGTTAAGGTGTTTTTCAATATGTACTTTCTTCTCCTGTACCCAGTGACGCACATATCTCACCATTAGAACAACATCATATAGAATACATGATGCTCCACAACCTCAACTTTGCTCCAATAGGGATGCCAGATTACCCATAACCACCACAAACACACCAGACTTCCTCATATTATTCTTTCTGCACAGTTTTTTTCGGGGGGAAACACACTCACATTTGGGAAAATGCACAAGGGTTGATGAGAATGGGGTTAGGAAGACAGCATGCAACTAAGATAAAATATGAATACAGGTAATAAAGTAGACCCGGTTGAAGCAACAACAGAAAAAACATATTACTAGTTTGTCTTGATCTTACTTAGGAGGTCATTAACAGTGACAGAAACAATATCTAACAAAGGGCTTAATCTTTATATATCATTACATAGAATTTCAGAGGGGCTCTGTCAAGGTTCCTCCCCCACTCTGAACTCTAGGGTACAGATGTGGGGACCTGCATGAAAAAAACCTCCTAAGCTTATCTTTACCAGCTTAGGTCAAAACTTCCCCAAGGTACAAAATATTCCCCCCGTTGTCCTTGGACTGGCCGCTACCACCACCAAACTAATACTGGTTACTGGGGAAGAGCTGTTTGGACGCGTCTTTCCCCCCAAAATACTTCCCAAAACCCTGCACCCCACTTCCTGGACAAGGTTTGGTAAAAAGCCTCACCAATTTGCCTAGGTGACTACAGACCCAGACCCTTGGATCTTAAGAACAATGAACAATCCTCCCAACACTTGCACCCCCCTTTTCCTGGGAAATGTTGGATAAAAAGCCTCACCAATTTGCATAGGTGACCACAGACCCAAACCCTTGGATCTGAGAACAATGAAAAAGCATTCAGTTTTTTACAAGAAGACTTTTAATAAAAAATAAAAGTAAATAGAAATAAACAAATCCCCCCTGTAAAATCAGGATGGTAGATATCTTACAGGGTAATTAGATTCAAAAACATAGAGAACCCCTCTAGGCAAAACCTTAAGTTACAAAAAAGATACACAGACAGAAATAGTTATTCTATTCAGCACAATGCTTTTCTCAGCCATTTAAAGAAATCATAATCTAACACATACCTAGCTAGATTACTTACTAAAAGTTCTAAGACTCCATTCCTGGTCTATCCCCGGCCAAGACGACTACAGACAGACACAGACCCTTTGTTTCTCTCCCTCCTCCCAGCTTTTGAAAGTATCTTGTCTCCTCATTGGTCATTTTGGTCAGGTGCCAGCGAGGTTACCTTTAGCTTCTTAACCCTTTACAGGTGAGAGGAGCTTTCCCCTGGCCAGGAGGGATTTCAAAGGGGTTTACCCTTCCCTTTATATTTATGACAGGCTCAAATGCCTGTGGAAGAAAGAACCTGCTGAACATGTGGGAGTTACATCTATAACTGTGGTTCAGTTCAAATGCATGGCTTTATTATTACCCATTCATTAAGCTGGCTGAAGTCTTCAGTACATAAATTTAATTCCAGTCCAATTATCAAAAAGTGTTATAGTTTACTCTCACCATGAACGCTCTCTCTCAAAAAAAGACAGTGTACCTACTCTGCAAAGAGCAGAAGTATTTTCCATCAACTGTTTTGCTGTCCCTCTTGAGATTTCTGCATGTTGAATACAGTAAACTATTTCAGGTTTCTGAGATCACCTACCATAACCCTTCTTTCATTCAACCCCATCACAATCAATTAATTATAAATTGATTTTCCACACCTGAACTGAATTTTCAGTAACTATAAGAAACTTAGAAATATGAATAGGTTTGATTGTTAAAAGAGTTCTCATAATTTGCAAATGTGGTTGCCTGATGTTCGATTTCTAAATCCATATAAAGATTTAGGAGCCACATTGAACCCAAAGGGATCTGTTTTCGTTTACACTCACAATTACATTAATTTTGATCAGGGAATTATCATCCAATGGGGATATTTCTAGTGGAGTCCCACAGTGATTAGTTCTTAGCCCAACTGAAATCTTTATGAGTGATCTGGAAGAAAACATAAAATCATTTTAGGTAAGGTTTGTGGATGACACAAAAAATGGTAAAGTAGTAAATAATAAGAACAGATCAGTCCTACAGAACTAGGATCACTTGGTAAATTTGCCTCCATTGAACATTCTGTGTTTTAATAAAGTTAAATGCAAAGTCATACACCTGGTAACCGAGAACATAGATCAGACTTATAGGACAGGTGAACTGTATTTTGAAAAGCAGTGATTCTGAAAAGGACTGTTGGATCATGGTTTAATAACCAACTGAACATGAGCCCCCAGTGCAATGTGGACTTGGATATATAAGGTGGAGAATATTTAAAAGAAGTAATTAGATGTTATTAGAACTGTGCATGGCATTAATGATACCCTTACTGAAATACTGTGTCTGTTTCTTGTGTCCACACTTTAAAAAGGATGTTGTAAAATGGGAAAGGTTTCAGAAAAGAGCTACAACAATTTTTCAAAATCTGGAAAACCTGCCTTGCAGTGAAAGATTTAAAATCAATCTCTAATCTCTTTAGTTTATCCAAGAGAAAGGTAAGAGGTGACTTGATCATGGTCTACATGTACATACCAGGGAAACACATTTATGATAGTAAATGGCTCTTTAATTTAGCAGACAAAGGCATAACAAGATCCAATATCTGAGAGCTGAAGCTAGTCAATACAGATTAGAGTAAAATGCACATTTTTATCAGTGGGAGTTATCAACCATTGAAACAAACTATTTGGGGGTGTGGTGGATTCTTCATCACTTAAAATCTCTAAATCAAGATTGGATGCTTTCCTAAAATATAGCCCAATCAGAAGTTATAGACTTGATGCAGGAATCACTTGGTGAAATTTTATGGCCTCTGCTATGTAGTTCAGCCTAGATGATCAAAATTATAATTTCTAGCCTTAAAACCTACTGCTGAAATCCTGGCTCCATTGAAGTCAATTGGATTTTCCCAGTGACTTTAATCGACTCAGGATTTCATCCTTTGAATTTACATTACAGTTCCTTTACAATGGACTGGCAATGTAAATGGACCGTTAAATGGGTTATTAGATGGGGTAAGATCTGAGTTACCCAGGAAAGAATTTTCTGTAGTATCTGGCTGATGAATCTTGCCCATATGCTCAGGGTTTAGCTGATCGCCATATTTGGGGTCGGGAAGGAATTTTCCTCCAGGGCAGATTGGAAGGCCCTGGAGGTTTTTCGCCTTCCTCTGTAGCATGGGGCACGGGTCACTTGCTGGAGGATTCTCTGCTCCTTGAAGTCTTTAAACTACGATTTGAGGACTTCAATAGCACAGATATAGGGGTGAGGTTTTTTGTTTTGTTTTTTTTTGTAGGAGTGGTGGGTGAAATTCTGTGGCTTGCGTTGTGCAGGAGGCCAGACTAGATGATCATAATGGTCCCTTCTGACCTAAATATCTATGAATCTATGGACACAAAATTAATTATCTTTCCACTTCCAGAGTGGTGTAAAAGGGCTTTAAGTGTAAATGAGAATTAGGTGCACTGATTCTAACAACTGGAAATTGGTATCTTTAATATAGGAGTTTAAGAGTGTGTTTATGTTGATCATATATCATGAATTGTAATATAATCATATAGCTAAATAACACATTTTACCATCTTGTATCTCATATCTACCTATATTCTAAGTAGGATATATGCATCTGGAAAAATGTAGAAGAGAAATGGTCTCATCTCACAAATATAAAGACGTTCAGATGATCAGATTGGACCCCAAACGTGATTATAAACAAATTGAAGTAACTCAGGATGGGGATTTCTATTTCTTAAAAGGGTTAACATTTAAATGGAAACAAAAATGATTCTTTCTTATCTGGCATATTATCTTAAACTCTTGTCCTACTCTCTCAAAAGGATATTGTACAGAGAGAAATGGCCCCAGTACCCACAGTGCTCCCAGGGCCGTTCCCCCAACTACCCCCTCTCCCTCCACAAGTTTGAGTCAGGGGTATATGGTAAAAGTCATGGACAGGTCACGGGCCTTAAATTTTTGTTTACAGCCTGTGACCTGTCCTTGACTTTTACTAAAAATACCCGTGACTGAAACATAGCCTCAATAATGAGTGCTACAGCCCTTTTTTGAGCTAACCTATTTACCCACTCTCATACTACAAGAACTAAGGGACATTCAATGAAATTGAAAGGGAAGACATTTCAAACTGATAAAAGGAAATTTGATTTGCTTTTAAAGAAAGTACATAATTTACCAGTGGAACTCATTCATCCAAGATGTCACCGAGGGCAAGTGTTTGGTAGGATTCAGGAAAATATTGGGCATTTATATGGGTAATGCATATAAAGACAGTTACATGAGACTGAATAAACATATCTGTAAAAATTTTGTGTATGGAAGGTATTTATATGCCCCCCACCCCATTACTGTGATGCCTGAGTGACTCAATTTCATTGTGAGGAAAGGAAATACTATTATCCCCATTTTACAGATGGGGAACTGAGATATAGAAAGGCTAAGTGATATGAACACAATAAGCCTATGATGGAACAGGGAATTGAATCAAGTCTCACAAGTCCCAGATAGGCACGCAACCCACGGGATCATAGTTCTTCTCAGCTTGTATAATCCTGTCTTTCTACCTCCAGGTATTAGACAAACATTAAATGCTGAGATAATATCATAATTGTCCACCATTAGGTTTCTTCCACTTCCCCTACCCCCGATGCATCTAATAATAAATGCTGGCAGATCAAGAAGATACTGGACTAGAGCGACCACTAGTCTGGTCTGTATGGCAAGTCCATGGTTTATCCCTGAAGAGTGATCTAGTTTTTTTCCAAAAACAAACAAATCTATAGTTCCATTTATATGTTTTAACTACCTACCTTTAACTACCTTAAAATTATAGAATCAGGAAGAACTCTTTATTTAGAAAAAGGAGGACTGGAATAAGAGGGAGGAACTCCTCTGAAGTATCTGACACTGACTTCAGTGCGACACATGATGCTGGACTACCTGGAACACCAGTCCGGTTGCATGGGAACACCTATGTGTCCATGAAAGTTGGTCTGTAATTAAATTTCACTGTTCAGTTATTTCACACATGGTTCTGAAGGATGCTATGTGATAAATATTAAAGCTGGACTGAAGAAACAGTATCCAGAGCTGGATCTTCATTGGGTTTCGACACCCACGTTTGGAAATGTAGTGAATTTGATTATGCCAAAATTGCCCAAGTTGTTCTCTCTAGATTTCAGCCAAAACTGATTAGTAATTCAATGAGATTCACATCTTGAATTGTGGAAATTTCAAGAGATGAGCTAGAGACACAAGGTAGGTGAGGTAATATCTTTTATTGGACCAATTTCTGTCAGTGAAAGCGATAAGCTTTTAAGCTACACAGAGCTCTTATTTCTCTTATGTCTAGGAATTATACTAAGAATGTCACAGGTAAACACAAGGTCAAACAGATAGCTTTGCATAAGTAGTTAGGACATATTCTAAGGGACCATTCATGGTAAAGTGGCCCATTAACACCCATGAAGTCATAAGACAAAAAGGAGCATTAGTGATATTCTGAGAGAGGTTGTTAATGTTGTTTGTGGAGGAAGTAGGTTGTGTCCTGAAGAAAGCTGGCCCTTTTTAAGGTGAGTGGTTGAGAATAGTTTCTCTGAGTCCTGATAGTCCTTCAGTAGGCTTGTCATGGCTAAATATGATGGGTCTATGTGGTGTTTAGATGCTGCTTGTAATGATTAGACCTGGGAACACTGGCTGTTGGGAGTCTGAAAGAACAGGAGACAGGAGGGGGGGAAGTTGAGGAGGCGGAGTGAGAGCTACTGAGGGTGCAGCAGAAGCTTGGTAAAGAGGTTTCCACTTTAAAAATAAAGTCCTGTTGAAGTTTGTTAGTACCTTGCCTGGTTGTTACAACATTTTGGTGATGAGGATGGATCTTCTGCCTCTGAACCCACCTACACCCTTTCTGCAAAGCCCAGGTGAGCCTCCAACTGCTTTTACTGCGTGGAACCATATGTCTGAGACTTATCTGCTTTCAATCAGTGCTACAGAGATTTCTGAAGCAAGAAAGCATGCTCTGCTAATCCACTGCCTTGGAGCAGAAGGGCTGTGTACATTTTACACTTTTCCCCTTGCAGATGATAAACGTGAGATTGCTTCACTGCATTAAAGAACTTTTTTGTGACAAAAGTGAATGTAGTAGTTAATCGCTACAGATTTCACCAGCATGAGCAGAAAACAGGGGAGACTATAATGCAATATATTGCTTCCCTGAGGAGTCTGATTGTAACATGTGACTTTGGGAATATGGCAGATGAGATGATTAGAGACCAGCTCATTGAGAAAACAACCATGCTTTGTGTAAGAGAACACTTACTTCTAGAACCACAACTTACACTAGAAAAAGCAATAACCATTGCTACCCAGATTGAGTCAGCTACAGCTGAAGCCAAAATAATGAGCATGGATACAGGAGGCAAAGTCCAGGCTGTGACTCCTTTGTGGAAAAGTTCACTATAGCTGCAGACAAATGATTACAAGAGGAAAACTAATGAAAAACCACTGAATCAGCAAATTAAAATACAGTAAAAGCATGCTTTTGCTGTGGATCCCCACAACACCTTGCAACCTACACAGGATGTCTGGCAAAAGTAGCTCAGCACAATCACTGCAAAAATATTGGGCATTTTGCTAAAGTATGTTGCAGCAGCCAGTGCAATCAACAGGTTCATGAAGTTACAATACCAGATGTTATTGTGCTGAGCGTGGAGAAAAATCACTACTGCACATATTCCAGAACAAATAAAGTTCACCGTAAACATTTCCTCCATATCCTCAGGCAAATCACACTATTCAGCTAATGTTGGACACTGGCTCAGCAGTATCTATACTACCTGAATCCATCTATTTGCATTACTTTAAAGATGTGTCTCTTACCGAACCCAAACTTCACTTGGTTTGCTATTTGAAAAACCATATTCCAGTACATGGCTGCCTACCAGCAATAATTACTTTTGGTGATTGCTGTGTAACTGCAGAGTTCTACATTGTCCACAAAGCCTCTCCTATCCTTGGCAGAGATTTATTGGCTGCTTTAAATCTCAGGGTAGTTAATGGACGAATTGATCTTCCTCAGCAAAGCACTCTTGTGGTACACACACCAGTTTCAGCTGGGACCCAACACCAGATTGAGGAGAAACTCGGCTGTGCTTATGGGTTTCTGCATAAAGTTAAAATGTGGAATAATGTGATGCCTGTACGACAGAAGTTACAGCACTTACCATTTTCAGTCAGGGAAGCTGTTTCAGAGGAACTTAGAAAACTTGTTCAAAAGGACATTATTGAAGATAATGGGTTTCACCTATAGTAGTGACACAGAAGAAGGGTAGAGGCATTCACCTTTGTGTGGATTTAAGGGAGCCAAATAAAGCTATTGTGATTGACAGCCATCCTCTTCCTCATATAGAAGAAGTATTTGCAGAACTCTGAGAAGCAAAGATACTCTTGATTTGCAGAGCGCATACCACCAGGTTATGTTGCATGAAGAGAGCAGAGACTCACAGCGTTTATTACACATGAGAGACTATTTCGTTTTAAATGTGCTCCATACAGTCTCGCATCTGCCCCAAGTGCCTTCCAAAAAATGATGCCATTGATTCTGAAGAATCAACATGGAGTTCAATGCTATCTGGATGATATTATCGTGTTTGGAAATACTTCTGAGGAGCATGACAATAACCTGCAGTCTGTACTAAACTGCATCAGCAAAACAGGCCTCAAGCTGAATAGGTCCAAATGCAAATTTAGAAAAACTGAACTCTCCTTTCTGGGGCATACAATTTCACAGGCTAGACTAAAACCTGATCCAGATCAGATCCTGGCAATTTCTAATGCTGCTCCTCCAACATATTTTCAAACCTTATGTTCCTTCTTGGGTCTTACCTTCTGGTATGCAAAATTAATTCCCAATTATGCTTCTGTCATTGAACCATTATGAGACTCACGATGGAAAAGTCCAACCTTAGTGTGGACAACGGATGCACAAGCTAGTTTTGAAATGGTGAAAGACTTGATTGTACATAGTCCAGCACTTGCACTATTTAGTTCTGCATTGCCCACAATTGTAACTACTGATGCTTCTGATTATGGACTTGGGGCTGTCCTCACACAACTTCATGAGGACAACACAGAGAGAACTGTTGCATTTGCTTCAAGGACACTAAGTAATGTTGAGAGAAAATATTCTACAGTTGAAAAAGAAGCACTTGCTAGTGTCTGGGCTACTGAAAAATGGAAAACTTACCTCTGGGGCTGCACGTTCAAGTTGCATACAGACCACAGTCCTTTGATGCATTGCTCACCATGAAAGGACTGAGAAAAACAGTTGAACAGAACCAAGCAAAGTATAAGACTTTCACAGACAAGCAGCGGGGTGCTAAGGAACCAAAGTTTGAGCGTGCTTCCTTCGTTAGAATACAAAAACCTGGAATTTTACACAAAGGGGACCATAAATTCACAGCTCCTCTTAAAATCAGAGAAGAAGGGACCTTACACATATCGACTTTCTGATGGGCGGGTATGGAATGCTTCTTATCTTGCACCTGCCTATGCACCAAGAGGAGATTATGCCAACACCCAGTCTGCACTGGATGACTTCACCGTAATATCAACACAACAAGACATTGCACTGGAACCGGGGCTTGAGAAACGGCCTGTGAGACCCAGACGACCACCTGTCTGGACTAGAGACTATGTTGTGTAGTATCTACAGTATTTTCAGTGTAATATTTCTGCCAACAGTATAGTGTCTTGTTTCATATTTGTTCCTGTAGTTAGAACAGCAATGTTTATTTTAATTGGGAGAGTTTCTTAAGAGAGGAGGGAATGTGGTGTTTAGGTGCTGCTTGTAATTATTAGAACTGGGAGCACTGGCTGTTGGGAGTCTGAAAGGACAGGAAAGAGGAAGGGGGGGAGTTGAGGAGGCGGAGTGAGAGCTACCGAGGGTGAAGCAGCAGCAGCTTGGTAAAGAGGTTTCCACTTTAAAAATAAAGTCCTGTTGAAGTTTGTTAGTACCTTGCCTGGTTGTTACAACAGTCTACCTGGTTCCCTTGCTTGTGTATCTTGGGGAGCATGTAAAATTTCAGGGGACGGGGGGGTCATGGGGGATGAGTTTTTAGATTATTGTATTTAGCTGTGACATATTTAGTACCTTTCCCAAACCAGAAGAACAACTCTGTGGACCTCTAAAGCTTACCTCTCTCACCAACAGAAGTTGGTCTAATAAAGATTACCTCACCCACCTTGTCTCGCTAATATCTTGGGGCCAAAATGGCTACAACAACTCTGCATACAAGAGATGAGCTAGTTTCTTAAGATTTTTGCCATCATGATTTGCAACTGAACTGGTTATTGAAAAAACAGGCCCCTTCTGGATGGATACCGAAGAAGATATTTTGTATGTGTTCAGATCTAGGTATTTAAACATGAATACACTCAAGATGGAGGTAAGTTTGATGCATCAGTTCTGGCTCTTCTATAATGAGTATTATTTGTATTTATTATTTAATAGATATTAATGGAATAAAAGATGGTTAATATGTTTTACACAAAAGTAATTTGTTTCTAATACACCAAATGTAACAATGACATGCCAATTTCCAACATGAAAAATTGTTCCCTTTCCATATTGTCTTCCTTGCTTCCTTTTTTTATTGATTTTAGGATTACAGAGAATGAGATTACATTTTAAAGCATTCAGAGAGTACAGCATAAAGACAAGACTATACAAAACAATCAGATTCATATAAATGAGCCTCTAAAAACTCCAATTGACATTTTTCTTTGCACAGAAAGTTACCCAATTTCTGTTTTCATCCATCCATCAGTGGCGGTGATGGGGAAGGGTGTTATCAATAAAAATAGCAGCTAAAGTTTTAGTCCGTCAAAGAAAGAAATAGGCAACACATATGATGGCCCCATCCTGAGGCACTCTCTAATATGGAAGAAAATTGGGCTCTAGCCATGCAGTTGAACCAATCTTAGACAACTTCGTGTCATCTGATATAATAGCATTATATCAATATAGCATTATCTTCTCTATCAGTTACAAATCCAACTGTTCATAAAAAACATTTGTCTCAGTATTTCCCATAATTTAGTATTCAGGCATTCAGGCCAGCAGAACCATAAGAAGAATATAAACTAGAGATAGACAAGGTGATTTGGATAAGAGAGATTTCCCTCTTCAGAGCTCAGCCCCAAAATTGATCTAGGTATGTGCTAAATTCTTTTTGAGGTTCAGGCAAACTCATTTTGGTATTGAAGGCAAAAAGTATTTGTATGTCGTTGCATTTCCTGTTTCTTTTCTGGTCATATCAGGAAATGAAGGTGGGGGCATACATAAAATCTATTCTAACCATACTTTTCACCCTGGAACAATAGGAATCTGGGAAGAAGACCTATTTATGGGAAATGTCTAGCTTTATTTCTAGACTACAAATGTTTAGATATTTATAGAGAAAGAGCAGATGGCATCTCAATCAAGCCAGACTCTAAAGCTTTTCAAGTTTACCCATCAATGATCATTTATCACTGCCATATTATTATGATCAATCAATACTAATTAATTATACCTTGATTGTGCCTGCCTCCTTTGAGTTTACAAAGGGCAAGGGATGGGAGGGAGAGATTGCAAGGATGATCTCATCCTCTATGCCCATCTGCTTATGCTTTTCCATATAGGTTGGGCAGAGTCCCCATTGGGGAGGTAAGCCATTACTCTGCGCTTAGCCAGTTAGTAGACTAGAAGCAGGTTAGTAGGCAGGCTAGTACTAGATATATGAAAGGGGATGAGAAGAGAGAGGATCCTGGCACTGTCTGCTAAAGCTAGCTGATCGTGGAGGGATCTCACATAAGAGGATGATGTAATTGCTGCCACAGCCTGTGCTTCTCTCTCTGGATGAATTCTGGCTGAGCCAGTGTTAACTTCTCCTTGAGGTTCCAGCTGTAACCCAACTCTTCTCTGCTCTAGTAATTGTAAGCCACCATCTGGGTGTTAAAATATTGGCTTGAGTTCTGAACCTGAGGATGAAGAAACTTGACTGTTACCATGAAGTGGTCAACCTTTCTGGAAGTGTGAGTTCATTCACTAGGTTAAACTGAAATTCCAAATTCCTCAGAGAATTCTGTCAGGATGCTTTTCTGTACTGATTCCATTTTTATTTCTTTTATTCTCATATTATGCGCTATGAGAGAGCAAACATTTTCTTACAATAAAAAAATTATCAATTTTAGATAGATCAGTTGAGCATCCTCACATACGTTCATATTTCTCTGACACCTCTTTTGCTTTATTCTTGGTGCTACACTGGGTCTGGTTTTCAGAAACTTGCAACTTGACCTTTAGCAGCTTATCAAACTACTTATGTACAGGAATGGAACATCAGTGCAACAGAATCAAGCTTTATATTGATTTTTCCCCAATATAATAAATAAATAAATAAAATCATTACACCTTCAAGAATTACTAACATGAAAGGGAAGTTGGGAATAAGTCGGCCTGGTTCTGATCGTGAGAACACACCCAAGGCTTTTGATCCTGACAATTTTAAAGAGGAATATTGTTCACTAAATTCTTATTCTGTTGACTCACTTTTTTTTTCTCCTGGTAACTACATAATGAAACTTGCCTGTCAGCTTTACTTTTCCACCTTGGCATCCTCATTAACATTAGTCATTACAACAAGATTGGAGAAAGCATCAGAAAATATGCCCTAGAAAAAGATATTGAACTGGTGGGTAAGAGTTTATACTAACTTAGTAACAAAACACATAATATTCAGTCATAATGATCTAAAACACTACAGAAACAACACTTTAAGCTCCAATGTTTTGGATCAGTATAGTGGAATATAATCGTATTTTTACATGACACATTAGAACCTTTGCATCCATTCTTTTCTTTTATGAAAGTATATGGGCTAGATCCTCAGCAGCTGTGAATTAGTGAAGTCCATTGACTTCAATTTCATCCAAACATGTTCAAAATAGGCAAAAACATTTAAAAAGTTAAACACCTATTTCCACAGTGTAAAGCTTTAGTTTGATTGTTAAGGATTTTGCCTTAATCCTTACCTAAACTACTTAATAAGATGTTGAAGAACAATAAAGTACTTCTGTTTCTAATGCTTCCATTCTGCATAACTACATGAATTCACACAAGTAGCAGGCATGCTAGTCAATTCTCCCAGTGAGAATAATTTGGTGGGACAGCCAGAGCCAAATGGTACCAAACTTCTTTTATATTTATCAGTTTTTCTCAAGAACCTCTCCACTAATTGTGAGCCAGCAAACAGTAAAACAAAATGCTCAACAGGCTTTCCACCATCATGTAGCGACCAGTAGGATACTAGTAACTCCCAGATAATTCATAGGAATGTCTCTCTCTTATGCAGGTCTCTGCTTTTCTTAAATCAGTAGTTCCTGAATTAATTATTTTAAATGGTGTATCATTTAGGCTAGAGGTTGGTCATACACATAAGTGGAAGATTGTTTACATTTGGAACAGAAATTAATGCTGCTTTCTTTGCCAGAACAACTAGCTCCACCTACCCTATTCAGAATTAGATCTATCATCATTACTTACTGCTGTATATTGTCTCTGGAGCGCACTTATACTTGCCAGTTTCATCTACTTATTTTCAAACACCACCAGCCTCCGCTGCTGTACAGTTTCATTAAAAGCAGAACTGCTGCAGGTTATTCAGCAGTCACCAGAGAGAGAGGCTTTGACAGTTAGACTTCAGAGGCAGTTTATTTGTATGTCAAGGTTTCCCTACAAATAAAACATTTTTGAGAGGGAAATGGGTCTGCCCTCCCCCCACCTTCTTTGTGTGACCAGCACCTGCCATTTTCACAACCCTGCAGGGCTAAACACTTTTCTTACATGGGAACCTCTCAGTCTGGCAACCTGTTACAGTGAACACGGGGGAACAGGCTCACTTGTACTAGACATGTCACTTTGCTCTTTAAACAAACAGTAACAATCAACCATGGACATGGTGTGTTTTTGCACAATGCTTTACTAATAGACTAGCTTTTTTGTCATGTACAGGAGATCAAATGTAATTGTTTTTTTAAGACATTTATTTCTGAGAAACAAAGCCAAATCTAAAAAGGTTAAATGGCACATACAGATTATTCAGGTCGCAAATATAAGAATATACTATTAAATTTGATTGTAGTAGAAAGTTGCTCTAACAAGGAAATCAGCATTTTATTGGGGTACCAAATATTACCAAATCTCACTTATATTTATGTGTAAAGTGTACATCACCCTTGGCTCTAAGCATTGTGTTATTTTAAATTATTAATTCAGGAATTATTGATTTAAGAAAAGGAGATCTGATCAAGAGGGAGGAACTCTTCTAGAGTATGCACTGCTGATCATTGCCATACACAAGACAGAGGTTAGATGGAGCACTGGTTTGATGTGATAGGCAATTCCTATGTTCCCACTCATTGGTGATTAGGGACAGAGGTGCAAGAAGTCCCATCATAGATAATTACACAATCACCTCCTGATGGTGGAAGGTTCTTCATAACCCCATTAGCAGATAGTCAGTTTATGCCCTGAAGCATTAGAGTTGTATATCAGGAGATTTTAACTTCTCTTGGAAGCCTCAAATAACCAGGCCAATATGGGTGACCATATTTTTTCAAAGTGAAAATGGGACACCCCACAGGCCGTCCCAAGGTCCCCATCTCTGCTGTGCGAGGCTGGCCCAAGCCCCATTGCTGCCATCCTGCACAGGGCCAGCCTGAGGTCCCCCTCTCATGCCCACACACGGGGTGGCCTGAGCCCCCCAACAGCCTGTCTGTGTGGTGCCAACCTGAGGCTCCCCTCTACCCCCCAACACACGGGGCGGCCAGAGCCCCCCTGCCACCATCCCACACAGGGCAGTCCAGCCCAAGACACTCTCCTGAACCCTCCCTCCTGTGCAGGGCTGTTGTCACTTTTGAGACAACACGTTCCTCTGCGTGCCAGTAGGGGTTGCACGTTCCTCTGCGTGCCAGTAGGGGTTGCACCCCATTTTTTTGACAAAACTCAGCATTTCTCCAGTTTGTTTTTGCCAACTGATGATCAGCGGGTAAGAGCAAACAGAACAAATGTCTGATTTTGCCAAAAAAAGTTGGGATGCCTGGGACAGGGCTTAAAAATGGGACGGTTCCGGCCAAAACGGGACATATGGGCACCCAATGCAAGATGGATGTGAAATTTGTCTCTGTATTGGTTTGTACGCATCAGGAACATACAGAAATTCTATTCTCAAAAAAAATCATCTGTGACGGGATGTGGAGACCTTGTCCAGTGCAGGGTGAGCTAACCCCTGTTCTTCGAGCTGCCCTCTGTCTCTAGGCAGTGATACCTAAGGGCTAAAGTCAGTACACTTTCCCTGATCCACTGGGCCGGAAGGCCCAATGGCCAGAGTCTATGTAATCACCCTGATCAACAGGCTGGTAGGGTCTCATGACCTATGTGGTAACCCTTCTCCACAGGGCAGTGAGGCCTAGAGACTAGAGTCCATAGAGATACCCCGGGTTCACCGGGCAATAAGGACTGGCAGACAGAGTCAATAGTTACCCCAGGTTCACTGGGCAGTAAGGTCTAGTGGCGAGAGTCAATAGAGTTGCCCTGCAGGACAGGGCTGTATGACCTTCTATCCAGTTGGGGTGTATGGGATGGATGGGTGGTAGATAGTGTAGGGGAATCCAGTCCATCCCTGCTCCACTGGGTCCCAGCCCAGGGCCCTGTCAGTTCCAAGTGTGTCCACCACTGGGCTAGCAGGGATCCATCCACAACATGCCTATCATCATCAGGACATTGGCTAGTCCCCCCGGGGCTACTTCCTACTGCGATACTTGAGGTGGCAGTCTGTGCGTCTTTGGGGTCTCTGAATTCCTCAGCCACAGCAACTCCCTGTAGCTCAGACCTCCCTGGGGTGTCTGCAGGTAAGCTGGGTGTTTGCTTGGGTCTTGGCACTTCTAGCTTCCATGATGTGGACAGGAGCCAGCAAGCAGTGTCCTTCCTCTCCAGCAATCAGCCCAGACTGAGCTGCGATGCTTCCACTTATACTGGTGCTACACCTGGAGCATGCTCAGTAGGGGCATGGGGGAGTGGCTTCCTCTGCCCACAGTGAGGAGTTAACCCTTCCCCATCCAGTGTGGAGGCAGTTCACCATCTCACACCACCCCCAGGTAAAAAATGGTCTACTACTACTTCTATTCAAAATATTGTAAGACTGAAATCTTGAGCAATAATTAGCATTTTCAGCTGTTCCTGCACCCGAGGGAGACAAAAATCAATTGAAGTCTGTGAGTCTCATCACATTCTTTAAATATAATGGTGTGATCTGATTTGGATTCTATCCTCTCCATGTGCTGGCTGGAAGGAACTGTGTTCAAACTGTGACATATAAGCACCTTGGCAAAGGGTCCCCTGTTGTTTACAAACAACTCATCTCAGACCTCATGAACTTGCTACATCAAATACATTGTTTTCAAGGTATTTCTCCATAAAGGGTACATGAAAGGTCTCTATTAAAAGACTGCAATTTATGAATGTTTGTAATAATGGCATGATGCGTGTACATGTAATATTTAAGCAATAATGTAAATATATTAAAATTTATGCCCGCGTGGCCTTAAGGCTAAAAGGATTCACCATGGAATAATATTACTCAGTGATAGCCAATTTTACAGGAAGGAGTTGTCATACCTCCCTGGCTAGCTGGTGATGTAATGAAAAGTTCTATTATCGACCATTGCCTCATCAGAGCACAGACAATAGAAAACACCAAAGACAACTGCAAAAAATCAAAAACACTTGGAGGTAAAAAAAAAAGGAACATTACATCAGACAGAGGATCACCTTGCCTATGAATAAAGACAAAAGACTGTTTCAATATAAGATAGAGTGGCACTCTGCACCCATTCATTGAGGAGACATCTGACAGAGTGGGGTTGTTTTCATGAAAGATTGAATCCGGGTTCCTGTAAAACCAGCCAGCTCTGCAACAGACTGAAATATGTGGCAGGGGGTGGGGAGTGGGGAACTTACTTTTTTACACAGGAAAATTAACTATTACTAAGCGTAGGCCCTAGTTCATGTTTTATGATATTGTTTTAAACCTCCTTTCCTGTGTAACACAAAGCACTTATAATGAAACAAAAGGTTTCTTTAGAAACAAGAGTGGTGGAAACAATGTAAAACAAAAGCGTAAAGCCTTTGGTAACAGAGGTTTTGGGGTTTCGGATAGTAGCCAGAGTCAGGGGCTAGATACCACAGGGGAACACTTAAAGGGGACTCAGGCACTGGGATGCACATCCTGTTATCCTGCAATGCAAAAACAGGGCTGGCATAGCCTGGAGGAGAGCACTTGGGTGGCTGAAAGACTGATAGTGTTAGGGAGCTAACACCCAGTTATCACAAACAAGATTCCCTCACCCCGGAAGCAGGGAATGGCAAGGTGACTCACAGTCCTGGGTACCCTGGAACTGTCACACAAGCATCTTGAAGAGAAGGTGGTGACTTGACCAGAGTAGGAAGGACTTTCCATGTGTAGGAAGAAACATAACAGAAGGCATGGAAATGGGATGAAACAAATGAATGAGGCTTTGAGGCTGGCATCATGGCCAAGCACAGGGTAGAAGTGGTGGTGAGAAAAAAGCTGGATAAGCTGACGGATGTAGAGTTCTGTAGAGAGTTGAAAAGAAGGGCAGGAAGTACAAGGAAGGACAAGTGCAGAGTCCTGCACTTAGGATGGAAGAATCCAATGCACCGCTACAGACTAGCGACTGAATGGCTCAGCAGCAGTTCTGCAGAAAAGAACCTAGGGGTTACAGTGGACGAGAACCTGGATATGAGTCAACAGTGTGCCCTTGTTGCCAAGAAGGCCAATGGAATTTTGGGATGTATAAGTAGGGGCATTGCTACCAGATCGAGGGACGTGATCGTTCCCCTCTATTCGACACTAGTGAGGCCTCATCTGGAGTACTGTGTCCAGTTTTGGGTCCCACACTACAAGAAAGATGTGGAAAAATTGGAAAGAGTCCAGCGGAGGGCAACAAAAATGATTAGGGGACTGGAACACATAAGTTATGAGGAGAGGCTGAGGGAACTGGGGATGTTTAGTCTATAGAAGAGAGAAGGGGGATTTGATAGCTGCTTTCAACTACCTGAAAGGGGGTTCCAAAGAGGATGGATCTAGACTGTTCTCGGTGGTAGCAGATGACAGAACAAGGAGTAATGGTCTCAAATTGCAGTGGGGGAGATTTAGGTTGGATATTAGGAAAAACTTTTTCACTAGGAGGGTGGTGAAACACTGGAATGCGTTACCTAGGGAGGTGGTGGAATCTCCTTCCTTAGAAGTTTTTAATGAGAGCGTTGAATTCATGTCAAACAACTTTTATGAAAAATAAGTGTTGTGTGATAATAAGTTGAAAGTAGTCTAAAAGGACAAAGAGTGAGAAGGGCAAGTATTTGTAGATCAATAAATCCATATTTAAAAGGCTACATTTATGTCATGCTAAAGATCCAACGGAAAGCCTAAAAGCAGGAAAATGCGCAGGTGAGTGTTAAATCCCCACTTGTTTCCCTGCATTTTATGTTACTGCTTCTAAGATGTCAGAGCTGCTAGTTGGATTCTATCTGATGAAGGGCCAGCATCATCAGGAGAGGGAACTGACTCCTGCAATATTACATTACACTGTGGAAACTTTCCTCTATTACCATTTACCAGAAGTCCCAAGGCAGCATTATTAAACCATGGAGGCTCTTTGGGGTAGGCCAAATATTCTCTACTTATCCTATTTTAAATCAGACATAACACCATCTTTATTTATCTAGTGCTGTATATTGGCTGTCTGTGCACTTTTAAGTGTAATTTTCTGTCATCTACAGTATTTTCAGATGCCACCAGGTTATGCTACCTTATTAAAAACCATCATGGTCATGTGCTTCTCAGCAGGTGTCCAAAAGAGTGGCTTTGACATCCTCTCCACAGTAGAACCAGCGCCTGCCATTTTCACAACCCTCCAAGGCTAAAGATTTCTCCTATTCCTTCCATTTGTTAACTTCAGTCTGACAACCTGTTACAATGAACATGGAGGATTGTGCTCACTTATACTAGACTTTAAAACAAACAAACAAAAATAGGAGATAATTGGTCTGTTCCTTCTGTCATGTACACTGATGTAATCAGGAGGAATACACTGTGTACAATTTGCATAAGACGAAAATCAGGCCCAGGGTGTCTTGTATAACACTCTTCAGACAGATGAGTGGAGGAAAACAAATAGGAGGTGATGTGGTCAAAGTGAGTTTCAAGTGTTAGAGAGTTGGGAGTTTGAAAGTGTTGGAGCTATCAAAGATGGGTATGTTGAAAAATTGGGTTTTGAAGCTATTACTTCAAAACATTCAGAGATATTTTCGTCAAGGGCCAGTTCCGGAACTGAGTGGATGTCACAGAGCTGCTGGCGTGAAGAGACCTTCTATAAGGTGGTTCTTTATAAATTTGCTTCTTTGGGGAACTAGGATGTGTGAGGGAGAATATTTCAAGTAACATGTCATATTCTATATCTTTAACAAGAGATCAAGAATATACTTGCACTCGTTCCTACACAGTTTGATGAACCATAATATATGTTTTCTCTAAAGAACTAGGGTGTAAGAAAAGTGTTAAAAAATATGGAACACCTATAGTAACTGGAGTGGAAATAATAATACATGTTCATATCTCTGCTACTAGTATAAAGAAATCAAAACATTTTAGCAATGATAGGTCTCTGCCACAATTACATCTGCCATTCATGATGAGTCCTCAGTACAAAATTACAGTAATAGCTTCCTGTATTATTCCTTCTTAGCACTGAACAAAAAGGAACCATAAATCAGAAACAAACCAAGATACTGTGCAAAGCTTGGAATCAAAAATTTCATTAGCTTTCCTGCCATGAAGTATTCATTTATTCTACCTGGTATATGAACTTTTCCCTTCAACTGCTATCATAAAATGTGACAGTGAAATGAAATTAACATGACACATCTTGTCCAGCCTGTAAAGGAATCCTCTTTAGTATTCGTACATAATTTTTTGTGGGTTTAATGTTAAAGAGAGTTTATGTGACTGTTATGAGATAGATCATCCAGTTTCATTAGAAATCTCTCTTTCCTTTATATAAAGACTGCCTGCTTATTGCTTTTGTCAGTCCAAAGGATATCTTGCTCTATTTTAATATATGTTAAATATTTTTCTGTGCAATCACTATCACACAAATTCAACCAATTAGGAGGATTTTTATATGTGATAAAGTACTATCCAGGTAGATAATGTTGAGAAGCAATGAAGAGATTCAAGTATCAGTTTGCAGGCAGTTAGGTGAGTCCCAGAGCAATCTTGCTCCCATTCAAGTAAATGGGAATTTTGCTCTCAAATTCCAGGGGAGCAGGATTGAGCCCTTTGTTTGCAGTGAATGATGATCTCAGTCTTAAATAAAATGGGTACGGAGAGCAAAACACTATTTTCAGTCTCCCCAGCTTGTTAATCCAGTGCTTAGCATTTCCAAAATTGGTGTGATTTTTAAAAAATAAGGTATAAACTATTGCTATAGCAATATTTGTTGTCAATCAGTTATATGAAAGAAAAAGACAGGTCTTATTTAGCTAATAAGTAATTTAGTTTTCTTCTTTTGAATTCCATGAATTGATCTTCTAAGCAAACAAATTCCACTTAGATTTCATAGAACTACTTCCTCTTCTCTTCCCTGCTAACACTTAAGGTTCAGAGTTTCGCTCCCAGTCAAAGAACTGTATTCTAACTGGTGTTTGCATATCACAGAATGCGCATGCAGTTCACACAGTTGGAGCCAAATATTTGGATGCATGAAGTAAAAAATGAGCTGTTCCCTGACCCAACAGCAGTCTCAACTCTGACTCGAAAGGATCACTCAGAACTAAAATATTAAGCCAACATGGGGTATTCTAGTTCAGAGGTGTAGTGGTATGCAAATGGATACCCAAACACAAATTTAAGCTGTGCTTCCCTTCATACCCAACTCTGAAGTAGACCTCACTTACGGTCTGCCCCACTATACAAAAGGTCTCTCCAAACCTATGCATCTCAGCTCCTGGCCTCTCTTTTTTCCATTGGCCTATTCTCTCCACCACTCTGGTTCTTCCTTGAAAACCATCCTGTTCCCTTTTTTGGTTCCTTCCTATCCCTTTCCATTAAGTTATCCCCAGTCTTCTTTGCTTGGTTCCTTTCTCAGTCTTTCTCCAGGCTGTCCTCTACTCATTCCCTTTACAGGGCAGGCAGAAGAGAGATTTTGTTCTGTGCTACTGTGTTCCTCAAGACCACTTCAGGTACTCCTGCCTTCTTAGTGCCTCGTAGGGGCATGGTTGACCTTTCCGCTTCCTGTTCATCGGCTTGATCAGATGGCCAATGGAAAAGGGTGATAGAAGTAGCAAATTTGCAGTGAAGCACTTGTAGTCCTGAACGCTACATGTAAGGGTCCTGAAAACCTTTATAGTGACACTGCCAACATCTGCAGACTTTAATAATAACAGAGGCAGCATGCTATAAACAATAATTGATGGCTCTGATTTTAAGCAAGCACCTTACCTAACCATGGCCATCATGTGCATCCTAGTAGCTCACACTGGGGCCCTGAGATACTGGCAGAGCCACTATAAAAGTTTTATATTTTTATATATAAATTATTATGTACATTATTATATATTTATATATAACATTAAATAAAGGTCAAATTAAGTAAAAGATAATTTTTGACATCTAATAACTTTGTGTAGAGTAAGAACATCACAAAGAATGGTTTGGACTTGTGTTATTTTTGAGAGAGTGAGGAAATGGAGTCACTGAGTTTGTATATGAGACTGATACAATCAATCTTTCATGTTTTTGGAAAGACTGTGTATTTATGGCCAGCGCTTGCTGCTTGTCTCTATCAGGATGTTCCATCTTAAATCATCTACTAAAGTCTGTCGCAGTTAAGAAGCATCTTAAATCAAATAATCTACTACATCTGACACAGCATGACTCATTTCAGCCCTGAGCTAAAATTTGTGATGCTTTCCAGCTCTTTCCCTTTACCTTCCAAGAATCCAGCCTTTCTCAGATGACTATGCAGATGTCAGCTACATGAAAAAAAATGTTTTCCAGTCTGTATCAAATACAATTACTATTATTTTAGCCACGTGCAAATTAGGATTTCAGTAAATTCTGATGTGCCCACATCACTTGTTTATTATGTAACATTTCCCATATGTTATACGGAACCATTTTTCCTTTTCGTCAACAAGTGTGTACCATTCCTCTGAATGAAGTCCCAAATGCACGGCCAGCTCATTATCTCCTGAGAGAAATCCATGAAAGGAGGATGTTATCCTAGCAAAGTGTTCCCTCATATTATCTGGGGACAGAGTCACTCCCAAGACTGCCACAGAATGAGTAGAGAGTTCAGCTATCGGATCACACAAACCTGAGGGAACACTCCGGAGTCCCTATGCTTCTGCTTCTCCTCCTCCTCCTCCCCAGGCACTATGGTTCCATTGGTTATTGTCAAGGACATCCATATTGACTGCTGTTCCTAGAATCACACCTTCCTTTCCAGATTAAAAGGGGTTTACTCGCTTCGGAGTAAAGGGGAAGATGCAGACCTCAGGCTACATTAACTTCTTAGAAGATTTACTGCTGCTTCTGGAGGGTAAATGGGGAGACAATTAGCCCAATCCAATGCTTTAGTGTTCCAAGCAAAACTAGCCAAGCTTAGATCTGTTTAATAAAAGTTCTAGATTTACCTGATACACCAGAAAT
Organism: Caretta caretta; assembly: GCF_965140235.1. Lineage (NCBI taxonomy): Eukaryota > Metazoa > Chordata > Testudines > Cheloniidae > Caretta > Caretta caretta. The sequence continues at coordinate 125,794,167 of NC_134207.1, forward strand.
ACAAAGCAGTAACCACTGTTTCTTTTAAAGGTAATATTTGTTATTAAGTAATAGTATTATTTTAATATTGTTTTACAGTATTTTCACCATAAATAACAGAGAATGAGGAAAATAGATGAAAGAGGACATCAACAACAAGGATTCATTACAAAACAGGTAACTAAAACAGCACTCTGGGTAAATTAAAAAAAAAAAGATGCAAATGATCAACAGAAACAATTTATTTTTTAAATAACCCTACAATGAATATGCAAATGAGATTTTCAAGACAAATCAAAGGATGTCAAGCAGAACAGCAATGAACCATTCTGTATGCAGAAACTTGACCACTTCAATCTGAATAAATTACAAAGTAACAAGGATATACAAGCAAAAGACATAGGTCCAAAGCCTGTACCCTCAACTCCCACAGAAGTCAACTAGAGGTGAAAGTATCAACATCTAGTGTTCAAAAATCATCAGATGGGTTTTTCTGGGCTTAAGATATCATAAAAATTATGAAATTTTTAAAATAATACATTTTTGGTTCTTTTTCTTTGCTTTCCAGTTTTTGAACCTTCAGCGTTAACTCTGGTCATGTTTTCAAGCTTTTTTATGCAATCAAGAGACCTAGAAACATACCTTTAAAAATAGATTTGATTCTCACAAATCACAAGACTCATGGCTTTAAGAAAAAACACCTAATATCAGATTTTTGATAAAATTGTGAGCGTTGGTAATACTTCAGAATAGAAATAATAAGAGTTAAAGACAAAAAGTAAGATATTCCAAGTCCCAGTGAATAGATATTCAGCTGGCATCAGTGTTACCTTTTATTATATAGGGCCTAAGATGCCATATCAGATCAGTAACAATCACTTCATCTTCAGTTTTCACAGTGTTTCTCTCTCTGGTCTCCATTGGTGATACATATGGATGATATGAAATTATTCTGCACACACATGACAATGACCAGAGATCACTGAAAACAAGGTCTCCAGAAGAGAAATTGCAGAGCAGAGCACATATAGAGGGTTTGGAATATTGCATTTTTTGTTGGAATTAAAATTTAAAAAAATTACTTAAAAGCAAAGGCAGATGTTAGTTGCCCCGTTTTGCAAACTGACTTCACTCATACAACTGATCACCTGACGAGCACTTGCCAACCTAAGAAAACATACTCGATTTTCCATTCCTCATTGCCTTTGACAGTACACACTCATTTTCCTTTATGTTAAAGATCATCAGCTTCTCTCTTGGATATTTAGAGTCTCCTTCAGTTCTACATTTCCCCTCGATATTCTGATTTGTTTGCAAATTTACTGCTTTGCACATGTTATCTTGAAGCTCTGCTAAGCAGAAAATGTTGCATGTGAGTTCTATTACAATAGCTTCATACTGTAATTTTATAATTCTTTATCCACCCCCACCATGCCTCACCAATTCCTTCAAGCAAAATAAAGGATTATAAAGCAACAATCCCACCCCAAGGACTTCTTCATTAAAAATACTAAATACTTAAATCTTTGTTGAAGGACATCTTAAGAAACAGAGGAATGCAAGCTTCCGATTTAAACAAAAAAAAAGTCAGTCATGTATAATTTATTTCAGAGGGGTCAAATGAAAACCAACAAACTTTTGATTACCAACTATTACACTTGTTTTGTTGTCTTTTCATTAGTGGACCTAATTATAACATAATTTAAATATTTTTAGTAACATTTAATTGGCACTTCAATATGTACATTAAAATATATTTAAAATACATAAACTTTTCTATACATTATACATATAAACATGAATATCTTTTAAGCAAAAGTGCTAGGAGAAGAAAGCTTTCTTCATGAATTATTCAGATCCCATGGTAATGGGCACCCATTTAAGCATCCATATTGACAGACAGACCAAATATACCATATAGTTTTTGTTCCATAGAACACAGAAAATATGGCTGGCAGCTCTACACACAGTTTCATTAGAAATAATGAAAAAAATTCTTTAGCACCCTCAGCCAGAGCACACTATTCAATAGTGATATATGCAGATACAGAGGAAGCTGGAACTTGCATGTTGGGAGAAGGGAGCCATGTTTTGAAGAGCAGTGGACACATCTCCACTTCCCGTTGCCATAAACCAGCAACGCAACTTGTTTCAAATCTACTGACCTCATACACAATAGCTAGCGCCAGAATCTTCAGCTCCAGAAAGCAGCAGGAAATGGCCAACCAAAAATTCTCCCAACATTTTCAGTCATCCCCAAGGGGACCATTGCCAGGTGACTTAAGGTTACAGCAGCCTAGGGACAGCTTAAACCTATGCCAAGGATAGGGCATGCATAAGTGCCCTGATATTCAGGGAGCCATAGCAGGCTCCTTGACAGTCCCCCCACTTCTCTGCCTCATCATGCAGAAACTTGACAGAGCAATGAATCTGTGCCTAGATTTCAAGCCACCCTTTTTTTTTTCCAGGAAAGAGCAAGATTAAGGTGGTTAAGCTGAAACTAACAAAATGTGCCCCACAGGGAAAGAGGATAGCATGGGACAGAATCTAGTACCAGGGGAGATGAATTCTGAATTTGGTGGCTGACATTCACCCTCTGAGAACAGTCATATGGGTTTAGTAAGAGACGCAAGGTCTAGCAAATCCCTTGGGTAGGCAAAGTAGTGAGCATCTTCAGCCCCTCCGAGTCTATTCCCATAACAAGACCCCAGTTTTCTACGTGAGGTTTTTTGCTAGGACCTTTATCCGACGTATACAACAACTTATTTTTATCACTAGCACTTAAAGTTCATTACTATTGATGCTGCCATCCAATTATATTCCTCTCATTGATGCTGATCCATGTGTAGCCCTTCTTAGTACCAAAGAGATGAATTGCAGAGATGTTCCAAAAAGTGAGGGGGAAAAATAATCATAAAAAAAAGTAAAATCTTCAAAGTCATTTTAATCCTGTGGGTTTTTAAAAAGAACATTTTTTCTGTTCGTTGATTTTTTTTCAAAAAAGTTTTCATGGGACATTTAAATTATTTATTTTTCCTCTTTTTACCTTTTTTTTCCTCACTACTATCCTTTCCTCCAGCTACCTCCCCCCTCCACTTTCTTTAGCTTTTTTCCATGTTGTCACTGAAAATAGAGGAAGAAAAAACAAAGTTATGGAGTAGGTGAAAAAATAACGGAAACACTGTAAACTTGACCCTAGAAAGGAAAAAAAAACAACAACAACTCTATAGGAGAAATGCTGGCCCAACCGAAGGCAATAGAGGTTGTGCCATTGACTTTAATGAGCTAGGATTTCAAATTGGAGATATAGGATTTCCATATCTACAAATTGTTCACAAAGCTAACCTATGAAAACACATATTCTTATCACTATTATCCCCATACTTCCCCTGTTTCACCCACCCTTTGTATCTTTTCTTGAACTAAGACCCCAGTCTTGCAACATGTTTCACATAAGTAGACCCCGCTGCTCACACAAAGCCCTACTGAAGTGAATGGGCATGTCTACACAGTTTGATGCAGTGAGTCTCGGAGCCTGGGTCAACACACTTGGCCTTGGGAGGCTCAGGCTACCACACTAAAAATAGTTGTGCGGCCATTGTAGTTCATCCCCTTCTCCCCAGGCTTCAGAGTCCGAGCTCCAGCCTGTGCCGCAAAGTATATACAGCTATTTTTAGCATGGTAGTCTGAGCTCCACAACCCTGAGTCTGTTGACTTGGGCTCTGAAACTCACTGCCACAGGCTGCTGCTCACCTTGTAGGTGTACCCAGTGAGACCCCACGCTAATGCAAGGATCGGCCTGCACAGAATAAGTCCCAGGATCAGGGCCTATGTTTGGTTGTAAGGGGTCTTTTGGGAAGTTATTATCTTTTATGGTATGCCTGTGCACCACTCAAATCAATGGGACCTTATTCTGTTTGTAAGGCCCTTTACCAAAACATCCCTAGGTATTACAAAAGCTATTATTCAATTTTTACCAATTTTCACCCAAATATTGGGTCACTCCAGTACATGAAAATACTGATTATGTTAACAAAGTCATAGAATCATAGAAGTTTAGGACTGGAAGGGACCTTAAGAAATCTTCTAGTACAGTCCCCTGCACTCAAGACAGGACTATATAATAACTAGATGATTCCTGACAGATGTTTGTCTAACCTGTTCTTAAAAATCTCCAGTGATGGAGATTCCACAACCTTGTTAGGCAATTTGTTCCACTGATTAGCTACCCTAATAGTTAGGAAGTTATTCATAATTTCCAACCTAATCCTCTATTGCTGCAATTTAGACACTTGCTTCTTGTCCTATCCTGAGAGACTAAGAAGAACAATTTTTTGCCCTCCTCCTTGTAACAACCTTTTATGTTCTTGAAAACTGTTCTCTCACACTCCCCCACCCCGCCCTGTTTTCTTTTCTGTAGACTAAAAAGACCCAATGTTTTCAAACTTTCCTCATAGGTCATGTTTTCAAAACCTTTAATCACTTCTGTTGCTCTGCTCTACATTAAGTTAGGTAGATGTGTTTATGATAAAAATAAGTTATTCTAAGTGTAAATGATGCACGGCTGTCTGCTAAAGTAAGGCAATGTAGTAGAAGATATACACACACGTGCACGCACACACACACACAGAATATGTTGTAAATCAGAGCTCGAGTCCTAAAAACAGAAGTGCCAGAACTCCCTAGACCATTTCCCCATTCTGGAAGGAGAGATTGCTTTCTTTCTGTCCCCCAGTCCTCCAATATTTACCCAGAACATGTGAAGTTATTTTTTGCCCTGATTTTCACCATTTTAAAATATTACAATTAAACACTGATGTATTCCTGGGACATTTTAAACAAAATAAGAAACAAAAATGAAGGGCCTTGTATAACTTGGATCACCAATAATAAATCATCCACATCATCTCTCATCTTTAGTAGAGTAGAGGTCTAGTTCAGTTGTATAACTTTCACAAGTTATTCATATAATTAAATAAGGCATCAAAACTCTTTCATGTTACTGTTAGTACATATTAGTTTTCCTAGATTATTTCAATTACTAGAGTAATCAAGGTGTTTCTAAAATTAGATATACATTCTTTCTCAGATCCGTTCAAAGAGCCTTGTTTGTCTTTACTCGGGAACTTTATTAATTATTATTATTTTTTATTTATTTTATTATGCATCACATATAGGCCCCAAACAAGACTGGAATTCCCTTATGCTCTGCACTGTACATATACATAGTAAGAGTCAATCCATGCCCCAAAGACCTTACACTCTAAATAACCAAGGCAGAGGACTGGTGGGAGAAATGAGATACAGCAGCAAGGTGAATTAAGGATACAATTTTCAAAATTGCCTAATTGAATGAGGGATCTAGGTTCCATTGACTTTCAATGGGACTTAGACAGTGAGGTGTTTTTGAAAATGTTACCTATAGTGAATTTCCCCAAGATCACACAGTAGTTTACAGCAGAATCAGGAGTTGACCCAAGGTTTCCTGAGTTGCAACATAGCGCCATAACCACAAGATCATCAGTCCTCTCTGCTTGTTCTAAAATTAATTTGAAGCATATTTCATTTTGATGAATGAGGAGAGTCTTTTGTAAAAGAGAATCAGACTATAAAGAAGTCTTCAATTGTTTTGTGCCTCCAAAACCAGCCAACCAGGAGAAATGTTTCATGTTCCTATTGAATTAGAGGGAGAATCTTCTCTCTGATAAGTCATTGACAGCTATAACCTTTTGCCAAAACTGCTGAAGGATTTACATAAAGTGATTAAATAAATACATTATATTCTAAACCTTATCAGGCTACTGTTTTTTCAGTTGCATTAAAGCCTTCAAACACCAGTGCTAAAGTATGCTCTGTGCTAATATTTTTAAATGGGCTTATCAAAAGCAAACTGAATTATGGATGCAGAGATAAGGCTTGGTTAAGCAAACGTGATATAATATTTTGAAGGATAGGAAAAGACAGTGCGGCAACATAACTGTAAAATAAAGCTAATGTATATAGGATAAGGAGAGTAATATTTGTGAGTTGTATGCATAAACACACATATAGAGAGAGGACATATTCTTATTCTCTGTGTTTATATGACAATTCATAAACATTATTGTCCATATATTTATTTTCCTAATAGATTGAGAAAAGTTACCTTATAAGATATTGAAGAGATATTCACATATTGATTCAGTTTATAAGTAATTTTTATAGTTACCATATCATCACCATCCAGACAGCATTTTAAATGCTATTTGCCTCTATACACTGTTAAAAGATCTGCCACAGGTGCCTTTCTAAACTTGCTGTGATACAAAGTCCACATACTGTGCAAAGTAAACAACTCACATGCTTTTGGGGGTCTGACTAATTTGAGAAAGAAATTAACTGTCACAAATTTCAGTTTCCGCCTTCCCTGTAGTCTTGCTGCTCTCCTGGTTGCTATCTCAGGATTGCTCAGCCCATACCCTAGATTCTCTCTCATTACAGAAACACTCCCATCGCTCTTGTACTGAATCACCTGTCTCAGAGTCAGCAGAACTCACCTAGCCCTTTTCCAGGAAAATCAACACCAGTGAACAGGGTGAGATTTTGCAAGCAAACACTGCCAGCCTGTTACACACTTGCTCCACAGGGCCAAGCCCAAAACAAAGCTCTATTTCCCTGCCACCCTTTTGGAATCCACTTCCCAAAGACCTCTGTGGTTTCCAGAGTACCTGCATCACCTTTTCCATGAACATAAGCCTGTCTTCTCTTGACTTCTTGGCTGCTACTTATGGCCCAGGTGAGAGACTAAATGTACAGTCTCAACACACACAGCAATGGACTAGGACAATGAGAGGAATGCACCCGCTCACCGTTGGCCCTCCCAATCTGCCACTCACAGGAGAATTATGACCAGAATTATGAGACCTGGAAGTCTCTGAGCATGGATTCAAGTGACCTGCTCAGATTCTGCTGCCCAAAGACAGTCACAATTTTACTAAGCCCACCAATGGCTTAGTGCATCCTGAGCCCACTAGGCCAAGCACCATTCTCTGTTCTATTTGTTCAGGTACATTACCTTCCCTGGACCCCACAAGTCCAAATCTTGTCATAATCCAGAAAAGGATGAAAATGTTTTCTATTTTTCCATTTCTCCTTCAAGAACTAGGCCATAGGAGGGGCTGGTGGCTTTCTCTCCAGAGTCTGGAGAATATCTTAATAGGCTGTGGTATACATAGATTTTTCACCTATTGAAATGAAGTTGTTATTGATAGGAATGTATAACATTAAAATTGTAATAATTAACGGCACCCCTAGTCAATGTAGCTGTAGCCCTCAATATGGATATAGACCCTCAATATAGATTATGATATACTCTGCTGATATAACACACCCACTTTAAAACTGATATTGGCTTAAAAAAACTACTCATTATTATAGATGCTACTACTAACAGCATTTGACATTGCACCAGTATTCAGATTCTTCTTGTCAGCAAATAAGAAGAAGAAGTTGGGAAAGAGAAAGAAATGGGAAGGAGAAGAGGGAGGGAAATGCAAACATGACAAATAGCTAGCAGCTTTAAAATTTTTTATCTTTAGTTTTCAGTATGTTGTCTTGATGCCAGTAACACTCACCATGATTCAGTAAATGTAAGGTTTACAGATCAAATACATCTGTTCAATAAATGCTTAGCAATGATTATATTAATGGGCAAACATCAGAGGAGCTGTGAGTGAAGCCATGGAGTTTGTCCATAATCACTTTTCGGAGCCATCTAAACATGCACTGGAATATTATCTTTCCAAGCAGTACTCCAGCCTCCGAATTCTGAAAAAAAGACAGACAGACCATCTCCTCCTCCTCCCGCAAAAAAGGAGCTCTTGAAAATTAAATGACTCAGTGGTCCATGTTCCCATCTTAAACAGCACAGATGTAACCATCTGAGACTTGGAAATAAAAACAGATAGCCTCTCAGCTACACATAAAATACTGACGACGAATATGTGTCAGATATGATTCATTGTACAAGGAACAGGTTTATATTCAGCCCTTTTTCACTTTGAACACTAAACAAATATCTGTGTTAGTGTGCATCTCCTGTAAAGGATGAGTTTTATATGAAAAATAAATAGTTACTTGTTGGCTCATAGCACCTTTCAAAGCAACAGTATTTTGACAAGTGTCTTGATGGATGTGTCATCAAAATTCTTCGGGGCAGAAGAGAGTGTTGTCTTGTAGACAAACGTATGCCTCTATGAGCTTTCATCTCCCAAAGAAACATGCATTTAATTTTTTGTTTCATCTGGACACAAAATAATATATTAACCCAGATATTCACTTGGAGGTTCAGTGGCTAAATAATAACAGCAGAGTACCGTAAAACATCTTCATACCTAACTACAGGAAATTGCAGTGCTGTTTTATGGCAGGATTCAATCACAGCACTGATATAACTTTATTGCAGTCTACACCAATATTTCTCAAACTTTTGAAAGCTGAGACCCCTTCAGGAAAATTAAATCAACCTCGTTGCCAACACCCTGTCATGTGTTGTTAAAGACCTCCCCATCTTAATTTATATATCTGCTGCACACTCATCGGTGCCAGGCCTTCACACTCCCCAGGGTGCCCCATCCTTTAGGAAATGCTGGGCTAGATCAACTTAATATGATACGTTCTCTCTTTTCTTTGTATTTTGAGCTGTGAAATACTTACCAGTAGTGACATTTTAAAAATAATCTGTGGTATCTGAGTTAGCGTCCATTGAAGCAAATGGAGATATTCACTCCTCAGAGCTATTGTTTCAGGATCTCTGACAGATATTGTTGCATTGGTTACAGTTGGGTCACATTTTAAAGGTTTCTACACAATCTTTTTTTTTTTCATTTTTAAGACAAAGTTAATCAAGAATCCAAACCATGCCAGTGAGCACAGTTCAGTCACCACATTTATTGTACTATTGTGTTTTGCAAGAAAATATCAGGGGTGATTGCTAGGGGTAATGAAGAAGTAAATAGATATGATGAGATGCACTACAGGAGACAGCATCATTGATTGATTAAGAATTTTGAGAAGATGAATTTGAAGTTGTCAGAAATCAATAAGATAACTGCCCTGGAACATGCAATGGATACTGAAACAGCCGGAGATTAGTCACATGATTCCAAACAGTGGCGTACCTGCAGTAAAGTACTTATCCAACAGTATGGTAGGATGGGTGTTCTCTATGAGAAGGACAATTTTGTGACCCTTATTCATATTGGTGAGCTCTAATTCAGGTTACTAGTTCCACAGATCAATGGAATTACTTACCTCAGAGCAAGGGGCCAAAAACCAGACCCAAAGTTATCTACTAGAAGAATTTGATTGTGTGTTTGGTCAACCAAATTAATCTTCCCTGCTTATAATGGGAGCCAAAGAGGGCAAAGAAGGAAAATATAATTGGAAATGTCTCCCTTATTCATTTCAAGAGAAATTTTATGAATATGTGATTCATGTAATTAGTAGGATAGGCTACCTATGAAGAGGTATTGTTCTGATATGTTACCTTTAGGAAGAAGCAGATATCGATAGTTTACTGTTTTACTGCTATCCAAAATCTAGTCATCTAGGCTTTGATCCTTGATTCAGCAAAGCTGTCTTCTTAGCATATGTGCAACTTGCCTCAGCTGGCATGTGACCAGGATTCATCACTGAATTTGGTCCACTGCTTGTATCATTAACTTCCCCGGCTTGGGCTAGGTACTGATGAGGAGCGTGACATGAACACTGATCCATGCCCTCCAAAAAGAAGTCTAATCATATGATTTGCTCCACTGAAGTCAGTGGGACTACTCACATGGTAAAAGTTAAACGCGGGCTTAAGTACTGTGATAGACTGGGGTCAGAGTACTCAGTACTTTGCAGGATTGATATATTGGGAAGTTGTCTGCTTATCACCAAAAGCAAAGAAAACATTAATAGTCTCCTACTCTTCAGAAACGTCTTTGATTTTGTTTTTCAGCTGAGGACAATATTTATCTTTGCCTGTGGCTTTGTTTGTGTGTGTACATCTATTAAATTCAAGGATCAGTTGGCAATGGGTTCTTCATCCTTCAGAATTTCTTTGAGTTTCTTCAGCGAACAAACATTCCCTCCTCTCCCACAGTAGACATCCTCTCCCTGGTCTCAAACACTGCTAGTGAAATCTTGTGAGTGGTTGTTTCTTGCCTTGTTACACTTGGATGCATAGAATCATAGAATCATTGGATTTGAAGGGACCTCAAGAGGCCATCTAGTCCAGTCCCCTACAGTCATGGCAGGACTAAGTATTATCTAGACCACCTCTGACAGGTGTTTGCTTAACCTGCTCTTAAAACTCTCCAATGATAGAGATTCCACAACCTCTAGGCAATTTATTCCAGTGATTAACCACCCTGACAGTTAGGAAGTTTTTTCTAATGTCCAACCTAAACCTCCCTTGCTGCAATTTAAGCCCATTGCTTCTTGTCCTATCCTCATAGGTTAAGAAAAACAATTTTTCTCTCTTCTCCTTATAACAACCTTTTATGTACTTGAAAACTGTTATTATGTCCCCTCTGAGTCTTCTCTTTTCCAGACTAAACAAACCCATTTTTTTCAATCTTCCCTCATAGGTCATGTTTTCTAGACTTTAGTTTGTTTCTTACCTATTGAGGATTTACAAGGGAGGTAATGAAGCAATTTGACAACTTTTCCCCAAACTTTGTCCTTCCCTAAAAATGACAAGATCTTCAGAAATTATTGGGTCGATAGTTTATGACTGGAACCAACCTAGTAAAACTATTCACTGCCAATGTTCAATACAGGCCTGATCAAGTGGAGTTTTTCCATTGACTTCAGTGGGATTTGTATCAGGCCCCATTTTTAAAAAAAAACTAAAATGGCCCTGATTCAGGGAAGCATTTAAGCATATGCTTAAATTTAAATACATGCTTAAGTCCCATTGACTTCATACTTAAGTGATGTCCTGAAGAGGGAATTGGGGCCAGTATGAGCTACACTTGATTTCCTATCTTTTTGTTTCTGTTAAGTTTCATTTTAATCACAAAATATTCCTGTCAGAAATCTGTGTTGTTATTGTTGGGATTGTCTGTTTGTTTATTTTTGTTAAAGTACCTATTGGAAGACAAAGGCAAGATTCAATTATTGCATGGGAGTCCCCCTTTATGGAAAAGTCTGCCAGAACTTAACAAAAGTTCCAATCTTTGGGTGGCTTTTTGGAACCATCCTGTAAAATTCTGCAGCAAGTTTATAATTATAGAATTCTATAGGATAAGTGAAAGAAAAAAATATTGAAAGGTTAGAATAGTCTATTAAACTTTAAAGGATTTTTCTATAAAGGATCCCAGGGACTCCTATGGATGTTTTGCCAAGTTATAGGAGAGATGAATTTGGTCAAATGGCTTCCAGATTAGGCAACATTATGAAAAAGCAAAACTAGTCCTCTTTCATTCTAATATATTGACTCAACAAACCTCAGGCCCTCCTTTCCTTCAGCATCAAGGATCTGGTCCAAAGCCCACTGATTTCATTAGGATTTGGATCAGGGACTTATGAATGGTAAATAAAAAACGTACAGGGAGAGACCATAGGTGTCATTAATTGGAGTAGTTCCACAGAAGTTCCATATCCAGACAATCTATGGTCAAAAGGACATTTGGTTCAAACAGCATTTTTGGGTTCATGACTTCATGCATTTTAAATAAAAGCCAAATTTCCAAAGGACACAGACATGACATGAGTAGTAAAAATGCACGTATGCTGTTGAACAAACTTGTGTGACCGGTTAGATCAGCAATCACGCACTTTGTTACATAGTAAGTTGATCTGGAAATCACCAAGAATTTTTGGCAGATAGTTTTTGTCACACTATATTACACCTCATAGTTACATGTTCTTTTTCTTACTTGTACTTAACTTTCCTGCTTTTTGCTTTCCTGAAGAAAATATCTCATCAGTACGTTCAATTCCACTGAATCAGCCAACAGCTGACCTCTGTAGTCTACGTTCAGACTGCGGTAATTTAAGAGATCCATTATGTTGACCTCCTAATTCCTGGTTTTTTAACACTCATACATGTTACAGTACATTTTATTGCAACAGACTTCCAATTTGTTCTTATACCTGTCTTCCATTCTCTTTGCCATCTATATATTTAAAGCATTCTTCTACGAATATATCTTATTTTCTTTATGGAACAAATTTTGAAGTGCTTGTTGAGTTTTTGTTCAGTTCTAATTCAGGCAAAACTCCCATTGATTTGCCATGATTGACCATAAACAGAAGGACTGAGTAAAACTCTTCATGATTTGCCCGCATGCGTACAACCAAAGTAGTGATCGCGGTGATTACCTGCTAGATTAGTGCAGGTAAATTGTTCAGAGGTTGTAGTAAATATATTGGGAAAGTATGTATATCTTAGCCTAGATCAAACTTGATTTAAATACACTGCAAACTAACACACCCCAGTGAGCACAAAATTCTCAACATTGAAAGGAAGTCATCAATAAGAACAATCTATCAAGACCTACAATTGGTATGGTGTCCAGTTATCATCATTATACAAAGAGGAGTTCACCAGTCACAGCTCAGAGAAAATTTGTTATGTCTCACAAATGATCCCCAAATTCTCACTGATCCTTCACCTTGGACTTTTATTGCTTACAACATCTATTTGCCTATTCTATCTATTCTGATTTTTAAAAAATATAGTTTTGGGTTGATCCAACCAAAAAATTATCAGAATGAACCAAAGAGTAGAATAAAAATGTTTCATTTGACCTGAAATGAAACATTTTGTTTCATTTTCAAGCTTTTAAAAGTGTTTTAATTGTTGACATTAATAGTTATTTTAAATAAAAAAATTGAAACACTTCCTTTAGAAAATGTCAAACTGAAACATTTTGATATTTTATTTTTAGGGGTTTTTTGTTTGTTTTTTTACTGAAACAATTCAACAAATTTAATGTGAATTCATGAGATGTTTCAGTTGACCTAAAACTGCATTTTTCAGTAGGTGAGATGGGGGAGAAATTTGGTTGAAAAATTTCTTCCAGTTCTACTAATGATGATGAATGAGTTGGAAAGAACTAGAGCTGGATAAGGAATGGATTTCCTGGCCTATGAGAATTTTAAGAATTTTTCCCATCTCGCAATGGGACAAAAAGTCAAAATCACAAAAATTGTTGCAGATGAAGACTCTTTAAAAAAATTCCGCTATGCAGAATTCACACTATGAATTGATTTAAATTGCTAAATGAACAGCCACTTCAACCCAAAAATTGGAACATTTTGTTTAGAAAATGTCAAGACATCCTATTCTGACCATTTCATTTTTTTTAAATAACTTTTTGAAACAGGACATTTGTGGAAATTGACCCTTTCCTGTGACAAGTTTCAGGCTCAACACATTTGGCAGTTCTGACTAACAAATGTTTAATTTCAACTCTCCAAAGCACCCAGTTTAACTTGAGTCCAGTTTGGGTTTGTAGGGCTGCTAATAAGTAAATTAACATCTTGTAAATTGGAAACAGTGCACATTAGATATGGAAATGATTGACATGCAAACACAGTCACACTGTAGGGCAAATCACACTTTGTTATTAATCAGACCATAATATGCTGGGAAAATTAAAGGTCAAAGATTGAAGGTGCACTCAGCTGTAAGGTATAAATTTGGGCATGATAGAAAATGTGCAACAAAATGTAGAGGACTTCTTTATAAAAGTACCGAAAATGAAATCTGTATTTAGTAAATCTCAATTTTGAGACCTCTACTAAAAATATTAAACAACAATAACAAAAATCTGTATCAAAATGAGTACTAAAGGGCTAGATTGTAATATAGAGTATGGATCTGTGGAAGGGTGTAAGAAACCCCCTTAAGGCCCCTATTTTGGGTCCAGATCCATAAAGGTAAATGGCACTACATTCAGATACCCTACTTACTCCCTCCCCAAAGCAGGTGGGCAGTGGAAAGTGGGAAGTGAGACTGGGCTCAACTCTCCTATTCTTATTGTAGAGTAGCTGAGCCATCTTGGGGGAGGGGTTAATATACTAATTTACAGATTCCTTCTCTTTGACTTCCTCACCTCACTGAGGGCACCAACCACATGCAGGAGCACCCTCTGCCCTGGCACAACAACCCTAATCCCAGCCAGGGAAGCCCTAGGAGGTGGGTGATGCACCACAAGCTGCACTCACCTCACAGTGACAGCTCGTCTCATGGGACTGAGCCCAGTTCCCTGCTCTGGGCATTGCAACCTGGGCACACAGGGTTGCAATACCACTTAGGTTTGGCCCAGCTGGCTGCCTTTCATGACGGGGAGGCAGCCAGGACAATTTGAGCCAATGGCATTGCGACCTGAAAACGCTGCAGTGGGGAAAGTGTGGGATGGCCTGGCTTTCCCACCTCCTCATTCCTCGGCACCTCTTTTCTACACCAGGCACATGACCCATCTACAATCTTCCCACGACCCACCATTTGGAAAATACTGGACTAGCTGTCCATATTGGTGTGTCTGTCATAGTGCACATTTTGTTCCTTTAGTCTTTGTAAATCTGGTATTTGGTTAAGTTTCAGTAACTGAGCCCTTGCGGGAAATTTACCTCTTGGTTGAAGAAGCCAGTCCTCATGCTGTTGTTTTTCAGAGATCCAATGGAGTTAGACAGAAACCTTTATTGTTGTCATGTTTACCTTTAAGGGATTATTGTGTGTCTGACTGGCTATTTCTACCATGACATTATTTTGTATTTTCGTATCGGGGGGATGTGTTCAAAATCAAATGCAAAACTTAATGCAGCCATCCTGAGCTTTCATCTCAGGCTAGAATAAAATATATCTTGCCCTTGATTACATTTGTAATGCCTTATAACTGCTATGTGTTTTAGTTTGGAACCAGCCATTTTGGAATAGAGATATCTAAGATACCACATGTAATATCACATGGAAAATAAATCTATATAAAACAATGCTTTGTATCTAGGGTCCCAGTTCTCAGGCTAATTATAAAGCAAATACAAAGAAAGTATGTTGTAAAAATCATACCACATTCCTCCTACAGCCAAATAATAAAATGCATATCCAGCTTGTTTTTAAAGTTCAGACTGGCTCTGATGTCAACTCTGGACTTACTAGCATGTTCAGAATTTTCCTGGTGCACCATAATTATTCTCGAGAGTCTTTTGTTGTGTATAACCAGATGTTAAACTAATGTATATTATAGACAATAATAATATAAATAAAAATAGAAAGACATGAACAAAACATTCAAATGATTAACATCTAAGTAAAAGTGAGCTGCATAGATGTAGTCTTCATTCCACACAAAAAATATGGGATGAAATTCTGGCTCCATTGAATTCAATGGCAAAACTCCCATTGACTCCTGTTGGACCAGAATTTCACCCATTATTTCTAAATATTTAAGGGGGAGCTTATTTCATAAGCTATCTCAACAATAGACTCCCCAAATTTCACAAAACATACTTTAGAAGATAGAATATAGCTGAAAATGACATGAGCCAGCTTTTTATACTTTTAAAACCACCTATGTAGGAAAATACTACTTAAAAATGTTATACAATCACTTGCATTTCATCTCAACCTAAGATACCACTGTTATATTTCACTATATTTTACTTGGACTAGATCATGACTGCAGTATTTTCTATTTTGAAATATAACTTTGTTTGCAACTGTGAGTAAATACTTAACATTTAATAGTGACCACTCTACATCATTTCCTGTGGCTTCTGAATGGACACAGACATTATTCTTGATCACAATTTAAGATCTCTCTGATATGTGTATTTACACACACAGTCCCCCTCACTCTCTCCCCCACCAAAAATCTCAGATGTTTCACGTCTAACCTAAAATGCCCTGTATAGATTTAGGCTCCATTACTATTTATTTTTCCTCTTTGAAAATCTTTGTTGCTGTCTCCTAAGTCTCTGTTTCACATTGTCTCCCTAAGAATTTAAATGTGTGATTCTCCCATGGGAGAGACATTGATTCCTAAAACGTTGACAGGTCTTGCTATGATAGGGAGAGAAGAGATGTATTTTGATACAAGAGGAGCTTGGTATCGTACATGCAACCTCAATTCTCTTTTCCCTTACCCAGATTTGACATAAACTGTTTACAGACAGGAACCAAAAAAAAGTGTTTCCTTGGTGGGATCATGTAATTGGAGTCAAACCTAAGGTATCCCCTTCCACCTCACTAGAAACAGACCATTTTTGAAAAAGGAAATGTTGGCTACAATTCCTGTTAATGTGAAACTGTGCTGCATAGTGGAATACTTCAACCAGGAGCAGGCCAGAGAAAAGCTGCTTCTGAAATGTGAAATATGAGAGTGTATATGAGTCACACTTTATACTAAGGTCCCTGTAATACTAGACAGCCACGTACTGAACATGCCCTTGTGATTGCAGGTCATTCTGCCCTGCCTCTGTTTCCCCCACTTTAGAGCCATTTAAGAACTCACAGTTCAAAGGTGGTTCAAACAATTCCCACAAGGGGTTCCATTTATTTAATCCTGTGAAAGATACTGGTTCTCTAGACCCCAAGCAATTCAGTGTGTCTCTCCCGATTAAACCAAAATAACACAAAACACAAATGTTTAGGCTTCATCTGAGCTGATCTTTACCGTCTCTACCAGACCTACCTGCCTGAAGAGATTTCTCCCACTCTCCTGCATCTTCAGCTTTTATTCCTGTTAACTCAGGGCCCTGCATAAGCCTTCTTGCCCCCGCAGTGTCCACAGACCTAACTGCAAGTTCCTGGGATTCCCGACTTCAGTGCAACTTTTGTTCTTTTTATCCGTGAATCACCTGATCCAACGTAGGTGTGACTCATCCTGTAATCGGGGCTGGCCTATCCCCACAATCTCCAGCATCTGGAGCAAGCCACCATGTTACAACTCCATTTCTAAATAAATGGACTGAGCATGGGAAGAGGGAAGCAACTTGAAGGGCAAAGGAAGGAGGAGAGTATTATTATTTATATTACAGTAGCACCTACTGGTCCTGAGATCGGGGTGCCCACCATGCTAGGTACTGTACATGTTCATAGTTAGACACAGTCGCTGCCCTGAAAAGCTTGAAATCTGAATGAGAGACAAAGGAGGGATTATAATCCCCATTTTACAAGTGGGGAACTGAGGCACAGAGAAATGAAGTGATTTACATAAGGTCTCACAGGAAATCCATGACAGAGCCAAATATTTAACCTAAAATTTTGCTTGAGTCCTTAAAAAAAAAGTGCTAGAATCCAGGGCAGTGGGGGCCCCCCAGAGGGATGAGAGGGGAACAGGGAAGTAGTGGGAAGGGGGGGAGGTGGAAGGAAGATAGGAGTAGTCAGGAAACTGGGGGAGGCCCCAGGGAGTAGGGGGTCACTCCCTGCAGAACTCATCCTATTCTCACCTGCCCACTACATGTGCCCACCTCCTGGTTCCTGAGGGGGAGGAGGGGAGGCACCATCATCCAGGTGGCCCTGCTCCCTGGCTGCCTTCTTGCAGCTCCAGTTCTGCCTCAGGCTCATGGTGGCTCTGGCACCCATGCTTCCGAGCCCTGCCTGGCTGCAGCATCCACAGCTCCCTTTGTGCTGACCTGCTACCAAACACTCCCCTGCTTGGGCCTGGCACTAACACCTGTTGGCTCAGACAATGGCCTGTAGCCAAGGAGGGAGAGAGCCACCTGGCTCAAGACTCACAGAAGTAACAGAACACTGTTTCAGCTCCCCAGAAAAGTACTGGAATGGCATTCTGGACCGGCATTCTGGACCATTCTGTCACAGCTCAAGTGCTGAATTGAACCTAGATATCCTGAATCACCTCCCAGTGAGCACCACAAGACCAGCCCTTTCTTCAGCTCCCTCCTGATTTTGCTGCCTTTTTGTTTTGCTTTTTTAAACTCTGGATGTGACCCAGCTAGCACTCCCTCACTACTTCCTGAGCTGAGAAACTCTGGGTTAGCTGTTGTTGCTTTGGAGGCATATCACTATGAATTCTCCCTCAGTCAGTCTCCTCCTTATATATATAAAATATATACATATATAACAATTACAAATAAGAATTACCGAATGTAGAAAGTTTTTTTAGTTATTTAGCAAATATCCAGATGGTGGAAGATATTATGTTGACAATTTCTGATATTTCTTAAAATTGCTCTAATTTTGTGAATGTTCTGTAAATCAAAAGCTGGCTAATTTTTAATCAAAAGAAAACATAGGAGGAATACTTTGCCCAGAACTATTAAATTCATAACTTTAATAATGTATTAGCCCACACTGAATTTCTCCGCGGTGCCCATAACCCAGACTACATCTCCCATGATGCACTGTGGCAGCTCAGCAGGACTATAAGGTGTCATTGGAGATGTATGGTGGGTGGGGAGCCAAACTATAGAGAATGGTGATTTGAGGCACTTAAACTAAAAAGTCCTTGAGGCACTGCACCTTTTATTAGTCAAATTTATCTGTTTTTTAAATTATTTTTTGCTAAAAAAATCGAAATTTTTCTGCAAGGAAAAATATTCTGACCCACTCTAGTTACTTACCTCATTCCTTTGGGAGCAGATGGAAGGTGTTAATGGAGAACTTTTCAGACTCTCCAAGTGTTCCCCCTTGTTGGCCCCACAGAGTGCCATCTTGTCATCCACTTGATTTAACATGCATGCATGTAGTAGATTGAGCCATTTTTTGACTGCAAAATCAGTGGCAGGGCTATGACAGTCCAGTGTTTCATTTACCTCAAACATGAATGAAACAGTCTCCTTGTTTTTCCAGTGCCTAGGGGAGAGAGTATCTTGGATGAATGCTAATGAGCTAAAACTCAATTCAAGTAAAGATGAAAGAGACTCTGCTCAGTAGGGAGAACTTCTGGAAGAACAGAGAGGGGCTGTTACTGCTCCCTCTATTGAGGGAATTTGCCTGCTTCTTCTAGTCTTGGTGATTTGCAACCTAACTGTTTTACTGAATTCATTGATGTTCTCTAACTTTCATGTGCAATCAGTGTATCCAAATGCCTTTGGTCATTTTCAGTTTGCACCAAGCCTGAAAACCTCTCTCTCCAATGTGGACCTCACACAAATAGTGATTCATGATTTTGTTTCATGTGCTTTTGCTTGGAGCTACCCTTGAAGAATACTCATGCTTTTCCTGGAAACAGTCAGATGCAGTCTGCATTTCCCCCTCTCTGTATTATTGATCACAACACACTTTTGTCCTTCAGCACTTTGAACGGATTAAGTTGATTGGACCCTATGGCCCAGACCCTAAGCGATATTAGGCACCTAACTCCCAATGGAAGGATCTGGGCCTAAAAGTCTAATATTCAGTGATGGGGGGTGGGGGGGAGATTCAGAAAGAATATTAGTCATTTCTGAGCTTTCGGAGGTGTCTGATTAAAGGGAATTGCTAGAGGGACAATTACTTTGAAGTTGAAGCACGCACAACAAAGAAGTCCTATTTTGGGCAGTGGAACAGGCGTTTTAACAGCTATTTGCTATTAATCAGTCTCAAATAATAAATGCATTTCTACCAAATGTTGATAGAATAATTTTATTTTCACCCAGAATAATAAATGGATGGAATAATTTACTATTCATGTGTCTCTCAGCTAAACAGAAGTTTTCTATTTATGAAACTGACATTTTCTTAAGAACAGCAAAAGAACATGATTCTTTTAAAGTATAAGAAATAAAAGATTAGCATGCTGGTTTGTCCAATTAAAAGCACTTACTACATATAAATACTATACATTTTATATATAACATGCACTATGCTATGCTGTCATCCATCACTGCAAATGTCATGTCCTACGAAGCCTCACAACTGGTGGTCATAGAACAAAGTAATGGCAGCATTTCAGGTAAAATGAAGTTGAATGTATTATTTTTAATGGAGTATCTTCCATAGGTGGTAAAATGCCTAAGATGACTGCAGGTTGGCTTGTGGTCTGTAAAAGGCCATTGACTGACTTACAAATGGATAATTCTGAATTATACTGTTTTATAGCTCACTCATGCAAAGTACTTTCCAAAAAACCATTATAAGAGGCAGTAACAGTAAAACTCAGGTTTAGCTGACTATGTAAATGCGCTCACTCTAGTTTTCTGTGTACTGATGATATTTTATTTTATTGTACTGATTTTTTAAAGAGTAAAGTGCATGTTTATGAAGCCACCATGAAATGTAGAAGCAAACTGCTTTATATATTATGGATAGGGCTCCATGTGTGTCACCGAGGTCGTGGAAGTCACAGATTCCATGACTTTCCACAACCTCTGTGACTTCTGCGGAGGCCAGTATGGCTGACCCCAGGGCTGCCCAAGCAGCTGGCTCTGTGGCCCGGGGGACAGCCACACCGGCCACTGCTGGAGCAGTTCTGCAGCCAGCTGCTCCGGAAGCCCTGCAGCCAGCCACACCAGACAGTGCTGCAGTGGCCCTGGGGCCAGCCGCACCGGCTGTTACTGGGGTGGCCAGTGCAGCTGCTGCTGGTGGCGGTCCCCAGGCAGCTGGTGCAGCCACTGCTGACGGTGCAGCCACTACCATGGCCCCTGCACCCCCTAGCAGCAGCCCCTAGGGATGCCCCCCCCCCAGCAGCGGCCCCCCCGACTTCCACCCAAGCAGTGGCCCTTCCAGATACCCTTGACAGTGGCCCCGGCACGCTCCAGCAGCAACCCCCTTAAGATTTAGTCAGGGGTATTCATAGTATAAGTCATGGACAGGTCAAAGGACCTTGAATTTTTGTGTACTGCCTGTGACCTGTCCATGACTTATACTATGAATGCCCGTGACTAAATTGTAGCCTTAATTATGAATACATTTAATTCAGAGTTGTGGATGGTTCCGAATTAGATCTCAGTAGAAATGTGTCCATTGAGAGGACCTCAACCACCTTTTCTCTCCATTGAGAGGGAATTTGTCATGACTTAAGTAATTAGACATATACAGAAAATTAATTCCTCCACTAATTCAAACATCTGCTTTTGACATGTTTTAGATCAATGCTTTGCTTATTGACCTTTACATACAATAGAATTTGCAAAACAGAAACTTGACTAAAAATGCGTTCAGGCTGAAATTGTGCATCAGTAGAGTCCATAAACAACATAACTTTCTTTACATAAAATGTTCCCAAACGTGTTTCTAGTGTGCACCACATTATAATAGAAAGACTATATCATGGGCATCCTTTCCCTTATTTGCGATCCGATGAACCCCTCCACTTCCCATTTTCAATTGCATAACACCCATGTGGCAACCAGCGATGGCCAGCATGGAACAGTCATACTCAGAAAGTATTTAATGTATTTGTATGTATCTTGTAGCAAAATTGGAAATAAGGAGGACAAGTCAGCACTGTTGTGCCCTGCCAGCAGAGAGCTCCATGGACTCCTTTCTGCCAATTATCCATGGCCTACAGTTTGGGAACCTTGGTTCTATTGTTTTTAAAAAATCCAGCAGTAAGAATGTCTAGAAATTTACAGTTAAGGGGCCTAAAGTATTCCTCACTGTCATATAATCTTCATTACTAACCAACAGCCCCTGTGACTTCCACCAACTACCTAAACTTAGCATTACCTCATTCTACCACTGCCAAAAAATGTATGCAAATGTCAAGATACCAAATTACTGATGGGTTCTTTGGTATTAGTTGTGAAGAGTTAAAGTGACCACTAGGGGGCACAGAGCAAGAACAAAAGTGTGTGTAAACAGGAGGTAAAGTCAGTTTGGGTATTCTGGGTCTTTGTACTCTCCACATGATGTCAGAATGGGATCAAATAAAGATCCCACAGATCACAGAACATAAAGTCTGTTTTCCTTCTCTCTGCAGAAAGTGAAAAAGGGGGAAAGGAAAACAGGCAAGCAAGCTCTCCAGTCCAGCCAGAATAGCCAAAAAGCTGCACAAAACTAGCAGCAGAACAGGCGGAGAAGATGAGCAGATGGATGTCCTTTCCAGAATAGATACCCCATCTGAATGATGTGCAGGCATAGTATTGATCCAAAAATCAAATGACTAGGTTTGGATCTGTGTAATCCTTACCGAGCTCAATGAGAATATCTGTGGCATGGAACTTGAATTCCCACGTGTTGAACACAACCTTGCACAACCTAGTGAAATAAACATCTTCTCAAAATTAGATGCCCTGTGTGGGTTTTGGCAGAAATCACTTGCTACAGAATCTGCAACACTAATGACCTTCATCACATCTTTTGGAAGGTTTAGTTTAATTAGGCTAGTATTTGGCATATCATTGGCTCCTGAATACGTCCAGAGGAAAATGTCATAACTTTTGGAGGGCCTGGAAAGGTTCTCTGCCAAATGAATGATATCGTTATCTGCAGATCAACTCAAATCCAACATGACCAATGTCTCTTTGGAGTTCTGGAAAAAGACTGGAGAAAGCAGGCCTAATATTTAAGGACAAGTCTGAATTCTCAAAAGACAGAATCAAGTTTTTGTTCAGATCGTTGATGAAGTAGGGGTCAGACCATATGAGAAAGTGCAAGCAAATACTCAGATGAAGGAGCCTCACAATGCCAGTGAATTATGTCAGTTTGCGGGCATGGTCATACACCAGGGAAAATTCCTAGCTTACCTAGAAGAGAAGTGAAAGCTATTACAAGATCTTCAGACTCCACAAAATTTCTGGTTTTGGGGAATTAAACAGAGCCAGGTGTTCAGAGAAATAAAATAAGACCCAAGGACTCCACCAGGTTTGGTCCTATATAGGCCAAATAAAACCATCACAGCTTCAACTCTTGCCTTGTCCTATGGATAGGAGCAGTCCTCCTCCAGGAACAATCAGCTTCACTGAGGATCCCAGTAGCATATGTCCCATAGACACTCACCAATATGGAGCAGTGCTATACATAAATAGAAAAAGAAGTCCTAGCCACTACATGGGCTTGG
This sequence comes from Caretta caretta, assembly GCF_965140235.1. NCBI lineage: Eukaryota > Metazoa > Chordata > Testudines > Cheloniidae > Caretta > Caretta caretta. The sequence goes on from NC_134207.1 coordinate 125,817,068, forward strand.
AAACATTTCAGAGTTTCTAGTGGGCATAACATTTCATGTGGAAACTGACCACAAACTGCTAGTTACTCTTCTAGGTTAAAAAACAAAACTTAGATGAGTTACCACCTAAGATACCACCTAGGATCCCATGGGAAGCAATTCTAAGGGGAAAAACAGTTCAAGGAAGCTGGCAGTTTTTCAAGGAGACATTATGAAGGGCAGGAGAGCAAACTATCCCACTGTGTACGAAAGATAGGAAGTCTGGCAAGACACCACCCTGGCGTAATCAGGAGATCTTCAACAAGCTGAAACTCAAGAGAGTCCTGCAAAAAGTGGAAAATAGGTCAAATTCAAGGGATGAATATAAACAAATAACACCAGTATGTAGGGACAAAATTAGAAAAGCCAAAGCACAAAACGAGATTAAACTAGTTAGAGACAAAAGGGTAACAAGAAAACATTCTACAAATACATGAGAAGCAAGAGGACCAAGGACAGGGAAGGCCTGTTACTCAATGAGGAGAGAAAAACAACAACAGAAAATGTGGAAATGGAAGAAGTGTTAAATGACTTTTTTATTTCAGTTTTCACCAAAAAAGTTAGTAGCAATTGCATGTCTAACATAGCCAGTGAAAATGAGGTAGGATAAGAGGCTAAAATAGGGAAAGAACAAAGAACAAAAATTACTTAGACAAGTTAGATGTCTTCAAGTCACCAGGGCCTGATGAAATACATCCTAGAATACTCAAGGAGCTGACTGAGGAAGTACATGAGCCACTAGTGATTATCTTCAAAAAGTCATGGAATATGGTAGAGATTCCAGAGGACTGGAAAAGGGCAAAGACGATGCCCATTTATAAAAAGGGAAATAAGAACAATCCAGGGAATTACAGACGAGTCAGTTTAACTTCAGTACCTGGAAGGATAATGGAGGAAATAATTAAGAAATCAGTTTTCAAGCACCTAGAAGATAATAAGGTGATAAGTAATATGGATGGATTTGTCAAGAATAAATCATGTCAAACCAACCTAACAGCTTTCTTTGACAGGGTAACAGGCTTTATGGATGGGGGAAGCAGTAGACGTGGTATATCTTGACTTAAGTAATGCTTTTGATACTTTTCAGAGTAGTAGCCATGTTAGTCTGTATTTGCAAAAAGAAAAGGAGTACTTGTGGCACCTTAGAGACTAACAAATTTCTTTGAGCATAAGCTTTCGTGAGCTACAGCTCATTTCATCAGATGCATTCAGTGGAAAATAAAGTGGGGAGATTGCAAATTAATTCCAATTCAGCAGTCTCTCGTTGGAGTCTGTTTTTGAAGTTTTTTTTGTTGAAGAATTGCAATAGTGCAAACTGGATACAATTAATTTAGGCTTGAATAGAGACTGGGAGTGGATGGGGCATTACACAAAGTAAAACTATTTCCCCTTGTTTATTCCCCCCCCAACCCCACTGTTCCTCAGACGTTCTTGTCAACTGCTGAAAATGGCCCACCCTGATTATCACTACAAAAGGCTTCCCCCCGCCCCCCGGTAATAGTTCACCTTACCTGATCACTCTCCTTACAGTATGTATGGTAACACCCATTGTTTCATGTTCTCTATGTATATAAATCTCCCCACTGTATTTTCCACTGAATGGATCCGATGAAGTGAGCTGTAGCTCACGAAAGCTTATGCTCAAATAAATATGTTAGTCTCTAAGGTGCCACAAGTACTCCTTTGCTTTTGATACTGTCTCGTGTGACCTTCCCATAAACAAAGTAGGGAAATACAACCCAGATGGAGCTACTATAAGATGGGTGCATAACTGGTTGGAAACCAGTTCCCAGAGAGTAGTTATCAGTGGTTCACAGTCAAGCTGGAAGGGCATATTGAGTAGGGTCCTGCAGGGATCAGTTCAGGGTCCAGTTTTGTTCAATATCTTCATCAATGATTTAGATAATGTCATAGAGAGTAGACTTATAACGTTTGTGGATGACACCAAGCTGGGAGGAATTGCAAGTGTATTGGAGGATATGATTATAATTGAAACTGATCTGGTAAAACTGGAGACATGGTTTGAAGAAAATAGGATGAAATTCAATATGGACCAATGTCAGATGCACACATACAAAATGGGTAATGACTGCCTAGGAAGGAGTACTACGGAAAGGGATTTGGTGGTCACAGTGGATTACAAGCTAAATATGAGTCAACTGTGTAACACTTGCAAAAAAAAAAAAAAAGCCAACATGATTCTGGGATGTATGAGCAAGAGTGGTGTGAGCAAGACATGAGAAGTAATTCTTCTGCTCTTCTCCGCACTGATTTGGTCTCAACTGGAGTATTGTGTTCCACGCACCACATTTCAGGAAAGATGTGGACAAATTGGATAAAGTCCAGAGAAGAGCAATAAAAATGATTAAAGGTCTAGAAAACATGACCTGTGAGGGAAGATTGAAAAAAAAAATGGGTTTGTTTAGTCTGGAAAAGAGAAGACTGAGAGGGGACATGATAACAGTTTTCAAGTACATAAAAGGTTATTTTAAGGAGGAGGGAGAAAAAATATTCTCCTTAATCACTGAGGATAGGATAAAAACCAATGGGCTTAAATTGCAGCAAGGTTGGAAATTAGAAAAAAACTTCCTACCTGTCAGGGTGGTTAAGCACTGGAATAAATTGTCCAGGGAAGTTGTAGAATCTCCATCACTGGAGATTTTTAAGAGCAGGTTACACAAACACCTGTCAGGGATGGTCTAGATAATGCTTAGTCCTGTCATGAGAGCAGGGGACTGGACTAGATGACCTTTCAAGATCTCTTCCAGTCCTACAATTCTATGATTCTATGATTTTCAAATGAAATTCATGACGTTTCAATTCTCATTTGCTCATTTACCTGGGAAGAATCGTGCCACAGATGATACCCTCCCTAGGCCGCAAATACAAGAAACACCACAACCAGAGTGTAAACAAGAGGAGTTACTCATAGAATGTTTTGTAGAATGCAATACTTATACTTTACCAATCACAGAAAAATACCTCCAAGAATTGAAAAGGAACCGAGAAGCAGATTAATTACTGAGTCTTGTCTCACTGCAAAGAAGACTGGACAAAACAAAGTCAGAAACCTCCCTGAAATCATGTTGGTCTGTTTGTGGGAACCTTACCAAGTAACATAAATGAAGATCTATTATTGAAGGAGTTTTGTCTACATCAGTGAAACAGGAAATCCTTAACAGACTGAATGAGGGACACCAAGCATTATAAAATGCAAAGAGAGAGCTAAAGAGTCTGTTTGATGGCCTGGGCTGACCAAAAAACTATAGGGGCATGTTGAGAGACATGATTCGTGTTCACATGAGAACGCACCCACTAGAACTGTTACTAACATCTACTCTACCAGACAGGCCATGGCAGAAAGGTCAGAACTGATTTTTTCTATCTGGATAATACAACATATCTTTTGATTATTTATAATTTCTCACAATTCATTGAAGTTGCCAAGTTGCTTAAACCCCATGTCAAGTATAGTTGTGAAGAGGATAAAAAACATCTTTGTCTGTTTTGGAATTCCAGAGCAAGTCATCTCTGATAACGGTCCTCAATTTTCCTCTGAGACCTTTAAGAGGTTTGTAAATACCCATGGTTTCACTCATTTCACATCCAGACCACAGTTCCCTCTGAGTAATGGTGAAATCAGAACACGCAGTAAAGACAATAAAACAACTTCTATTTAAATCCTCAGGTCCTCATCTCACCCCATTTACACCACCAGTAAACCTCTCTAGCAAATGGATTCAGACCTGCAGAACTGTTGATGGGAAAGAAGTTGATATCCCACTATCACAACCATCCCTTCCCAGCTAGACCCTTGTCATAAATATAAAGGGAAGGGTAAACCCCTTTGAAATCCCTCCTGGCCAGGGGAAAGCTCCTCTCACCTGTAAAGGGTTAAGAAGCTAAAGGTAACCTCGCTGGCACCTGACCAAAATGACCAATGAGGAGACAAGATACTTTCAAAAGCTGGGAGGAGGGAGAGAAACAAAGGGTCTGTGTGTGTCTGTCTATATGCTGGTCTTTGTCGGGGATAGACCAGGAATGGAGTCTTAGAACTTTTAGTAAGTAATCTAGCTAGGTATGTGTTAGATTATGATTTCTTTAAATGGCTGAGAAAAGAATTGTGCTGAATAGAATAACTATTTCTGTCTGTGTATCTTTTTTGTAACTTAAGGTTTTGCCTAGAGGGGTTCTCTATGTTTTTGAATCTAATTACCCTGTAAGATATCTACCATCCTGATTTTACAGGCGGGATTTCTTTATTTCTATTTACTTCTATTTTTATTAAAAGTCTTCTTGTAAGAAAACTGAATGCTTTTTCATTGTTCTCAGATCCAAGGGTTTGGGTCTGTGCTCACCTTTGCAAATTGGTGAGGGTTTTTATCCAACATTTCCCAGGAAAGGGGGGGTGCAAGTGTTGGGAGGATTGTTCATTGTTCTTAAGATCCAAGGATCTGGGTCTGTAGTCACCTAGGCAAATTGGTGAGGCTTTTTACCAAACCTTGTCCAGGAAGTGGGGTGCAAGGTTTTGGGAAGTATTTTGGGGGGAAAGACGCGTCCAAACAGCTCTTCCCCAGTAACCAGTATTAGTTTGGTGGTGGTAGCGGCCAATCCAAGGATGACGGGTGGAATATTTTGTACCTTGGGGAAGTTTTGACCTAAGCTGGTAAAGATAAGCTTAGGAGGTTTTTCATGCAGGTCCCCACATCTGTACCCTAGAGTTCAGAGTGGGGGAGGAACCTTGACAACCCTCGATGGCCTGTATATCTGAGACTACTGAAGAAGGAAGATCAACATAAAACCTGTCCAAAGAGGGACATCAATCCTACTTTGTTAGGGTGCCAGCAGGAATCATCCATCAGAACTCCTGTCATCTGGTGGTCCTTCAATATGCCCTGAGACTGAACCTGTGAACATCACATCTGCCCACACAGAACTGTCAGCACATCATCCAGATCCTCTCCCTGCTAGAAGATACCCAGCAAGAGAAAGAAGGCCTCCTGCATTTTGGAGGATTACATAAATTCTTGAGAATTCAGGAAAGAGGACTAGCAGCAGAATACCTTAAAAAGGCAGAATAAACCCCTGACACAAGACTGAAAGTTCAGGCAGTCTACTCTGTCCTTGATAGGGCTGTTTATTACAGTTTTGTTTTGATATTTTATTCCTGTTATACATTATTATTGAATGTAAAGTTTGGATAAAGGTTTTATCACCTTTCCCTTTTCAGGAAGGGGGATGTGGTGGACATTTAGGGCTACATCTACACTTGCAGATGTAGAGTGCTGTGAGTTAAACCAGCCCTTGGAGACCGCAGTTGGGAAAGTGCTTCAGTGTGTTCACACTGTCAGCTGCAAGCGCACTGGCGTGGCCACATTTGCGGCACTTGCGGAGGCATTGGGAGCGGTTCATTATGGGCAGCTATCCCACAGAGCACCTCTTCCCATTCTGGCGCTGTGGCTTGTGGGAAGGGGCCAGGGAATGCAGGGCATTCTGGGTCCTGTCCCAGTGCCCCATGATGCATCACTTCTCCTCCCAGCAATCCCTGTGCTTCCATCCACAATCTGGAAGCTAGCAACTCCAGACAGCTACCGATCAGTCGCTAACCAATTTGGAGTGGGAAAGTCGACCATTGGAATTGTGTTGATGCAAGCTTGCAGGGCCATTAATCGCATCCTGCTCAGAAGAACTGTGACTCTGGGTAACGTGCATGACATTGTGGCTGGCTTTGCACAAATGGGTTTCCCTAAGTGCGGAGGGGCAATAGATGGGACGCATATTCCAATTCTGGCACCAGCCCACCTAGCCTCTGAGTACATAAATCGGAAGGGGTATTTCTCTATGGTTCTCCAGGCACTTGTGGATCACCGTGGGAGTGTCACTGACATTAACGCAGGCTGGTCTGGAAAGGTGCATGACACACGCACCTTTCGGAACACAGGCCTGTTCAGGAAGCTGCAAGTCAGGACTTTCTTCCCAGACCAGAAGGTCACCGTAGGGAAAGTCAAAATGCCCATTGTGATCCTTGAAGACCACTTACCCTTTAATGCTATGGCTCATGAAACCCTACACAGGGAGCCTTGACAGCATCAGGCTGTCGATGCAGAATGACTGTGGAGTGTGCTTTTGGCCATTTAAAGGTCTGGTGGAACTGTCTGTATGGGAAGCTGGACATGGCCGATGATAACATCCCCACGGTTATATCTGCATGCTGTACCTTCCGTAATATTTGTGAATGGAAGGGTGAAAGATTCACTCAGGCATAGACCTTGGAGGTTCAACATCTGGAGGCTGAATCTGAACAGCCAGACAGCAGAGCTATTAGAGGGGCCCAGCGCAGGGCTGCAAGGATTAGAGATGCCTTGAGGGAACAATTTGAGGCTGAAAGCCACCTGTAATGTTTGGTGCCCTGCATGGGAGTGAAGTGCAGTGGTTCCAATGTTAGTAGGAATCTGTGTTTGCTACATATGATGCACTGACTTGCCGTGCCTGTGCTTTCCTGGGCTATGGTATCTTTTACGTTATGCAATAATAAAGAATGTTTTCAAAGCCAAAACATTCATTTATTGAAAAGAAAATTCATTTACTGAAAGGAAACACAACTGCTTGGGAAACAGAAAGGGCACGACATCTGTGCTGTGGGGGATGGGACAAATCACAGATTTGCGTATGTCCTGTTATCAGGACTCAGCCTTCTTGTCTGAAGTGCCGTGCAATGAGTGCTGCACTTCAGGCTAGTTAAAATGCACGGTGATGGGGGTTGAGTGCAGTGGGTAAGGGTCGCAGTTTGCAGGGCTGGGTGATGAAGCTACAGGTGTTGGAGGCAGCTAGTGTGATAAGAACCCGGATGTTGGGGAAAGTGGGTTGGCGGTGACATGGGGGGCACAAGGGAAAGAGTTTTGGGACAAAGGCTGAGTGGGGGGGGCGGGCACGGAAGTGCGCCGCCTGCATTGCTATGAGTGCCTGTATTGAGTTCGCTTGGCACTCCATGATGCTTAGTAATGGCTCTGTGCTTTGGTGCCAGCAATCCGCTATTGTGTATTGTGGATACACAATAGCAGATATTGCCCATCCCAAAGCAAGTGCACATAACCTACAGAAGCCCCAAAATGGTGAGTAAGCACAGGGGCAAGGGGGACTGATTGTTTCATGGCTGTACTGTCCTCTGGGTTTCTGTGCCTCGGGGAGAGCCAACAGCTTCAGGGGGCACCTATACTGAACACTGTCCCCACATTTTCCACAGGATGAGTTCGTCCTTGAAGATATCTTGCTGCTGAGGGTGACCTGGGAGGGTCTTCTACTACAATGCAGCTTCCACCCTGGCCCATATGCAGCTTGCCTGTGTGCAGCAACGGTCCCCCCGCCTGTCACGGCACACTGGCACAGCTATGTTAGTCTTACTGGGACAAGGAGCACAGTAGCTCTGCCAAGGAACGTGTGCAAGCAGATTGCCCAGCTTCTGCATGAGACCTTTGAAGAGATCACTGAAGCCGATTACCGCGATATGACAGAGCACATCAATGCCCTATTCCGCATGTAGGCATGCATGCAGCCCTAACCCTCCTCGCCCCAAGAGCCAGCACCCAACAACTTCCTTCCCAAAATAAAAGCCGCTTACCGGGCACCTCCTCTGATGTTTGTTCTTCCCCATGCACTCTCTGCTGTGACTGGCTACCTTCCTCCTGGCTGGAGAACAGCTCCTGGCTGCATGCATCTAGGGATGCCGGGCTGTCCCCCTCCTCCTCATCACTCTCGCTCCTGCTTTCCTCCTCCTGCCTTGTTGAACTGGGCTTTGAAAGGTCCATGGTGGTCTTTGGAGTGGAGGTGGGGTCTCCAAGTATTGCGTCCAGCTCTTTGTAGAAATGTCAGGTTGCGGGGGCAGCACCAGAGCGGCAATTTGCCTCCCACTCTTTGTGGTAGGCATCCCGCAGCTCCTTCACTTTAACACTGCACTGCAGTGTGTCCTGGTCATGGCCCTTTTCCATCATGTTCCTTGATATCTGCCTGAAGGTATCATAATTCCTATGGCTGGTGCGAGCTGGGACTGGACAGCTTCATCCCCCCAAACACTGATGAGGTCCAACTCCTTGCCATTGCTCCATACTGGGGATCACCTGGCACGTGGAGTCACGGTCACCTGGAAAGATGACGCCTTGCTGAGCAAACAGGAAGGGGATTTCAAAATTCCCAGAGAATTTAAAGGATGGATCTGAATGTTGGCCACCTGAGGGCAGGGCAGTAGAGTTCAAAGTGATGACCAGAGTGGCTGGCACAGGCATTGTGGGACACTTCTGGGGGCTGATCAGAGCGCATTAATAGACCAGGGCATCCACACTGGCACCGCAGCGCTCCAGCCGGGGCGCAGCAAGCGTTGTGCTTCCCAAGGAGGTGCAGGTGTAGCGGGAGCGCTCCAGCCGCAGAGTCCGGGCGCTCAACGTGCCTTGCCAGTGTGGATGCATCAGGGGTTAGGGTGCCCGGGGCTGCTTTAACGTGCTCTAACTTGCAAGTGTAGCCAAGCCCTTAGAGTGACCGCAATGGGCATTGAGCAAGGAGGTAAGAGTCAGTGCAAACAGGGAACAAAGTCAGGCCGGCATTTACCTTAACCAAGGTGTGCTGGGTCTCTGTCATCTCTGCAGGTTCTTGGAAACATATCCTTTGACCAGGAAAAAAAATGATTTCTCACTTTCTCATAACTGTTTTTCTTAGAGATGTGTTGCTCATATCTATTTCAGTTAGGTGTGTGCGCGCTATGTGCACAGTCATGGGAAAGTTTTCCCCTAGCAGCACCCATCGGGTCAGCTGTGGAGCCTCCTGGAGTGGTGCCTTTGGGGCGCTCAATATATGACCCTGCCAACCCGGTGCCTCCTCAGTTCCTTCTCGCCGGCTAAGTCGACAGAGGGGAAGGCAGGTGGATCTGGAATGGATATGAGCAACACATCCCGAAGAACAACAATTACAAGAAGGTGAGTAACCAGTTTTTCTTCTTGACTGCTTTCTCACATCAATTCCAGATAGGTGACTCCCAAGCCCCACCTCGGAGGTGGGGTCAGAGTTAAGGAACAATAGACTGGAGCACTGCTCTGTTGAAGGCTGAATCGTCTCTAGCATGCTGGGTATAGTGTACTGAGCGGCAAATGTGTCCACCGAGGACCATGTCGCTGCCCTGCAGATTTCTTGAATTGGCACCTTGGCCAGGAACGCTACCAATGAGGCCTTCACCTTTGTGGAATGGGCTGTGAGAGCTGGGGCTGGAACGTTAGCTCATTTGGAGCTGGTGCGGATGCAGGAGGTAATGCATGATGAGATCCTCCGTGACAAGACCAGTGGCATTCATTCTTTGTGAAGTTTTATTTTTGATTACATAATGTTTTCTAATTTTTTGACGTTCTAAATGTCTGACCTATATCTATTTCTTGTTCTCTGTACTTACCATACTTCCAGAAAATAAGAGAATATATTAGAAGATAGACATGCTATGAATTTTCTAATTAAAATGAACTAATAAGGGATTAGTTTAACACAATCATTGTGACAGAGAGATATTTTGACCTTGAAGATTAATGTATTTTCAGTTCCCCTACAAATAACTTTCAGCCTAAATTTTTCACTAGGATCATTCTTTCTTCTGTGTGGATTATTTTATCTGCGTGGCTGTTTGCTTGTTTTTGTTAGTAATATGTTTAACAACTTGTGAATCTCAGGCATTTATGGCTCTGTTCCTTGAAATGAACTCTAATATAAATGTCCCCACTGTACTAGGCTGCACTTCCTTTCCAATATGACTTTTATGTTTCATTCTATTACCCACACATCTATGCTTCTTCCAAGAAAATTGCCAGAATTCTCAGATGAAATGACCCAAATCTGTAGTACAAATACACTGTGGGGAAAAACCTTGAACTAAAAGTGCTGCAGTAGGTATTCTGAAGACAAGATTTCCCAGAGTCAAGTGTTTTGTGAATGCAGTATTCCCTTTTTATGCAGCTTCAATTCTTAAAGAGGAATTAGAAAGAACATTGCTAAACTGCAGCCATCTCAACCCCTCTCCCATAGCTTTCCAATATCTGTAGGTATAATCATGATTGTTATTGTCATTACTTGTTGCACTATACTTGCTTGTTTGTGAACATACAGTATGGACTCTTCAAATTATTACAGAGCTTTGTTTAATCTGAAGTCATTTACTTTCTCACTCTCTCGCCCCATTTTCTTTTCTATTTTGGTTTCAAAAGCACTTTAGAAGTCAGGCTTTCTAAAGTCTTCTAAATTCCAGCTAAGATTCCAGTAGACAGGCCTAAGTTTTTTCCATGCCCTTAGAGACTTTGCTGCCTCCTGCAATTTTCTCTTGCTTGATGAACTTTAGCTAGACCAGCTGCACTGGACTAAATGCTGTCCTGATTTCCACTCTGCAGAACCAATTTATAGTCACTAAGGCTTCAAGGGCTGTAAGTCATGGAAGAATTTGGCCCGTAGAAAACTGAGTTTAGTCAGCCGCATTGCCCCCTCTCCTTACCCCTGCAGCACAGATTTCACCTCTTTCCCGATGGTTCTTCCCAGTCAGTGATGCCATCTCTCACCAATGTTATCATGAGTCTCATGATATTTTTTTTTTTGCTCAAAGCCTCTGTTCTTAGATGTACATGATCACAACTTTCATTTTAAAAAAATTTCTAGCCCCCAGGGTTGCAGAGCTGGAAACATGACCTGAGTGCCTGGTGGAGGCTCAGAAACCAAAAGCCAAATCAGAAGAATCCAAAAAATATTTACTTTTCAAATCTCATGATTTTTGAGACTGGACCCCTGAATTTTGAGTACTTGGGGATGGAAATACTGCTCCTTCTGCTACAGAATAAAAGCTAAAAATCCCATATTAGCTCCCTATTCCTTCGCTTCCATAGCGCCTCTGAAAATGATATAATAATGACATCCCTCAGTGAACAGAGATTCTCACAATCTCTGCCCATGTTACAGAGCTGCATGCTCATTCTCCCTATGTGGAGTTGCTCTGGGATACCAATTAGTCCTTCCCCATCCCTAGCCTGGCTTCCCCATGTAAATTTCTGACCTAGAAGAGTTGTCAGAAACAGGAAGTGGTGAGAAGTGGGCAGGGTTCCTAAAGAAGGAAGGGGTGGTCTCAAGCGTACTCCAGACTTATAATTTATACTTCCTAATACTATGAGGGTAGATGACAATTTACACAAATGACATAAAAAGACAAGGTCCTTGCCCTGGAGATATTACAGACTTCCTTAAACTTAACAAAATGCAAATATTCATGATTAGAAACAGATTTAATCGAAGATGATCACACAATAAAGGATGAAAAGGAAGGGGCTTGAAGGAGGAATTCAAAGGAGTCTTGGCCGGTGACTTGGCACACAAAGACCAAAATGCTATTTCACAGTGCAATGAGCAGGGTGAAAAGGGCACCTAGATTAGCATACAAGGAGAGGAAAGGACTGGTCCTGTGGTTATCCACACACGGAGCTCCTCTGATAGCAGCGGCAGTTCCACATGTTGAGGGTTGTACAATAAGGCCCCAAAGAAGCCCTAAGGCTCCAATTCTGCAAGCCGGTTTATGTGAGTGGATTTCTGCAATCATAAGCAGCCCCACTGACTGGGCTGCAACTTCACAACGAGCTTGCAGGATCAGGACCCAATGAGGGCTGGGTAGTATGTGCAGAGGAGGAGTAAGGGTGTAAAAGCAAATGAGTGCTGAAATGTAAACTTAGGGTGGGACAACATTAGAGCAATGCAGAGAGCTTTTGAAAAATCCCTCTAAGGCCTGGTCTACATTGAAAAGTTATATCAGCATAATTACATGTAAAAAACCACACTCCTGACCGACAGAGCTATGCCAACATAATCCCCAAATAACTGATGCCATTATGTCAATAGAAGAGTGCTTCTGTTGACATAGCTAACTTTATTCCTACACTGACAGAAAAAAAACCACCTTTTTGTTGGTGTAGGCTAAGCCTGTACTATGGGGCTATAGCTACATACCTACACCAGTTTAGTCCTCACAGTGTGGACATATCCTAAGTATTCATGGTAATTCTTATTTGTTTACATGCAGCTAACCATTTAAAGAACAACTAATTTAGTGCTGACAATGTGCCTATACAAAAACACACAGTAAAGACAACTGCCGTACCAAAAGGCTTACAGTCTAAAAATAGTTAAAATTATTAAAGGAATGTAACATATTTGTTAAGTAACCGCTATATGAGGGTGTGTCTTGTTATTGTTTAATTTTGGTAGTTGTTACTCTGTTCCAGCCAATAAATATTAAGATGATACAGAAATCTTTTAAGAAAAGGTGTCTAGAGATTAATGTTGTTTGCACACAATTTAAACAATGAGCAACTTGGTATGTCTTCAAAACAATTAAGTGAAATTGTTGAGATATCTTGTTCTAATCTGACAGTCACTTAGTTGGGGGCATGGATCAGCATTCATGTCACACTCCCCGTCAGTACCCGGCCCAAGCCAGGGAAGCTAATGATCCAACCAGCAGACGAAATCCAACCAGCAGATGAATCCTGGTCATGTGCCAACTGAGGCAGGGTTGCGCATAGACTAATAATAAGAAGAATCACTTAGTATATGTCACTTGGCTCCTTCCCATGTTTGTCTTTCTCTTTCTCTCTCAAGGTTTTTATAAGGTCACCCATACACCTGGTTGGGAATTTTTCAATGATATTTGTTGTTGGAAAATGCCAATTAATGAAAACTCTCCAGTAGCCATTACCCAATTATATTTAAAGAACAAAGTGTTCTGGCCATTATTTTTATCTTAACAAAAGAATATCTGTCTATTTATCTAAGCTGGCAGAATTTGATTTTTAAAACATGATTTTGACAGATAATAGCAATGTTCATTTTTAAAGATTTTTCAATGTTTAAACTTTTACAGTTGTGGGAAATTATGGGACGGTCAAACAATAATTATTTAGTGAAAGTGGATGGTCAGATTCAAAAAGTTAAAGCTTTAGAATTATTAAAACACAAATTGTTAACATCAGATGTCAAATATATAGCTGAATACTGAGTTATTGTAACTTAATACATTTAAATGTGGTACTTGGTGCTGGACTGCTAATTGTTGCACTATGTATATTGGTATATATATATATATATATATATGTAAGTATTTAAAATATTATTTTCAGTCTCAAAACTAAGCATGTGCTAAACAGAAATACAGTCAACCATTCCTGTTACATTAGTTTGCTAAGTTGGATCAAGATGGACCAGCTACAGATCTGATATAATCTTATATTCACCTGTTCTCTGTGACTGTTGCCATATGTTAAAACCACTCAGCATCGTGGCCTCTATTTACCTAACTCAAATGAGGTCCACAATACCTACACTGACTATTAAAGAATAAAAGTCGTGCAAGATAAAATAAAATAAACTTACCTGGTAAAAAAATGGAGTTTATCTACTTAAATTGTTCACTAAACCAAAACATGTTTCATTGATAAATTGAGCCCTTTGAAACAAATACATGATACAAGATAAACTTGTTAAAATAATGCACAGTTACTTTTGCTCCAATCAGTTAAAATATAGATAGGCAACACCATATGCATGATTTCTTTTAAAAAAAAAGGATAGGTGATGTCCTGTAACACATGCATATTACAGTATTATCTCTGTCCATGAAATAGAACTGCATTCTCTGTCAGACACAGAACAATGTTTGCTCATTGTTTTTACAAAAACCTGAATACATATTCAATTTGAAAAAAAAATACATTATTTGAGGAACAATGTTTAGCATTTAATCAGTTTTTTACTTTTATTTTCAGTTGTCAGAAAAGAATGTATAAACCAAACACCCAAATGCAATAATTTTCGGTGCCTCTACTATGAATCATTCTCAGTTGCTGATGCTGTGGTATACTCAAAGCCGCCTTCCTCTGCCCCATTGTCTTTGTTCATGAGCCACTTCACTCTAAATTAAATATAGATCAAAATATGATGTTTAACTGTAACACATTAATAATGAATCACATGTCTATTTCCTGGGATCAACAGTGCTTTCTATCAGACAGAAGTTCAAGTTTTCTTACAATTTTCTTTCCTTCTATGTCACTTTTCACCAAAAATATTTCAAACAGTCCACAAAGTTCAAACATGGACACAAGATGGTAGACCTGAGATAGCTCATCTTCTTTAGAAAGAAAGATAGTATTTCCTATAAATTTGGCAGTAGTGTCCCCAAAATTGTATCCAGGGATATTATAATGCCCACAGATACTATGGTTTATTAGCTTATAGTTTCTCCTTGCTTTCTAGCTTTAGCCCAGCAATGTATTATTAACTCTTGAAACCTAAATAATAAGAAAACAAGATGTTTTATAGAGATATGCTTTCTATGCTTATCAATCTGCGACAGTAGCCTAAAAAGATATGAGAAACTCATAACCAGTCTAGAGCGTCTAAGACATTCTGGATTCATTTTCCAATTTCTTCTTTTTCTTCCATTTTTCCAGGCTTTCCTCCATGTTCAGCAGTGTCTATTTTGCTATGCTTAAGCAGTTATTTATTTAATCAGGTTATTTATTTATTCCTGATCAACAGTTTTCCCAGATCTATTGTAGAGGTCTTTCATATAAATGTTATCATTCTATTTAATTGTTCTACAAATTTCCTTTCAAGAAAAGGAATCCGAGGAAATTCTGAGGCAAACACATATCTTAAAGTGACCTCAGAACCCAGAACAATGATATATTGGAGAAGTATATATGGCTCCCCCTCTTAAGCTGGGGGGGGGGGGGAATCCACAGGACCTTTAGCAGTGGTCAGGCTTAGTCCACCCACTTCCCGGATCCCAGTAGGATCACTCTCCTGTAGCCATCTGGCCTGACCCTGTCACAGGACAAATGTTGGAATGATAACTAAAATGTGTTCAAACTTGGTATGTCAGGGGGAGTTGTTAAACAGGACTATCCTAAACAAAGGAATGTATGTTTACCTCAGTTTACATATAAGCAATAAACAGACCCATCACGCTACCAAAGGGCAGAGGCAAGGACTACTGAATTCAAACAGGCCATTGTGGAACAAAGACTTTGTTGACTGCTTCCACCACAGCCCCGAAGAGGGCACGTCCCAAACCCTCATCCCATCATACCCTGAATGCTGGGGGAAGACAATAAAAATGCCTGTTAAGGAGAACGTATTATTCCTTTGTTGCTTGAACTCTGAGAGACAAGGATTTGTAAACATAAGCAAGGAGTTTCCAGCTGTTTAGCTTGGGTTAGGCCTAAAGGATATAGAGTCTGCTTACTATAGAAGTTGCTGTTACCTTTTGAAACCTGACTGTAACTCATTTGTGTGTGTATGCTTACCTACTTTAACCTTGTTAACTCTCTTATTTCTTTTTCCTAGTTAATAAATCTTTAGTTAATTTACTATAGGATTGACTACAAGCATTGTCTTCAGCGTGAGATCGAAGGTTCAAATAGACATGGGGTTAGTAACCGGTCCTTTGGGATGGCAGTGACCTGAATATTTTGTGCTCTTTTGTGTAAAGTGACCATCAATCATAGAGTCAAGCTTGCCTGGGGGGCAAGATAGATCAGAATGCCCAAGGAGATGTCTGTGTTACCATGTTAAAACTGTGTAGCGTCCGAGGAGTTTAACTTGTTAGTTAGATAATGAAATTTAAGTATAGAACTCACAGCTGGTCTGGAATTTGTGCCCTGCTTCTTAACAGTCTGCTATAAAGTTGGTATTGTCACTCATGAGCCACTCCAGACAGCCTGACAAGTGTATTTACCCTTATTAAGTTAATAAGTTGTAATGTAGTTGTGTATCTTTACAGGAACAAACAAACCATATTATTTCTCTGAACTGTCCAAGAGGGGGCTGGATGTTGCAGAATACATAGTTTTGGGGAAAAGTGGAACTGGGGAGCGTGTCAGGGTTACTCTGCTGGTTGTAACCAAGGCTGGTGGATGCCAGAGTGGGGTTCTGGAATCAGAGCTGTTGGAATCCAGGTTTCTGGAATCAGAGCTGCTGAACCAGGGCTGTCTAGAACACAGAACTCAGGGTGTGACCTGCATGCTGGTACACTGGTTG
The DNA here is from genome assembly GCF_965140235.1 of Caretta caretta. Lineage (NCBI taxonomy): Eukaryota > Metazoa > Chordata > Testudines > Cheloniidae > Caretta > Caretta caretta. The sequence continues at coordinate 125,833,184 of NC_134207.1, forward strand.
GGAGCTACTGCAGCAAAGCATTGTGAGGCACCCAGGGTTACCTGGCAGGCAGAGAAATAACCTCTCACTGGTCTGGATTTGCGCCCTGAATCGACTGGAACGTGACAGTCTGAATCTAAAATAATGGGAAATGCAAATTTCTGGGAGTGAACAGTTTTTTCTCAGTGATAATGACTGAACAAAATATGACTGTTCTACTTTATTTAAATATTATATTATGACTAGAGATGAGACTGAACTAAAAATCAACAGATTGAAATGCCCTAGAAATTTGGACAGTTTACAAATCCCATCTTGAGCTATGACTGAAACAGGAAAATAAATATTTTCACTGCAACCTTTGGCATCAATTAAGAAAATATTGTCCCTTACTATAAAAACCTGAATGTTCTTACATTTTATAAAATTTGCAATGGACATCTGTTGTGATAATTTATTAACATGCAAAACTTTAGATACTTACCCAATGCTATCACAAATATCTACATTGTTTCTTGCTCCCTTACTGTGTGACAAACAATCATTAGTAGATAATGCCTTGCTGTCAATCTCTTAAACTCAGTTCTCTCCTGTGGTCATTTTGGGTTTCACATCCTTAGCTCAGACTGCAGTCTGACTGAGTGCACCAATGAGATGGATCTTTTATGCCGTTACCTTCTGACAGAGATTCACAATGGGGCTGGCTCCAGATTGCCTCCTTCATTACCTCTTGTAGGGCAAAGGTTCATTTTCTTTTTGTGCCATGATGGACTGCTTAAAATGTCCAATCGTAGTCCAATAATCATATTCAAACAACTTTAGGAAAAGAAGGAAAACTAATATTAAACAAACAAACAAGCACGCACTTGCTGGAGGATTCTCTGCTCCTTCAAGTCTTTAAACCATGATTTGAGGACTTCAGTAGCACAGACATAGGGGTGAGGTTTTTCGCAAGAGTGGGTGGGTGAGATTCTGTGGTCTGCGTTGTGCAGGAGGTCGGACTAGATGATCATAATGGTCCCTTCTGACCTTAGTATCTATGAATCTATGAATCTATAAGCAAACAAAAGTATACAAAAACATACCCAAGTCTAAATCTCCCTAGACTGGTCTAGGCAGCGCCCCCCCTCCCCCCAAAACAAACAAACAAACAAACAAACCACTGAAGTTACCCCCATAGAAGGATAGCATGTCAGAGTTGCCGCATAGTGTGTCAACCATCATTCCATCCTACTGGGATCCACCCATCTCTTTCTTCAAGTCTGTATGCTTATAGTCTTTGATCCCTTGTAAGTTAAGCTTGGTCTTTGTTCATTAGCATCCAACATTGTTTTATACAGTTGCCCCTCTCTGAGAGATCAGGAGTCTGACTGTCCCTGATATGATGTCCTTTGAGTGTGTTCCTATCCTCCAATATTATATTTACTGCCTTGGACAAAAAGTGTTGGGTGGCTGTGTAACCCCAGAATTTGACCAAACTAAACTGCAGCCATTTGGGGTGCATTTAGCCACTTTTGATTAAAAGCAGAACACCATATAGATAGGAATAATTGTCAGGGCTCTCATAGGCAAGGCCAAATTGCTGCAGTTGCAGCTTTGCTAATCAGAATGGGAAGAGGAGAAAAGAGTTAACAGACCATGAGAATGGAAGAGAGTAAGTCAATAGCAACCTTGGATTTGGGTGTCCCTGACATATACGTTTATTATGTCTAGAAATACTAGGAATGTTTTGTTGATAAGAGATAATGAGTAATTTGTTAAAGCTAGGAGAATTGGTGACCCATTGGGGTTACTATGAGTTATGTGTTTTGTGAGAGTTAGTTATAAAAAGATTAAGTAAAAGTAAACACCTTGGAGCAGTCTGATGGAGCTTTTGTTCAAGCAAGGGGCTGACACCTAAACTCCCTATCAACTGGATGAAGGAGGGTCTCTGGAAGCCCAGCTGGTGATCACTCAAAACCATCTCAGACTTTGGGTTTCTATATTTGGAGTGCTCCAAACCCATTGCTATAGCATATATGTTTGTGTGCTTGATAAAAAAAGGAAGTTTTAAGTAAAAGCACTCTGGTTTGTATCAATCATTTATCAGATAGAGGAGCCATGTCCCATTGATTTATTCCTGACACTGCCTGGAGGAAAACAGTTAAGTTACCACTGCTTTGGGTTCTGAAACTCCTGGGTAACAGCTGTTTTTATTTTCTGTAAGCCAAGATGCATGTATAATCACAAACTTAAGTGGCAATAATTTGTGAACACCCACCATACGATTTATCGTCTCACACAAATAGGTTTTGTGTCTTATTCCAAATTAGCATCCTCCCTCCACATTTTCAAGGAATATTATAGCAAGTCCACTATATTGACGAAGATCAAAAGTGAAAATAAGAATAGGTGACTTCAGCTAACCACATATAAACTATAATTAAGTTCAACACCTTCCTAAACTTCAGGAAGAAGTGGGGTTTTTTTGTTTGTTTGTTTTGTTTTTTTCAGGAGGAAGTTAGTAAAAATATTTCTGAAATTTAAAAGAACAGATGAGAGAAAATTAAAATCCTTGCACATCATATGGATGCTTCATAACAGAGTCACAGAAAGTAATGCAAGCTCCTGAACAAAAATCAAAAACACAAGAATTGGAAAGGCAACAAATAGTCAAACCAAAAACTGATCAATGAGAAGGTACAAGAAGTTAGTCAACTCAAACCATTATCTTTCAAAAATGGATTCAGCCCAATTGAAGCCAAATGAATCGAACTCATCTGAATACAAAAGAACATTATGTTACCTGCAGGTAACATAGATATCAAGTTATGTGGGGATTTGAAGGACAAATAATCAAAGACATAAAAATGAATAATGAAACATAGATTCATTGGTTTGAAGACTGGAAGCTATCATTATGACCATCTAGTCTGCCCTCCTGCATAAAGCAGACTATGGAACGTCACTTAATAATTTCTGCATCGAGACCATAACTTCAGTTTGAGCTGTAGCAACTATTTTAGAAAGACACCCAACCTTGATTTAAGTATCTGAGAAGCAGGAAGCCTGAGAGAAATTTGATGAGTATGATGGATGGGCAGGGGGTAAATGGAGTAACTAGGGAGGATAAAAAATATTGCAAAGAAGTTAAATTATTTCTTCACAATATCAGTCTTCACCACAGAGGATGCTGGGGGAAAAGGCTGTGAAACATGAAGTTAAAAAATGGACAAGTAATGTACAATGGAAAGAATCATTTGAACTCATATACATTGTTGGGTTCTACATTAACTATAACCACTCCAGAAAAATTGCCCTGGTGAGCCTTCTGGACAATTCAAAAAACCTGTGCACAAAACACAGTGGGGGTCAAAAAATCAAACAAAATATTAATATGTATAAAGAATGAGATGGGAAATAATACCAAAATTATAATAATGACAGTCAATAGTACCATTTCACTTGTAATAGAGTATATCCTGAGGTGGGTGAACAAAAATTGGACATTAGAGGCAAGTTTCATAAAAGAACGTAGGTGCTTAACTGCCACTTTAGCCATCAAATTTTAGAATCACGCCCCATGGGGTTCACAAGCCCCCCTCTGCTGCCTCCGACCCCTGTAGACACGTACATTTTTGCAGAAAAAAGTACCCCAGGTGACTAGGTTTCTCCCTAGGTGTATAATGCCACTCCACTCTAGGCTAGTGTAATGCACAAATCGGGGGAAATAGGTGTTGCTCCGCCTAACTTACCTGCAGGTCCCAATCCTGTAAGTGTAGTCAGAGCTCACCTACCGGATCAGGCTTCCACAGGCAAACACGCAAAACAGTGAGGAGGGGGAAGAGTTCCCTCATAACTTTAAGCCCAGTGGTTAGGGAACTCACCTAGATGTTGGAGACCCCCAGTTCAAGTTCCTCCTTCCTTCACCTGAAGAGAAAAAGAGATTTGAATAGGGATCTTCCATCTCTCAAGTGAGTGCACTAACTCCTAAGCTAGACAATATTCTGGTGCAGGGGTCCCTCAGTCTCTCCTGTTGACCCCGAACCTTGTTTATCATTTTTCTGTTGAACAGTTACTGCATTATATTAACACCTTTAGTCTGTATATTAAACCTAAATGAATAAAATAGAAACTTAACCCCAAGCTGAGAGTGAGAAGGTGTACTGCTGAAGAACTGAGGAGTACAAGTATTATCAGACACCAGGAGGAAGGTCCTATGGTGAGGATAAAGAAGGTGTTCGGAGGAGGCCATGGGGAAGTAGCCCAGGGAATTGTAGTTGTCGCACAGCTGTTCTAGGAGGCACTCTAGACAGCTGCATTCCACAGGGCCGTGGGCTGGAACCCTGGACTAGAGGGTGGACCCTCGTTCCTCCAAACCTCCGAACTCCTGATCAGACACAGGAGGAGTTGACCTGGACTGTGGGTTCACGAAAATGGCCAAACTGAGCGTTGCCGTGAATCTCCGAGGTGAGAAAATCCGCCAATAAGACCCACCAAGGTAGAGGAGGAACTTTGTCAAACTTTGCCATTATCCAAATACTTGTGAAGAACAAGCAACCTATGTACCTATGAATTACAGTACACCAAGCTTGTGTTTATCCCCAAAAATATTATTTTTATCAGTCCTAGTCATCATAGTGTTAACTCTCAGCTGATGATTTATTTATTTATTTGTTTATTTTTAAAGAAGATAATGGAAGTGATTTTCAGAAAAAATAGCATCTTTCTCTTTCTGTTTGTTGAATAAAGCTGGGTCAGTTCATAAAGCCAAGCTACATTCTTGTCTTGGACAGGTAGCTGGCAAGGAGTTAACACATTCCTCACAGTCTGTATTCTAAATTACTTTTGGAAAGTAATATCCATATTGTACCTTGAAGGAAGGCCTAAGCAGTAAACTTTAATGGCTGCCTGAGTTGGCAATCATTTCATAGAGACAAGACACTGCACTGGAAATTGGTCTATAAATAAGATCCCTTACAGAAGAATTAAAATGGAATTCATATTATTGATGTTCACTAGCAGCCATAAAAAACATCAGACAGCCAGGAAGTGGCACTTGTTTCAAATCACTGTCTGAAGCACTTGAAGGACACCCTCAAAGTCAGCTTTGCTCAATGGTGATGAATATGTTTGTCCAGTTTTCTGAGTAACAGTAATGCATTTGGAAGCCTGGAAAAAATATGCCTGGCAAAAGGAAATAGGATAGATATTAGCTACCCCCACAGCAAAGCCGTTCCTGTCAACATTAATTCATTTTGATGGAATAAAGTGATTTTAAACTCTCCCTATCTCCCACTTTGTTGTTGGGTATGTTTGTTTTTTTCCCCCTCCTCAGGGGATAAGATCTTTGAGGAGTGACCACCTTGCCTGGCTTGATGAGAAGAGATCCACAGTCATGTTGTTGGTAACATCAGAGTTAGAATCGCCGATGCTCAACCATGTATGTTGCTAGTGGTGTCAAAAAACAAAATTGTAGTGTGGTGATTGCACTACATCTCTGACTGCAATGGCTGGCTACTAATATTCTGTAAGCATTTCCACAGAGCTGTCAGAACTGGAAAAATGTGACATAAAAGTTAAACTGTAAATCAAAGGGGGAAGGAGGGAGAGAGAGCAAAGAACATATACTATTTCTTCAAAAGAGGGCTTTTCATATATCAAGGAAGAGGCAAAGTGAAATGGAAAAGAAATCAAATTACTCTAGCAGCAGCAAAAGTTGTAAGCAAAAAAGATCCAAAATAGAAAGCAAGAAATGATATAATATCATCTACATTGAATTTGATTACTGAAGCCCTTCCATGAAAGGCCCATGGTTCATTCTTCTCTGTAAGTCAAATTTTCCTACAGACAGACATGACAAAACCTGAGCAAAACGTTCCAAAACTACTATTGCATATGGTACTTGGTGTGAAGGATGATTGATGCTCAGTATTCAGTTTGACATTCATGGGGCTCTGTACATAGCAGATTCAGCAAATGTTATAATTTTGTTTAAAATAAACCTTATTTTTATTTGCAACTTTTTAAAAATGATTTTTCGTAAACTTAGTACCTGTGAAAACTGACAGATTGACAACCCTGGCAATTTAAACCTATTATTCCCTGCAGCAGGTACAACATGGGCTGTAACAATGTAAGCTGCCCTAGTGATGTACTTCTACTAATTACTAGAGAGGTGAAAAGGCAGTGTAGTCTCCAAACCCAGTCAGATCTTTCTTTACTGCTTAACTAGCGCTCTGGGAGGTGCATTAGAAATACCACTGACTGATGAGGGAGACAGAGAACTGCACTAATTTAGGTATTTTTTGTGCGATAGACACTGTCCATTTATTTTTGATGAACTTTTAATTAAGGAAATGGAAGAGGGACAAAAATGCTTTTTTCAAAACAAATTTTCATAGAAAAAAATAATTTCATTTGAGGTTTTCTGGGCTTTCAACATTTCTGAAAAACAAAGTTTTACTGGAAACCCAACTTTTTATGGTTTTCAAGGGGTTTTTGGCAAATCTGTGGGGGGTGGGGAAATCCATGTAAAATTAAGATTTTTTTTTCTTTCAAACATTTTTTGTGGACAATAATTACTGTTTTCTGACCAGTTCCAGTATTATTAGTGGACACTCATCATTTCTTAGTTTTTCAGGTTAATCTAGCCCTCATAGAAACTGTAAAGCTCTGGAAACCAAAGGTTGGCCACAGAACTGACACAACATGGACAACAACATTGCATGAATTCCCATGGTACCCTGACAATGTGCCTCAAGTCTGACTTGAAGGGTGTGTGAGGATTACATCTCAATTCAACAAAGTACTTAAATAGACACTTTAGGCCTACTGACTTATAAATTGGTTTTAATGGATCTTAAGTATGTTCTTACATGTTTTTCTGAACTGGGGCCTCAGTCTACTCAGTACGTGGGGTCTTTCGTAAGATTGCTAACAAAGGTGCCAGTTAGTGCTGCTCTACTAATGATGTTAATGTGGTCACTGAACACTACTCTAAGACTACCAATTTCAAATCACATACTAACAAGCCACCCAATAGCCATCATGCTACAATAACTTTCAGTCACTCTTGACTTGTAGCCTGATTCTATAAATAAGTATCAGAGGGGTAGCCATGTTAGTTTGTATCCACAAAAACTAGGATTGCTGCCGCAGATGTGCACAGGCTGAAATTGTGAACAAACAGCATCACTTGCCCCATGACCTCAATTGTACAGAACACAATGCCATCCACAGCCTCAGAAACGACTCAGACATTATAATCAAAGGGGCTGACAAAGGAGGTGCTGTAATCATCATGAACAGGTGAGATTACGAACAGGAGGCTGCCAGGCAACTCTCCAACACCACATTCTACAGGCCACTATCCTCCGATCCCACTGAGGAGTACCAAAAGAAACTACACCATCTGCTCAAGAAACTCCTTACTATAGCACAGGAACAAATCTACACAGACACACCCGTAGAGCCCCGACCAGGGGTATTCTATCTGCTACCCAAGATCCATAAACATCGAAATCCTGGATGCCCTATCATCTCAGGCATTGGAATTCTTATAGCAGGATCATCTGGCTATTTGGACTCTCTCCTCAGACCCTACGCTACTAGCACTCCTAGCTATCTTCAAGACACCACCGACTTCCTGAGGAAACTACAATGCACTGATGATCTTCCTGAAAACACCGTCCTGGACACCATGGATGTAGAAGGTCTTTACACCAATATTCCACACAAGGATGGACTACAAGCTGTCAGAAACAGTATCCCTGATAAGGGCACGGCACACCTGGTGGCTGAGCTTTGTGATTTTGTTCTCACCTACAACCATTTCAAATTTGGGGACAACTTATATCTTTAAGTCAGCGGCACTGCTATGGGTACCCACATGGCCCCACAGTATGCCAACATTTTTATGGATGACGTAGAACAATGCTTCCTCAGTTTTCATCCCCTAGCACCTCTCCTCTACTTGCACTACATTGATGACATCTTCAACATATGGACCCATAGGAAGGAGGCCCTTGAAGAATTCCACCTGGATTTCAACAATTTCCATCCTACCATCAACCTCAGCCTGGACCAGTCCACACAACAGATCCACTTCCTGGACATTATCATGCAAATAAGTGATGGTCACATTAACACCACCCTATACTGGAAACCTACTGACCGCTATACTTACCTACATGCCTCCAGCTTCCATCCAAGACACATCACACAATCCATTGTCTACAGCCAAGCCCTAAGAAACAACCACATTTGCTCCAATCCCTCAGACAGAGACAAACACCTACAAGATCTTTATCAAGCATTCTTAAAACTACAATACCCACCTGGGGAAGTGAGGAAACAGATTGACAGAGCAAGATGGGTACCCAGAAGTCACCTACTACAGGACATGCCCAACAAATAAATAACAGAACACCACTGTCCATCACATACAGCCCCCAGCTAAAACCTCTCCAGCACATCATCAACGATCTATAACCTATCCTGGAAAATGATCCCTCACTTTCACAGACCTTGGGAGGCAGGCCAGTCCTCGCTTACAGGCAGCCCCACAACCTGACGCAAATAATCACTAGCAACTACACACCACACCACAGAAACACTAACCCAGGAACCAATCCCTATAACAAACCCTGTTGCCTACTCTGTCCCCATATCTACTCGAGCGACACCATCATAGGACCCAACCACATCAGCCACACCATCAGGGGCTCATTCACCTGCACATCTACTAATGTGATAGATGCCATTATGTGCCAGCAATGCCCCTCTGCCATGTACATTGGCCAAACCAGACAGTCTCTGTGTAAAAAAATAAATGGACAAAAATCAGACAGCAGGAGCGATAACATACAAAAGCCAGTAGGAGAACCCTTCAATCTCCCTGGACATTCAATACAGAGTTAAAAGTAACCATCCATCAACAAAAAAAACTTCAAAAACAGACTTCAAAGAGAAACTGCAGAGCTACAATTCATCTGCAAACTTAACACCATTAATGTGGGCTTGAATAGGGACTAGGAGCGGTTGGCTCACTACAAAAGCAATTTTCCCTCTCTTGGTATTGACACCTCCTCATCAATTATTGGGAGCGGACCACGTCCACCCTGACTGAACTGGTCTTGTCATCACTGGTTCTCCACTTGTAAGGTAACTCCCTTTTCTTCACATGCCAGTATATTTACATCTGTATCTGTAATTTTCACTCCATGCATCTGAAGAAGTGGGGTTTTTACCCACAAAAGCTTATGCCCAAATAAATCTGTTAGTCTTTAAGGTGCCACCGGACTTCTCGTTGATTCTGTAACCATTTACTACTGGCATAGTGCTTACAATTGTATATTAAATGATCTCTATTGAAATCCATGGGTTTGATTTGAACCCAAGACTAAATCACCCAGTTCCCATCAGCAGTAGCTAATTTTAACAAATGAATACCTACAAGACATGGAAATAAAGCAATTTCAGCTGTGCAATTTTATGCAGCATTGCAGCAAAAACCAAAGACTTGTTATTTACCTCACACTTTCTACTGTTAGAATTAAATGTGTCATCCACAACTATATTTCCCTCAATGCTAACACACAGGGAAGTGGTGATGGTAAAGAGTGGAATAAATAATTTAATGATTAAGGGTGAGTTCAGTGATCTGCTTTGATAGAGTCAAGGCTCATTCATGTTCAGAACATTTGTACAGAGCATTTCTTTTCTTGAAGAGGGAAAGTTGGCATGAGTGACAGATTAGTTAGGATCAAGCGCAGCACTCATCATCATGCTTCATTACCTTAAGAATAGTAAGTACTATGTGCAGTTTCCAAAGTTGGTTTAATTTTGCACATTAGTTACATCCATGTTCTTTTAGATTGGACAATTAAATAGACCGTTAGTCATTTTATAGAATATTTATTCACCACTCAGGAGGAAATGGTTACTGTGCTCTGAGATGAGCTGGGTAATTCTCTACTCATAAAATCAGAATCTCTGCAGATACACATGCATATCTAGATACCCACCTTTTAATTAATTCCAGCAGCATGGTTTATTACTGCATGCTATGGAGTGCATAGCCCCTACACATTAAGTTCCTCACAGCTTAATAGTATATGTTGGATAACAGAATCTGTCTGTCAGAAAAAGGCAGTATGAAAGTAATTGTAAACCAGGTATTACCTGGCTTAAGCAAACAGAGTTCCTCCTTTAGTTCAAATAGGATAACAATAATCTGCAGAAACACAGGGTCTAGTTTCCATAGATACCTGTTTAAGAAATGCATGGTAGCCTGGTGTGGTACATGTATGCAAGGGAAAAAACATGCATTCTCAGAATTTGGTTTATAGAGTTTTCCATTGCAAGCCCAACCATCTCTTTTGCTTGTTCACTGCTGTCAGACTAGAATGTGCTATTCAGTAGCCGGAAGAATATAGCAAAGAATATCCCTTCACATGAAAAGATCATTAAGTGTACCAGACACTGTTGGCTAGTTACACAAAGGAATTTAGGTATGGTGATGCTGAGCTTAATCACGCCTAATTTTTAGGTGTACAAAGCCTGAGTTTGGCACCTGCGATCCCTGTAAAATGAATGGGGAAGAGACACATGCTTCAGAATGCGATTCACAAAAACCATCACACCAGGCAGCCCCTGGCCTAAGTTAGATGATGGGAGATGCCAAATCAAGAGGTGTGTGTTAAGCCCTCCCCACTCCTGGATATAGACACATTAAGAGGAACTGATCACAGAACTAGAAAGTAATGGTCGCTTAAGGATATGTGATTATGCCTTGATCATATATCTAATGTGCAAACAAAATGATGTCTAGACCAGTAATACATACACTTGGTGCTTTAAAGGGCCAGTTTCACAAACTTTAAAATGGGAGGAATAATGTAACAGTAAAATTCGAATGATAATTTGGAATTGTTTAAGAACACTTTATTAGATGTCCAAAACGTCAGAGTGCCACAATCAAGGAAGAAGGACGTAGTGGTTAAAAAAGCAAATTTGTGTAGAGGGGAAGTGAAGGCAGCTATACATAATAAATAAATAATAGTAATAATATACATAATGGAAGAGAGGGGAAGTTGATAGTAATAAATATAAATCAGAAGCTAAGAATTGTAGAAAATTGATCAAGGAAGCAAAGTGAGACAAGGAGAATTCTGTGGCCAGCAGAGTTAAGGACAATACATTTTAAAGTGTATTAGGAACAAAAAGCATCCTAACAGTGGCATTGGTCCATTACTATATGGAAATGGTAGAATCAATAATGATGCAGAAAAGGCAGAGTTTTCAATCAATATTTCTATTCTGTATTGGGGGGGGGGGCAAAGCATGTAATCATATCATTTGATGATAACACTCTTTCCTCTCCAGTAGTATATCAGAAGGATACTAAACAACAGCTGCTAAACTTCGACATTGTAAAATCAGCAGGCCCAGATAACTTGTACCCAAGAGTTTTTTAAAGAACTGGCTATGGAGTTCACTGGACTGTTAATCTTGATTTTCAATAAGTTTTGAAACACTGGGGAAGTTCCAGAGACTGGAAGAAAGCTAGTGTTGTGCCAATATTTTAAAAGGTGTAAACAAGATGAATTGGGTAATTATAGGCCTTTCAGTTTGAGATCAATCCCAGGCAAGATAATGGAGCAGTTATATGGGACTTGATTAATCAAAAATTAAAGGAGGGTACGAAGGAACAGAGACATCCCAAGGGGTGGAGCCTCTGGGGGGAGTTTTTCAAGATGATAGTTGGAGAGTGGATCCCAAGAGAGGGAGATTTGGGAATGGTGGCAGGACAGCCACTGGGAACAGGGAGTTGGGGGATGGCGGTGGTCTGAGGTTTGGCTAGAGTTGGAGCTGGGCTAACTGAAGAAGATTAGTAGAGCTCTGAGGAGGGAAATTGAAGAGCACTCAGCTTGGGGTCCTGAGCCCCAGAAGCTCCTCACAAAGGTAGATCATGTTGGATTTTGGCGGGGAGAGATTCTCCAGAGAAAATGAAGGACTTGCAGAGCCATCTCAGTAACCCAGCAGCAAAGGTTGCTGGGAGGTGACACAAGATACAGATATACAAACATATCATGCTGTGACCTATTTTAAAATAAATAAGATGCTCAAGATTGACTGACACAGGTGGAGTAAGATGAGCATTTTCTGTGTATAAAACTATTTTTAATGCTTCCAGTTCCATCTTAGATGATCTTTGTTCTCAGTGTAATGAATAAAATAGACTTTTTTGTAGAGCCTGATATGTGCTACTAAGTTATTTAGACACTTCGCTGTGTTCTCAAAGTGACGCTACATAATAATTACCACATACTAGGCTGTACCTCTGGGTTTTCCAGTTGCTGCGGTGAAAAGACTAAAACCTCACAGAGGGTAATATAATTAATATCAATCAACATGACTTTATAGACAATAGATCTTAAAACTATCTTGATATCTTTTTTATGAGATTATAAATTTGGCTGATAAAGGTAGTAGTCTTGATGTAATATACTTAGACTTCTGTAAGGCATTTGACTTCGCACCAGGCAACTTTTTAATTAAAAAAAACCCTAGAATATAAAATTAACATGGCACACATTAAATGGAGTAAAAACTGGTTAACTGGTAGGTCTCAAAATGTAATTGTAGATGGGGAATCGTCATCAAGTGGGTGTATTTCCAGTGGTGTCCTGCAGGGATCAGTTCTTGGCCCTACACTATTTAACATTTTTCCAATGACCTGGAAGAAAACATAAAATCATCAGGGATAAAATTTGCAGATAACACAAAAATTGGAGAAATGGTAAATAATGAAAAGGACAGATCACCGATTCAGAGAGATGTGGATCACTTCGTAAACGGAGTACAAGCAAACAATATGCAATTTAATATGGCTAAATGTACATGTATACATCTAGGAACAAAGAATGCAGGCCATATTTACTGGATGGGGAACTCTACCCTGGGATGCAGTCCTTGGATGCATAAACAAGGGAATGCTGAAGTTATTTTACTTCTATATTTTGCACTGGTGTGACTGCTGCTGGAATACTGTGTCCAGTTGTAGTATCCACAGTTCAAGAAGGATAAATTGAAGCAGCTTCAGAGAAGAGTCATGAGAATGACTAAAGGATTAGAAAATATTCCTTATAGTGATGTACTCAAGAAGCTTAATCTATTTGACTTAAAAAAAATAGAAGGTTAAGGGGTGAATTGATTACAGTCCATAAGTACCCACACGAGGAACAAATATTTAGTAAGGAGCTCTTCTGCCTAGCAGAGAAAGGCATAACACTATCAATGGCTGGAAACTGAAGCTAGACAAATTGGGCTGGAAATAAGGTGTACATTTTTAACAGTGAGAGTAATTTACCATTGGAGCAATTTAACAAGGGTTGTAGTGGATCACCATCACTGACCATTTTAAATCAAGACTGGATGTTCTTCTAACAGATACGTTCTAGGAATTATTTTGGCCTGTGTTATACAGAAGGTCAGATTAGTTTATCATAATGGTCCCTTCTGACTTTATAAACTTATGAACATGCTTCCATGCAGGCCCTGAAGGTGAGATACACAGAGGAACACCTATCTTTCCCCCGTTCCACCTCTTCCTCATCATCATCCCAGGTAAGAATCTTAAACATTGTGCTTAAAATTATGATAGAGGTCCTCCTCCCCACCACCTCTCAAGCCATTTTGTGTAAATTCCTCTGTAGGCAAACTCGAGCCCCCACCCAGTGACCTGGGAAAATCTTACACACACCCCTGGGCGCCTCAAAGAGGCAATACTTCCACTCTTGCAAGCACGAGTCTCGGTGTAGCAGAGAATCTTTAACAACATGAGGTAAATGACATCAGCATTAAATTGGGAAAACACCACAACTAGGGTTCATCAACCAAACCAAGAGCAAAGACCCACCCCAGCAAATTGGGCCATGTCCTTTCCCTTGGGTTCTTGAGTCCCACAATCCAAACGTCTTTTGAGTCCAGCAATCCAAAAATCACCCAAAGTCCAAAAAGTCCAACAACCCAAAAGTCCAGCCCCAGAGTTCAAAAATTCATCTGCAGAGTGTAACTCCCCAGTCTGGGTGAAAAATGTGCGTGTCTGGGGGGAAGAGGTAAGGGGGCACCTTACGTGATCTGAAGCTGACTGCCCCACAGCTCCACAGGGCTTCACTCCGATCCGCTCCACAAGCCGCTCTGCTCCGCTCACTGCTCCGCTCCACACAGCATCCCACAAGCAGCTCCGACTGTCCCGTGAACTGCTCCACCAGCCCGTCCACGAACGGTTCCGCTGCGCTCTAGATCTTCAGGCTCCTCACTACTTAACACAGTGCTCAGTGATTTCAGCTCTTAATAATTTTAGCTCTTTAGTGATTTCAGCTTGTAGTAGTGGGAGCCTTAGTACTGGTGGACCATAAGGCCAAAGTGAATTCAGCTCAGCACCTGTAGCTAGACTCCTAATAGACCCAAAATTAGCTCTGACATTCCACAGTGGAGAGAGACAGAGGTGCAATTGGTGTTTCAGGCCCACACCACCAAGTACTAATACCTGTCTCCAGCCTCTCTCAATTCACAGAGTTTTGGAACCCATGTCCCTTGCCTAGCGAGTGCTACTTAGTTGATGGCGAGTCCCCCCATCATAACAAAAGGCCAAGTACAGTTCCACTGTCCCTGATTCCCATAATCAGGGTAATAACAATTTATTCTTCCTACCCCAATAACAGAGACACTGGGGATCCCACAGCAGCCAAAGTGACCATTTGGGCAGCTGTGGCCTCATTCTAGGCGGGGTGGGTGTGCCTAAGCAAAGGAGATCAGCCCCTGAAGTTCTTTTCCACAACTTGCCACATCTCACCACCAGATGTCAGGATGGAGCTCATCCTGACTCTGCTTACACAAATAAAATAAATAATGATTAAACAGGTCCTTTATCTTCACTGTTCAGCCTCTGCTTGACTTTATGCAGAAAGGTCTGGTGTGTAATAACACTTATTGGTTAACAGGATGGCATGCCCAAGTTCTTCCATACCCTATTGAAAATATGCATCCAGCCGGTACTATAAGGGAACTCAAAACTGCTATGCCAATTTACACCAGTTAAGGATTTGACTCTGAGTATTTAATCAGTCAGTGATATCCTTTGGTGTGTGCATTGGAAGGCAGTGGATGGTAGTAGAAGACTATTTTGGGAGGAGATTCTGCTGTCTTTTTCCTCTTTTAGCACAGTTAGTTCTGCAAAGTACATTTTGCAAATATCAGAGGTATATATTAAAAAGATTAGAATAAATCTGAACAAGAAGTTAAAAAACTGTATTTAGCTCATTTTAAAAGCCAAGAGACAAAACACCTCCTTTGTGACAAGGGTTTAAAAATCCCTTTATATGTCACACAAACATGTTTCCTTTCAGTTAAGATTGCTCAAGAGCATTTCCAATCACCACAATTAAATTAAGGTCACCAGTTAAGCCTACAATCAAATCTACATCAATCTCAATGAATCTCTTTTTATCATCCAAACATCATCATATACAAGCACACTCAAAGGAGCTTGTAGCTTTGTAGCTCCTTTGAGTTGTAGCTTGTAGCTCCTCAACAAACACCTTTTCAGTTCCAATATAGAACCATCCACAATGCTTTTGTCTAATGAAAAACTTTCCCTCCAGCCACAATTACACTAAGATATAGAAAGTCAGAACCTATAATGCATCACTGTTTTTGTACATAAAGTAAGAGGCAAAGTTGAGCTTTTGCATTTCAATTTGATTGTGAGTATGGCTGTGAGTATTTCTAATTGGCCATTCGTTAATTTCATTAAAGCACCTGAGCCACAGCCATTCCCATGAGTACTGGGAGCAATTTCCAACGACTGCATCTGTGGGGGTCCCTGTACGGACTTGGAGAGGAATTCAACAAATGGGAAAGTTATCATCACCCTTCCCAAGAATCCTGCTGATGATAGCAACTGTAACAGAGAGACTGGGTACCATAGGAGTCCTAGCAGTGCACGAACAACATGCTGAAGTAGCTTATGTCCTGGTCATTTAGGGCACTGCAGTGATTAGTTCTGGACAGAGATTGCAGGTGGTTTATGCCACTGAACTCTCACTCCATGTGGATGTAATACTTCTGAGGACCTACAACCTGGTTTCTGTCAGTTTGTACTGGAGAACCCAGGACAATCAATCAACCCTCTGGTTCCTAGACAGTTCACTATTATTCACCTGTGTTCCCATTAAAATGAAGAAAAAAAAGACTATCTAAACATCATATTTTGAGTTACTGTAAATGGGGGTGCTAGGATCACTTAAATAAATGTATATGCTTTTATGGACCAAGCAAGCATCCCTAAAGTTAACATTTAAAAATGTATGATCACAATGAATTTGATTATCATATGCACTTTGTATTAGAGTGATAATTGATTTCTTAACATTCTGGGTCACCTTGCAATTTAATTGTGTGCCAGATAGCACTTTTCTTCCCCACTGTCCTAGCACTACTCAGCTGAACTTGTTATGTTCGTATAAATGACTAGTGATAATTCATGTACATGTTTTGAGAAAATTGTCACATAACTTCCACTACCAGTAACAGGAATTAAGCCTCCAAATTCCATCTTGCTGAGATGAATCTCTGCCCTCAAGAACCCAATGTGCTCTATACAGCATTTCATATATAATTAATCTTGCTCCTTTTTCATGACCTACTGGGTCCCACTTTATAACGCTTTCTCCCACTTTTCTCAGATTCTCCATGTCTCTGCCCCCACTGGCAGCTTCTTGTGCCATTTAATGTCTCCACACTTCAGTTTGGTTTTTATGTACACTATCCACTAGCTGGGATCAAGCTAGTGTGTGAAAAATAGAGCACACCCATGACAGTGTGAGCAACGTGAGGGGCTAGCTGCGAGAGTTCATACCTAGCATCTCAGACAGGTACGTACTTGGGGACGATTAGCCCATCCCCTCCACTCTGGTGATACTGCGCTAGCTTTCATAGAACTAAAATGCTTGAAATAAAGTATGTCTCTTCAAGCGGGAATTTGCACCTCCAGCTCAAAGAGGAGATGTATCCTTAGAGCACCAGTCAAGATGCACTGAACTTCTCTAAGTAGTATCTCTGTTGTTTCTTTTCCTCTCGCAGTGATAGTGGCAGACAGTGACACAACTCTTAGTATAGTTCCCCCAATGAAGGAAGAGGGGTTCATTATAAGAATAGCACTTTTTTACATTTTTTTCCTATGTTCTAAAACATTCTTAAAAGCAGCCACTTTTAATGAAGTGACTTCTCTGGCTAATTTGGTGAAATAGGAAGCTCTAAAATGGACGTGGGAGTGTCATTTACACAAAACAGATTCATTCCTTTGACAAATATTGGATAAAGTGTGTTCTGCTTTTCAAGAAACTTATTTGAGTTTGAAAAAAGGACCTCATTCTCAAGGTCACTGCTTAAGTTTGTTTCATATTTCCTTTGACCAATGCTAAACTGATAATCTATTAATTGGTACTTTCTAGGATGTATTATTTGTTATTTTATAATTATTTATGTTACAGTAGCTCCTGAAGGCCCCAACCAAGATTGGAGACCTAATGGTCTAGGCACAGTACAATCATGTAGTAAAAAAATATATACTTGACCCGAAGAATCATAGAATCATAGGACTGGAAAGGACCTCGGGAGGTCATCTAGTCCAGTCCCCTGCACTCATGGCAGGACTAACTATTATCTAGACCAGGGGTGGGCAAACGTTTTGTCCCGAGGGCCACATCGGGGTGCGAAACTGTATGGAGAGCTGGCTAGGGAAGGCTGCGCCTCCCCAAACAGCCTGGCCCCTGCCCCCTATCCACCCCCTCCCACTTCCCGCCCTCTGACTGCCCCCCTCAGTACCTCCGACCCATCCAACCCCCCCTGCTCCTTGTCCCCTGACCACCCCCTCCCAGGACCCCCTGCCCCAAACCTCCCCAGGACCCCACCCTCTATCCAACTCCCCCGCTCCCTGTCCCCTGACTGCCCCCCCATCCACACCCCCGCCCCCTGACAGGCTCCCCAGGACCCCATCCCCTATCCAACCCTCCTGTTCCCTGCCCCCTGACCAACGCCCCCCCCCCCCGAACCTCCACCCCATCCAACTGCTCCCTGTCCCCTAACTGCCCCCCTAGGACCCTCTACCCCTTGTCCAACCCTCTACCCCCACCCCCTTACCATGCAGCTGAGAGCAGCCGGAGCTCGCAGCCCTGCCGCCTGGCTGGAGTCAGCTGTGGTGCCCGCGTGGCAGTGTAGCTGCAGGGGAGGGGGGACAGTAAGGGAGGGGCTGGGGGCTAGCCTCCCTGCCTGGGAGCTCAAGGGCTGGGCAGGATGGTCCCACGGGCTGCATGTGGCCCGTGGGCCATAGTTTGCCCACCTCTGATCTAGACCATCCCTGACATGTGTTTGACTACAATATAAACAGGTAAGGCAGACAAAAATAAGAGGAAGTGTTCTTATCCCTATTTTAAAGATAGTGCCTGCAGGAAACATCACATTTCTTCAATTTGTTCTCTATGTCTGCACATTTCAGCTGTAAACTCCAAGAGAGATATCTTGGCTCCTCTGAAGTCAATGGCAAAACTACCTTTGACTTCAATGGGGCCAGGATTTCAGTCCAACTGCCTGGACTCTTTAGTTTTGGCACCCATGAAACCCAGAACTCGCCCTCTTCTTTGTTCCTAGAGTTAGCTACTATTTTCCCCCTTAAAGCTAGTACACATGTGTTCTCAATGGCTTAATTGTTCTCTACAGAATAACCATCTAAATCTTGCTAACTATACCTTGTACATGGTGCAGAATAAATGTCAAGTGGTCTACATTTATAAGGGATAGAGATTTGAAGTGCTGATATTCCAGTTATTGACATTTCCAAAGAATGCTGCTGATTTTCATTGGAGTACAGAAACTGCTGCTGAATACAAGAGCAAGAGGTTAAATGAATGGTAATGCTAATCAAACATGCAAGTTTGACAGCATGGGAGAATGAAGTTCTCTATTCATGAACAGAATAGGTACACAGCATGACAGTATGGTGGTGGTTCCTATGACTTCATGTAAGTCACTGAAGAATGATCATAGGATGGAAACTTTAAAATACGGCTACTCACTTTAACCGAATTATTATAATTGATTTTTAGGTCCACTCACACTTTCCCTCATATTAGTGCACACTTGAAAACAAAACAGAAAATCATGTTTTTATATGAGAATTTATTTTTTTAAATGTCCTACATTTTTGAAAATGACTAGTGATTTTGGTTGCCTCATATTTTGAGTTTCCAATTGAGATACCTCAAAGGGGTCAGATGTTCTGGAGAGTGTGAGCCAGATGCACAAAGGGACTTATGCAGTAGATCTCAGTTTTAAGCACCACTGTAATCTACAAAACTTCTGCTCAGCTGCCTCCTAACACATGAGCACCTAATTCACCCAGAGACTACATTCTGCTGTAAACATTGCATAGGTGTATACATGTATGCCTCTGGGGCATGCACACTGCCACTTCACTGTAGGTGGCCAAATGCCTATCTCATATCTAAGCCCTGGTGCATTCTTCAAATGCAGGTGAAGATAGGTGTTCCTCTGCCTGTCTTCCCTATCGGTCTTAATACCAGAGATGTGCTCAAAGCACACCTAACTCCACACAAAACTGAGCGGAAGCAGAAGGTGGGATTATAATAGTTACCCCAGTGGTTGGGGTACTCACCTGAGATGTGGGAGACCCTAATTCAATTCCCTCCTCTGCTTGACATGGAGATAGGATTTGAACAGGTGTTCCCCACCTCACAAGGGAATACCTTTGCAAGGCGATATTCTGATGTAGGTCTCTCTTGTGGATACCATTCTACCTTAATAAAATAATTTAAATATCAATTGGGCCAAAGTCATAGTAAGAAACACTCTGTAGTCCAATGATGAGAACACAGATGTGGAGTGAACCCTTGTTCAAATCCCTTCTTTTCATCAGGCAGAGGGGATAAACTAGAACTGGAGTCTCCAACATTCTAGATGATTACCCTACCATTGAACTGAAAGTTATGAGTGAGGCCTCCTCCCCCTACCTGCCAGCTGTTTTATGTTGATTTAGGTGCCTTCCGAATTCATTCTCACAAAAGGGGCTTAGGTACCTAAGCCTCCTGACTCTAGGAGAAGGGTTAACGGCAGTGGATTGCATGCAGACACAGGTACCTCTCCGCAACCCAGACTTAGGCACCAAACTCTATGAGGGCACATGGCTTAGGATATATCTTTCTTGTTAGCATCTCCCATTGGCTAACTTAGGCAGCACTCTGTCTAGCGTGCTGGCTTTTGTGGATAACATTCTTATGTGCCTATCTCTCCTCGTTCATCATATAGGGAGCCTAGACCCCTAATTCAGGCTTTGTGGATCCCTTTGTTGTTCCAGTTATGTTTTCGGTGCCTAAAAGTGAGGTGTTGCAATGTGGAGTGTTGCATTGCCTGGGTCCCTTTTTTGGATCCAGGCCTGGGTACTCAGTACTTTCTAAAAATCAGGCACCTTCAAGATATTTCAAATGGAAACCCAAATATTGAGGCACCCCAAATTATTAGTGTGTCCTGAAAATGTATGTTGTATATACTAACAATTAATTAATAAGAATTTTAAAACAGCTTATGTACATCTTACTGCTTTGATGAGTCTAGAGCTTTTGCGACCATCTCGGAAAGTTTGCTGCCATAGTAAAAAAAGAATCATATGAATCAAACCCCTTTCCTTTTTTAATGTATAATCTTTCTGTCAGGCGTCAATGGCAGCAACAAAGGCCAGATTCAATATTTCTAGAGTTCCCTCTCAGAAAATAACTAAAACAGTGGCTTGAGCCCACTCCCCACCCCCCCTGCAAAGAATCTTATTCATATTTCAGATCTGTGGGGGGGAAACACAAACAAACAAAACCAAAGCCCTCTCCCTGGCCACACTTAGCAGGGAGTTTTTCCCCACCCACAAGCACTCCTAAGTCTATTTTGGAATATAAAACAAAGCAATCTTTTGCTAAAGGGAAGGGGAAACCAGAAACAAAACATGGAAAAAATCAGTAGTTATATATTTAAAAAATAAAAACCCAAGTCAACGTATCAAGAATTTATTCAACACCCTTTATACCAGGCTCAATAAATGTCCAGCATCTGGAAGTCCCCAAAAACCAGACCATCACAACTGCAACCACCACTCACACTTGAGTAAGTTACAATCACTAACCCACAGGACCTGAGTGTGGCCCTTCTCTGCTGTCTGCCTTTGGTTCCATCAGAGCTGCTCAGCATGGTCCCACCCAGAGGTGTAATGACTTGGCTCAGCTCTGTGATTCAGCTCACCCCAACACTGAGTCGGTCAGCACTCACCTCTACTGGCCTGACCATGGTGTCTGTTCCACACCACTGATAGTTTTAATTGAGGAGACTGCACCATGCTGTCACCATTAGTCCAGCAGTTTCCTCCCTCAAACTGCAGAATCATCAGCTGGGGAACCAAAAGCACATAAGACCAACTGCACAGAGTCCTGGCTTCTTTCAGTCAGGCTTCTTATACAGGAGAGAGCCCATTCTCTATTTTCTCCTTCTGGGCCCAAGCTTCATTACTTCACCAAAATTCCATTCTGGTATAGTTAGCATGACTCCTCATTCACAGCATATATGACAATTTCTTTGCCCCTTTCCTTTTTCTTTTACCTTTTTCCTTAAAACAAAACCTTTCCTTTACCTTAAAACAAAACCTAACCCAAACCAGCAAACTTGTTAGGTGAAATGATGATTAAATAATCATGGAAATTAAATAGACCACTGCTGTTTTTTCCTCTTCTCACCAATAGAGAGGGCAGAAAGTTCTGTCTCTCTAGACCAGTGGTCACCAACAGGTTGATGGTGATTGACTGGTCGATCCTGGGCACTCTCCCAGTCGATCGCGATCTCCGGTGGTGCAGCAGGGCTGACACTAAGTCAGACTTGTTCCCTGCCTGATCCCGCCCCACACTGCTCCTAGAAGTGGCCAGCGCGGCCCATGGTGTGGCAGGGGTCTCAGAGCACTGCTCCTGCCTGCAAGCACCACCCCTGCAGCTTCCATTGGCTGGGAATGGGGAACTGTAGTCAATGGGAGCTCAGGAGGCAGTGCCAGCAGAGAGGGGCAGCGTACGGAGCTACATTCCTCCTGCCTCCCCAGGGGCCACAGGGACACGTTGACCCCTTCCGGGAGCAGCATGGGGCCGGGGCAGGCAGAAAGCCTGCTTTAGACTCACTGATCCACCAACCAGGAGCCACCCATGCTAAGTGCCACCCAGCAGGAGGCCACATCCCAAACGCCAGCCCCTTCCCAGAGACAGCATCCCAAACACCCTCCTGCACCCCAACCCCTGCCCCGACCCCCCCCCCCACAGCCAGCATCCCATATCCCTTCTTTTATCCTGAACCCTCCCCTAAGCCCCAAACCCCTCCCCCAGACCAGTGAAAGTGAGTGAGGGTGGGGGAGAGCGAGTGACGGAGAGAGGGGACAATGGAGTGAGTGGGTTGAGGCTTTGGAGAAGAGGCAGGGCCTTGGGGAAGAGGCAGGGCAGATCCTGTGTTGCCCTTAAATTCAAAAAGTGATCTTGACCATTAAAAGACTGGAGACTACTGCTCTAGATATTCGAGCAATGGGGTTTACATATGAAAAAAATACAAGTAAGTTTATTTCAAACTACTTCAATAATGTAGTGAATTAAACAGCAAGAAAGTGGTGGGAAACACATGGGAGACCAAAGAAGCAGCAGGAATGTTTTAAATGTCAGAATTAGTCAGATTTTAGTAAAGCCATGGAGAAATTACATAAGTCTCTCCTGCACTGGAAGCTAAGAGGCTGAGTATTTGAGAAGAGAGATATAACTGTGAATGAGACCAATACAAATAATTAAGAATAAAATAGGATTATGTTTGGGAGGGGAACCAGAAGGTTGGCTTCTCAAGGAGATTGCATCAAGGATCAGAATATTCAGGTGTAGGAAAGGACTTTGAATATGAATTACCTACTAATTTCTTGTAGCACATATAAAGTATCCTGATTATTACCAGTAAATATTCTTAACATTCATTTATTTACTCTCCAAACCAGAAGGAGCAGGGTCATAAGGAGGTAACAGAGAGAGTACTTAATGCTTGGAACAACTGACCTAGGGATGTGATGGGTTTCCCATCACAGTCTTTAAATCAGGTTTAGGTGTCTCTCTCAAAGAGATGCTCTAGCTCAATCAAAATGTTTGGACTTGATGCAGGAATCACTGGGTGACATTTTTGGCCTGTATTATGCAGGCGGTTAGATTACATTTTCTTAAGAGTCCCTTCTGACCTTAAAATCTATGAATCAGTACACAGCAGGGCTTTGCAAGCAAAATTATGAAGTATTTGAGGCTTTTCACTCTGTGCTCTCCCCACATCTCCAATGTTTCTCTGACACAGCGCTAGCTCTTTGGCTACCAATGGTCAAAGTTAATGAGAGTCCCTCCATTGACTTCAATGAGTTCTGGAGGAGTCTCCCTTGCCCCATAGAACATTAATGCATTCATTAGAAAACAAAATCAATAGGTTATCATGTTCATGTTACATATAAGGTCCCATATACATAGAGCTTCAAACCAAGTAAAGGGGTCTAAACCGAACTCCAGCCAAACTGGTCTGCAGCTGAGTTTAGCCTCTTAATGCAGATGGTCCTCAAAAACAAACACAACCAAAAAACACAGTCTCTAACTGATGTAGGAACTTACTAGATATCCTTATTAAATATTGTCCCAGCACACATCAGCCGCTGATCACTGTCCAGCCATATTTTATTTAAATTAGCTAATTTAAAATGCAATATTACTCAGCAAATTCATTCTGTGCTGAAAGAGTAAATGCTGTATTTTGAACGGGATACTCTTCATATATAACAAAGTAGCTTAATCGCTGCTATAAGTGAAAAACTCAACCTTAACTATGGAACTATGTTTAACACATCTATAACCGCAACGTTAATGACCTCTCTCTCTCTCTCTATATATGTATATATAAATAAATGAAAATGTAATAGAGAGTTCCTCATTTTTATAAAAATAATACTAGTTTACCTAGCACACCATACCATTGGATGTCCTAAATGTTTCATAGGCTGGGTCATATTTCCTTCTACAGTGGGTATACTTAAAGTTCATTACGGTTTCAGGTATTACCCGTACTAGATATAATCTGTATACTTAAAATGTGGAAACAATGCTAGAACCACTAATATCTCTCGAGTAAGAATGAACTTCTTAAGTGTGTCCACTGTACATTTGAAATTACCATAATTCTATTCGATGTTTAGAGGGATCTAGTTTGTGCCAGATATACCTTAAAAACAAATTTTAACCTTCTGTGAGCTTTTTGCGTTGTGTTAGTTCTTGTATGCTGGCTTAACTCTGCTTTGGTTAATTACATTCTGCTTACCTAAACTTCAAGATAAGTCTATTGGATATAATATGATTTCCTGTCCAAATCTGTTTGTTACTATGAGCTGTTAAACAACTGTGCTATTCCACCGCAGATGTGGATGTACTTCAGTCATGCATGAAGCAATTCCTATGGGATACACTATAATTTTATGAATTGCTCTGATTAAGGGGCATCATGTGGTTATTGTGCCCCAGGAAGAAGAACAAGGTCATTATTATGACTCAAAGAGATGATATTTCATGGAGGAAGTAATTTGTAGCAGCTCTTTTCCTGGTGCAAGGAAAAGCACTCCAGCATCCCAACCTACATGGGAAGTAGAAGCAAGCCAGTAGCAGCTGCTCTCCAGCACCCGCACCATTAAGTGTGACATAGGTGAGCCTGTTATTTTTCCTGTTTCAGAGTAACACCCGTGTTAGTCTGTATTCGCAAAAAGAAAAGTGAGCTGTAGCTCATGAAAGCTTATGCTCAAATAAATTGGTTAGTCTCTAAGGTGCCACAAGTCCTCCTTTTATTTTTCCTGTGTGAGTCAGCAAGCGTCATGATTCAGCCCTATATCAACAGTCTGCCAAGTCTGTAAAGTGCTTTGGGATCCTTCAACATGAAGAACACTTTACAACATAACAATTCCTTACATTTATAAAGAGGAGCTTCAAAGCACTTTTTCCTCCTCCCACCTTCAGTCACAGCAGTAGCATCTGCCAAGCGAGCAAAAGCAATTTCCAAGTTAGTGAGAAAATGGAGTCTTTCACTCAAGTTGTGTCCGGTCAGCCAAAGCCACAATCTATTGTTCCAGAGAATTTAACTCTTCATGGGAAAGGTCAATTCATAGTGTCAGCCAGGGAGTTATATTGGAATAATGAACACAAAGACAACTGTAAATGAACCCTGATTTTTTGCCTGAAACACGAGTATAGGCCCAGATCCTTCACAAGGTTAACATTCCACATAGTATGAATAGTCCCACTGAAGTAAATTAAGCACATGCATAAGTCTTAGAAGTGAAAGAGGGAACTAGGTAACTCAGATATTGTAGAGATGATCTAGAATTCAGTCCCATTTGCACTTCTCCAGAACCTGAGTTTGCTGACCTTCAGGGCAGACTGAAAAGCTCATTTTTAACCACATATTTGTTTGACCTTGGGCTAAGACTGAAGAAATATATTTATCAAGTGGGTTTGAGTGGTTAATTGTGGGGTGACTATTACTGTAGCTCACTCAGGAGAGTATTGGTTAATGCTTTGTTTTCATTGTATTGAATTCCCTTAGAGCCTACAGCAATTAATACATAATTTTGTTATTAATATTAATTTATAGTTATGTAAATTTACATAGAACTCCATATTATAAGATAGAGGATTATTTTAGTTTAAAATGTTAAAATTGATATTTTATTTAAAAGATGCAGTATAAATTATACTAACTGTTCAGCACTTCTGGTAACACTTTGCTCATACAATGAAATTAAATGTGTGGCTGAATACTTCTATTAATGCAGTACATTTCAAGAGGCAGTACTCCAGCTATGCCTGATAAAAAGAGTTTCCTGGTACTGATGACTGACAACACTTAGTGGACACTGAGAGTGGTTAATCTTTCTAACGCTTCATTTTGTTGGAGTGGTAATGAAAGTACTTTAAAGAAATTACAGATCCTGTACTAACTTTATAAACATTCAGTAGTATCAAAACCCAATACTCTCATCTTATTCATGCCACACACACTCACAAAGATTAGCATAATACTTGAATCATACTGAAATCCATTCAGGAACCATTAGTGATGAAGCAAAGCATGTTGGTTTTGTCAACGCTGTCACTTCTTCAGATGTTTCTCTTCCTGTATTAGATGGTAAAGTACTGTTTGTCCTTGTCAGTCACTTTCTTTAAATGCTCACATCAAAAACAAAGCAGAGTATTTACTTTCCCTTCCATCATTTAAAAAAACCAACAACAACGAAAACAACAACAAAACACAGAGCAAATCAGTGCCACTTTGGTAGAAAACACAATGAAACATGAATTTCCAAGTACTAATGGAAGATGCAGAACACCTTTTGCCCAGCTAACACATTGTGTATGTACAGATGAATTTATAACGGATGGATATAGATCTCACTGCATGTTGGAGAGACAACTAAGTAAATCCTTGCGGCTGATGGTAGCTGGGGTAGCCAGGTAGAACTGTTAACCAATTTGTGTGTGGATAAGAATGTGACAGATTTTTATTAGCATCCGAGGCATATTTAACTGTACAAATATTTAAAATACTGTGAACTGAACACCTGAAATGGCCAGTTATTTGAGGTCTTGTGTATAAAAAAAAAAACTAGCTCAATGCCAAGATCTGGAGTTCTACTCCCTCTCTATTTAGAGCACAAACTTTTATTAAGATTATCTGACATCCAATTTTATTCTGCACAATATATCTAGTGTATGGAAAGCTAATCTTTTACTCTGAGAGTTTGGGAACCACCACTTACCCTTATTTCTCTCTGCACTGTTGGTTGTTTGACAAATGAATTAGCAAAAGATTAATAACTAGGCTATGCTTCTCCTAACTACCATAGTTGCATGTTTGTGAAAACTTCAACAATGAAAACTAAAAATGTGTCAAAAAGCAGATTTTGACGTTGCCTTGAATTTCAACCCATGTTGGCTATGGTTTATAAGCCTTTTTGTTAATTTTTTAATTTGAGACAGGGGCACATGGATCAGCACTCACGCTGCACTTCCTGTCAGTACCTGACCTGGGCTGGGGAAGCTAATGATCCAATCAGCAGACAAAATTCAGTGATGAATCCTGGTCATGTGCTACCTAAGGTACCTTGCACATACCCCAAGCAGAATCTGAGACAAAACCCTAATTCAGTAAAGTTCTTAATGATGTACTTAACTTTAAACATTTGACTAGTCCCATTGATTTTAAAGTTAAGTGTCTAAGTGCTTTGCTAAATGTATGTATTTATGTCTTGGGGCAAAAAACTTTAACACTTAGCAGTGCTGAAGGGCTTTTTCAACCCCAAATCAGGCAACACTCAGTTGTTTTAAATAATTTCACTTTAAAAAATATTGGGTTCATTCAGAAACAAAACTCAAGAAAACTCACATATCTACCACTACATTAAAAGCTTTTGCTGAACTGCCAGAAATGAAGTTTTTGTTTCACAGATGCAATAACTACTGTACAGTTGTTGGGTATTTTAAAAATTATTTCATATGTTTTAAATGTATGGACTTATTTTTTCCTTTACATGCTTATTTAACTCTCTTCATCACTTCTGTATGTTTGGGGAGGGGGAGGGAACCTGGGGGCTGTTGCTGATTTAAAATTTTAAAAGTGTTCTATTCCAAATTTAATCACACACAAGTATTTCACTGAACCGACTAGATCAGGTTTATGTTCGAGTCCTACTAAGCAGTGATGCAATTAACATCAAGGGTCACTTGAACAGTAAAAAGGATTTTTTAAAAGTCATCAGCAGTTTGCAACAAACTAACAAATATTTATTGCATTATTCACAGTCAGCCTAAATCTGCCATTAAAATGAAGCCAGTTTATAGCAGTAAGACCACTCAGAGTATAAAGGTTTTTCTTATGTTATTCATGAATAGACTGTAATAATTCTACCATAAAACCTATAAAATCAGAGCTATCCCAGCTTGTTTTAAAGCCTCAACATAGATTAATCAAAGATAGCTATTTTTCATAGGTGTATTTCAAGGAATTCAATACCTGTCTTTAGAACAAGCATTGATCAAGTTCTAGTGATACACACAAAAGTCTATGTTCTTCTTCTAAGGATAATGATTGCAGTGGCAGGATAGAGGGGGTCCAATGTGATTTTTAGCTACCGTATGTTATGACTGCCAGGAAAGCCCATTTACCACCAACTAGAATAATTTTCACTGGTTTGTTCAGCAATCAGCCAGCTCTGAAAAAAAAAAAAAAAAACCATATAGAAACAAAACCCCAAGGACTATTATACAGAAAAGAAAAACTTAATAGCATCTCTGTAGACTCTTAAAATCATAGATGTGTGAGTAGTGATTTAGACTCATACTGTCTGACGAAAACAAAAAATGTGAGGGAAATCCAAAATACCCACTTCTCGAGGGCTAGTGATCTGATAACGATTAGAGCTATGTGGGAAGAGACTTACACTTATCTTCAGATAGTGTAATTTGAAATCCTTGTTTTGGTGCACTTTATCACATTTATGATATTATCAGTAACATTACTTTGTTATGTGATGAGACTTGAAATAATAGAAGAGGATGAGCTCCCAACAATCTAATTCAACACACTCACTAACATGGAAAGGGAAGAAAAGCAACATAAAGACACAATTCCAATTATTTTTGCAATCACAGCTTTGGTTCTGTATGTGGCTGGCTGGATGAACATGTACTCTGCATACTGTTTGGACTGTGAATTATAGATGTATGTGGTTTCATATTGGTATGGGTACTGATTGGGGTATATGAAAGCAGGATTGTACAATATAATAATGAGCATTTCCGTTTTGCTAGTAAGAGAAAGTTTCTAAAATCTCACTTCTGCCATGTTCCCTGTAAGTAGCAAACAATTTTAAAACAATAAAAACTAGTTTAATGGAAACATCAAGATGTACACATGCCTTATGGAGTAACCATGAAAACTCATAATTCTAACCCTAATCCTACCTCTGCCCTTGTCTCCCTTACTTTAGTAAGTCATATCCAAATGGGCAGACCAGGGTGCCTGGATGGAGCCTCATTTACTTCATTGAAGCTCCACTAATATGGACTTCTGTCCCCATGCACTGCCCTGGTTAACAGGGATTCATAGGGGCAGAGAGGTCCATTGTGATCATTGTGACTACAAATTTACCCTTAATTGTAAACTCAACTGTAAAAACTGGGGTTAAAGTTCATAAATGTTCACAATGGCCTGTTATATAAAATTGTTTAAGAAAAGCTGCAACAAGGAAACAGAAAGACTGAATTGATGTAAACAGACAGGGTTTTCCTAATTCCACTCAAGGACTGTGTAAGATGATGACTGGCAAACATGAAGAGTGGAGGACTGGAAATCAATGAACCAAAGTTGGTGGGTCAGAAATCAGGTTTAATTGATGGGAAACATAATGAGGGGATGGGCTATTCTGTCCCCCACTCTCTTTAGGGTTCTAAAAAAAAAATGGGGAAAAATTAGTAGAAGCAGCTCTGCTGTGAATTTCATCATCATGGCTGCCACCCCCACTATCTCCTGAGACCCTTGATCTTCTTCATCCTAATCCTGAGAGATGTCCTGAATAGAGTGGGCCAGACACCAAGATGCGGTGCTTAGTTTGTAAAGAAAGAGGTGGCAGTGCTCAAGCAACTATTTTTTTTTACTTTCATAACTGACACGCAAAGCCCAGAGATGCCAGGGCTCTGAACTGCCAAGCCTAGAAGTGCCAGGGTTCAACCCTGGCAAGCCCTGACACAAATTAAGCACTGCCCAAATGACACCTCCACTGGGTCCAGCTGAATCCCGAACATCATCTGGGATGTGAGACTTGATCTCCCCTCCTACCTGCATGTGTCATTTCCCTTCTTCACCTTGTTTCTTTTAGTTTCCATTCCTCTTCTTTTGCCTTTGTGACAAAGTCAGGCCAGATGGCTGCAAAAAGATCCTCCTATTGGGTTCTGGGGAGTGGGTGGGTGTTAGCCCGCCTACTGCTAAAAGACCCTACCTCAGCCTCTGTGGAGGATCCACATGGCCCAGGACTCAAATAAATATGGGGGACAACGAAAAAAAACAGGGCCAGGTGTGAGGGTCAAAGGGTCAAAAATAGGGAACCTGAAGAGGCACAAAGCAGAGAACCCCATAAAGTGCCCACTGCTCCTCAAAGGTGTCAAGGGAGCCAGCAGATGCTGCCCG
Organism: Caretta caretta; assembly: GCF_965140235.1. NCBI lineage: Eukaryota > Metazoa > Chordata > Testudines > Cheloniidae > Caretta > Caretta caretta. The sequence goes on from NC_134207.1 coordinate 125,863,535, forward strand.
GAGGAACTATGCCCAGATACGTGAGCCAAAACCAGCTTCTAGGTCTGGAGAGAGTTCTGGTAGAAGACCTGCAGCCCGGAGAGGTCTCGCAGAAGACCTCTCGGATGGAGATAAAGGAGCTGCCAGTCATATTGAAGCCCTCGGAAGCGGCGCAGGAAGGCATGTACCAATGTACTCCATGCCGGACAACCTGCACTATAAAGAAGTCTTTGCAGGGCCTGGAGGTAGAAGACATGAACCTGAGTGTGAAGGCAAATCAGGTCCTGTCCTCCTTTCTCCAGGGGAAGACTCAAGACCCCAGCAGAGATCCAGTTCAGTCCTGACCAAAAGAACTCCAGAGCTAATGTCTGGAAATGGGCCAGGAAACTTGGAGCTGGCATCAGGGTGTTGAGCCTGTGCTGGAGTATGGACAGGACTAGCTGATGGAGAACCAGTGCCCTACCCCACAGGGAAAGGCACCGGAGTAGTCCTGTTCACCTCTGCAACTGCTCAGCTACCCTGCCCTCCAAGCCTTGCCAGTGTTTCGGTGGAGAAGGATGCGTGGCAGAAAAGTCGACTCCGAGATAGAGCAGTGGACCCACACTCCACCAAATGACCTGAAGCACTGGTGGGAGGGAGGTTGCCTGCCCCCAATCCCCAACCACGAGGCTAGAAATCTTGACCCAGTTGACCCAGGAAGAGGAGGCTGCCAAATAAATGGCCTGCCAGGCCTCCACTTTCACCAGGTCCTGGACCACGAGGAGCATGTCGTCAGCCTTCGCTTACAGGACCAGCCGCATCTCCGGCTCATGGAGCACCAACCCTGTCAATCTCCTACAGAGAAGTTGGGGGAAGAGCTCTATGGCCAGAGTGTACATCTGACCTGACAGCAGACAGCCTTAATGCACCCCTCACCTGAAGCTGACCGGTTCAGTCAAGATCCAGTTGAGCTTGACCAAACACTCCACCGAGGCATAGAACACCTGGAGAGACCCCACAAACTGGGGCCTGAAGCTAAATGCCCACAGAGTGCCCAGGAGATACCCATGGTCCACCCTGTTGAACACCTTCTCCTGGTTCATGGACAGGAGGGCGAACAACAGACTGTCCCTACACCCGAGCTCTAGGATGTCCCGGACCAAATACAAGTAGTCAAAGATGGTACGGTTCCGGAAGGTGTATGTCTGGTCGGGGTGGGCCACGTTCGCCAGCATGGATCCCCAGTCGCAGCAAGATGGCCTTCACTATGACCTTGTAGTCCATGCTGAGGAGCAAGACAGGATCCAATTCCGAAGGTTGTGTAGGCCCCCCTTCTTCAGACAAGTGGGTCCTGAAAGGCTGACATATTAGCCCTAGAATGTTAAGGGCCCTTTTTCCTACAAGCTGAGAAGGGATTACCTCAGGTCAATTAGGGACACCTGAATCCAATTAAGGGCTGCCAGAGGCCTTTAAAAACCCCTCCTTTGCGGAGAGAAAACTGAGGAGAGAGAGAGACAAGCTACTACCAGGCTAGTGGCAGCAGGGAAGTAAGTTTCTCCAGGGTGAGGCGCTGTGATCCTTCTCATAGCGGAACTGCCAAACCTGAGCCCCTGCTAGGGGAAGGACTGACATCCTGGTGCAAGCAACAGGATGACAGCCTGCCCCAGCGAGGAGGCAGGGAAAGGTATCCCCATTTAGTTTTGTGTTTACGGGACTGTTTCCTTTTTGATTGGTGAAGGATCACCCCTTAGGCTGATTCTGGGGCATACCCTGAAAACACGGCGAAAGGAGCACAGAAGCAGGAAGGCAAACCCTGCCTAGAGTGGGGCTGATTTACCCCAGGCACGGCACCGCCAGAGGGGGATGTGTTTGGTCTGGCAAGACAAAGGAGGTGCCTTGCCACACCTTATGTTTAATAGAAGTCTGGCTTAGCTGGCCAAGACTGCATCTTTTGCAACACTGCTGTGAACCTGTGACCACAGAGGCAACAGAAAGCAATGTTCTACATCACCTTATGCCGGTATCAGTTTGCTAGGTCTCAGAGAGGCTGATCAGACCATGTGCTGGGACTGTTTTTCCAGCTTTGAGGTTGCAAGTGAAAGTCAACATCAGAGACAGAAGCTGCATTTTCTATTTTTGCTGTTCTTTTTTCTTCCCTCTTGTGTGTGTTTGTCTTGTTTTGTGTTCTAGAATACGGGATTGAACTTTAACCACCACTACAACTACCAGACAGTAGCAGCTGCTCCAGCCCATTTCAACTAACTTCTCCTCTTTGCCCAGAAAAAGACAATTATCTTTGAGATGATCTAAAATATTGTCAAACAAGTTTCTCCCTCCTCTCCCCCCCCCTTAAAGAAATCTCTCCAGCTAAAGAGAAAGGGAACCACGGATAATGTTAAAATGAAAGCCTTATTTGGTACTTAAGATTACAAATGCTTTGAACTGTTTTCCTTCTTTTTGTTATCTTTAATAAAAGGTTAAAAGGCTATTTAATGGTGTGTTTGTCATGGTACTAAGCAGGCTGAGGTCTCTGTATACCAAACCCCAAACTTTGTTTAAAACTGTTTAATGTTAGACAATTTCAGCATCATGTTAATACCTTCGATTCTTTGGGTCCCTTTATTCCATCTATATTAATAAAACAGATCCACCTGGGTGGATCCAGTGTCAGGATCAGGGCCTAAGACCGTAAGTTCTTCAGAATATGCACTGTCATTACACAAACATACATACATGTGGGTGTATAGAGCCTAGAATACCTTCAGACACTCATATAATAAATAGTGATGAAGAGATTTGCTCTCTGAGAGGTAAAGAGACACTTGACCAAGCGCATAGTGAATAATAAATTATGGGAAACCTAAGCACTGGATGCACTGAAAAAGTTCATTCCAGTTGTAGCAGTAGTCTAGAATTTTTATTATAGGAAATACTGTGCAAATCGCTAATACCTCAAGAAAACAGAATCAGCTTTGTAAGTTCTTCCACTGTATATATCATCAAGGCTGCTTTAAAAGTTGTTTTTCCATGATAGCCATGACAGAAAGAGGACTGAATCTTCTATTGTAAAACATTGTTTTTTCCATAGGCACAATCCTGTTGTCAGACCACTAAACTATATCACCTCCTGATGAAAATGAATTTGCCCATTGTCAAAAGAGACCAAACTAAAGAGTGCACATTTCAGTCTCCCTTTTTTCCCTTTTGTTTTTCAGTCTGCCAGCATTTTCTTCATTTTTCATCTGTTCACTTCTCTGCACCATTTAGTCTCTCCTAAATGAAAATGTGAGTTCAATGTGAGTTCAAATATTCAAGTGAAACTTCTGAACCCACAACATTCAAGTGGACTAAGTATTAAACAAAATAAATGTGCATGCCCCTATTTTTAAAGTATTTTGTACTGTGGATGAAAAGCACTGCTAAATATTATTGCCTCGGAGGCAGCTGTTTGAATTGGAATCTCTGTTTATGATAGATTGTGTTGCAGGAGTGAAGGTATAAAAATACCTCATATCAGGGGAGTTATAAGTATTAAGACAACAACATAAAGTATCACTGTAAATTAATTCTCCACATGGATAAAGATAAAACTATAACTTGTGCTTCATTAAATTTTCTCTTACCCACAAGAAGTTCAATGAACATATGATTGACAGATCATATTTCATGCCTTGAAGGATTAGTCCAAAACAACTGATGACTTAAGTAACTCTATGATTGTAATATTGTGAGACATTTATGGACAAGGTAAGGATCTGGACTAAAATACAATTTAGAAAAATCTCATAAGATAATAAATCATACATGAGACCTACATTTCATGCTCAAGAAGGAAGTGTTAAATAGAGCTGGGCAAATAACTGATTTTTTTCATTGGTGGTTCTGAAGAAAAAAAAAAAAAACTATTTCAGATTGGGTTGAACCAAATAAAAAATAAGTCAGCAAACTGAAAACGTTATTTTGGGGTAAATGAAACATGTTTAACCCAAAACATTTTGCTTCTGATTCTTTTCAAAAGGCTAGATTCACTGAACAGCCGGAGGTTTAGCCTAGTGGTTAGATCACTCACCTGGCATGCAGGAGACTCACCGTCAAAGCTATGGAGCAAGGATTTGAACCTCTCTCACTTCCACTCCAGGTGAATGCCCTAACCATCACGCTATAGGATTTCCTTAAATACAAACCAGCTAGAAGTAGTCCAAAAGTTCAGCTATTTAGGTTCTACAGCGACCACTGGATGAAGAACTAAAAGTTCACACTGTGGAATTGTGTAGAACCCTTCCCCCAAACAGCCTTAATTGTCCAGCAGTGTGGAGGGCACCGCCATCCTCAGTTCCTCCCATGCCAACTTCTCATCATGGGGTAGGGTGTAAGCAAGATATTAGCTAATAGACCACCTGGCTTCCATGGAGGAGAGGAGTGTCACACTAGTACAAAGACTGGTGATTGATTCCAGATAACCTCAGTTCTATTGGAGACCTTCAAAACAAATATAGAGAATTGGCTGTAGCTTACCTGAGTGATTCTGGATCAACCAGCTGGTCAGTGGCTGGGGATGTGTGTGGAAAAGAAGCTATTGCAGCTGCCTGAAATTTTACTATGTGCTGGGAGAGAAGAAGAGCAGGAGATCAGCGCTAGACACAGCTAGATGCAGTGGCAGAGGTACTGAGCCAAGCAGGCAGAGAATAGCACAATTGGGAGCAGCAGGCTGCAACCAGGAAGCAGAGACCAAAAAAACAAGGGGACCAGAGTCAGCCTGTGTAGCAGGAACAAGGACTCATCACACTGAGTTTACACCACACTCCAGATTGTACCAAAAAGGGATTGAAAAGGACCTTAGTCAGTAATGAGAGGCTGAGAGTTGGGCTGTTTGGACTCCTAGTCAGGTCAGAAAGTATGAAAATGTATATTTAGGCATTAGACATGGAGCCCTATTGCTGAGCAAGGTGTATGTGTAACTCCATTTTGTAGTCTCCTTCTGGTACACCCCGGTACTGATTGAGTGCTTACCCCTACTCAGATAAAGGTATCACTCTGTGGTTAAGCACAGTGTCTGTTCCTAAGGGATAACCCATCTTTCCAAAAGAGGAGTGGTATAACTTTAAGCAGGTGAGTACTGAATTGACTGCAGTGGGGATGTTCATGAGCTTAAAGTTATGCACACACAAATTATTTGTGGTATCAGGGCCCAATTAAAAAAAAAAATAAATGAAATATTTTCTTTTTAAATGACATCAGCAATACAGAAAAATCTTAATGAATTGGGCCCTGAAACCGCAAAGAATGTATGTGTGCACATAACTATATATAAATAAATAAACAAACAAAACTATAAATACATAATATATGAAAGCAATGATTAGTTAAAACTGATTTCTGTGATAATTCCCCTCAAAGCCTGGTTAAAGGGGCTATTCAGAGTAGAAATCTGAACTTAGATCCATTTTTATTTTTACTCTACCATTCACCTTTAATAAAATCAAGCAAAGATCAAAGCAAAAAATCAAGCAAAAATTTGCATTTCCACCAAAATATATGCCTTTCTTGCTCCTCAGAATGTATCAACATTCATTTTGGCTAATTTGACTGATTAAGCTTTAACGGATTTGAACAGAGTTAAGATTAACTCTGTTATAAAATAATTTATGAGACGGAATGCTGGATAATCAGAGTGCTGGTACCATTGTAGTCTGTTTGAAATGCATACTTGGTGACAGCATAAAATCTGACAGATTCAGAGACTATCTTTCATTGTTTTCCCTGCAAAGTCACTCCTTTGATAAACGTCTTCACTGTGCATTGTTTCCAGGAAAGAGATTGTGCAAACACAAAAGGGATAATTCCCATTGCCAGGAACACAGAACCGATGGGAGGGTTCAAGACCATCATTCCTGGGATTATTTTAAATCAAAGCTGCAGAAGCTATCAGAAGCCTGCATCCCAAGAAAGGGGAAAAAAATCATAGCAAGCATCTCAGAGAGGTGATTAAGAAAAAGCAGAAAGCATACAGGGAGTGGTAGATGGAAGGGATCAGCAAGGAAAATTACCTTATTGAGGTCAGAACATGTAGGGATAAAGTGAGACACGCTAAAAGTCAAGTAGAGTTGGACCTTGCAAAGGGAATTAAAACCAATAGTAAAAGGTTCTATAGCCATATAAATAAGAAGAAAACAAAGAAAGAAGAAGTGGGACCGCTAAACACTGAGGATGGAGTGGAGGTCAAGGATAATCTAGGCATGGCCCAATATCTAAACAAATACTTTGCCTCAGTCTTTAAGAAGGCTAAAGAGGATCTTAGGGGTAATGGTAGCATGACAAATGGGAATGAGGATATGGAGGTAGATATTACCATATCTGAGGTAGAAGTGAAACTCAAACAGTTTAATGGGACTAAATCGGGGGGCCCAGATAATCTTCATCCAAGAATATTAAAGGAATTGGCACCCAAAATTGCAAGCCCATTAGCAAGAATTTTTAATGAATCTGTAAACTCAGGGGTTGTACCGTATCACTGGAGAATTGCTGACATAGTTCCTATTTTTAAGAAAGGGAAAAAAAGTGATCTGGATAACTATAGGCCTGTTAGTTTGACATCTGTAGTATGCAAGGTCTTGGAAAAAAATTTGAAGGAGAAAGTAGTTAAGGACATTGAAGTCAATGGTAAATGGGACAAAATACAACATGGTTTTACAAAAGGTAGATCGTGCCAAACCAAACTGATCTCCTTCTTTGAGAAAGTAACAGATTTTTTAGACAAAGGAAACGCAGTGGATCTAATTTACCTAGATTTCAGTAAGGCATCTGATACCATGCCACATGGGGAATTACTAGTTAAATTGGAAAAGATGGGGATCAATATGAAAATTGAAAGGAATTGGTTAAAGGGGAGACTACAACAGATCCTAATGAAAGATGAACTGTCAGGCTGGAGGGAGGTTACCAGTGGAGTTCCTCAAGGATCGGTTTTGGGACCAATCTTATTTAATCTTTTTATTACTGACCTCGGCACAAAAAGTGGGAGTGTGCTAATAAAGTTTGCGGATGATACAAAGCTGGGAGGTATTGCCAATTTAGAGAAGGACCGGGATATCATACTGGAGGATCTGGATGACCTTGTAAACTGGAGTAATAGTAATAGGATGAAATTTAATAGTGAGAAATGTAAGGTCATGCACTTAGGGATTAATAACAAGAATTTTAGTTATAAGCTGGGGACGCATCAGTTAGAAGTAACGGAGGAGTAAAAGGACCTTGGTTGATCATAGGATGACTATGAGCTGCCAACGTGATGTGGCAGTGAAAAAAGCTAATGCCGTCTTGGGATGCTTCAGGAGAGGTATTTCCAGTAGGGATAAGGAGGTTTTAGTACCGTTATACAAGGCACTGGTGAGACCTCACCTGGAATACTGTGTGCAGTTCTGGTCTCCCATGTTTAAGAAGGATGAATTCAAACTGGAACAGGTAAAGAGAAGGGCTACTAGGATGATCCGAGAAATGGAAAACTTGTCTTATGAAAGGAGACTGAAGGAGCTTGGCTTTTTTAGTCTAACTAAAAGAAGGTTGAGGGGAGATATGATTGCTCTCTATAAATATGTCAGAGGGATAAATACCAGAGAGGGAGAGGAATTATTTAAGCTTAGTACCAATGTGGACACAAGAACAAATGGATATAAACTGGCCACCAGGAAGTTTAGACTTGAAATTAGATGAAGGTTTCTAACCATCAGAGGAGTGAAGTTTTGGAATAGCCTTCCGAGGGAAGCAGTGGGGGCAAAAGATCTATCTGGCTTTAAGATTAAACTCGATACATTTATGGAGGAGATGGTATGATGGGATAACATGGTTTTGGTAATTAAATATTCATGGTAAATAGGCCTAATGGCCTGTGATGGGATGTTAGATGGGGTGGGATCTGAGTTACCCAGGAAAGAATTTTCTGTAGTATCTGGCTGGTGAATCTTGCCCATATGCTCAGGGTTTAGCTGATTGCCATATTTGGGGTTGGGAAGGAATTTTCCTCCAGGGCAGATTGGCAGAGGCCCTGGAGGTTTTTCGCCTTCCTCTGTAGCATGGGGCACGGGTCACTTGCTGGAGAATTCTCTGCTCCTTGAAGTCTTTAAACCACGATTTGAGGACTTCAATAGCTCAGACATAGGCGAGAGGTTTTTCGCAGGAGTGGGTGGGTGAAATTCTGTGGCCTGCGTTGTGCAGGAGGTCAGACTAGATGATCATGGTCCCTTCTGACCTTAGTATCTATGAATCTATAATACAATATGGTTCCATTTGATAGTCTTTCAGAGAAAATGGGTTCCATAATGCTTCACTGAGTTAAATAATGCAGTTACAAAGAAGGTCAATCACTACCCAGGACCAAAATAAATAAGATTACTTCTTAGTCATGTGACCTCAATGTCAAAAACCATCACAGGAAAAGAAAAACCTACAAACTTTTGGATAGGTACGTTCTGCATAAACTTTTGCCACAGCTTTATCTATGCACTGCAGATCTAACGTGTAAAACTCCTGATTCTCAGTCCTGCCTGACAAGGACTTCTATTCCTGCAATATTGTGGAAACTTAACCGTGATTCAGGTAGGACAGAGTTTGATAGCAACAAATCCATTGCCCATTCTGCAGGGGTCCTTAAATCTTTTTAAATTGAGAAGAAAGATTTATGCTGAAGCTTCACTGATTTAGGATAATGCTGCAACATAACGATAAATGGCATAGGAGATGCTTGCATCTGCTGCAATTGTGAGGAGCACTTCTGAAAGGCCAGGCTTCTTCTCACACAGCTTAACCCTGCCTCCTTCTGTTCCTGGTATAGGCTTCAGTTCAAAAAAGCATTTAAGCGTTTGCATAATTTTTAGCATGTGTTTAAATCCAATTGACTGAAAGTGGCTTAGACATGAGTAAGCGCTTTGCCGAGTAGGGATGGATTTAAGAACATACTTAAGAGTTTTGCTGAATCAGGGCTTCAGAGCTTATGGTGGTGGAAATGATAAAGCCCTCTCAAGAGGGGGAGAAGCAAGGAGGCTGAAAGCAGCAAAGGGAGTAGAGGAGGGGGCTGAGAGGCAGATGACCATTTCAGTATAAAAATAACTGCAAGTGTTTCCTTTTGACTTAGTAATAGTCATGTGCTGAGTCACTTTATTTCTTGAAAATATAGTACACCTCAGGCCAGGTTGGAGGGTTTTGCCAGTTTACTCTACCAGCAAAGTGCAAAGAGTAGGGATGCGATACCAACACAGCTACACATTGTAGCAGTACAGTAAACCTCCCCTCATCTCCACCATGAGTGGAACAAGCTATACCAGTAAAAGTCCAGCTTTGCTGTTAAAACACCTGCAGTAGTGGCTTTTGGTGGCCCAGCTATGTTGGTCAGGGGCCACACTTCATGACAACCCAGATTGACATAGCTATGCCAGCAAAAGTTTGTAATGTAGACCTGGCCTCAGCCTTTGGGAGAGTAACCCAGGATGCAGTTACTACCTTGTAAACAGGAGCACCCTCGAGTTACAACGCTATGCTGAGGGAATACTTGGGTTTTACAAAACACTTTAAAAGTTTAAATTCTTGTCCAAAGGAATTTTGCTGAAACCCATAATGACCTACTAAAGCAGAGATGGGTCCAAACCAAAACCCCAGTCACATCTACAATATTTGTGGATATTCAGTCACTGAACCCAGATCTGAACTTTGCTGGCAGCACTTACCTTCATAACACCAGAGCTAAATTTCCTTAACTTTATGGGTATTTTAAATTTGCACTTGAAACCTGTCACTACTTTTAACAAGCCACCTTGTGCACTCACATTTTAAACAGGATCCCTTATTGACTTTGACAATGGAGCTCTGCTTAAAATTTACTGTCACCATGATCTGAATTCTCTAAGCAGATCTGGTTCCTTTGCCCCTCATTTAGGATGCATAAAGGAACCAGAAACTGGCTGCAACTAGCCAACAGAATATTTTTCCTTTCAGAGAGACTCTGGGCCCAATGACTGCTGTGCCTCCTCTCCCCGCCCCACACATACACATTCCTTGGCATAGGGAGCATATTGTGGAAAGGGAGTGTCTGGAGCATGCAAGAGCATTGAGTAGGTGCAGTGGGGCTCCATTTGTCTACCACTGGGCCATTACAGACATTGCGCTAGTGGCACAAGTTGGAACTGTTCAGAAGCAGCTGTTCTGAACAAGGCTGGGGCTGGCCCTGAGAACCAGGTACCTGACATCTACCTCCCCTAACACTGTGATGAGCAGCACTCAGGTGCAGAAAATTAGGCCCACTATGAGGCAAAGTATGGTTCAATTGGAAAAGTGACTGTGTAAAAATAGCTTCTTCTTCCTCAACAGATTAGTATTATTTGTATTGCAGCAATGGCTAGAGGTCAGACCCAGGGATGAGGGCCCTACTGTGCTAGGACGTACATGTACATGTGATAAAAGTACACATGCCCTGCCCAAAAGAGCTTGCAAATTAGCATCTAAGGAAAGCCAGGTGCAGGGAAAACTGTGGGAAGGGAAGGCAAAGGTAACCATGAAATGAATTGTGTTTGGTGTAGTAAGCGCACCAGTTGGAACTTCTAGGCACAGAGGGCTTACAAGGTTGGGACATATGCAAGCAGGGATAAATCTTCCTGCATACGTATCTACATGTGCATTTGTTTAATCATATTAGTTTAAACAAACACAGTAAACATACTCATGCAAGTGGCATTAAGATTCTGCAATGCAGTTTTGACGAAAATCAATGGCAGAAACTTTGCTAGTAACTATATATAACATAAATCCAGTGCATTTAACCAATGAGAGTGAAATTCACCCCATGCACAAGGCCTCATCTAAGTACCACAAATGCCTTCCTTTGAGAGTTTAAGTGGGATTTAAGAGGCACATAGGCCTTGTACTGGCCTCTGCAGAGGGTTTAATTCAATCCAGAAGAAACTGTTAGCTTTGGAACTATTTGATTTTGACTGAAGTTAGTAAAGCACGTTTGTAAACTTCACAATCTAGAATAATTTTCATTTGTGTTAAGTTTTTTTTTTTTTCTTCTTCAAGGACCTTCTGCCAAAAAATAAATTAGGACAAAGACAATTATGAGATGATCCCAGTTTTCAAACAAATTACATATGTAGTTAAAAGGTATCCTTTTTCATTCTGAAGTTTGCCATTTATGTATTGTAAAGTGTTAATAATTACGTGGAAAAACAGTAAATACCATGCCAATTTTCACTTGAAGGAATTGAGAGCTGAGCTACATGTTTAAAACTAGAACAATTTATGAATGTGTCTTTTTATATGCTGCAGAGTCTGTCTTGGAAACTTTACAAAAATTATGCCATCTGGTTATCCATTTGCTCATTATCTGCCACACAGTGAAGGAGAGGGGGAAGGAGGAAGAAATAGTTTGTTAGGCATCACTAGATTCAAACTAAATCAAAAGTGCAATTTGTTTGATCTAGTGTAGTACGGTGTCTTCTGGGATTGATTATAGTCAAAGGTACATAGTACTACATTCCCAGAGTATATTTCATATCAAAGAATTTTCATTTTGCTCTTTGAATATAATATGAAGATAACAGATAAAGCCCTTGTGTTACTCCCTAAATCCTTCAAACCAATATTTATAAAATCTGAAAGCAGGAGAGCAAACGAAGTTGCCTCTAAATTAATTTACACACATAATAAACCCTATAGTCTAGATAGACTAGCACTATTTGGAAGATTTAAGAAATGTATTTTAAATGTAGATATATAGTGTTGTTTGTAATGTAAATATATTTATTTTTTCTTAATTCACATTTCCATGAGAACTAGAGAACAATTGCACTATAATATATTATCCATTACCACACAAGACAATTGATTGGCTGATATGATAGGTCAGATCCTGAGTGAGTGTAAATCAGCATAGTTCCATTTACACTTATGTATCTATGCCAGTTTACACAAGCTGAGGATCAGGCTTGGCATCATTAATGTATGATATTGATTTTATTTTAAAATCTTCTAATGTTGAGTTCTTATTAAAGTCAATGGGATTTTCACATGAGAAGGGTTTCCAGACTTGGACTATCAGATCAAAATAGTTAAAAATGGTATTAAAGTTTGTTACAGCCACATGTTTGTCTATAATCAGTAGGTGAATGAGTTCTTGCACCATTGTGCTACCTTTCAGTCAGTCAGGGAATAGCTTGGAGAGGGCCTCATGGATTGAGTAATACTGCAACAGTTGATTGCACCATTATAGTGCTCTGCCAGGAGGAAGAAAGGGGCTCAAGCAGGCAAAAAAATATCTGCCTGCAAAGGGGGCCAGGGAACCCCACAGCAACAAGGTGATCAGGGAGCCCTCTCCACTGTGACAACTGAATGGCAAGAGTCTCACACTCCTCTCCATCCATAAACACTTCCCAAAACACACACAGCCATTTATTTTCATTCTTTATACTACCTACTTCAAAATCAGCAACAGAGAAGGTGAAACACATGACAGACGTGTAGTTACATTGCTTAATGCACTACTAGAAGGCACTCAGGTACTACAATGATGACCACAATATAAGAACCTATATAGAATAGAATAATCAGAGGTGGATTAAGATTTATTGGGTCCCTGGACATAAAGAATATTTGGGTCCCCCATGGCCCATTGGAAACATGAATGTATCAGAATGCATTAATACGAAGCCTCCATTCAATGTTTATACACTGCATTAATAATAAAGCAAATCATATCCCAGTTCATTATGCCTAAATTAACTGGTCATTTTTTCCACATATAAAATTTACATGGCTAGATATTATCCATACCATTACATAAAGGTCTTCACTGCTAATCTGGACAACACTGCTGTTACAAGACACAGTCGTGCACAGGTCAACAAGTAGTTCTTTTATTTCCCCCAATTTTCTTAAACCTGACCATTATACGTTTTTTCCACCTATTGAAGCTGTTACATTCCAGTTTTTCTCCCGTGGAAGCAAAGATATCTGAAAGACAACAGTCACGGTTCCAGAAAGTAATTTAATTAAAAGAAATAATCCTAACCTGAAGTAAAATTACCCTATTATTAAGAACTTTAAATTTCAGCCAATGGTGAGAACTGGATTAAAACAAAGTTTGGAACTGAACACATACTGAAAGTATCTGATGTGTGCCAACGTGACTCTTTTGGCTTTCCACCAAAGGCAATTCATGTCAAACCATGACAAAGTTGACATTTTAGCAATTAGGTTTTAGGACTATTTCAGCTGATCAGAAACTAGCTTTTATGTGTACATTAAATTACACTTTTAAAAATAGGCCAGAGCACACAACAGGATGTTCGGTCATTACTAAGCCAATACGAATATAGTTTTTCCAATAATACTGCAGAGAGAGAACATTCATCATACCATTATACCAATGCCTCATCATCAGTGTAATGGAGAGGGAAAGAGTCAGGGGAACTGAAGGTCCTCACAAGATAAATTTCTCCCACTTCTATAACTGTCTGGTTTGTCCTTTATGTTTTATCCCCCAATTAGGCTTGGCTTTGGCATTCACATTGCAAAAGACGACCATTAGCTCATGACAACAGTTGATTTCATTGACCATCTTTGTTAAGTAAATTTGGGTGGGCCACAATTCATTTGTGAAATTCATAGCTGAGTGAAGCTGGAAGCTGTGACCCAGGGTAAAAAGTGCCACATCAGTCCATGTTGGGTGAGGGGGGAAAATACACACAAAGATCTTAAATGTATAGGCTGGGGTAAATAGCACTACAGTCTTTCATTGAATGCTAAGGTGGGAAAACTATACTATGGAAGGCCTCGTATCAGCTGAGCAGGCAGCTACATAATGCCTTATCCAATGCACATGGCAAGAATCCACACTAAGATTCCAGGGTTGTGAACCATGTGCACAGGGAAATGGGATCCACATAGGGGTGCCGGTGAGGATAGGGGCTACATCATGACATATAAGGATGGGGTAAATAATGTTGCGTCCAAAAGCCTTGGAACTATGGCCCTGAACAAAGCCTCTCACCATATATTTTGCAATCACCAAAAAACACAGGGAAAAAAAAACTGGAAGAGGAGGGGAGAGAATAAGTCTCACTTAGGAGAGATAAGTGATTGAACATTGAGAGGCAAAGAAGAGGCGATAGGGGCTCCCACTGTGTGTGGGGAGGAGGGAAAGGGGGTTGAGGGTTTCCATGTTTTCCCCCTTGAGCAGGACAGCAGAGTCCTTCCCCCCTGGGCTCATAAGAACATAAGAACGGCCATATTGGGACAGATCTAGCCCAGTATCCTGTCTTCTGAGGTGGCCAATACCAGGTGCCCCAGAGGGAATGAACAGGTAATCATCAAGTGATCCACTCCCTGTCACTCATTCCCAGCTTCTGGCTAACAAAGGCTAGGGACACCATCCAAGCTCCCCATGTGCTTGTGGGTGTTGCATTTCCCCTGGGGCTGCACCATAGGTTGAGGTGGCATGGATTCCCTTTGCTCCCCTGGCTGCAGGGAGCTCCCCATCTCCCCCTTACCATCTATGTTCTCCCAGTTGCTCATGTGTTACAGGTTGCAGCCTGTGTCCTTGCAGCCCAGATCAGGCTCAAGACAGTAGGACTCCAGCTGGGAGTGGGCATTCCTGTATAGCTTGGGGATGGAGGAGATGCAGCAGGAAGTGGTGTTCCCCGTCTTCCTTCACTGCCTAGTTCCAGCTGCCCGGTCAGGCACAGGAGAATGCAGGGGAGCCCATCACCAGTGGTGGCGAGAAACCATGGGCAGCAGCAAAGAAAACAACAAGCAGCAGAGGAAGAGGCAGAGACTGCTGCCGCTCCCTCCAGCTGTGCTCACTGACTGATCCCTGAACTGACTCATGCAAGATGACTTGCTCCAAGCACATACAGCAGAGCAGAGGGCGCAGCAGCTAAATCATCCTGCCCTAGCACCATGCGATTTTTCTGGGAGCCCCTAAATTGGCTGAGGCCCCTGAGCATGGGCTCAGATTAATCCGCCACTGAGAATAATCCTTTACAGTGGAGAATCCGGCAACAAATCTTTTGGGAAGAGTATCTATTGCTCATGTAGTCGAATTTCAAAGAACTATACTCCCCCATGCAAAAAATGTGTTTTTTCCCCCTCCAGTTGATATCGCTAAGTTTATTCTATTTTTAGTCACTTTCTTATATTGTGCCCATCACAATAGTATCTGGTGTGACAAAGTGGCAGTGATTGCTAACTATACTGTACCCAAATTAAATCAAATAGTTAGCATATACAGCTGACCACATAAACCATCATGTGTGGACATTATTTCATACAACTACTTATAAGCGAGTACCAGTGGAGTAGAGGTGGTTGAAAATTTTCAAACAAAAAAATGAACATACCTAAATACAAAATTTTCACCATTTTTTCAGTCAAATCTACCAGTGGACTAACAAATGGATAACAATTACCAAAAGACTGACTTGCTCAAGTGAGTTTATGTCCTTTTGTGTCTGTTTCCCATCTGTAAAATGGGGATAATATTTGACTGCCTATATCAGACCGGTGTTGTGACTGTCAACTAATTAATATCTTTACAGTTCTTTGAACATATAAAAGCACTCTGAGAAGTAATTTTTAAGAACTAATATGAAAAGTAAATGGGAAGTATTTTTCATCAGTGTTCTCCCCCATTTTTTCACATTTCACAACATCTGAAGATTCAAGTTCGTTTTATTTATTTTCTAACACTGCTTGCTTCATTTCTCTCTTAACTGTGGATTAACTTTGATGAGTTGTTTACTCCATCTCTATCTCCTGTTGGATTCTAAGTGCTCTCTTTTCTTTATAACAATCTTTGCTCTTTAGGAAGCACTGATACTCCATTGGGGAAATGTTATCTCTGAGTTTGTTGGTATTGAAAGGTCAAGCCTCACACCTTGAATGCAAAACCCAGTTGATATTGATTAATGGCTGTGTGTACGGGACTGAGGAGGGGAGCACAATATCAACTTGTTGCCATTTACATTCAAAGGCAGCAGAAACAACCATTGTCCAAAGTCACCCAACACTTAGTTAGAATTAGAGCAACTTGAAAATTTTTCTATGCAACAGCTGTGTGTTGAAAAATGCAGTTTTATCTAAATCAAAACATTGTGCTGGAACATATTGATTTTGACAGTTTTCTATGGGAAAAATTGAAATAAATCATTTTTACTTTCTCATTTTGATCATGCTGAAGTATTTCATTTTGATTCCTTTAGTATACTATTATATATTATAATGTTTTAACATGATCAAAATGACATATTTCCATAGTTCCAAATTGATTGGGGGCGGGGGGATTTTCATTTTAATCTATTTGTTCTGATTTGTAACGTCAACAATTTTTGAAATGGCAGACCTTCATGTGGAATGGAAATTCAGGTTTCCATCCACTCTAGTCAGTGTATAACATATTAATAAATGCAAGTATTTTAAACCAAAACCAATGCCTTTAAAAAGAGACAGCTTCTTCTACAGCCATTTTTTTTCACCTAAAACACTACTTCCTGCATTTCTTTCCACCTTCTGAGATACATGCAGCCTTTTAATATTCCCCAGTGTGGTAATGAAGTCCTCTTCCTCTGACCGATTTAGTTAAGAGTCCCAGTTCTGCTTCCTTTCCACACCTGCTGAGATAATATGGTGCCAAGGAGATGGCAGGATGAGTTTTGGGATTCCCCCATTGGAACTGTGAAGGCCCTGTGCATGTGATTATTGTAACTCCTGCTTCTTCCCCAGACACCAACCCCAAAACACACCCACAGGACATAGACCCTCTACCTGGCATCCCCTTCTGAGAGCTATAACCCACTGTCCAACAGCTGAACCCCTCTGAATGCAGTAGTGAACCTTCAGAACACCTAGTATTTAACCACAATCCTCCTGCTTCAGTGCATGGCTTGTGGGCTGCAACATCCTGGGTTGCTTCTCCCTTGTAGATTGGAGGAAAGTGGCCATTGAGCACAACAGTTGCTGCCCTTTTAAAACCTTCAGTGCCCTTTGTCAGGTGACACCTGTGCCAGCTTCTTCATATGAGCACAACCCTCTGCCACATGACAGCTGCTCTCGCTGCTAAACCATCGCTTCTGTGCAGGGTATGTACTATTAAGTCCTTCAGGAAGTGTAGAGATATGCAGTCTTTGGATTTCCTGTGACATATTTCCTGCTGGGGGCAACCACAACAAAGCCCAGGACAGGGTATCTGAAGGCTGCAACTATACAGATTAATGGGAATGTTGTTATCTCAGTTCTGTTCATAATAAAGAGTTTATCTTGACACTGGTCTCTGCTGGTCAATAAGATATGACATGGCACCAGAAGCGGAAGAGACAGCGTGCTGGAAGACCCAGTGAGGTAACATTATGATGGCTGCTACAGAGCCTGTGAAATTGCATGCAACTCCTCACCAGCCCCGAGAATCAAAGGGAATGCTAAAAATCCTTGGAAAGGATCAAACATCGATCTGAACTGTATATGAAAGCTATAGGGGCAAATAAACTGGAGGATGAACAAAGGATTGCTCTGCTTTTAACAGGCACAAAAGCCCTAGATATATATAAAGCATTCCATAAAGATGGTGGTGTGAAAAGAGAGGAAAGCTTTGAAGAAATAATGAAAATGTTTGAGAATCACTGTATCTCTAGAAAAACATTATTTTTGAAAGATCTGTGTTCAGGATGACAGCATAGAATGAAGGGAAAACAGTAGAGGAGTTTGTCACAGACTCAAAACTAACAGAGTCAATCTCATTAAAAAACACTAATTAAAGACCAGATTATCCTGGGATGTAACAATAAAAAGTTCATGACTGGTTACTAAGAGAGATGGATCTGACTCTAGAAAGAGCAATACACATATTCCAAGAAGCAGAAAAACAAACAGACAAATAAAAAGCCTACAGCGAGGCACAGACCATATGACTGAGAACCATAGCTAAATCAGCAAGGGAAACGTTCACAGAAGTTAAATTAGCAAAGGGCAGAAAAATAGAAAGCGTGAAACAATGCCTGTGATGTGGCAACCAGCATGAGTATTGGAAATGCCTAGCATTCAGGAAAATATGTAGAAACTGTAATAAGCCCAACCATTATGCTAAAATATGCCAAGAAAGCAGGAAAGTGCATGTATTATGTGCAAAAAATGAATTCCTCAAGGGAAGAGGAAGAGCTGTTCTTAAGCACAAAAATGAAGGAGGCCAAAAACTCAAAAAAAAGGCTAATTAAAAATGTGCACAATGGCACTTTTGTAACACACAAGATAGACAGTGGGGCACAAGTAAATGCATTCACAGAAACTGAGGTGTAAGGAGCACATACAAATGGGCAACTTAAAAATATTTGTGAAAGACTATAAAGCAGGAATAATTCCAGAGTGGGGTGAGTGCACACTGACACTAAAAAACACAGGGAAAATAATAAAACATGAATTTTTGGTGGTAAACAGGGGCAAGCAACCAGTCTTGGCAAACACCTAGTGTGAGAAGCCTGGTCTTGTTAAGAGGACGTATAGCATAGAGAAACAGAAGGACACCCTTTAACTAGATATGAAAGTTCCAATAGCATCATATGAAGATGTATTCACAGGAAATGGGTGCCTCCCAGTAACATATAAAGTAGAGATAAGAGAAGATGCAGAATCTGTGGTACATTCTACATGAAAAGTTCTACAAGCCTTAAGAAAGAGGCTAGGAAAAGAGCTTCAAAACTTCACAGGAAATGGATGTATCATTTGGAGACTAGAAGAACAGATTGGCTTCCACCTCCACTTGCCCACAAGTATGAACTGTGATCTGAGCTATCAGATTCCACAAATTAGGTGCATCTGCAGGAAGTTGGCAGATCCCCCTGTATACAGAATCCAAGATCTATATTTACAACACATCATTTGACTGATATTGATTCCTATGACTACCTTTTGGAATATGTTCAGCTCAAGCAGTATTTCACCCTACAGTGAGCTGGATGCTAAGGGTCTAGCAGGCATGAAAGCATACATTGATGACATAATAATTTGTCAGCAGTGCCATTAAATATCAAGAACTGAGGAGAGTAATGGAAATTATGAGAGCTGATAACCTTAAATCGAATAAGGTCAATGTCAATTTCAGACAGTGGAAGTAACATACTTGGAGAGAGACTGACCAAAAGAACCTTGTCTGATGAATCAAAGATTCAGGCAATACTGAACATGTTAAGAAAAGTGAAGAATGAGCTGATGTACAAGGTGAAAACAATTCACAAACGGATCCTGTTACTGACCATGAAATTGAACAGTCTGTTGCAAAGAATTGCCTAATGAGGGTGTGGAATGCAGCAGGTTGCGAAGAGTGCTGAAATGCCCTAAGGAGCCTGATCAATTCATGTCCAGACTGCTTTAAAACAACTTAAGTGTTGCTAAGTCAATGGTAGTATTTATTAAATTAAACTAACAAACTGCAACAATGTTTCAGTTCAGCAAAGAGATCTACAAAAAAGGGAAGATGTGCTATAGAGTAAGTCCTTCAGGAAGTGTAGAAATGCCACACTTCCTTACATGCTGTAGGCAGTCTTTGGTTTCCCTGATATATTCTGCTGTGGGTGACACAAAACAGCCCAGTACAGGGAAGTCACATGTTGCAGTTACACTGAGCCATAGAAAGTTTGTTACCTCCATAGTTTTATTCATAATAAAGGGTTTATCTTGACACCCATCTGCTCATAAGATACTACAGAGCAAATATTTTGGTTAGAGTGAACAATTTCCAGTGATCGGACACTTAAAGTCTGAGACCCTCATTGTCAGTTCTGAATCTAAGTGCCTTCATTCCAACATGGAGGCAAACAAGCAACAGAGAAATCAAAAAGCTGCAGATTCAAAATGGAGTTTGCAACCCGACAGATACATAAAATTCACAATTCATATATTGTATAGACAGATTCCCACATCATCACAATGTGTATTTTGCTTTTGCTGTTCCTTTTTTTAATCCCTTGTCCTGTGTACCAGCTGGGAACGGATCCTGTTTTCATTAGGGTGGCTTGCCTTAAGATACTGACAAAGTAGGTAAGGTAATATCTTTCATTGGACCAGCTCAAAAGCTTGTCTCTCTCACTAACAGAAGCTGGTCCAATAAAAGATATTACCTCACCCACCTTGTCTCTCTAATATATTTGGACTGATACAACTACAGCAATACATGCCCTAAGAAGTTCCAGGCTTTATCCTGAACACTGTCTGGATTCCACCTGGCTGCATGTTTGGGCTAGTTGCTTCTTTTCTGTCCAGTTGTAACATTTTCTGTTTTAGTTTTCATTACCTTGCTAACATACCTTTAGATAAACATCCTAGAAAAGGATTAAACAAACAAACATGCTAAATTCTTCTGTAGGTCAGTGTACTAAGTATTTGCTAATACTGCACAATAAGACAACGTTAAAACACAAAATCTATAGAGGTCTTAATTAGACAAACAAAGTGATGCATTATGCTGGAGACAGGCTGATAAAGGATTGAAACACAACCTACCTTTAGCAGGCTGAATTTAAACTAGCTGTTTTGACCTGTGCCCTGATACATTTGGATGGAATAACCTGAGGGATTTGCCCTCAGGCAAATGTCCCCTGATGAGAAATCTAGCTGGAGAACTGGGAGGTATTGCTCCTAAGGTATCAGTTGTTGGAGACTCTTGTTGCCTCTGACTCTCTAGGTATCTTGTAATCTTGCTCTTATAGTAGAAGGGGGCAAACTAAGGCCCGTGGGACCATCCTGCCCAGCCCCTGAGCTCCTGGCTGGGGGGGCTCGCCCCGGCCCCTCCCCAGCAGCCTCAGCGCACTGCACCACCAGCGCTCTGGCCCACTGCTCCTGCCGCACAGCGCAGCAGGCTCCAGTATGGTAAGGGGGTGGGGAGCAGGAGATCCCAGGGGCAGTCAGGGGACCGGGAGCGGGTGGTCAGGGATCAAGGAGCCGGGGGGGGGGGAGGGTTGGGGATTCTGAGGGGGGTGGGAAGTGGGAAGGCTTGGAACAGGGCAGGGCCCAGGCTGTTTGGGGGGCACAGCCTTCCCTACCCGGCCCTCCATACAGTTGGACAACTCTGATGTGGCCCTCAGGCCAAAAAGTTTGCCCACCCGTCTTATAGTATCAGCAACTACTTAACAGCTACAGCTGGGCACATATTTTTGTATCAAAACTTTTTTTGGCAAAATATGCCGAGTTAGTGACACTGAAACATTTAATCAATCTGTGTTGATTTTGCTGAATTGTTTTGGTTGAAATAAACTTGAAAAAAATCTGAAAAACAGTCAAAAACTGTGGTTTTGTTTTCAGAATGAAATGTATGATTTTTTTTTTATTTTAAATGACTTTTCATTGTGAAATTCCTTTTAAATATATTTTAAAATGGTTACAATTAAACTTTTTTGAAAAAAGATTTCCATGCACCAAAATTTTTGAAAAACTTCATTTTTGGTTCAACCCCAATTTAAAAATAAAAGATGAAGAACGGCCAGAGAACTAAAATTCCATTATTCACTCAGCTCTGTTGACAACCATGTTACCAGTTCTCAGGGAAGGAACATGTAAGGCAGGTACCGTGTATCTAAAAATACAACATATTAGAATGTTTGACATTCTCTGTAATTTTGGTGGTGTTTGACTATTCTGTATTTTCCTCTTTACCCTAATAATGATGCTGTACCAGCAGTGCAGTACTTTTTTATTATTATTATTTTAAGGTGCAGGGATGTGACAATAAAATATAGATAAGTAAATAAAGCAATGGTCTGTCTGAACTTATTTGGTCTAAACTTTGGGGCATTTATACATTGTAATGAGAAACAATTGGGTGGATGTTTTGCTGGGTAATTCCACTTTTCGGTTCATTGAAGGGACAAGGTGAAAACACAGGAGGTGTTCTGAACAACGTGATGGATGCCTTCTCATTCCATCCTGATAAAAACCACTATCTGCCATTTACCCAGGTAGAGTCTCAGGAAGAACATTTTACACATGGAAAACTTTAATCACACCTAAAGCACTATAAATGGCAATATCATAAATGCAAAAAAAAAACCACCTTTACAAATGGCTCTTAATAATCCTTTGAAGTAACAAAGTTGTATTTTATTTCAGTACTCGCCTTCCTCCTAATGTATTTCCATCCCAGCTCTTGATCACCGCAGAAACTATCCAAAAAGGAAAATGATACAGAATCATAGAAATGTAGGGCTGGAAGATAACTCAAAAGGTCATCTAGTCCCATCTATCGTGCTGTGGAAGGACCATGTAAATCTAGACCATCCCTGACTATAAATGGTTTTCAACAACATGAGAATATTCTTAGGGAACTGGACTGGGGGTTTATGTTTAAAGTTACATTTTTGTCTATATTGTGGGAATTTTGTTAATGTGGACCAGATTTGTGCACAAATTCCTCACATGGAGCAGCTGGTATAATACATAGAATGAAATCCTGCCCCTTGAAATCAGTGCCTTCAGGGGCATTAGTATTGACTACAATGAGGCTAGGATTTCATCCATAGACTTGCTGGGCTAAATTCTGTTTGGAACACTTTCAGAAGCAAAATTCCCACTGAAATCAGTGTGTATTTTGTCTGAGGAAGAACTGGGAGTCAGATAGTTCTCCTCCATTTGTATTTGTGAAGGGGAGGAAAAGCCATTGGTAATGGGTGAGAAGTGTGGAAGGAAGAAATGTGTAGCATACTGCCCCTCACTCAAGCCCTTGGAAGACTCTTCAGGACTACTACATACTTAGGTGTCTCTGGTGGAAATGTCAGGGCAGGAGTGTGTTCACCCATTCTACATGGCATGGTCTCTTCTTAAAGTTGCAGAAATACAATCAAAGGGGCTAGTGGAATGATATTAGGTGCAGCTTGATGTGCTATCTCATGCCAATAAGGGATGCAGGATTACATCCAGACTGTCAGGTTACAGAAATGATGATAGGCTAGGTCTATCTACAGATCCTCCATAATCATAGTATGTGAGCACCTCGCAAAGACAAATTTCAAGACCAGAGGACTGGGAAACAAACAAGAAAAATAATGTAAAAATTACAGACAATGCCTCAGTTAAATACAACCAATGAGAGTAAAACACTTGAAAACACACCTGACAGCAAAAAATTGGGGCTGTTAACAGTTTTGATGTTGGCTGCTTAAAAAGACACAAATCCTAAGCAATATATTATACAGATTAAACAAAGAAAATAGTCAGTGACAGTAAAAGCAAAGATTGCCATGAATATATAATAGAAAGTTGCATTTCATTAAGTGTTAGAATATACAGACGTTTGAACAATTCACTAGTCATCACATAAATACTTGACTCTCAAAATTCCTTCACTAACAATGCCTCGGCATCCATAATTAAAGAGCTGAAAAGAATGTGCAGCATCAAGTGCACCACCATTCAGCAATTTCAGTATCAGATTTGATAAACCCCTCTTAAATGACTTTCTAATAGAGAAAAAGCTTATAAGAGAAAGCTGTCAAAGGAATAATTCTGCCTATCACAAGTCTATACATACCTCAAATTCATACTGAAGAAAATTTAACTAAAGGCTTGGAAAAAATATGCTTTTAACTACCTGTATTTTTCAGTGTAGAGTTTGATTTCTTAAGCATATTTGATTTAATATTAATACAGTATGTTTTACTAGGAGATTTATTTAACATTGTAAGAAATTGATTGGTCCACTATCTACCAGATAGTACACGAAGTACCTGATATAAAAGACAATGTATCTAATTCAATAAGGCATAGTTTAATTCCACAAATTTTTGCTCTTTTCTAATAAAGATGTACTTTATTTCATCATACAACATAACAATTTCAGTTTAAACTTTATTAGGTCCACTGCAGTGTGCATTAACTATCAAGTAAATCTGGTTGAATAAGGAAAGAAAACTGGTTTTCAAATGTATTAGTGAATATACCAGTTGACTTCAATGCACTGTTCTTCATGGGCCATACCTGTAATTATTCATGAAAGTTTGAACAGCTGGAATGAACTCCAATTAGCAATGGAAAGAACTCCAATTAGTTGTGCTCCAAACCTGGTGGGATGCATGATTAACTAATTACCCCCTGGTCAGAGGAGGTAGAGTTAGGCTGTATAAGCAGACTAAGGGGGCTCAGCTGGGGAGATATTACAGAAGAGATAGGTCTCACTGGCAAAGAGAAGCTCTGAGACCAGATAGGTAACAATAACAATATAGAAAAAGGTGTGAGTTCCTTGGGAGAAGCCCTGAAGTAGAGGCAACAAGGAACTATACTGAAGCCTGAGAGGAAAATCCTGAAAGCCAGAAGGGCTATTAGTTTGAAGGTTTATTTGGACTTTTTATTTCATCTTGTTGATGCTCCTCAGAAGGGGTGTAGAATTTATATAACTTAGCTGGAAGGCTAAGTCATTGAACACTGAGATGGAGAGTCAAGAGAAGATGCAGGCTGAGAAAGGCCCATTGCATTGTGGGAGATCCTGATAGTGGGTTTCCAGAGTTGAGAACCCCTTGCAATGCCAGATCCAGGAACAAGGGGGCATGCTAAGAGTGAGGATGCATGCTCACAGGAGACTTTTGCTAAAGAAACATTTTCTTAAACAACGAGGATGCTGTTTGTAAGGCAGGGGGCTAACATAGACCCATACACCAAAGAATATTGACCAGCCACAGGATTTCATTCCCTTTTCTTCAGGGCTATGGTTTAAGTTCCTCAGGAGAAATAAACTGTTTAAGGTAAGTTTAACATGCTAATTATGTCCTTTCTCCCTGACTCAGGGTCATCTTTGGGAGCCTACCTACTCCTTCAAGCTCTTAAACTCCTTCCTAGCCTGCTCCCTACAGCATTGCACACTACAGACCACATACCTGGGAACTGCATATGAACTTCCCTTGATCCAGGAACTCCTGCAGGAGTCTGCGTACTCCCCACATAGCTTCCTTTGCAGCCAACCTTCTGTTTTTTTGTGAGAACCTGGTGATCTTCCAGATACCACCTGGCATCACAGCATAAGCTGGAGGACAACTGATTAGTCACGTTTGGAGACTAAGCCCAACTCCCTTAAAGGCCACAACTACCCTCTAACTGTTCCTCTAGTTAGAGGAATTTCATATAAGCTAGAATTTTTTTTTTTTTAAATTACTGTTGAATGGGAATTTCCCATCAGAATGATTTTCTGACAGAAAATGCAGTTGTTTTGAAATTTTCCTGAAGGAAACTTGAAATTGTGCATTTCCTGAAAATTTGATTTTCCATTGGAAAAATCAAAATGGACATTTCATTTCTAGTCACTACAGCCTTGAATTAGAATATTTTCTTTTGTTGTACTTTTAAGTCATTTTAAGAGAACGCTATATTGCATTTCCCTATTGATATACTCTCTTATGGGAATTGTAATTTGGGCTCCCATTGCCAGACTCCCTCGAGAACTATGTCTCCAATAATGCAATGTGGATTTTCCTCTGACCAAGTGGTGGCGTGCTCATCTGAGTCACATGACTCTGGGTGCATCATGGGAGCTGTTGTTCAGCCCGAGGAGCTTGGTGTATAGGAGATAAAGGGGGCATCAGGCTGCTGAATTACAGCTCCTATGAGATAATGTGACACATTGGGGAAAAATACAACTGAATGGGAACTGACACGAAGTAAAGCATTCTGAGCCAATTCAGCAAACCAAAATGAAACCTATGGATTAGGGAAATGATCACAATTTTTGAAAAAAAATATTTTGATACTTCCAAATTAAAACCTCTTGGAATTTCCCTCCCACAAAAAAAAAAAAAAACACCTCTTAAATTTCTTGTTGACTTCTACAGATGAAGTATGAGAATTTCCCATGGGATGGAAACTCTGAATTTTCCTCATCTCTATTTTTAATTATTTCTGAGGTATACCCTTGTTTGTATTAGTCAGCAAAGTTTATATTGATTTAGTGATAGTCTGTGGATTCATTCTGAATGTTATTTCTCATTGCTTCAATAAGTATTCCGTCTTGCTAACTTTTATATAGAAACGTTTTGCTTCACGTATGGTGTAATTTAAAGAATCTTATTGTAAAATACAAATCACTTTTCATTGTGGTAAAGATCTAACTTTGGTTTTATTTGGGAGACTCTCTGTATTCTGAATCTTAATTTGATTATATTCATTTGGTATTCCTTTAATGCTCATTCTAGGAGAAGATGTTGATGTGACAATTATCTTTTAAAATGTTGTTTCAGGATATCATGTATTTAAGACTTTGGGAATCAAAGGGAGTTGCATTAGTACTATTATATATATATTTTTTTAAATCTGTGTATTCTTGTATGAGAATTTTAAATTACTGGGTTTTGAACAGATATCTGGGAATCCTTCATTTATGCGTGTGTTATGGTTATATATAAGTAGTGAAGGGGTTATTTCACCGGTCCAGAAATACGTTGATATATGATGTGATAATATAGGTCTCGTAAGTGAGTTGTGCATTCATCCATAAATAACATGGAAATTAAAAACTATGTAATTTACAATGAGACTAGTGAATATGCAGGCTCTCCTCCAGCAAAGTAGTTAAGCACACACTTAAAGTTAAGCATAAGCTTAACAGCTTTCCTGCTCTGGGGCTTTAAGCATCACCAACCATCAATAATCTGGGAACAGACAAGAAAGAAGAGAACTGTCAGAGAACTGTTCCTTGAGAACAGGAACGCTATCTCTGTTGGTGTGCAGAGGCACTTTAATTAGGGATTCAAATTTGTATTAAAGTGCCCACAATAAATCAGGCCTGTTGGATGTGAGTTTAAATGAGATTGGATTAACATGACACGTTTAAGGTGCTGTTCTGGGGGGTAAATATCAATTGATTATATTTATCCTGGTTTTGTATACATATGGAGCCCCAAACACCTTCCAAATGCTTCTAACCGCTTAGAGAAACCATATGCCAAATTCTTCTCTCACGTATATAGGTACAAATTCTATCGTAGTCTCAGAAAAATGACACAAAAAATGGCCCTCATTCTATACTGCAAAAAAGAATTACCTCTCATCACTGAAAAGCACAAATGAATACAATTTCACTGTGGTGAAATGTCAGAAACAGTTCAGAGCAGGTTAAAAAAAAAGGAAATAAATGATATATAAATAGATATAGGATGAATTTAGGGTTAGCAGAAAGTAATTATCCAAGTTAGATTTTTGACTATGTAAATAAACCTATTTTTACAAAAACTGCTATGAGATTTTAGATGCCGATGAGTGGTCTGAATCCTGATGTTACATGTAATGTGAAAGATGACAACTCTGGCAGGCCAGTGTCTTCCTATAACTGTTGGTGTATGTTGTGACTTAAGCCCTGCACACTAGAACAGAATGTCACTTACTGAATCACAAACACCAGCTGGTTCCCATGATCCAATCATGATTATCATGTGAGACCTGATAGCAGTTTGAGATAATATAGCTTCCAGCTGTTAAGAATATTTGATTTTTCTAGCTTCTGGCATTTACTGAGTTTCTTCCAGTCTGTCTTCCGTTTGGCCCCTCTAACTGGCTTTTTCAAGAAATTATTTAAATGTAAACATTTTTCAGTTCACATAGTGCAAGAAATCACCATTCTGGATATCATGATGTTCTAAAGCCCTTAGATAAGCAGGTTAATATTGCTCCCCATAAAAATCCATTTTTATTCCCAAAATGTGACACAGGAAAAAGTACATATAATGGCAGAACATATTTTATCTTTCCCTGGAAGAACTGAATAAGTGACCCCACATCCCAGTGTTCAGGGTGTCCCAGCACTCATGACCAATGGCTCTGATGTGTCCAGCGATATTTTGGTTGGCTGGTCCTTCGAAGGACAGGCTGGTACTGCTGAAGAGTCAGATCCCAAACTCTTAGATGGAGCTGGCAGATGCCTGTCTTTATGTTTAGGAGATGGAGTTGCAAACAGAATGATGGATCCTTTTTATTTTGTGCTTTACCTTCCTGTTTGGGAGTCTTAAATGGTCTTGAGTCCTTAGGATCTTCATTGGAAAGGCTCTCCTGACCTGCATGGGGGCGTCTTATTTTAGGAACAAACCTAGGTTTCCTTGTAACCATGAGCATGTCCTTTGCTTTCATGAAAAGCTCTGGATAACGAGTCCTTAGACTTAGAAGCTGTAGGCTCCTCTCCCAAGATCATGCTCAGAGGGGTGCTCTCTGACCTAGAACAGAGTAAGGTCTAACAGCCTTCTCCACAAGTCTATCTCATTATTTTTATTGTCTGGTGCTCAGTTTCAGAATGCTTGGGTTTGGCAATACTGGGTTGACTAAGCTTCTAAACCTGCCATTGAATAAGAAATCTAAAAAAACGAAAGGACTTTGCCTTATGTATTTGGATGATATGCGATAAAACACACAACTGTTTGGAACATGAAGAAATCAATGTGCACAAAACAGCCACTAGTTTTCCTCCTCTTAAACCAAATGCTCCACATTCAAAATTATTTTCACTAATTACTTGTTAACTGGATGAATCATCGAAATGTAGGGCTAGAAAGGATCTTGAGAGATCATCAAGTCCAGGCCCCCCTCCCTTGCTGAGGCAGGTGTTTGTCTAACCTGTTCTTAAAAACCTCCAATAAGAGAATTCCAAAACCCCCCAGGGAAACCTATTCCAGAGCTGAACTACTCTTCAAAGTTTTTTTTCTCCCCCCTAATATCTAACCAAAATCTGTGAATAATGTCCATGTGATAGTTCGTTTTACTGTGCACAAGTTTTGTCACTCCTTGAGCAGGTTCTTATTACCTGAGTAGTGTCACTGAAATTAATGGATCTACTTAGCATGAATAAAGTTTGCAAAAGCTGGCCCACAATGATGAATATATTTGTTATTTCTTTCTAATATTGATTAGAAATGTTACATTGGTCTGTCTAGCATTGCTTAGTAATGTGACCTTATTTTTTTTCTCTTTAATATGTTTGGTTATTGAATAGAACTCATCGGGAATTTTCTGACAAAACTGGAACTGTTCAGGGGAAAAGGTCAATTCTGACTAATCTCCAGATTCTTTTTTTTTTTAAGTCCCATTTTGATATTTTTGCAACACATTTCAACTTTTTGTTCTGAAATTTTAGTTGATTTATTTTAAAGAGTTAGAAACACGGATCAGCAACCTTTAGCATGCGGCCCACCAGGATAAGCCCCCGGCGGGCCGTGGGCCAAAGGTTGCCGATCCCTGACTTAGAACAATTAAGAAGGTCAAAAGTGAAAAAAAAATCAGTTATAAAACAAAACATTGCAATTAACTTTGGGGGAGGGTATAACTGCTTCATTAAAATTATTCAGATTTTTACATGTTGTACCAATATGAGATGGGTAAACTGTCTCAAATCTTGAAAATTCTCACAAGTTTCTCACTTAGCTGCATTATTTATGATACTTTTTTTATTTTAAAAACATAACAGAAACAGACAGGGAAAAAAAATCCACTGCACTACCAGAAGTAAAATCATACTGAGCATTTCATAGGGGTGTGACAACAGCAGGGTGCTAGTAATGCAATGGTATTGTTGAGAAATCACAGAAGAGTTGGGGTACTTTAAATAAGCATGTGGAATATATATATTCTGAATTCATTGCTCCAACAAGAAGTCTCTCCTTCCTCGGTGTAAAGGAGCGTACTCACCCCTGCGGCACCTCCTGCTGGTCATTGGGAATTAGCTCTTTTCCAGCCTGGAGCACCCTCTGCAGGCCAATGATCCATACAGCTCTGGCCCCCCATGTCCCTCAGACCCCATGCCCCTTTCTCTGGGGTTCTGCCTCCTTGCAGTACCCCCATACTCTGCCTCTGGGTCTCCCCTTCCTGGGGAACCCCAACCCACTATCCACACTTTGCCTCAGTCTGGGTTACTGCCAGTCATCACCAAGCCCCCGCTCCCTGGGGCAGATTGCAGTGTAAAGAGCACTCATCATAGGCAAGGGGGTTTGGAGCTGTTGCCTTCCTCTGCCTCCCAGTACCTCTATGGGCCTTGGACCAGGCCCTACAGCCTGAGGAGTTGCCAGCCTGAAGCACCCCAGCTCAGCCTGCTCCTTCCCCAGCACTGCACCACACTCAATACCCTGGCAGGCAAGCCCTGCTCTCTCCCACCCTGGAGAAAGACTCCTTGGGCCGCTGGCTACAGCCTTTTTATACAGGCCAGCTGGGGCCTGATTGGGGAAGCAGCCGCAGCTGGGCCACACCCCAATCAGCCATCCCCAGCCACAGCCCTCTCCAGGGCTGCTTTTAACCCCTTCTAGTTTAGGAGCAGGGTAGCCACTCCGCTACACTCGGTATCTTTTAATTTTAAATGGCTACAGCCATTTCTGACACGGCCTACAAATTATTTTTTCACCATCACCAGATGCAATCCTGAGCCTCCAGCTACAATATTTCTATATCAATGGTGTTAATATTCTGCTACCAATGCAACTAAGAGAGGATATGCTTTTATTGATATTTCCCTTTGAAGTGATATCCTAAAGCTTTCATTTTATTAATGTAAGTCCCTGCTAAAACCTCTCCTATCCCTGGTCACATATGAGGCAATATAAACTATAAAGGCATTGTTACTCACAGACATCAATAGAAAACCGCCATTGCCTGCAGCCATACCTCCTCAGCTCTTATAACGTAAACGGAATGAGAATAGTTGGTAATTGGAAAGGAGACCTCCAAGAAAAAGCCAGGAGCTGCAGGTGGGTGGCTGATGGTCAATAAAGTACTTAAACTTAATCTGAACTTGCAGAGTATTTGAAAAACCTAGGAAATCTTATGTAAGGGGACTGTTGCCCCCTTACTAACATTCAGTGTGGTGTTTTGGCTGGCTAGCTCCCAGTACTAAAAGGGGAAGGGTCTATGGGAAATTAGGACCCTGAGACTGACAGCCCCCAGGAACAATGGGGAGAGGCCAATGCTCCAGGCCAGCCTGAATGACAGAGTGGGTAGGCTAATCAAGGAGTCAGGAGGTCTCATCCTCTATGTGAGCTGGATTTGCCTGGGTCAGAGTGGGGCTGAGCTAAGGAGAAAGCAGGGGCCCAAGCTGAGCTGTGCCAGACCCAGTGAGAGCAGACCCTGTCCTGGGAGCAGAGCTGCAGCCCCAAAGCCAGAGGCACAGCCCAGAGAGAGCAGACTTGCAGCAACCAGAGCCAGAGGGGCCAGAAAAACAGCCCAGGAAGCAGGTTAGTGCTGGGAGCAGAGTCACAGAAGCAGCCTGCAGAGCAGAGCTGTCCTGGGAGCAGAGCTGCAGCAACCAGAGCCAGAGCGGCCAAAGAAGCAGCCCAGGAAGCTGGAGGCAGAGCAGCAGTGCAGAGACAGAGTGGTGCAGCTGTGGCTGGAGCTGTTGTGGTAAGCAGCTGGGAAGACCGAGGGGGACCCTGGGCAGGAGGCCCAGCACAGGGAGACACCTCAGCCAGGGGGCTCTGCAGGCCAGGCTTGCATCATAACCCCGACAGGGTGGGGCGATACTCGGAAGAAGGGTCCTACCACTTAGAGCCTGAGAATGTGTGTACACCACCAGAGCAAGTGTCCAACCCACAGCATCCCTGTAGTACAGCCAGGGCCTGAGAAGGAGGCCTGGGACTTACAAGGAACAGACTGAACTGCCCGGACATTCCAGAGACACTGTTTGTGGTGTTCCCTGCCATGGAGCGCGTTGATGTGTTTCCTTGAACCTTTCTCATTTTTCCTTATTCTTTTTAAATGTAATTGTTGATTAAATAACTTGCATTTGCTTTAACTTGTATGTAATGGTCAGTGGGTCAGAGAAGTGCCCAGTGCAGACAGAGTACCCCAGAGTGGGGACACCCTAGCCCCTGTCCTAGGTGACCACAGCAGGGTTGGGGGTCGAACCCCCAGGAATCCTGGGCCCAGCCTTGTTGGGGTTATGATAATGATTCTGCCAAACAGGAGAGTGGAAGGGGAGCTCTCAAGGGCAGGGAGACCATTGGGTAAAGGAAGTGGGAGCCAGGACTCAGATCCTTTCGCTAGCCCATTTCACCGGGGTAGTGCAGAAGCCAGGAAAGTTTCCCACAAGAGCGGGACTATTCCCCCGCTTACACTTACAAGATTTTAAGGAGGCTGGGATACTACATATGCCGCAGTAGAGAAGGAAATGGTGGTTTCCCAGTAGATACATGGCCTAGAATGGAGGTTCACAGACAGGTGACAGAGGACTGTGACCCCTATGCCTCTCCCATATTGCTAAATGGCAGGTTGGGTCACAGGGAGAGTGTGATCCTATTATTGTGATCCTAAGGTATGAGAAACAGTAGGACCATTGGCTGTGTGGAGCAGTTGCTGTTGTTATGTAAGGATGTGGGAGTGTCTATAGAGACAAAGGTAGGGCTGAACTATAGGGGCGGAGGTTGTACTCAGCACCAGGTGCTGTTTGCTGTCGTATTAGAGCAATATAGGATTGAAATAAAGATACTTTAGTTGTTAACTACAAGATAACTGTGCCTTTAGAAGCCCCTCCCCCACCACAGTGGCTTAGCTAAATGTGTGCATGCAGGATTGAGAGCCCGCAATTGCTACGCTATTTTTCCACATCCAATACTCTGACTTCTAAAACATCAATGTATAAGTCTTAGCAATTCAGAAAGACTTAATGCACCATATAATACAAATGTAAAAATGAAAGAGGACAACATTTAGCCCTTTAAGAAACTCTTACTTATGGTACAGAACACTTACCCATGTGAATACTCCTGTTGGAGCCAATGGAATCAATATGACTACTCATGTGAGCAAGTACTTACCAATAGATGAAACTAAGAGTGATGCACCAGGATTGTCCATCACTTGCGGCCTATTTTGAGAACTTACATGGTGCACAGACTATGTGCAGGCCCTCTAATAGGAGTAAATTTCACCCTTGCAGGCACAGTATATTGTCAACAGTTGTGTGAGTGCTTAGTGTTCATCTGAGCTAAATTGCAATTCCACAGGAAACAGCATGATGTGGTTGTTAGTCTATCTTCTATGCCTATAAGAATATTAGCTATGTTCCCCTTGTAGTTCATAGCTTTTCCACAGATGTTGCATCATTTAATTCCTTTCCAGTATAACTGTATACAGAGTTTCACAAACAAATAAGGATTTAGGTTTTAAAATCACTGACAGCAATAAGCTATTTTGAGGTATTAAAGCAAGATGTAGGAGGTGGAAATACACCTTTCAGTATTTCTTTTGAAGGACATATTGTAGAGTAAACTAAAATAATCCCCTAGGAGATGGTAGTATATTAAAAAGTTTGATAATAGCGTATTTTTTTCAAGAGGAGATTAATGCATACCTACGTTGTTGAAGCATGTGCTCATTTAATATATTCATATTTTCACATTTGGCATAATGTTCAAACATGACTTTTAAACATCATGGGCCTGACTCCATGCCAATTAAATTCTAAGGGAGTCTTTCCACTGATTCCATGGGGTGTTGGATCTGGCCCAATGGGCCAAATACTGAAATTCTGTCTAAAAGAAAGACTGAGTAAAAAGCATGCATCGGCTTTATTTACCTTACTGGAAGACATCTGTGAAGTTCAACAACAGGAAAGAGGACAGGGCAGAGATCCAACAAGGCTGCAGTTAGTATCAGCACAGTGCAAAGGAGTGCAGATTTTTTTTTATTGTAGTTTATTTTTTAAATTTTCCTGTAAGAGAGAAAGTAGCAGTAGATCAGGTATAAGAACAAGGTACTGAAAACACTAAGGGTCCCATCCATCCAAACACTTTGCTCCCATCCATGTCTGCATGATCAGGGGAGCAGGGAGTCCTGCCTTTGAAGAATGTTTCCCCATCCCATTGTGGGAGGGACCATCTTCATGGTCTGCAGCACCATTTAAAACTGGATGTTAAGGGGTGAAGCAGAACTTGTGCAGGACCACTAATGCACAGACTGAGACCTTGACTTCTGATTTTAACAGCTATTTTATGCTCTTGTGTTCCATTTGCCACTTGTGTTCCTCTCCTAGCACATGCAACCCAGCTCCAAGTGTACACATTTATAGTTGCACTTTAAAGACCCAGTGCATCATATAAAAACAATTTTAAATATAGCCTTGAGAGACATTTGACCTTAACACATTTTGCCAGTGTGCAGTGGATGAAACCAAAAATTAGTTAACCTGCTTGTAATACATCTTGCTACTTGAGATGGGTAATCATTCAGGCCTGTGCTATCATAAATTTGGAAAGCAAGTCATATTGAACATCAAGATATATTTGTAATGTTATTGGTACCTTCTCCAACTGATACTTTAATGATTGAAACACCTATTCTAGCATCTTTAGTTAGTGGTAAACAAAAACTAACAGTGCAAATATTCCTCAGCGGTATTACAAAATCTTTCTGTCTCTTTTGCTAAAATGACTTTGAAACTCCAATCTTTAATCCTGAGCCTTAAATTTCTTTGCTTATGTCTATGTCAAGAGTTCTAAACCAAGATCATACTGAATCAAATGTATTTTGCAATATCTAAGCAGAGTGAATGTATCTTGTTTTGTAAGTGGATCACAACAGCAATATACATTGAAAAGGCTTCAATGGAGCCACAATTTCACTCATGATATTCAAATTTCAAGTCACTTGAAAAAAGAGAACACTATCTATTATGCTCATACCAGAATGCTCAAATTCCAGAAGTTTCCAAGTGCCAAATCAGTTGTTGTATGAATTCTTCAGTTCATTCATTTGGGTGAAATTAATATCTGTGAAGAGGGCCAGCACAATGTTCATGTAACATTGAATTTCCATTAAAGTTTTCCAGTCAAATCTTATTTTCTGGACCTAGACCTCCAAAGGATTTGGGGCAGATTTTCAAAGTTAGTTAGGTGCTTAAAGATGCAGCTTGGTAATTTACAAAAGTGCCTGAACAGGGTAGGCACATAACTCCATTTGACAGTCAACTGGAATGAGACACTTGGCCTGCTTAGTTGCTTTGGTAATCCCCACTTGACACCTATCGGCATCTTTAGGCACCTAAATGTCTTTGGAAATCTAGCTCTGGGTCCTCAAGTGTGGCATAGCCTATATGTAATCTGCATAAGAGATTTTCTCCATTAGGGGGCAATTTTATCTTTTGAAATGTGGTCAGAAGAAGCTAGGTACAATTTTCATGTATATGCAAGAAAGACATGATGAAATAACCATTTGCACCACCAGCCAATTTTAAAAAATTACACCTTTAACAACTTGACATTTCTGAATTTAAAAAAATGATTTTTGTCCTATTATAGATAATTTTGTGACACACTAAGCTAAATGTTTGTACCTTTTATTTTATCTATTTCTTCCCATTTTCAAAAATATGCATATGAACATATTCATTAATAAATCAATGAAATTTATTTTAACCGCTGTCAACAGTCAAAGCCCACACCAGATAATGACTGCACACAATCACTGTGCTCTGCTGAATACTGATCAAAACAGCATATCAGCACCATGTGAAAGACAGTAAAAGATGGAATATTATCTAGGCTTGTTGTTGTTAGGCTGAAGCTAATTTGCCATGGTTAGAAAGCAGAGGGGTGTGTGGGTGAGCATTTGAGAAACATAAGGCTTAGAGTTGACATTTTTCAAGCCCTTTTTATTATTCAGTGCTTGACGGTATAATACAAATGTGGACTAAAGAAGCAGCAAAGACCTTGTTAAGACTGCACTTTTCAACGCTAAACATTAGATTAGCCAATAAATAATGATAGTCCTTATGAAAATTACATAAGAGAATAGTTTCTTTTTCTTTGAAGGATTACACCATCCTCATTCACAGGTCATTGTCTCCTGGATCATATGTCAGATATTATTTGTGACTAGAAAATCTGTTCTGACCTTTTCTCCATATTAAAATCCTTAGTAAATATTTTGGTTGTTTGTTTGTTCTAACTTAGCTGCCAGAGAGCTTGCATTAATTTAAATAATGAGACATTCACTTACCTTTCATTCAGAGTAGAGTCTCTTAGGAAACAAAGCCAGTATCATGACAGCTTGAATTCATGAGTGCAAAAATGTAATGTTTTCATCTATGGCTCAATCTTTGTATTTGTTTCTTATATGAATATGCATCCTGGCCATTTTTTGCCACTTTAATTTCATGTTTATTTTTAAGGCAGAAAATACATTTTTCAGATAGAATATTCAGTGTCAAATCAGAACTTAATGTGCAATTAACATTTGTTTACAGTTTGTTTGTTCTAAGTCATAGGACCGGAGATGAAAAGATTTTTACCACCACCACTGAATGCTAGAAATAAAGAATTGAACAGTGACGAGGAGGTGGTTTTGAAATCATCAACATCAAGTTCAGAATGCTAACACGTGGTCACAAATTTTTGTAGTTTTGCTGGTAGATAGGTTAGATTCTCCCAAAATAGGTAAGGGTAGATCATAACTTGGACTCCACACCCACCCAGGGAAGTAAAAGGCAGTTTGTGTGTGGGTTACTTAGGCCTTGGGTCTGGGCACGTGGGGTTAGGTGAGAGCTGGATAGGGGTTTACTCTCTGCCTGGAGCAGGTGGGGGGTGAGTGGAAGGGGACTGGATGGAGGTTCAGTTCTGTCCCCCAAACATGCCAGAATGAAGAGTGTTCTAATTTATTGCTTATATAGCTAAGCAACATGTTACTAAACCACCACCACACAAACTGCCTGCAGTGGAAAAGGGAGGGAACTTTCCCTTTCACGTGTATCTCTATGTCACAACATTTCCCTCTGCTATTCTTGGGGTGGTGCAATTTATTAATCTGGTTGGAAATTTTCCCATGG
Source organism: Caretta caretta (assembly GCF_965140235.1). NCBI lineage: Eukaryota > Metazoa > Chordata > Testudines > Cheloniidae > Caretta > Caretta caretta. The sequence goes on from NC_134207.1 coordinate 125,900,277, forward strand.
AACATTTTTCCATCAGAAAACATCAATTTCACAAAATCAATTTTTACAGTGGGATTTTAGAATCATAGAACAATAGAGTTAGAAGGGACTGCCAGGGTCATCTAGTCTAACTCCCTGCCAACGCGAGATGTCAAAGCTTCTGACAAACTGGGCAGGTTTCACAATTTCACAAGTGAAATTGACAAAGACTTAACGGCAGGTGGCCAAGAAACCAAAAAAGACAGTTTCAGTCTTTCTGAAACATTTTTTTCCCTGAAAACCCTTTTGTAGTGGGATCTCTATTCATCCCGGGCACATCCTTGTGTTCCTATGTGGGTATTGGATCCATTCAGGTTTAACATCCCCTCCCCCCCTTCCACCGTGGCCCCTCATCACTATCCAGGACTCACAGTACTCCCTCTTCATGACTCAGCCCTCCAGCCAGGTCGCTGTAGAGTCCTCCCCTTTCAGGATATCAAAGTACCACTGGATCACCTGTCCTCATGCCACTCCAAACAGTCTTCCAGTTCAGGTCCTCTGCCACTTTTCCAGCAGCAGGTAGGGGAACCCGAACTTACCTACTACTTCAGGTTCCAGTTCAGGGACCTTATGTCCAGTAACTACCATATATTTGCTCCCAGATCCTGTTGCCATTTCCCAGGACTTCTTCCTACTTCTATCCTCCACCCTACCTCTCTGAGTTTACCAGCCCAAACTCCTTCCTCCTAGGGATTAACTATAGGCTACTTCCCTCTTTGACTTCTTGTCAGACTCTGAATCACCAACACACTTCCCTTCTCCCAGGGAGTGATGGCAGACTACTTCCCTGCAGTCCTCTTTTGCTCTCATCTCACTGGCTTTAGCTTCATTATCCATTAGCTTTTACATTCCTGGATCACCCCCAGATGCAGCCTATCAGGTTAATTGCCAACTTGCTCTGCTTTGTGTGGGTTGGACACCCCATTATATGGTTCCACCAAAACAAAAAAAATGTGGTTTTGACATTTTGTCACTATTCAGGACATGTTTTTCCAAAATGCAAAAATTTTTCACAGAAAAGGATTTTCATTTTCTGGCCAGTTCGGTTAAGAAACTCTATTTAGTTTAACAAAGGTACAGTTAAGAGGGGCCTTCGTGACAATGTATGAGTAGATATAGGGGAGGAGATTTCTGATGGTAGAAAACTATTTAATGTAGTGAACAAAGACATAATGAGAGCCAATGGTTGGAAGCTGAAATTAGAAAAATTCAGACTAGACAGTCAGATGCACATTTTTAAGCAGTAAGGATAATTAACCACTGGAACAACTTACCTATGGATGTGGAAGGTTCTCTGTCAGTTGAAGTCTTTAAATCAAGATTGGGTGTCTTTCTAAAAGTCTAGCTCAGTCCACAGTTATGGGCTTGATGCAGGAACCACTGGGTGAAATTATGTGTCCTATGTTGTGCAAGAAGTCTCATTAGGTGATCATAAGGACCACTTTCTGGGCATAAAAATCTGTGAATCTATTAAACTAAAGTATATTTTATAATTTGCAAATAGAGCAGTTAAAAAACCAGATTAGGATTCATGAATTAAAGCAAAATTCATACTGAATTTTCATAGCCACTGGTCCACCTGTCACAAAGTGTATGAGTCATTCATCTCTTCTTAAAGACACCTTCCAGCATTTTTAGCTTGACTACTCTGCTCCCTTAGTAGCCACTTGTTATCATCAACATTTCTTTCTCAATTTGTGTCTGGCATTCTTGGCACAACATCAGATAGAAAGACATGATATATAATTTGAAGTTCTTGCCTTACGTGGTGCAAGTATCTGGAACATTTTTTTTCTCCTTACGCTATTCAAAATATAGTAGATCTCTCCTTTTCCCTATTTTTCTGTTTGTTTCAATATTTGTGTCTAAGTATCTGGCCAGATTTTACATTTTATACTTCTAAATAATTTTCAAATAAACTGCAGTTCCTACTTTGTTCTTTATGGGCTCTGTTGTGCAAGGTGCTGAGAACTGTGGCTCTGAGCCACCAAAGCACTTAAGTATTTGCTTAATTTAAAGCCAATGGGATTACTCATGTGCTTGAAGTGACGCAGACACATAAGTGCTTTGCTGAAAAGGATCACAGTGCTCAACAGCTTGTAGGATTGAGCTCTAATGGACATAACTGTGTTTTTTTTTCAAAGTTTGTATGGAACCTGGGTTATTGTAGGACTCAGACAACTCTGTGGGAACTACAAACTCTATGAACACTCAACAAAAACCACAGATTTCCACTGAGGTTCTGCATCCACATCAAGAACAAAATAACTCTATTTGGTCCTAAATTTGAAAACAATAGAGAATTTCACTCTGGTACTTTTCTAGTATGATTATGGATACATTGGAAATATAGATAGGATAGATGCACACTCATGAAATCTCCCTTGGAATCTATTCCCAGAATCCCTAGTTACACAATGATATGAGCTGCCAAAAGATCCCATAAACATCTTCTCCTGCACTATGCAGACTTTAGAATGAACTGCTTAATATATTCTACTCTTCTGTGTTACACAGAGACTAAACCAAACTACTAGAATTCAAATCTCCCCTCCCTCCTATGGTGTTGACATGTTCAGATTCAGGCTTTTGGCTAGGCTCATTATACGATCAGGTACCATCCATAACATCCAGCTCTATATGTGCATTCCAGTATCCACCCCATTATTTCCAAAGGATTGTGGTTTTCAGGCTTTATTTGTTCTCATCTCTAATCTTAAAGTACTAACTTTGAGTGAGGGAAACTTATACTATTGCAATTGGGAAAAAAGAGGCAGCTAAGATAATAATGTTGGTAGGAATGATGATGAGGAATAGTTGAAGGGAGTATTTTAAGACACAACCGTCCACTTACTCTGCCAACCTGCTCACTACTCAACGGCTGGCTGGCTGCCCTCCCCCATTCATGAATTCTTTTCCTTCTCATGGGCAGCAGCAAGACCGTGATGCTTAAAAGCAGAATAAAACTGTTCTGCCTCCACCTGGGTGGCCCCTGTCCACACTCAATGGTGTGCCTTGGGAACTTCCAGGAACAAACCCATTGTAATAATGCGAATAATAATACCAATTATAAATAATATACATCCAATAGACTTAAATCAGAGTTAAGCCCACCTTTACTTAACAATTTAAAGAAACAGGGTATAACAAACTAAGATTAAACATCACTATAATTAGGGTTGCCAACTTTCTAATTGCACAAAACTGAACACATTTGCCCCACCCCTTCTCCAAGGCCTGGTCCCTGCCCTGCCCCTTCTGAGGCCCCACCCTCACTCACTTTCACTGGGCTGGGGCAGGGAGTTGGGATGCAGGTGGGGCCGTGGGCTCTGGGGTAGGGCCAGAAATGAGGGGTTCAGGGTGCAGGAGGGGGCTCCGGGCTGGGGCAGAGGTTGGTGTGCAGGAGGGGATGCATGGTGTGGGCTCTTGGAGGCTGTTTGGGTATGGAAGGGGATTCCAAACTGGGGCAGGGGGTTGGGGTGCAGGTGAGGGTGCTGGGTCTGGGAGGGACTTAGAGTGTAGGAGGGGCTACAGCTTACTACAGCCTTCAGTGGAAAATACAGTGGGGAGATTTATATACACAGAGACCATGAAACAATGGGTGTTACCCTACACACTGTAACCAGAGTGATCAGGTAAGGTGAGCTATTACCAGCAGGAGAGCGGGGGTTGGGAGGGAAACCTTTTATAGTGATAATCAAGGTGGGCCATTTCCAGCAGTTGACCAGAACGTCTGAGGAACAGTGTTTGTGTGTGTGTGGGGGGGGCGTGTTCTGCTTTTTTTGGGGAGGGGGGTTGCTTGGAATTGTGGCATCCCTTCCCATGTATGATGATTTAGTTCTATTGTTGTATTGTTGTAGCACCTAGGGGTTCTAATATGGATCAGGACCCCATCATGCTAGTTACTGTACAAACTATCATAAAAAGACAGCCCTTAGACCCCAAAGACCTTACAATCTAAGTGTAAAACAAGAAATATCAGGTAGATACACAAATAGAAGGGGACTATAGGGTACCAATGAGATGATATTGGAAGATACTGGCACAAAGTTGAAGCAGCACTGATTGAACTAAGCTTCAGGTGTCCCCTCAAACATAGTAGCCTTCCTGTCTACATATTCGGGTTGTGCCTAAAGCTGCCAGTGGTTATAGTGACCTTTTACATTATCTACTTCAAATCCTCTCTATCATACCACCTTCCTAGGTAACCCATTCCACTGCTTCACCACCCTCCTAGTGAAAAAGTTTTTCCTAATATCCAACCTAAACCTCGCCCACTGCAACTTGAGACCATTACTCCTCTTTCTGTCATCTGGTACCACTGAGAACAGTCCAGATCCATCCTCTTTGGAACCCCCTTTCAGGTAGTTGAAAGCAGCTATTAAATCCCCCCTCATTCTTCTCTTCTGCACACTAAATAATCCCAGTTCCCTCAGCCTCTCCTCATAAATCATGTGCTCCAGCCCCCTAATCATTTTTGTTGTCCTCTGCTGGACTCGTTCCAATTTTTCCACATCCTTCTTGTAGTGTGGGGCCCAAAACTGGACACAGTACTCCAGATGAGGCCTCACCAATGTCGAATAGAGGGGAATGATCACATCCCTCGATCTGCTGGCGATGCTCTTACTTATACAGCCCTTCTTGGCAACAACGGCACACTGTTGACTCATATCCAGCTTCCCATACACTGTAACCCCTAGGTCCTTTTCTGCAGAACTGCTGCCTAGCCATTCGGTCCCTAGTCTGTAGCGGTGCATTGGATTCTTCCGTCCTAAGTGCAGGACTCTGCACTTGTCCTTGTTGAACCTCATCAGATTTCTTTTGGCCCAGTCCTCTAATTTGCCTAGGGCCTCTGTATCCTATCCCTACCTTCCAGCGTATCTACTCCTCCTCCCAGTTTAGTGTCATCTGCAAACTTGCTGAGGGTACAATCCACACCATCCTCCAGATCATTAATGAAGATACTGAACAAAACCGGCCCCAGGACCGACCCTTGGGGCACTCCGCTTGATATCAGCTGCCAACTAGACATGGAGCCATTGAACTCTATTTGTTGAGCCCGATGATCTAGCCAGCTTTCTATCCACCTTATAGTCCATTCACCCAGCCCATACTTCTTTAATTTTCTGGCAAGAATACTGTGGGAGACTGTGACAAAACTTTGCTAAAGTCAAGGAATAACACATCCACTGCTTTCCCCTCATCCACAGAGCCAGTTATCTCATCATAGAAGGCAATTAGGTTAGTCAGGCATGACTTGCCCTTGGTGAATCCATGCTGACTGTTCTTGATCACTTTTCTCTCCCCTAAGTGCTTCAGAATTGATTCCTTGAGGACCTGCTCCATGATTTTTCCAGGGACTGAGGTGAGGCTGACTGGCCTGTAGTTCCCCGGATCCGCCTTCTTCCCTTTTTAAAAGATGGGCACTACATTAGCCTCTTTCCAGTCATCTGGGACCTCCCCCGATCATCATGAGTTTTCAAAGATAAGGGCCAATGGCTCTGCAATCACATCAGCCAACTCCTCAGATGCAGCAAATCAGGCCCCATAAACTTGTGCTTGTCCAGCTTTTCTAAATAGTTCTGAACCACTTCTTGGTTCCTGAACATGTGAATGGCAGTCAGGAGACCTGAATTCTCAACCATGCTCTGCTTCTGACTTTTAGTGTGATGGGCAAATCACACAGGGCCTGACCCAATTACCAGTGAATTCTTCAATGAGAGTTGGATTGGGCCCTTTCTCTGAGTTTCTGACTCTGTTTCCTATCTGTAATGTAATTACAATCAGGAGTGGCCTTAACTGTTGTTGTGATTCCCTCCAAGACCTTTTTCTACTCAGTTTCCCAAGAACTTAGTTCAACTCCAGATTTCTTCCCTTCAGATACTTTAATTTGGCATACAGCACAACTATGCTGAGTTGATCAGACTCAAGCATGGGGGTGGATATAGGGTGTACCACACATCCAAAGTTACACAGCAAACCTCTTCCTTTATATACATTTATACTGCATTCACAATACATTGCATCACAAGGTTTGGGGTTGGCTTTGGTTACTTTGTAGGAACCAATCCCTGTACAGCATGCTCTGTACATGTGTTGTTCATGCATAATCTGACCTCTAGTTTATTTTACATGTACCCCCTCCCCAGTTTTTTTTTTTTTAAACACACTAATACCAGGATGTTCCTCCTGATTTTAGCTAGCCATCCTGACTCTAGCATGCTGCTTGTTATGACAACTTAATCTTCCATTCACCTTCCCAATAACGCCCACTAAGAAATGAGGCAAGTTACTTATGTCAAGTTAGGCCTACTGCTGTTTGCCAGCCCAAGGCAGACATTTTTTTCAATGTCCCTTGACCAAGAAAAAACAAAAACAGCCAACTAATTAGGACTGCTCTGAACACTCGCCCCTAGAACTGGCCCACCCTGGATATAATACTCATTACCCATCTTTGCAAAGTGTTTTTTGATGCTCTGAGAAAAGAAGATTTAAAATTGTATAATATTATTAGTAATACAAGATTGAAACATAAATGGAAGCTTTATGACTATATATAAGGACTGCGGTTGTTTAATCATGTTGGCATAGGACTAGGTAATTCACATAAAATAAGAAATGCATCCAGATCTTCTTCCATATCTCAAATCCAAAACTTTGTGGTTTGAAAATGTTGGGTTAACTTCTGTTATTGCAGTGTTGTCCTAGGAAATTAGAGAGACAGGGTGGGTGAGGCAATGTCTTTTATTGGACCAACTTCTGTCGGTGAGAGAGACAAGCTTTTGAGCTATACAGAGCTCTTCTTCAGTCTGGGAAAAGTACTCAGAGCTTGTCTTAAAATGCTGCAATGGTGCAGCTGCACCGCTGTAACGGTGCTGTTGTAGTGCTTCATTGAAGACTACGTTGATGAGAGGGCTGTTTCCATCAGTATAGACACTCCACTCAGGGGCAATAGTAGGTCCGCGGGAGCACTGTCTACACCTGGGGTTAGGCCAGTTTAACTGTCGCTCAGGGGGGTGGATTTTTCACACCCCTGAGCGACATAGTTATATAGACCTAATTTCCTAATATAGACCAGGCGTCACAATGTCATGACTAAATACAAAGTAGAACAGATTGTTTAACATAAGTAGTTAAACACATACTCTATGACGATTCAGTCCTTTGACTGCAAAGGTATTAACTGTCAACTTCACCTTGAATGGTCCCTTAGAATGTGTGTTAACTAGTTATGCTAAACAATCTGTTCCACCCTGTATATAGTTGTGACACTCTGGATATGTTCAACACTGCAATAAAACACCTGTCGCTGGCCTGGGTCATACCCTGAGATCTGGTCTATTACAGACTTATAGAGGTATAACTACATCATTCACAGGTGTGAAAAATCCACACTGCTAAGCAACTTAGTTATACTGACCTAACCCCACTGTGTAGACAGTGCTATGCAAGCCACAGAGTGTCTCCTGCTGACATAGCTACCACCTCTTGGGGAGGGGGATTAACTACACCAGTGGGAGAACTCTTACTCATTGCCTTAGAGCAACTTCATTAAAATGCTGTGGCTACATCCGTGCAGAAATAAGAACTTTTGAGTCCAAAACAATTACAAACATGAAAGGGTCCAAAATGTTTAAAGATTTCTATGTAAAATGTGCACATCTTACAGTATGCCACATGTGGGCACCCTACATGCTCATTTCTTCGATTTTCTGTGTCTAGCTGTTGAATTACCTATTCAAGGAAATATGATAGAATAATGAAGCCCCAAGAAAATGGAGACATTCACGACATTTCTAATGAATTTCAACTTTTTCCTTTCTTCTGTCAAAAGAATTTTTTTTTTTTGGCTAGTCAAGTTTGAGGATGTAAGTATGTGTTTTGGTTTTTCATTTAGGAAAGAATCATATAGAAAATTACATCCATGCTATAGAACGGTTCAAAAGAGTTTGAGAGGATCTCAGTTTTTAACAATTTCCATTCTATATTTTTAGAATAATTTCTGTAAAACTGTATTTTCATTTCTGTTAAATTCTACAGGACTTTACCCTAAGGAATCTTATAGGGTCAGTCAAAACCTCATGAATGTCAATGACAACATTTCCGTTGCCTTCAAAGGGAGCAATATTGGGCCCATATAAAAGAAACAAAGCTGGTGAAAGAAGGAAACAAAAATGCTTTTGTAACACCTAAAAAAGTATTAGTTTTGAAACTACCTTAATCCTGTGCTTTCTATAATCTTATTCTGCTCTCTATGCCACACACTCTGTAGTCAAAGGGAGTAATTCTAACTGCTTGTCTTCATGTACAGTGAAGATGCTACTATGCCAACAGGAGAGCTTCTGCCATCGACATAGTTAATCCATGTACCACCGCTAGAGATGGTCACTGTGTCAACAGGAGAAGCTCCCCTGTTCACATAGCACTGTCTACATGGGTTCTTAGGTTGGTATAACTACCTTGTTCAGAGGTATGTATTTTTCACACTCCTGAGAGACCGAGTTATACTGATATAAGTCTGTAGTGTGGACCTGGTCTTACATTTAAAGGTTTACTTTGTCCTGACTCCTCCCTACGCTATTAGGGGATATTGTAGCTGCAAGATTTCCAGTAGTTTTGCTGCCTAGATGTTTGCATAATTTTTTTTTGGGGGGGCGGGGAGGGGAGTAGTTGGGGAGACATTATTTACCATCTCTAAATTTCAATTTTACTTTTAGCAAAACTCACTTGCAACTGTTACATTATGCTCAGTTTCTAGTCAAAAATCAGGTTTTTCCATGTTTCTGAACATCTTTGACCCCATGAAACCATCTATGAGCAAAGATTCACTTGAAACTCAGCCCAGGCTTTCTTACTTTGTTTAAGAAATTTGTTACTGACTTTTTCAATAAGAGCAAAGTTATGGTGATGCAGTTTAATGCACCAAACGAAAAATCAGCAGCAGGACAAGAGTACAGGATATCTGATGTTAAACCATTAGATGAAAGACCTTAAGTAAAGTTTTCAAGGATGCTTCAGGATAGGTCTACCATGCAATGTACCCCCAAACTCAGACTCAAGCCCAGCCCCTCCCTTCCCTCTACATACAAATCAATCTGTCTCAGGCCAGTAAGCCCTCTGGTCCCAGACCCTAGGACCTGGCATGGGGGCTGGGATTCATGTCCACTGTGCATAATTTTGCAGTGTGAACACACCTCATGTCCTGAGAGTCCACCAGCACTATTCCACAGTCCCATGGGCAAGTGTTCCTATTCTTTCTAGCCTAAGACTAGCCAATCAACTCCCAAGAAATGGAAGCAACCTGCTGGTTTAAGTACAGCTGGTCAAAATTTAATCCTTCCATTTCATTCTAATGGCTGATTAGCCAATAGAATGAATGAACTCCTGTCCTAGCTATGGCCACCAAGAAGGCCTTTACCAAGTGTGCTGCTATCTGGTTAGGGGACCACAGTCAGATTCTGGTAAATCTGTGGTGTAAGGCAAGACAGACATAAGAGCACCAGAAATGACCATGTGTACCAAAAAATTAGACAAGCTGACAGTACCGGGATTCAATGGACTGGTGCAGGAATGGATTAAGCAGCTCAAGAGTGACTAACAAAAAGTCAGGGGTAAGAACTGCACCGCAAGGAGCTCCCCATCATCCTGCCTCTCTCATATGAGGACTTTGACTGGTGCTATGCTGAGCACTGAACCTCCAACAGTTTATTATAGCCTGGTGTGACATTCTCCAGGGTAAAATCTGGACAGTTAACAGCTGTGCCCCCTCAATTATTCACTTGGGGGTGATTTTTATACTGCTTTGCTGTGAGAACCACCACTCCCAGTCCTGCTCTCACACAGTCTCTAGCATGCAGAACCACTCCCAGCTGAATTACATGAATACTCTGGCCACTCACTCAAATTATATACAGGGTGACACTAGCAAATTCCCAATCCCAGATCTTCCCCAGAAATATGTGTCTTGTACTGCCCAGCTCTCCATTAGAAAATGCAAGCTCATATAAGGTCAGTCATTTAATCAGTGGAAAAGTATATACATAAAACTTTTTATCTCAAGTGAAGGTTTCCAACTCTTCAATCAAAACACACAATAGTTTAGATAAAATAAAACAAGTTTATTAACTACACAAAGATAGATTTTTAGTGATTACAAGTAATGAGGCATAAAAGTCAGAATTGGTTACAAAGAAAATAAAAGATAATATGCTAACTAATACCTAACTTAACAAGCTAACTGAACTTAAAAGCAAAAGGTTTCTCTCATCATAAGCTTTTTACAGCCATGAGCAGAAAGAAGTGGAGGAGAGAAGTAATTTGTGTTGTCTGTATTCTCAATTCTTATACCTTTCTCCTCTCTTTGAGGATTATCTCCAGCTGGGATTCAAGTGGCAGTCAGTCTGTCTACTGGGAACCCCCAGTTGTTCTACTGTCAAGATGTAGAACTCTTGCTTACATCCTTTTTCCTGTCAAAGAATGGTTGTTTAACTAGGTGATTGTACAATTCACTATGCTGACACCTGACTGAAGAGCTGACTAGCTTTTTGTCCCAGAGGAACTGGTTTGGGCTGTTTTTTTTAACCTTGGAACATGTCACAGCAATGTTATACAGTAGAATCTTATAACTTATACAATGTTGCCAAACATATTTTACCAGGTCAATAATGTTCAGCAGAGTATGAGTTTTCAAATGATACTTCATAAGGCATACTTGTACAAAATGTATCATGGTCTAGACAAAAAGATTAATGTAGGGATACAGTCTGTCACACCTGGTCAGCCAGAATGATGACTTTCTGACCTCCAAAGTATAAGATGGGCGGGAAGCCCACAGGCACCCACTTCTCACACCAGTCCTTGAGGAAGATTTGCTGCTGGAGCAGCTGCAGCATTTCCTGACCCCCTACTTGGAGGAGTTGTTGGATGACCCCATCTCTGTCCCACCGAGGATCAGCCCACTGCAGAACCGGGAATAGAAACAGAAGAGGCAGAAGTAGTCCTATGGCCTGACAAGTGTTGGGCTCTATGTATTTTACTAACATATGTATGGGAGGGATTTCCTGTTTACAATCCAATGGAATTTTTATCACAAGCTGTGGGCAGTAGTGAATAACCACCAATGGCACATACACTCTAGTGCTTTGATGTCATGCCCACCACCACGTGGAATTCAAAATGGAGACCAGGAAACAAACAACAATAAAACAAGCATTTAACATTAAATTTTTACGAGATACTTCTATATTTTTACAAAGATGTGTTGATTTGTTAAGAGTAAGACCCATATATTGTTTGGGCTTAAATAGTACTGTGAACATACCCTAAGTAGCACATGAACCAAAGTTTCATTCAAAGGCTCCTTAATGTCTAAATTAGTTTTGAAAAGGGGCTGGAATTAATATTTGTGAAAAAATACATAATTGCTTGTGCCCAAGAAATGAATCATAGAAATTACAGATGGAAGACAAATAGGTCATAGACTATTCTCTGAGAAGGCCAGATAGTTCCTTTATCCAGTCTAGGTTTAAAAAGCCTGAAGCATGGGTTTTCCACCACTTTCTTCAGAAAGACTTTCCCAGTCTCATAGATCTATCTCGCCATCAGGAAGTTTTGCCTGGACATTTAGTCTAATTTTATTTCCTTCTTAATCCCATCATATTACTACTAATTACACATCCTTGCATATTCCCTAAAACAAATCCATCCCCTCATTTGACATTTTCACCTTTCAAATACTTAGGCAGTTACCATTTCCCAACCTTAGCCATCATTTAGCAATGCTTTATACTTAGCTTTTTCTTCATGAGTTTGCCCCTCCAGCCCCTTAATCTTTTTGTGTTCCTCCTCTTTAATTTCCCACTAATTTGCATTAATAATATTGAATTGAACATCTTTACTCCATTGTTTTTGCAGGCCACTCACCTTCAGTCCTTTAATCTTAGAATAGTAATTAAGAATGAAGGGTGCATAGGAACGTTTAGAAGCAAAATAAACTTTTAATATGAAGTACTGTAAGTGGGCATTTTCTTCAAACACATGTTATCAGACTGCTTGTATTCCCCCACTAAGCTCTCTCCTGATGTATATAGTCTATGAGATATCTAGTAGATGTCCAAGTCCTTCCCTATTCAGGACTTGAGTACTTCATTAAGATGCAGCTGATGTAGTTTTCCTTGCAATGAATGCAAAAATAAAGGGAAGTTTAGGACAGGGGGTCTGAATCCTCCTCTCTAGTACTGCATAGCTGGGTGAAATATTTTTATGCTCTACCTGAACTGTATTTTGGAGCATTTTTCTATTTACACCCCTGCAATACCTCATAGTAAAATTGTGTTTGCCTTTTATTTTTAGTATCTGCTGTCAGAGATTATGTTCATAGGGACCTCAAGTAGAGCTTCTTAAATTAATTCTCTGCACAGCATAAGCATGATTACACAAGGATACAATGCTTTTACCCTTTGCACTGACAGGATCTGTTTCTCTGCTATTGTAAAGAAATGCTATCTTATATTTATTTTTTAAAAAATCTTAAATATGCTCTACTAAAGTTGTCAAAATGTCAGTTGTACCTATGAAGCAAGCAGAATTTATGCACTGTTTGCTTTTAATCAATATCCTGAGGTGAAAGTTGTTTTTTTTTTTAAAACCCTTTTTAAAAAATTAACAGCAATCATAAATCCATCCCTCCTGCTAAATCTTGGAACTGATAGGGGTTAATGGATTTGTTCAGTTTCTCACTAAATAAAACGCATCCCCTTGGATGATGGTTACCATTTCTTAATTAAGAATCCACAGAAGTTCCATGCAAATGTACATAATTTATTTCCATCATATTGTTGGACTGGGAATTTTGCCAGTGAATGAAACGTCTTATTATTGAGGAAAAAGGAAACTAATACTTCTATGTCTGATGAGAGGGATTCATTCCTTAAACTGGCATACTCATAAATCTAAATTAGAGCAAATGGCAAAATCAGGCTAATGTCTAATCACTCTTTCAGTGCAGGGCTATTCAGATGTCTAAAATGGTGATCCCTTACTAGGGCAAAGCATATCGGAACCTTTGAAAGTAAATATGAATATGCTTTGTAGTCAACCTACTTTTCCTCTTTTAGACAAAAAATGGTGATGGTGCTGCTGCTAATCTCTGTTTTGTGTGTACACACAGAGAGACACACACCAGAAGGTAAATGTGAGGCTTTGATGACTTAAGAGGTTTTATTTGTCAAGTTAAGGATGCCAGCAGCAGTGTTGGTATACAACTAATGAATAAGGCAGACATGGTACCAGATGGAAGCACTTTCTCAGGAGGTTTGACCTTACAAAAATAAAGTGACTCAATATCTCTTTGGTGTCTGGCAATATGACCACAGTGTTACATGCAGACACCCTTCCAAAACACAGTGAGGTCTTTAGATAATCCTTAATTGTATGAAATGTCCACAATAGTGCAGGGGGGCTGGAACAATTTGTAAAGTGGGGGTGTTGAGACCATTGAACGAAACTGTAAACCCTGTATATAATGGAAACTATTTCAAGTCAGGAGGTGTGACAGCACTCCCAGTTCCAGCACCTATGCAATACTGACGATTCCAGTATCTGTCATGGACAGGGCTCACTGCTACATGGAGAATGAGAGCATTTTCTGCATCTTTGTTTAAACAATACCATAAAAGGTGGCCAAGGCATAATGAGCTAAATAGAAGGCATTCTGGAGTTTTAAATCTTTACCTGTACTCTAATCCCTTCCTTTTTTGTTAACAAACTGGCTTTCTGTGTTTGAAGCAGTACTGGAGTGAATGAGAAGCATCCTATGAACTTTGAACAGATACACTTTGCACAGATAAACGGCCCAACGTAGAACCCCAAGTATTTGGGGAGCTGAAAATAGAGTTTTAAGCGGAAGTTCTGACCACAGGTACATGAATCAACCACAGAAGTGCCTTGGCAATGAACTGATACACATAACAGATACATGAGAAACATCTAAGACTAGCCTGCTGTCTGCCTATATATATCTTTTCTTATTTTCTGATGGGTTTGATTGTTTTATTATAGTAGTTGTATAGATTAATATATATAATTAATATGAGAGTATATTTTGGCTGTAACAAAAGGGACCTACAGGCCACATCCTGTATGTTGAGCTAGGGCAAAGTTAGCATATATATGTTTGGGACCTTTCACATGGATAGATGGTGATGAGCTAAAGCATAAGGTCCATATATGGCTGTGACCTTTAACATAGAGCATGCATTGAAACAGGTTGGCATAGGGGGCTTCCTAAGGTCATACCATTTTAAACTTAACAGGTACACCACAACTTGGAAGAATCGAAATAACCGGTCAGGTCAGGACAGAAATAACAAATGTGATACCTAACCACAGAAGTGCCATGGTAACAAATTGATGTATATGATAATAAATTGACATGATTGATGTACTAACCTATAGGAAAAAAGACACTCCAACATTAGTAAGGTAAGGGAATACAAATAAGGAAAAAGGGAAAAATTCCCTGCTGAATTTGCATCCAACACAACAGCGTTAGCGTAAATATTATAAAAGTGGCATCCCAGCCAAGGGGCAGTGAGAGAGAGAGATGTAGTCCTTGGGAGATGCCAGAATGATGGCCACTGGTGATGATGGGGAAGGTGATGGTGATGAGGAAGATGATGGCTAACACTTCAGGTTGTTCTACAGGAGATGGTGTGAGTATATGGATGTGCAGATGTATGTTCTGTAGTATCTATATCTACCTACTGAGTTGGGGTGTTTGTGACTGTGAAATGTATTAATAAACTATATTTATAAATATAAAGGAGTTCCTATAGTGAGTGTTGCAACTGTACACATCGGGGTTCCTAACTATGTAATAATTGAAATAATACTGGGCCTGATCTTGGGGCAAGAACCTGTCAACCCTTAAAGTGATAACTGGGGATTTTTAAGTAATCAATATAATTAATACATAATCTAAAGATCGAGCTACAGGGAAAATGGAGGAAAGCTGGTAAAAGGGCTTAGAGAAAAATACATTGTCCCTTCGAAACCTACTGAGAATCTGTACAGAAGTTAATATAGCTTGATCCTGTTCTAGCTTTCCACTAGTGTCCTTCCTATGCATGGTATTATTTCCCCTTAAAGGAGAGAGAGAGAGATTAATCATGTAACTCTTTTCACTGTATCTTCTGCACACAGCATTCTGAGTACCGCCACAGACTGGTCTCTTGTCACTATTACTGTTTGGCAAAGATTTGAGCAACAGCAGAAGCACTATAGTTGTCTTTCTGCAAAAGCAGGAAGACTGCAATACATTAGTTCATGTTTGTAAAGTGATAGCGTATCCATATATCAGTGGAGTAATTCTAGAGAGAGGATAAACAAGCATACAATCTTTCCTATATTTCTTCCCACTCAAAATCATCAGGGATACTACTATCCTTAGGCCTTTTGCCTTCATAAGATTCTCCATTGGTTCTAGCCTTCAGTGTTGTGAAGGCTAGCTCCTACTAGATGCGGGGAAAGAGGAGTTCCAGGAGTAGCTTGGCATTTCTCAGTAGAGCTGTACTATGTGGGAGCAAGTGGTGAGATAGGGAGGCCGTGAACTCATCTGGCCTCCTGTGGATGATGCATGAATTCTGGGGAGTAGAGATCTGTGCTCATCTCAATGTGAGGGAAGTGGGCCAGAAGCACCTTCTTTTCCATACTGAAAAACATTGTGGAATACTCTTCACAAGGTCTCTCCTGATGGCTCTTTTTCCCCCTGGGAGGAAGAAACTGTCTCAATAGTTAGATTTCTTTTACCACTGGTTATACTAAACCTCATTTAATTAGGTGGTGATTATTCTGGTCAGGGATTCAGAGCTGTACACTGGTTCAAATCTGGTCCTTGTCAATAAAAGCAAAAAAAAAAAAAACACACTACCATGTCCTGGATTTTAATAGTTTACAAGAAATTAGACTCAGACTTTAAGGCCAGAAAGGACCATCATAGTCTGACCTCCTGCACATCACAGGGCACAGAACCTGACCCACCCACCCTGACAATATGCCCATAAGCTCTGGCTGAGTTACTGAAGTCCTCAAATCTTGATTTAAAGACTTCAGATTATAGAACATCTATGTTTACTCTTGTTCAAACCAGCAAGTGATCCATGTTACAGAGGAAGATGAAAACTGCCCAGGGTCTCTGCCAATCTGACCTGGGGGAAAATTCCTTCCTGACCCCAAATACGGTGCTCAGTTAGACCCTGAGCATGTGGATGAGACTCATCAGCCATCAAACTGGGAAAGAATTCTCTGTAATAACTTAGAGCCCTCCCAAACTAGTGCTAGTGTCCTGTCTCCATCCATTCCACCCATTTTAATAGAAGTCATGGATGGATCGTATGCCAATGCTGGCAACCTTATCATACCATCATCTTCATAATTACCTTCACTATCCATCTCAGTCTTGAAACAAGCTGGGTTTTTTACCCCTCTACTCTCCATGGAAGGCTGTTCCAAAACTTCATTCCTTTTGTGGTTAGAAACCTTCATCAAATTTCAAGACTAGACTTACTGATGACCAGTTTGTATCCATTTGTTCTTGTGTCCACATTGGCCCTTAACTTAAATAACTCATCTCCCTCTCTGGTATTTATTTCTCTAATGTATTTATAGAGATAAATCATTCTTCCCCTCAGCCTTCATTTTGTTAGGCTTGACAAGCCAAGATCCTTAAGTCTCCCCTCAGACAAGTTCTCCATTTCTCTGGTCATCCTAGTAGCCCTTCTCTGCACCTGTTCTAGTTTAAATTAATCTTTCTTAAACATGGGAGACCAGAATTGCATACCCTATTCCAGATGAGATCTTTCCAGTGCCTTGAAGAAGGGTAATAATACTTCCCTATCTCTACTGGAAATCTCTCCTAATGTGTACTAGGATTGGATTCGCTTTTTTTCAGGGCCACATCACATGTGTGACTCACAGTCATCCTGTGATCAGCCAATATATCCAGGTCTTTCTCTTCCTCTGTTGCTTCTAACTGATAAGTCACCAGCTTATTGCAAAAAATCTTCATTTTAGTCCCTAAGTGCATGACTTTTCACTTTGCACTATTACATTTCATCCAGTTCCTATTACTCCAGTATTCAAGGCCATCCAAATCTGCTTGTATGATATTCTGGTCCTCCTCTATATTGGCAATACCTTCCAACTTTGCATTATCTGCAAATTTTATTAGCACACTCCAACATTTTGTGCTAAGGTCATTAATGAAAATGTTAAATATGATTGGTCACAAGAGTGATCCACTAGTATCCTCCCTCCAGCCTTACAGTTCACCTTTCAGCATGACCCATTGCCATCTGCCCTTGAGCCAGTTCCTTATCCACCTTTTTATTCTTGTATTAATTCCCATCTTCTCCAATTTAAGTAATGATGTGCATGTGGAACTGTGTAAAATCCTTTACTGAAATCCAGGTAGATTACAACTACTGGATTACCTTTTTCCATAAAATTGGTTATCTTCTCAAAGAAAGAGATCATGCTGGTCTGCCATGAGATCTACCTTCCGTAAAACCATGTTGTATTTTATCCCAATTAATTGTTACACCTCTATGTCCTTAACAACTCTCTCTTTCAAAATTTGTTCTAAGATCTTGCATACAACTGAGCTTAACCTAACAGGCCTGTAGTTTCCCAGATCACTTGTATTCCTTTTCTTAAATATAGGTATCATATTTGCAATTCTCCAGTCTTGTGTATGAACCCAGATTCATTAAAAATACTTGTTATTGGGCTGGCAATTTCATGTGCCCATTGCTTAAATATTATTTTACAGAGATTATCTGTGCCTTCCAATTTGGTCACATTAAACTGTTTGAGTCTGGCTTCCACCTCAGATGTGGTAATTTCTACTTCCATATCTTTGTTCCATTAGCCATCCCACCATTGCCTCCCCAAGCTCTTTGCTACCCTTATTAAAAACTGAGGCAAAATAATCATGTAGTTGTTGAGCCATACCTAGATTATTTTTAATCTTCATCCCATTCAGCAGTCCTACTTCTTTCCTTGTTTTCTTTTTATTTATATGGCTAAAGAACCTTTTACTATTGGTTTTTATTCCCTTTGCAAGGTGAAATTCTGCTTGGCTTTTGGCAATTCACATTTTCCCTACACTTTATGATCTCCAAGAGATAGCTTTCCTTGTTGATCCATCCCTTTTTCCATTCCTTGCAAGCTTTCTGCTTGTTTTAGATGCTTGTTCACCCAGTTTGATCTGCAACTATTCTCTGTACGTTTTTCCCATGGCAGGGATGCAGGCCTCAGATGGTTTCTGCAACTTTGACATACACTAATTCCAAGATGTCTTCATTGAAATTACCACTGAGATCCCTGGGTTCTTCAGTCCAGTCCACTTCCCTAAATAATTCTCTTAAAGTTTGCCCTTTTGAAATACTAATTGCAGATTTATTTTTTTCTGTTCTTCCATTTTGTTTAAATTGAATTAATTAATGATCAACTGGAACGAAGGTGGAGCTCTACAACTAGTTTTTCTAAGAGGTCATCACTACTTTCCAACAGTAAATCTAAAATGGAGCCTCCTTTTGTTGGTTTGGTTACTATTTGATCAATAAATGTGTCAGCTACTACATCCAGGAATATCTGGACCCTACCATTATTAGTTGCACTTGTCCTCCAATTTATATCTGGGAAATTAAAATCACCCAAAATCACACAATCCCCAGAAATATTTAACAAGATCATTATCCATATCCAAATTGGGTCCTGGGGGTCTGTATCAGACACCAACCACTATCCCAGTGGAGCCTCTATTACCTTTCTTCCCCAAAGAGATTTTGACCTAAACAGATTCTGTTTTATTCACTCCATCACTTTTAATTTCTTTAAGGTGTACCTCATTATTAATGTACAATGCTCCTCCACCACCTTTACCTTTATTTCTGTCTTTCCTGACCATACCCTTCAATATTCTGTATTCCAGTCATGACTACTATTCCACCATGTTTCCATTATCTCTATAATATCTGGTTTCACTTTCTTCATCAGTTATTCTAGTTCCTCCATTTAATAAACCCGCACACAGACTTGTTGCATCAGTGTGCAAACATCTTAGTTGCTTCTGCTCGGCTTCATCTGGATTCCTCATTGGATTGGTACAGCCATTTTACTGCCAGTATCTGTTACTCTCAGTGGCACCAACACTATCTTTCCTCTTGTTGTCCATTCTCCTACCCTCTGTTATTCCTTTCTCCATTGTTGTATCCTCTTTTATTTGATTTTCCTCCCAATCAATACTAGAATCAGGCATGGAGAGTACCTGAGCATCTCCCAAAAGTCTTCCCTGAATTCCCAGGTTAGAGCTCTTTTAATCAGTTGTGCCAATCTCCATTTCCCTATTCAAACAGAACAGGTGGATGAGACAAATGAGCTGGAAGGGGGTGAGAGAGAGGGAAACTGAAGTAACAAATACATAAGATGTCAAAGTCTTGTTTGTCAGCAATAGTGGTCACAGTTCTCCACTTGCCTCACCATTATCAGGCTGCTTCCCTTCAAATCTACAACCAGAGATTACATTTCTTCAAATGTAGAAAGATGAGACAACAGAACACCACTCAAGAGACTAATAAAATAAACTAAACATGTTCATAAATAAATGTAATTGTTTATACTCTTCATTCTTACACCACTAGATGACTTGGTGTCAATGCAGTGAAACAAACATGAAGTGACCTAAGGTGGTGTATGAATGAGAAATTCCAGAGGCATAGAGGTGCTGTGATATAAATGCAATCTTTCTGTTCTTGAAGATTCTGGATGCTGCAATATTATGTTTCTCAAAGAAAAAAATATCATCCAAATGTGTACTTCCGTCTAGTGAAAATCCAATAAAAGGTTGTTTATTTCTTTCAATTTAATTGCTTGTAAAACTGAATCAATATTAATCATACTAGCTGGCAAACAGGTAAGTGGCATCAAGGAAGTCTACTGTAGAAATAGCAGTACAGCATTAAATTCATACAGCTGCAAGCTTGACAGCAGTCATTGCGTATCTGAAAATCCATTTTACTTCCTCTCATATGCATATGGTTACAGCTTGCTTTTCAAATAAATCTGATCAACATTTCGTGGTATGTGAACATTTTCCCATCTGGTGGATTGTTCATAAAACTCATTTTCTCTGATTTAGTGAGGCTAGGAACACACCAGCATGAATGGTTTTAGATTCATATTTGGAACTTGTGTGGATTTTTGCAATCCCTCATATGCCCCATAATATGTTCCTAATTTTACAATTGATTAATTTATGTTTTAAAGCTAATAAAGCAGGTGTCATGGTGTTTGGTTATTCTTTGCTGCATTAAGCTATTTCATTTTAAAGTGTCATGCTAGCCAAGTCTCTGCATGTCTCAAATCAAAAGATTAAACTGTTTGAATTTTTCAAGCCATTTTATGTCCTTACTATTAAGTTCACCTCTGCAGAATGAGTCTGAATATCCTCTTAGGAAATCTCTAGCAGCTCTTACTGGTACATCATAAAGTATTGCAGACAACCAATAACTCAAATGGACCAAAACAAGTATTTTTAAAATTAAATTAGGACTCTTTTCCTTCCTGTTGTAATTTCTGAATCTGCTCCAGCACATTCTCTCCCAGCTTAGGGATCAGTTCAACAAATACCACATCCTGAAGATGGAGGAGTCATAGAAAAAGTTTCAAATCAACACCTCAGAAGCCCACATAAGGATAGTCACTCCCTAGCCTCAGAAAAACTGCCTTGAGTGGAGTTACCTACCAGACAAACCAAGCACATTTAATATTAAATCCAAGCCTTGAGAAAAAAATACTTTCTGTGCCCACCAATGGGTGGCCAGATACTAAAACAGACTTAACTAATAAATGAAGTCTCCCATCTGGTGACTTAGACTTATGTTTGTATCCCACACATTACTGGATTTGACACTGGAACCTAGACCTTCATGGTCATCCTGTAGCAGTTCAACCAGGGAAGCCAAAATGGAGCTTGTCTCACCTGATACAACAGGAGCTGCACTCCACTTATCTGAGCTTCAACCCACTCTGCATAGCGAAGGTTTTGCTTCTGTTTTGACATTGCACATGGGGCCTATCAACACTGCCCTCCTTACTAACTGGTGCACCCACCAAATGATGAGCAGACATTAGAGCAGATTTAACCAGATACTAAACTATCCTATTGGATAGCCTGCTCTATGTCCCGCCTTTACATTATTGAAGACACCAATCAAGGTAAGGCTCTTGTGATCAATAGGCAGCAGGTGAACCTAAAATGAACCTCTCAATGTCCAATCCAATACGCTATGTTTGTCTCATTTAGAAGTGTCCTTTTGCTGCTCATACATTACTCAATACCTTAGCATATTTTAAAGTCAGTTATACTTTGAAATGTGCTGCTTAACATTTAGAAGGCTGAGTGAAAGCCTTCAGTCAACTGAGTTAGCTCCCCAGCTAATTAAGACACCAATTCTAAAAGAAGGTTGTTACGGTTTCAAAGTCAAGTATTGCAAAGTTATGTAAGCAGGGTCTGAATGAGCTCTCCCCTGACATCTAGTAATTAGCTTGGGGAAAAGATTGCAAGAACAGACTATATTTCCACAGATACTGCCTGGGTTCACAGCATGGTGGAACTGTTTTGCCAAAATGATCACTTTTGGCCGGTATTGGGTTATAAATCACTTTACTAGCAAGTGAAGGGGTAATGAAATGTTATCCTTATTGTATGAGTAAAGGGCAACCCGGCTGACTGAGGGGGTCACTCTAAACTGTTCCTCACTTGCAAACCTGGGGATGGGGATGCCAAATCCCACTGAATGAGAGAGATGGTGGGGGAGAGCTCTCCCTAAGGAATCCTTGACAGAATTTGATCCTCTCCTTTCTGCTGTTTAAAGATAGAGCTGATTAGATTCAATTGAGAGTCCATTTTTGTTCAGTGATCATTAGAGCTGAAATCTCTAATCACCATGTGCTGAGCTTTAGACCTGATATGGGACAGTGTTGCAGAGGCAGACACTGCACTACAAGTGAGATTCCCCACTACCTGCTGAGATCACTGAGAGATAGTTTAAGTTGTGAAAAGAAAAGGAGTACTTGTGGCACCTTAGAGACTAACCAATTTATTTGAGCATAAGCTTTTGTGAGCTACAGCTCACTTCTTCGGATGTATCATGTATTCATGCATCCGATGAAGTGAGCTGTAGCTCACGAAAGCTTATGCTCAAATAAATTGGTTAGTCTCTAAGGTGCCACAAGTACTCCTTTTCTTTTTGCGAATACAGACTAACACGGCTGTTACTCTGAAACCTGTCATTAGTTTAAGTTGTGGAACCTCAGCACATGACTCACTGCAGGGGACAGCAGCAGTGGGCAAAGGCAGCAGAATGAATGGTGGCAACTGTGAGCCAGTTGCAGCGCAGCAGCTGAGGTATTGCTCAATGCTTCCCCCTCACCCAGGTGAATGCACCTCTGAACTCTGGGTCTTCACTGACCAAGGACAGCAACTGTGAATGGGATGCTGTGGTGAGAAAAGTCAGTGGCATGTTAAAGGAACATTTTTTTGTTGGACTTTCACAATGGAAGGTTAGAAACTGAGGCAAAGGACACCGCCCACCATACTTTGCGTGGGTGTTTGCTCATGGTCATATGCTTTCAGATCATGGTTGTGGTGTTTTCCCTAATTAATGCTTGGTTCTTTCCCCCTTTTTATTAAGTTTTCTTTGCTATACACAGACTCAGTGCTTGTGAGAAGGGAATTACTGCCTCTCAGAGGCACCCAGGGGTGGTGTTAATTTTCCCAGATTATTGGGAGGGGCCCCAAGCCAGTTCTGTTTTGATTTGTTATTAGGAACCCCCTAGATATCGAACCTAGCCCTTGTTGCTGCCAAGTCCACCTTGCAGAAGGGTTACAGTTAGGAAATGCTAGAATTAAGGTTGCTCTTAATGCATGACACAGTGTTTAATTCCATGATCCCACCTTAGCTTGTTAGTATTTGCTTTAAGTAAAATATATTCTGTCCTCTTCAGACATTTTCAGCTAATAAGTTATTATATTAAAAGTTGTTGTACTTAATTATGAATTTTACTCACATCCTGAGGCCTAAATATGTTTAATTTAAGACAAAATTTAAACATTTCAAGAAAGAAATGTAACATTTCCAGGAGAACAAAATAGATTTGGTTCTGTTTAAAGTCCACAGGTTGTGTGATATAAGTATGTTTACAGTAACTTCAGTTTATTTGTCCATGACAACAAGAGAGAATAGCATACTATTACATGCAAAGTCTCTTGGTAATAACACTCCATATTACAGTAATGCTTTTCAACTGAACATTCAAAATGCTTTAAGAACATTAAGTCAAGCCTCAGGTCATCCCTGTGAAACAGGTAAACATTATCATCTCTTTTTCACACTTTAGGTATACTACACTGGAGCTGGAAGTGTAATTTCTGGTATATATAGCCATGATAGGTCTGATCAAACTAGTGCACTAGGAATAGCTGTGTAGCTGAAGCAGCATGAGTGACAGGATAGGCCACCTAAGTACATACCTAGGGCAGCTGCCCCTTTGGTAGCTCACACCACTGCAGCTACACTTCTATTTTTAGCACAGTAGCTCAACTAGAGTTAACACAAGTAGGTCTATTCAATCTAGAAATGGTATCTCTAGCTCCAGTGTAGACATAGCTGTTAGAGGCACAGCAATTCAAATTACTTGCCCCAAATCCTTTAGCCATAAACAATACTTAATTCTTATATAGGACTTTTCAAAGTATATTTCAAAGCCCTTTACAAAGGAAGTCAGTACCAGTATCCCAAATAGGAATACTGAGGCATAGGGAGGGAACTGATGTTCACAACAGACCAGTGGAGGAACTGGGACTAGAACCGGTCTCTCCTGAGTCCTAGTCCAGTACTCTAAGGGTCTGATCCTGCACCAGTGAAGTACACAAGAACATTGCACTCTTTATTCCAATGGACTCAGGATCAAGCACCTAACACTAAGGCCCAGATTCACAAAGATACTTACGCACCTTAAACCCAGATTTTGGCTCCACTGTGGTTCACGAAACTCCATCCTAGCCCTGTAGGTCCCTAAACTCATTTGCCCCCTAAATTTTTCAGAATAAAATTTCCCTAGGCAGCTAAGTCTCTGCCTTTGAGCATGTGCTGCACCCTCACTCTACAAGTACAGTTGCCTATCTTCTTCCTAAGCTCCAAAGTGATTCACAAACCAGGGAATATAGGCATATGTAGACCTGACTTGCACTGTGTGTGGGCTTCAGAGCACACCTACTAGATATCTGGGCAGAGGAGGAGGAAGGGGTGGTGGTGATAGTGTTCACTTTATAACTCTTAGCTCAGGAATTAGAATACTCACCTGGGATATGGGACACACAGGTTAAATCCCCCTCTCTACCTGAGATGCTATGAGATACTTTGATACTCCCTCAGTCTCTCTTTTTGAAGCTGTTCCTCTTTGGATTAGATAATTAGAACCACTGGGCTAGCGATGGAGGGAGAATGACACTGTAGCCTGATGATTAGGGCACCCCTTGTGTGGCAGGAGACCCAGAGCACAGTCTCCTTGCTCCAGTGACTCTTACTATTTATCAACAGTGGTACAACATCAACAGGAGTAGCCAAGGGAGTCCCACATCAGAATATCCTATTGCCCAGTGGTAAGAACACTCTCCTCAAAGCTGGGAGGCCACAGTTCAAATCCTCTTCCTCCCCTCAGGTGTGGGGGGGGGAGGGCGGACGGGGATTGAACCAGAGTCTCCCACATCTCAGGTGAGCTGGGCTAAAAGTTATAAGGTGGGCACCTCCTCCTCTGGCCATTCTGTGTGAAGTTAGGCACCTGCCTAACTCATTCTCAGAAA
The DNA here is from genome assembly GCF_965140235.1 of Caretta caretta. NCBI lineage: Eukaryota > Metazoa > Chordata > Testudines > Cheloniidae > Caretta > Caretta caretta. Next base: position 125,925,220 of record NC_134207.1, read on the forward strand.
ACTCGCAACATCTCAGGCACCTAAGCCACTGACTCCAGGAGATCATGAATCACTAGCAGATATCAGTGCCTCTTTGAAGCCTGGATTTAGGCTCCTATCTTTGTGACAGTGCCTAGGATATACCCCCTTCATCGGCATCTACCATCAGCTAGTTCAGGGGCAGGCAAACTTTTTGGCCTGAGGGCCACATCGGGTTTCCGAAATTGTATGGAGAGCCGGTTAGGGGAGGCTGTGCCTCCCCAAACAGCCAGGCGTGGCCCCGCCCCCGCCCCCTGTCCAACCCCGCCTGCTTCTCACCCCTGAAGGCCCCCCTAGGACTCCTGCCCCATCCACCCCTCCCTGTCCCCTGACCGCCCCTGGACCCCCAGCCGTGCTGCCTGGCTGGAGCCAGCCACACCACCGCGCAGCACAGAGCACTGGGTCAGGCCAGGCTGTGCAGCTGCGCTGCCCGGCAAGAGCTCGCAGCCCCGCCACCCAGAGCATTGCGCTGGTGGCGCAGTGAGCTGAGGCTGCGGGGGAAGGGGTACAGTAGGAGAGGGGCCAGGGGCTAGGCCCCTGGGCCAGGAGCTGAGGGGCTGGGCAGGAGGGTCCCGCGGGCTGGATGTGGCCCATGGGCCATAGTATGCCCCTCTCTAAGCCAGCTTAAGAAGGGAGCCACCTAGTGTACTGACTTCTGGGGCTCCCAGTCTAAGGCACCTCTCTCTCCAGATTTATCGTATAGCAGCCTAGGCACCTAACGTAGACATTGCAAATCATAATGTTGTTCCTGTGATTTTCTAGGCACCTAAAAGTTAGGTGTTACCATGCTGAGTGTCAAGTGCCTAAGTCCATTGTCAATCCAAGCCTAAGTGATTTGGGAATCTCACTGATTTTCACTTACATCCTTTTGAAATGTTTATCCTTTATCATTAACACTAGGGCCACTAAAATAAGGATTTATAGAATCTCAATATGAAAATTAAAAAGTTACATTTTATTTTTTCCAAATTCAGGAACAGCAATGGAGGAAGTGTTAACTGGAGAACAACTGATGGCAGCTACACTGAGATATTTGCTTAAATCCTTAGAAGCTTTGCTTATAAAGGCAAGCAAAAACATTAGAGAAATAAATCCAAAAAAAGGCAATAAAGGTCATTTAGTTAGCAGTCTGGCAACAAAGTTATGTTTTCTTTAGCATCATTTGCAAAAGAGTCTTTCACCTTTTTCTTCAGGGGAGGGTGCCAGTTTTACATCTAAGAATTTCTTGGCATCACTGCACAAAAGTCACACATTTAGTCCATATCAAGGCCAAAGGCACTTTAGCAAGATTAAGAATTAGAGCATTGTTGGGCTGCCACTCTGAGTACATTTCTTCCTTTTGAGTCGCAAACTAGAGGAAGTAGTTATTAGAGAAACTGCTATTAAGGTCAGACATCAAATATGAGACTTTACTGCAAATCTTGGGGAACCAACTTTTAAAACAACCTATTGCATGATCTTCGACTCCTCTTATTGCAGAAGGAATTTGTATCAGAACATTCATGCTGAATTAGCAAACTACATCACAGAATATGTGCCAGTGAACTGGAGTGATCCAAATCATTACCAAACACATGTGGACATCTTTTTAAGTAAGAGATCCATTGTCCTTTAAGAGTAGCACTTCATAGTTACATGGCACTTTACATTTCCAAAGTGATCCCATTTCCACCTGTTTACAGAGGTGCCTCCCAGCGCCTTTGGTGGCATGGTAAGTATTTGCTTCCCCTCTTCTCATGTGAGGACAGGCAGCCTCCAATTCCCAGGGCAGTGTCTTTACCCTCCCTCTGTCCCAAGAGGGAATCCGGACTAGATTTGGGCAAAAATGTTCATAGAAAAAAAATTTCTAGAGGAAAATGTAGATTCAGGTCAACCAAAAGTTTAAATTAATTTGTATTGATTCCATCTAACTGTTTTGGTAGACCAAAGCTAAAAACAAAATCTCCTCCAAAATAAAAATATTTAATTTTTTTACATGTTCAAAATAAAGCTGTCAGCAAACTGAAAAATCAGTTATTTACATAGCTCGAAATTAGGACAGGAAAACTCTGAAACGCTGCAGTCATCTTTGAACAGGTTTTATCCTATCTAGGCTAGAAGAGTAAATAAAGAACATTAGAAATTTCTTACTAGAAGTTTCTGGGGCTTTTGTTCTATTAAAGCTAGTTAGATAATGGAAAACCAAAAGTCACAAATCCACCCCTTTTAAATCAAAAACAAAAACCATGTAGATTAAAATACTATGACCAGATGTTACAGCCCTAGCTAAATTCCCCCTTGTGGGCATTCACCTAAACTCTTGTACTGGACCCAGTTATTTGGATCCCACAGGCTTTTAAACGTATTGACTCTGAGCAGTGTTCAGACACTCTCTCTATATCTGTCCTTTCAGGCAGGTACAGTTCCTTTCTTGGTTGTGGGACTCTGCAGTCTAGCTGCCCCTGTTCCCAAGATCACTGCTGACCCCCTATGTGTCCCCTGCAGCTTATGCAGAATTCCACTGTAGCTGAGGATCTTCTGCATATTTGTTTCTCCCTCCTTCTCTTAGTAGTTAAAGCAAGTAATACACAGACTTTGCAACGGAGTTCTAGAACCAGACACTTTCTTCATAGACACAGCATAAAAGATATACAGCTCCATGGAAACATTAACACCTGCACAAAAAACCCTACCTGAGTTTCCCTCAGCCCTCCTGAAAGTCCCTTGGGTCTTAGTGTCTTCCAGGCATCTCGGAATTCTTCTGCACTCTCTCCCCTCCTGCCCAGTCTTGTCCCCAGGTTCTAGTCTGCTCCCTTTTGTTCATGAAAGTCTCCCTTTTAACAGATTCTAACACCATTGTCTTTTCCTGTCTTTCCTTTGGGATTTTTCAAATCTCCAGTCCTCTGTAGTTGTTATAGGTCAATACACCTGTTGGCAAGTCAATACACTTTTGCTTGGTTGTGCCTCCTTGGACTTGGATAATATGGGTACATGTCTTGATACCTTTTTGGTTAAATACCAGTGACTGGGCCATCTACACCCATTGTCTGCCTTCAAGGATTAAATACATTCTTTGTAATCACGTGTTAGGCTAGTAAACCAAACAGGCAAAGGTACATAAAATATTCATAACAATAATACAGATATATCCCACAATCTTTACACCACCATACCTAATGGTTCATAATTGCTAAGGAAGTTTGAGAGTTTCATAGTGGCTGTTGGAGTACTAAGTGAGAGCTACAGGTGCCATTGAGGTTTAGGACTCAAACCTACAAAGTAGTGAGCAAACTTACATTGATCCAGCAAAGCCGTTAAGTACATTCTTTGTTTTAAGCACATATATAGTCCCATTTAAGTCAATGGAACTAGGCATGCTCTCTAAGTTAAGTAACCATGGGGGCCAGAATGCTTGGCACCTTGTATCAATCCCCTAGTGCAGATCTGAACTTGGTTTCCCTCTCCTTCTGCCTTTTTAGGAAAATCATGGCAGACCATGCCCCCAGCTTCCTCCCTAAAGACCCTATTATTAAGGAAGTGGTTATACCTGGTAGCCTTCTGGAGATTCAGAATGGGGGTACAGACATCTAGTAACATTTTCAAGACTCCTGCAAAGACAACCATCACTAAGCAAAAGCAGAAGATGGCATTGCTCTCCTTCCCTTCCTTGATTATAGCAACAGTAAGTATGGTCTTGTTAGCGACAGAGAAAGCAGTTATAATGGCATATGGAGGATGATTATAGGAATAGAATGAGGCCAGCTGGTCGAAGGAGAACAAAGTCGGTAGTTCACAAATCTCCCGCACTTTGTAAACTTTGCTCCCCACTCTAACTTCAGAAAATATATCAAGCCTTGGATCCATATTCAGCTTCTGAGGATTCAGGGCTTAATACAAATATTTCATACTTTTCCAATACTACCTTCTGGAGTTAAACGAGTTTCTCTCAAAGAGCAACAGAATAGTTAAACAGGCCAAGTATTCCACCACCTTGTATGTGAAGAAGTCTATAACTTCTTCCCCCACCTCCATCCTGCTCCCCCCATACATGTCTTGCATACTCAAGAGTAACTACTGTGGCTCCATCAGAAAAATTATATTTTAGCCTCAGAGTTTTTTGTTTAGGCAATTCAGCAAGTCATCATTTTGTTTCCTAAAGGATTCATAAACTTGTCTACTACTTGCATCATACTAGTGTTGCACCCATTGTGCTGTATATTTGACTGTTTTAATTCATTTCAAGGGATTGATGCATTGTCTGCTTTTGAATCCATTTTCTGAAATGACACAAACATATTTTTGCATCTAAGGAACAAATTGCCTCTCAAAAATTTATTATTGTTGTCATCCATTTAGCAAAGGATAAAAGATCTATCTTAATAGCAAACAGTAGGCTAATGTAGTTCAACAGTCATTTAATTACAAAGCTTTGAAAGCAAAAGAGAGCAAAACAGACTAATAAAAAGGAATATAGCAGAATCCCAAAGAACCAAAGTCATTCACAAAAGACTGATAATTCCAAAATGGGGAGGAATTACCAGATATAGATCATTATACTGTGCCAGTGGGGTGGGAGGAGGTATTTTTTCATATTCTCTGTGTATAAATAAAGTCTGCTGCAGTTTCCACTGAATGCATCCGATGAAGTGAGCTGTAGCTCACGAAAGCTCATGCTCAAATAAATTGGTTAGTCTCTAAGGTGCCACAAGTACTCCTTTTCTTTTTTTAAAGAAATCATTAAAAGTCAAGTGAATCTCAAACTGAAAGAGACGGCAGGACATCAAGCTAAATTCTGGTCCTTGTGAATCATTATGCAATAGATTTCTCTGATATGTTTAAGGACACACAAATATTTTAATGCCTACAACAAAAGTACTGCTCTGTTTATTTGATGAAGGCTTTAGTTTTGATCAATAAGGACTATAAAGTTTTGAGAAATAATTGTACATGAAAACATCTGAGTGAAAGATTCTCTCTTTAGAACAAACACTACGTCTCTATATTGCAAGAGGTAAAATGTATATCTGTGTCAAGTACAGGGTAAGAAGAAGACATCATTAGTTACTTCTGAACAGCAGTGGAAGTACTTCAAGGTTGTCTGTTGCCTGCAGACTTGTTAGTTCCTTCATGGAATATGTCACAAGGGAAGGATTTTTGAAGCAATACCAGCACTCTACGAAAAAAATATCAATATGATGCATGACTGTAATCTCTGCTTTGCAGATGTTAATGCTGTGCTTGCTGCAGTTAGAAAAAAAAAAGATGCCAAAATGTCTGGAAAAGCCAAAGCTGGTCAGTTCACAGTACTAAAGTGGGGATATCAGCATTAAAGCTGAGAGCTATTAAAGCTATTATACAGCTGAGAGGGGAGGACTTTGCTTTAAAAAGTTCAAAGCTTGTGGATTTAAAACATTTGCACACATAGTCAAACCTTTTGAGGGTTGTTCATGCTCTCTGAACAGGCTATAGTGTAAGAAAGGCAGTTAGAATTGCACAGAACCCCACAGTTGTGGAGGGTGGAATACATGCAAAAAATGTAATGCTGGAAAAACAACTCTCATAAATTGCTAGAAGCAGTGCCATGCATTAAGGTTATGATCATCCAGTGAGAGTTTGTACTGATCTTGTAATGGTTTGAAACTTTGTTTTCCTTGCTTGAGTCTATTTTCAGATTCCAATTAAGTCTTAGAAAAAAATGATCATAAGCTTTTATCTTTGGCACCTCTCCTTTCCTTCTTTCTTAATAATTTTTGTTTTATTAAATTAAAGCAAAGCACTGTGGTTCAGGGACTAAGCATTGGCTAGAAGTCAAGACCTTCTGAGTTCTCATCTCAGCTCTGGAATGAACTCATTGTGTGCTCCTGGGCAAGTCACTTTGCCTCACTCTCTCCATGTGCAATATGGGGATAATCACACTGTCAATTAAATTCAGTACAGTTTAGCTATATATGTGTAGTATATATACAGGTTTTACTGAGAAGAAAAACAAGGAGAAAACGCCTTTTGCTGCAGATGAAATTCACAGGGATCTTTTGGCATAATTTTATAGTCAAGCTTTAACACATTTGCTCTTATAAGTGAATTTAACCCCCCTCCCCCATTTTGGCAACACTCTAGTGCAAAAGGTGAACTAATATACAATAATTTACAAAGGTTATACTCCACATTGAAGAGGTTCCTCAGTTCATAACTTTTAAAATGCTGTGAAATGGCATGTCAAAGATTGATCCTCTGTGTTAAACTGGGTCAAGGACTTTACTGTTAACAAAGAAAACAAAATGTTAGGGGTTATAATAAAAACAAAGAATGACGAATTGCTGATATACTCACGTGAAATGGAAAATGACAAACAACTAACATTCTCACTGAAAGAAAACATTAAAGGGGAAATACACACCACGCGTCCTGTGAGAAGACAGTATGATGGGAACTGTCTGTCCCTCATTAGACAGGTCTAGAATTAGGGATGTATGGGATACAAAGAAAGAAAGAAAAAGCTAACTTTAACGACTACCTAAGGGATTTCCTCCCCCTCCCACTCCATCCCATTACCAGTGAATGAGTTGAATGGGGACAGAAATGTCATTTACAGAAGAGCTAACTTTTGGGAAGAGTTCAATTTCTTTTTCAGACTTCATCTGAATCTTCATCATCTGACAATATTAGTAATTAATCAGCACAAAATGAGGAGCACTGCATTGTCAAGACAAACGATCATGACCTGAGTTCATGACACTGTTTCTAGGAGTTTATGCTTTTTCTGTGCTGTCTTTCCCAAAAATCATATATGTCACATTCTTGGGGCTTAGTGCAGTTCAGGAGGTGAATTGGAAAACAAACCACTTTACTGCTGAGACTGTGGTTAAAAGCTACATCTTCACTGAAAAATTATTTACAAATACAAGCTTTAGCTAGAAGATGATGATGAAGACAACGTTGTTGTTGTTTTGTAGACTGTTTTGTACTGAGACATAGGCCAGATTCCCTAGTCTGCAATGGCATGAACCTACCACTGCAGAAGATCTACAGGATCAGAACTCATGAGCTTGAGTCACCATATTGGCTGCTTGACTTCTATGGAAATTCATACCCAGCAAAGACAAGCATATTTAAGATTCTGACATAATTTGCAGACAAAGCTTCATAAGACCTGGACCTGCATCCAGGCCATGCTTTCCACTTTGGGAGTGTATGCCTTTGAGTACACAGGCACCTTGTGCTACTGCAAGTTTCCTACAAGCGGACTCTTTCTTGATGTGAGCCCTGAACCCCTGCTTACTCCAGCAGAAGTCTGCACAACTTATTGGTGAGTAGTGGTACACAAGTACAGTACACAAGCTATCCGTTGTGCAGAAGCCCTAACATTTGTGGATTCCCATACCACCTTGCCCTGTGATCTCATCAATTCACAGAGGCTAAACTGAGTCAAACACTCATTAATACTTTGATGGGAGACCACCTCCATGCATCACAAGTTCTGGTAAAAAAAAAGTTACAGTTCAGTATTGAATCCATGTCTATACAGTGATAAGGAACAAGTTGGTCTTGGAGGAGGCATCTGTGAAATGATACAAAACCAAAGTGCCGAGCATTGTTGTTATTTATTTAAAATGCATTAATTACATCTATCTCACATTATTGCTTCATTGCAGGTATTATAAAAAAAATAGAAGACCCATAGTGTTTTTAGTAAGAATAGCTAGTGATGATAACCCTGGTATCTTGGCCAAGCTCCAATGCAGGAATACCTAAAATTTCCCCTGTGGCTTTAACTAATTACAGTTATATTGGCTAAGCTGTTATGTACTGTAATTGTTGACTGTCCAGCAGCTGCTGTGTTGCATTCCAGAAATGGCTACCATTGATAAGTAAGTGAAGTGATATAGCAATTATCTACTTCAGAAGCTTGTCTTAACTACTTAATTAAAATTATTAAATAGGTAAATATGGAAAATTATAAGGCAAGGCATATCACTTCAGAGTTTTCCTCTTATTTAAAAAAAATCACTTATGTTGATGTATACTCTATGCCACAAATGAATTCAGATTATTGCACTATAACTTTGGCTTTGATTTTTTTCCCACTGCTGAACAATCACTGAGTAAATATCCTGTTAAAATTATTTTTTTTGTATTCTCCTTGAAAACACTACAGAACTGTTATACAACAAAATGAACTTGTCAATGTTTATCAGAGTTTGAGAGAGGATGCTTGCTAAAGTTTTTATCCTCCTAATTGAGAGAGGGTGTGTAATCCACAGTAATTAGAAATGCACTATTTTACATCATGTCACAGGAGCCTAGAATACGAGTCATGCAGAATTTAGTGCAGAGATTCTTTTTATATTATCTGCTCTTCTTTATTGTGCTGTATTTCTTTGTTTCTATATTTAGCAACATCAAATAAAGAGGCAAATAGAATTTAGACAGATTGTGAATAGTTGCAAGAAAACACTTGTGCAGGAAAAAACTTCACTAAACTCATATGAATTCAGAAACCTAGCTACGCTAGTGGGAGACTCTCACAATGGAACAAAGTACAATGCCTACAAGTGGCAGATGGACACCACAGGTACAGATGAAAGCTTGACAGTAAGGAGTGTGATCACATTTCTGTGTCTATCATTTCTAATATACGCAATCCCAAGGTGTGCTTGTGCATCTGTTAATACTATTCTCTCTCATTTTCTGAGGCTCTATGAGAATCACCTAGAACATGCCAGTTGGCTGTCAAGGCACCCATAGATTAGAGTGGAAGGATGGTCTTGTATTAAGCTGATGGAAAATTTCCCACAGAGTTTTCTGTTGGGAAATGCTGTTTTGTGAAACTCAAAAATTTCCACAGGAATGTGTCAATTTTGGTGAAATTTAGTTTAGACAAAAATTGAAGTGAAGCATTAGGATGTCAAAACAGAATGGTTCACCTCATATTGGAACATTTAAACTTTTTGTTTCTCGAGTACTTTTAAAAATGACTATTTCTGTATTTATATTTTATATTATACTATAAATTGAAAACAAAATTTAAAAAGTCAAAATCAGAAAAAAATATCAATTTTATCAAAATTGAATGTTTTGACTGATCCAAAATACTTTTCTTCACGCTTCATTTTGTGGGAAATTTCAAAGTTTTTGGGTCTTGTTCCAATTTGCAATGAAAACAAATTTCATAATTGCATCATTTCCTATGAAAAGGACATTGTGGTTCCCACACAGCTCCAGTCTTGTGGGTAAGGCACTCAACTGGGACCCAGGAGATCTGGATTCTGCGCTAGTTCTTCCTGTGTAACCTTGATCTCTATGCCTCCCATCTGTAAAATGGAGATAATAATTATTTTCTTTCTCCTGCTCTTTTTCGGTCTTGTCTAATAAGCTGTAGGTTGACCTAAGATACACTACTTCAGTTACGTAAGTTATGTAACTGAAGTCGACATTAACTTAGGTCGACTTACAGTGGTGTCTACACTGTGCTGTGTCGATGGGAGATGCTCTTCTGCCGATTTACCTTATGCTTCCCAGGGAGCTGAAGCACAGACATTGATGGGAGAGTGCTCTCCCATTGACTTAGAGGGTCTTCACCAGACCTGCTAAATCAACACCGCTGCATCTATCGCAGCAGTGCTGATTTAGCTGTAAGTATAGACAAGCCCTAAGTTCTTCAGGGAAGAGACACCTTGGGATTGCGTATATTAGAAATGATAGACACAGAAATGTGATCACACTCCTTACTGTCAAGCTTTCATCTGTACCTGTGGTGTCCATCTGCCACTTGTAGGCATTGTACTTTGTTCCATTGTGAGAGTCTCCCACTAGTGTAGCTAGGTTTCTGAATTCATATGAGTTTAGTGTTCAATAGAGCCCCAGTCATTTAATGGGACTACTCACGTGTTTGAAGTCAGGCACATGTTTAATTACTTTTCTGAATACAGCCTCTAACACTGCTGAATATCTGAGTCTCTGCTCCGCATTTTAAGGGATTCAGTGAGATACAGGGGTGGTAATATCAATAAGCGATGTAATCAGAATTCCCATAATGGTCATTTGTGAGAGAACATTTTGGCTTTCAGGAAATAAATAATTGATTTGACTGTGAATATTGGTTAATGAACAATACCTCCTCTTACACCGCTTGTAAAATAAGATATTTTTTTCAGACACAGAGCAACAGAACACAACATTTCTTTCTGGTGTTTGTGCTTCTCGAGCCCACAGCACCAAAGAGGAGAAAGTCGATGGACATTCCAACAAAAATCACAAGGACAGTAGGACCTTCTATTAGGGAGGGGGGAGAGGATTAATCAGTCAAAGTGAAACATCTGGTCATCTTTGCCTGCATTTCCTACAGTAGGATTCATAACATTCACGTTTTTAACAAGCATATATTTTTGAAATGTAATGCAAATAGTTGTTAAAAGTATTCTACGCCTCTTACTCAAGGCACCAAATCAGTTTTTCTATACAAAGCTGCTGTTTTTACTGATACTGTGTTGGTGTACCAAACTTTGCTTCATCAAGGTCCCATTATCCTACAGAAAGCAGCAGGGGGGTAGTTATCTTCTGCTCTAGCACTTCAATTTTCTCATTACAAAAATTGGCTTCATCTTCCTGGCTTGGGAGAACCCTGATCACTGTCACTGAGACCTTGGGGGCCATTGAACAGGAGTAGCAACAGTGGAAGAAGTGCCAACAGCAACAGCAGATATTTTAGCAACAGCTGTCTGGCTTTGCATCCTCCGCCTGGACATCAGTTTGAATGCTGCAGTTTAGCCAGCTTGTGGTGTTTGTCCCCAACATGTATCACAGAGCCAAGAAAGAGTAAGATGTCCTTTAAATGAAGCAACAAGGGCTGTTGTTTCATAATGCCTCAACAGCTTGTTTGCATCTTTCTACATTCCAAATGGTTCTGAAAGAGTAATCGGAGATGTACACGATATGGGTATGAAGTGATATGAACCTGAATTATCTTAAAATCATGCTTTACCTTTGTGCAGTCTTTTAACTGAAGTGTTTACAGTAATTAACTCTCACAGCATACCTGAGAAGTAGTTAAGCATTATCATCCCCATTTTACCAATGGGGAAACTGAGTCTGAGAGCAATTAACTCTATCATTTGTTCCCTGTCCCAAAGCCAGTGAATGGCAAAGCTGGACATGGAAGCCAGGTCTCTCAACAACAAGTCTCATGCCTTGACCACTGGACCATTCAAGTTGGCTGATGGATCATTTATTTATCAAGTCCAGCTTCCACTTCAGTAATCATAGGCATTTGTTATATATTTGAAGGAAATTAGAAAATAAAAGAATGCTTATGGACCCCCTTAGTTCATGCATCTTTAGAAAGTTAGTTGTTTTATTCAGCTGTGTGTAATTATGCATAACAATAGCATCACTTCAGATAATCATCAATCCTTCTTTGCATCTCTGGGGTCTGCAGTTCTCATGAATTATCAGTATTTCTGCTTCAAGAATGAAAAAGGTTAGAGGTGTGCAAAAATACATACATAAAATCATTAATACATAAGGATAAACAGAACAAGAATAACAGCTAACACTTTTTTTCTATCTTCAGACAAGATTTGTTTCTTGGTTTAATTGGAATTGGTTTGACCTGTTCCTTTTTATTTTTGTAAAAAGTCCAATCTTGCTCCCATTGAAGTCAAAAGGAGTTCCTGCAGGTTCCTAGCAGGCAATTATGGTTTTGTACTACTTCTTTAAATACCCTGCATTTTCACATGGTACCAACCCAAAACGGGATAATTTAGGCTGAGTCTGACTGATTTTTTAGGTTTCTTATCACCAAAATTTATAAAGTGATGTTCAGAAGAGGCATATTCATGTGATCCAAACTTTTCTCCTTCCCCCCAAAATGACTCAACCACTAAGTTTCACATAGCTCTAAAATGACAGGTCTTATATTACACAGCAATGCTGTACAATAACAGATGACTGAAACATAGGATACTTTATCTAATAAAATTCCCCATAATTTCTAGGTAAGCAAAATGTAATTACCAATTTTGGAATTTAGCCAGGACACTGACATTAACATTATACACACTGCTCGCTTGAAAGTGCCATAAAGTGGCCATTCGGGATCTCAGTTTTATATCTTATTTGAAATAGGTATTTCACAGCAAATAAATTATAAAAATATGAATCCTGGATATCTTAAGTTTTTGACATTTGAGAATTAACTTCAAAATATTGTGAATTATTGAATATCATATATGACGCTTGCAAATTTTTTAAAGGGGTTGCCTGAAGATTTGTTTTACTCTCTTAAGAATATTTTCCAGGCTCACTTGCTTGAGAACTCACTTCCAAGGGCCCTCAAGCATGAAGCAAACAGTGGCATCTCAACAGCAGAGATGATGCACTGACTGAGGATCTTTGCTCTGCTGTAAAATATAAAGGCTTTCCAGCCAGGCCTTCTACCTTTTCTACCTTATTGCTACCTCCTTATCATAATTACCCATAAACAATAACATTGTGAGAAAGAAAAGGAGTACTTGTGGCACCGTAGAGACTAACCAATTTATTTGAGCATAAGCTTTCGTGAGCTACAACTCATTTCATCGGATGCATCAGAGCATAAGCTCATGAAAGCTTATGCTCAAATAAATTGGTTAGTCTCTACGGTGCCACAAGTACTCCTTTTCTTTTTGTGAATACAGACTAACACGGCTGCTACTCTGAAACCTGTCATTGTGAGAAAGGACACTAAAGAGGCATTGGCAAGGAAATATGTATGTGCTTTGTGATGGAGAACTAAGGCAGCTGGGGAGTTGTACTCCCTCATATAATTTTAGGCTTTGAATGTTTGGTATGACAAGGGATCATTCATACAATCCTCATGGACACAACTTTCCTGAAGGTTGTGGAAGGTAAGGTCAAAGCCACCAATTGCACAAATGGAAATGACCAGAGGACCCTTGCAGAAGAAAAGCAGCCTTTTCCCTTCTCATCCCCTCTGTTATGTTTTCAAGGACAAAAGAAAATAAAAATACCCTCTTAATCCTCTGGGGAAAGAGAACAAAGTGATTCATTGTCCCTCCCTGACCAAAAATGAGTAAAGAGCAAGACATTACCTCCTCTAGCACATAGACAAGGGAAGAAGAATTCAGCACAAAAACTATAGTTTGGATGAATGCTGAACCTAAATTGTCATGCATGTTACAGGTCCAGAGTCCTCCAGAATAGACTTATGTGAAGATCACAAAAATGTATTCACAAACATTTCTTCAAATAAAAACATATTTGCTTCCAAAAGTACTTATACAGCTCCTTTTAATTTAGTTTCCTGAACATATGTATAAGTGAATTGTTCCTTGAAGAACGTTTGTGGAAAAACAAAGTCTTTGAATACTCACAAAAATGTGTGTTCACAAAGACTCATACCAGAAGCATTAATGTGGCAATGTTGAAATCTTTAATTTCCCTCTATTCGTTTCAAGCATCCAATCAGGGCACAGAAGCAGTACCATGTTGATGTAACACATCATTCACACAATGAACAGCAAGCAGAGTTGGGTGGGAAATGCCTTTCCTAGTCCATAAATATTTGCAAGAGTTCTATTTTTTTCCTCCCCGTCTCAAACTGGGACAAAAAAATAATTTCCAAAAGTATTCACAAACCAAAACTGACTTTTGTTTGCTTGTTTGTTTTTGTTTTGGGTTCAGATAAAACTTTTCATTTAGATTTTGACCTTTAACCTTTTCTCAGTCAAATTAACTTAAATTTCAAAATGAAAAGTAGTTTCAAACTGGAAAAAAATATATGCTTTTTTTCATTTTGAAAATGTTGAAACAAAGTGTTTTGACAATTTTGAAAAAAAAGCTTCCGTACTATTTTTTTGACACAGGACATTTGTTGAACCTGTTCCTGTTTCATGTACTGTTTCAATTTCAACAAAGCAGCATTTTTTGACAAAAAGTTATATTGAAAAATTTCCAACCCACTCTAATGGGAAATCACGGAAGACATAGTCACAGGGTGAATAGCTCACAACAGTTTATAGGTTGAAGTACATTCACATTGAGTGTTTGTTGAAATATACTGAACAGCAATCAATTTTGTTTTTGTTTTTTTAAAGAAGGCTGTTCAGATAACTCATTAATGGGTGGGGGGAAGGGGAATCCAACTCAGCAGCTGAATATTCTTGGGATCTGTACACAAGAATACCAGCAACAAGAGTTCCTGTCATCACGCAGGGGCCTTGATTCAGGATAAGCCATGTTCTGCCTAATGAATCACCAATGCCATCTCATATAACAGCCTCGAATTTATTTAGAGGCCTCCCTTCCAAGCACTATGCAGGCCCAACCCTATTTAGTATGTGGGATCATGGTTTGAAATAGTACACATGCATAAAAAGACTGAAGACAGAAGCAGAAATTGACGTCTCCGTTTTTCTGAATGTAATTTATTTGCACCCATAGGCTTATCAGAAATTTGTCTCTCTCCTCCCTTATCTACTTACAAACTTCTTTTCTGCCACTTTAGGGGAGGAAAAAAGAAAAGTTGATGGGCTGGTGTTGTGATATAATTTCTATGCTGCTATATGTTACAGAACTGTGTGCAAAAATCTCTCTTCCCTTACCCCCATTTTATTTTATGCTCTGATGCTGTGGCTGTTGTGCAACTTAATATGAGAATCAACTCTTCCAGAGGCAGTCAAAGTCTTGTCAGTGACTGCCATGTTATAACAAAAGAGGGAAAGCAAGCACAGGACTTGAAACGTGACACAGTCTTGATACAGGAATCAAGTTTAAAGAAAGAAAAGGATCCATAGACTCTAAAGATGTTGGAGGGAGGAATTGACAGAGAAGTGGCAGTATTAGAGAAAGGCTATGTTCAGGTCAGCATCTGTATTTGTGACCATTCCAGAACAAGGTACATGCAGGCAACCCAAGTTTCCACAGGACAGAGCCAAGCTCAAAATTTGTTTGGGTTAGCATTTGGGTTCATAATCTGAATTGACATAACTTTCAGGTCTGCCAAATGTTAAGAACATATGCCTAAAAAATAAATAATATTCTAGTCATTCTAATATATTCTTTTCAGGCAGCCAGTAGAACTACGGGTGAAAAATCTCTACTGAGCAGTTTTCATACCATTCTCTAACTGCTGGTGCCTACTAAAACAGGCTGAAAATTTAAATTATTAGGCTTACATATGTTTAAGTGCACTTAAAGAAACAGAGGACAACTAAATTATGAATGCTAATATTTAGAACTCATAACTGTTACCTGACAAGCAAAATGTATCTAGATTTGCTGGAATGCCAATGGGCTTTTATTAGCTCAGCCCATCAATCTGTTGTGGAATGGAAAAGAAAATAGGAAAATATGTTGTCTTTCTCCAGGGATCACTTCAGCTCTTTTTTCTTTTTATTTTATCAGACTTCTTGTTGCTGTAAGGGTCTTGGAGGCCTATTATTAAAACACCCTGCAGTCCTAAGGGAAGAAAAGCAAGCTGGTGATGCAGATGGGAACACTGTGAATGGAATAAGCTATAAGCAACAAAAAAAATACCAGTGAAACCTTATCACAGTAAAACTTATGCAGTGCTCTGTTTCCCTTTCTGAATCCAAAGAGATATTTCTGGAAATCCTCATTTTCATTCCCCACCATTTATTCTCCATGCATTGCGGCTTACTTGCACAACCACTCACATATGTAGAAAATCACTGAAAGAAAACACTATTTCAGGGTTGGTTTTTTTAAAGAATTCTTTGGCATAAAACAAATTAAATCCAAATGGGCTTATTCAGTTATTAACATCACATCTGCAGCAGGGCTGTGCCTAATATAAAATATTTATGTGAACAAGGATACATTCTTAGTTGCTTTAGAAATGATATAAAAGTACTAAATACCTTCAGTAGCTTAGGGGTCAGAACAATAAAAAAAACATAGCTTTTTCTATGTGAAAATTCATCATCGGATTCAAGTAAATACTGTACAAAAATATGTTACCCTTTAGAATGTTATTTACAGCATGGCCCTGGAAGTTTCAGCTCTTGATGTAGGTTAAACACCATACATTTTGTTTTGAATTTGATTAAAATGAATAATATTATAGTTTCTATTAATACTGCAATCCATTTCTTGTCATTTGCAGCATGCACTAGCTGCATACTCCTACAAGCTGTTGAGCAACCTCGACTCTCATTGAATTCAGAACATGTTGTAAACCATCAGGAGTGCTTTTGCCTTAGCTATTGTGCCTTTCCAAAGAGGACCAAAGGACATCAAGTCAGGTGAGTTAACTTTCTGCATTCAAGTGCCTAGCAAAATTTTCAGAGGCTATTTTGGAACACAGACACTTCGTTCATCTCAGGAAAAGCATCTCCATCCACAAAAAGTCAGAAAAGATTTCTCTGCAGTAGCTGAATGATTCCCATTGTCATTGATGGTACTCATGCCAATGATAGTTACTGGAGATAATGAAACAATCTATAGAAATAAATTACATTCAATGAGAATGGAGGGTGCACAATATCTTCCAGGAGAAGTGCAGCAGCTTGCAGATGGGTTGAGGTTGCTCTTCACCTTGAGGAAGGACTTGGGGCTTGAACAATTATTCCACTCATTGGTTTTCTTGTAAAAATGAATTAGTTCTCATTGATGTGACATATTGCTTTGTTTTCAACCTCAGCATTAGAGTTTCTTCTTAACATTAATTTTACTTAATGACTGGAACCCCTATATTTTCTCCTTCCAAACACTGGACCTGTTCCTTGTTGAACTCATTTGGTACTATCTGCTTCCGTTGCTGAGTTTGGCAGTTTGTTTCTTATTCCAGCTAGCTGTCCTGCCAAGAAACTCTACCTGAATCATATTCAGTGCCATCAGCTAAAATATGCTGGATCCCTTTGGTGTAGCTGGAAGAGTTTGTAGGACTTTCCAGGGAATTATACAAAAAGGGGACACACGCACAAGAATGAGATTAGGATTTTGGAAGGTAGCATATTCTGCAGCTGTAGATTCTCATAAAACTGTTTTTTTTTTCCCTTAAGGAAAACATTTCAACAGCACCTCCTTGTAAAAAATTGATTGCTGTTATTTTTGCTACTGCTTTATTCTGAAAGGGATTGATTCCAAGTTGATGGGCAGAATGCCTTCCAGTCAACTAAAGAGATTCAATTGGAAAGAATGCTTGGCTTACAGAAATGTACAGTTGAATGAACCCATAACATATGTTTAAATATGCTTATGTGTGGGGGTTTTTTTCCATCCTAAATGTCTCTATTGAGCCTATTAAGAGGGGCCTGATGGACATCAACTTAGAAGGTCTGTTATAGCAAGATTCTCCAGCGGATTATCTACAAGATAGGTCTATGGCATACTTTTAAAGTGATGATGATACAGCAATTCTGAAGAGTCCTCACTGCAACTTGCGGGTGAAATTCACCGTGAGGCAGAAAGCCCAATTTTGAAGGTTCATGTGAAATTTAAGTGCTGCACAGGAGTGAATTTTGTCCTGTGAGTTGAGAGATTTTTCAGCATACAGCACTAGATACAATCCTCCCTACCTCATCACCAACCCGTTCGTAACAAAACATCTTGTTATGTAAATGTGGGTTTTTAAGTGTATTAGATGGTGTCACTCTGTTGCTTACACAGGTGCCTAAATCCTGACCTTAATAGTGCTATTTTATTTATTTAAGCAAATAAGGAGCCTGCAGAATGCTGGCACCAACATATTGTTCAGTTCTTCCCTGCTACAAATGTGGAGACTTGACGCCCCTGTAGTAGAAAGAGAGAGCCTGAAGCATGGGGCCTAGTACAAGGCCTAAGGCCTGAATTAAAGTCAGCAGAAGTCAGGCACTGCTGCTATCAAACAAAGTTAGCGGAAGTCAGGGCCTTCTACAAAGCAAATGCCTGCTTACAAGTTCACTGTCCAGTACATGGCAAGAACATGACTAGCACTGCAAAAACAGACACTCCTGTCAAGGTTCCTCCCCCACTCTGAACTCTAGGGTACAGATGTGGGGACCTGCATGAAAAAAACCCCTAAGCTTATCTTTACCAGCTTAGGTCAAAACTTCCCCAAGGTACAAAATATTACACCCGTTATCCTTGGAATGGCCGCTACCACCACCAAACAATTACTGGTTACTGGGGAAGAGCTGTTTGGACGCGTCTGTCCCCCCAAAATACTTCCCAAAACCTTGCACCCCACTTCCTGGACAAGGTTTGGTAAAAAGCCTCACCAATTTGCCTAGGTGACTACAGACCCAGACCCTTGGATCTTAAGAACAATGAACAATCCTCCCAACACTTGCACCCCCCCTTTCCTGGGAAATGTTGGATAAAAAGCCTCACCAATTTGCATAGGTGACCACAGACCCAAACCCTTGGATCTAAGAACAATGAAAAAGCAGTCAGTTTTTTACAAGAAGACTTTTAATAAAAAATAGAAGTAAATAGAAATAAAGAAATCCCCCCTGTAAAATCAGGATGGTAGATATCTTACAGGGTAATTAGATTCAAAAACATAGAGAACCCCTCTAGGCAAAAGCCTAAGTTACAAAAAAGATACACAGACAGAAATAGTTATTCTATTCAGCACAATTCTTTTCTCAGCCATTTAAAGAAATCATAATCTAACACATACCTAGCTAGATTACTTACTAAAAGTTCTAAGACTCCATTCCTGTTCTGTCCCTGGCAAGAGCAGCATACAGAGAGAGACAGACTCTTTGTTCCTCTCCCTCGTCCCAGCTTTTGAAAGTATCTTGTCTCCTCATTGGTCATTTTGGTCAGGTGCCAGCGAGGTTATCTTTAGCTTCTTAACCCTTTACAGGTGAGAGGAGCTTTCCCCTGGCCAGGAGGGATTTCAAAGGGGTTTACCCTTCCCTTTATATTTATGACACGCCCCCCAAATCTCAGCTAGGGTGAAACACTGGCTGGGATTTCTTCCTGGAGCTCTAGGAAAAACAGAGTTAATAAGACACATGCATCTCTAAATATACTACCAAGTACATAAAGACTAACAATATTTTCCACATCTCAAGGACGATTTTAACCAGCTGATTCTGGGAAACTTTCACGGGAGAGTGCATCAGCCACTTTGTTAGAGGCTCCTGAGATGTGTTGGACGTCGAAATCAAAATCTTGGAGAGCTAAACTCCACCGAAGAAGTTTTTTGTTAGTTTCCTTGACTGTGTGAAGCCACTTCAGTGCAGCATGGTCGGTTTGCAGGTGGAAACGCCGTCCCCAAACATAGGGGCGTAGCTTTTCCAGAGCGTAGACAATGGCATAACATTCTTTTTCAGTGACTGACCAGTTGCTTTCCCTCTCAGACAGTTTTTTGCTGAGAAACACTACAGGGTGGAATTCTTGATCAGGGCCTTTCTGCATTAAAACTGCTCCCACACCACGCTCGGATGCATCTGTGGTTACTAGGAACGGTTTGTCAAAGTCTGGGGCCCTTAGTACAGGGTCAGACATGAGTGTCGCTTTAAGCTTGTTAAAGGCCTTCTGACACTTTCCGGTCCACTGAACAGCATTTGGCTGTTTCTTTTTGGTTAGGTCTGTCAGTGGGGCAGCGATTTGGCTGTAGTGCGGTACAAATCGTCTGTAATAACCGGCCAAGCCTAAGAAGGATTGAACCTGTTTCTTTGACTTTGGGACAGGCCACTTTTGGATAGCATCCACTTTGGCCTGTAGGGGGCTGATAGTTCCTTGACCCACCTGGTGTCCAAGGTAAGTCACTCTGTTTAGGCCTATTTGACACTTCTTAGCCTTAACAGTTAGTCCTGCCTCCCTTATGCGCTCAAGGACTTTTTGTAGATGTTCCAGGTGGTCTGCCCAGGAATCCGAAAATATGGCCACGTCGTCAAGGTAGGCGACTGCATATTCTCCTAATCCCGCTAGGAGACCATCTACAAGTCTTTGGAAAGTGGCGGGTGCATTTCGCAGCCCGAAAGGGAGTACATTAAATTCATACAGCCCGAGATGTGTGATGAAGGCTGACCTTTCCTTGGCAGATTCATCTAGCGGTACCTGCCAGTACCCCTTGGTTAAGTCCAAGGTAGAGATGAACTGGGCCCGTCCCAGTTTCTCTAATAGTTCATCTGTGCGTGGCATTGGATAGTTGTCTGGGCGAGTTACAGCATTTAGCTTATGGTAGTCCACACAAAAACGTATTTCCCCATCTGGTTTGGGAACTAGAACCACTGGAGATGCCCATGCACTTTCAGAGGGGCGGATTACACCCATCTGTAACATATCCTGGATCTCCCATTCTATAGCAGTTTTAGCTTGAGGAGACACCCGGTAAGGTTGGACCCTAATTGGGTGAGCATTACCTGTGTCAATGGAGTGGTATGCCCGTTCAGTCAGTCCTGGGGTGGCTGAGAACGTTGGCGCGTAGCTAGTGCACAGCTCCTGGATCTGCTGTCGCTGCATACGCCCAAGGGTCATGGAGAGGTTCACCTCTTCCACACCACCAGCACATTTCCCTTCGTAGTAAACACCTTCAGGCCACTCAGCGTCGTCTCCTCCCTGGGCTGTAAACTGACAAACCTTTAATTCTCTGGAATAAAAGGGCTTTAGAGAATTAATATGGTACACCTTAGGCTTTCGGTTGGAGGTGGGGAATGCTATGAGATAATTAACAGCTCCCAGGCGCTCCTGGACCATGAATGGCCCTTCCCACGATGCTTCCATTTTATGGGCCTGGAGTGCCTTTAAGACCATGACCTGGTCTCCTACTTTGAAGGAACGCTCTCTGGCATGTTTATCATACCAGGCTTTTTGCTCTTTTTGAGCATCCTGTAAGTTTTCTCTAGCAAGGGCTAAAGAGGTTCGGAGGGTGTTTTGTAGGTTGGTTACGAAGTCCAGAATGTTAGTTCCTGGAGACGGTGTAAATCCCTCCCATTGCTGCTTTACCAACTGCAATGGCCCCTTAACCTCACGGCCATATACAAGTTCAAATGGGGAAAACCCTAAACTGGGATGTGGTACAGCTCTGTAGGCAAAGAGCAACTGCTGCAACACTAGGTCCCAATCATTGGAGTGCTCATTTACGAATTTACGTATCATGGCCCCCAAAGTTCCATTAAACTTCTCCACCATGCCATTTGTTTGATGGTGGTAAGGAGTGGCAACCAAGTGATTTACCCCATGAGCTTCCCAAAGGTTTTTCATAGTTCCTGCCAGGAAATTAGTCCCTGCATCTGTGAGGATGTTGGAGGGCCAACCTACCCTGGCAAAAATGTCTGCTAGTGCCTGACACACACTTTTAGCCCTGGTGTTGCTTAGAGCTACTGCTTCCGGCCATCGGGTGGCAAAATCCATGAAAGTCAGTATGTACTGCTTCCCTCTGGGTGTCTTTTTCGGAAAAGGACCCAGAATATCCACAGCTACTCGCTGAAATGGAACTTCAATGATGGGGAGGGGTTGTAGAGGGGCTTTGACCTGGTCTTGGGGTTTTCCCACTCTTTGGCACACCTCACAAGACTGGACATAGGTAGAAACATCCTTGCCCATTCCCTCCCAGTGGAATGACACCCCCAAACGGTCTTTGGTCCTGTTCACCCCAGCATGGCCACTAGGGTGATCATGGGCTAAGCTCAAGAGCTTGGCCCGGTATTTAGTTGGAACTACCAACTGTCTCTGAGGATGCCAGTCTTCCTGGTGTCCACCAGAAAGAGTTTCCTTGTATAAAAGTCCTCTTTCTATAACAAACCTGGATCGATTAGAAGAGCTGAGAGGCGGTGGGTTGCTCCGTGCCGCCGTCCAAGCTCTCTGGAGGCTTTCATCTGCTTCCTGTTCGGTCTGGAACTGTTCCCTTGATGCTGGAGACATCAGTTCCTCATGGGATTGTGGACCTAGGCTTGGTCCCTCTGGAAGCGATATAGGGGATGGAGCTGTTTCTGTTGACTGTGAACCGCTCTCCGCTGGTGCACTATGTTGGGATTCAGGCTCCGGCTGAGCCTCTTGTGTAGGGTTATCGGCTGCTGCCAGTTCAGGTTCGGTGGGGCCCTCTGTTGTTGAGGTTGCAAGTACTGGATTCAGTGCTGACACGGGGTCTGGTGTTGGTTGTTCGGCTGGTTCCGGTTCTGGGACTGGTTCCGTCTGGGTCTCTGGGACTGGATCCACTACTGCTGTTGCAGACATTGGCCTGGGGTCCAGGTTCATCACCTCTGACTGGGTCCTGATAGAAGTTTCCGGAACAGAGTTAGGCCTCACGGCTTGTTTAGCCTGGCTGCGGGTGACCATTCCCACCCTCTTGGCCTGCTTCACATGATTGGCCAAGTCTTCCCCCAACAGCATGGGGATGGGATAATCATCATAGACTGCAAAAGTCCACATTCCTGACCAGCCCTTGTACTGGACAGGCAACTTGGCTGTAGGCAAATTGAAAGAGTTGGACTTGAAGGGTTGAATCGTCACTTGGATCTCTGGGTTGATTAAATTGGGGTCCACTAAGGAAGCATGGATAGCTGACACTTGTGCTCCGGTGTCCCTCCACGCGGTGACCTTCTTCCCGCCCACACTCACAGTTTCCCTCCGCTCCAAGGGTATCTGGGAGGTATCTGGGCCTGTGGACCTCTGGTGTGATTCCGGTTCAATGAACTGTAATCTGTTGGGGTTCTTGGGGCAGTTGGCCTTTACATGCCCCAGCTCGTTACACTTAAAACATCGTCCAGCTGACGGGTCACTGGGGCGAGGAGGGTTGCTGGAGAACGGGGTGGTGGGACGATAAGGGGTCTGGAGGGTTCTTTGGGAGGTAGGTGGGGCTTTGGGCGGCCCCCGGTAATAGGGTGTGGTCTGGGGTGGTCCCTTCTGGTCTCCGCTCCAACTGCGACCAGTTTTCTTCTTCTCTGCCACCTCCACCCATCTGGCTCCAATCTCTCCTGCCTCGATTACAGTTTTGGGCTTCCCGTCTAGGATGTATCTTTCTATTTCCTCAGGAACACCCTCTAAGAATTGTTCCATTTGCATTAGGAAGGGCAAATTTACTGGAGATTCAACACTTGCTCCTGATATCCAGGCATCCCAATGTTTCACAATGTGGTAGGCATGTCGGGTAAATGACATGTCTGGTTTCCACCTTAGGGCTCTGAACCTCCGACGAGACTGCTCGGGTGTTATCCCCATTCTGACTCTCGCCTTGGATTTAAACAGTTCATACTTGTTCATGTGTTCTTTAGGCATTTCAGCTGCCACCTCAGCTAAGGGTCCACTGAGCTGCGGCCTCAGCTCTACCATGTATTGGTCAGTAGAGATGTTGTACCCAAGGCAGGCCCTTTCAAAGTTTTCTAAGAAGGCCTCAGTATCATCACCTGCCTTGTAGGTGGGGAACTTTCTGGGATGGGAAGTGGTACCTGGAGAAGGATTGCTAGGGTTTGTTGGTATATTCTGCTGGGCCTTTATCCTCTCCACCTCCTCCACATGCTTCCTCTCTTTTTCCTTCTCCTTCTCCACATGCTTCCTCTCTTTTTCCTTCTCCTCCTCCACATGCTTCCTCTCTTTTTCCTTCTCCTCCTCCACATGCTTCCTTGCCTCCATTTCCCTCTTGTGGGCAGCCTCCTGTACCTCCTTCTCCAGCCGCATGAGTTCTATCTGTCTTTCATGTTCCCTTTGTCTTTCCTCAGCCTGAAATTTGGCTAATTCCAGCTGTAGTTGAGCTGAGGATTTGGTCATTCTAACCTCTCTGTTTTTAACTAACTTTACACCTGAGGTTTAGAAATAAACAAACAAAACTTGGCTGTAAAATTTTGCTGTGCTGCAATAGAATACCTATTCTCTGATAGTGATTGTCAGCCTACAGAAAAAGACAATTCCCTTGTCTCTGCTCTGGGCCCAAATTAAAGCAAAAAACCTCCAACTACTTGGAAACCTGCTTACCCAGCCCAAAGAAAAAGCAAATGGGTAGAACACACACCCCCTATTTACTTTTAGGAAGAAAAGAAAAAAAAAACCTCTGGATTGGAAGATTTCCCTGCAGGAGTTAAGTACCCTGCCTCCAGGCAAAGAAAACCTGCAATTCACAAGATAATCCCCTTTTGTCTCTGCTTGGCCACAAAGCAGAGAGAAACCAAGCTGCTTTCAGTTTCAAAGCTGCTTTCTGGACTTTCTTTCCAAAGAAAAAAAAATTTTCCTTTTTAAAATCTGTATTTCTAGTTCAAAAAATCTCAACTGGATCTCAAATGATTTCAGGTTAATCCCACCACTGTGCCACCATGTCAAGGTTCCTCTCCCACTCTGAACTCTAGGGTACAGATGTGGGGACCTGCATGAAAAACCCCCCTAAGCTTATCTTTACCAGCTTAGGTCAAAACTTCCCCAAGGTACAAAATATTACACCCGTTATCCTTGGAATGGCCGCTACCACCACCAAACAATTACTGGTTACTGGGGAAGAGCTGTTTGGACGCGTCTGTCCCCCCAAAATACTTCCCAAAACCTTGCACCCCACTTCCTGGACAAGGTTTGGTAAAAAGCCTCACCAATTTGCCTAGGTGACTACAGACCCAGACCCTTGGATCTTAAGAACAATGAACAATCCTCCCAACACTTGCACCCCCCCTTTCCTGGGAAATGTTGGATAAAAAGCCTCACCAATTTGCATAGGTGACCACAGACCCAAACCCTTGGATCTAAGAACAATGAAAAAGCAGTCAGTTTTTTACAAGAAGACTTTTAATAAAAAATAGAAGTAAATAGAAATAAAGAAATCCCCCCTGTAAAATCAGGATGGTAGATATCTTACAGGGTAATTAGATTCAAAAACATAGAGAACCCCTCTAGGCAAAAGCCTAAGTTACAAAAAAGATACACAGACAGAAATAGTTATTCTATTCAGCACAATTCTTTTCTCAGCCATTTAAAGAAATCATAATCTAACACATACCTAGCTAGATTACTTACTAAAAGTTCTAAGACTCCATTCCTGTTCTGTCCCTGGCAAGAGCAGCATACAGAGAGAGACAGACTCTTTGTTCCTCTCCCTCGTCCCAGCTTTTGAAAGTATCTTGTCTCCTCATTGGTCATTTTGGTCAGGTGCCAGCGAGGTTACCTTTAGCTTCTTAACCCTTTACAGGTGAGAGGAGCTTTCCCCTGGCCAGGAGGGATTTCAAAGGGGTTTACCCTTCCCTTTATATTTATGACAACTCCTAAGAGTTACTGGACACTATGTATTCACATAAACCCACTTCAGAAGGGTAGTACCAGAAAACCTTGATACAAAGTTATGGTGTAAACACACTCCCCGAAGATGATACAGGGACACAGTGACCCTTTCCTGCAAAGATACGGTTAGGATGACAGGGTGATAATATAAATGTTTTGATCGAACCAACAGGTACATGGTAAAGGGTGGTACCTAACCACATTAGAGGGGCAACATACAACTTGTATCAGTGTATAAAAGAGGGGGTCGCATGAGGAGTTTCTTTGTCTGGCATAGGGGGGAGCAGAAAGTCCAGCCACTCACTGAGCTGGTCCATTATAATGGGAATACATGTCTGAGTATCCCTGTAGACTCTATGGGGTGCTATTACCATGCGTTGTTGACAATAAACTTGGCAGAGCGCCTTCACCACTGAACCGAGTCTGTGATCTTCTTGGGGCAGTTTTTTCTGTTGTACAGGCTATCTAACCAGAGCCAGTATAGCACACAGAGAGTACACACTGACAACAGCCCCATATGGAGGACAGTTCTTTTCTGGCTGACTGAGAAACACTCTGTCTGAAATAGTTTCATGAGAGTCATAAATGCTGTAATCTGGCCCGAGAGTCATATAGATTAAGTTCATGGTACATATCTATCATTATGCAGCACTAAATGTGTCAGAATAGACTGATTTTATTAGCTTTCTTGGAATCTAAACTGAAATAGATAAAATGCTGAGAAACCTTTATCAGAGAAACTTTTTTGAAGCCATCCTAGAACATCCTGAATCAATTGAAGGTTTATCATTCATTTGCACTAGTGTGGGATTAATTCTTGTTGGGAACTAATCTAATGCTAGTTCAAATGATAGGAAAAAAACAGGATCTGAAGCTACTTATATGCTTTAACAAAAAGACAGCAGCACAAAAAAATGTGCTGGCAATTTTTACACATACATATTCTAAGACTGAAGAAAGTGAACGTAATCTAGCTAGTTGTGTACGTATGGTATCAGAAATGTATTCTGAATATAATTTATAGAAGTCTCAGAGGCTGTTTCATAATATTACACCCTTCCTTGACCGGTTACCATCACAGGCACCTGAACTCCACGCCAGATGTTGGAAGAGCCATAAAGACCAAAATATTTGGTCTCAAAAAAAAAAAAATCTTGGCTGAGGATAAAAATATTAAATTGGATAAGGCAGACCCCACCACAGTAATAGAAGGTTAATAATATTTTAGCAGAATAAGAAACAATTCCAATAGTTCCTCCAAGAATATCTCTACCTTTGCTGCTGTATGATAACTCCTTTTCCAAGCATATTCTACCTGTGGGCATACATGGAGGGTGAGAATTGGAGTTTCAGTTAAAATAGTATGTAATCCTTCATGCCTAGAGCTATGGATATGAACATGAGGGTAAAAAATGTAAATGCTTCAGTCAATCTCAGACCTCTGAGATGAAGAGATTGACAGCCCTTTGAGCCAATTGTACAACTTCACCAGGCTTATAGAGAACGTTGCATATTTCAGATGAACTGAGTACTAAATTATAGACACACATTAGTCCTTTGTTAGTATTTTTTTTATGATTGATGAGATACTAAAAAGTCAGTCTTAAAAAAGGGAGACGGTGGGAGGGAGAAGGACCTAAAACAGGCTGGTGACATCTGAAAGTAGGTGGGAAAACCTGATACAAGGGAATGCTCTGAGCCAGTTTGCAGCAGCAAGAAAAGAACATATAGTACTTGACACAGAACAAGATAAGCAAAGCTTACCCTGTTTTTTTTTATTTTGCTGGAATCTGACATTTCAAAATTTGTTTTTATTCTGAATCAAAACTAAAAGCTGAAATTTCAAATTTTCTAAGAAACGAAAACTGAGAAAAAATATTTGGAACTATCGAAACATAATATAATGTAAAATAATTTATATTACCTCTATAATATTTAGTATTTTAAATGTAGATAGAAATGTAATAAAATTGATATTTTCATATACCATAAAAGTTGAAAAAATAAATCAAAATGAGAAAGCCAAAATGAAATGTTTCAGCCTTATTGAATCAAGAAAATAAAACTAACTGGCCTTTTACCTTTGAAAAACTCATCAAAATCAATATGTTCCCACAAAATGTTTCATTTTCGTCGAAACTGCAATTTCCAATGGAAAAGTATTCGTCCAAAAAATTGACAGTTTTATTAGTTACTATAATTTTTTGTCAAGGCAAAAAACATGTGCAAGCATCTCACAAACTATGAGCAGACACTATCCCTACTCAAAGAGCAAGCAGTATATTTCCAGTATGACACATCAAGAGAGGGAAAGGCTGGAGGACAAAAGGACAGTATTAAGATCATAGAGGCACTCAGCAATGCTTCCATAAGTCATGATTTAATTAGGATATTTAATTTTTTTAAGTTAGGTTTTTTTATTATAGTGGTGCCAGGAATGCTACTATAGTTAAGTTTCAGAGGAACAGCCGTGTTAGTCTGTATTCACAAAAAGAAAAGGAGTACTTGTGGCACCTTAGAGACTAACCAATTTATTTGAGCATGAGCTTTCGTGGCTGTAGCTCACGAAAGCTCATGCTCAAATAAATTGGTTAGTCTCTAAGGTGCCACAAGTACTCCTTTTCTTTTTATAGTTAAGTTGTGACATCATGACATCTGTTTAAAGGTTGACCTTTATAATTCCTCTAAAATTGATGTGCTTATTCCGATTTCTTTGAAATTTGGTGTACCTCAGTAGGGTGCAGTAGCATAGGCTTAGTGACCAAAATTTGAAGAAATTTGAGCCAGGGTCTCTGGATATATAAGCCCAGAAAAAAATAGCCATTTTAAAATTCTATTTTTTTGTTTTGTTTTATTGTTTTTTTGCCTAGAGATCAAACTATTCATAATTTGTGGGTCGAAATGGTCTCAAACCAAGGCAGTGGAATTGCACTCACACATTTTCGGAGGACCCAAACTGAGACTGTTATTTAAGAATACAGGGAAAAAATGGGAAAATGGTTTCTGTTCCCACAATCTTCCATGCTTTAAATCTCTGTTCTTTAAATGCTCTAAAATCCTAACAGTTAATCAGTTGCTTTGAAATTTGCTGTGCCTCATTCAGGTGCCGCATACGTAGAGTTAATAATCCAAGTTTGGGATCATTTGACCAAGAGGTTCCTGAATTATAGTCCTCCCTCCTCCTCAAAATTGTTCCTTTCTGATGCCTGGTACTGTTAAACCGAGAGTTACTAATGACTGGATGAATCACAGAACTCATTGATTTTGATGGCTGTGAACTCACCCTTCAATGAATATGACTAAGGATAAATTAATCGCCACTCCACCACACACATACCCCTAAAACAAAAAGTTTTGAACTAAGAGGCTGGAGGTAGCTACAATTTGTGAGTCATGGATGGCAATTTTACTTTGGTGTAATCAAAGTATTTGGGTGAAAAAAATAGATGTGGGGGAGAGGGGTTTTAGGCTGCAGGGAGGGGTTATGGGGAAAAATGGTAGGGGAGGTGAAAGAAGTTGGGGACCCACTGATTATGGTATGAGCAGATATATGCTTTGCTTCTTCTGGTGTGGGTGAACAAAGGGAAGAGGTACATGTGTACCTTCAGGATCCCAATGCAGAAGTGTTCACGTCATATAATTAGCAGGGTACTGGGGTGGAGGTATTACAAAGGATATTGTCAGCCATGAGCTGGGGTATGAGAGCATTCTCAGCATTTATTATATGCATGCACTCCAGGGAAAGTGAGTGTGATCTGTGTCTGGTGTAATTGTACTGAATGGTGGAGACAGTAGTTACCTGTAGTTGATAGAGCTGTGTCTGTGAGATCTGTGGATTACTTTGAGGTGTGTGACAGAGCTGAGACTGTGATATGAGCTGATCTATGTTTTCTGTGCTCTCATGTATGTGAGGAAAGGCAAGAGGTACACATGTACCTACAGGATGCAACCTGAACCATACCTATGCACAATTGTGTAGGTTATGCCAATAGCAGGGCATAGGGCTGTTAAAGGATAATGTCAGCAGCGAGGTGAAATATGAGAAGATTCTAATGCTTTAGTGAGGGTTAAGTGAAAGTGAGATGGTATCCTATAAGTGTAAGGGTGCTGTCAAAGGTTGTGAAGTGATTCTTAAACTGTATATGTATGGTATTCCTACTGCATAGTTGGCTGAGTGTATGCCAGGATGTGGAACCACAAGAATGTTGTTATGTAAAGGGCCAGTGCATGTGAATATTGAGGCATTGCTCAAAGAGCATAGAAGGAAGATGGTGTGAGCTTCCCCTCCTCCTCCCCCCCCCTTTTTTTTTTTTTTTGCTTTATGACAGTGAATGGGCTGTAAAACGAGGTGAAGAAGCTGTACATTTCAGCAGCTGTGGGGATGATGAGTAAAGGTATATGTGTTAATTGGGGCATTGATGAAAGATGGCAGAGTTTAGGTTGTCTAGGCATGGGTACTGTTAACTCTGCAGTTTCTCTTTTTCAGATGTTTGGGTTGTGCTCAATTAAATGTTCTTCAAGGGGATGACCTACGGCAATGGAACCTTAACTCTATGTAAATGTAGGTTTTTTTGCCATTTATTGTATATATTTGCACAGCCTCCCCCCACACACTTTGTATACATGACATAGAAGTAGTGAATCTTTTGAAGGCAATGATAGCAGCTTGTTGAATAGATTTGTGGATATAATAAATGGAGACATGGAAAGGGTAAGAAGGCACATTGAGTCTCGCATCACTGGCTTAGCAAAGCGGGCAAATGGGATGTGAAAGGAGACTGGGTCAGAGATTTTGCATGATGCAGGGGCCAGAAGGTAAAGACAAGACATGCAAATTTGCTCTGCTCTGCAATTGGGATTAAGAGAAGTAAACAACAGATAATGTGGCATGATCATAGCAATGGGTGAAAAAGATGACTAAAAATTACTTAAGGGTTTATTGTTTGTTTTTTCCTTGTTTTGCGAGTGCTTGTGTGTGTGTTGTTTGTGGGTGGGCGGGGGGAAGGTTTCTTGTTTAAGAAAAACCAGCATGCCCTGATGTCAAGATAAAGCCCTTTAGTATCTTACCCTTCTCCTCCTCAGCCTGTTAGGAAATATAGCTCCATCTTTAGGCCGTTAATTTTATCTTTCTTTGTGGATAGCGAGGGGAAGAAATCTTTTAGGCCCTTGATACAAAACTCATCTATCACTAATTTCTGCACCTGTGCCTCAGTTGTCTCCTTGCCTCACCGTCTGCATCTTAAAACATCTGCTTCTAAGAACTGCACAAAGATCCCTGAAGAGGAATAAAGTTCTACATGTTCAAATTTTGAAATCAACACTGAGGAGGTTTCAGGCTGTTGGCGCTCTTTATAAATGTTCTTAGTATCAATTTGAATGAATTTATGGCTATCTGAATCATTACCCATCTCAGTGGTACTGTATTTATGAACAAGATACAACCTCTGTCTAGTAAAAACATAGCACTGACTAAGACAGATATGTGCAAGAAATAAACAGTTTCTTGTTGTATCTTCGGTTCAGAATAGGGGAAACTATCTTGCCTCTTTGCAGTTGAGTACTTTATTGTGACAGCTGTTAGCTTCACACAGCCATTGCAAATATATATTTTGTTTTTTTCCTAATGTATGGTTGTAACTTTGCGATAACTAAATTTCATTAACACTTTAAGAAATGTGAACATTTCCCCCATCTGGTAGATGGCTTTTAAAACTAATTTACTTTGATTCAGCAAATCTGAAAACAGCTGGCAAAAATATATTTTTATTAAGTCCTTCAGATTCATATTTGCAAGATCTCTGGTTTAGCAATTTTTCTAAAAGCCTAATACTTTCTATTTCTCAACTGTACAATTTCTTTCCAAATGGTAATAAAACCAGGTGGTGTGATGCTTAGTTATTCTGTACATTAACCTCTTGCAGTTTAAATGGCTATAGCTGATGATTCAAATTATCTGCTTAGACATTACAGAAATGGTTATTTCAGTTTTTAATCTGCTACCTTTTCTCTTCTTTTACTTCTGAAGTTTGCATGGCTTATGAAGAGGCCTGAACATCAGGGGAAAACTAGATCACATGCCCTAGATACCTGTCCTCAGATTTGCCAAAGGGCACCCTCCTAGTGAAAAAGTTTTTCCTAATATCTAACCTAAACCTCCCCCACTGCAACTTGAGACCATTATTCCTTGTTCTGTCATCTGCTACCACTGAGAATAGTCTAGATCCATCCTCTTTGGACCCCACCCCCCCTTTCAGGTAGTTGAAAGCAGCTATCAAATCCCCCCTCATTCTTCTCTTCTGCAGACTAAACAATCCCAGTTCCCTCAGCCTCTCCTCATAAGTCATGTGTTCCAGTCCCCTAATCATTTTTGTTGCTCTCCGCTGGATGCTTTCCAATTTTTCCACATCCTTCTTGTAGAGTGGGGCCCAAAACTGGACACAGTACTCCAGATGAGGCCTCATCAATGTTGAATAGAGGGGAACAATCACATCCCTCGATCTGCTAGCAATGCCCCTATTTATACATCCCAAAATGCCGTTAGCCTTCTTGGCAACAAGGGCACACTGTTGACTCATATCCAGCTTCTTTTCCACTGTAACCCCTAGGTCCTTTTCTGCAGAACTGCTGCCTAGCCATTCGATCCCTAGTCTGTAGCAGTTCATGGGATTCTTCTGTCCTAAGTGCAGGACTCTGCACTTGTCCTTGTTGAACCTCATTAGATTTCTTTTGGCCCAATCCTCTAATTTGTCTAGGGCCCTCTGTATCCTATCCCTACCCTCCAGCATATCTACCACTCCTCCCAGTTTAGTGTCATCTGCAAACTTGCTAAGGGTGCAGTCCACACTATCCTCCAGATCATTAATGAAGATATTGAACAAAACCAGCCCCAGGACTGACCCTTGGGGCACTCCGCTTGATACCAACTGCCAACTAGACATGGAGCCATTGATCACTACCTGTTAAGCTACCCA
Organism: Caretta caretta; assembly: GCF_965140235.1. Taxonomy (NCBI): domain Eukaryota; kingdom Metazoa; phylum Chordata; order Testudines; family Cheloniidae; genus Caretta; species Caretta caretta. The sequence continues at coordinate 125,957,337 of NC_134207.1, forward strand.
GAAGAAGAAAGGGGAGCGTCCATGTACCAGCAGCGCAGATACAGGTAAACAACCATTTTCATGTTCTCTCCACAGGTACAAATGCGGAGAGTGGACTGGATGATATATCTGAGGGAAGGGAACAGAAGGAGACTCTGCCAATTGGAAGGCATCAGATGCACTGTCCTAGAGATGGGGGTTCCACGACCACTGTTTCCAAGAGAAGGAGACGGGTGGTGGTGGTCGGGGACTCTCTCCTCAGGGGGACTGAGTCATCTACCTGCCGCCATGACTGGGAAAACTGAGAAGTCTGCTGCTTGCCAGGAGCTAGGATTCACGATGTGACGGAGAGACTGCCAAGACTCATCAAGCCCTCGGATCGCTACCCCTTCCTGCTTCTCCACATGGGCAACAATGATACTGCCAAGAATAACCTTGAGCGGATCACTGCAGACTACATGGCTCTGAGAAGAAGGATAAAGGAGTTTGAGGCACAAGTGGTGTTTTCGTCTATCCTCCCCATGGAAGGAAAAGGCCTGGGTAAAGACCGTCGAATCGTGGAAGTCAATGAATGGCTACGCAGGTGGTGTCGGAGAGAAGGCTTTGGATTCTTTGACCCTGGGATGTTCCAAGAAGGAGGAGTGCTAGGCAGAGACGGGCTCCACCTAACAAAGAAAGGGAAGAGCATCTTCGCAAGCAGGCTGGCGAACCTAGTGAGGAGGGCTTTAAACTAGGTTCATTGGGGGAAGGAGACCAAAGCCCTGAGTTAAGTGGGGAAGTGGGATACCGGGAGGAAGCACGAGCAGGAGAACGCGAAATGGGAGGGCTCCTGCCTCATACTAAGAAAGCAGGAGAAAGAGCAAGTTATCTCAAGTGCCTATACACAAATGCACGAAACCTGGGAAACAAGCAGGGAGAACTGGAAGTCCTGGCACAGTCAAGGAATTATGGTGTGAAGGGAATAACAGAGACTTGGTGGGAAAACTCACATGCCTGGAGTACTGTCAGGGATGGATATAAACTGTTCAGGAAGGACAGGCAGGGCAAAAAAGATGGGGGAGTTGCATTGTATGTAAGAGAGCAGTACTGCTCAGAGCTCTGGTATGAAACTGCAGAAAAACGTGAATGTCTCTGGATTAAGTTTAGAAGCGTGAGCAACAAGGGTGATGTCGTGGTGGGAGTCTGCTATAGACCACGGGACCAGGGGAATGAGGTGGATGAGGCTTTCTTCCGGCAACTAATGGAAGTTACTAGACCACAGGCCCTGGTTCTCATAGGAGACTTCAAATCACCCTGATATCTGCTGGGAGAGCAATACAGCCATGCGCAGACAATCCAGGATGTTTTTGGAAAGTGTAGGGGACAATATCCTGGTGCAATTGCTGGAGGAACCGACTAGGAGCAGAGCTCTTCTTGACCTGCTGCTCACAAACTGGGAAGAATTAGTAGGGGAAGCAAAAGTGGATGGGAACCTGGGAGACAGTGACCATGAGATGGTCGAGTTCAGGATCCTGACATAGGGAAGAAAGGAGAGCAGCAGAATACGGACCCTGGACTTCAGAAAAGCAGACTTTGACAACCTCAGGGAACTGATGGGCAGGATCTCCTGGGAGAATAACATGAGGGGAAAGGAGTTCAGGAGAGCTGGCTGTATTTTAAAGAATCCTTATTGAGGTTACAGGGACAAACCATCACGATGTATAGAAAGAATAGTAAATATAGCAGGGGGCTTCGCTTAACAGTGAAATCCTTGCTGATCTTAAACACAAAGAAGAAACTTACAAGAAATGGAAGATTGGACAAATGACCAGGGAAGAGTATTAAAATATTGCTCGGGGAGGCAGGAGTGAAATCAGGAAGGCCAAATCACACTTGGAGTTGCAGCTAGCAAGAGATGTTAAGAGTTGTCAAGGTTCCTCCCCCACTCTGAACTCTAGGGTACAGATGTGGGGACCTGCATGAAAAACCTCCTAAGCTTATCTTTACCAGCTTAGGTCAAAACTTCCCCAAGGTACAAAATATTACACCCGTTATCCTTGGAATGGCCGCTACCACCACCAAACAATTACTGGTTACTGGGGAAGAGCTGTTTGGACGCGTCTGTCCCCCCAAAATACTTCCCAAAACCTTGCACCCCACTTCCTGGACAAGGTTTAGTAAAAAGCCTCACCAATTTGCCTAGGTGACTACAGACCCAGACCCTTGGATCTTAAGAACAATGAACAATCCTCCCAACACTTGCACCCCCCCTTTCCTGGGAAATGTTGGATAAAAAGCCTCACCAATTTGCATAGGTGACCACAGACCCAAACCCTTGGATCTGAGAACAATGAAAAAGCATTCAGTTTTTACAAGAAGACTTTTAATAAAAAATAGAAGTAAATAGAAATAAAGAAATCCCCCCTGTAAAATCAGGATGTAGATATCTTACAGGGTAATTAGATTCAAAAACATAGAGAACCCCTCTAGGCAAAACCTTAAGTTACAAAAAAGATATACAGACAGAAATAGTTATTCTATTCAGCACAATTCTTTTCTCAGCCATTTAAAGAAATCATAACCTAACACATACCTAGCTAGATTACTTACTAAAAGTTCTAAGACTCCATTCCTGTTCTGTCTCTGGCAAGAGCAGCACACAGACAGACCCTTTGTCCCTCACCCTCGTCCCAGCTTTTGAAAGTATCTTGTCTCCTCATTGGTCATTTTGGTCAGGTGCCAGCGAGGTTACCTTTAGCTTCTTAACCCTTTACAGGTGAGAGGAGCTTTCCCCTGGCCAGGAGGGATTTCAAAGGGGTTTACCCTTCCCTTTATATTTATGACACGCCCCCCAAATCTCAGCTAGGGTGAAACACTGGCTGGGATTTCTTCCTGGAGCTCTAGGAACAACAGAGTTAATGAGACACATGCATCTCTAAATATACTACCAAGTACATAAAGACTAACAATATTTTCCACATCTCAAGGACGATTTTAACCAGTTGATTCTGGGAAACTTTCACGGGAGAGTGCATCAGCCACTTTGTTAGAAGCTCCTGAGATGTGTTGGATGTCGAAATCAAAATCTTGGAGAGCTAAACTCCACCGAAGAAGTTTTTTGTTAGTTTCTTTGACGGTGTGAAGCCACTTTAGTGCAGCATGGTCAGTTTGCAGGTGGAAACGCCGTCCCCAAACATATGGGCGTAGCTTTTCCAGAGCGTAGACAATGGCATAACATTCTTTTTCAGTGACTGACCAGTTGCTTTCCCTCTCAGACAGTTTTTTGCTGAGAAACACTACAGGGTGGAATTCTTGATCAGGTCCTTTCTGCATTAAAACTGCTCCCACACCACGCTCGGATGCATCTGTGGTTACTAGGAACGGTTTGTCAAAGTCTGGGGCCCTTAGTACAGGGTCAGACATGAGTGTCGCTTTAAGCTTGTTAAAGGCCTTCTGACACTTTCCGGTCCACTGAACAGCATTTGGCTGTTTCTTTTTGGTTAGGTCTGTCAGTGGGGCAGCGATTTGGCTGTAGTGCGGTACAAATCGTCTGTAATAACCGGCCAAGCCTAAGAAGGATTGAACCTGTTTCTTTGACTTTGGGACAGGCCACTTTTGGATAGCATCCACTTTGGCCTGTAGGGGGCTGATAGTTCCTTGACCCACCTGGTGTCCAAGGTAAGTCACTCTGTTTAGGCCTATTTGACACTTCTTAGCCTTAACAGTTAGTCCTGCCTCCCTTATGCGCTCAAGGACTTTTTGTAGATGTTCCAGGTGGTCTGCCCAGGAATCCGAAAATATGGCCACGTCGTCAAGGTAGGCGACTGCATATTCTCCTAATCCCGCTAGGAGACCATCTACAAGTCTTTGGAAAGTGGCGGGTGCATTTCGCAGCCCGAAAGGGAGTACATTAAATTCATACAGCCCGAGATGTGTGATGAAGGCTGACCTTTCCTTGGCAGATTCATCTAGCGGTACCTGCCAGTACCCCTTGGTTAAGTCCAAGGTAGAGATGAACTGGGCCCGTCCCAGTTTCTCTAATAGTTCATCTGTGCGTGGCATGGGATAGTTGTCTGGGCGAGTTACAGCATTTAGCTTACGGTAGTCCACGCAAAAACGTATTTCCCCATCTGGTTTGGGAACTAGAACCACTGGAGATGCCCATGCACTTTCAGAGGGGCGGATTACACCCATCTGTAACATATCCTGGATCTCCCGTTCTATAGCAGTTTTAGCTTGAGGAGACACCCGGTAAGGTTGAACCCTAATTGGGTGAGCATTACCTGTGTCAATGGAGTGGTATGCCCGTTCAGTCAGTCCTGGGGTGGCTGAGAACGTTGGCGCGTAGCTAGTGCACAGCTCCTGGATCTGCTGTCGCTGCATACGCCCAAGGGTCATGGAGAGGTTCACCTCTTCCACACCACCACCACATTTCCCTTCGTAGTAGACACCTTTGGGCCACTCAGCGTCGTCTCCTCCCTGGGCTGTAAACTGACAAACCTTTAATTCTCTGGAATAAAAGGGCTTTAGAGAATTAATATGGTACACCTTAGGCTTTCGGTTGGAGGTGGGGAATGCTATGAGATAATTAACAGCTCCCAGGCGCTCCTGGACCGTGAATGGCCCTTCCCACGATGCTTCCATTTTATGGGCCTGGAGCGCCTTTAAGACCATGACCTGGTCTCCTACTTTGAAGGAACGCTCTCTGGCATGTTTATCATACCAGGCTTTTTGTTCTTTTTGAGCATCCTGTAAGTTTTCCCTAGCAAGGGCTAAAGAGGTTCGGAGGGTGTTTTGTAGGTTGGTTACAAAGTCCAGAATGTTAGTTCCTGGAGAAGGTGTAAATCCCTCCCATTGCTGCTTCACCAACTGCAATGGCCCCTTAACCTCACGGCCATATACAAGTTCAAATGGGGAAAACCCTAAACTGGGATGTGGTACAGCTCTGTAGGCAAAGAGCAACTGCTGCAGCACTAGGTCCCAATCATTGGAGTGCTCATTTACGAATTTACGTATCATGGCCCCCAAAGTTCCATTAAACTTCTCCACCATGCCATTTGTTTGATGATGGTAAGGAGTGGCAACCAAGTGATTTACCCCATGAGCTTCCCAAAGGTTTTTCATAGTTCCTGACAGGAAATTAGTCCCTGCATCGGTGAGGATGTCGGAGGGCCAACCACCCTGGCAAAAATGTCTGCTAGTGCCTGGCACACACCTTTAGCCCTGGTGTTGCTTAGAGCTACTGCTTCCGGCCATCGGGTGGCAAAATCCATGAAAGTCAGTATGTACTGCTTTCCTCTGGGTGTCTTTTTCGGAAAAGGACCCAGAATATCCACAGCTACTCGCTGAAATGGAACTTCAATGATGGGGAGTGGCTGGAGAGGGGCTTTGACCTGGTCTTGGGGTTTTCCCACTCTTTGGCACACCTCACAAGACTGGACATAGGTAGAAACATCCTTGCCCATTCCCTCCCAGTGGAATGACCCCCCCAAACGGTCTTTGGTCCTGTTCACCCCAGCATGGCCCTAGGGTGATCATGGGCAAAGCTCAAGAGCTTGGCCCGGTATTTAGTTGGAACTACCAACTGTCTCTGAGGATGCCAGTCTTCCTGGTGTCCACCAGAAAGAGTTTCCTTGTATAAAAGTCCTCTTTCTACAACAAACCTGGATCGATTAGAAGAGCTGAGAGGCAGTGGGTTGCTCCGTGCCGCCGTCCAAGCTCTCTGGAGGCTTTCATCTGCTTCCTGTTCGGTCTGGAACTGTTCCCTTGATGCTGGGGACATCAGTTCCTCATGGGATTGTGGACCTAGGCTTGGTCCCTCTGGAAGCGATATAGGGGATGGAGCTGTTTCTGTTGACTGTGAACCGCTCTCCGCTGGTGCACTATGTTGGGATTCAGGCTCCGGCTGAGCCTCTTGTGTAGGGTTATCGGCTGCTGCCAGTTCAGGTTCGGTGGGGCCTTCTGGTGTTGAGGTTGCAAGTACTGGATTCAGTGCTGACACGGGGTCTGGTGTTGGTTGTTCGGCTGGTTCCGGTTCTAGGACTGGTTCCGTCTGGGTCTCTGGGACTGGATCCACTACTGCTGTTGCAGACATTGGCCTGGGGTCCGGGTCCATCACCTCTGACTGGGTCCTGATAGAAGTTTCCGGAACAGAGCTAGGCCTCACGGCTTGTTTAGCCTGGCTGCGGGTGACCATTCCCACCCTCTTGGCCTGCTTCACATGATTGGCCAAGTCTTCCCCCAACAGCATGGGGATGGGATAATCATCATAGACTGCAAAAGTCCACATTCCTGACCAGCCCTTGTACTGGACAGGCAACTTGGCTGTAGGCAAATTGAAAGAGTTGGACTTGAAGGGTTGAATCGTCACTTGGATCTCTGGGTTGATTAAATTGGGGTCCACTAAGGAAGCATGGATAGCTGACACTTGTGCTCCGGTGTCCCTCCACGCGGTGACCTTCTTCCCGCCCACACTCACAGTTTCCCTCCGCTCCAAGGGTATCTGGGAGGTATCTGGGCCTGTGGACCTCTGGTGTGATTCCGGTGCAATGAACTGTAATCTGTTGGAGTTCTTGGGGCAGTTGGCCTTTACATGCCCCAGCTCGTTACACTTAAAACATCGTCCAGCTGACGGGTCACTGGGGCGAGGAGGGTTGCTGGAGAATGGGGTGGTGGGACGATAAGGGGTCTGGAGGGTTCTTTGGGAGGTAGGTGGGGCTTTGGGCGGCCCCCCGTAATAGGGTGTGGTCTGGGGTGGTCCCTTCTGGTCTCCGCTCCAACTGCGACCAGTTTTCTTCTTCTCTGCCACCTCCACCCATCTGGCTCCAATCTCTCCTGCCTCAATTACAGTTTTGGGTTTCCCATCTAGGATGTATCTTTCTATTTCCTCAGGAACACCCTCTAAGAATTGTTCCATTTGCATTAGGAAGGGCAAATTTACTGGAGATTCAACACTTGCTCCTGATATCCAGGCATCCCAATGTTTCACAATGTGGTAGGCATGTCGGGTAAATGACATGTCTGGTTTCCACCTTAGGGCTCTGAACCTCCGACGAGACTGCTCGGGTGTTATCCCCATTCTGACTCTTGCCTTGGATTTAAACAGTTCATACTTGTTCATGTGTTCTTTAGGCATTTCAGCTGCCACCTCAGCTAAGGGTCCACTGAGCTGCGGCCTCAGCTCTACCATGTATTGGTCAGTAGAGATGTTGTACCCAAGGCAGGCCCTTTCGAAGTTTTCTAGGAAGGCCTCAGTATCATCGCCTGCCTTGTAGGTGGGGAACTTTCTGGGATGGGAAGTGGTACTTGGAGAAGGATTACTAGGGTTTGTTGGGATATTCTGCTGAGCCTTTATCTTCTCCATCTCCTCCACATACTTCCTCTCTTTTTCCTTCTCCTCCAGTTCTTTGTCCCTCGCTTCTATAGCTCTCCTGTGAGCAGCTGCTTGGTGTTGTTCTGCTTCTCTCGCTGCCTCCCTTTCTTGTTCCTTCTTCAGCTGCATGAGTTCTATCTGTCTTTCATGTTCCCTTTGTCTTTCCTCAGCCTGAAATTTGGCTAATTCGAGCTGTAGTCGAGCTGAGGATTTGGTCATTCTAACCTCTCTGTTTTTAACTAACTTTACACCCGAGGTTTAGAAATAAACAAACAAAACTTGGCTGTAAAATTTTGCTGTGCTGCAATAGAATACCTATTCTCTGATAGTGATTGTCAGCCTACAGAAAAAGACAATTCCCTTGTCTCTGCTCTGGGCCCAAATTAAAGCAAAAAACCTCCAACTGCTTGGAAACCTGCTTACCCAGCCCAAAGAAAAAGCAAATGGGTAGAACACACACCCCCTATTTACTTTTAGGAAGAAAAGAAAAAAAAAACAAAAAAACAATGGGTTGGAAGACTGTGAATTTCCCTGCAGGAGTTAAGTACCCTGCCTCCAGGCAAAAAAACCTGCAATTCACAAGATAATCCCCTTTTGTCTCTGCTTGGCCAAAGTTTCAAAGCTGCTTTCTGGACTTTCTTTCCAAAGAAAAAAAAATTTCCTTTTTAAACTCTGTATTTCTAGTTCAAAAAATCTCAACTGGATCTCAAATGATTTCAGGTTAATCCCACCACTGTGCCACCATGTCAAGGTTCCTCCCCCACTCTGAACTCTAGGGTACAGATGTGGGGACCTGCATGAAAAACCTCCTAAGCTTATCTTTACCAGCTTAGGTCAAAACTTCCCCAAGGTACAAAATATTACACCCGTTATCCTTGGAATGGCCGCTACCACCACCAAACAATTACTGGTTACTGGGGAAGAGCTGTTTGGACGCGTCTGTCCCCCCAAAATACTTCCCAAAACCTTGCACCCCACTTCCTGGACAAGGTTTAGTAAAAAGCCTCACCAATTTGCCTAGGTGACTACAGACCCAGACCCTTGGATCTTAAGAACAATGAACAATCCTCCCAACACTTGCACCCCCCCTTTCCTGGGAAATGTTGGATAAAAAGCCTCACCAATTTGCATAGGTGACCACAGACCCAAACCCTTGGATCTGAGAACAATGAAAAAGCATTCAGTTTTTACAAGAAGACTTTTAATAAAAAATAGAAGTAAATAGAAATAAAGAAATCCCCCCTGTAAAATCAGGATGTAGATATCTTACAGGGTAATTAGATTCAAAAACATAGAGAACCCCTCTAGGCAAAACCTTAAGTTACAAAAAAGATATACAGACAGAAATAGTTATTCTATTCAGCACAATTCTTTTCTCAGCCATTTAAAGAAATCATAATCTAACACATACCTAGCTAGATTACTTACTAAAAGTTCTAAGACTCCATTCCTGTTCTGTCTCTGGCAAGAGCAGCACACAGACAGACCCTTTGTCCCTCTCCCTCGTCCCAGCTTTTGAAAGTATCTTGTCTCCTCATTGGTCATTTTGGTCAGGTGCCAGCGAGGTTACCTTTAGCTTCTTAACCCTTTACAGGTGAGAGGAGCTTTCCCCTGGCCAGGAGGGATTTCAAAGGGGTTTACCCTTCCCTTTATATTTATGACAAGAGTAACAAGAAGGGTTTCTTCAGGTATGTTAGCAACAAGAAGAAAGTCAAGGAAAGTGTGAGCCCCTTACTGAATGAGGGAGGCGACCTAGTGACAGAGGATGTGGGAAAAGCTAATGTACTCAATGCTTTTTTTGCCTCAGTCTTCACGAACAAGGTCATCTCCCAGACTGCTGCACTGGGCAGCACAGCATGGGGAGGATGTGACCAGCCCTCTGTGGAGAAAGAAGTGTTTCAGGACTGTTTAGAAAAGCTGGACAAGCACAAGTCCATAGGGCTGGATGCGCTACATCCGAGAGTGCTAAAGGAGTTGGTGGGTGTGATTGCAGAGCCATTGGCCATTATCTTTGAAAACTCATGGCGATCGGGGGAGGTCCTGGACGACTGGAAAAAGGCTAATGTAGTGCCCATCTTTTAAAAAGGGAAGGAGGAGGATCCTGGGAACAACAGGCCAGTCAGCCTCACCTCAACCACTGGAAAAATCATGGAGCAGGTCCTCAAGGAATCAATTCTGAAGCACTTAGAGCAGAGGAAAGTGATCAGGAACAGTCAGCATGGATTCACCAAGGGCAAGTCATGCCTGACTAATCTAATTGCCTTCTATGATGATATAACTGGCTCTGTGGATGAGGGAAAAGCAGTGGATGTGTTGTTCCTTGACTTTAGCAAAGCTTTTGATACCATCTCCCACAGTATTCTTGCCAGCAAATTAAAGAAGTATGGGCTACCATGAACAGAGCTCGCTGTGGGAAAGGCGGAAAAAAAAACCCAACTGCACCCAGGCCAATATGGTGGTAATGGAAAAATTCCTTCCCAGACCTCCTAAAAAACGGGCAGCTAGCATAATGCCCCCATACTGGGGATTGGCAACCTTTGGCACGTGGCCCACCAGGGTAAGCCTTGTGGCAGGCCGGGCCAGTTTGTTTCCCTCTGTGTCTGCACGTTCGGCTGATCACAGCTCCCACTGGCCGTAGCTCGCCATCCCAGACCAGTGGGGCTTGCGGGAAGCGGCTGCCAGCACATCCCTCGGCCCACTCCGCTTCCCGCAGTCGATCCCTGGTCTAGCCAAAACCTGGTATTTTACCACCTAAAAGGGAGGGAGAGTGGGTCCTGCTTCAGCCTTGGTCCATGCGAAAAGGGAGACTTCAGGTGCCCCTTTTAAACCCTGCATTCCCGGTGATGAGTCAATGACCATGCTGACCCTTTTTGCAGCATTTTTCATCTCCCCCCTCACCTCCAAGCTACAAAGCACTGTTCCCTTCATTTGGCCAGCCAGGCAATTAAGCTCCACCTCCACCCTCCCCGTTTCAAGGTACAGGAAGGTGATTTGAGTGATGTCTTCAAACAAGTGTTTGGAAGATTCCAACTAACACACGACACATGTGACATTATGCAACATTTCTAAGTTTGGTACTGATAAATGAGCACAACTTTATCAGACAACTTCCACCACCCCCATTTGCCTTGCACCCACAGTTTCTACTGGCATAACCATAAGACAATAATAAATTTTGCTGAAAGAGACAATTGTTTTTGAATAACTTAGATAGCGAAGTTGTGTCCTACTGCTTTTGTGTTCAAATTATGCATATACTGGATTTACATGGCATGTATATCCCACCAGAATAAGGCCTTAAGTCATTAAGCACGAAGATGAAAGACAGTCAACATGAATTGCTAAACATTCATGGACACATCTGTCAACTCATATCCTTATCATTTTGTTTAAGTAGTTTTGATACACTGAACTGTAGCAATTAAAATTTCATTCATGTAAGTCTGTATGGTATACATGTTTAATAGGGTAAGTTATGAGTACGATAGTCATTATTGATGCACTGTACCGAAAGCACATTTGTCATGAAAAGCTTAGCATAACAGACTGGCAGCGTTTATATGAAACACCCCATTCTGTCAGAAGGTGTTGATTGTTCTGAGAAAGGGGTAAGTGGGTTTTGCTGACTCACTAAGATGATGACCCACCTGGATATAAAGGAGGTGGGAGTGAGAAAGGATCTATGGGATGAGCTCAGCAGTCTTAGGCAGGACCCCTAGCAACAGCTAAAAACATATAGAGAAGGTTTATTTTGCACTGTATATTTAATTAAATGTGTTATTAAAGTGACATTTTAGGAAGCAGAGGAGTTTATAGCTGGACTTGCTTTAGAGAATGTTGGGAAAGGCACTTTTTCACACTGAGAATTTGATAAAGATGTATTACCAGGTCTTAGTCTGGTGTTATGCTTACATATACCATGTAAACCCACTGATAATAGAAAAAGCATTGGCTGTCCCTATTCTGATCCCTCTTAAGTCAGGCTAGGATGCCAGTCTTCAGGTCCTTCCAGACAGAAGCCATGGAACAGTGTTATAGGACATAGCCAAGAAGTCAGATGGCCTGGTCCTCATGTTTAGAGATTCACCACCCTTTTCACAACACTGCAGTGTATTCTGAGCACAGTCAACTCAGATTATCCCTACGCTTAAGACGAGATTGCACATAGGTTATTTGCATGAGAGTGACTTGACAAACATTAATGCTGGTTTTGCAATGTATTATGTTCCTGTTTTGGGGGTGGGCAGTGTCATGCCTGTTTCCAAATATCAGCTCAAATATGGTCAAAGCTTTTCCCAGACAGGACTTGGTTGAAGACAAGCCAAAAGCAGACAAGTAGAGAATGGATAGTTGTGCTGTTTACACCTGATTTTCTACGCCAGAAATGCAACTCTCAAAAAACTAACTCATATTCTGTGGAAAAGCCCTGAGATACAGTTAAAATGGAAATAGTCACTGGTGTTGAAATCTCCCATGCTTATTCTCCTACGTGACTTCAGTAGCCACACGGACAACGGTTCATGCAGGACAGCCTGGGGCATCAAGGCCACCATTGATCCCAGCTATTATCCATTATAACACACAGAGGAGGGCATAATATGGCTCTCTTCCTGGATTGGGCTTGGACGCTGGGCATGCAGGGATCTCACCTTCTTTGTGATCAGACTAATGCCTCCTACAGGTTGAGATCAGGATTCCACATCCTCTGTGGATCATGCAGACAAGGACACATGAAACTCCCACACATCAATGGGTTATGCAAGGCAAGGACTAAGCAAAAATGTCAGAATTTGGCCATTAATTGTCAATGAACTGATGCTGAGGTCACTAACATCAGTGCAAAGCAGTAGCAATTCCAGGAAAGTCAATGGGTTTTGTACAAGTGAGAACAGTTTCATGCCCCCAAATTTTTGGTATGTGACATTATGACATTCGTTGACAACTGAGGTGCTCCTAGTGAATCACCATATTTATACCCAGCAGAGTTGAATGCAAGTGTTTTCAGTGGAGGGGTCTCAAACCTAGAATATATTTTCCCTTTTGGTCTGACAGAACCAATGTCCCTTGACTTTCAGGACACAGTCCCAACCCCATTGTTTCCCTTAGGCATTTCTTGAGGTGAATGGGTGGTGAGATGAGTGGAATGTATATTTGGAAGTGGTTACAACGACTCTAGCAAACATGCTAATTTGTGAATTGATGTTCAGACCTATTGTGCACTTACCCAGAGTAGATGAGTAGAAAAGACTAGATAATTTGAATAGTAAACTTTTTTTCTTAATTTTTATGCCTAGTATAACTTTTACTAACACAGTCCTCCGGTACAGGTAACATCATTCCACATGCACATTAGTAACATACTCTTCTAAGTTTCATACCATCATGTCAACTAAAAATTTTTAAAGTGCAATCAGTATTTATCTATGTAGGACCAGAGTGCAGTGTTCCCAATTTTTGTGATTTTATCACGAGTCTCACAATATTTGGGTTCTTTTTCTAAAGCCCCAGCCTCCAGACTCACATGATTACATGAAAAGGAGTACTTGTGGCACCTTAGAGACTAACCAATTTATTTGAGCATGAGCTTTCGTGAGCTACAGCTCACTTCATCGGATGCATACCGTGGAAACTGCAGCAGACACTTCTGCTGCAGTTTCCACGGTATGCATCCGATGAAGTGAGCTGTAGCTCACGAAAGCTCATGCTCAAATAAATTGGTTAGTCTCTAAGGTGCCACAAGTACTCCTTTTCTTTTTGTGAATACAGACTAACATGGCTGTTACTCTGAAACCTGTCATGATTACATGAGTATATCAGCTTTTTTTTTTTTAAAGTAAGTTTCTAGTCCTCAGTGTAGCGGAGAAAAGCTTGAAAAATTAAACCCTTAAGGCCCAAGACCCAGCAGGCAAATAAAGAGAACCGATCACTTATTATTGGTTTTAAAATAATGAGATTTTTAAAAAATCTCAGGAATTTTGCACATCCCACTCAAGGGATGAGGAAGTCAAGAAGCAAGCGTCTCCTTTGCACATCAGTGAGGCAAAGCCTGCCCTCTCTGAGGCATTCAGGCTATTCAGATGAGTGCATTTTGCACTTTGTGAAGGAGATAACAGTGAGCACTCTCTCCCTGCACACTAGAAGCTCCAGGAGGAATTTTGCCTTCCTGACACAGAATCTCTTCAGACCTCCCCTGGGGCATGAATGTGGCACTATGCCTCAAAGCACAATTGAAAAAAAAAATGTTTTTCTGTTTGATGTCCATCACCACAGCATGTGAGTGCCTTACATGAATTAAATACATGCAATTAAAGTAAACAATGCTTCCCCCACAAGTGGTCAAATGACCACCTGTCATCAATGGCTGGCTGAATTAGCTAGCAGAATCATCCACATGTTCAGCTGAAAGCCGTCTGAACACATACATTTTAAACTATGCTCTTAAAGTTAACACACATGAAAAAAAATATGTCATAGCTACTCTACACATGATCGGTTATGAATAATTCTCAAAAGTTATAATTTAGAGGATATTTACTTATACTTACTTTAGAGGATATTTATTTTTTTCTACTTCTTGCTTACATGTGTCAAAATGAAGCAAACTAAACACTCAGCTTCACTGAGATCTGATACGAAACATTTAAAGAACCTGCAGTTCTTTCCCACAACTTTAACGTTCCCATACTCTAATGAGACAGGCAGACAGATGCTTACTTCATAGGCTTTTTCCTGTGACATACATCTACAGTACACCTTAGATACACTGGTAGGAAACAGGCTTCACACCATAATTCAGCTCTAATACCAATCATTTCACCTTGAGCATCAAACTAGTTTCCCTTACAATAGCTGCCCAAAATTGCAATGTAAAAATTACATGCCTCCTCGACTACTGGATGCTGGTCCCTCACCTGTACAGGTTCCCATTCCACTTCTTAAGACTGAAACGGAGTTGTTTATACTTCTCCCAACTTCTATTGGCAACTGGCTGAGTGTGTCTGTGTGTGAGAGAGAGAGATAATGAGGGAGGGTCTGGGCATGTTGATCCCTCTCTCCTGTTTTCTTTACACAAATTGAAATTGCTTCTGGAGAGAAAATGGCTGCCATAGACCACTGGTGTTGAATAGAGCTGGGCAAATAACTGATTTTTTTGGTTCCTGGGCAATTCAAAAAAAAATTGAAGGTGGGGGGGGCGGGGTTTGCACATGGCTGATGCTGTGTGTGTCAAATTCAGTAAAAGTTTGGGGTTGATTGAAACTCCATTTTTTTTTCATATAAACTACTCTTCCAAAAAAGTTTCACCCCGCTCTAGTGTTTAATTTAAAACGTGCAATTCCATGAAGATTTGCAAGTCAATGTGCCCGTAATCTGGGGGAATTTGAAGGGCACTCAAAATTTGAAGTAATTAAAAGTGATGCAAAATGAATTTATGTCAAGATATGCCAAATTTCACTAAGGAAAGATTTTCATCAATTTTAACCAGCCCTCATTACTAATTAGTTAAAGTTAAACACTTAGTTTTAATAAAGGTCTCAGTCTGCATTAGCTTTCCTGGAAAAACCTCAAGGAGCTCATGGCAGGATGATGAGCATCCCTTAAATTCCACTGCTACCTGACACTAGCCATCCTCCTCTGAATGCAGATCCAGATCTTAAGTCACCCTGCTTGGGGTCCTGGGAAGAGGAAGATACTGCTGAAGATAAGGCTAAATTATTTCTTCTCCTTTCACAGAGAAAAAGCAAGATCTGTGTGTAGAGATCATGGGGTATAACTGAGCCCTCTTTTTTCCCCCACACACAATTGACTGTGTCCACAAAATACTGGCTGCAAAATTAGAAGTTGGGTCTTAATGAGCTTGATTCTTATAAGGGCCTCATCTACATATTAACTGATCTCCTATACTTCAGTACCACTGGAGGATGCTTCCTCAGAGCTAGGGTCTCTTTGAAACTTGTATTCTTAATCCCATATTCTGCACTGTTCCAATGTTGTTACCTCTAAAGTAGGCATCAGTAACATTCTTCTGCTTATGCACATTTTGTGAGATAACTACCTGTGGTACAGGCCCTTCTGCCTAATCCTCATTAAATTAGCATTTATATGATTGTGTCTGTATAGAAGTTTTAATATTTATTAATGTTTTAAATATATGTCACAACAGCATACTACTTAAATTGTAAATTATATTGAAGTATGGCTGTATGCTTGTGCTATTTTCACAAGCTACCAGATGGTGTGAAGCAGATAATTATTCACCTGTTCCAAGCAAAAGACTTTAAATAAGTGTCACACTTGCACAGCTTTGTTGCCCTCTTTTCTTAAAGGTTACACAACACTCTGACTCAGTTGATTCCTCTGTTGAAGAAAGAAAGCTTAGTAATAAAGGAGTTTCCTTTCCGTCTAACCTTTTTCTCACCAATGTTTTTTTTTAAAGTTTAATAAATTCTAAGGTTATTTATTAAGTAAATAGCAGCTTTGTATGCACACACACACACACACACACACACACACACACACACACACACACACACACACACACACACACACACACAATTACTTTTTGACCCAAGTGGCTAATCAAAGTTTGGAGCTCAGGGAATGTTCCAACCAGGAGTAGAAATTCACAATGGAGTCTCATATTCTCCTTGATCCAATCTTGTTTATCTACAAGGACTATACAAAGTCCTGATCCAGTAATGGAGGAAGAATGAACAGCAAACAGAGCAGTTTCTGGGCTTACAGGCCCACAAGTCACTTTATTCAACAGACCTAAAAATGCTCTCTAACTTTCCCAGGGTCACACACCATTGTTAGAGGGCTCTTCCTTCAGCCCCCCTTTCCTGGTTCTTGTCATGCAAACGGAAAGCAGAAGACCGGAAGTCCAAAGTACAGGCAATGCAATGTTTATTGGGGTTAGTTCCAAGCAAGTATATCTATAGCTCTACATGATGGCAGAGTCTGTTCCCTAGTGTCGCCCTCCTAGCTCTAATGCCACAGAGCCTTTACCCCATTTCTCCATTCCTACCTCTGATGCCCCAGAGCCTTTCCTGGGTCCCCATTCCCACCTTCTCCTTCTTAGCAGGCCCAAATTTACCTGCAATGCATGCCCCTGTCCCACCCCTTACAACTTATGGTCATGTTCCATTTTGGAGGGTCATGAGTCTGGGGTTTACATCCCATGTCTTTTGTATCCCATGGGAGGGGAAAGGAATGAGGTTGTGTTCTGGCCAAGGCCAGGCTTTTCTTTGACTTTTAGTGTTTTGTGTGTCTCCTCCCACATTCTCCTTGCCCCTCCTAACAGGTTGCTTGACCTTGGCTTGAGAGAGGAGCCAGGCAGCCTTCCAGGGTATGCTCATATATTGCACTTCCACCATACCCTGTGACACTTTAGCTGTGCTTTCTTTCTTATCTCTTTTTCATTGTACTCACAAACCCATCTGGCTGGGCAGAAGCACGGTCTTTATCCTTTGTTCACACTCATTAGTAAAAGATATGAGAATATATAGATATAAGGGTATCAAAAATCAAATGGGCAGCCAAGACCCAAAATTCTATCTCAGGAAAAGATACAGGCCTGAATCCTACATTGTCGCTAACACGCCTAACAACCATGGTCACAGGTTGTTGCTTAGCTTTCTTGCTTTTCTTGGATTTTTCACACCCAACCAATGTAGCTATGTCACCCTAACTTTTAAGTGTAGACCAAGCATCTCTCTCTCGCATGCGCGCACATGCACACACACAATAACCAGTGGAAACAAGAGCTCAACATTGTGCCAGTTTCCGGGCAGACTCACTGAGGCATTCTTTTATGCGTAGCCCTTGAAGTGGTTTTTACAACTATTTTAAGCAAATATTCACACATCAGTTTTAACAAGCTTTTACTTCAACCCATGACTAGGTTTCACCCAGTTTATATCATCATCGATTGTTAATGGTAAATATCTGAATACAGTCACCAGTGTATTACATTTGGACTACATCTAGAGTTAAACACTTCTAGTATTGCACTCAGTGAGCCATATTCTCCTTTTTATACCCATGACGTTTCATTGACGTAATTAATGTCCGTGATGTTGGATGGATACTGCAAGAGAAGAGAATTTAGGACAACAATGTACACTAATGGAAGAAAGAGGAAATTGAAGGCTTGAAATCTAAAAGAGAGACACTTCAGATGGGTTTCCTCAGAAATAGGAGGGCGTGATTCTGCTGAGGAAAATTGATCTTAGTGTTTGATTTCTACCTTCTGAATGGTGTGTTTGGCTAGTACATAAAGCAGCCAGTGTTTTAACATAACTGGATGTAACCCTTCTGCCCGTCAGAGTTGGCAGCAACAAGGGCCGGGTTCAATATCTAGGGGATCCATTCCAATAACACAATGCAAAGTGGCTCGAACCCCACCCAGTGACCTGGGACAAATATATACCACCCCGCTGGGCGCCTCCAAGAGGCAATACTTCCCCTCTCGCAAGCACATAGGCTGAGTGTAGCAAAAGCCTTTTAATAACAGAGAGAAACAATGTGGCATTATGTTGGGGAAACACCACCAACAGGATTCATAACACAACCCATGAGCAAAAAAACCCACCCCAAGCAAATTGGGGCATGCCCTTTTCCCTTTGGTTCTTGAGTCCAGCAACCCCAAATCACCCAAAGTCCCAAAAGTCCAATGCCCCAAAAGTCTCTGTCCCTGGTCAGGGCAGCCCCAGAGTTCGAAAGTTTATCTGCGGAGCTTTACCTCCCAACCTGGGTGGAAATGGGACGGGGGTAAGAGGCACCTTACATGATCTGAAGCTGACCGCCCCATAGCTCCATAGCAGCACTCCGCTCCGCCAGCCGCCCCACGAACTCCTTCGCTCAGCTATGCTCCGCTCTGCCAGCTGCCCCACGAACTCCTTCGCTCAGCTGCGCTCCGCTCTGCCAGCCGCCCCACGAACTCCTTCGCTCAGCTCCACGGCCCACAAGCAGCTCCTGCCATCCACAAACTGCTCCGCGTCGAACTGCTTCACCAGCCGGTCCGCAAGGCACTCCAGCCGTCCCGCAAACTGCTCCACAATATATCTTCAGGCTCCCCCGCTACTTAACACAACACTCAGTGATTTCAGCTCTTAGGTGAATTCAGCTTGTAGTAGGGGAGCCCCAGTGCTGGTGCACTGTCAGCCCAAAATGAGCTCAGCAGCCTATAACTAGCCTTCTAATGAAATCAAAATTAGCTCTGATATTCCACAGTGGAGAGAGGAGGAAGTGCAATTAGCATGTAAGGCCCTCACCAAGGGGCCCATGCCACCCAGTATTAATACTTGTCCCCAGCCTCTCTCCATTCACACAGTTTTGGAACCCATGACCCTTGCCTAGCGAGTGCTACTTAGTTGATGGTGAATCCCTCCATCATAACAAAAGGCCACGTACAGTTCCAAGCACAGTTCCCATAATCAGGGTAATAACAATTTATTCTTCCTGCCCCAATAACAGAGACACTGGGGATCCCACAGCAGCCAAAGTGACCATTTGGGCAGCTATGGTCTCATTCTAGGCGGGGTGGGTGTGCCTATGCAAATGAGATCGGCCCCTGAAGTTCTTTTCCACAACTTGCCACACCTCACCACCAGATGTCAGGGTGGAGCTCATCCTGACACTGCTTACATGGATGAACTTTACTTTTCCCAAACAGGTCTAGTAATTCTGTATGTCTTTTTCCAGGAAGAGATAGGTCTTCCTCATATAATTGCTATGGATAACATGACCAGACATTAGCAGTGAACTCTGTGGTTTCAGTTAATTTTATTTTATCTCTCTGACTCCAATACGCATAATAGTAAAAGACAGTTTGTGGCTCAAGGGCCTTCTTAACCATAACTACAGTATTCACTCTCACCACAAATGTTATAATACAAACATTGTTTGGGCCTACCAAGCATTTATAACAAAGAATAATATTATCAAGAAAAAGCATGTTATGCCAGCCTTACAAAATTATACTCCCACACTCACATGAAGTATTATTTTAATGGATGAGTAAGATATAATTTATTTTTCCTCTCACTTGGGTGAAAGGAAGATCATTAGATTTTCTGCCTGGAGTAATGAATTTCTAGGACAATTTTGCAAGGCTGCTTTGCACTATATTTTGATATTTACTATTTGTATTACAGGAGCCCCTAAAGGCCCCAATCAAGATCAGAGTCCCATTGTGTTAGGCACTGTACAAACACACAGTAAAAGACAATCCCTAGCCAGAAGAGTTTATAGCACAAATGGAATAGGGAGAAACAAAAGCACAGAGAGATTAATTGACTTGCCCAAGGTCACAGGGCATTTCAGTGGTAGAGCTGTGACTGAAACTCAGGTCTGCTGACTTTCAGTTCAGTGGCCTATCCTCTAGACCAGTGGTTCTCAAACTAGGGCACCGCTTGTTCAGGGAAGCCCCTGGTGGGCCGGGTTGGTTTATTTACCTGCCGCGTCCGCAGGTTCAGCCGATTGTGGCTCCCACTGGCTGCAGTTTGCCACTCCAGGCCAACGGGGGCTGTGGGAAGGGCAGCCAGCACATCCCTCGGCGCGCGCTGCTTCCCGCAGCCCCCATTGGCCTGGAGCAGTGAACCGTGGCCAGTGGAAGCCACAATCGGCTGAACCTGTGGACCCAGCAGGTAAACAAACCGGCCCGGACCACCAGGGGCTTTCCCAGAACAAGTGGCGCCTCTAGTTTGAGTACCACTGCCCTAGACCATGCTAGCTTCAGTAGCAGAATAGGTAAACTCATACTGTTTTGTTAATAATGACACTAATAAATAAACAAAATTAAAATTCTTAAATGCACAGCGTTATATTAAGCCCACAATCCATATAAGCATTTCCCACTGTCATCAATGGGAGCTGTACCCAAAGACTGATGAAAATACATAGGCTTTAATTTTCTACTTTACTGGGACATTTCTTCTGGGCAACTCCAGTAAACAAACTAAACTCTAAGGATTGTGACATGGTGGTGGAACTGGGTCCTGCCTTTCAGTCTTGGCCTCTGTGCAGTTCATCACTGATTTTGACAATTCTTTTCTGTGGGTAAGCTGTATGCAATGTTGTTGTAACTGTGTTGGTCCCAGGATCTTAGAAAGACAAGGTGGATGAGGTAATATCTTTTACTGCACCAGCTTCTGTTGGTGTGAGAGACAAGCTTCTGAGCTACACAGAGCTCTTCTTCAGGTCAGCCTGAGAATAGGCTGGCAGTTGCTTGCAGGTTCAGGTCACTAATGGAATGGAGGTATTATGGGTTGAAAGTTCAACACAGCATGTCTCTTCCCTCAAACAGGAAAAATATTTTTTTAATCTGTGGACTACATGCATAGCCCAATATACTACTATCTTATGGATGACAAGGAAAAGGAAGAAAAAACATTCCCTAAAATTCCCTAATACAGCTCTCTGTCACATTCTAAAGTGTTTCACGTTAAATGTTGTTTTTTTTAAAGACAAGACCCAAATGAATTACTGAAGACTTCCCCTTAATTAATTATTAGATGATACAATCAGGAAAGAGAATCAGCTTCATGTGACTCAGGTGACCAATCATACATCTCGAACAATAAATATTGATGATTCAAAGCAAAGCATCCAGAGCAAACATGATCCAGCCATACAAAGGCATGTGTTCATACAAACTATTCAAACAATTCTGATTAACAAAGACATCTGCAAGAATTGTTTTTTTTGGGGGGGGAGGAAAAGCCACATTCATCCAGTAAATTGTTTGCACTGAATAGTTTGATCAAATATAGTTGGTATCTTATAGACAGTAGAGGAGGAATATCTTTGTTTATATTTGAAATTTGTATTCAGTTACATACCCAAATACAACCCAGATGTCTCTGCACAATACTAGTGCATATGCTGAATAGCTTTCGTTTGTTTCAGTTTTTGTTTGTTCACTAAATAATGCAATCACTGGTGCTGTCCTGTTGGCACCAGTGCTGAATATTCTAACCATGATCTGGTATATGCTTTACTAACTTTCAAAATTTTCTTGGAGAGGTTCCATTTTTCTTGCCTGGCATTACTGTCAGAAGATTTATCCCCTTGCTCTCTATCCTCATAGTTTTATCTGCAGTATATGATACATTGTACTCTGTTTCTGTTCTCCTGAAAAATAACATTGACCCATTTAGCAGAATCATTGAACTGTAATGGATGGATCCACAATTTCAATATTATTTTTCCTATAGTTTCCTATTTATGTAACTGCTTTTATGAAACCACACAAGAGGAATATTCAATAGATTTACTATTACTCTGAAAACGGATTTGCAATGTCTCTCTGTTTGTACAATATACACAAATATATTATATACATACATGATACCCTTCAACAGGCCTGATTATCCATTATCTTTCATCTTGTGCCATCTTTTACATCCTTGTAAAGTCATTGTAAAGTATTACCAGATCAGAATGGTATATTGCACATCCCCTTTTCACAGCTGTAAATGACTACAGAATGTGCAAGATAGTTGAGAGAGAGAGAGAGATGCTGCTCTCAATTTCAAAGTTGTGCTCAAAAAGGATATGTTGAAAAATGAAGATAAACTGGGGAGTTATTCCCTTGAATGTATGTGAAAATAACAATATTTCCATTTCAAATTACATCCTCTCATTGAAGAGATCCAGACTGAGTTTTAAATGAAAGTTTAAGTCTGCTGAATTTCCTGAAAGTTAGAAATATTCTAAAATTACCCATGTTTGAAATGTTGAATTGGTTTTAATAGATTTCTCTGGATTTCTCTGATTTAACAATGAAAAAGCTTAGGGACCGAAAATTTCCCACATGTATACATCTTAATAATGTTTTCAGTATAGGGTATGTTACATATTTATTTTTTACCATAGTATTTTCATTTATGCCAAGATTTCCCAACTTAATAAATTTTACTACACTGTAGCTGATGTAAACAGGAAGAATGTATGTAAACAGGAAGAATTCCTACCCTGCTCCTAACACAATGCATATACACTGTATGGTATGAATGTACCACTTTCCTGGGGTTTGCATTTACTACTAATTTACATAAAATATTAATATCCAACATATAAAATATAATATAGAAAAATAATGTAACCAGCTAAAGTTGAAAAGTAGAGAATTATTATGTTATACTAAACAAAATTGATGTCAGAATTGCATCTTTTTTAAAATTATAGAATGATACCAGTTCTGCCTGTAAAATAGTGCATAGATATGTGTTAGCAAAATCATCCATATTTGATTTACACACACACACACACACGTATATTATTTTATAGGCAGGACTGGTAGTACCACCTGCATGGTGACTGTGCAACCTTACTTCAGTGCTCTTCCGCATATGTATTTTATATCTAATCTATATTTATAAATGACATAGCTGTTTCAAACACCAAGCTCCAATTTAGAAAACCCTAGATCTATCTTTCAATCAGCTGTCTTGTCGTCAAAACAGAGGGATTCAGAGCCTTTCTAGAATTGATTGGTCACTATTTAAACTCCACAATATCGTATAAGCCTTTTATAGGAATCTTATTTCCACTTGTGTTCTCAACAGCTGTCCTTTTACATTTGGCAGAGATAGGCAGCTGCAGCTCTGAAGTAGCCATTTGGCAGCTGACTTCTACTTGTCACATCTCCCTTCCTGTGAGTATTCCTGTCAAGGTTCCTCCCCCACTCTGAACTCTAGGGTACAGATGTGGGGACCTGCATGAAAAACCTCCTAAGCTTATCTTTACCAGCTTAGGTCAAAACTTCCCCAAGGTACAAAATATTACACCCGTTGTCCTTGGACTGGCCGCTACCACCACCAAACTAATACTGGTTACTGGGGAAGATCTGTTTGGACGCGTCCTTCCCCCCAAAATACTTCCCAAAACCTTGCACCCCACTTCCTGGACAAGGTTTGGTAAAAAGCCTCACCAATTTGCCTAGGTGACTACAGACCCAGACCCTTGGATCTTAAGAACAATGAACAATCCTCCCAACACTTGCACCCCGCCTTTCCTGGGAAATGTTGGATAAAAACCCTCACCAATTTGCATAGGTGACCACAGACCCAAACCCTTGGATCTGAGAACAATGAAAAAGCATTCAGTTTTCTTACAAGAAGACTTTTAATAAAAATAGAAGTAAATAGAAATAAAAAAATCCCCCCTGTAAAATCAGGATGGTAGATATCTTACAGGGTAATTAGATTCAAAAACATAAAGAACCCCTCTAGGCAAAACCTTAAGTTACAAAAAAGATACACAGACAGAAATAGTTATTCTATTCAGCACAATTCTTTTCTCAGCCATTTAAAGAAATCCTAATCTAACACATACCTAGCTAAATTACTTACTAAAAGTTCTAAGACTCCATTCCTGGTCTATCCCCGACAAAGACCAGCATATAGACAGACACACAGACCCTTTGTTTCTCTCCCTCCTCCCAGCTTTTGAAAGTATCTTGTCTCCTCATTGGTCATTTTGGTCAGGTGCCAGCAAGGTTACCTTTAGCTTCTTAACCCTTTACAGGTGAGAGGAGCTTTCCTCTGGCCAGGAGGGTTTCAAAGGGGTTTACCCTTCCCTTTATATTTATGACAATTCCTATTATGTTTTCCCTTTCTCTTTACCATGAAAAGATGCCACAATATTAATTATAACTACCACAGGAGCATTTATAACTAGAAAAACAGAATATCTCAAGAAACAACTAAAGAAAGATATACTATATGTTGTACTACAACAAACAAAAAATACCTTTATTGATGGTTAAGGTTACATCAGGACACACCTCAACACTCAAAACCTTGGAAGTCTGCAATTAACAAATGAATAGTTTTATGCATTCTTTGCTGATCCCTTATTGCCTAAAGAACTGTCAGTATTGCCCTCAAATACTCCACTATGCTTTATGTTCCATCTCCTACAACAATCTTCAAATTCACACTCTAATGCAAAATCTTAACAGCAACCTTAGCAACATTACGGCAGAGTAGCTTCCCAACCACATGTAACATATGAGAGTTACAGGTGCCAATCCGTGGATGCAAGTGTATGAGGGCGCCATTATTGTTTTGCATTAGAGTTAAATCACTGGTTGAAATAATTTTCTCCACAATTCTATACTAAATTATTTATGGCTGCCAGTAAAAATGATTTTGACAGTAATATTTCCACATAAACTAGGGTTGGACAAGACCTATCAGCCCAATCTCTTCCATGAACAATTATTTAAAAACCTCACACTTGACTTTAAAAAACCCCACATATTTTCAGCTGTGACTGTGTGTTCATTGTATTAATAGTACTATTACATTTAAAAATAAAAAAGGAAATTCCCTGAGAATAAAACAACCACCATTTTAACCTGGAGTTAAGATTGCTGGAGTCCATTCCTAAATAATACTGTCACTAAAAGGACAGGGAATTTTGAGTTAAGTTTCTTTCAAAAATATTAGAGATTGCTTCTTCTTTCACATACAATATTCCATTCAACACACTCTTGCATAAGAGCAAATAAGACATTAAAATTCACATGACAATCTTAACTGTGCCTATGAGTTATTGTTTTTTTGTAAAGTAGATTTCCATTACAGTTGTTAAGTCTCTGTCAGCTATACATGGGTACCTACTCTCTAATTTTCTTCATACAATTCTCTCTGCCAAAACGTTCTCTCTATCCCTTCAGTTACATCTCTATTTTGATATACTGAAAAATGTCTATCTTCTTCTGGACTCTATGGAGGACAGTTGACCACAGATAAAGGGAGGATTTTTTTCTCCCCTAACAAGTGTTCTCTGTTCCTTCAAGCTGCAGGCAGCAGATAACAAAACAAACCATACCTAAGCAAACAAACAAAAACATAGTAATTACATACACAGTGCACGATCTTTTTAAATAACTGCAAACATTTGTCTTTAAACATCATTGTTCCCCTGTACAGATGGTAAATAAATATTAATATCCCCATTTCACAGATGACTTCTCATAGGTTATGCAACTAATAAACATCAGACCCAGAACCCAAGTCTTAACTACTAGGCTGAAGTTCATGCTGGAATGGGGGAGTCAACATGTGTATAGTCCTTCTTGACAGACTTCTCCTACTAACTTCCACCTTTCTTCTTCTGCTACTGTCATGTCAGCTGATATAATTTATCCTGAAAGGGTCAAGATACATCTAGTGCATTGTTTATTATAGATATTATGATAAGTACAAGAATGCATTAGGTACTGCACAAATATACAACTACAGCTGGTCGAAAAATTATTAAAAGGAACAGTTTTCTGTTAAAAAATGCTGTTTTGTCAAAATGGGTTGAATTTTAAATTTTTCAGAACTGAAATGGAGTATTTCCTTTTGATTGTCTCCTTTGATTTTTGTGTTTCTTGTTTTGTCTCATTTTGACATTGATATTATATTATAACATACATTTTAATATCAATGCTAATATTTTATATTGGTTAGACATAAAATATAGACAAAAATGTTGACATTAAAGAAAAAATATATAGATTTTAATTCCATTCAGTGAAAACAAACATTTTGACTCTTTCTCCTTATTTGTGATAAAATACAAATATCCAAATGCTGGAATTCCCCTCAGAACAAAAACTGCTTACCAACCAGCTCTATGTACAATACAACACAGTTCCTTCTCCAAAGAGTTTTAAATTCTAGAAAGGGTGAGGCGGGGGAAGGTACAACGTAAGAGCAGGCCAGAAAATTTCCATTACATTTGTTTTATATTGAAAGATAAGGAATGTCTATGCTCATTTTGACATAGAATCTTTGAGTGTTCCTCTGCTTATTCTGAATGTGTCCTGATTATTGCATCGCGTTCTATTATCAAGAATCCATGCATGTACTGTTGACCAACTTAGAAACCTTTCAAGCTAAAGATCCTGGATCCTAGGAATACAAGGCTCTATCTCATTCTGATAAATAATGAAGAATACCATATACCCATTCTAAGATGAATGAGAAAGATGTAAATTTTATCACCATGCAGCCAAAAGAGGTATTGTTTGAATGCAGAACAGAATTAATTTTAATGTTGCAATTGGTGAGGGTCTCCAGACAAACCAGCATGATTATTTTTAAGGCTGGAGATAAATCCTTTACTTAAGAATATTTTGAATATATAGAACTTTTATTTTTTAACATCTGGAACGTTGTACTGATGAAGCTTTAAAGGACAATATACCCATAGTCTTAACTTCAAGATTGATGCCTCATCATTTTTATGTATGTCAAAAAATAGGTTAACCATTGCAAACTTAAAATCTAAATCTAGCATGGACTTCATACTCCTCAATTGTTTTGTGTCAAAATGCTAACTCCGTAGCTTGAAAACTATCTGAATGATAAATAACCAGTTTCTTTAGATAATTTACATAATAACGCATGAATCATTTATTAAATATTTTAAATTTTTCTTTATCTTCTCTAAATGCTTTCAAATTCTGCCTTGATGAGGTTCTGCTAGAATGATTTCTTTAGTTAGCGCATATTCCCCTTTCTTTACAAATGTTTTACACCGATTGTGGATTTTTTTTACACCGATTGTGGAGCTTAATTTTCCATAACAGTTTCTCACAATATTGTCTGACTTTTGCACTAGGAGTTAGAAATAATTTGTACTAATGCCTGCTCTTTTTTATTTTTTTTTTTAACTTTGCCTTTTCAGCATCCATTACCACAAATCTGTGTTTATCGTGAATACTGGACTCTTATTTTCCTTCTGGCTTCTCAAAGTTTCTTTTATCCTTTGCTAGAAATGGTAGCAGTCAGTTGCTTTATCAAGGATTCCACAGAAGCTATTATCTCTCCTTTCTGATTCCAATTTTAAATTATTGACCTTTTCATTCCATACTAGTGTACTTAACTCTAAAATAATACTTTGGAGTTCTGGGCCCAAAGGCCTTAACAGGAAGGAGCAAAAAACTAAACCAAACCAAACCCCCTCCAGTTGTGCCAATCAGTGAAAACTCACATGTTTCATCTTAGTCCAAGTCAGTCAGCCACACATGCAGTACTACATGATTTGATCTCCCTGTTAATGACACCCTCCAGATTGCATGCAATCTCCAGCAAAAGCTATGTTGTTACCACATGAGCAAAAGAACTGTGTCTGATATGTGCCCTGTAAAGCAAACAACTGCTATCTGGCATAGTGCACAAGAGATGCTATAGCCCAGTAGTAAGAGTTTGAAAGATTGGGGCCAATGCACATAAAACTGCTCTGGAGCAAGACATTAATATTGGCTACACTACTGTAAATCAGGCATTATGGGTGGGCGCTATGATGACTTAGTCCTAAATCCCAGGTTTGGAACCTAAGTGTCACTTTTGCCTTCACTGTGATCCACAAAACTCCCCAGGGAACCCTGTAGGCACCTAAAATCACTTTGTGCCTATAGTTTTTCAGAGTAAAAGTTCTAAGGCACCTATGTTCCTGCCACCGGACATGCTCACTGATGCCTCCCACCACTGACTGAGCTGCGTCCATTGTCAGGGGCATACATGCATTAAGTGTACTTGTTGTATGTATAGGGCACTAATACCGCCCTTCGTCAACAATAAACCTGACCGAGTGCCTTCACTACTAACATGTCTGTGGTTATTGGGCAGTTTGATCGGAGCCTGCCGTATGGGCTATCTTGCCACAGCCAGTGCAGCACACAGAAAGGACTCACACACACAATCAACATCTGATGTCAGTGCTTAATTCATTTCCTCAAAAAGTGGCTTAGGCACCTAAGCCACATAACTCCAGGCAGCAGGTGCCCATTCATGGACCCCGAAGCTGACAGAGGTGCCTCCCCACCAGTCTGGATGTAGGCACCTATCTACAAGACAGAGGCAGGGCTTAGCATACACTGCTCTTGTCAGCATCTCCCACTGGCTCGCTTCAGCAGCTCCCTGCCTAGAGTGCTGGCCTCTGGATCATGTTCTTTGGCTCCTCTCTCTCCCCAGGCATTGTACATGGAGCCTAAGCACCTAACTCAGTTTTGTGGATTGCACTGTGAAACTCAGTGTTGTAATGCCTAAGTCCCTTCATGGATGCCGCCAAAAATCCACTGAATTCCATAGATGTACGCTGGTGTAAATGAAAATAGAATCTGGGCCATTTTTAACTTGTAGAGGCTTGTACTCCCACGTTGCCAAATTAGAAAATGTGACAAATTGGTATCATGAATCTTTTTTCACCACACTGGTAAACATCCTTTGGCTACACCATATATCTATGGATTTTCTCACTCATGTTTAAAATATAAGGGCATACAATATGGCACTCCATGAGAAAGATCAACTCCTTCCTCAGTATCTTGCAACCTTGTAACAGAAATTAAAGATGCAAGGGAAGAGTAGTCTATGTACATTACTTTCCTGTGCTATAGGAGCCATACTTCCTAGCTCAGGCCCACGAAATTAGCGTGCATTATATTCAGGTTCTCAGCCATGAGTCAGTCAATTAGATTAATCCATAGAAAGTTTGTTTGGCTGACAACTCAGAGATATATTTCAGGGCTCTTGAAATATATCTGTGTACAGTAATAGAATTTACTTTAGTTTTGCTTTGTTGCAAATACTTTAAAAGTTTATCCTCTAACTGAATGATCCATTTTGATTGATTGCTTCCATTGTGTATATATATTTATATTTGTATTACCATAGCATGTAGGGTGCCTCGTCATGGACCACGTGCTGTACAAACACAGAACAAAGCATAGCCTCTGCCCCACAGAACTTACAATGTATACAACTAAAAGAGAACAGGTGAATACAGACAGATGGGGAAGTAGAAGGAAACAGTATTGGTTAATATTGGTCAGCGTGATAGGCAGTGGTCTCTACAGACCGGCAACATAACCACTGTCAAGTGTTTTTTTAGGCATCATGGAAAAGGAGAGTTTTAAGAAGGAAAATGAGGCAGCTTTGTCGATATTTTTGGCTCTTCCAAAGTATGAGGGGACAGACTAATCTACTGGAAGTGGGAGACATTTTCAAAGGCAACACAGTGGGAGTGCAGCGTTTGGTCTTTGATACCTGAGTCTCTGATGTTCTCCTTATGCACCATCTTGGCAGTTGAAGTGAGTTAGTAAAGCTCCCCAGCCAGCAGTCTCCACATTTGCAAGCTTGGGACTTGCAGGGTGGGGCTTTCTCAGTGGTGGTCATTCACTGAAGTTTGCTTCCCCCATTTACAAATCAACAGTTCTATTGTGGTAGGTGGTGCCACTCTCCTACCTTATTCCCAGCCTGTGGATTTAAGCTCCGTGTGTCCTTTACAAATGGAGGCTTGGGTCAAGAGGCAGGGCCCTCATATTTTAGCACTTACAAACCCAGTGCAGCTGTCACACTTCTCACACATATTATTTCTGATGGGAATAACCAGCAGAGGGGCAGTACACTGCCAGTCTGCCCATACTAATGCTGCATTTGGAGCAATAACATGCAACCAGACTTACATTTAGCCCCTGAATTTTGCCCATCTAATTTACATGCACCAGTAAAAAAAAACTCAAGAAGATACCTATAACTTATCAGAATAACCATAATAATCCTTTGGGCAAAAATAATTATCATCATCATTATAAGTATAAAGAATCATCTCTACAACTAAACCCTAATGGCAGGTGTTTTATAATCCCCTCCCATCTAGAGTTGGTGGCGTATTATTTCATTCAGCTTTTTATTGATTATTTCTAAATACTGTGCACAAGGTAATTTGGAGTAAAGTTTAATAGAGTTCACTCTATATAGCTCATCTTCATCTAGGTCTTTTATGCAAATCTTTTCTTTAAATAAAGTTATGCTTGGGGGAAAAAACATGGCCTGTTTTCATCTTTAATGTACAATATTAATCCCAATGGCACTTGAGCTGAGAAAGTGGAAAATAAATTCATTCCACAGTTTTAAGAGTCGTACACACAAGGTTAAAGCAATGAATGGTACCACAGTTACTTAATTTGCCAGGAGGAACGGAACCATAGTGGCTTTTTTCAGCCAGAAATGCAATCACTGGAGGGAAGACAGACTATGTTTCAAAGGAGAAAATTCAGCCAAATGTTTTATTACTGAACTAAGAAGTGTGCATGCTATAAAAGGTCCCACATCATGTACTTCTCATGACGTCAATAGAGCTTCACCTGAGGGGAAAAACATAGCAAAATGTGGATGCATATAGCCAAAAAAAGAAACCACACTTTTTCTTCCCCAGTAAGATCGCACACAATGAGATAAACTACTGGCTGCATTCTGCCCTCTCCTGGTTAGAACTCAAAGTCACATTATCCTAAAAGAGGACTCCTCTTTTTTGGTGCATCGGAGGCCAAGGAAGGGAACGCAGACAGTAAAATTCAGGAATGCACTCCCAAGTCCACAAGCAGGGGCGGCAAGTTATATGGGCCCGTGGTGCCCATGCTCCAGTAATATTCAGGGCCCGGGGGCCCGGCTCCATCAATATTCTGTGCCGTGTCTGTGCCCCAGCCTGCCGCCCCCGCGTGCCTCCCCTGAGCGTCCCTGCCTGTGTCTTGGGTGGCAGGCGGCTGCCCCCTAGAGCTCCGTGCTGCGCTCCACTCTGCTGGCTCCTGGCATCAACTGCCGCCGCAGGCAGGGGCGTCCTTAGGATTTATGGGGCCCTATGCAGAATTATTAAACTGGTGCTCCTATGCCCGACGGCAGCCTCGCATGTGTATTTTAGATAAGGGTGGTCTTTTGAAGGATTTATTTAAAAAACTAAATGCCTGAAGATCCAAGCATTTCAGGGTAAAGATGAATACTCAGATTGTGCATCTAAAAATCTATTTAAGGATTTTTTAAGAGATGTGATTTTATAATCTTCAGCAACACACTATTGAAATATTTTTAAAGTAAATTTTAAACTAAGGTCCTGTAGACTAACATATTCTGAGTAAATATTACAGTAGTGCACAACTGTTTTTGTCAGTAAATTCAGAAACTGACAGTATACACCTGAGGGTTGGCAAATGCCCTGTTAAATGGCTTCATTACCACTTGAATAGCTCTTTAACAGTTTCAGTGTTGTGCTAATAGGTCTGGCAGGCTGGAAGGCTTTTTCACTTTTACATACTAGATCCCCTCTGGGTGAAGACTCACCAGGCTGCAGCAGCCAGCTGTGGTGGGAGCCTGCAGGAAGGGTCAGAACAAGGATAGGAAGAGACTGGAGGGTGAACACAAAGACTCAGAGGTGCCCTAAATTTTCAGGTGCCCTAATGCAGCAGCCGCCTATGCTGCATATGACTAAGGACGGTCCTGGCCACAGGGTCCTAGCGTTCCCCATCCACTAGTGCTAGGGCAGGCTGTCCCTGCCCCTGTCCTTCCACCTCAGACCCTTCCCTTTTCCAGCAGGACCCTCCACCAGCACAGGGAGCCCCCCACCCACAGTCACCACTCCTGCCCCAGGCTGGGCAAGGTGCAGCCCATCCCCCACCCCCAGTGAGGCTACAGTGAAGGGCAGCGGCAGGGGAGGAGGCGCACATGTGATGGCAGCCTTCCCCCCCCCCCCCCCCGCACCCACCACAGAGGAGGTGAGGGGGCTTCCTGGACCTGAGAGGGGCCTTAGGAGCATGTGCAGTGACAGTGGTGCGAGGTAAGCGTGCTGCCAGGTGGGGGGCACGGGGACCCCTCCCCCAGAGCTTGCTGGTGCTGGCGGGGAGAGGACTGTGGGGAGTCCTCTCTGGCCCCAGCTGGGGTCAGCCTGCCTGCACCTGAAACTCCTCATCCCGAGCCCCGCCCCACCTCAGAGCCCACACCCCCAGCCAGAGCCCACACCCCCAGCCAGAGCCATCACCTTCCCATACCCTAACCCTCTGCTCCAGCCCTGAGCCCCCTCCTGCACTGTGAAACCCCCACCCTGCATCCCTCACCCCCGCACCTGAACCCTGCCTGAGCCCTTCCCACACCCCAAACTGCTCATCCCAGCCCCAGCCCAGAGCCCTCACATTTTTACATTATTTAAAGAAGTATATATCGGCTTACAAGGTAGGTGTCTGGGGAGTGGGACTTGGACCTGTTCTGGGCACCACCAAAAATTATACAAACCTGCTACCCCTGTCTACAAGAACCACAGAGGCACTGTGGACCATCACCTCCATAAGCTTCCTATAATCCACTTGGGAGCTGTGTGCAGATAATTTTTACATCTACACATCTGAACTTTCAGATATAGGGATTCTGGCCTTGGATTATTTAAGAATGTCAGCAATTATATCTATAAAAACAGATATCAACTTGACTTCAAATCTGTCTCTTTTTTCCCCCCTCTTTTCTTTTTTAAGTGCACAGACACCATAACACAAAAGAAAGGTGAACTGAAAAACTAGCAAGTATCATTTAAAATACTTTACAAACAACAGCTTTAAATATAAAGTTCCTTTACTGCTGGATTGACACTTTACATTCTACCATAGAGAGGGGAAACATGTAGTTGCACTCCCCAAGGAGCAGAGTAGGAACTGAATTGGGACTCAGTCAAATTTGGACCCTGTTTCTCCCTTGCCTTTTCCTGGTACAGCTTACTTCCCCTTCTGCACCCGACTGGGAAATGGAGCTGAGACTCAGTCTACTCTCTGCCCCCCTGCACAGAAGGGGCAGAAAGCAGGAATGCTGTTCTTTTCCTTATGCTATTTCCTGCAATATAGGTAGCAAACCCAGGGGAGGTATGGGCTCTTTACGCCCCCTCTATTCTGAGTGAGTGCAAAGCAAAGATCACAATCTGGCCCTCAAAGAAGGTCGCCTCTCAATATAAAAGAAAGAAGTTAATTTACCATCACATACTGCACATCATCTTGTGCTTCTCTCAGTGAAAGACTCCTGTACCCTCTGTATGAGATTTCTGCGTTTCATCACAGATCCAAATTGCCACATCCATGGCTCAGAAAAGAAAGCTGTCATATCACAAAGCGTGCTGAACTCATAGCAACTTGCTATGATTGAGGGTTGCATTTTTCAAGATTAGCTGTAACTACCATTTTGTTCAACTGTTGTAATGAAAGGTGCAAAGCAACATTGCATTCCCTGAACCCCAGGCACATTGCCACCTCTACATCTATTAGCTCTCTCCATTTTCATGCTAAATGTTTTAAATGGGATATTTCTAACACTTTTCTACTTTTCTACTTTATTACCAAAAGCCCAAACAGTTTTTGATCATATCCATCTGGTTTATCTCATTAAAATCATCTGATTGGAATTACCTTCCCATGACTTTGCTCAGCCCATGTATTTCCTTTGCCTATAGGAATCTGGACTCTAGTCTGCCCTCCTTCCTTCCTTCGACTTTTAAAGTTAGCTTATAAGAAGGATTTAGGATGGAGATTCTCTTATCTTCCAAGGACTGAAGTTGGCTTTATCGTGCCTCTCACTGTGGCTTTGCCGGCAACGATAAAAAAAATTTAGCACTCAGCTCTCTTGCATACTAAAGTACACAGTGGTGTTTTGTTTTTTAAAGTGGATGCCATGTGAAGCATCTATAAACAAATTACAGCAAATAGGCACTGCAGATTTATTTAATTAGGGCTTGACTGTCAGGTAATAACATAATCTATAGTTTTTAAGTAAACTTAGCAGGCGTTGGGTAATGTTGCTAGCCTGTGATACACAGGCCAGACTAGACGATCTGGTGGTCCTTTAACCTTTCTGACTTTACTGCCAGTAAGTTTGTCCCTCAGGGCCTTGTCCAAAGCCCACTGAAGTTAAAGGAAAGAAATCCACTGGCATCATTAATAGGTTTTGTATCAGGTCCCAAGTACTTACATGCATATGACCTGTATCTTAATCATTTTTGTAAATCAACTCTAAAATAAAACAAACTCTTCTATTTCTGGATCTGCTGCTTTGGATAATGTCTAAAACAAAACATAGCCAAAGGACAGAATGATAAAATATTCAATGCACTTGAAATGTCAAGGGTTGCAGCAGGTCAGCCAAGGTCAGAGCTGAGATAGAGAATTTGCCCTTCTGGTTCTTAAAAGGAAAATAACTAAAGAACAGATTTTACCTAGCTTCCTCAGATCTAATTACAACTTAGAATGGAGTAATTAAGGCCTTGAGAGTTTGGGTGACTTGTTCAATGTCATCTTAGGTACTTATATAGCCCCTATTAACATATCTGAGTGTCTTCAAATTTTGAATGTGTTTATCCTCACAACACCCCTGCTGTCACCACTTTGTAGATTGGAAACTGAGGCACAAAGAGGCAAACTCACACAAGAAGCCTGTAGTAGAGCAGAAAAATTGAAATGGGTCTCCCAGAGCCCAGGCTAATGTCATAACTTCTGGAACATGCTTCTTCTATCAGGTATGCCATTTAAAGAAGAGCTGAGGACAGAGGAACCCCTCTGATTTGTTAGATCCATGACTCATCCAGTAGACCAACAAAGTCTTAAAGTGAAAAAATATATTAAATCCCATTCTTTTCTTCATGGAAGTCAATATGAGCATTCCCTTTTACTTCACTTATGAAGGATCATGCCGACATGTGCATGGTTATACTAGCTTTAGAAAGGAACTACTCAGGCATATCCAGTTTTATCAAGCACTATAAGATATACAGATGAACAAGCTCTATGTAACTAACTGAAAAGTATTATTCATTAGGCCTAGTGTACAGATAGGAAAAGTAAAACAAAGAAAAGTTGGGGAATGACACCTATTTTTTGTGTTAATTCATGCAAGTCAGTAACCAAGCTATGCCTTAGTGACCATAAAAACCCAGCCACTCAAACACCGTGTTTGCAGGTGTTGAAATCCCCAATATAAGGAAGGTGGGAGTGGCAAGCTGAGAAGAATGCGCAGTCTGGAGCTGAGATCAGCAATACCAGAACACATATTACATGAATCATCATCAATAAATAAAAGAAATAATAATTATTATTAATACATTCAGCCAATATATTGACATACTATAGACCTGGAACCCAAATCCAAATTCTCACATTGCTTTAAGTATAATAACTATTAAGATTATTTTGAAGTACTTGAGCCCATCACTAATTCAAACCTTGTTTAATTCTTATTAAGCTATGTAGACAGGCTCAAAAAGCATGACCTAGATTTAACAGTGCACAGAAAAAAATACACAAGGGACACTCTGATGTTAGTATCCTAATTAGAAAATGAAACAGTTAATCAGAGAGGGAGCATATTTTCCTTCCGTAATACCAGAATTAATCTAAACACACACAGAGGTATCATCAATCAAAGATTATTCAGTGAAGAAGAAATTATTATGACCTATAATTTCCCAAAGAGATGTTAAATGCTTTCTTTGTTTAGCAGCAATGTGGTTCCATAACCATTAATTTTATTGCAGATCAGAGGTGGAAAAAACTAAAACAGAAAAGGCAACATTTAAATAAGATCAAAGGTGTGAGTTAAACTGACAAGATAAGAAATACAGTTGAAATGACGCTGGTTTCATATATGCCAGTGTAAAGAACACACACATACACACACACACACATACATATATATATATATATATATATATATATATTTCCCCCCCAGTTTTTGTAATTTAAAAAAAGACTGTTCATATGATTTAAACATTGTTTGTGGTGTACCAAAATTCCTTTTAAAAATTCTGTAAGGTTATGAAATGCCTATTATTTCCCTGATACTGAACTGCACACTGCCTTTCGAACTATTTTCAATATGCTTATCATATTTTGGGCACGCATTATGAGATCCTGTACAGCTCATTTCATGGAGATACAACAGGCTGTGTTAGCTAGCGGGATGTGCATAATTACTAATAATAAACACCAAGCTGCATGAGTACTGTGCTACTGAGAACTCTATAAGTCCCCTTAGTTATTATTCTCTATCAAAGTGGTACAATTTCAACTGAGGAAGACGTTCTTTTGGTAAATCTATGAAAAAATATGTTATGTATCTCTATCACAATGCATTACTCTGTTGTTTGTGTCATTGCAAGGCAAATTTATTAAAGGCCCAATCCTGCCAACTGTGGAGTGCTTCCTGTAACATCAGTAGGACTAGACAGTGCTCAGTACCTCATATGAAATATTCTGCACCTTATGCAATGTTAGTGGTAAGTGATGGAATGGTTTTCTATCCCCACTTCTAACACAGCAGAACATGAACATACCATTTTAGGAACACTAAAGTATGGTTCCTAAAACCAGACAAAGTGACCAATTGACACATTACTTAGATTGTAAGCTCTCTGAGCAGTGATTATTTTTGTATGATGTGTATTTACAGTACTCAGCACAATGCAACCCCAACTCCTGATTGTAATACAGCATTGACTAAAGTCACCAAACAAACAAATCATAATAATAATAGTGGAGTTTAATAAAATCAGACTCAAGAAACTTTGAGTAATTCTTAATTAATTATAATCAAGTTTCTTGTCTTCAGGGGAAAAAACAAAACAACAAAACACAACTAGCCACACTGTTACAATAGGCTGGAGGTCTTTTAGTTTCTCCTGTTGAAGCTGTTTCCTTTGTATAAAATATTTAAATAGTAACTGGGCCAGAGAAAGTGTGAGAATAACTCGATAGCCCAGTGATTTGGGCACTCACCTGGGAGACCCAGGTTCCTGTACCTATTCCAATGAATGTTTAAGCATTTCATACAAAGTGAAACAAATTTAACAGGAGAGATAGAGAGACCCACACCATAATATCCTGTAGCCTAGTGGTTAGGACATTTATCTGGAAGAAGGAAGACCTCTGTTCAAATTTCTGGCTCCATATCAAGCAGAATGTGGATTTGAACCCAAATCCCCACAATTGTCATTTAGTGCTTTAATCACTGGGCCAATGGTATAATAGAGGTGGTACTGCCACCTCATTCTTGGCTATATTCTATGCAGGGCCCAATCTGGTAGGGTTCCTTGGAGTATTTATACAAGATCAGGCCCCAAGGGTGAGATAGGCAGGAGAATGCCTCGTTTGAGGATCCTGGCAGTACTTAGGCACTGAGAGGCACCACAATTTAGACAGCTTTGTGCATGCCCACCATCAGAAGGTTAGGTGTCTAAACGGTTAGGTGAAAGCAGTTCCACTCATACCAATTTTGGGCCCCAGGGCAGAACAGTCAATGGGCACTCTTCCGGCACATCCAGGTCTTCCACATGCCCGCCCTGCAGACTTCGCCGCCGCCAGGACCACCCCGCATGCTCCTAGGAGCCCTGTGGCCCACCCAGGCAATTTAAAAGGGCCAGGGGCCCCCGAGCCCTTTTAAATTGCCTGGGACGCTGGGCAATTGCCTACTTTGGGGGGCCTGGGTGGAAGCTGAACGGGGTTTTGGGGATCTAAATTTTAGACTTAGGCATCTACATGTCTTTGTAGACCTAGCCCATAGTCAATATCATGTTTTCATACACAAATATTTATATTCACATAAATTTATTCTATGAATGAACATACTCTCATCAATCTACAATAGAATGTATTAACATATTACATTTACATTTACAGTTATCTTTGGATTTAGATAAATCACCAACTCTTCAAGTATCCATAGCATTTAATTTCAATGCAAAAAAGTTATATGAATGAATTTAGACACTCAAAAGTAAGATAATGCTAGAAGTTAAAGATGACTGTGAAATTTTAATTGTACCCTGTGTATACAAATTATGATGCATTCTTTAATTGCATGGTCACATGCTATTATTGAAGTAATACAATCTTATACAATACTCCTCCCCCTTTATGTTGGACTTCTCTTGAATTTTGGAACTTTTTATTTTGCCGAAAAATCGTTTCCTCATCTGCAGCTGTTTTGAAGAATCCAAAGAACTATAAAAACTGGTTTTAAAAAAAGACTAATAGAAAATAAATTAAGGTAAATTGTTCTTTACCTTCATTGCACAAGATGGAGAGACCAAAGGCAAATGGGAGGAGAGAGAAGTTAATTGTGTAATTCTTGTCAATATCACTGATGGACACAGGATTATGATTAACGCCAATGAACTTGGACAAGGTTGGTTAGTTTTCACATTGCTGATACAGCAGGACAAAGCTTGCAACAGCAGCAGAGATACTAGAGTTGTCCATCTGCAGTTGCAGGAAGGCTAACACATTGGACCATATTTGAAAAGGTTGTTTTCATAGCCACAAATCAATGGAGTCATGTCAGTGTGAGGGGATAAATAGGCATGTAACACCTTTTTTATGCTTCTTACCCACCAAAAATTCAGAGCTACCTAGAAATCTTAGATATGCTGTATCAAAATAGATAATTATTTTTACATTTCGATGCAATTTGCGAAGTTGTATCCTAAAGTGCAGGGTGCACCAGCTGTGGGCAGACCTCTATAATGTTCTTCAAAGTATCAGCCTTCATTTTTAGAAAGTTAGGCCTGGTCTTCATTATGAAATTAGGTCAGTTTAACTACATCGCTCAGGGCTGTGCAAATTTTCACGCCCCGTGTAATGTAGTTAAGGCAACCTAACCCCCGGCATAGCCACTACTAGATCAATGGAAAAATCTTTCCTTGATCTAACTATTGTCCCTTGGAGATGATAGAGCAATGGAAGAACCTCTTCCAGTACTGTAATGAGTGCCGATGCTAGAGTGTTGCAGCTGCAACTGTGGCATATCGTTGGTGCCTCACTGTTAGAGTTGCAAGGAAACACTCAGTTAATATTTTGAAAGTTAGCAAAACAAAGGCATCTGCCTGAGTTTGCAGAGACCCTGAAACAACACTTCTGAAGTGTGAATCACCCTGTGCTTTTCAAATGGTATTAACTCAGATGCCCATGAAGATACTCAAAATGTTAGCATTGTTCACTATTTCATTATACGTAAAGGTATATAAAACAAGAAAGGAAGTGGATTATGAAGATCTACCAGCTTTGCTCAAAATGGAGTCTGGGGGAAGGCCACATAAAAGATGTATAAATTAGGATGTGTAAACTTAATACTATCAGGTGGAGCAAGGACAGAGGGTGCACAATTGTTTTTATTTTCTTGAAGAAGTGCCAGCATGCAAAAGTTTGCAAAACACTGTATTAGGAGGTGATCTTTTAATTACAACACACTGAAATTGTATTTCTGTCAATCACCTTATCTTCTAAATCTTATTATATTCTTAACAGATAAAGTATATTGCTTATGTTTAGAATCTTAGACAATATGAGGTTCACTTTAAATTGAAAATAATATAAATTTTGTATTGCTGAATAAATTGTCTCCAAGGAGACCTTGTCTTGTAAAGTATTTGTTAAGAAGTAGGATACTGGTCTACTAATTGAACAGCTTCCAAAGGTGAAGCAGCAAACAGAAACTCTGGAGGAGATTGCAAACTGCTGGACTATTTTTTAAATTCTCAGACCACCCTGGGAGACATGGTAATCTGTGGAAAAGAATATTTGTGTCTCTAGGATAAATTCAAACATCTTGGGCCCCCTGCAGTCCAATCTGCTATGCTATCTCCTCCCATTTAATCTTCAGTCTCCCACACCACAAGTTTATAATAAAAATTATGGGAGAGCTGCAAAGACGTTGATGGGAGCATGAAGAAGACGAGGAGATCCAAAGGCAGAGACAGAAAGTGACATCCTGGTAGCAACCAAGATCTGTTTTACCCATGATAGTGCACGGCTCCCACTAAATCTTTGGGGAACTCAAATTGACAACATTTAAACAATTATACATATTTAGAGTGCACATGCATCAATACAGAAAAACCGCTAGAGGGTTTCTAGTTCCACCATTTTATATACTTTAAACTTGAGTCTTGTAGTGATCTAAAAGCCAAATGGCTACTCAGAGAAACAGCTTCAGTCAGAGACAGCACCAGCATCCAGACTGTAGTAACTGGATCCCTGAAAAAGGGGAGGAAGGCTACCAGACAAGGTACATCATCCTTATCCTCAAAAACAAAGATCACCACATCCCCACCCAGATGCCTTGAACAAGGGATACTGGCTCCAAAATGTCTGGGCTCAGTCTCTGAGGTGGTCCAGGGCTGGCTCTCCCTAAAGTCCACTATATGTGGCTTATCACTTATCACTTTGCTTGATCTGGGAGAAGAATGCTGAGCAAGGCTTGAAAAGTTTCCCCTGTATCTGCTTGCTCAATTATATCTAATTACTTCAGTGAAAAACAAGCTCTTCCACCAGTCCCACAAAAGTCATGCGTCAAAAAACCATTCTTAATTTCCACCAGCATGTATATACTCCCTCCAATAAATAAGTCACAGCATCAATAGATTCTGCCAGCCCCCCAAAAAAACACCCTAAATAAATTCTGTCCCTCTGGCTCTTCTGCTGCTGCAGGAGTGCCCACTTCTGCTGTTCTTGTTGGTGTCTGTACAGAATGCCCTCCGCTCTCTGTCAAAATCTCAAAAATGTCCATGATCCAAAAATCAAAAACCACTCTTGGACCTGGTCAATCAACACATTTAATTTCAATCATTTCAAAATGTTTTATTCCGATTCTGACTTTTTTGTTTTAATTTTTTTTTCAAACCGTAGCCTAACTTTTCACATCATCTCTTTGAACCTCCAAAATTAAACTTTTCAATTTAGAAAATCCCAAAAGGTTTCATTTTTATAGTTTCATGACCTTTTTTCCCCAAAAAGTGTTTTAAATGGGAAATTTGATTACACCAACCCTTTCCATGAACAGTGTCAGCTTCAATGAATTGCCATTTTCCAATGGAAAAAAAATATCAAAAAATTTCCAAACACCTCTACTCTATTCCTCCCCCCTCTCCTCTCCCCTTCCTTATGACTTCCTATGGAAACAGCAACAACTTCAGCCACTCTGTTCATTCAGTCTCTTACACTGCTGAAAAATAACTAGTGGTGCTCAGGTTTCTTTACTCTGTCCCAACCTACTCACCTCCTGTTAGAGAAGCAGTAATATTTGTATGATGCTGATAGGTCACATGCCAGCTCCTGCCCAGGCTGCAGGCACTAGCTAAGAACTGACAAATTTATAGCTGGAGATCAGACCAGTCCACCCTGTATTTAGTGTTTATATTTATGAAATACTTATAAATTGCTGCATGGATTAATCTAACTTGTAATGTCTGTATTCCATGCTATAAGAAAACATGTAAGTTTTGCTTTATAACCTTGAAATTTTTTGTTTTGAACTTGTGAACTCATGCTCAGGAATAACCCCCCTCCCTCCACCCATGCAGAAGAACTATCAAAATCAATTGGGTCATCGAGGTCCATCACATTACAAAGTGTTGGTTAATGGCCCTATCACACCTGGGAAATGCTATGTGCAAGGAAGATAAAACAAAAGACAGGAACATTTTCCATCTTTTTGGCAGTTTTCACTCTGACAGGGCCAGAGTCTATAAACTGAAGTCAGCGATCCCCAGGGGCTGCCTCCTGGGTTTTCCCTGAAAGACCCTTTGAATAGATAGATCACTTCAACCCTGTCACTCTTAGGACTTAGATAAATCACTTTTGTGTGTATATGTTTGCTTGCTTTAACCTGTAAATAACTCTCTTTTTCTTTTTCCTAGTTAATGAACCTTTAGTTCATATTACAGAATTGCCTAACACTGACATTGTCCTTGGTGTAAGGTCTTGGGTACCAACTAATCTGAGGGTAATGACCGGTCTCTTGGACTGGACAGCAACCTGAACACTGTGTGATTTTTAATGTAAGTAACAATTTATCACTAAGTCCTGTTTGTCTGGGCGGCAAGATAGACTGGAGAATCTGAAGGGACTGTCTGTGACTCCATGGTAAGACTAGTATAGTGATCCACAAGTTCACATTTGTTATTGGCTTGGTGAAATCTAATCATAGAACTTACCACCCATTTAGGGTCTCTCTCTTGTTTTTGACAGTCTGCCCTGAGATAGGCGCTCATGGTTGTAAGCCAATCTAGAAAGCATGACAACTTGTTCTCTTCCTCCTCCTCCTTTTCAGAGAAGGTATAACTCTGCCTTCTTATGGAATTTCTTCCCACCTCATACTCTGCCACCACAGGCTTCCCAACCTGTGTGAACTAGTGCTGCTGCCTCCTTTTGGATGGCATAGTTAGGTACTGAGCAGGAAGTAAGAAGTTCACCACAAAGTCAAAGGGAGAAGAAAAAATATTTTATCCCACAAAGAATTTAAGGAGGAAATATCTTCACAAGGCAAAGCAACAGAATATATCCTTTAGTGGGCCAGACTGATATACACATAAACATACAGGGAGGAAAAACTGTTACTCTTCCTTAAAGTTAAGAAATAAAGTCAGATTCAACATACACCAATTCTGAGTCTATCAAAAACAATAAAGAAAAGCACAGCTAGACAATAGGAATTGAAATTCACGAACTCTGCTCCCTAAGTGGCTACTTTCAGTGGCAATCATCTGTTGGCAAAGGCCCAGAGACACAGTACAGTTTAGAATAGATCTAATGCCTCTGGCTAAGACTAAATAAAGAGGAATAGAATATCTGTTAAGGCACATGCAACAGGAAAAAAAGGAGAGGTTTCACTCTTAACTCTCCATTTCACAATTTGAGAGTGCTTGGATTATATAATGTTACACTTTTTATTCTTTGCATTCAATTTATACAGCATATCAGACCATGTTAGCCAACAATATATAGGTGTCTTTATTAAAACATGATTTACCTTTTGTAATAATGGACAGAAGTATTAGATGGTTACTTCCGCACTCCCTCTCAAAACAAGCTATGAATGGCATGCCAACTATTAATTCCTTCAGACCGACATCCTTCAGATAGAGCTCCAGAATCTGCCTTTTCTCTTTGAAGCTCTTCCAAACACTGTGTGAAAGCTATTAGTGTTCGATCAATGCACTTTCATCACCTGATCCACTGTGGAACATTTGGTGTTGCGAGAGACATTCAAGGAAATATTCGTCATGTATCTTGTTGTTCTCTGCTATATTATATGACTCTTTTTTCTATATTGAATTGCATTAACAGGTTTATAACCCAAGCACCTACTAATCTACTCAAGTCATTCAGGTACAGTGTAGGAACTAGACACCTTATCCCATTATTATATGAGGCCTGCAAATGTCCTCACTTTACCATACATTCCTTCTTCTAGGTTACTGATAAGGATCTGATCCTGCTCCATCAAAATTGGGGTCATTCCATTGATTTCAGTGGGTGCTGGATAAGATCCAAAGTAAACTAAATGAGTTATTTATGCAAATTGTTGTGACATTTCACTTGTTACCTGTGTAGTCACACTTGTTTAACTCCAGAGTCTCTGTCTTTACTTTCAAATCCAATATTGCAACCACTTTAAAGATCAACCCTGACCCATATTTGCTAAGCTTGCAGATTAGTTTTTTTACATGGTACGTTAATGTATAAAACCCTTTTTTTTTTAAAGGTACATTATGGCCACATCCTTTCCCTGATC
Source organism: Caretta caretta (assembly GCF_965140235.1). Taxonomy (NCBI): domain Eukaryota; kingdom Metazoa; phylum Chordata; order Testudines; family Cheloniidae; genus Caretta; species Caretta caretta. The sequence goes on from NC_134207.1 coordinate 126,001,038, forward strand.
CACTCCGCATTATTTTATTGAAAGGCTATGACAGTTATTAAGTTTAGGGCTGGCTGGAAAGCAAGACTTCCATTTTGTGAAAAAAAATCGGGAGGTTCTGGAATTTGGTATCATCCCACATCGGAATGAATCCAATCCAAATTCAAAATTTTCCATTGGGGGGAGGGAGGGGAACAAAAAACAAAAACAAAAAACAGAGACAGCGACTCCTTTTTGAAGCCAATTCTGAAATCTCAGTTCTGTCCAGTTCCCTTTAACCATTTGCCATTCACCCATAAATTCAACCTACACAATAAATCAGTATAATTACATTATTTAAAAAATATACCTCATAAAACTAGATAGACAATCAACAAAAACCTGATGTGTAACATACTTCAATTCTTTTTGTCTATGGTATTACACAACGAAAAAAAAAATCATTAAATTCTGCTAAAAATCTAGAAGGTCCTGATCAAAAGTCCACTGAAGTCAATAGAAATCTTCATTCCGTAGCATTTGAAAAGAGGCAGAAGCGGAAGATGAGCTTTGCAGTGTGCTTTGATGGCCATCAGACCTGGGCTACTTCAAACCAAGGGGGTTAAAATTCCTGAATCTAGGGCCCCTCACGGGGAACTCCCTGCCAGTTGCCCCTTCTCTTATATAACAGTTTGGACTACAACTTCAGCACCTCTGCTGGTCACAACTATTATGTTATAGTACAGATCTGTCAGATAGGTAGGATCTAAGACATTTAGGGCTTTTGGTCTTAATTTCATTTCCAGTTCCCATCTGCTCTGTTCCCCTGCCACTTGGGTCACTTCTATTGCAAACCAAACCTGTAAATCTCAGGATTAGGTTAAACATTATCAGGCTGTGTATTGTGATACAGCATGGCCAGAGGGCAGCAGGAGAGTGTTAGAAGGGAGCCTTATTCCCTGTAGAGGGAAGAAAGTTTGCTATAAATTAATTAAAGTACGTGAAGCCAATTAAAGCACCTGAAGCCAGCCACATGATAAAAAAACCCTGCTTCAATCAGACAAGAGGAGTCGTCGAAGCAGAATGGATTGGTGTTGGAGCAGAGAGCAGTGTGGAGGAGTTGAAGCAGAGTGATGTGACGGAGAGACTGCCGAGACTCATCAAGCCCTCGGATCGCTACCCCTTCCTGCTTCTCCACGTGGGCACCAATGATACTGCTAAGAATGACCTTGAGTGGATCACTGTGGACTATGTGGCTCTGGGAAGAAGGATAAAGGAGTTTGAGGCACAAGTGGTATTCTCGTTCATCCTCCCCATGGAAGGAAAAGGCCTGGGTAGAGACCGTCGAATCGTGGAAGTCAACGAATGGCTACACAGGTGGTGTCAGAGAGAAGGCTTTGGATTCTTTGACCCTGGGATGGTGTTCCAAGAAGGAGGAGTGCTAGGCAGAGACGGGCTCCACCTAACAAAGAGAGGGAAGAGCATCTTCGCAAGCAGGCTGGCGAACCTAGTGAGGAGGGCTTTAAACTAGGTTCATCAGGAGAAGGAGACCAAAGCCCTGAGGTAAGTGGGGACGTGGGATACCGGGAGGAAGCATGAGCAGGAGAGCTCGAAAGGGGAGGGCTCCTGCCTCATACTAAGAAAGTAGGACAAACAGCAAGTTATCTCAAGTGCCTATACACAAATGCAAGAAGCCTGGGAAACAAGCAGGGAGAACTGGAAGTCCTGGCACAGTCAAGGAATTATGATGTGATTGGAATAACAGAGATTTGGTGGGATAACTCACATGCCTGGAGTACTGTCATGGATGGATATAAACTGTTCAGGAAGGACACGCAGGGCAGAAAAGGTGAGGGAGTTGCACTGTATGTAAGGGAGCAGTATGACTGCTCAGAGCTCAAGACTGAAACTGCAGAAAAACGTGAGTGTCTCTGGATTAAATTTAGAAGTGTGAGCAACAAGGGTGATGTCGTGGTGGGAGTCTGCTACAGACCACCGGACCAGGGGGATGAAGTGGACGAGGCTTTCTTCCGGCAACTCACGGAAGTTACTAGATCGCAGGCCCTGGTTCTCATGGGAGACTTCAATCACCCTGATATCTGCTGGGAGAGCAATACAGCTGTGCACAGACAATCCAAGAAGTTTTTGGAAAGGGTAGGGGACAATTTCCTGGTGCAATTGCTGGAGGAATCAACTGGGGGCAGAGCTCTTCTTGACCTGCTGCTCACAAACCGGGAAGAATTAGTAGGGGAAGCTAAAGTGGCTGGGAACCTGGGAGGCAGTGACCATGAGATGGTCGAGTTCAGGATCCTGACAAAAGGAAGAAAGGAGAGCAGCAGAATATGGACCCTGGACTTCAGAATAGCAGACTTTGACTCCCTCAGGGAACTGATAGGAAGGATCCCCCGGGAGAATAACATGAGGGGGAAAGGAGTCCAGGAGAGCTGGCTGTATTTTAAAGAATCTTTATTGAGGTTACAGGGACAAACCATCCCGATGTGTAGAAAGAATAGTAACTATGGCAGGCGACCAGCTTGGCTTAACAGTGAAATCCTTGCTGATCTTAAACACAAAAAAGAAGCTTACAAGAAGTGGAAGACTGGACAAATGACCAGGGAAGAGTATAAAAATATTGCTCGGGGAGGCAGGAGTGAAATCAAGAAGGCCAAATCACAACTGGAGTTGCAGCTAGCAAGAGATGTTAAGAGTAACAAGAAGGGTTTCTTCAGGTATGTTAGCAACAAGAAGAAAGTCAAGTAAAGTGTGGGCCCCTTACTGAAGGAGGGAGGCAACCTAGTGATAGAGGATGTGGGAAAAGCTAATGTACTCAATGCTTTTTTTGCCTCTGTCTTCATGAACAAGTCAGCTCCCAGACTCTCACTGCATCCGAGAGTGCTAAAGGAGTTGGCGGATGTGATTGCAGAGCCATTGGCCATTATCTTTGAAAACTCATGGCAATCGGGGGAAGTCCCGGATGACTGGAAAAAGGCTAATGTAGTGCCCATCTTTAAAAAAGGTAAGGAGGAGGATCCTGGAAACAACAGGCCAGTCAGCCTCACCTCAGTCCCCAGAAAAATCATGGAGCAGGTCCTCAAGGAATCAATTCTGAAGCACTTAGATGAGAGGAAAGTGATCAGGAACAGTCAGCATGGATTCACCAAGGGCAAGGAATGCTTGACTAATCTAATTGCCTTCTATGATGAGATAACTGGCTCTGTGGATGAGGGGAAAGTGGTGGACGTGTTGTTCCTTGACTTTAGCAAAGCTTTTGACACGGTCTCCCACAGTATTCTTGCCAGCAAGTTAAAGAAGTATGGGCTGGATGAATGGACTATAAGGTGGATAGAAAGTTGGCTAGATTGTCGGGCTCAACGGATAGTGATCAATGGCTCCATGTCTTGTTGGCAGCCCGTATCAAGTGAAGTGCCCCAAGGGTAGGTCCTCGGGCCGGTTTTGTTTAATATCTTCATAAATGATCTGGAGGATGGTGTGGTTTGCACACTCAGCAAGTTTGCAAATGACACTAAACTGGGAGGAGAGGTAGATATGCTGGACGGTAGGGAGAGGATACAGAGGGCCCTAGACAAATTAGAGGATTGGGCCAAAAGAAATCTGATGAGGTTCAACAAGGACAAGTGCAGAGTCCTGCACTTAGGACGGAAGAACCCCGTGCAACACTACAGACTAGGGACTGAATGGCTCGGCAGCAGTTCTGCAGAAAAGGACCTAGGGGTTACAGTGGACGAGGAGCTGGATATGTGTCAGCAGTGTGCCCTTTTTGCCAAGAAGGCCAATGGCATTTTGGGATGTATACGTAGGGGCATTGCCAGCAGATCAAGGGATGTGATCGTTCCCCTCTATTCAACATTGGAGAGGCCTCATCTGGAGTACTGTGTCCAGTTTTGGGCCCCACACTCCAATTTTTCCACATCCTTCTTGTAAAGAGTCCAGCGGAGGGCAACAAAAATAATTAGGGGACTGGAACACATGACTTATGAGGAGAGGCTGAGGGAACTGGGATTGTTTAGTCTGTGGAAGAGAAGAATGAGGGGGGATTTGATAGCTGCTTTCAACTACCTGAAAGTGGGTTCCAAAGAGGATGGATCTAGACTGTTCTCAGTGGTAGCTGATGACAAAATGAGGAGTAATGGTCTCAAGTTGCAGTGGGGAAGGTTTAGGTTGGATATTAGGAAAAACATTTTCACTAGGAGGGTGGTGAAACACTGGAATGCGTTACCTAGGGAGGTGGTGGAATCTCCTTCCTTAGATATTTTTAAGGTCAGGCTTGACAAAGCCCTGGCTGGGATGATTTAGTTGGAGATTGGTCCTGCTTTGAGCAGGGGATTGGACTAGATGACCTCCAGAGGTCCCTTCCAACCCTGATATTCTATGTTTCTATGATAGAGTGGCTTGGCATTGGAGCAAAGAGCAGTTTGGAGGAGTCAAAGCAGAGTGGATGGCTTTGGAGCAAAGAGCAGTTTGGAGGGAAGCAGAGGAGAGTTTGGAGAAGTGCTGCGGTGGGCTAAGAAGAGCAAGACCCTAGGTAAAGGGACACCTGGTTTGTGCAGAGGGAGGGCAGGAAGCCCCACAAGCTGAAGGGCAGGAGAAGGAAGTAGCCCAGGGGAAGGAATTGCTAGTTCTAGTGGTTTACCGCTATCCCTAGGGCCCCTGGGCTGGGACCTGGAGTAGAGGGCGGGCCTGAGTCCCTCCCTCTCCACTCCCCTCCTCTAGGACACTAGTGGGGCAGTTAATACCCCAGTTCAGGGGCAAGAAACGGTGCCCTGAACTCCCCCGCAAGAAGAGAAAGCATGAGACCCATCATAGTAGTGCCGGCAATTTGCCACAGTATGCATTGCCTTGATTGGAAAAAGTAGTGTGGTAACACTTTGAATAAGTATCTGAACTATTTAACATACGTTAGAACTGAACTTCCAAATCCTTTTCGTTCATCCATCTCTAATATGAATAATTGCTAATGATTTATTTTTGGAAGTTTTACTCTTATTTAAAAAAGAGTTCTAGAACAGCAATAAAACAGGACTTTAGCCAATTTTGCATTATGCAAACACCAGTAGTAAGCTGTTTACATAAAGTTCTGCTCTGCAAAGTCAACAATTGATTCATTTTTTATTAGGATCTTTATAAAGACAAAACAAATATAGCTGTGGTGACCCCATGAAACTAAAACCCATCCATTCACCACAAATCATGCAAATGACTATATAATTCAGATATTTGTTAAAGAAAGACAACATTTAGGGGATGGCTGAATCACCAGAGGAGTGGTTAGCTGAATGTTTGCCAGCCTTCATTTAACATAGATAAAACTAGAATAAAATGTTGAAACTTTAGCCAACATAATGGGAGACAAGATTGTCTCATGTTATATTCATGGTATTCTGTTTAATGAAAAAATCATACATTAGGAAATGATGTGCAAGACTGGGACAACCCACTTTACTTTCAGGCTAGAGGAGTAGACTGCTCAACAAAAGCTTCTGGGGAAAAATGCAGATTGAAACAAATTAAACTTGACAGATCTCTTTGCATGTTTTATTTTTCAATAAATGTCCATATTTCAATGTGGTGTTTCTGCATAAGACCAAAGAGTAAAAAATGAAAAACATAGAAACTGCCTATTATAAATGGGTTAAATCATGGAATATATTTCCTAGAGGGATACCTAACAATATCTAGATTTCACCATCCACTCTCTTTCCAATATAATAGATATTAATTTGTCCCAACTAATTGAAACTTTTATATGGATTTGGTTCCTATCGAAAACCTCCTGCTATTTCTGTAACTTCCCAGGACTTTGCAAGAGGAAAAATGTCTTAATTTCTGTTACTATGACACAAACAAAATGTAGTTAAGGCGAAATCTGGGTATGAGCTTGTATACCACTGAAAGTGTGCATTTAAAGTTCTACTCCACCTCATAAGCTTCACATCTAATGAGGCAAAAGAGCACTTCAGTGGCAGTGTAACTGCAGTGCAGCTGAGGAGTATATAAAATTTAAGTTAGATACTGTAGACATGAACAAAAAAAAGTACATCTCAGTTAAACTGAAATATTTTCCTCTTTTTGCAGAACATTGATTGAATGATGTGTGCTCTATTTTAGGACAGAAATTGTAACTTTATTTTAAAGAGTTTTTTTTTTCTAGAGGAATAGAATGGATCTCATTTTAGTAAATAAGTTTGTACCTAAAATTGTCATCACCAGAAAAAAAAATGATTAAAAAATCTATTTTTTGTTCTGTTGAGAATCGTGGGGCTGGTGTTTGTAAACTGGTGTTTGTAAAAAATAAAGAGTAATTTTCATTTACTATACAATATATACTTCAAGGCATAAACAAACCTCTAACTAAAGGGTGTTAGGAAGAAATTTTACCTATTTTATAACTGTTTACTTCAGAGTTTCTTGCATCTTCCTCTACATCATCTGGTACTTGCCAGTGTGAGAGAGTCACTGAATTAGATGAATCTGTAGTCTTATCTGTTATGGCAATTCTTATGAATCTACATTCTCTGCAAAAATAAAAAGCTGGAATTTCACCAATGTGGAAAAAGTTCTTGAATTATCCTTTCCACAATCACTCCATTTTCAAAGCAAAAAGTTTTATATTTTTGCTAGATATGGAAAGATTCTGCACTGGATCAAATTTGACAGATTACAAAAATGCAAAGGAATTTACTTTTAGTCAAGTCAGATATAGCAAAATTCCAGGATAATGAACTCAAATGAAAGCTGGATTTTGTAAATAAAATGTGCATGCACAGGTACCAAAACTGTATTTGAAAATTCAGGAAGTGTGCTCACAAATGGCATTGAGGCATAAGGGCAAATCGGGAAAGGCATCTGAATTGGAGCCTAATTTCTAGTGAAAATGGGTCTGTTTTCAAGCTTAAATTAAATGCATACTAGAAGATCAAATTAGGGAAAATGGGCCCTTCTATTAAGTGAATATGGATTTCACACTGAAAACATATAAAAGTTTACATTCTTGGTTGTTTCTGATGCCAAAGTATTGGACCACTTACCTTCAAAGATCCAGTGACCATCCCAAAACAAACCAAGAAATCTGTTCTCTACAACCTGGCCCTCAGACACCACAGATTATGCTCCGGGGAGGAAGTCCGGGACACACACTTTCACACACTTAAAACCTTCTTCACCAAATCAGGACGCTCCACCAGAGAAGGAGATTGCATCATGCGCCAAAATACCACAAGAAAACCTGCTTCAATATAGGGGTCGAAAAAACAACCTTCTACTGCACACCCCTAGTTGTCCCTTACCACCCCACAATGGAACCAATACAGGGGAATCATTAAACAACCTCACAACTTCACTAAGTTAATCAGCAGAGACAAACTCCCCATAGACCACACTGACTCAGCGGCACCAGATCCTACTATGCTCACAGAAAATAAGACAAAAACACCCAGGGGCAAATACTTTTCACAAAACCATCACTCCATATCTGACCTCCCAGTCCTTGTCCTCAATACCTGCAAAAGATGATCCTGGGAACTTAAATTTGTAACTTTGTTAGACATTAAAAATCACAGTCTTAATAAAGACACTGGATTTATGGCTTATTGCAACAATCTGTAACCCACTTACTCCCCCCTCCTCTTTTTGTCCTATGACCTTGAATATTCCCTTAATGTTAACTACTTATGCTATGCAATGAGTTTCATCTTGTATTCAGGTGTGACACTCTGAGTAACTTTCCCAGATCTGAAGGCCAGCTCTGAGTAGCTTGAAAACTTATTTCACCAGCAGAAGTTGGTTCAATAAAAGATATTACCTCACCCACACTGTTTCAATTGTCAGACAATGCAAAATGGAAAAAGGAAAAACACAGGCAGATAAAATCATGGTAACAACATTAAAAATAAAACAAAATCAAAACAAGAATTTCAACATCCCTCCCAAAGGAATACCATTTCTAGATAAACATATCTAGAATAAATGGAACATAGAGATATACTGAGCAGTAGTTTTTTTGTTTACCCTTTCATCACAATTCTATCTGCAAGGAAGACTCAAAAGATGAGATACTTTCTAGAAATGGAAGGCTGTTACACAGTCTTTGCTCATTTAAATTCAGAACCACATTCTAATGCTTAAAGTTCGCAGATGTTTGCGTTTGAAACTAAGCCATTTGCCCATACCTTCATAATACAGAATGATCACGTTTTCTTCTGTTGTCATATTTTAGTCATTGTTTCAGCCAATGCCTGAAACAAATGAGCTGTTTCCCCCGGTAACAGTCAAATACCCCTTCTACTTTTTAAATGATAATGCCACTAAGACAGGCTCATTCCCGTCTCGTGCTATCCTTTTCTTTCATGATACTTTGAGAAACATTAACATCCCTTGTATTTTTTCTCTTTTATTTGAAGACTGAATATCCAGCTGTTACCTTAATTACGTCTGCCACCAGCAAGGATCTGGCTTTACATACCTGCAGAGAGAACCTTTGGGGTGTTTTAATGACTAGCTATAGCTTGAGGAAAGTGACTCAAGAGCTAAGCAAAAGCTAGTTCAAATGGGTACCGGAGCTGTCAATTTCCAATTAAGAGATTTGTTTGTCTCTCGACATATTGAACCACTGCAAATGATATGTTTTAGCACTATTGGTTAATCTTTTGCCACCTGACAGATGGAAATAAATCAGTTGACTTATATCAATCACTTTCACTAAGTAGAAATATTGAAATCCTGGTACAATTTTGCATCTGTCAAGGACAACATTAAATCACAAGAGCAACCTACTATTTTCAGACAAAGTGGCATCCGACATGTAGAAATACGCATAGATAGAATTACTCAATCTCCCTCCAAAAAGGTGTGATGGGATGGGGGTTAGGATGGGGGAGTATCGCAGAAGACGGAATCCTGAGAATCGGGTGGAGATACCATGTTTGTTGTTGTGTGATCTCATGATCTCCTTGGTAGGTTAGCATAAACAAGCAGGGTCCCTGGAATGATGACATGGCATGAGCTTAATAACAACAGAACATGTATTTAGTACTGGAAGAAGGGACAGAGGCAGCTCCCTTGCTGCTAGTGCAGCTGCTAATTCAAAAATCCCCTTCACTTTCCCTCCAAGCAGGAAGCACACATGCACACATGCTCATTTTCCTGAGAGCTGAGTCATACATACAGATGTGCCATACATACTGATCCAGGAAGCACAGCAACTTCGTGACAGCATGGGTATGGCCGGAGCCAGTTCTAGGAGTGGGTGAGCAGGGCGGTTGCCGTAGGTAGCAACTACTAGAAGGCACCGTACCACTGTGCTGCTGGCCTTCCCCCTCCTCTGCTGATTGGCTGGCTGTGGGGGTTGGTTGTTGTTGTTTTTTTGGCTCAGCTGCTTGGGTGTGCGTCACCAAAAGTATTTTTTGCCTTGGCAGGCAAAACCTCTAGGGCTGTTCCTGGGTGTCTTTCCACAGCATAGTAAGCTTGAGCTATAACTTGAGTGTTACCCCTACCTGGACTCCCAGACACACACAGAAATTTCTAGTTCAAGTTCTTCTCATGCCCTTCCACCACAACCATAAGTTTTTCTAGCATTGGGCACATGGTATGGCCTGGTCTGTAGACCTGCCAAGATCTTCCATTGCTCCCCAAGAAATCAGCAGAAGAATAGATGTTCCATGGTTTGTGTTTCACTGCAATCACATGACTGTGGGTAATTGGAATAGCCTCATTTCTGCATATTGATTTTGGACCTACCAACTCTTGCTCGGAAGCAATATAAACATCTACAAGTTGACCAATCCATCTTCGTGCCTCTGCGAAGGCATTCAGCAATGTCAATGTGCATTTGGACATACTCATCAAGTATTTCAAGTCATGTATACCATATTTCCAATTGTGTAGCCATCAGTGATTTTTTTATGTGGTTCTGTTGCAGCTAGGAAGCATTTCCACAATTTTGAGCATCTAAGTACTACAGTGTGGCTGTGTAGCGGATATCTGTTATCTTTGGCTTGTCATAAGTGTTCCATTTCACTTGTGACCACTCTCCTGATAGCTGATGAACCAATTCCAGTTCACATTTGTTGGTTTTAAACAATCTGTGATATAGCAGCAGCTGTCTTTTCGGCACAAGGTCAAGCTTCTTTGCACAAACCAACCTTCCCCACACAGGACATACATATTTGACGTCAAATAACAAAGTGTAAGTGTAGTGGCTCTTACTGCTGCTGGTTGGTTCCCCATTTTTGAATTTTAGCTCAATTTAAGTCATGATTGAAACTAAAGTTAGCTGGCCCAGAATGCATGGGGGAGGGCGGGAGAGGGGAGTTGAAGCTCAAGTGATGGTGATGCTCCTATTGGTAAAGTAGTGGGAATGCAACGTCTCAAATGACAACATCTCATCATCAGCTATCCAATCTCTCAGTGTACCTCCAGTGCTGTTTTGAAGTGTGGTCACTCTCACTAAATGCAGAAGAACCACACACACAAGCTCTACAGAGGTAACCAAGAAAAAAAAAAAAAAGAAAGAAAGAGAAGAAAAAAACATTTGCAAACATTTACCTTAGCCATTTGAAAAAAGGTAATACTTGAATACATACTTGGAAAAAAGGTAATAAATACACATCACAGAAGCTATCGGGTGATCATTATAACTAGAAGGTGGCTTTTTAATGATTACTTCTGTAAGAGAACATGGGGAATCAATTTCCCAATGTAAAGATCCATCAACTCTCTTTTTGTTATGTGTTTTCATAGCACCTACCACAATGGATTCCTGATCCTGATCCAAGGTCCTATGTGCTAGAATAATAGCACAACCAGTATATTTAACTAAGACTAGCAGTGTTTGGGCCTTTGTCCTTTTGTGTCTACCCAGCCTGTGACAGTGAGCTTCCCAGCACCGGTTGACAAATTCTGGCTCGCAGGGCAAACACAAGGATGTTAAAAATAGCTGCAGAGACAGCTCTTGAAGCAGTGGCATGGGCTGGAGCTCCGGCTCTGAGGCCTAGGGCAGGCTTACAAGCCTCAGCTCCAGCCAGAGTCATGACTTCAAAATGCTATCTACACAGCTATTTTTAGAGTACTAGTGCAAACCCCATCTCTTGACGTAGGCTGGGAGGCTCAGTGCCATGGTCCGTGTAGGCATAACACTAGTGACTGCTCCACAGAAGAGGTGAATTAGTCTGCTATACCTGCCATAAATGCTTTGCTGTACTAAGGTGTTGGCACTGACATGGCTGCCAGCTCAAATGAGGTCAGTGGCATATTATGCAACCAAAACTATATTGGGTATATGATTTTGTTACTAGAAAGAGAGAGATCCACCCTAAGAGCATCCCAATGCCAGAGGCTCAGTGGTATCAGGTAGCGAGTGAGCTGGCCTGACTAGTTCGGTGTACCCCAATTCACTTATGTCTTAATCTGCGTTTAATATGTGTCGTGTAAGGTATCAATAGAAAACCAACAACAATGCTCACTAATATTCTTGCATGTTGTATGTATGATAAGGGACAGTACAAATGTGAAGGAAATATGGAGCTAACACGTATTTGAACCAGACAAGTCTGGAGAGTAGGTAAACAATTTGTTTTCCAAGGCAAAGGAACAGCTGACGCCTCCATCCAAGTGCAATCACTAACAATTGGCAATCACAGCCAAAAGGCCATTCATTGGCACATTGGAGGCTGCAGGGACAGATCAGTTTGCATTATAGAAAACACCATGGGGGAAGAAACCATCATGGAACCTTCTCCATCAGACTCCATGGCAGCTTTCCTCACATCAGGGGCACTGGACTTTGAGAATAATACATTTCCAAAGTACACTGGATTAGAAGAGAAAGGGGCAAAGAACCCCGAAGTTATCTTTCTTCAAAGACCACAAAAGAACCAAGCACTTTGGATTTTGTGGGTGATCCTGACAGAGGGAGTGGTCAGCTATCTTGTTGCAAGGTGGTGTGACAAGAATCTTACCTTGAACCAAGATTGTAGTTTTGTTAAGTCTTAGTCAATAGAAAGTGTTTTTTTCTTTTTATTTGCTTGTAACCATTTCTGACTTTATTTTTTATACCTGATCTCACATAAAACCTCTCTCTTTTAGATTAAATAAACTTGCTTTTATTCTAAATCAATCCAGTATTATGTTTTACTTGAAGTGATTAACAACTCCAGTTAAAGCAACAAGCTGTTGGGCTTCTGTTTGTTTAAAGGAACAACAGACCTTATCACTCCTCCGAATGTTCCAGGAGAGGGCTGGACATTTCAGGACAAGCAGTTTTGGGAAAATTTTGGACAGGGGGGTGTGTGTTGGGTCACTTGGCTAGTAGTAACCAAGGCTGGTGGAGATCAGAGTGGGGTTCTGGTGTAACAAGCAGGCTACTGGAGTCAGAATTGCCGAATGAGGGCTGTTTAACATACAGACATTCAGTACTTGCTTGTATGCCATCTGCGAGCTTCCAGACAGGGAGCTACAATGGCAGAACATTTTACGGCACTCAGGGTTCCAGGACAAATGGTGACAACACCTCTCACTGGTCTGGGTTGAACTCCAAAAAATGACTGATAGGTAGATGTGTGTATTGTATCTACCTTTCTCACACTCGGTTATAGAGGAACTGGTAACAACCTCTATATCTAGATTGCCTGACATTTTCTATTATTAAAAATTTGAAAGAATCTAAGTTCTAACATCTCTGTTTGTAGCAAAACTTTCAAATTTGACAGGGGGAAAAGCTTTCAGGATAGAAAAGTGCCTCTTATTTGTTCGGTGAAATTCCACTGAGGTTTTGCTGAGATACCAATTGTTGAGAGTCCTCATTTCCCTTCTGTGGCTTGTTTTCCTCAAGACAATATAAGGAGTATCCAAAATAATAACTGAACACAAACATTCTAAAAAGCTGAGATCATGATACCAGCAGAATATCAACAGCCGCCGCTTTGGGAATGCCTGGTACTTGCCAGTGCAGCTGTAGCAGTGTTCTGGGGGAAAAAGCTTTTTTTTTTCTCCCCTTTTATTAGTTTACAAAAAGAAATTACATACAAAAATATGTTAAAACAACATTATTTAGGCTGCAGGAAAATGAGGAAGTGCTGAATTTACAGTTGTTTACACAAACTTAATTATGCTCCCCGTGGGTATGCATTATGGAAAAGGCTTTAATTTCATACTGTTTTTTGCCTTCCGCAGTCATTGCTTAGGATGAAGGCACAAGGGGGCAGAATTAAGATTCCACGGGCATACACACACATACAGATCCTCCTGAACTTTGCTCATTTAATTTTATACATTTCCCCTTTCTTTGGTTCCCACTGGAAAAGGCTTGTAATATCTCACTTGCACTGTTCTCCCAATGCTTTGCCACATGCCACGATCAAATATCCTTATACATAAATGTGGAATCAAATGCACTAATTAAAAGATTGTGTCCTTGATTTCTCTGACAGAGAGGAGATTATAGTAAATCTTTGTAAACATTTCACTTTGCCTTTTTTTGTGTGATTCTTTTAACATTTAAAAGCATCTTTTAGATGGGTGGTTTTGATTCCAACATATCAGTTTAACTTGCTTTGTTTTGCTTCCACTGTAATGGTTTTGTACAGTGTTCTGATTGATCCACTTTAAAAACACACCTGGTAAACAGCCATTCATACTCATAACACTCAGCAAGCATTCCACTTGAATGGGTGAAGAGGATTCTCAAGTGATATTTAAGCAAATGAGATGGCCATAGGAAATCATTGTGTTAAGATCACTTCCCAGCTAATTGTGCCTTGGGTGCACAATTTTTTACATTTTACGTTGTATTGATTTGTATTCTGTACAGAACGTTACACATTTCAAAGATATAAATGAACACTGCATATTGCAGTATGTTTATCAGTTCCTTCTGTCATATTTCTGAGTTTATTTTCTAGCATGCAACAAAGGTTATTTTTAACAATATTAATTATTTCACCATTGACTTTAGGGATACAGGTTCCGGTGCAAGCCATTCACTTCAAAATTCATGATCTAGCTGGACTTCTCCTCATTTGTCCATGTAAGTGGGCAGAGTTAATTGTATTTTAAATCCAGCATACTACATCTTTGTAGTTCCACGATAGCGTTCCACAACATTTTTAAAAAGTTAGCAATTGTTCTTCTGAGATTATACCCAAGATTCCTCATTCTGTAGACAGCCACTTTATCAATGAGTTGATAGCATTATTAGAAAGTATTTCCTTGTAACTTATTACCATTTCCTTTACAGACCTGTCTGTGCTGCAATAGATTTCCAAACAAGATTTGCTAAGTTGTTAGACTATCCCTAGTACCTATATTATATCTACATCCCTTGGTTCTGATTATTTTATTAATCCATGTAATTCAGATTAAAGACAAAACAATCATCCATAAGTGCTGAGCTCTGGGGTATGACTACAAAATGGCACATGTGCCACATACTCCTTCAGCTGCATTCCCTCCTCCCCCATAAAACCTGCTTTTAACAATACTGTAAATTCCTATTACTCCATTATTCTTATATGGCACTACTCTCAAAGAAAAATAAGCAGCTAGGTTAGCATATTAGAGTTTCAACAGCCTTTTACAGTTTGAGAAGACCCTATTTAGTTTAATATGATTACATTTATGTACAACACAGCCCATATAGATACAATAAAGAGCTTACATTCTAACAGTGCATTTGTATATACAGCTTGTGCTTTCTCAATTAAACTGACAAAGTTAGGCTCACATTGTACAGTCCTATCCCCCTTTCCCAGGGCAGTTTCTGTGGCTCTGGGTAAAACAGCAGAGGCTCTTTGGAGGTCATCCACCTTCGGGCCCCTTTTCTGACACCATCCCATAACACAGCCAAATGCACATCATACATCCCAGGGTCCAGGCTCAGACAGGAGCCCACAGGTGCAGGCTTCCCTCCTCCAGCACTCATTTAAGCTGCAAGTACACACGTGACTTGACCTAGGGTAGGGACCTCCACCCCAAACAGAATGTAGGTTTTTGCAAGTAGGAACAGGGAAAGTAACAAACAAGAGAATAAAAAAATGCATACGAGTTCTTAAAAGAACAAATATAAGAAAAAAAAATGCAGGGGGAAAAAAAAAACATGGGCCAAAAGAAAAGAGAAAGTTTAGAAAAAAGTTATTGACAACTGTACAGGAACCTGGTTTCAGGGGACATCATAAAAGGGCATCTGCCCATCTATTGCAAGCGGGGGGTCCATCCAAAAAAGAGAACAGAACACACTGAGTTAGACTCTGGTATAAATATTAAGCCCGTGTTACAGAGGAGCTGTGCAGCAGAAGAAGTCCTATGTTCCCAAGCCTAGTCTATATCTAAAATGTAGGTTGACCTAGCTACAAGGCTCAGGGCTTTGAAAAATGCCCTCTATGACATGTTAGGTTGACCTAACCCCTACTGTGGTCACAACTATGTCAATGGAAGAATTCTTCCATTGACCCGGGCACCGCCTTTTGGGAGAGGTGGATTTACTACTATGATGAAAAAACCCTTCTATCGCTGTAGTAAGTGTCTACATTGCAGGGCCACAGTGACATTGCTGAAGCTATGATGCTGCAGCGCTTGCAGTGTAGACATACCCTTAGTAACAATTCTCTCTGAAAAAAGAAAAGGAGTACGAGTGGCACCTTAGAGACTAACCAATTTATTTGAGCATAAGCTTTCGTGAGCTACAGCTCACTTCATCGGATGCATTCAGTGGAAAATACAGTGAGGAGATTTATATATACACAGAACATGAAAAAATGGGTGTTATCATACACACTGTAAGGAGAGTGATCACTTAAGATGAGCTATTACCAGCAAGAGAGCGGGGGCGAGAGCCACTAGTACTCCTTTTCTTTGTGCGAATACAGACTAACACGGCTGCTACTCTAAATTCTCTCCGAAGAGCACATACTGCAGCAACACCTCCAGCTCCCTGGGAAAAGGTGCAACATACACTCCCTTCCATGGATGCAGAAGAGGATGCGTTCTTCATCCATCTGGGGGTTTAGCATCACTGGGCTAGGGATAGCTATGTGCAGAGCCTGTGTCCCTCAGCCACATTATGGCTGGTCCATGTGAAGATGGGAAGGGCTTGTGCAAAATGTTGCAAAACTGCCTGTCTTTAACGTTGAAAATGCAAACTATCTTTTACAAAGTTAATGCTGCTACAAAACAATCATATCCAACCATAAAAAAGTTCCTCTTTGTAGTAATACTCCCAGATTGACTCTTTTTCATATACATACATATTGCAATTTGGGTACCCAATGTCCTACATGTAGTTTTGTCTCATGTTTTCCAATAAATGATAACCTACAATTTTAATTTAGCAGTATCTTTGTGTGTTTATGTTGTACTAAAATGTTGAGGAGGAAAAATATAGCCCTTTAAGAATGAGTAGGACAATAGAAATTGCAGTATATATTTTCAATATGATATTTAAAAACAAAATCTTGATGGACTGCCTAAATCAAACAGCTGATTCAATTGTATGGAAAGTAAAGATTACTGTAAGTAGATAATTCTTGAAGTGGTGAGAGGTTAAGAGAGTTTCTAAAATCTGCAACTATCAGGATTTAACATATATCCCAGGGCAATTTTGTGAGGTTCAGAAGGAATTCATTTTTATAAACTCACTCAGTTCACTAGAGATTCCTGAAGAATGCAAGCTATAACACCAACATAATAATATTTAAGAATTAGATTAAGGATTAGCATCATACTGTTCTAGACCTCACAGGCTAGAGTAAATAGTTTGACATTTCAAAGAAAATATTATGAAGCTCACTCAAGGGCACGCTTCAAAAATCAAAGTCCCAAATTTGATCCAGGTTTTCACCTTTTCTATAAAAGCATGGATTTCTGCATTAAAAAAAATCCAGTATGGGATGTGGAAATGGAGCAAGGGAAGAAATACTCTGAAAGAACAAAGAAAAGAACTCAAAGATCTAGATCTGACTAAACAGATGAATATGCAGTGGATAAGTCGTGCTATAAAAAACCAGAACCGATAGACTGAAAAATGCTCAGAGAGACCTGTCAAGATAGCGACTTGGGAGTGATTTCTGATAAATCCCTAAAGTTTTCAGTCAGAGTTTTAGTCATAAAATGTACCCACATTCCCATAACATATGTCAAGTTAACTGGCAAGTCACGGAATACTGTGCTGACTCTGAACCTACCTTTACTGAAGTCAGAGATAACATTCCTGTTAACTTCTACAGGATCAGAATCAAGTTTTTTGTGATGCTGGGCTAGCCTTGCAGCTGCAGTTAAGAGAGCAAATATGATATAACAAGCATATGAATAATCTATGCAACTAATGGATTAATAACTTTTTATATATATATTTCAGAAGTAACCCCTATTAAGCTCATAGTTCTGGGAGAACTGTGTAATGTAAATAGAAGTACTGTAAAGATCAGTATTAGTACTTCTTTTAATTGTTTCATAAACAGCCTGCCATCTAATTACTTGATGACAGCACAAATCTGAGATATCCCAAACATAAGGAGTGCAGAACCCCACTGAGTGCATAATTGGGTAGAATGGAACTGTGGCCTGCATACAGTTCACTGGCTTTAATATCAATCAGTGTAAAAATCAGATACCAAGGGACAGAATACAAACAAGCATAGTCAAAAATTGTGTGGCAGGAATCTAGGAAAGCAGCAAGACTGAGCAGCAGATAGGGTTGAGGAGAGATAGCAAACTAAATAGGAATTTGCAGTGTAACACCATTCTGAATAAATTATATTCTCAAACGTATTAACAGGAAGATCGCAAACTAGAGAAGGTTTCCTCTTCTGCATACACAAACCCAGATGTGTTTGAATCTAAAGATATGTCATACATTTTATTTACATATGTAGGAAAACCAAAGAAACAACTAAAGAAAAGTGAAAAGTGAAAGAAAAATTATACCAGGATTAGCTAATAAGTCGTTTGAAGAGAAATCAAAGGAGCTAAATTTAGCTATTGTAGTAAAGAGAAAACAGGTACAAGGGGCTATGCACAATGGCCATAAACACCTTGAATGATGTATATTTACCTTCAAAGTAACAATATACACAAAGAAAGGAAAGAAAAGAAACTGAAAATATGATAGGACAAGTGCCATGGCCCAGAGATTAAAAAAGGAAAACATTAGTTCATAGATTAGGAACAAGGTGTTACCATCAAGAACTGGATTGTGATTTATACTCCGAAAAGAAACAGCCAGGAAATCAACACTTCAAAATCAGATATTAAAGAGTAAATTAGGATATTATTTACAATGTTATAATGGTTAGACTAGAGGATGTCAGACTTGATGATTCCAATAGTCTCTTCTATGATGAATTTTTTGGCCCATTTAGGATACTGGCCAACACTGGGGAAAATACAGAGCCAGAACAGTCTAGGAATTGTTCAGGGAGAGATCATGCCTCAGGCTAGAGCTTCCAGCTTGAAACCAGGGCCAGAGACTCTCCTCCCCACCAGGACAGCTGGTGAAGAGAGGACAGCATAGTCTTCTGGATTTTTAAACCTTCTTACTGGTTCACTAGCTAACTTTCTGGGGGGCTCTGACTGACCAACTTGTCCCCATATACACTGGCATCTCCAAAGTCCCTTTTCTGCTCCATAAGATGATCTGTTCCATACCCCTTACATCAGTGGTTCTCAGCGAAGGGTACATGTAACCATGGGGGTACTCAGAGGTCTTCCAAGGGGTACTCATCTCATCTAGATGAGTGTTTCTCAATCTGGGGGTGGCAGCCCTCAGGGTGGTCATGGGATGGATTTAGGAGGATTGCAAGTACAGGGTTAGCATTAGGGGGTGGCAAGTAGGGCAACTGCCCAGGGCCCCATGAAGCTAAAGTTACATGCTTCAGTCCCAGGTGGCGGGGCTTTGGGTTCAGACAAGACTCATAAGTGAAAAACAGGCTCAAGTATCAAACTGAAATGTAAGTATAATATTTATATTCCAGTTGATTTATTTTATCATTATATGGTAAAAATGAGGAGAGCCAGCATTTTTCAGTAATAGTGCGCTGTGACAGTTCTGTATTTTTATGTCTGACTTTGTAAGCAAGTAGTGTTTAAGTGAGGTGAAACTTGGAGTACGCTAGGCAAATTAGACTATTAAAAGGGGTACAGTAGTCTGAAAAGGTTGAGAGCCACTGTCTTACATCACTAACCTGACCATCTTAAAGTTCATTGTCTCAAGTGTAATGCTCCCATACTCTGAAATAAGGGTCTCTCTCTAATGGATTAGGATCAAATTGTGGTGAACTCTAATTCCTTAAATTTAATACAACTCTGTGTTGTTAGGATGAAAGCTCTTCTAACAAGGCAAGTTTGTGTACTCTCTCTCTCTCTCTGTGTGCGTGTGCGTATACATATATTCGTAGATGAATTTAACTCCCATTTTGCTCCATCACACAGAGAATTTATATTTAATGGGAAAAGGAATCAAGTACGGTGGATTACAGAGGACTTTTGTTAATCCCCACCTCTCAGGATCTGCATCTTTGAGCTGTATAATTACCCAGGCTTTTAGGAGGAGTACAAAGTAGTCTGACCTTTCTGCTGGATAAGGTATTCTCTTGAGGATCCAAAATCCATTACTACCTGAGGTTTGTGCAGCTCAGAGAGGTAGAGAAAGGTACTTCTCTAAATCCAGTCCTCAATGAATAAAGTATAATTCCAGTGAAATGAAATATGAAATGAAATATGTATATTAAATGTGTCCTGTACTTTGTATATTAAATAAACATAACAGATGATAAAATCATAGAAACGTAGGGCTGGAAAGGACCTTGAGAAGTCATCGAGTCCAGCCTCCTGTGATGAGGCAGGGGCAAGTAAACCTCGACCATCCCTGAGAGGTGTTTATCTAACCTCTTTTTGAAAATCATCATCCAGGTGATGGGTATTCCACAAGCTCCCTTTGAAGCCTTTTCCAAAGCTTAATTACCCTTAGAGTTAAAAGATTTTTCCTAATATTTAACCTAAATCACCTTTGTTTCAGAGTAAGCCCATAATTTCTTGTCTACCTTCAGTGGACATGAAGAAAAATTGATCACCATCATCTTTATAATAGCCTTAACCTATAAAATGACGTATCAGGTCCTCAGACTTCTTTTCCTCAAGATAAAACATGTCCAGTTTTTTAACCTTTCCTCATAGGTCAGGTTTTCTAAATCATTCATAATTTTTGTTGTCCTCCTCTGGACTCTCTCCAATTTGTCCACATCTTTCCTGAAATGTGGCATCCAGAACTGGACACAGTACTCCAGCTGAGGCCTCACCAGTGCTGAGTAAACCTGGACAAATACCTGCTGTGTTTTATATACAATGCTCCGGTTAATACACCCCAGAATAAAATAATCCTTTTTCGCAGTTGCAATACATTGTTGACTCATTCAATTTGTGACCCATTATAACCCTCAGAGCTTTATCAGTAATACAACCTAACCAGTTTATTCCCCATTTTGTAGTTGGGCATTTGATTTTTTCCTTCTCCAGTGAAGTACTTTGCACTTGTCTTTATTAAATTTCATCTTCATGAATTCAGACCAAGTCTCCAATTTGTCAAGGTTATGCTGAGTTCTAATTGTGTCCTCCAAAGTGTAGCAACCCCTCCCATCTTGCTGTCATCTGCAAATTTTATAAGCATACCCTCCACTCCATTATCCAGGTCATTAATGAAAATATCAAATCCTGCTGGACCAAGGATTAATAGATACAGCAATGCATATTTAAAAGTCATTATTAGTTAGTCAAATGGTAAACTAAGCCATCTACTTTTTTACTGAACTGTTTATTTTATTGTTCTCATATTCCCATCCATTCCCACCTCAGTATCATCCACCCTTTGAGTCCTAGATTGTAAGCACTATAGAGCAAGGACTGTATTCTTTGTTACTTTTCTGTATGTTCCCAACACAATGGAGCTTTGATCTGTGATCAGGGTTCCTAGGAACTGTCTAAGAGTAAAAATAAGGGATTACTACTGAGGAAAATTAGAGGTTGTGCTAAAAAGAATACAGTTAAAACACATAACTGAGGTAAGAGGATGATTCAATAAGGAAAAAGGTCAACTGTTTCATTAAAAAAAGAGAAAACTTCCTCTCTTTAAATAAACAGGTGCTTAAAATATTCTGAAGAGCAATAAGTAGAATCAATTTATATTTTTGCATGCTATATTTTACAGAATGCATTATCGAGAAACTTTGGATTTGAAATGTAAAATAGACACCTTGAATATTACGTAAGATCTTCTTTGTAAAAAAGAAAATGTTTTATAATTAGGATAAAAGTGAAAGTAAAAGTGATCATTGACATTAAGACTTCTCCGCAAATTGTGAGAGCGTTTCCTTTAGCAGGAGCACAACATATTTCATGATGCCAACTTAATTTAATTGGATGCTCTCAGAGACTGCAGAGCAACTGGAGTGTGTTTAAAGTGGTAAGCTGTATCATAAAAATACCACTTATATGTTTGGGAAGTTGATTCTAGAAAATATACTTTTAGTTAAGAGAAAAAAAATACTACAACCACTCCTTCAGGGCTGCTGATTCAGATAATGAAATAATACAGAATCTGGGTGAATGGTGACAATCCATAGTGCATGTAAGACAACTTGCAGTAGAGGAAAAGTGAAATCATTTATACTTTTACATTAGAAATATTGTAGTAAAATACCCATCTGAGCAAAGAAGAATGGTCTCTTCCTTCCAGCCCAATCGGTGAAGCATGAGAGATACTCAGTACTTCAAGGAATTGCAAGCAGGGCACAGCACCTCCTCCCCCAGCGTCACTCACATATGAAAGTGAACTGTTGGTGTCCTGCAGCCAAGACTTCCCTCAGGAAAGAAAAGCAATGTGGCGGGAATATACTGCTGGGGTCAAAGAGCAGCTGTCACTTGTGAGGGAAATGGTCCCACGTGACTGTGCATCAGAGTGGGATTTCTAGGTCCCTACTTACAACAGTGGAGGCCCCAAGTAATATGGCTAAATCCCTGAGGTAGTCTGCAAAGCTACAGGTTTTCTTAGTGGAGTCAGTCAGTTATGCACCCCAGTATCTAGACATGCATGCCTTAGGCACAGTAGCCATTCATGAGGTGTCTGATGAGTCTACTGGCGGCCAATAAAAACCCCAAATAAAAACCTCTGCCCCCACTGCAAGAAGTACAAACTTCCCCTAAGCTAACATTTACACAAATGTGCATGCATGAATCAGTGGTGCTGGAACACTTTTTACACTGCGGGTGCTGAAAGCCAGTGGTCCCAAAGCTTTTTACTTTGCCCCCCTACCCCTGCCCACGCCTCCTCTCCCCAGAGCCAAGACCAGGACCAGGCCGTGGCTCCAGGAGGGCGGACAGGGGGCAGGTGGCTGAGGCTGGGACCACATCGGGAGAGCATGCACACACACACGGCAGTCACCAGAAGTAGAAAAGTCTAGTTCCATTGTCTTGCCTCCAAGATACTTATGAGTCTGTATGAGTACGCAGCCAAGGTACTGTGTCACTAAGACAAGAGTCAGAAAGCTATGCAGTTAAAAAAAAATATCCTACATATGTTTTCTTTTTAAATGAGAGCAAGATCTTTAAAAACCCTCCCTTTTTGGTGTTCTCTTCCTTATCCTTTTACTCGATTAAAAAGTCACTTTAGCATCATACACATCTTTGTCTATATTGTCTTATACCTGACAATGAAGGAAGAAGTCCCTTTTCCCACTCGTCCCAAGAAACATCTGGACCACTGACCTGAAATCAAGCAGTAATGAGTATTTTGCACTTGCATTTCTTGTACTTTTGTTAACAGATATACTGCTAAGTATTACATAAGACCAGAAAAAGAGAGCTGCTCCTTAAAGAAAAGGCTTGGGCAGTTAATATTCGCGTGAGCTTGCAGGAAGCTCAGAATAGTATGCAAGAGATCCTGAGTGGAGTTCCAGCGTGGAAGTCCTGGCTATTGAAGCTCCAAAAAAGTCAGGATTCAATATAATAAACTTAATTGTCAAGAAAGCAGCCCTCATTCGTAAAGTGGTAACACAGGGCACAAGTGGTTAAGCAGGTGATTTGTTTGAAAAGGAGGTTGGTAAAACATTTCAGAAACTCCCAATGGAAGTAATTCCTGTACAAGTATGGAAATACTTCAAATTAAAAAAAAAATATGCAGATAAAGTAGACGCTACCCCTATCACAAATACTGGCAAATTTAATGTCACTTGCAAAAACCAAACATGCAAAGTCTAAAACCATAAACTCTTGAACGAAGACACACTGACATGCAGTTAAAGATTGTATGGGAACATGACATAAGAAGGAAGATTACACAATGAAAATAGATTCTTATTCTGAACCATATAAGAAGGCTTTGATGACTCTCTAACAGAGCCATGCTCTCTAAAAACCTACACATATACTTAACAGAAAGATTAAAAGTAAGCCTTTCAGCATAAAATATGTTGGCTGCAAATGTTATAGCACTGACGTTATGCTTTTCTTCATTTTGTAGAACTATCCAAATGTCCAACTCATCTGAGTCAATGTCATTACCAATTTTAATTATATATCAGGATTAACCCCAACCAGAATGTTAATTTGTTACACTCAAGCACCTTTCAACTAGACAACCTGAGTGCCATCACCCATTCCCAACTTACATCCTAATTTTCACAAGAACGTCATATACATCTCTGTGTCTTAAAAGAAAAAGGAACAAACCTACTAAATGTGTAGGGATGAGTGAACACAGCTGTACGTTTCACAGAACAGTTATGGCCTCTGATTTCACAGGAGTTTCCATTAAATTTAATAAACTTAAAAGAAAAATGGCAGAACTACTGACTGCTGGGTGGTATCATTTATTTATAGTGCCCTAGAAAGATCTCTGAATGCTATGGAGCTACAAGATAGCATACTAGCTCACCAGGAAGTAAGGGCCTTGAAAAGGACAAGTTATGAGTCAAGATGGTTGAATGATATCCTAAGGTAACGATGTTGTGTCTGCTAGATGGAGTGAGAAGGCTTAAAAGACCAGAACCTTTCAATTTTTTCTGTTGGATGGGACCAAGGATTTGATTCAGAAAACTGGTGTTCAACTGCAAAATTGACTTCAAATATAACAAAAAATTCAGCATGAGGACCCCTACTGTTAAGAGTGCAATTCTGTAACAATGCTAACAACACAGACACTAGGCCAAACTCATCCTTGGTGTAATTCCACTGAACTCAGCAGAGGTATGTCTTGGAATGCATTTGACTCTGTGTTTGACGTTGAATATTCACAAAGACTACTTGGGTTGTTCTCAAAAGCAAAATATTTACAAATACTTGTGCTATTCCATGGGGAAAATCGGCATAGATTTGTCACTGTTTTGACATTAAACAGTTTTGAAATGCTGAGCATTTTAAAGCATTTTAAAGCATTCGGTTGTAAACTGCACTAGATTAATCTAAGGTACTTATGTAATTTGTTAGAAGTTGTGTAAATTACAGGCTTCAAGGAACTCATACTTTATATTCCTTCAGTAGGTTTTGTCAGATGCATTATTGGAGAGCTTCTTCTTTTCCTTATATAAGCTTGTCTTGGGTATATACTGTAATGCTCAAGTGTTTTCCTACAGCTGTCTTCTGAAGCAAATAATATATTTACATTTTCATTCCAGTAAATAATGCTGAGGATTTGTGTGAGCAAACCTGCTTCTACGTGCTCTTATCTCTAAGAAAGGTACAACAATGCGTCTGATATTTGCATTTTCATATTTTGTGTCTCTTTTTAACCATTTCACTGCTCCGTGTATCTCAACAACCAGTTTTAGCTCATGAATAGAAAAGAAGAAGAAAGACTGCACCAAATTGTACTAAAAACTATGGTGGAGGAAGTATAGAAACAATATCCTTTCTTTATGCATGAACTGCACATCAAAGATATTGGTTACTATTGTCAAGGCTCCAATTCAGCAAAGCACTTAAGTGCATGCTTAAAGTTAAGCACATGCTCCAATGGAGTTCAATTGTGTTTAAGCACATACTTAAGGACTTTGCTGAATCAGGGCCTTATGGGACCAAGTGATCTGAGGCATTCCCTTCTTACTCTACGTTCTATCAAAGAAGTTATGAACTAATAGGCTATTTTTGCTGTCAGATCCTGGAATTCTACAGCTAATGGGAGGGAGAGCGTGCAAGGTCTCTGAATGTATTCCTACTGACAAGCTTTACTGCACAGGTCAAGACTTACATCTTTGGTCAGGTTTTTAGCTGATTTGTGGATCATCAGAATGTCAGCATGTGAAATACCCTGGGTACAATCTAGACCAGGGCTGGCAAACTTTTTGGCCTGAGGGCCACATTGGGTTTCCGAAATTGTATGGAGGGCCAGTTTGGGAAGGCTGTAGTTTGCCCACCTCTTATCTAAACTAGCGAGTAGCTGTGTCACCCCTGCCTTCGAACCTGAGGTGCCCTTTACAGTGCTTTTCTGTAGTTGCCTCTTCTTCTGGACTGCTCACAATCAGGACATGAAACACTCCCAGTTATGTCTGTGTGCAATTCCAACTCTCCAGACACACCTAGGCTTTCACCAGTCTTAGTTTTTCTCATCACATGCTCTCAATAGTCTTACTGGCCAGACTTCTAGGCAGGATGCCTTCTTCTGTGTAATGGCTGCTTCTTTTGTTCCTTTTGCTGCATTAAATCTATGGACACAGAGAGGAGCCCACTACCTCCTGTGGCCTAATCCTACATTTATGTATAGTTCTGGTGACTCCCCAAGTGTCATTAAAAGAACTGTGGGTAGCTATCCTTTACAAATGAAGTGTCTATGGCATGACTTTTCCCCTTTCAGAATAGCGGGAGTAGAGAAGCTTGTTCCCCTCTAGAGCGTCTCATCATAGGGCTTGCATTTAATATATTGATAGAGTTATGAGGCAGAGCAATATCTGTGTGTGTGCACGCGGGTGTGTTAGAAACACATATTCAATTGATTATGTGGGGAGACATATCCATTCACGTGTCTCATTTATAAAGAAGCCTATGGGACAGTCTGGAGCTATCTACTTCCTTCACTACTATTAGACCTATGTGATCTGCCATTTTTCACCCCTGGTCTACATGACTTTTTTTCCAAGCTACATTATCCCTTATTTAGAATCATGTTGAGGGATTGTGAGTACAGTATCACATGAAATTACGCATGCCTACTAGCAGTTTTGCTTGACAGAGAAGAGGTTAAATTCCATTTGCTCACTCTATTTTTATTTGAATAATATTTGCACAATACATTTTAGACATTTTTGTCAGGGGGAATATCACCTAATGAATACAGAAGTGTTTACTGAGGATTACTTTTGTTTGGACCGAAGATCATGCAGGGACTTAAACAATTAAGCTAAAAGTACTTTTGTGAATGTCCATAGCTGCTGTCCCACAGTATCGGCCAAGATATACATTTAACTAGACAGACATGAATATTGGTCACAATCTTCAGCATTGGAAATTTGATGAGCAGGTGCTGGCTGGAGTAGATAGTGCAGAACTAAAATCTCTATATATAGATGGCCTCAGATTGAATATGTTTTAATTGTTTTTTTGTTTTCTTTTTTTTTAATGTCACTCCTGGAAGTTGCCCACACTGACAACTTCTGACATCTCCTACAGTGATATAAAAGAATACCAAGAAGAACTTTCTTGCAGATGTATTCAGGAAATCCCATTTGTTTAGAGTTTTGTCAGAAAATGCTGCTTCAAACCCAAAATTTCTCATGAAAGTGGGATCAATTAACTTTCACTTACGTGCAAGCAGAGTTCCACTGGAAACCTGCCTTGTTCCTTAACAGCTAACCTGGCAAGTTGCAGGCTACCTGACACCCAGGTTTCTGGATTCCATGTCTCAAGGACAGCTCCCGCCCCCTTATGTCAGGGCTTCCAGGGTCCCTGTCATGGAGCTGAGAGCCGGGCAGTCTTGGAAGACCCAGCTTGAGCTGGGACTCTCATGACTTCCAGGCTCTGTGCCATGGGAAGAATCTATCAGGGCTCTTGCACTGTACGCACAGCAGGAAGCTTGAGAATCCTACGGGCTCTTACAGCTTCAAGGCTCACTGCTGTGGAGCTTGGAGCCAGGAGTTCAGGAAGAGGCTTCCAAGGTTCACAGCTCCAGTGTGAACTGATTATGCAGATGTCAGACAGCCCAAATACCCAGCTGGGAGCCCTGGAGCCTCTGGGGCCTGGGGAAGGGTGGGAGGGCTGCTCTGGGTCACAGAACCTGGGAGCCCTGTCAGCTACTGACTGAGATGAACATTGTGAGTTTCACGGCTGCAATAGCAGCTGCTCGCTCAGGGAGCACATTTCGTTTCAAAAACATCATTTGCCAGTGTTCCCGAAACAAAATGTTGAGGATTTGCAGCTCCCGAGAAATTTTTGAAAATTTGTTTTCCTTTCAATTTGGAATAGCGTAACACCAGTGAGACAGCTACAACACCATCGTCACATTTTCTATAAACAGAAAAATAAATGAAAGGGAAACGGGAAAACTTTCCATAGAAAGGCAAGTGTAATGCAAACTATAGTGACAAAACCTCCAACTGCATAAGGCTAGTTGATACTTACGCAGTATAGATATGAGTTATATTTGCACCCGTGATATGATCTCACATGCAAATTCCCATGGCTGTGGTGCACCATTTGAGATGAAGTCCAGCTGGGGAGCCTGGTGCATAGAAGAGAACAGTGATACAACATAATCAAACTGCAACTCCTGTGAGGCATAGCAACATTTCCAAACTGAAACATTTTGATTTTCGGCCCGAAACTGAAAACTATTTGGTTTATGGGCATTCAGTTTTATAACAAACAAACAAATATCCATGGAAACCAATAACTTTTCCTGAAAATTGCATTTAACTGAAAGTCAAATTTTTTGTCAAGAAAAATTTAGACAAAGTTTTCTTCTGACTCCCAGTCCAGTGCCCTATCCACTAGATCGTAGTACCCATAAACGATATCCATTGACTTCAGTAGGCTTTAGTTCAGGCCCTAAGTAGTATAGAATTTGACTGATGATAATTATTTATTGTTTCTTATATACCAACAGCATGATTAATTCTGTACCACAAACAAAATGAAGGCAATGCCCGCTTCAGAGAGCTATAGAGTAAAAGAACCATAAAGAAATGAAAACAATTAGAAATGTATCATGCTGGCTTAGAATCCATTAAGTTACAAAAATAATAAAGTTAAATAATAAAATTGCCTGCAGGAAATCTAAAAGGGATTTAATTATTTCTGAATTACCCGTCTTGGATGAAAAATCATTTCCAGTGCCAAGAGAATTAAGCATTCTTTTGACCGAGTGTGAACCATATTTTAAAGAACGTATGTAGCAGTTATGTTTTCTAGTTTTGTTTATAAAATGTATGATGTGCCATCAACCACAAATTAAAGACTATTAAAATGTATTTGTAAATACAACATGAAATTCTGATGTGTGTAATAGTTTGATCATTAATTGTAAATTATGGCATATGGTGTTTATAGATTTTTTTATGAATACCAAAATTGTGCCAGCGTTTGCTTTCTTAGCACTATTGTATTCCCCTCTGCATTACATACTGTGTCCAAACTGTGAACGAGATTTTAAAATAAAGGGTTATTTTACTACAATTGACATGTCTCAGACTACTACTGGTGGGAGGTCCATCTTGCTGAAAAATGTCAATTTGTGATTCTGCTATTAAAGGAAGGCACTGCAAGAGATTGCCAAGCCTTTTGGAAATCCATTTTGCTTTAATGCTAGTTTAACACCAATGAAAATGTTTTAGGGCTAAATTGTTTTTAAGTTCTTCAATTAAGCCTCCACATTTGGGCATCCAAATGTGTACACTCCGTACCCTTAACTGAAGTACTGATGACAAATACTCCTTATATTACTACTACTTCTTCTCTACCATGTAAAGAATCCTGTCTTCCTTTCATTTCCATAAATACAACCCCAGTAAGGGCCAATATCCTAATTACCTGTCCAACAGGTTGATTGTCTCCTTTTCCCTCCTCACCCTGCACTGCCACCGAACACACCTCACTCCTCTCCCCACTTCTGTTCTGATTCTTCCCAGAGCCTTGGTCTAAAGTCTCACTCTTTCCTACTGGATCCAACTTATTTGTTCTGTCTTGGGTCTGGAATCAGAAGCAAAGGAGACAGATTACATCTAGAGCACAGCCCAGAGGATGAGGTAGGATTTCTGGCAGTGGGGAGGCACAGAATGTCAGGACCCACTTGGGAGTAAGTATGGATTTGCTTGATCTCCAAACCTCTAGAAAGCCCCTCTAACTTACTGGCCTATGTCTGAAACAGGCCAACCCTGAAGAGTCAGCTAGTTCCCTAATATCTTCCTCCTCGGAATAGGCAATTTTCTATGTATTAAAAAGAGAGATATAGAAATGGAAATAACTTGCCGATATCTAAAAAGCAACCTTCTCAGAATAGGAGAAGAATGGTTGAACATTCTGAGCACTAAACTGGGAATACGGTGGTTTTGAGATTTAATCTTGGCTCGGACACTGCTTGAGACCTCGGGCAAGTCACCTAATCTTTGAACTCAGTTTTGCCCTTTATAACAGAGATATTCATATTTACCTATTTTACTGTGTTTTTCAGGGGTTTTTTAAGTGACTTGGCATGAAAAACCACTATGGAAGTATTAATATTACCACTATTCTGAGGTTCTCTCCAGAAAAACAACAACAACACTGAAATCTTTGGATGCTGACTCCAAATTTATCTGAACATTCAAGGGCTGCCATATTGTGCATAAACGTTGCAAGAACAGGCTTTTTTGAAGAGATCCAATATTGCTTCAAGCTGGACCCAGAATACCACAAGAATTTTCTTTCATGATACCTCATGACAAGTATCTGGAATTAGAGAAGCATAGCACAAAGATGCAAAACAATGATGAAACAGTTATCTGAACTTTTTCAAACCTTCAAAAGTTTTAGGTTTATATGTGAAGGTTTAGAACAGTTCTCATTTTATCAAAAGTCATCTGCCCATCCTTAATATAACTGTAGATACAAGCTAATTGTAGCTCATGAATACTGTTTTAAAAAAATTGCTTGTATAAGCACCATTTAGTTACCTTATAACGTCCGACTTAAAATTAAAGAAGCTTATCCAATCTTCCCATAATAAATACTCCACATTCCTAGAGGTAAATTTCATGTCTAATTCTTGAATGAAGATTTTTTGTGGTCACTCATTTTATGGAACATTCTCTTACTTGCCCTGGAAATAGCTTGGCGGAACTTGAAACTGCTTTGATAGTCTTTGACTATTGCTTCAGAAAATAAAATAAAATAAAATAAAATAAAATAAAACTAACAGAGCTCAAAGGCTTGGACAAATGTTCTGTAAAAATAGTATGTTTGCTTGCCCATTGTGATGCAAGAAAGTTATTTCTTTCACCTGACCTTTACAAATGTATATGCTGGGGTGTATATATTTAATGGTGTTTACATGTGCATGAATGATTATGAATCTAGGTACACACAAACAATGATAATTTTGCCAAAGTGGTTTCAGCATTTAGATATTGAATGACAATACCTAAAACTGCCATCAATGCACTTTTTGATTAATATTACTTTCTCCAATTAATATATTTTCACTAATGTAAATGTACAAGGCAATCAACCCTAGAAAACAGGATTAGCAAAGGTTTTTGTCAGAGAACAATGAAGCTCTTTCCTGTCCTAGTAGGGGGGAAAGGCTTGATAGGACCAGCAAGGGAATCATCACCCACTCTATGTGATCCTGATCAATAGGAGGTTATGCTCTTTGACAGTAGCACCCTCCCTCCTTTTACCCTTCCCATACCCAAAATGCATGTGGGGATTGTGCATCCTGAGTGAGTGCTGTAGGAGAGTAGAGCAGAGTCTCTGCCTCCCCTGGCCACCCATTAGCCAATTCAGGGATGGTGGGATGATAGGGGAGCCTATTAGGATGGAGCCAACCCTGCCCCCCTCAGTGTTTTAGCCAGTCTCTCCGTTGAAAGTTACTCTGCCCTATAGATGTTGCAATTGTCAGAGATGGGATTCCAGACTTGCTATGAGTCAAATCTGATCACCACTGTGGTAAAAAAGCATTTTTTTTCCTTTATACAAGGAAAGATGCAATGTCAAATGTGGTGTGTTTCCTCCCCTACTTTCCTCACAATGTCCTTAGGACTCATTAGATGATGATAATAAGGAGTTGAGATAATATTAAAACAAACCACCACCACCACCACCACAATCCTCTCATTCCCCTTCACAGGGTCAGGGAGAAGAGATTAAACAGCAGGCAGAATCATGAATTCAGGAATATTTTAGCTAAGGAGACCAACCCTTATCCCTTTAGTTTTAGGGAGAAAGGCTATTTAGTCCTGAATTCATTATTTAGGTCAACGAGACTTAACATAAGCTCAGAATTAATATGTGATTAAGGGAATTGCTGGATGGAGGACAGAGTATTCAGTCCTTTGGACAATTGAGCCCCAAATGAGGAAGACTTGAGGGTTAGGAAATCATCATGAGTTTGTGTCCTTTCGATGGTGCAATAAACATACACCCAAAAAAAGCCAATATTTCGAACACACCATTGAAAATACCTAGTGCAAGTGAAAATACGGTATATTGCATGCTCAGCTGAATATTTAACTGAGCATCCAGTTGGATGCACAATTGTGCATGTCAAGTACCAGATTTTCAATAAATTTGAGAGAAAAGATTTTGTTCTGACAATCACACACTGATCATTGCTCCCTTGTCACTACCTGACGTACACCTTGCTCTTTGTGCTCTCACTTGGCATTACAAAAAAAAGAGGTTTCCTAACACTTTCTTTCTGCTCCATAACTTTAATAAAAATACAGCCTTTGGAACCATAAAGAAAAATAGTAGCATGTTAGATAATAGATGCTGGGGCAAAAAACAATAGTTAAAAATAATAGTTCCCTCCCCTTCAAATCCTTTTTTTGACACCACACACATATTACTTGCAGGAAAGTTTAACAATCCTACAGCGTACTTCTGAGAGGATGAAGACCCTAAAGCCTAAGATTTATCCTACACTCATTATTAGAAAAAAAGCCATCTTTCTTTCTCAATAAATATTATGAGAACAAACACAGTAACTGGGATTTATACACTTACATTTCTCTTTTAAACACTCTGCGCCTTTTCTTGACTTCAAGAGTAGTTTTGCCTGAGTAAGGGCTGTGGAACTGATCCCCACAGTATTCTATTAAGAAAAAAGGTAGAATTCTTTGTGCTCTGGTTTTAGTCTAAAACAGGGATCGGCAGCCTTTGGCATGTGGCCCATCAGGGAAATCTGCTGGCGGGCCGGGATGGTTTGTTTACCTGTAGTGTCCACAGGTTCGGCTGATCACAGCTCCGACTGGCCGCGGTTCTCCATTCCAGGCCAACGGGGGTTGAGGGAAGTGGCGTGGGCCAAGGGACATCCTGGCCGCCGCTTCCCGCAGCCCCTGTTGGCCTGGAACGGTGAACCACGGCTAGGGGGAGCTTTGATCGGCCGAACCTGTGGACACTGCAGGTAAACAAACCATTCCAGCCTACCAGCGGATGTCCCTGATGGGCCGCATGTCAAAAGTTGCCGATCCCTGGTCTAAAATGTGCAACAAGAAGAGCTAGGAACTTCTCATGAAGTAATAAATAACCTGTTTTCTGGATAAATCCTCCAGACCAACAAGATACCTCTAATGCCAGAGGTTCTGTTTCTGAATCGGACAATACTATACCTATGTCCTATCAATAGGCTAAAATGCAAATGTAGGCCTCCACCCTTAGTTGGGATCTGCCACCATGTCCTTCTCTGTCTGTGTGTGGCGTCCCACTGAAGTCAAAGAAAGCACCCTGAAAAATAAGGATTATATCCTATTTAATGGCAATTACACATCTAGATAATCTTCTCGAGTATGCAATTTTTGAGTTTAGCAGAGCAATACAAATTATAAAATTGCATTAAAAATCCAGTCAGCTGATCATCTGCTAAGAATTCTATACCATTGTGGGATCCCAACTCTTACACTATGAGTTTGCAGCTACCTTTCAAAATAAAAACTTAATCGCAGAAACTAATGCAATGAAATTATAATATATTATTGTTTTGTATTAGAAAAATAAATGAAATGTAGGCTTGCATCTTGCCTCACCTTTTTAAAGAATATTTTAAAAATAGTCATAAATTCATAAATTTTTCATCCAGAAAGAACAAATACAGTCATCCAATATGGCCTCCTGCATAACACAACCCATGAAATTTTACCCGGTAATTCATGCATAAAGCCCACAGCTTCCTGTTGAACACATCTATCTTATATTTTTAAGAAAAAGAGATGGGGTGCATTTCCCACACCTGTTTTTTTCTCTCATTACCTAAAATTGGCACAGCTGTAATTTTAGTTCTGTTTTTAATAGGAATGTTTATTTTTATTATGAACATTAACAAATGAAATGGACTTTAGTGGCCCCTCCCATTCCCCATTTGTACACACACACAAACCACCACACAATTCAGCATGACTGGCAGCCTGCACTCAGGAGGAGTGACACAATGACATCTGGAGAAGCAGAAGATGTGGTAAGTCAGGGCATAATTGAGATGCATTGGCAGATAAGATTAGCAAGGAAGTTTGCTTGATTTATACCTGGCTGTGACTGAACACACCCCTGTATTCACACCTTACACACTATTGTAATACTCTGTACAAAATATGCCTTGGGACTTATTATTTGAAAACTAATAACTCACTGATCAATAATATCATGGTGAAATGTATGTAGCAACATTATATGTTAGTTGTGAATTCCCTCTGTGTGATGTTGGTAGCACACGTTCAAACCCATGATTAAGCAGAAATGGTTAAGCATGTCTATCTTAAACAAAGGCATGTGTGTTTACCTCAGTTTACATATAAGAAATATATAGGGTCCTTGAGACAGTAAGAAGGAGACAAGGCAAATCTGCGTTTCCGCATACATAGGGGAGAATAAAGACCATTAAAGGGAACACTTCACTATTTCAACAAACTTTGCTTTGAGCAGTAATCCTTGGAAGAATCCACTTGAAAGGGGGACTGGACTATAAAAGTGAGGGGCAAGAATACACCAGTCTCTCTCTCTCTCACATGTAATCTTTCACCTAAGATGACAAAGGAAACAGCCCTTTGGACTTTGAAGGCAGATATTGACATGAGAAATTGGTCAGCTATGTTGCTGGGAACATGTGTTAAGGATTGTACCTTGAAGCATGTCTCATTTGTTATGTCTTAGCTACTAGGAAGTGCTTTATCTTTATTTCTCTTGTAACCATTTCTGGTTTTAATACCTTGTACTCACTTGAAATGTCGCTTTCTAGTTAAACAAACGTATTTTGTTCTTTAATCAAAGCTAATCCAGTGTTATGTTTAAACCAAATTGTTTGGTAACTCCAATTAAGCAGCAAACTCTTGTATATTGATTCCCTTATAGGGACAGCAGACCTATAATGGCTGAACAGTGAAGAACACACTTTTGGGGGTGGGAATCCAGGACTGAGAGTGTGTTGGGGTCACCCTGGAAGTCGTAACCCAGGCTGGCGGAAGCCAGAGTGTTGACTGGAGTGTTGCTGGCAGGCTGCAGCTTTACATAGGCAATCAGACTGTAACCTGCATGCTATTCATGAGGGGCCCAGGTTGGGAGCTACAGCAGTAAAACATTGGTCTGGATTTAGCCCTGGAATATGATACTTGCTCAGTGCAGCGTTATTAATCTTGCTCTTTCAGAAGCAATACATTTCACACACGAGTTGAAAAAGAGCACCCCTCCCTTATTTATAAACCAATGATCACTCACAAATTAAGACCTCCAATACTTACACTCCCATCTATAAATCAATTTTTCCCGACCTAGTCAGTGCATAGCATTAAGGGAATTTTTGTACGTAGCTATAAATATGTATAGCAATGACTTTGGGGCATATTAACATTTTGATGGATGTTGATTTGTGTACAAAAATCCCTCTACACTGAAATGAAATATTTCTCTATTTCACAAAAATCACTTTCAAATTCTGCAATTGAGTTTCTTTGTTTTGTTTTTCTTTAACCTCTTTGGTCAATTGTTTGTATTAATTGCAACAGCTTTATATTTTACAAGACAATAGTACAGCATTAATAGATATATAATTTTCAGCAATTAGGGAGCAGAACAGCATAAAATAACTCATCTCCTATTCATAATTTCTGCCTTTGCAGAGGTGATTAATAGGCTAGCTTTATTCATTAATAGGAAAACTCATTTACATATGAACAGTACATTTCTTTCCTTAGGAAGCTATAATCATTAATAAAGAATACCTCATTAATTACAGATTGATTTTTTCCCCACAATAATCATGAATTAACCAAAATACAGAAAAATAATATAATAATGCTTTAAACTTCATATTAATTTACTTATCTCCCCTGACCAGCCACGTTCTTTCAAATGTAAATCTTATAGCATTTTAGATGGTTAAATCTATGTCTCCTATGTTAAATGTTTGAAAACATTAACAAGTGAGCAGGTGTTTGTTTAAATGAGTTTTTATTATTGCTTATACTCGATCAGAGATGTAACAAGTAAACATGTTTTTCGTAAAAGTAGTTGCTCGCATTTTCACATTATTGTCCCTCTTCTTTCTATTTATAAAACCATTCAGAGGCAGAAATGGCCACCCAATGAACTATAGAACCACATGAACAGTACTACATGTTGCAATCGTCCACAAAACATGATAATGAATGCACCAATCTTGATATCTCAATTTGTGCTCCACATTACAGTGTGCTGGGTACTCTGGCTCCAGTCCAGCACAGCACTCAGGCCTTTGCTTAGTTTTAAACATTTGAGTAGAGACATTAGAGCCAATGGATTACAACGTTGCTCAAAGTTAAGCATCTGCTTAAGTGCTTTGCCAAATCAGAGCCAGAGTAGTCAGCACCTTGCAGGTGGTTTGGAACAGGGCTATCTTAATTTGGAGTTTCAAGATTTTGTCTTCTCCCTGTTTGTTATTGTTTTGGTATACAGGTACAGCAACAGAAAAATGCAAAACTAAAAGAAGCAGGCAACAGGAGTCAACCATGAGCAGGATTGTCAGAGAACTCTGCTTCATTAGTAGCATTACAATTTTAAAGTGCTCTCAGACATTTTAACATTCAGAAGCAAATTGCTCCAATTAATATTCAAAGTAAAAACAAGGCTACTTACAATTTTTCAGAGGCAGATACCATTCCCCAGCACTATTAGCTGTATTCTCCTGAAGTAGCTGATCGCCGACAAAGAAGTTCCATGACCCAGGGTACCCCTTATGATACAAAAACAAAGTTTTAGATTTTACTCTTAGATGTTACATACAGAGGATTGTATTAGAGCAACCACCATGCCCATTTTTTATTTATTTTAATTTTCTCCTTGACAAATCCTCAGTTGAAGTTATTATCTTGCGGGCTGGGGGGGATTCACCTCTCATCTTAGTTTTAGAATCACAAAGCACAAAAGCAGAGAATATTACACACATTCCAAGTTTTCTCCGATCTCTTGTATCTGATCTTTTTACCTTTTAAATAATTTCTTCCAAGACTTGAGCACTATGAGATATTATAATGGAGCAAGTCTCAGCAAGAGCATCACAGAACTTAGAGCATTTTGAAAGGAAATGGGGAAACAACAATCAATTACTTCAAATCAAAAAACAAACAAATAAATAAAACAAACCAACCAACCTAAGTTACCCCTACCATATGGTTTTGAATCCATGTGACATTCTTAAATAGGTCTAGTGCACCCTGGCACATAAACTATTGAAAACAAAGGGTAGACGTTACATTCGTGTGTATTCCTGTAATATTTACAATAAATAGAGTTTGAAAAATGTGTGTCAAATACCATCATCAAAATGAAAATATATGAGTGTGAATTCACAGTAAGCTAGCCTAACTACAAAAGCATCTTGTGTCAACCTCACCCATAAACACTGATATATAAAAGTACACAGTAACAGGAAAATTACAGTCATCCTTGGAAATATTCCAGCTGAAAAAATACATAACAGAAATAGAGGATGCTCAAAGATAGGTGATGAGAATGATGTGTGGAGGCAATGAGAGAGAGGGATGGATGAGGTATGGAATAACTGTAATCTTCCACATAGAAAAAGAGTACTTGTGGCACCTTAGAGACTAATAAATTTATTTGAGCATATGCTAGCTCACGAAAGCTTATGCTGAAATAAATTTGTTAAACTCTAAGGTGCCACAAGTACTCCTTTTCTTTTTGCAGATACAGACTAACACGGCTGCTACTCTGAAACCTTCCACATAGAGAAACTGGGAGTGGATACATTCAAGAAATGGAAAAAAGGGGACATGATGAAAATATACAAAATGGTGAATGGTACGGAGAAAGTGCAGCAGGCACTTCTATTCAACTTCTCTCAGTCTCTCCTAAAAAGGATCTGCTATTACTTAAAACACATAATTAATCTGTGGAATTCATTATCTCAACACACTGTTGAGGCCAAAACCTTGACAGGATTCAAAAAAGAAGTGTATATTTAACTGGATAACGAGACCATCCAAAGTAGTAATAGTAAGTTTTAAAAAAAAATAACTGCTTTGGAATACATATACATCCTTGTGCCTCAGGGCATAAACAAAGCTCTAGCTGTTGGGGATTAGGAAGAAGCTTTCTTTCTGGACAAGTTATTCCAAAAGTGAAAATAGAAGGGTCTTGCACCTTTCTCTAAAGCAGCTGGTACTAGCCACTTCTGGACTAGATGGACCACTGTTCCAATACAGTATAGCCATTCCTGTGTCTGTATCTACAACCACAATGCATACATGTTAAACTAGTGATGGGAGAAGATTAGGAGTTAGGTTTATCCAAATCACTCTGAAACTATAGATGCTTTCACTAGACTCCAATTTTCGATTTCCATTCAATCTCTGTTGCCACGGTAGACCCTTCAGCATCCCCATCCTTCCAATATGGAGATTTTCCAGTCCAAGCACTTAGTTTTGATTTTTGTACTGGGCAAATGTAGCTGAATTAGAGTCTATTTTTTAATGGAAGGGAATTGTTTTAGATCATGTTTATTGAAACAGATTGAACTCCATTGCAATACAATCATATTTTTTCTGATATCAGCAATTTACAGTAATTCATAGAATCATAGAATATCAGGGTTGGAAGGGACCTCAGGAGGTCATCCAGTCCAACCCCCTGCTAAAAGCAGGACCAATCCCCAACTAAATCATCCCAGCCAGGGCTTTGTCAAGCCTGACCTTAAAAACTTCTAAGGAAGGAGATTCTACCACCTCCCTAGGTAACGCATTCCAGTGTTTCACCACCCTTCCAGTGAAAAAGTTTTTCCTAATATCCAACCTAAACCTCCCCCACT
Source organism: Caretta caretta (assembly GCF_965140235.1). Taxonomy (NCBI): domain Eukaryota; kingdom Metazoa; phylum Chordata; order Testudines; family Cheloniidae; genus Caretta; species Caretta caretta. The sequence continues at coordinate 126,039,466 of NC_134207.1, forward strand.
GCAACTTGAGACCATTACTCCTCGTTCTGTCATCTGCTACCACTGAGAACAGTCTAGATCCATCCTCTTTGGAACCCCCTTTCAGGTAGTTGAAAGCAGCTATCAAATCCCCCCTCATTCTTCTCTTCTGCAGACTAAACAATCCCAGTTCCCTCAGCCTTCTCATAAGTCATGTGTTCCAGTCCCCTAATCATTTTTGTTGCCCTCCGCTGGACTCTTTCCAATTTTTCCACATCCTTCTTGTAGTGTGGGGCCCAAAACTGGACACAGTACTCTAGATGAGGCCTCTCCAATGTTAAATAGAGGGGAACGATCATGTCCCTTGATCTGCTGGCAATGCCCTTCCTTATACATCCCAAAATGCCATTGGCCTTCTTGGCAACAACAGCACACTGTTGACTCATCTCCAGCTTCTCATACACTGTAACCCCTAGGTCCTTTTCTGCAGAACTGCTGCCGAGCCATTCGGTCCCTAGTCTGTAGCGGTGCAAGGGATTCTTCCATCCAAAGTGCAGGACTCTGCACTTGTCCTTGTCAGATTTCTCATCAGATTTCTTTTGGCCCAATCCTCTAATTTGTCTAGGGCCCTCTGTATCCTATCCCTACCCTCCAGTGTATCTACTTCTCCTCCCAGTTTAGTGTCATCTGCAAACTTGCTGAGGGTGCAATCCACACTATCCTCCAGATCATTAATGAAGATATTGAACAAAACCGGCCCCAGGACTACCCTTGGGGCACTCTGCTTGATACCGGCTGCCAACTAGACATGGAGCCATTGATCACTATCCGTTGAGCCTGACAATCTAGCCAGCTTTCTATGCACCTTATCATCCATTCATCCAGCCCATACTTCTTTAACTTACTGGCAAGAATACTGTGGGAGATCGTGTCAAAAGCTTTGCTAAAGTCAAGGAATAACACATCCACTGCTTTCCCCTCATCCACAGAACCAGTTATCTCGTCATAGAAGGCAACTAGATTAGTCAGGCATGACTTGCCCTTGGTGAATCCATGCTGACTGTTCCCGATCACTTTCCTCTCCTCTAAGTGCTTCAGAATTGATTCCTTGAGGACCTGCTCCATGATTTTTCTGGGGACTGAGGTGAGGCTGACTGGCCTGTAGTTCCCCGGATCCTCCTTCTTCCCTTTTTTAAAGATGGGCACTACATTAGCCTTTTTCCAGTCGTCCGGGGCCTCCCCTGATCGCTATGATGTTTCAAAGATAATGGCCAATGGCTCTGCAATCACACCCGCCAACTCCTTTAGCACTCTTGGATGCAGCGCATTCGGCCCCATGGACTTGTGCATGTCCAGCTTTTCTAAATAGTCCTGAAACACTTCTTTCTCCACAGAGGGTTGGTCACCTCCTCCCCATGCTGTGTTGCCCAGTGCAGCAGTCTGGGAGCTGACCTTGTTCGTGAAGACAAAGGCAAAAAAAGCATTGAGTACATTAGCTTTTCCCACATCCTCTGTCACTAGGTTGCCTCCCTCATTCAGTAAGGGGCCCACACTTTACTTGACTTTCTTCTTGTTGCTAACATACCTGAAGAAACCCTTCTTGTTACTCTTAACATCTCTTGCTAGCTGCAACTCCAGGTGTGATTTGGCCTTCTTGATTTCACTCCTGCCTCCCCGAGCAATATTTTTATACTCTTCCATGGTCATTTATCTAATCTTCCACTTCTTGTAAGCTTCTTTTTTTGTGTTTAAGATCAGCAAGGATTTCACTGTTAAGTCAAGCTGGTCGCCTGCCATAGTTACTATTCTTTCTACACATCGGGATGGTTTGTTCCTGTAACCTCAGTAAGAATTCTTTAAAATACAGCCAGCTCTCCTGGACTCCTTTCCCTCTCATGTTATTCTCCCGGAGGATCCTGCCTATCAGTTCCCTGAGGGAGTCAAAGTCTGCTTTCCTGAAGTCCAGGGTCCGCATTCTGCTGCTCTCCTTCCTTCCCTGTGTCAGGATCCTGAACTCGACCATCTCATGGTCACTCCCAGGTTCCCATCCACTTTTGCTTCCCCTACTAATTCTTCCCGGTTTGTGAACAGCAGGTCAAGAAGAGCTCTGCCCCTAGTTGATTCCTCCAGCACTTGCACGAGGAAATTGTCCCCTATACTTTCCAAAAGCTTCCTGGATTGTCTGTGCACCGTCTTATTGCTCTCCCAGCAGATGTCAGGGTGATTGATGTCTCCCATGTGAACCAGGGCCTGCAATCTAGCAACTTCCGTGAGTTGCCGGAAGAAAGCCTCGTCCACCTCATTCCCCTGGTCCGGTGGTCTGTAGCAGACTCCCACCATGATATCACCCTTGTTGCTTACACTTCTAAACTTAATCCAGAGACACTCACGTTTTCTCTGCAATTTCATACTTGAGCTCTGAGCAGTCATATTGCTGTCTTACAAACAATGCAACTCCCCCACCTTTTCTGCCCTGCCTGTCCTTCCTGAACAGTTTATATCCATCCATGACAGTACTCCAGGCATATGAGTTATCCCACCAAGTCTCTGTTATTCCAATCACGTCATAATTCCTTGACTGTGCCAGGACTTCCAGTTCTCCCTGCTTGTTTCCCAGGCTTCTTGCATTTGTGTAAAGGCACTTGAGATAACTTGCTGTTTGTCCTACTTTCTTAGTATGAGGCAGGAGCCCTCCCCTTTCGAGCTCTCCTGCTCGTGCTTCCTCCCGGTATCCCACGTCCCCACTTAACTCAGGGCTTTGGTCTCCTTCTCCTGATGAACCTAGTTTAAAGCCCTCCTCACTAGGTTCGCCAGCCTGCTTGCGAAGATGCTCTTCCCTCTCTTTGTTAGGTGGAGCCCGTCTCTGCCTAGCACTCCTCCTTCTTGGAACACCATCCTATGGTCAAAGAATCCAAAGCCTTCTCTCTGACACCACCTGTGTAGCCATTCGTTGACTTCCACGATTCGACGGTCTCTACCCAGGCCTTTTCCTTCCACGGGGAGGATAGACGAGAACACCACTTGTGCCTCAAACTCCTTTATCCTTCTTCCCAGAGCCACGTAGTCTGCAGTGATCCGCTCAAGGTCATTCTTGGCAGTATCATTGATGCCCACGTGGAGAAGCAGGAAGGGTAGTGATCCAAGGGCTTGGTGAGTCTTGGCAGTCTCTCCGTCACATCGTGAATCCTAGCTCCTGGCAAGCAGCAAACTTCTCAGTTTTCCCGGTTGGGGCGGCAGAGAGATGACTCAGTCCCCCTGAGGAGAGAGTCCCTGACCACCACCACCCGCCTCCTTCTCTTGGGAGCAGTGGTCGTGGAACCCCCATCCCTAGGACAGTGCATCTCATGCCTTCCAATCGGTGAAGTCTCCTTCTGTTCCCTTCCCTCAGATGTATCATCTAGTCCACTCTCCGCATTAGTACCTGTGGAGAGAACATGAAAACAGTTGCTTACCTGTATCTGCGCTGCTGGTACATGGACGTTCCCCTTTCTTCTTCTGGAGGTCACATGCTGCCAAATTTCTTAAGCATCCTGTCCCCGCTGCGCAGCCTGCTCTGAATCTTCAGAACATTGTGCCTGTAGAAGCATACCCTGACGTCTGTCCAGGAAATCTTCAGTTTCTCTTATGCAACGCAGGGTCGATACTAGTTTTTCCAGACCTTGAACCTTCTCTTCCAATATGGAGACCAGCTTGCACTTTGTACAGACAAAGTCGCTTCTGTCCTGAGGCAGAAAGACAAACATGGCACATCCAATGCAGGTCACAACAGCTGAACACTCTCCATCCATACTACCTTCCTTCTACGAGCTTCCTCAGGAGTTGTAGTAACTACTCAGAGAAGCCGGCAAGATGTAAGCCTCAGTGGGCTCTCCCTGGGCGAACTCCCAGGCAAACTCCCTCTGTTCGCCGCTCTGCTGGTTCGCAGCTGACTGGCTTTTTCTAACAGTCAGGCCCACTCAAGGCTCACCTGGAACAAAGCACTCCCAATTCACACTTTTCAAACCACCAATCAAGCACACGGTCAAACGGTCAACCTGTCTCCACAGCAGACACTCAGATACTCACCAACACAGCCTCCCGAATGCAGCCCTTAGCATACCTCCTCTCAGGCAGATCCCAGGAAACTCCCTCTGTTCGCCGCTCTGCTGGTTCGCAGCGGACTGGCTTTTTATAATTGTAAAACTGAAGTAGATAAACACTGTACTTATAATAAGAAAGCACATATTTCAGTTTACTATGCAAACAAACTTAAGGGACTGTCCATAAATTATGTAATGCAGTGGTTCTCAACCTTTTTTTTTCCATTTGCGGCCCTCTAGAACATTTCAAACGGAAGTGCAGACCGCTTTGGAAATCTTAGTTTACAGACTCCCAGAGCTCTCCAGACCACACATTGAAAACCACTGCTCTATGGTAACGACAAACTTTCGCTGACCAGTTAGATATGATCCTCAGACTACAGGTTGGAAACTGCTGATGTAATGCATTGGGGGAGGGGCCTTAATTTTGCATGTTTGTTTCAATGTTAAAAAGGAGGGTGGGCCTTGGCAATCACCAAAAATGTATTACGTGGTTTATAGAGAACCCCTTAGAAGATCTGGGGGAGTAAGGCTGTTTTGCTTTGTTTTTTTTTGTTTTTTTTTTAAGTAGAAGTGGCATCAGTGAAATTAGGAAAACACAGATAGGAATAACCATTAAGGATCACAGAGCAATAGCTGCTTGAGCTGCTTTTGGACTAAATATTCAAAAAAAGTTGCCCACTTTTTCCTCATATGTTTATTCATTGTTACTGCACTTCATGTGTCTTGGTGTTTCAAGGTTTCACTCCACGTATATTTTGGGGGGCGGGGGGTGGGGGGGGAGAGAATGAGAGACTGTGTTTTGAGGTTTCTTTCTAAAGTACTTTTAGGAACAGGGAGGGTCAAGTTATCTGTGTGGATAAAATTATAGTTGTGTGATTCCTGCCATTGACTTCAAAGGGAATAGGCGCAGGCCCACAGATGTTTGAGTCCAAGAGAGTGATTTATACATCCTTATAAAGGGATGTAACAGAGCCATCCTGAGTATATTAGAAGAGACATTAAACTTGTCCGGACCAATATTAATAGATAGTTGCATACACATACAAAATGATGTGTTCTTTAATGGTCAGCAAATACTTTAAAATGGGAACTTTATTAATCATATTCATTACACACTCCTGTTGCCTCAGGCTCATGAGCACAAACTAAATTTTCCATTAACCTGCTTGAGCAGATAGCACACAATCAAGATCTTGAGGAATTAGCCAAAATACAATAATAATACATAAGCACTTGATACAAATCCTGGGGTTCAGCGCACCGCTTGAGTCACATTCTATATGCTGGTGATCCTCCCAGGAAACCAGTGTGGTGGGGAGGAATTCACAAGCTATGGAGTGGATACAGATATGCTTTTCAGCAAACTACTGCATTGCACATGCCACTGTACTTCCTGATCCCCATTATATGTGAAACGATTGCCAGTGATCTGCATAGGATAGATATCTTGGCTCAGCTTTTCCAACATCCCTCCACTAGTCCCCACTAAAGAACACAGGATAACCTAGCTCTGTTGCATGTTGGTAACCCGCCCTTTGCATAGTGCTCCAGGTTTAGCTAAATCTCTGTGATTGAACTACCCAAGTTCTGCTGTGCATAGGGCCATTGTACGTGGTTCCATCATCACTGTAGCATCCCCTGGCATCAGAGTGTAATGCTGCAGAAGACTGTCTCCAGTATCCTCTGTTGACCACTTCTGCCCTGGGATTGCCTGTCTCTGGCTATGTTTTCTGGCCAGATCACCTGTTTCCATTTCTGTTCCCTCCAGGGGTAGCAGAAGTCCAATTAAAGAAGCCACAACAGCATCCAAACGGAAGGTCCTTCTGCCTTTCTTGAGCTCCATAGAAATTCTCTACTCCGAGGGAATGCCAAGTTTCTTCTTGGCTCCTGTGACTGAACACTGTCTCTTGGAGCTTTTTCCCCAGTGGCCCTTCTTCCTAGCAGGTTTCCCCACCACCTCCTCCCCACAGACACTCTGTCCACTTCTCCCAAGAACCTCCTTGCTTCTTACAAGCTCTGCCTCCAGGCTTCCCTTACAGGATCTTAACCTGCTCCCTGTAGGTTCTTTTCACTATGCCTTCACCAGGCCCCTCCAAGAGAGATGCTTTCTAGCTCCTCTCTGCTGTGTCTCCTCTTCCTCTATGTAGTTCTCCCTTACCCTTTCGCAGCTGCGGTCACTAATGCTCACTAAGCTACCAGATCAGGATCAGCTAGAGGATAGCTGCTATGTCACAGGCAAGGCTAAGCCCATCTCCCTTAAAGGGGCAGCAAGTCTGTGAGCCATCCACATCTCAGAGGTGAGGAAAGTCCTTGAGTTTATGTAGGGACAGAGCAAAGATTGTTTTACTGCATTTTTTACTCATTTTAGCACATATTTATATAAAACCCATCTATTACTATTCTTAATTAGTGTAATAAGAGTGGTTCATAGTTTCATAGCATTTGAGACCAGAATGGCTCATCAGATCACCTACTTTGGCCTCCTGTATCACAGGCCAATAAGGCTATTAAATTCCACCTAAATACCCTTACATTGAACCCAGTGACTTCAGTTAAACAAAAGTATTTCAGTGCTTAGGAAACTACCACAGGCAGAGGACAGGAGAGACCAGGCTGCCACTAATTGCCAAGTCCCCTGTGATGGCAGGGAATTGATTTGGGAGATACGGCCAAGTGATCCTAACAGGGGAACCTTTGGGGGGAAAAAGTCAAAAGGATTGGATTATGTTTTTAGTATCTTGTTTTGTTTTTTCAGATCAAGAATTTTACCAATCTCACTGGTAAGGATTGTACTGTATGAATAGAACAAATGTTGCACAATTAGTGCTAACAAAGATATATCAAGAAATTATGAACACTTTAAAGAGTAACTTTTTAGGATATGCTGGTCTGTCCATTATTACTAGATTATCTTGCAAATGTAACAGTTAAAAAAATCTACTCTTTGTCCCTAAATATAATCTTATTCTTGAGATTTTATTTTACAATTGAAGCACAATTTGTGGGTCCTTGTGATTGACACATTTATGTATTCCCAGCAAGGGTCCTGTAATTAACGTGACCTTTTGATAAGGTGGCAGATATAGGGGGAGACAAGTGCTCTCATGAGAGCTATTAACAACTTCTGAGCAATTGGTAATAGTAAAGAGCTATCTTTTTTTTTAAAAAAAGTACAGTTTGGAAAATAATTGACACACCATGATAATGAGTATGTGCAGAGAAGGAAGAAGAGCATAGGAGAGGCACAGAACCGTTAATTATTCAAAGAGAGACAAGTTTTCAGCACTAGGTAAACTGTGCATTTTGGACTCTGGCCTTAGGAATATAATTAACAATGCCAATAAAATGCAAGGATGAAAGAATAGGTCTATGTGGGCCAGAAAAAAAATTCAACTTCATCCTTCTTAGGAAACCTTTGTACGGCATAACAGGTGGTTTTATTTCTTCCTGTCAGATAGTATTTACACCAAGGGAATTTTGTCGTTTCCCTTACCATCTGGTCCCATATCCAGTGATGCTATAACATAATACAGAAATGACAAAGTTCTACTAATGTTATTTTTCTAACAGGATAACCCACTTGTCACATGGTACCTAGGAGGCTCACTGTATTGACTACAATGTGATAAAAGCATGGTCAATACAGTGATTGTTTCTTCAAGGTAACATAAAATCATGGTCAATATAGTGATGTTTCTTCAAGGTAAAGGACAGGATAAGATTGGGCTGACCCTGAAATAATTGAAACATGAACCACTTGTGTATCTGAGGGCATTATCAAAACATCCACAATTAACTGTGCTAACAATCATGTCTGTACATGAAAATTTTGAATCGGGTATTTGATGCTCAAAGAAATTAGACAAAACATCAGTGCCTGATGATGGAACAATCATAATCATATCTCCGTTCCGTATCTCTGTCAAATGTGGTTTCCCCATCGTTTACATAGTAAAATTGAGAAGGAAAACCTCAGACAGAAGATGAAGTACTAGAGTAAATGCATGTAAGAGAAGCAAATGCAATTGAACTGGGGGAAAAAAGAAACAGATCGCTAGCAAAACTAATGGAAGCAGTCATATATGGCTGGACTGGATGGCAATGTGATCCACAGGAACTATGCATTGTATTTTGAATATGTTGGCTAGAGCAACAATATCATAGGCAAACTAATTTTCATTAGAACAGAAGTCATGATATGTTAAGCCAGTACCATCATCCTTTATGATGTAAGCAGTGTCAGGATGAGCTCCACCCTGACATCTGGTGGTGAGGTGTGGCAAGTTGTGGAAAAGAACTTCAGGGGCCGATCTCATTTGCATAGGCACACCCACCCCGCCTAGAATGAGACCATAGCTGCCCAAATGGTCACTTTGGCTGCTGTGGGATCCCCAGTGTCTCTGTTATTGGGGTAGGAAGAATAAATTGTTATTACCCTGATTATGGGAACTGTGCTTGGAACTGTACATGGCCTTTTGTTATGATGGAGGGATTCACCATCAACTAAGTAGCACTCGTTAGGCAAGGGTCATGGGTTCCAAAACTGTGTGAATGGAGAGAGGCTGGGGACAAGTACTAATACTTGGTGGCATGGGCCCCTTGGTGAGGGCCTTACATGCTAATTGCACTTCCTCCTCTCTCCACTGTGGAATATCAGAGCTAATTTTGATTTCATTAGAAGTCTAGTTATAGGCTGCTGAGCTCATTTTGGGCTGACAGTGCACCAGCACTGGGGCTTCCCTACTACAAGCTGAATTCACCTAAGAGCTGAAATCACTGAGTGTTGTGTTAAGTAGTGGGGGAGCCAGAAGATATATTGTGGAGCAGTTGGCGGGCCGGCTGGAGTGCCTTGCGGACCGGCTGGTGGAGCAGTTTGTGGATGGCAGGAGCTGCTTGTGGGCCGTGGAGCTGAGCGAAGGAGTTCGTGGGGCGGCTGGTGGAGCGGAGCGCAGCCGAGCGAAGGAGTTCGTGGGGCGGCTGGCGGAGCGGAGCGCATCTGAGTGAAGGAGTTCGTGGGGCGGTCAGCTTCAGATCATGTAAGGTGCCTCTTACCCCCGTCCCATTTCCACCCAGGTTGGGAGGTAAAGCTCCGCAGATAAACTTTCGAACTCTGGGGCGGCCCTGACCAGGGACAGAGACTTTTGGGGCATTGGACTTTTGGGACTTTGAGTGATTTGGGGTTGCTGGACTCAAGAACCAAAGGGAAAAGGGCATGCCCCAATTTGCTTGGGGTGGGTTTTTTGCTCATGGGTTTTGTTATGAATCCTGTTGGTGGTGTTTCCCAAACATAATGCCACATTGTTTCTCTCTGTTATTAAAAGGCTTTTGCTACACTCAGACTATGTGCTTGCGAGAGGGGAAGTATTGCCTCTTGGAGGCGCCCAGCGGGGGTGGTATATATATTTGTCCCAGGTCACTGGGTGGGGGCTCGAGCCGGTTTGCATTGTGTTATTGGAATGGATCCCCTAGATATTGAACCCGGCCCTTGTTGCTGCCAACTCTGACGGGCAGAAGGGTTACATTTTTGGGGGCTCGTCCGGGATCTCCTGGGTCAGTACCCCTCGCAAGCACCTGTTGAGTGATCCACTACATTGGGAAACAATTTATATTTTTTTTGTTTGGGCTTATATTTTGAGGAAATTACTGTTTGTATAATGGCTAATATGTCAGGTTTGTTGGGCCCTGGCTCAGCAGCTTCTAGCTCAGAGGCTGCAGCCTCGGCTGATGATTGGACAAAAGCTCTGGGGCAAATATTGGAAAAGGTTGTGCTGCCCCATGCTGAGTCAGACTCTTGTCGTAAGTTAAGATTATTTGCTGGGGAGGAGGAGTTTGAACCCTGGTTAGAGCATACCACTGAAATGCTGCAAGAGTGGGCCGTACCAGATGCAGAAAAGCGAAGATGCCTTATAGAGAGCCTTGGCGGCCCAGCATTAGATGTGATTCGCACCCTGAAGCTCATTGACCCTGGGGTCAGTGTGAAGGACTGCCTAGAGGCCCTTGAACACAACTTTGGGAGCGTAGAGGGCCCTGAAGACAGCTACTGTAAGTTCCTTAATTCCCGACAACAAAAGGGCGAGAAGGCTTCAGCCTACATACAGAGACTGGAGAGACTGCTTCAGAGAGCTGTCATGAGGGGAGCAGTGACTGCTGAGCAGATGGATCAGACCAGACTGGCTCAAATTGTAAGAGGAACTCAGTATCAGAACCCGATTCTACTTCATCTCCAGCTAAGAGAACGACGGGAACATCCCCCAAGTTACTCCCAGCTGATAAAAGAGGTCCGAGAGGAGGAAGAAAGGCAGGCTGCCAGTGAGTTTTGGGAAGCCCAAACATCGGATCCAGCCAGCACAACACCACTGCAAACGGCCAGTGTACTGATGGTGAGCACCAGAGAGGAACTTGCCCAACAAATGCAGGTCCTGACGGAACGGATAGCTGAGCTGCAAAGTACCGTTGACCGAGTTAAGACTTCCAGGAATAAGAAGCCTCAAACTGTGGCGATTGAGAAGCCCGCACTTAGAGCCACCATCCCCCCCAGGCGAAGGGGGAAAGGTCAATTCTTCTGCTACCGATGTGGTCAGGATGGACACAGTGCTGCCAAGTGCCGTAATGAAGAAAATCCCTCCTTAGTGTATGGAAAGCTGAGGATCAGTTGGGAGAGATCCGGTAGCTGCCAGAGGGTCTGGGGACGGGGACCCCCCAGGTCTGCAGGATTTGAAAATTCCCTCCAGAAAAGACTGTCCAGCTGGGATCCCTGCAGGACTGATAGGGCCTCGAGCAGAGGTCATGGTGAGGATCGAAGGGGTGGAGTGTAAAGCAGTGCTTGACACTGGATCTCAAGTGACTATTATATTTCAGTCATTCTACCAACAGATGCTTAGGCACCTGCCTATACAGCCACTGACTGGCATTGGCCTGTGTGGCCTCAGCATGGATGAATACCCCTACCAAGGGTATGTCATCGTGCACCTGGAATTCCCAGAGGAGGTTGCTGGGATAAGAGAAGAGGTAGACACAGCTGCCTTAATATGCCCTGACCCTAAAGGGACTTCTGATGTGTCTGTGCTGATAGGGACCAACTCCAGTCTCTTCAAGGTACTCGCGGATTACTGCAGAAGGCGGGCTGGGGACCAATACCTGAATACCTTGATGATCCATACGCTTTGTGCTGAAGCCTATAGGAAAATTGAGAGCGCTAAAAGGGACACATCTGAGCTACCGCTTGGGGCACTGAAGTACGCGGGCACAACCCCCTTAGTAGTGCCTGCAAGGACGGAGCAAGAAGTGCTTGTCATGAGTACCTGTCTGAAAGGCAGTAAAGGGACGTTAGCAATGATAGAGCAGCCGATGGGAGGAGAGCTCCCTAAAGGAGTGCTGGTCCCCAGTGGAGTCATAACCCTGCCTGCTGAAGCCCAGGAAAGGGTGACTATACTGATTGCTAATGAAACGAGTCGTGATATTTTTGTGAAGCAAGGACAAAAGATAGCAGACCTCTTTGAGCCTGAGTCGATTGTAAAACCCCAGTGTGAAACTCAAGTTCCGACAATAGACCCAGCAAAGTTTGACTTTGGAGATTCACCAGTGTCCGAGGACTGGAAAGATCGCCTGAGGAAGAAAATTTGTGAAAGATCCAAGGTGTTCTCACTGCATGAGTGGGATGTGGGATGTGCAAAAGGAGTAGAGCACAATATCAGACTACATGACTCTCGACCTTTCAGGGAGAGATCTAGGAAGATTGCTCTCTCTGAGATGGAAGATGTGCGACATCATCTTCAGGAGCTGGCCGCGAATGGCATCATTACAGAGTCCCGCAGCCCATACGCCTCACCCATTGTGGTAGTCCGCAAAAAGAATGGGAAAATCCGGATGTGTATTGACTACCGCACCCTAAACAGCCGTACTGTGGTTGACCAGTACACTATGCCTCGAGTGCAAGATGCCTTAGACTGTTTGCTGGGAAGCCAGTGGTTCTCTGTGTTGGATCTTCGAAGTGGATACTACCAGATCCCTCTGGGAGAAGAAGATAAGGAGAAGACAGCCTTCATCTGCCCATTAGGGTTTTATCAGTTCGAACGCATGCCCCAAGGGATTTCTGGAGCACCTGCCACCTTTCAACGTCTCATGGAGAAAGTCGTGGGAGACATGAATTTACTGCAAGTGTTAATTTATTTGGATGACCTGATTGTGTTTGGAAGAACCTTAGAGGAGCATGAAGAAAGACTTCTTAAAGTGCTTGATAGGTTGGAGGATTATGGTCTGAAGCTTTCAATTGACAAATGCCAGTTCTGCAGAACCTCAGTGAAGTATGTGGGTCACATTGTGTCCCAAGAAGGTGTGAGTACTGATCCTGATAAAATAGAAGCACTCACTACATGGCCACGTCCAAGTAACTACAGAGAACTCAAGACCTTCCTTGGATTTAGTGGCTACTACCGCAGATTTGTGAAAAACTATGCTAGGATTGTAAAGCCTCTGAATGATCTTACCAGGGGACATCAGTCCAGCAAGATCAAATCTAAGTCCAAGAATAAGGGGAGGTCCCCAAAGCCTCCTGTGCAGAGACACAATGGCCCCTTTGCACCATTTGGGCCACGGTGGGATGAGAGATGTGAAAGGGCTTTTCGAGAAATCATTACTTGCCTAACTCATGCTCCAGTCCTAGTTTTTGCTGACCCAAGCAAACCATTTATCCTGCATACTGATGCCAGTTTGGAGGGTCTGGGAGCAGTCCTGTACCAGGAAGTGGAAGGCAAATGTAAACCTGTAGCCTTTGCCAGCCGAGGATTGTCTGATAGTGAAACTCGCTATCCCACCCACAAGCTGGAATTTTTGGCCTTGAAATGGGCCATCACTGAGAAATTTCGAGACTACTTGTATGGTGCTCAGTTCCAGGTGTGGACAGACAACAATCCACTGACTTATGTGTTAACAAGTGCTAAGCTGGATGCTACAGGGCAGAGATGGGTGGCCGCCTTGGCTAGCTATGAGTTCAGCATTCAGTACCGATCAGGGAGAAGCAATGTAGATGCAGATGCATTGTCCAGGCGTCCGCAGGCTCCAGAAGTTGTTGTGATACCCACAGATGGAGTGAGAGCTATTTGCAGTGTGAGTCGCCGAGAGCCAGAGGCCCGTGAGGGCTTTCAGGGATGTGTTGCAGAAGCTTTGGGCCTGCCCCCTGAATGCATGCCTTCTGCTTCGGTGAACTATATTGCATTAGACCAATCTCCTTTGCCCATGCTCAATGCGGCTGACTGGCAAGAAGCCCAGCGGCAAGATATTGACATTCGTGATACACTACTTGCCAAAAGGGAGGGGCGAAGCCCAGCTGCGGTTGTCCCACCTAACCCGGAGGGTAAACTACTATTGAGAGAATGGACCAAACTAAAACTGATTCAGGGAGTGCTACACCGAATGACCACTGACCCTTTACAAAAACAATGAGCACAACTAGTACTGCCAAAAAAGTACAGAGCCCTGGCCATGAGGGCCCTGCATGATGACTTTGGGCATTTAGGGATGGAGAGGACCCTGGAACTTATTCGTAGTAGGTTCTATTGGCCCCGAATGGCTGAAGATGTTCGCAGGAAATGTGAGACTTGCGCTCGATGTGTTCAAAGGAAAACTCTGCCCACGAGGGCTGCATATCTCAAGAACATCACCAGCAACAAACCTTTGGAGTTGGTATTCATTGATTTCTTGTCTGTAGAGGTAGACAAGAGGAATGTTGGAAACATTCTAGTAGTGACTGACCATTTTACACGGTATGCACAAGCATATCCCACACGTGATCAGAGGGCCACCACCGTTGCTCGAGTATTGTGGGACAAATATTTCTCAGTCTATGGATTCCCGGCCCGGATACACTCTGATCAGGGGCGGGATTTTGAGAGTCACCTTCTGAAGGAGGTGCTGAAGATAGCAGGAATTAAAAAGTCTAGGACAACGCCTTATCACCCCCAAGGTGATCCTCAGCCAGAGAGGTTCAATCGAACCCTATTAGATATGTTGGGAACTTTGCGACCAGAGCAGAAGGCAACCTGGAGCCAGCATGTCGCATTTCTGGTGCATGCCTACAATGCCACAAAGAACGATGCTACGGGAGTCACCCCATATCTCTTGATGTTTGGGCGAGAACCAAGATTACCCATAGACTTGTGCTTTGGTGTATCAGAGGATGGAGATAGCTATGAAACTCATCAGCAATATGTATCCCGACTAAGAGAAAAGCTGCGGGATGCTTATCACTTAGCTACCGCTGCGGCTCGGAAGAACGCAGACCGCAACAAACATCGATATGATGCTAGAGTGCGTTCGCAGGAGCTCCAGCCGGGGGACAGAGTCCTGCTGCGAAATTTGGGTATTGCTGGCAAACACAAGATAGCTGACAGATGGAAGGCAATACCTTACCTGGTGATGGAAAAGCTGGGAGATCTGCCGGTCTACAAGATCAAACCTGAAGACGGTCCAGGGCAAATAAAGACGGTGCATAGAAATCTTTTGCTCCCTGTGGGGGAATTGGTAAGCACCCCTTGTGAGATGGGCCTCGGCAGGGCCGCCGGGCAGAACAGAGGTGCTAGACCAAAGCCGCCATCCAACACAGACAGTGGGCCCCCTGCAGCTAACTTACCCCTATTCTGCACATCTGAGAGTGAGTCTGAGGAGGAAGACACAACCCTGGTGTATCCTGGGATGGAGACAAGATTTCAGTCTCGATCAGCTGAACCAAACGAGAGTTTTCCCTCTTCCGCCCTAAACCCAATGGCGGAACTATTTAGGCCCCTTTCTGATACCCCGGTGCTGCTGATGAGACCCCCCTGTGATGACACACACAGGTTATTGGACAAGGGGGACAGACAGGTAGAGGATGTCCTGGGCACCTTGGACCCTCCAGCGTTAGAACTAGGAGTGCAGGGGCCTACGCCAGTAGCCGAGGGACCCTCCAGGGAAGCCTCTCCATCCGTCACTCAAGAGGATGTTCCCCCTACCTCGGCAACAGAGATTCTCAATAGACGAGACAGGGTGATAAGACCAGTGAAACGGTTAACTTATGATGCACCTGGGGTGACTAGTGAGGAGCCAATACATTTAGCACACAGGCTTGTGGAAGCTAAAGTGGGCTTCCTGAGGCCCTTTGGAGGAAACCAATGAGTTGGTACAAAGGGAGTGTGATTTGTCGGGACGACAAAGTCTCGGCTGGGGGGAGGATGTAAGCAGTGTCAGGATGAGCTCCACCCTGACATCTGGTGGTGAGGTGTGGCAAGTTGTGGAAAAGAACTTCAGGGGCCGATCTCATTTGCATAGGCACACCCACCCCGCCTAGAATGAGACCATAGCTGCCCAAATGGTCACTTTGGCTGCTGTGGGATCCCCAGTGTCTCTGTTATTGGGGCAGGAAGAATAAATTGTTATTACCCTGATTATGGGAACTGTGCTTGGAACTGTACATGGCCTTTTGTTATGATGGAGGGATTCACCATCAACTAAGTAGCACTCGCTAGGCAGGGGTCATGGGTTCCAAAACTGTGTGAATGGAGAGAGGCTGGGGACAAGTACTAATACTTGGTGGCATGGGCCCCTTGGTGAGGGCCTTACATGCTAATTGCACTTCCTCCTCTCTCCACTGTGGAATATCAGAGCTAATTTTGATTTCATTAGAAGTCTAGTTATAGGCTGCTGAGCTCATTTTGGGCTGACAGTGCACCAGCACTGGGGCTCCCCTACTACAAGCTGAATTCACCTAAGAGCTGAAATCACTGAGTGTTGTGTTAAGTAGTGGGGGAGCCAGAAGATATATTGTGGAGCAGTTGGCGGGCCGGCTGGAGTGCCTTGCGGACCGACTGGTGGAGCAGTTTGTGGATGGCAGGAGCTGCTTGTGGGCCGTGGAGCTGAGCGAAGGAGTTCGTGGGGCGGCTGGTGGAGCGGAGCGCAGCCGAGCGAAGGAGTTCGTGGGGCGGCTGGCGGAGCGGAGCGCATCTGAGTGAAGGAGTTCGTGGGGCGGTCAGCTTCAGATCATGTAAGGTGCCTCTTACCCCCGTCCCATTTCCACCCAGGTTGGGAGGTAAAGCTCCGCAGATAAACTTTCGAACTCTGGGGCGGCCCTGACCAGGGACAGAGACTTTTGGGGCATTGGACTTTTGGGACTTTGAGTGATTTGGGGTTGCTGGACTCAAGAACCAAAGGGAAAAGGGCATGCCCCAATTTGCTTGGGGTGGGTTTTTGCTCATGGGTTTTGTTATGAATCCTGTTGGTGGTGTTTCCCAAACATAATGCCACATTGTTTCTCTCTGTTATTAAAAGGCTTTTGCTACACTCAGACTATGTGCTTGCGAGAGGGGAAGTATTGCCTCTTGGAGGCGCCCAGCGGGGGTGGTATATATATTTGTCCCAGGTCACTGGGTGGGGGCTCGAGCCGGTTTGCATTGTGTTATTGGAATGGATCCCCTAGATATTGAACCCGGCCCTTGTTGCTGCCAACTCTGACGGGCAGAAGGGTTACAATTACATATACTTTCTTACGTGTGTTTTCACTGTTGTTTGATTAAATGCTTTCTAATGAATCAGTGGACTTTCCATTTCTAATTGGCCCTCTCCTCTGCCCTAAAGAAAGAGATGAATGTCTATTTTCCTCTGAAAACAAACCATCACAATATTGTGTGGTAAAACATTCCCCTTACACCTGTTTCTGCCTATGGTTCAATGCTGTACCAACAGCATCTATAATATGTATGGTATTCATTGACATAAAGCAGGTTAGACCTCAAAATATTATCCTGTAGGTCAGATCCTGCACTCTGATACAGTGTTCATGGCCAACAAAAAACTAAACAGAGTTCCTGAAGATCTTACTCCTGCAAAAATTTCAAAACACATCACTGACAGTTGCATGAGTAAAGGCATGCAAGATTCTGCCCCATAGCAAACCTTCATACATTTCTGAAAATCCAGCTCTTTTCAGTTCATTTATAAAGTAAGTTAACATTTAACTACATATATAAAACCAAGCAAGAATTTTACATGGCTACAATTCTATGCTGTGTACTTCACTAGAATTATGTCATAATACATTTAGTTATTGGTTGATTGTTTAGCTCTTGATAAATTGGTTACACTGCATCATAAGCTCTATCTTTCATTTCTGTGTGCAACCAACTCTTATTGAAATCAAATAGGGGAAATAATTGATATGTTTCAGCAAGCTCATAAAGGGTCTCATGTTTTATTTCTCACAAACGAGTTAATGGGAGAATTTTGGGGGAAGTTTAATGGGAGTTTTGCACACGTAAAGAATGCAGAATGTGTGGTTACAAAATATCCCTTATTCATTGTCTGGTTATACCGAAAGAAAGACAGGAGACACTTGATATGGTTTTAATTAGGCTGTAACTTTGTTATTAGATGTCTGGGACTACCCGTCAGATAAAGCGTACAGTACAGGTAACCCCATGTTCATTCATTAACTACCTGAGGGGTTTTCACCAGCCTCCCCTCTTTTTCCATCCAGGTCTCCCAGCCAACCCATTGCTGGGATGTTACATCCACCCTCCCTCGTAGGAGGGTGAAGGTGGGCTATAAGAAAGGGGGGTTGGCTCCCTGCCATACCATTCGTAGGAGCCCCAATTCCCCCCAACACACGTTCCATTCGTTTAATCAACACCTCCCTTTTAAGTCCTTTACCAAGCCATTTATCCAGTCACTGTATTCCTTCCCTATGGAGTAACTGCACTGGCCATCCACCACAAGACCAACAATTAGCTTGGCTGCCTCCTCCCCACACCCAGTTGGGTTCCAGACTTCTCCCAATACCCTGTTTTATATTGGCAAAAAACATGTTTGTACCCCAAGTCCAACAAGTGAACCCCACCTGCTCAAAAAAACTCTGTTGCCCTCTATGCAATGCCAAGGTCAGTGAGGGCACCAGTTGCCAGGTTGCAATCACACCATGTACCGCAGCACATGCTCCTCTGTAGTGAGCCATATCAGTAACCAGCTTTCCAGAGCCTGAAATCACAAGAAATCATTAAAACCGCCCCATAGTTCAGCCATGTGCCCACAGCCACTGATCTCTGCACCACTGACAACATTGTACACGGAGGCTCCATAGTGCTAGTGGCATCCACTTGGGTTCCTCGCTGGCTTTTGGTGCAAGCTCCCAACATCTGTCAAATTGAAAATGGAGACAAGGCATCTGCTATGCCATGATCTACCCCGGGCATGTGCTTGGAAGAAAAACAGATGTAAAGGCTTAAACATTGTAATGTTAATGCCCTCACTAACCTCATAACCCTGTGTGATCTGGAAGTTCAGTGACTGATAACCATGTACCACTGCCACATTGTTGCACCAGAAAAAACGTTGTGTTAGCCAACTCCAGGCCCCAAATAACCCATGCAATCAAAATTGGCAAAAAATCAAGGAAAGTCATATCACACACTACCCCATTTTGCATCCAGCTGGTGGGCCATTTCTGGGGATCAGGTTTTTCCTGCTCTGTGGCAGTCCACACCAGCACTGAGACTAACTGAGTCCAGTATGGTGTGTTTGATCATCAAAGGCAGCCCTCTAGACTGGTGGCTGGGGTGGCTACAGGGGAAGCAACCACACATGCATGTGAGCTGGTTGTATTTGCTGGTGGAACAGGCAGAAGGGATTTGATGCAGGTGATCAGGGCTGTTGCTTCTAAAGTTGTCTTCACAGCATATACATGGATATATTATCCCTGTTGCATAGGAAGGTGTTGACAGACAGTAAGCTGGGACACAGCTAGCAGAAGAGAGAGATGCCCAAGCAGTCAATGGTACCTAGAATGTGGGGAAACTGAGGCTGCCTTCCTTATATATGCAGGTGTTATAGCAGAGGCTTACTCAGAGAGCATCCCAGCCTTGTTTAAATATATGGTTATAATCAGGAGGACATAAAATATGTTCAGGTGCATGTCTTGGTTTAATTATGACAAGCAGTTTAGATTGAGGGCTGCAACACAAACTGAGATCCGGTGGGACATACCCCACCATACACTATGTTTGGAGTGGATGGTGCCATGGAGACCATGAGCCCACATGGATAATGGCCCAGTTCATTCTACAGCAAGCCTGGCAGGGTCAGAGTTACATGATGATATTTGTTGGGCATTTAATGACAGCGTTTTTTCTTACAGCATCTGTAAATTTAGGCAGGCTTGAGAAATATGATTAGGGCTGTGATTTTTTTTAGTACTGACATAGTGATGCTTGACTATGCCCTAGTGTAGATGAGCTTATACGGGCATAAGTGCTTTTGCTAATATAGCTTCTCTCTGTCGGGGAATTGGTGTAAGCTGTGCTGGCAGAGGCATTTTTCTGCAGATATAAGATGCATCTACAATAGGGGGGCTTATAGGTATAGCTATAGTTGTAGAGCTATGCCAGCAACATTTTTTAGTTCATACAAGACCTTGCCCATCTGCCATTAGCTTCCACCACTGGCTCTACTTATTGTAGGGATCTCTGAATAAAGAGACTGCCCTTATGTACTTTCTTAGAAGCTAGACTTCTAGCCAGGTTCAAGCAATCTTTTTCTTCTGAAAACTTAATGCTTTTGGCTTAATACATCTACCTCAGAAAACAGTCTGCAATGCTGAAGCATTCGGAGTGTTCAGGATGTCTCAGCATTGATTTACAGTATCCATTGATCAGAATGGTGGCGAGCTAAGCTCAGAAACGAGCCGTAATTTCTGAATAAGAAAAGTAGTCTGTTTGAAAGAGGCTGTATGCCCCTGAGCAGTTGTGTGAATGAAGGTGACACTCGAAGGTACAGTGAGGGAAATTTAAGATTATACATAAAAGCACATAAAGCCTCTCTCAATACAGAAAAGAAATTTTTACTGACTTCAATAAGTGTGAAGACCGGTTCTCTCTGGTGAATACCTTTATGGAACTCTTAATTTCTCAGATTGTTTGGAATAATAATCATCTATATTTGTGCAGGCTCTCTGATTAATACTTTCGGTTTGAAATGAATTGTCAGACAGCACTGTATTGCTGTCATTTTGGAAAATTAAAATTTGACTCATTCTCATAGCTTAAAAGAAACTGTACAAAATGAAATTGACATTTCAATGTAAGATATCATTTTATTCCCGTTTCTGTAGCCAGCTGTTTGAAACTTCTTACATTACTTTGTGTATGTGATTTAGCACACCTCAGACTTCTAGGCAAATTTAATAGCATTAAAATGTCATGGGAAAAGAAGGTCAAAGGTGGTGGCTGCTGTCAAAATGAGTGTGTTCCATATTAAGATTCTTATACATTAATCATTGTTTGATTCATGCTTTTCACTTGTTTTCTTGTAGCCAAAGAAACTCTTTCCTATCTTATTTTTAATATCAATTGTATTCAAAGACCGTGTAACTTGAGCCATTAATATCAGCAGAGACTGAAGGAAGAAATATTGTCCCCTTACAGAAGTCAGCAGAAGTTTTGACACTGACTTCAATGGGGTCAGGATTTCACCCAGTATGTTAAGCTAAAGAAATATCTGGTTATGGAATGAAAAGAGTGGCCAAAATGCACACAAAATGTGCTGAAGCAAAGTAACATGAGTATTACAATATTGCTCCTTGAATGATGCTGTTCAAGCCACATGTGGAGGCTGCACTGGATATGACTACTAAAAGCAAGATTCTAATGCTGTCCTTCACTGAAGACTTTCAACCATCTTTCAATGACATCAGATTTGCTCAGTTTGCAGCAACTGCCAGCCCTGCAAATTCACTCTGGCATCTTTAAACCAAGCTGAGTTTTCCCTGGCTTGCTCATTAGTAAACTTTGATGTAAATGAAATTATAAAAGGAGTGTAGTTATAAAGCAATTGAAAATACAAGGTTAAAATTACTACATAAAATAAAGGAAGATATTAAAATATTTAAGAATTCTCTTTCCACACATACTTTGATAAACATACTTATCAGTAGAGTACTTATTGGTCAAAAAAATGGGTCAACACTTTCATTAACATTTCCATGAAAAGGTCATCTATTCTTTTTCCATTGAAATTGTAAATGTCAACAAAAATCTCAGGATCATTTTTAATTTCAACACATTTTGACCAACTCTACAGTAAACTGAAAAATGAAATGATTCTTTTCTGGGGGGGTGGAGATCTGTGGAGGATCTACATTCAACTATTTTGGTCTACATTCAACTATTTTTTAAATTCAAATTTCTCCGGTAAACTTTGTTTACTGTACAGTAGTTGGAGCAATTTGGTTTACACCAGAGACAGATTTAGGGACTCATTCCACAACTTTGCTGTTAGGAGAACGTCTCCTAAAAGAGATGAAATTAGCTTCCTTATCTGAATGGTGAAAGATTGGGCTCAACTTGATTTCTCATGGTAGTACATTCTGCAGCCACTAGAGCCATTGAGAACACACTGGTGCTTTCACTAGCCATCATGAAAACACACTGGCATTATTTTCCCCTAGTGCTTTCAATAACTCTGATTTCGAGACTCACATAAATTCCACCAGGAAATTCCTTTCACCTGTGCTCTGTTTTCAGCATGTTGGAGAGATGGCCTTTGGCATGCCCCCTCTTTTTCACAGATTAGTACAATATATTCACAGCAGGAGGTACTGAAGAATGGAATTGTGTAAGGGTGATGCAATTTAGTGAAACTGCTCACACTCTGGAACCACTTAGTCGACGAGCCTTTGCTAAGGAAAACTAAGTCAGAATTTGGCTGACAATTCTATTACATGATGCACAAGCCAGGAAAAAAAAAGAGACCAACTCACTATCACGCTGGATAGAAAACAGACGTAAAAGGCAGCAACAACCTATATTTGACACTAAAAATGACACAACTCGAAATACACACAAGAAGCAGATCGGTTGAGTAAGCGGATATTTTTATACAGTCACTTTCCTGTATAATCACTTTTTTAAAGAAAGGTGTTTGTATTGCTGTAGAGTCTTATCTATCTGATCCAGAGACAATCTAGAGCAGAGGCATGCAGCCTGGCTGGGCGGGGGGGGGGGGGGGGGAGATGTTGAGGGAACTTTTTTTATTAGCGATCAGTGAGCTGTATGGCTGCAGGGGACTGAATGAATGCAGACAATGTGGAACCCACTGAAGGATGGTAAGGCACAGGACCACTATAGTTACAAAATGAGTGCTAGTGACAGTCAGCAAAGCTGCCACTACTCAACGGGCTGATGTAGCACAATCATTGTGCAGTGCGTGCTAGGAAAGCCCCTGCACAGTCCATGTGAGAGTTATGGTACTTATTGAGCAAGCCACAGTTAACAACCAGGACTCATGGGCATTGCCTAACATCCAGACCACAGAAATACAAATTGGTGTGCAACATCAACAAGCAGCTCCACATATTTAGTAGCCCCCAGCCCCTGTGAAAAGGAGCAAGGAAGGATGAATTGCTGAACACGTAGGAGCTGTAACAGGAACTAGGACGCCTGGAAACCACTATTGTGTATGCAGCCTTGAATCACATCACATGTACATACTTCCTATTCAAGTGTGTTTTCTCGTGCGTTACCTTCCCTCTGAGCCCCTAGAGGGAATAGTCCCATCCACTATGCCTAGCATTTAAAAACTGCTGCATAATTTGCAGTCAAGCATTTCTGTCCATGGAGTAGGTAATGTGCTGCATGACACTTCTCACTACAGCATCACTGAAAATGCCTTCTGCCCAACTCTCCAGCTCATAATGAGGAGCTACAAGTCTCCGTCCTCCCTTGACATCTCAATAACTGCCTCTTTCGGAAAAGCAGTAATGTGTGAGATTTGAAGACAACAGCCAGGCAAAAGAAGTTACAGCTTTTGAGACCTTAAGATTTTAGAAAAAAGTTAACTAACAAATCTGTTGGAACTTGGAGTCAGGGAGAAGGAAGAGTTACTTTACAGGACTGAACTGAGCCTTCCTTCCTGCTCCCCTGCCCCCCCCCCCCAAAAAAAATAGTTCAAGAGTGTGATTGAAATCTTAATTTAGGTTTGTTTTGCCCCTATGATGAGTTTCCTCATTGCGATCGCTCTCTCTAATCCCCCTTTCCTCTTCCTCCATAGACTTTGTCCCTTTGGTCTTCTACTTCTCTCTATAGCGTGTGTACACTCACTCCAATAGAATGTGATATTTTGTTAATTTGCAGACAAAGTGAGGTCCTTAGCTGGTGTAAATCAATTTAGCTCCCATTAAAGTCAATGGAGGTATATGGCAATTTACAGCAGCTGAACCTCTAGACTCTAGTTTCTGCGCCAACAATTCAGAGCTTGCAACGTTTTGTAATTCCACTGATTCTGCAGCTACTGCTAACACATGCAGTGCAGCTGGAGACAAATGTTGGATGCGGGAAGAGAAACACGAGGGGGAAGACCTTTGAATCTCTCCCTGCTTAAGCAGGGAATAGCAGGAGTCTCCAGACGCCTCTGCATGTAAGAACTATTCATGCAGGAGTCACTGGAGGAATCTGAAATCGTTACTCATTTGTAGTGAAACTAATTTGAGTCTCATTTTCAAGTCATTTTAAAGTATCTCACTCAGGCAGCATGGAACTTGAGACATTTAAACCTTCACCCCTATTTTTCCAATATCACTCATTTTAAAATTGTCACAGCTTGGCATCACTTAAAGAAAAAAAATGCATCTATGCTTGTTAAGCAAATGCATGTAAAATTTTTTGTCTCCATTTATTATAATGTACAATAAAGCTAATTAATGAGTCACAAGGGAATGAGCTATGATTTCAGTAGGAGTCATAATAAAGAGAGAGTGGAATACAATTCTGAATACGTCCATTGGCCCGCGCCGCTTCCCGCAGCCCCAATTGGCCTGGAGCGGCGAACCGTGGCCAGTGGGAGCCGCAATAAGCCAACCTGCAGACGTGGCAGGTAAACAAACTGGTCCGGCCCGCCAGGGGCTTTCCCTGAACAAGTGGTGGTCCAGCTTTGAGAACCACTGATCTAGATCGCTTGGTAAGCTGGGCGTAAACAAATATATAAATGTATGAACAAAGAATATAGGCAATACTTATAGGAGAAGGGACTTTATCCTGGGAAACAATGACTCTGGGAGCTGGTTCTGCCATGGAAGGTCAGATAGTAGGTTGCTTTGGGGGTACGACTAGAGACAGTTAACAGCTAATCTGGCAGGGGAATAGCAATAGCTGCAGCAGTAAGACAGGTGGCCATGGCTGAAGTTTTACAGACAAATAGTTTATTCCTCCTGTGGCTATATGGTGACTCTAATCCTTCTTTTCTTTTGTTTTTGTTTCTTTTCCCAGAAATTAAGCAAAACGTTTTGTTCAACCCAAAACGCATGCGAAAGTTTTGCAGCCACTCGATATCGTCCCAGACCTGCAACACTATGCGGTCCCACCAGTCTGTGCTTGTTTCCCAGGCCCAGAATCGGCGTTCCACTGCATGAAGCTGCCCCATTAGCACCATGATGCCCACATTGCCAGGACCCACGCTTTGAGGAAGTCTGCGTCCATGTCCTCATCACTCTCGTCACGCGCTGACGTCGCCTACTCGCCCGGTTTCGCTTTGCCAGGTTCTGGTGCTGCATATACTGCTGGATAATGCGTGTGGTGTTTAATGTGCTCCTAATTGCCAAAGTGATCTGAGCGGGCTCCATGCTTACTGTGGTATTGTGTCTGCACAGAAAAAAGGCGCGGAATGATTGTCTGCCATTGCCCTGAGAGAGGGAGGGGCGACTGATGACATGGCTTACAGGATTGGCTTACAGGGAATTAAAATCAACAAAGGGGGTGGCTTTGCAAGAAACGGAATGGCCCCCTCAAGGATAGAACTCAAAACTGGGTTTAGCAACCATACTAACCTTCACTGCCCACTTGTTAGAATTTTCTCTGTGCTTTCTCCCATGCTGCCCCTTGCATTTTGGAGTTGTTCTCTATAAACCTCCACAAAGCCACCTCATCTTCCCTCAAACTGCTCCTTAAAAATCTCCTTTGCTGTAAAGCCTACAAAAACAAACAAATTAACAAACAAACAAATGTTGAAAGGTTCAGGCAGCTGGTGAGTTGCGACTGCTGATGATCATGCTGACCAATATTGTCTCCTTGTTTCCTTGTGCTTTTCCAGCGGCCTGCCTGTATCCATATCTGTGGTACTTAGCTAGTCCCTGGCCCATAGAGCAATCTTTTGTTCGGTGTTTCTCCAGTGCCTGGGACCATAGGAGTCCTCATCCATAAAGGGGAACCCCTAGACACTACTGCAATACATGTATGTAATAACAATCATGCATTTATATCCCAGCTGTCCCCATGCTTTCCAGTATTGACAACAGGAGTGCAATGTGAGGATCTGGAAGAAGATTAAGGGTCAGTGAAAATGGTATTATATTACCATACTACCCTGTATAAACATTGAAACAGCAATCTTTTATTGAAACAAAGACAAGGAACAAGAGTAGCATGAGTGGAAGAAAGGCCACTACCCACATTGTCCTACCCCAGGTCTCCTACTGGTGGGGAGTAAGGCATAATGAATACAAAGCACTATTGTCCCTTACCTATCCTTTTAAAAATGTTTTGTGGATAACCCCCCAATAACCAATGAGTAAGTTATCTCATACAGGAGTTTTTCTCAGGGTAGCTTCTCAGATAAGAAACATGACACTAGATCTATATTGGCTAGTGGTTGGTGTAAAATACACCCCATGTAGGAGAAGTGAGCATTTCCCCCTCTCATTCTATTCCTCCTGTGATATTGAGGCCCACTGATGCCCACTGCCAAAGTGTTCACTCTTTCTTACAAGCAACTAATTTCAGACCTGGCAAACTCACCATACATAATACATCACTTTCATGGTATTTATTCATAAAAGGTAGCATGTGAGGTCTTTACTGAAAGTTTGTAACTTATCAATATTTATAATCATGGTGGTGTGTGTGTATGGGTAATATTAAAGGGATAATGCAACTACACTGAAAATTATGCCTGACAATGGAAATCATGAGTTTCAGTGATGGCCCATTCAAGCAGGAGAGAGTTGCCACCCATCCCTGGTGAGCCAGTGATTCAGTGCAAGGCTCAATTGTCCACTCTTCCCCATCTCTGAGCAGTCAATGAATATCATGAAAGACAACTGCAAATAATCAAAACCCTCTTGGAGGTAAAAAGGGAACATAACAGACCAGGGCTATCCCTCTCTGTGAAAAAAGACAAAAAGCCTGATTCAGTATATCACAGAGTAGAGAAAGACACACTGCATCTGTTCAGTGAGGAGACATCTTGTTGAGCAGGGTTGCCTCAGGAAAGATTGGATCCTGGTTCCTAGGGAAGCCAGCCAGGTCTGCAACAGACTGAACTTTGGCCAGCAAAACCTACTTTATTAGACAGGAAAGGCAACTCTTAATAAGTGTAGGCCCTAGTTTGTGTTTTATGATTTTGTTTTATATTGTAACCATTTGTTTCCACCACTCTCTTGTTTCTAGTGGAGTCACTATTCTTTCTTAAATATACTCTCTTGTTTTATTGTAAGTAATCACAAATGCTGTGTGTTATACAGGAGCAGTGGTTTAAGGAAAAACTCATAAACTGGAGTACACCTGTTCCTTGGGAGCAGAGATCTGGGATTTCTGTGAGTAGCCAGTGTACACCTCAAGGGGACTTGGGGACTATAGTGAACCTATTAACCCGCAGGGTAAAGACAGGACTGACATAGTCCAGAGGAGAGTGCTTGAATGGCTAACAGGCTTGTGGTGTTAGGGAGCGAACACCCAGGGCAAGGCTACCTCTTGAGAGACATGGGGTAACAAGATGACTCACAGTTCTAGGTACTCCAATAATCATCCGCCCTGCCTCCCACACACCTTCCATTTGCAGATACTCACATGAGGATCGGGGGGCAGGAGGTAATAGGGGGACGGGGAGTGGTTGGTCTTTTTTCTATCCAGGATGAACAGTAAGGTTAAGAATTGCTACAATGGCAGTAAAGTCCCAAATGTTTAAAAGGAAGCAGCAGCCTCTGAAGTTGTACATTAAGACCTATAATTTTCAACTTCTGGGGCAGATTACCAGCTGGTGTAAATCAGCGTAGCTTGAAAGATTTAAATGGAGCTATGTCAGCTAAGGACCTGTCCCATACTGTGTTCTTCCCCAGCCATAACAGGAAAACTCTGATGAAGAAAACAGAAGGTTGGTCAGGGCCAAATTTTGCCCTTAGTCACACCCGCTGACTTCAACGAAGTCTCATGGATGAACTTCAACTGAGCAAAGAACACAGCATTTATTGCTTTAAGTTCTCTGGCAAATTTGGGAACATCAGCAGTCCTAAGCAATGAAGATTATCAAAGGGAATGCAAATAAGAACAATACTGCATCATCAGAGCTTTAGGGATTAAGTTAAAGTAATTAGTCTTCAACTAATGGTAAATATAGTATACGGTTTAATTAAATCAAACACAAGATCTGAAGTCTTAATAAGAGGAAGATCAAGGCCTCACAGTTTTAAAACTCTGAGAGAAGAATAAAGTGTAGGTGGACATTGGTTAGAATCTTGAAAAGCACAAGAGACGTACATAACTATTTTTTTAACATCAACAAAACATCAATATGCCATTATGTAGCATTAGCTACACAATTTACTGTCCACCCCTTCTCCTGAGTTCCCCAAAAACACACTAACCCCTCAGAAATTTCACATGCTACATCTTACTCCAGGGTAGAAATTTTCTTCAGGGAAAAAAGTATATCAGAAAAGGGGTATAAAGTTAAGGCAATTTCTACACATTCCCAGCTGTTTTCTTGAACATTTTTTGTGGCCCACCAGGTCTCCAAACTTGCTTGGTCTCCAAACCCCATGTTTGATTTGTTAGCCTCGCTAAGAATGGGGTGAATTATAAAGATATAAAATAAAGTGCTTATAATATAACTTTCATTAGGAAAGCAGGGTTCATATAACCTTCATACTTACATTAACTTGCAGGTTGGAGGTTATAACTAGTTTATAAATAGAGGTCACAGGAAAGCTATGGTGGGGGAAAAGGAAGTTTTTTCAAGTGTCAAGCAAATGGGAGATGAACTTGTTACATTATATTGCCTAAGAGACTTAGTAAATAAAGGAATATTTGCCATTTTATTATCCTTTTACTTGGTGTTTTGTTTTGTTCCCTTTTAATAGCAGGCTGAAGGAAGTCCCAATCATAACTCCCCGTACACTGGACCAGAGCAGGGAAATGCTCTGTTCAGGGATTTATGTTTTTTAAAATGGCAGCATGCATTATTTTGTTCCCCCCAGGCTTCTGTGCCATTGCTCTGATCTGCAGCTGCCATCTTGGTCACACTCACAGGTCTATTTTAATTTGAGTACAAAGCATTGTTCAAATTATGTCTTAAGGTTTAGAAATATAAATTTGACCAGCTACTGACTGCAAGCAAGGGAATCTAAACCCTCTTCATTAACTACTACTCCATCACTAATCTATGCCACCGCCCAACTTTAACATTGCCCCTTAAACTTTGCAAAATGTATGCAAGATTAAAACTCTATTCTAAAATCCCTTTTCGTATCAAGGGATCCATATCCAATATGCTAAAACAGTAACATGTACTACAACAGTACTCAATACATACTTTTTTTGCTATACCCTTACATAAATGTATTGCTACATAAAGTACAAACAGGCAAAGTGTACATATACCTCACATAAGTGTGCAACACCGTAACATTGCACACATCACAACACTAATTGATCAGTCATTCTTAATTATATTCCAAATCCATTAAACTGCAAAAGTGTATAGAACTTTGTCATAGTTTACTGTATCCTGTGATTATATTCCTTTTAAAATGTTTACTGTCCATTTAGGGACAGAACCTGTAACCAGATCTTCACAGAATGCCACTGAAGTCAGTAAGTCTTTGGGTACATGCAGAATCACTTGCAGGATCAGGACCTTAATAAATGTGCAAATCCAACAGTGTTTGTAAGTACGTGTTTATACACACACACACACACACAATATCTTACACAATCTGTTTCCACTGAAGAAGAAAACAATAATGCAATGTTAAAGTTGATTGGGTGGTGTTAGATGGGTAACTTTGCACGAGGAAGGATCTGTTACTCAGGGAACTGGGTGGATCCCTTACTTATGTATTTCCAGACAGAAATTCTAACATCTAGATTTTTAAATTTAGACTTTTTCCTTAGGAAACTGTACAATTTTGGAGATATCAGTCAAAGTCCAGTGAAGAACACTTTCAACCTAAATTCCAAAGAGTGTTTCTTTATGGTTTGTGAATAGATTTTAAAAAGCATATTGACCATCCAGAATATATGGCAGCCAGTGAAACATTACTCTTGCAAAATGCTTAGGCCCTTCTTGAGTTGCCCTACTTTTATGCACAATAATACATTAAATTTGCAGATACATCACATTCGGAGCTAAGTACCATGCCACAATACATAGACCCCAGACAAAACAAGCAGTGAGGATGCTCTGATTGTGTTCATGTGATTATTGCTGCTTGGAAAAACTATTTTGGTATTCAATCTTTCGGCCGCACTTAGAAGTACACAGCCTCCCCTCTCTAGACCTCTTAAATCCATCTCTCTCTAAATACCTTATTCTGAAGGGAACCAATACTGAATTCAAGGCCAACCAGAATGCAAGTTTTATAGAAAAATTCTCCAAATTATCACTCCTCCTCAGACTTCTTATAACTTACAAGGAAGTGATATTCATTATATGGATTGCTTTCCATGCAGTAATTCAAAGAAATATTTGAATAATTCAATCCACAGAAAATTCAAAAGCCTCACTCTGGCACAGATATAGTACAATTTTGCTTGCTTTTAAAGCATATTTCTCATTTCATGCAATTCTACCGATAAAGCAGAAAAAGAGCCTTTATTTTATCAGCGTGGTATCTATAGCATCTGAATTACTGGGATAAGCATCTAGGCACAGTTTGTCATTTTCATTAGTAAGAGGAGATAGTTCTCTGTGTAGCAAACAGATTAGCATGATGATGAATAGTCAAAAGAGGTACCATGTAGTGGAATGATGTGGACAATATATCAGTGATCAAAAATACTTCTTTTCTCATTTGACCCTTTGCATTATTAAACAAACATTTTCTGGCAGACTATATCTGATCTCCATTTTTACTTCCATAGCCATTAATGGCCTGATGTAGACAAGATATGCGGATGACGTACCAAATCATCATCGTGATGAAGATTTAAATCAGAGTAACTCTTTTAATCAGCTGAAAAGCAAGGTTTGTGAGTTGCATAAAAGTAACTCAGAAAAAAAACTGTTCCATAGGTTCATTTTATGTTCAAGTGAAACAAAAACGTTCAAAGGCAGTACTGAACAGTAAAAAAGGCATGAAAAATGGTTTCAATTTTACTGAAACAGACATTTGAACATCTCTAGGTCAAGCGTGGCTTATATTAGCTGTACCTGACAAGCTACTTTTGCTGGAGCTAACTTTGCATGCATAATTAATTATTCAGGGCATTTTTTTCCCTTCAGAATTTTACTTAGATGCTAAAAGGGAGAATTTATTCATGTGTCCTGGTTCACATCCGGGGAATTTACTGTAAAACTGAGATTACATTAACTAACTACAAATCCTATAAATCTCCATGACTC
Organism: Caretta caretta; assembly: GCF_965140235.1. Taxonomy (NCBI): domain Eukaryota; kingdom Metazoa; phylum Chordata; order Testudines; family Cheloniidae; genus Caretta; species Caretta caretta. The sequence goes on from NC_134207.1 coordinate 126,070,128, forward strand.
CCACTAACATGCTCTGATTTTGAAATGTTTGATTTTACTCTTTCTTGAGGGGGGAGGGGGACTTTAAATCTTGAAGAAGGGCTGTTTGTTCTTTGCACCATGGCTGTCAGATTGGCAGGGAAGCTGAGATACACTGGATCCACCTAAGGACCCTGGAGAAGAGGTCTGCTTGGAATGGCTCAGTTTAGGGGAACTCTTGAAAAAGTTGTACATTAAAATTCCTGTTGGTGAATGTGTGAATTCAGAAGTGTGTATAAGGTTTCCTTATATCTATCTATGACAATTCTTCCTCCATCCTGTTTTCTAGTGTCTAGAAATATTCATATTCTTGTCAGATTAAAATGTTATTCATCTACAATCAAAGCCTTTGAGACCTTCAGGCATCAGACCTGAGGTAACATCTACTGGTGAGAGCAGGAGGGGATACTTTTGTAGTAATGACCATTACTGTCAGCTTTGATGAGGTAGTGCACATGGCACTAGTTTTAATGTTAATTTGTCTCTCTTGTGATTTTTCCCTGGATCATCTTCTTTCCTGGGGCAAACAGTAATAGCAAATGTACTCTGTAGATATATACTGAGAGCTGGAAACTTTCTGTTCACTGCAGGCTATACTAGGAATTAACCAGCTCTCTGAGAGTCCGTATCCTTAAACTGTTGTTCATTTTCTCACTGAAAAGAATGGCTTAATTAAAAATCCAGTTCAGAATATTTGTGTAAATGAATGCAGCTTTACTAGACAGCAGAAAGTCGGCATATTTTGGCCTTGATTTAAAAAACAAGCAAACTAAAAATCGCGTGCAAAAGCCCTCCGTAGTTTGATCTGATTACTCAGGCAGCCATAGACAATATATACAGTACAGTATTTGCAAGAGGAAACACTCCACTTGAATAACCAAAGAACAGAACCTTATGCTGAATGATCTCTGCATTAGTTTACCAATATTTTCCCTCATTTATATAGGACTGAAGACCAGAACCAACTACAATAAGAGATGATGCTGTATAAAGACAGCTCTGTCAGCATTTCATGCTTGAGTTTATCTTTCAAAGAGCTGTTGGAGCCCCTTCAGTTCATTTTCCCCCCTCAAATGACTGCCAACACTACTGAGAAGATGCTGAATATAAATCAGAATGTTTTAATGTTTAAACTCTCCTTAAACTGCAAAATCAATTAAACATAGTAGTGGACAGTGTAAAGCATCACATAAATGCAAGCTCTAAAAGGTTTGCACAAGGAAGATACCTGGAATATTTTCAATAAACTCACATGCTAAATGAAAAGGAGTACTTGTGGCACCTTAGAGACTAACCAATTTATTTGAGCATTGGTTAGTCTCTAAGGTGCCACAAGTACTCCTTTTCTTTTTGCGAATACAGACTAACATGGCTGTTACTCTGAAACCTGTCACATGCTAAATGTTTTGCTTACATATAGAGAAAATAGAATGGAGGAGGGGAAGAATTTCCTAAATTTATTCTTAAACCAGAAGATACATTTTTGATCTGAATTCAAATCAAACTTCTCTGCTCATCTGAAACAACTTTTATTTTATCTTAGCACCATGAATGATAAGTACCAGGGCCAAATTTTGCCACTGTTACATGAAAACAAACTCAGTTCAGTTTCTGTCTTATGGCTGAATTTGGACTTATGATCACAAGTTTAAACCCTGTGGAAGGCCAAAGTAAACAGGTTTTGTGGGTGGGGTGCAGGCGGGTGGGGGGGTGTTTACCAGAATGGAATCCTGCACCAACATAGATATCCTGGGCTCATTGTTGCCTCTCTCTTACCCTATATCTTCTCCATCTCCAAATTCTTTCCCTCTCCATGCCATGAAAAGATGCCACAGATTACAGAGCATAGAACACATGTAGCTATGGCAATTTGAGTCTGGCCTACATTACACTCAGCATCAAGTATTTATCCACAGTAGAAGAGTTTCAATGGGAGGGAGAAAAGACTGGGCCAGAAGGAGAGAGAATGAATGCCTCTGTATCCTGTTTCAGAGTAGCGGTCGTGTTAGTCTGTATCCGTAAAAAGGAAAGGAGTACTTGTGGCACTTTAGAGACTAACAAATGTATTAGAACATAAGCTTTTGTGAGCTACAGCTCACTTCATGGGATGCATACAGTGGAAAATACACTGGGGAGATTTATATACACAGAGAACATGAAACAATGGGTGTTACCATACACACTGTAATAAGAGTGATCAAGAAAGGTGAGCTATTACCAGCAGGAGAGCGGGGGCAGGGGGGCAACCTTTTGTAGTGATAATCAAGGTGGGCCATTTCCAGCACTTTACAAGAACAGTAGGAGGGGAAATAAACAAGGGGAAATAGTTTTACTTTGTGTAATGACCCATCCACTCCCAGTCTTTATTCAAGCCTAAGTTAATTGTATCCAGTTTGCAAGTTAATTCCAATTCAGTAGTCTCTCCTTGGAGTCTGTTTCTGAAGTTTTTTTGTTGAAGAATTGCCACTTTTAGGTCTGTAATCGAGTGACCAAAGAGACTGAAGTGTTCTCCGACTTTTTAAATGTTTTTGATTATCACTACAAAAGGTGCCCCCCCCACCGCTCCCCTGCTGGTAATAGCTCACCTTTCTTGATCATTCTTGTTATAGTCTGTATGGTAACACCCATTGTTTCATGTTCTCTGTGTATCTAAATCTCCCCACTGTATTTTCCACTGTATGCATCCCATGAAGTGAGCTGTAGCTCAAGAAAGCTTGTGCTCTAATAAATTTGTTAGTCTCTAAGGTGCCACAAGTACTCCTTTTCTTTTTTTCTGTATCCTGTGTCCCACAACCCAGGTGAGTGCTTTAACCACTGGACTAAAATTTATAAAGCGGGTACCTCCTCCAGATTTTGAATTGGATTCAATCAGGTAAGCAGTCTCTACCGGATTGGATCCCAGACACGAGTTGGGTGAGCAAACACCTATCTTTCCCAGTTCATCAGTCACTCTGGGGCTTGGGCATGAGAGATTCATCCAGGTGCCCAGAGGGAGGCAGCACTGTTCATGCTCAGAGGCAGAAACTTAGATGCCCAAGGAACTTTTACCCTGAAAACTTAGGCACCAAGTGAGTTTAGGTGCCTACAGCAGGAGTTTGGTGATTACAGTAGAGCTTACAACTGGAATTTAGATGCCTAAACCCCAGGTGCTTCAGTAACTGTGTGTTTTACTCTTCCCCCACACATGCATCAAAACTGTACCAGCTGAGATACATTTAGGTCTTTCTGCATCTTCAAGATGGGAATTTACTCCATTAATTCATTTACATAAGTCCCATAAAAGAGGCACATTCAAAGTTATATTTTGTGATAGTAAAGGATGACACTAATGGAATAACAGTGAACAAATCTCCTCTGACATATCATATCAAACTCCATAAAACCCTGGTATACACATGCACAAATATGATATGGATGTTGCAGAACTTTTTTAAAGATAGTAGTAAAGCAAATTCTAATATGATAAATTACCAGCACTGTACTAACCTGACATGAAATATTATATATATGATACAATAAAAACAGCTAACAAGATAGAAAGTTGCCAGAACAGGGCAATGAAACTCCTAGGAAAAAAGAAAAAGGTTATAACTGTCTGGTACTTAACATAACTCTGCATTCACAGGAAAAAAGAAGAAAGATATTACTGCAGAAACCAGTCTGCTGTTATTGCCACTTTGTCTGATTGTATTGCTTCTCCAAATAGCTTTACTGCTAAAGTGAAACAGTAGCTTTCAATTTTTACATCTTATCCTGCATAACATGTATTGCAATTTGTAAACAACTTTTTATTAATATCCTTTATGCAAAAGGATAAACTGTGTTAGACAATTTGAATCATATTGTGACTAGTGCAGAAGAATGTGTTTCAATAAACAGCTCTGCTTACTTGGGATGGGCACCCTCTTGAAGTGTGAGGTTTAGTAAGCCTCTCAAACTATTGGTGTGCTGCAAAACTAGCTGTATGTAATAAACGTCTTTGCCCCTGTGAACCCATGCTTGAATTTAAGAACAAAAAGGTGCTTCTTTTCATTAAAAGGGAGGGTGTTCTATTTATTAGTGGAAAACTGTAGATATTCTACATACAGCATATGTATTGTGGTTGAGATTCTCAGCATGAACTGGGGGATTAAACCCCACAACTCCTATTAATTTATTTCAATGGGATTTTTTTCATTAGAATATCTTATCCCCCGTCCCACGCCTTCCACCAGTTTCTCTGCACTTTTTCCCCATTTTGTTCCTCTCCCTAGCTATTTGCTGCAATCTCCAGTCTCTGTATGGAAAGTGGTGTTAAACTTAGTCAAACTTTAGAACCTACAGGTATTATTCGGTTGGTTCAAAAACAGGCAAAATGAGTTTGCCCTTCCTACTATTTAGAGCAGCATATATCCCATTACACTGCCGGCAGTAGTGACTATTATGATTAAGGATGCAAATCAGATGCCATTGTAACTCCTCCTTTTCACACTGTAATTTCACATACTTGACCTCTGGCTGAGGGTAGCTTTTAAAAAATGTCTGCATCTCCTTACTTCTGAATACATTTCTCCATCTTGATGATATATTAGCACACTTTTAAAAAAATATTTACATTTCTTTAAGTACACAGACTTAGATGTGTAGTTATAGAAACTGTTTTTCCTGCAATTCAGAACATATTGTATCACGATAAATAACACTACTGAAAGAAAAGTATACGTAATATTTAACAATGACATCATGAAAGGAATTAATTTTGATTTATTTCAAGAATGTTTCATAAGCAACCCTAAATTAGTTTCAGTGCTGAACATCAAATACAGTGGTATTGCAGTTATTGTTATGGAGAGAAAAAAGATTGATCATGTTAAACACTACAATTGTCAGAGGGATGCTACAAAAGTAATGATCAACTCCGCATGGAGTAATTTACATGCCTTCACTATTTACATTTTCAAAGCCCTTGCTTTAATGTTTGTTGGCTCCCTTTTCCCTCAATTGTGCCTTTAATTCCCCTAAGGTGTGCAGCAGAGAATGGGGAATTTAAGCACATAAATAGATTTCGGGTTTGAAGTTACACAATATGGAATTTGCATAATCCGAAACTGCAAATAGATTGAGTTTACATAGCACGTGTACTTTAGATGTCCTTTGAGTGAGAATCACTTTAATTATATTTTGCATGTTTTCCTTCTGGTTATTGTCTGCCATCACATTGAAATGTGTCTTAATTAAGCACATTGTCTACATAGAGCAGGAAGCTAGAAGCCTAAGAACTCCATACTAGAAAATATATAGTGTTTCCAAGCAATTTTGTATGTAATCCTGGTTATATCAGCAAACTTGCATTTCTCAAACATCTCACACAATGTTGCACTGGGATAACCAACATTTTTTGACTGACATGGATGTTTTTATAGTAAATTGGCAGTGTCCCAGCATCTGTTCCCTTGAAGGGCAAGTGCTCCTAAGAATAGTGTAAATTACTAACTACAGACAGAAAGCCAAAGACAATGTCAAAAAAAAAAAAAAAGAAAAAGAAAAAGAAAATAAAATAAAAATAAAAAAATAAAAAAAAAAACAGGCCCTTTTGGTGGATAAAATAATCCTCTCTCAGCTCCTGCTCAGTGTTCCACCAAAGGTGTGCTCTTATGAATGGAGGCAAGTAATGTTCTCAGTGACTCTTACTTCTGATTTCACATCAGTATCTCAGTGCTGATGATAATCCCTCAGGATATTTTTTGGAAAGATGGGAAATGTTTACCTGCAGCACTAGAATACACAACATTATTTTTAACCTTACAGATTTTTTACAATTTGACCTCAGACATTATTTTTGGAACACATCCAATGGCTGTGGAACACATCCATTCATCATTTTTGGAACACATCCATTCAAGAACTTTTTTTCCTTACATTTATGGAAATAACAAAGAAAAGTACAGTCAACACTTCCCTTAGCGATAGAGAACCTCACTGCAGTCAGATTCAAGGATCTGGATTTTAGGAGCCTTACTTCAGAGGAGTTAATCCTGATTTACACTCAGTGTGAGCTGGTTGAGCCCTTAATTGATCTGAATGAGTCTGGTACAATAATATGTGATTTGCAATCCCTATACATGTAACTTTTTATTATATTTTATTTTGTTTTATCAATTTCCATTGAATTTCTATAATTGTATGCTATATATTACATTGTATTATTTTATTGTGACAAGAGTAGGTCAAAATTTTTCAACATTTCAATTACATTTTTCATTTAATTTTGTGGAAGAAAGGGTAAAAGATGGTGAGACTTTCATGACTTTTTCTCCTGCTTTTCAATCTTTTCTAGTTGTACAGTACCTAGAAGGCTAGGGGAAACATAAGAGGACTGCTCTACCCATAAAACTAGAATTTGTATACATATTTTTTTTTAAAAAAGTGTTTGACCATACAGCTTCAAAGAAATCCTGAAATTGGACTCACTGGTCCTCCAACCTAGAACTTTAAGGGAGAAATCTTGACGTTAACAGTCATTTTGCCACTGACTTCAATGAAGTCAGGATATCGCCTAACTTCTGAAATGAAATGTAATTATGGTCTTTAAAAAGCTGCCCTTCTCTCAACAAGAGTAGCAGTGTGGTCCAGTAGAAAGGAGTTTAGGCTTCCAGGAGATTTGACTACTCCTCCAATCTCTCCCGTTGACTTGCTCTGTGAGCATCAGCAAGTCATCTCCTGTGTCTCAATTTCTCCATCTGTACAACAGGGATAGTTATACTGACCCATTTTTGCAAAGTAATTTGAGATTTCTGGGTTAGAAATTCTGTATAAGAGCTAGGGGTTACAATCAATTAGAGTTGGATAAAATTTTTCTAACAACATTTTTCTGTTGAAAAAAGAGGATTCCACAAAATCGTTCTGTGGGAATTTATAGGCCTCCAAAATTTTTAAATGGAAATTTAAATATTTTGCTTTGATAACATCAAAACTGTTTCTAGTTTCTATCATTGTATACAAGCCAAAACTAAATGTTCCAAATATTTGGCTTTGTGAATATTCCAAGACTTTAGTCACAATTTGGGATTAAATGAAATGTTGAAATCCCAGAATTTCCCACAGGACAAGGATTGCATTTCTGACTAGCTTTATTATCGTATCTCTGCAACAAATGCAGTTGCATGGGTATTCCTCTTGTTTTCTTCACACATAATGGTCAAAACTTGTGTCCGCTGAAGCCAGTTTTGAAACTTCCACTGACTTCAGAGAAAAGATTGATCATTGTGCAGTTTGCCAACTATGTGGCAATCCTTGCACATCTTGTGAAAAGTTATAAGGCAAGTTCTGGTCAAAGAGTATCCCCCACCATTGCTAGACAAGATATAAGCTTTATGTTGGGTAGACTTCATGGAGGTCTACATAGGCATTTGGGCTTTCACTGGGAATTACTGGAGTGGAAAGATTTCAGAGTAACAGCCGTGTTAGTCTGTATTCGCAAAAAGAAAAGGAGTACTTGTGGCACCTTAGAGACTAACCAATTTATTTGAGCATGAGCTTTCATGAGCTACAGCTCACTTCATCGGATGCATACCGTGGAATGCATCCGATGAAGTGAGCTGTAGCTCACGAAAGCTCATGCTCAAATAAATTGGTTAGTCTCTAAGGTGCCACAAGTACTCCTTTTCTTTTTGGAGTGGAAAGAGTGTTCTGTCCACTCCTTCCTGCAATAAATGAAGCTTGTACCCAACTTTGGTATTCTCTATGCGTGGACAAGTACCAATATCTGTTTGCAGAAGAGGAAGATAAGCATTTTGCATTAACAGTGCTTCTCCCTTTTTTTCCATTAATAGAATTAACCATTTTTCCTCTCCAATAATATTTCATTAAATCACACAGAACACAAAATGACCTTTTGATCTGGGAGTTCAGACACTGGAGTCAATGGTTCTCTCTAATCCTTTAGCCTTGTGTCAAACATTTAATACAACTGCATCTTCAGAAAATAAGTTTGTTTCCCTTGTGACTTCTCCACCCAACCTATGAATTTCAAAGAAAAGTTTCTCTTTGTGAATTTAGTTGTCAGAAATAGGTCAGAGTGACTTCCAGAAGGCTTAGCTTTAAGAAATCACTTTTCCTTTAGGAGATACAAATCTTAATGAAGAGAGCCAAAAATGTCTTACTCTTTAGAAAAGGTTTATTACTGATTTATCAGTTCATTATCCTCCTAATTTCTCCATTTATAAATCTGGAAAATCTGATTAACTCTTGGACTATCCTTGTGTCACTGTCTACTGTATGTTGCATTAAATCCACTGAGGACTTACTAAGATCATTTGCCTGACTCTGCTGAATCCTATAGATATTCTATATGCCCTATGGGAAAAGGGACTTTGTAGTATAGGATCAATGCAAGAAAAACGAGAACTATTTTATAATAAAACAGAAAATTATCTTCACTTGAAATAATAACCATGATCTATTCCCTACAACCCGCTGTAAATTAGCATTGATGTCCATGTAATATATATAATGTTACCCAAACTGTCAAGAGCTGTTTGTTCCTCTGATTTCATTTCTTGTCTGACCACTTCCCTGAGTGTTACCCTTTAAGCAGATACAGAGGCGAATCTAAAGAGAGACCTGCAAGAAGTGGGTTGAAATCATAAGATTTTTTTTTTAAACTAAAACCCATATTCTCCACACACACACACACACACACAAACACAGACACTAAACACCTTTTAGGTATTCCTTAATGTAATTTCCCCCCCCCCTTTTATTGGAAGTACATATTTCAATCTTGTCTTCATTTTGTGGTTACTAATAAAAAAACCCAACAAATTATTCAGTGATCTCAATGGACTGGCTGCAAACATTTTATATCACAAGATTCAAAACCAATATACACTTTAAAATGTATCTATAATCACACTTTGCTCTTAATCATTCCAAAGCAGATGTTAAAGGAGAGAGGATTCCCCCTCTCCCCAATTGGATTTGTTGGAATTAAATTGAAAAACTGCAACCAGACTGGAAATTGGAAGTAATTATGACATTTTTTTTCCAGTGGATTCCAATGTGTTTTACTTACTATATATTATGTTTTACAAAAACTGCAGACTTTTTTTAAAATATTTTAAATAAAAAGGTGCTTCTTTGATAGGAGTGTATTGTTTCTGTTCTAAAGCATACAAGTCCAAGGTGCACTGCTGACAGATAAGAGACCTCTTCACAAATCCACACACCCAGGTCATGACTTTAAGCCACTGATCACATTGTCGGAGGGCTCTGAGGGGACTAAGCAGTAATGAAAGTCCCTACACACGGACAGATTTCAGGCTTGAAAGCCATGGATCTAAATAATAAATCAGTGACAAAAAAGACATATATTGGGCAGTCACTATACCAGTACTAATGGTAGCTATTTTACTATTCTAATGGTACATCCTCTGCATACACATACCCCTCTATTGAAATATAATGCCCCATATGTTTTATCAAATAACTGTACTTTGATAAATGCAATAGGCCATAACCAGTAAGTCAAGGTATCTGACCAATTAACTTTATATAATTTCCCTAATCATCATGGAGCATAGTTAGTGGACCTAGCACAGGGTAGTGTCAATCAAGCCAACCTGCACTAGCCCTTTCCCTTTCTGTTGGGAAACAATTCATCATTAGGAAAGGTTGACTGTTGCTGATGTCTGCCGTTGCCTGGAGATTCCACCACACACAAGCAGTTATACATTCTGCTGGGATCTCCCACATGATCCCAGCTAATGAAGAAAGAACCAGCGACACCTTGGCCACCCTTTCATCCAGTGTAAACGCGGGCTGAATTTGTCTCCTTTTTTCTCTTTTCCCATTAGTACTGGAGATTGGTGTTTAGGTAGAAAAGAAAGAAGACTTACTGGAAATAAGCCAGGAGTCTCCAGAGACTGGGCCAGCTGAAGATTTGTAGAGAATGTATGCCATACGGCTGGAAACGTACGCTCCCCGACCGACACCCTGAGAGTGAAGGGCTACGAGGTGCAGATGGATGCCCTGATCTTTGGAGCCCTGGGTGCCTGGGACCCCTGCAACAAGCGTGTGCTGCAGACCTGCAGGATCGGTCGACGCTACGCATGGCTCATGCGGCGCCTCATGGTCTCAGACACCATCCGATGGCCCAGGCACATCTACACCGAACACATCATCGGCCACCAGGAGGCATAAGCCGGAGCGACATCATGCATCGACTACGAGAAAGGGACTGAGAGACTTTGTCCGTTGGACCATATGAACTGGAACCATAAACTCACTGAACATTACATCTCACCAAATGAGATTCAACATATATACATTCAACATGTATACCTGAAGATAACCATTATATGAACAACATATCCTCGTATCTCTATGTCTGTACTTTGATCCATTAACCTGTTACCCCCCAATCAAGGATATTGCAGATTATGTATTCCTTACGCCACCCAATCTTAAACCCAACTTCGCACCCCTTGATAATCTGTATGTTATTCCCTGATAACCAGAAACTTCTATGCTTAAACTCTGTACTGTTCACTTCTTTTTCTTAACATCTTAATTTTTTTAACTGAGGACCTGTGGCAAGTAGGGCTTAATTTCTCTGTCTGCCTCTTTGGTCAACTGTGTTTCTAAGCAATTCTATTTTCAATTACGTTTACTTGAAATAACCAAACCATATCTGTCTGACCTGTACAATGAATGGCTCAGTGATTAGTGACTACCTTTTCATTTTGGATGACATTAAAATTTGGAGGCTCAAGCTATTCCTTTTGCCCATCTTTCCAATTATAGCACTCATGACCAGGGTAAGATCTATGTTGTTGGAGCAAATTTTGCTGGTACCCAAAAAGGGCTGGGAGCTGTCCTTTCACTAGTGAAATCATAAACTGAAAATTGTACAAGGTGTCATATACAGGCTCCTGCTTTAATGATATCCCTCCTTTTAGAAATACATTCAACTTCCAGTTATGTCAGTGGGCGTTATGCCTCTTGAGTGCTGCAGATTTTGTGTTTTCAACAGCTAACATCTTACATGTAAGTCTTTATTTTCAAAAGTGCAAACTGACGGCAACTGGAGGTCGCTCCTTTGGGCACCCAAAAGTGGAAGCACCAAAAACCAGATACCTTTTTAAAATCTAGGTACTGGTAAATTGAAAATAATAGAAAAATCACATCAGGGGAAAGTTTTCCCTTATGTGTTGCCACACTCCTTAACACAATGGGGCCCTGATCCTCATGAGTGTGTTTTGGTATTTTTATAATCCGATTAAAAATAAAATATGGGTGTTCTTCATCCCCCTTCACATTTTTAAGTTTTATCCTACTTTCCCCCAACTGCTCTCATGTATATTTCACTCCATATGTATGGGAATGCCCACAACATTGCAACACCTTAGTTGTAAGTATTACTTCAATCTGATAGAAATTATGTTAACTTTTTTTCTTTTGCTGAACTTTCACCAAAGACATTAAGATTCTTTAATAAATAATTCTGTTCACTAAGGCATTTTGGAATGTGTCATAGGATTTGAATATTTGCTGAAATGTTCACAAATGAGAACTGAATGCTGTAAAAGGGCTAGAAACAAAGGCATTCGTTCTCACCTGTCCAGCTGGAATTCAGAGTCTTAGCCGCAACGTGAAAACATGATTTTGATAGCTCATTTAGGCAAGTTTCAAAAGGTGATGTGAAGACTACCTCACTAAGACATGTAATTGGCAATCAAGTTGTAAGACAGCTCCAGGTAAATGAAAAGTAGTGGTAATCTAGGATGCTGACAGAAAGACAATGCATGTGAAGAGCAATGTAGGGCAACATGATTTTCATTTCAACATGGTATCTGAGGAAATGATTTATTTATATTTGGCAGGTACATGCCAGTAAGTAGTAGAGAAGAAAATATAATTGAAGTTTTTACTGATATTACCCATTGCTGAAAGTTGATTTTTTAAAAGAGAACAGGAGTTTAAAAGAAACCAAGATCTTATGTATCTATTTAAATTCTTAACCCTTTTAATGCTGAAATATAGCTTGCACTCAGAGGCTAAGTTATTTTAATTTGGTGTTTCCAAAACAAATTGAGGGCAGATGACTATTTAAAGCCATCTTTATAATTCCATAAGAACAAAAAGTTTCTCCGCTGGGAATACACTGGATATCCATCAAGACTTGAAGAAATTAATTTGTTTGTCTCATATTTGGGACAAGAAAAACCTATAAGATTAGATGTGTTCAGTTGTTTACTCCTAAAACTCAAAATGCCAATAGAATTATTGACAAACACTAACCCATTTCAAACTCAGAGATGGAATTTGTTTATATTTCCAGGATTCCATTCCTTTGTGATCTAATCTTTAGAGTTGCTCAAAATTTCACTGAATATAGGGTGCATGGGTTGGGTTTTTTTTTTTTTACTGTTGTTGTTTTGTTTTCATGACCCAAGTGCAGTCATGTGAAAAGGATCTGCAATCAACTGGATTTCTCGGGCAATTATTTGACAGCTAGTATTGGAAATTCTTTGTGCCAACATTTCACTTTGCCATCTTTTGCAAACACAAGCTGGACTGCAGGAGGATTGTGAAGCTATCTTCTAGCAATTTTAAGTAATGTGAATTGAACATCAGTCTGCCACTTACACAAAATTGCAGCGTTCTCAGTAAGAAAACCAAATGACAGTCTAAAGCATTTCAGATACTTGCTATACTTTGCAAAGCCTTTTGTAAAAGTTTGGTAGCTTGAGTGAATGTATACTTCAGGACACTACCAAAAAAGCGGATGTGAGGCAAGAATGGAAGAAAATCTGAGATCGCAGATTGCATCACCCTGTCTTTACCAAACTTTTCAGTTTCCATTTGGCCAGATGGTATCTAGCTCTTGAATAGGTGTGCAGGTGGAAGGGAGAATGCAAAGACTTCCTGCCTTTTTGACTATATCCAGGGATCAGCCACAACTGCACTCTGCAAGGCTACTCCCTGATATCACCCCCATGCAGTGTAAAACAAACTATCAGGGTCAGCAGAGGGAGTTGAGCCTTGTCAGTGGTACAGCCACAATTTAAGGGACAGGAAAACAAACAATGGAGACCTCTGGGAGGTATTTTGCCTTCTTGAAGCATAAAGTCACCTGGTACTCTTGCTACAGTTTGTACCTCTGTACCACTTGGAAGTGTCATAATTAGCTGTCGCTAAGTTGTCACAAATGAGAGTACCTACCCATTGTTCTAAAGGCCCATTCCATCACCAAAACATTCAACAGTGGGTGAATGAGATTTTGCTCACGAAAATTAGACACCTTTGGGCTTAAAGCCTGTAAGCATAATATCCACCAAAAAAGGAGGATTTTTTACAAGTTTATGAGCACCTGAAAAGGGGAAGATACTAATAAAAGCTGAAACAAGACATTACAGCATTCAGCTGCTAATGAATGTCACAATAGTCAATAGGAATTCTCCCTGAACAAGAGGTGTAGGCTCAGTCTCACTGAAGTGTCTAAGAATTATGCACATACATAAAAAAGGATTTTTAAAGTTTAGAATTGCAAAAATAAATAAATAATTATGTGGCTATGAAAATGATAAAACCACCTTTATAGTGTTACCAGTTTCCTCTTATCATTCTGGCAGTAATTCAGCAAAAACACTTGAGTACATGGTTAAATTGTATTAAAGTCCATGGAACTTAAACATGTGTTTAAACGCTTTGCTGAATAGGCATGGTTTGCTAAATTGGGGTCTCTGTTGCAAGCTGATAGGCAGCCACAAGTCAAATATTTCACTCTTGCTTACTTCAGTTTAAAAATTAATATGAAGAGACTTTCTAGAGCAATAAATAATTTGTTAATGTACAATATAATTATGAGATAAGGTGTTCTTGAAACATAAGCAATTGATGCTTTCTGCAAGTGGCATTGCATAGATTCTACTTACGTTGTGCACGATCCTGTCAGATGCCATAATCTGTTGGAAAACTGTTTCATTATAGTCGAGTTCCACTGAACTGTACTCCATGTCATATAAAAAAAGGAAATGAAGCTATAAGACGACTCTCTACATCAAGTCATGAAATGCAACAAAAAAGTTAAAGTGAAATATTGCTACATTTCTTCCATGCTACAGACCTGGAGATATTGTGTCTAACTATACTAGACAGGATTATAAATCATGCTCTAGAGATTAACTAAATCTCACCAATCATTCACTGCTTTAGAGCATTTGCCTGCATATGGATAAGATCCCATAAGTAAGACTTACTAGGATAGAAAAAATTGCATTAATGCATAGGATAAGGTGAATGTTCAGTGTTATACATAATGACATTAATGCTGCAAAATCCATATCAGCCTACCGTGCATCTAAAATTCTATTACTACATTATTGATTAATCGCTTGAACTTTAAATTTGGTTGAGGAGGACTTGAATGATATGAATACTTTATCCATTTATTCTAAAATATCCTCCCTGTCAAAATGAAGGGATTGGATGGTATTCTTTACTTGAGCAGTACAATTTTTTTTTGTAGAGTTGCCCTTGAAAGTACCAACACTAAAAAATAGCATAACCTCACTTGCACTTAGAAAAAAGGAGAGTTATGGAAGCAAGACTGAATGGCTTATACATGAAATATAAAGTTAAGGTTAATGAAACATGACTAACTAATATCTAACTACAATATTATTAAATAGTGATGAAAATCCAACACTCTAGATCGTAACAGAGGTTGAATTTCACAATACACCCCACCCTCTTTATAACATTATAAAGTATTCTGAGCATTGGGAAGAGATGTTAGTAAAGTACAACATGAAAAGTCCTTTATGATGTCTTTAACTCATTCAATGTGTGCTCTACGAATGTTCATACTTTTACTGTTGGAGGGTTCAGCATCATTGGTAATATATATGTAAAAACCAGGCATAAAACATTGTTACAGATTTGAAAGTAATAGGAGACAGAAAGAAAGACTAAATATTTAGTTTACAACATGGCAAAATGTTAACCATGTAGGACAGATTATTTTATATTTTTATATTATATAAGCAGATATACATGCATATGTATACAGATAGATAGAGATAGAAGAGGGTCTTAACACTACGGTGACAAAATCTGCAGAGGATGTGTTATTTAGGTTAGTGAAAATTATATTGAGGAGACCAAATAAAAGAAAGGTTAATAAGGTTGCTGATGATAACAAATGCAATTTAATACACATTGGAAGGAATATATTGAACAGCATATAGATATTGCTGTACTCCAAATTAAGTATGATTACTCAGGAAAGAGACATGGTTATCACTGCAGACAGCTCAATTATAAATCCTTCTCATTGTGCAATGCAGCCAGGAAAAAAAAAGCAAACACTGTTAGGATGTATAACATTGAAAATATTGTTGTTAGATAAAATCAATGATAGACCCTCACATGCATTAGTGTGCTCAGGTCTGGAGATTCAATTTTTTAAAAAGTTGAAGCAAAAATGCAATGGATTCAGAAATTAAAAATAATACATGGAAAGACTACCTTCTGGAGAGAGCTGAAAGTATTGGGAGTGCATAGTTTAGAGAATATACAAAGAAAAGGGGACATGATACAGGTATGAAAGGTAATAAATAGTACAGTGAAGTAAATTGAGGACTTCTATTTACCCTGTCATAAAACAACAACAAGGGTCCATTCAATACATTTTTTTAAAATTTATTGCCAAGGAAATACTTGCTGCATACAACAGTTAACCTGTGCAACTCATTGCCAAAAGATATCAAGAGTTCAATACAGTTTTTTAAAGGATTAGACATGTATGTGGATAAGAACATCCACAGTACACTGGACTGATTTATTTTTTTCTGAGAGAGATATAAACTCACATGCATCAAAGCATAAGCCAACCACTGACTGATGGGGTTAGGGAGAAGCATGGTCACAGAGGCAGCTTGCTCCACAGTTGTCCATCAGGTTTCATGCAACTCCCTCTGACGAATCTGGCAATCATCTCAGGCAAAGGAGGAACACTGAACTGGACCGAACACTGTCTTTTTTTTCCATAGACTTTCATAGACTTTAAGATCAGAAGGGACCGTTACGATCATCTAGTCGGATCTCCTGCACAATGCAGGCCACAGAATCTCACTCACCTACTCCTGTAACAAACCTCTAACCTATGTCTGAGCTACTGAAGTCCTCAAATCGTGATTTAAAGACTTCGAGGTGCAGAGAATCCTCCAGCAAGTAACCAGTGCCTCACACTGCAGAGGAAGGCAAAAAAAAAAAAAAAAAGCAAACCCAGGGCCTCTGCCAATCTGCCCTGGAGGAAAATTCCTTCCCGACCCCAAATATGGTGATCAGCTAAACCCTGAGCATGTGGGCAAGACTCACCAGCCAGCCACCCAGGAAAGAATTCTCTGTAGTAACTCAGATCCCACCCCATCTAACATCCCATCACAGGCCATTGGGCATATTTACCGCTAATAGTTGAAGATCAATTAATTGCCAAAATTAGACCATCCCACCATATCATCCCTTCCATAAACTTATCAAGCTTAGTCTTGAAGCCAGATATGTCTTTTGCCCCCACTGCTTCCCTTGGAAGGCTGTTCCAGAACCTCACTCCTCTGATGGTTAGAAACCTTTGTCTAATTTCAAGTCTAAACTTCCTGATGGCCAGTTTATATCCATTTGTTCTTGTGTCCACATTGGTACTGAGCTTAAATAATTCTTCTCCCTCCATGATATTTATCCCTCTGATATACTTATAGAGAGCAAACATATCTCCCCTCAGCCTTCTTTTGGTTAGGCTAAACAAGCAAAGCTCTTTGAGTCCTTTCATAAAACAGGTTTTCCATTCCTCGGATTATCCTAGTAGCCCCTCTCTGTACCTGTTCCAGTTTGAATTCATCTTTCTTAAACATGGGAGACCAGAACTGCACACAGTATTCCAGATGAGGTCTCACCAGTGCCTTGTATAACAGCACTAACACCTCCTTATCTCTACTGGCAATACCTCGCCTGATGCATCCCAAGACCGCATTAGCTTTTTTTTACAGCCATATCACATTGGTGGCTCATAGTTATCCTGTGATCAACCAATACTCCGAGGTCCTTCTCCTCCTCTGTTACTTCCAAATGATGCTGTGATAGATTTCTGTTACCAATTTGCGTGAGGCATCAAATAATCAGGCTGAGGCCACAGGATCGTTGGAGGAGAAGATGACGGAGCACATCAAGCAATTGAGTTTTAAAGCTTTATTGAGAAAATAATAAAACAACAACGGAGAGTGATGGGTGCTTCCCACGTCACTCAGAGGAAGGAAGAAAGTGTTAGTGCTCCAATCCCTAATCCACTTTCATACTCACACAGGCACTACCCAAGGCTGGCTAGGCCTGGGTGTGACATAAGAAGAAGAAGGGGAAAGGTGGATGGGAGTTCTCTCCTGTGCACACAGGTCGTCCAAGTCAGCTATGATCCCCAAGTTGCTCCAGTTCTCAGGAGGGTTTTAAGTCCCGGGCTCCTTGGTTGGGGCGGGGGAATGCTTCATTCAGGGACCTCTGCTCCTGATGCCCTCTGTGCCAGTCCAAACCGGTTTTCCATGGTGTCTTCAGTTTTCTCAAAACACCCCAGCTCCAGGGACTCAAGGCTCAACACCCCCTCTCGCCATCTCCCCGGCGTTTTCAATCTCTGCAGTCTTAGACCTTGTTTTCTTTTTTGCTGGCCTTGCTGCCTTACAGGTCTGTGCAGTTGGGTTTTTCTTTCTCATGGCTGCTTGGGCACATTCATGCCCCCATCTTTCTCAGCTGTCAGCTAAGTCTCGGCTGTGAGCAGCGTACTTGGGCTGGGGCCAGCATCTCATTGTTGGACTGAGCTTACTAGCTCAGTATTGAGTTAACCCCTTCTCTGCTCTCTTTCTCCTTCCCTCTTTTGCCTCTTGCAGCCTACAAAAGAATCTTTCACGCTTCACTCACACCTTTGACCCTCCCTAAAATGCTTTGTGATGCTTTCAACAGCATTAGCAACACGCAGTGCTGATCTGCCTTCCCCATAGGAACCCCTGAGGTTGTGACAATGCGTCCCCAGTTTATAACAAAAATTCTTGTTATTAATCCCTAAATGCATAACCTTGCACTTTTCACTATTAAATTTCATCCTATTACTATTACTCCAGTTTACAAGCTCATCCAGATCTTCCTGTATGATATCCCGGTCCTTCTCTGTATTGGCAATACCTCCCAGGTTTGTGTCATCCGCAAACTTTATTAACACATTCCTGCTTTTTGTGCCAAGGTCAATAATAAAAAGATTAAATAATATTGGTCCCAAAACCGATCCCTGAGGAACTCTACTAGTAACCTCCTTCCAGCCAGACAGTTCACCTGTCAGTGTGACCCATTGTAGTCTCCCCTTTAACCAGTTCCTTATCCACCTTTCAATTTTCATACTGATCCACATTTTTTCCAATTTAACTAATAATTCCCCATATGGAGCCATATCAAATGCCTGTGTGGAACCGTATCAAATTTTCATGTGACAATTCATAAATAATACAACATGAACCTCAGCTTAAGCTTCCACCTCGAGCTTAGCTGTTTTAGGGTTTCCCCTACAGACATCTGCCAGGAGGGTGCAGCAGGAAATACCCTCTGTCTTAATGAGTCTACGGTTTTAGAATGTGAGCCCAGAGTTACCCAGCAAAAAAGCCTCAAATTCCTGCATATGGTCTAAGCTTACCACACTCAGGAATATATTTAGGAGTCTATTTATAGTAGTTCTCATGCTGCAAGGTCAGCATCAAACAGGATAACTTTTTTACTGAGAAGACCTATTACTTTCTAACTTTACTAGTCACTGCTTCATTTGGAAGCAATGGCACAAAATTCCCTGATTTTACGATAGATCTGTCAGATATTAAGATTCATGTTAATACTGGAGTGGTGTCCAATTCAAAACTAGACATGCACATATTACCAAACCGTAAAGAAAAATTTAAATAGTTTTCCCAATCTATTCTTCATTCAAATTAGAAAAATGTGACCACACAAATTCATTTTATTTAAGATACAGGTTTAGCCTGTAATACATTCTCATACAGGAAGGACTTTGTTTTATCCTCTAAGCTACTTGAGCTCATAAATAATGACAAAATAGATTAAGATATAATTAACCTACAGGACATTAATAAGGTGATACTGTTCTCAATATAAAACATGGATATCAATGTTCTGTGCATCTAAGCACCTCCTTGACTGAGAAATAATCCACCATTCAGAGATGATAAAACAAAATAAGATGCAAAGAAATAGAGATACACTTGAAACATTAACACATTGCACACAAGTCATTGAGAATAAGCAGTGGATATTTACAGAGAAGAGGGAGGTGATTACCAGAACTCTAAGGAATTGGTTCAAATCAAAAGTAGCTACAAGGACAATTTAACATTAGCCTCTTTTCTTTTATACTGACAGTGAAAAATGTCAACCAAAAGATCCTAACCATTTTCATTTTGCATTGTTATTGGGTACTCCACTTTGTCAGGTGTAGCTTTCTCAGGCTTTGTCTGCGACCAATAAACCAAATAAGTATCATGCAGAACTGCTCTGCATTTGACAGTCTCAAAACTATTTATAATCTATCTGAGTCAGTCTTTGGTCTGACTATATAGGAAAAGACCATGGATTCCTGTGAGCTACAACCATTACACTCAGAGATGTGAAAGCCAAAATGAGTCTATGTACACAATTTCTGTCTCTTAAGAACTGAAATGCCAGACTAAGGAGTCCTCAGTATCCCAAAATCAAATGTTGCTTTCTGCTTTAGTGGCCAACCACTTTGGAGGCATTTCTGATTAAGCTTCCTCAAGGTGCTTACAGAATATATTTTGGTGCAGTGTGGCACCTGCTATAGCAGCTGACCAGTTTAAAGGATCCCCTCCATTTGCTGCCTTCAGCAATAGTGGATTTACTGCTTTCTTTTAATAATTATTTTTATATTCACTTCCTGTTAATGAAGAAACACACACCATCTCCCTTTCCCTAAACTTGGCCCGGAACTGTTTGTACACAGGACTCCGTAGCTGCTTAAGAACTTCCCTCTTATTGGTAAGCTTCTCTTTAGTCCTTAACTTCTGGATAGATCCATGCTCAGATGATAAAGATGTGGGAGACACAATCTAACATACAGAGTGGGGATAATGTACATGTTTTCTATTTCACAATGTGCTCTGTTTTCCTTCTATTGCCGTTGAACATTCCTGGTCATGTTAAAAGCCCACAATGTTGTTTTGAGTTTAAATTTAACTGCTATATATTATGTAAATATATTGTCTGGCTTGGTAATCTGGGTGCAACAAGCACTAAAGTACAAAAACATACCCTCTAAAATACACCATTGGAATTTGGATTGCTGAAAGGATAGACACAGAATCATAGAAATGTAGGGCTTGCAAGAGGTACTCAAGAGGTTGTCTAGTCCAGCTCCCCACACTGAGGCAGGATTAAGTACATCTAGACCATCCCTAGGAGGTGTTCTTCTGTGCTTAAAACACTTCCAGTGACAGAAATTCCACATCTTTAAAATGTTTTTCTCTAAAAAGCAACTCTGGACAAAAGGCATTGTGATATTCCATGTTGGTCTCACTTTTCAAAAAAAAAAAAAAATACAATGCCTTTATAAGAAAGGTTTATACATACCCCTCACCCACATCTGCCACCCCAAAAAACAGCTTAGGATCTGAGATCCAAAGGCTAGTGCTTCTTTTTTATGCACCATTCATTACATTCAGCACCAGTAATTAAAAGGATTTGCAGGCCAAATTAAATCCTCAGTGCAACACCACTGTCTATAAATTATTCCCCTGACAAATGTGTAAATCCTATGGTTTATCATTGTGTTTCCATATTTATAACTAATAATAATATACTACGTCCCAGTCAATGTTGCACAAGAAGGGATTCCAGATTGTCTTTTGTTCTAGCTCTGCAAAGCTAGCAGTAGTAAAAACCTGTGAACAGTTATTTTAATCAATACAGAAGCAGATAGGACCCAGTTACACAAAGGGAGCAGAGCTGCTGAATTAGAAGGAACCGTTTTTATTTTGTCACTTTTCAGAACAGAAGCACACTTTGGACTTAAATGTTACACTGTTGTATAAGTGAGAAGAAATGGTTAAAATGTAGAATCAAACTGAAAGGGAAGCTTCAATATTATATAACCAGAAATATAGACAATTTGGGAGCCAATTCTTTAGTCCTTCCAAAATGTCCACTGGATTATAGAATCAAACCTTAGTTAATCTTTGGGGTAAAACAGAGACAGTCTTTTTTTTAAAAAAATGGTGCCACACCTTGATAGAATTTTCTTCTACCAGATATTCCTTTGATTCTATTGTATGTAAACTCATTGTGCTCTTGAAGGTAATACAAGATGTGTATTCCATTTTCACTTATACCGATGAATATCAGGAGTGACTCTTCTGAAGTCTATCGAGCTACTGCACCATAAACCATCTTGAGAAGACAAGTCAGCCTGTGGTGTTGAAACATGGCAACTCTTTTTACAGCTCCAGCTAATCTATTTGGGCTAGATTCATAAAGATACTTAGGCACCTAAACCCCATATTTAGGCACCTAATTCTTGGTTTAGATCCTAAATCCCATCTTTAGGCTCTGCTGTGATTCACAGAACTCCCACTGAACCCTTTAGATACTTAAATTTACATGATATAGCTTCCCTAGGCACCTAAATTTCTGCCTCTGGGGATGTCCATTGCTGCCTCCCTTGAGGCATCTGGAGGCCTATCTCCAGCCTAAACTCCAGAGCAATTCACAAGACAATATTCTCTTATTCTTCATATTCTCTGTGTGTATATAAAGTCTGCTGCAGTTTCCACGGTATGCATCTGATGAAGTGAGCTGTAGCTCACGAAAGCTCATGCTCAAATAAATTGGTTAGTCTCTAAGGTGCCACAAGTACTCCTTTTCTTTTTGCGAATACAGACTAACACGGCTGTTCCTCTGAAACCTGTCACAAGACAAGGAAGATCTCATCCATCCTATCAACCATACAGGGCCCAATCTGATAGGCATGCTCAGAAGCATGGTAGGCATGCTCAGAGGGCACCTTCCAGATCGGGTCCCATTCAAAATCTGACCAAAGGAGGAGGAAAAAAGGAGGTGATGGTAGTACCCACCTGATCATTTTTATCCCAATGATTAGAACATTCGTCCTGGGATGTGGGAGACTCAGGTTCAATTCCCCTCTCTCCCAGATGGGGAGAAAGTGGTCAGAAACTCCTGTTCAAATCATAAGGTGAGTGCTCTAACCTCTGAGTTATGGGATATTCTCATGTCGAACTCCCTCAGTCTCTCCTGTTGAAACTGTTCCACTGTATACAAGTAATTAAATAGTAATTGTAACAGGAAGACTGGATTCTGGGTCTCCCATCTCCCAGGTGGGTGCCCTAACCACTAGCCTTACTCTTTGTCTAATGACTAACTATTTGTCCCCAATGGAACGGCTTTAACAGGAGAGACTGAGAGAGATCCATGTCAGAATACCCCATAAAATATCCGTTTGTTCCTCTTCTGGCCATTTGACTGGGAGATAGTTGTGAGAGCGAGCTAGGCAGGTGCCTAACACCTTAGGTACCTAACCTGCCTGACACCAGGAGAAGGTTCTCAGTTATATACCGTGAGCAGAGATGGGCACGTCCCTGCAGTCCAGATTTGGGCACCTATTTCTGTTAGCAGAGCAGGCTTTAGCACATGCCTGTTATTGGCATCTCCTATTGGCTAGCTTCTTTCATATCATTCTGGCTTCTGTGAAACACAATCAAAAGCACTTATTTCTCCTTATTCATTATACAGGTAAAGTAAGTGCCTTACTCAGGCTTTGTGAATTACAGTATTGTCCCTGTGAGGTCCCTGGCACCTAAAAGTTAGGCATTGTGATGTTCATGGTCACAATGCCTAAGTCCATTTTTGAATCTAGACCTTTGTATGTAATATCAAGTGGAAGATTTAATTCCAATAACAATGATTTTCACATTCATAGATGCAAGTACAAGAAATGAAGGTAAAACGGCTGCCAGCAATGGAAAACTGAACTGAGTCAAACTACCAGAGAGTAATTAAACTAAAAAGAGCCAGAATTCACAAATCTTTTAGAACTGGTTACAGTATCACAGCAAGAAGAAAGAATCAATACTTCACTAGGAAATGGAAACAAGACAACTTCTGCAGTAGTGAGCAAGAGAACACACTTTGATGGTTTGTGCTACTAATTATCTCTCCTTCACCTCTCTCCATACAGACATGAAACCCAATACTGAGTGGGTATATAAGTGCTGCATGCCATTTGCATTTTTCTGTCCTTTACTGTATGTTTAAAAAATGTTGGTGTATTTTCAGGCAGTTTTTCAATTCATTTTGCAGTGCTGCCAATCTGTGCATCCTACTCCCCCTTGTCCATTAACTGGCTGTCCCAGTTAAATTGATTAGGAATAATGCGAAGAGACTGAAGTGCTAAAATTTTGCACTTTGTCAAGGTATAAATAAATATTTACATGTATTCTGCTTTCTTCTCTTAGCAGAAATCCATTTACACTGCAAAATATAATCACACACATTGCAGGAAAAAAAAAGAGAGAGGAGGGATGGAAATACCAGTCTAAACTGAAAATAAATCTTCTTACAAGAAGATGATTTCTTTTCATTTCTAAATTTAAGATAAACCTCTTTGTTTTTGCCTTTTGTAAGACGCTTCCCCCCCCCCCCCCCCGCACACACACACAAAAACAGTGGTGTTTTAAGGCGTGTTGTAGTATAACCAATAATGCATGCAATGGACCTGATTTAAAAAACATAAGGGCAGCCCTTTCATACGTACAGCATATAATCTTCCTAAACAATTTATCACAAAATCTCTGAAAAGAACTACTTTGTAGCCAAAGCAAAGGAGACTGAATTTTCCATTGAAATCTATTTGTTTTGCTGAGAATATCATAGCAAAACAAAGTCATTTATTCCAGCCTTGTAATACAAAGTTTACCACACACTCTGCCTTCTTTTTGGAATTTTTATATTAACGGAGTGAAGATAGGCATACAGCGTGTGTTTTGTATTAATTACATATATACCTAAGTGCTGTCGTGAGCCCTCTCTACATTCAAAATCAGGTTTAGAGTCCTGTACTGTATTTCAAATAATGTCTTGATTAGAGCTGCAAAGAATTTCATTTTCATGCAGGATTTTGATTTTTTGAAATTTGATTGTGCTCTGATTGGGAATAAAAAACAAAACAAAGACGAAATTCTTTGCAAAAGAGAATGCAGCCCCAGTTCTCAGGGTAGTCTACTTGGTCTGCTGCTGATACTCTAAGTCTCAGCAGAAGCTGGAAGCCCAGGTGCCGAACAGGTGAGCTGGCAGGAAATCAGACTGGTTTCCAACAGAACCTCTGGAAACCAAGCAGAAACTTCATAAGAATCAAGTAGTCTCCAAGGAACATTTTGATTTTGACAAATTCTGACCAAAAAGTTTTCATCAGAATTTTACTGATCAGTTCTATGCTTGATCAAGTTCCTCATGGAAGGCATCATCTTGCTCACTTCCCCAGGTCTTCCAGTATTTCCTGGATCCTAGCAATTTCAGTTTGATTTTTTACTGATTTGGGCTTGTCCTCCAGATTCTTTATAATCAGTGCCCCCCATGATGCTTTCAGCTGAAGAGAGTGCACTTCACTAGCACTCAGCATACTACACTGGGGCTCCCTACTAATCTTAGCATTTACTTCAAGTCATGATCTTTATTTTTAAATCCCCTAATAGATAAGTGTGAAACCAACTCAGAAGGTCTGCCTTCCCACCTACCATGTTGGCTGTGGCTAGTAGGCACATGGAAACTACAGGTCCCCAGGATAAACATCAGAACAACACTGCAAACCAGATTCAGTACATGGAGTATTTTCCACTAATAAAGTTAGACAGGAGGTCAACAAAAATCCTCCAGGAAGGTAGTCACCACAGCTGATCCAGTCTGCTAAATCAAGAATAGGGAACAGAAATGTCCTTTCAAGATAAATAATTGGGAACAACTTCCTGATACGGAAAGCCATTAGATTATTGAATCATCTCAAAGATTAGATTGGGCAAAATGCTGAAACAAATACTGTAAGGAATAATCCTGGGCTGGCCCACACGGGTTGGACTTGCTGACCTAATCTTTTCTCTTCTGATTTGTATGACTGGCTTTTAAAATGGGCTGATTTAAACCTGTGGATTTTCATGGACACGGTTAAGGTAGAGTCATGGTGACTTCGTTATGGAAGCCACTTGGATGCTCTAGGCACCATTGTTTAGGATCATGAGCTTGGAGTAAATGGTACTCTCTTATAAAAGTTAGAGATTATTCAGAATCAGGTCAGGAAAATCTAAGTCTTTATGCTGAATGTTTCTTTAAATTAATGTGGAACACAGTGAATATGGGAATTTTATTAAAGTCTGATGAGAATGGGGAAGATGTAATGTCTGTTTGCCCTGTCGTTGGTGAGAATAAGCCTAGCCATACATTCATTTTTGTGGAGGCTGCTGGTCTCTGCTAATATCACTGAAACTAATTTTTATTTAATTTATTTTGCAAGTATTTGTTTAAGGAAGTTTACACACCTTAGAGATACTTACTTAGTAGGAAATGAAATCTTTCTAGGTCTTCCATCTCACTTTTGGACTTGTCAATTCTTCCTATTAGGCTCCTTCCACCTTTCAGAGCATTGCTAATTCACATTAAAGTCAAGCTTTTGTTTATGTTACACAAGGTTTCTGTCTGCTATGATTAGAGGAAATATATTTAATACATGAACCTAGAATTGTGCTTGTTCTCCAACTATATCATAATTTACCTATGTACTGTAATATTATGCTTAATACCATGTAACATAAGAATCTGCAAACCAGCATTATAAGGTTAAAATGTTTTATACTGATTATTCTTTCAGTTACTGGATCACTTAAGATATAATTGCCAAATAATTTACAGAATAAGTCATTTCTACACTGTTATATGGATTTTAGACAACTAATCAGAGAGTAGCTACATAGAGATTAATGCTAGTTAAATAAAATGCCAAATTTATAAGGCACAGGGAATACAGAATTCTTATAATTTTATAGTTTCAAATGATGCTGAAATACAATTAATAATCTACCATTTGGTGTTCAAAAGAATTATGAATGTAAGGCTTTTCTTAAAGCTTTCCAACAATATTGACAAAATCAATTCATAAGGGTAAACAAAACAGGAAACCACAACCTCATTTTAGCTTATATTTTAGTTTCAGGAGATAAACTAAAGGAGCAAGCCTTCCAAGAAGTTAGTTATGGGAAAAGAAATCTTGTACTCAAAGGCATGGTTTAATAATGGACCCACTGAAAAATTCTCTGATCACAGTAACTGCTAAGGGACAACTTCTTCCGGGGGATTTGGATATTTTGTTGACATAAGAAACAAAGTGCCAAATACTGACAGTCTAGGATTTTCAGCTTTGCACAGCCTTCTATGACAAGATTTAAGGCAGAAATGTACAATCCATGTTAATACAGTGTTCACACTGAAATTCAAAACCCAGCTCTTTCATAAATTCTTCCCCAATGAGACATGTTCTTTCCACCGCACCTTATTGGGGCACCACTCCAGTACTTTGAAATCACAGCAATGTCTTAGACAGAATAAAAATAGAAAAAAGCTATGTGGTAGTTTATCAAATATTGAATAATGGCACCAGTCTATGATCTGTCACTATTGTTCTGGATTAGTGTTTATTTCTAATCCCGCCATTCTTGAACTCTGGACTTTTTTCCCTGATAACACTTTCATGGGTGTTCAGGTCCAGGATTTTAATCCATCTCTGGTATAAGGTTTAATCCATTTCTTGTATTACCATTCAAGAAAAAGATAGCCTGCTTTTCTATGCATGAACCACAAGAATTTAAACATCTATAGCTAAAGGTTCCTCACATTTAAGTCATTTTAAAACAAAACCAAACCCAGAGGAGTATTGTAATGTAACGCAAACTATATATATGAAACAACTTGGTATGAGAGCGATGCTGATAGTCCAATATTAACTATTTCAGATTCATTAATAACACATTGAATGTTAAGAGTCATC
This sequence comes from Caretta caretta, assembly GCF_965140235.1. Lineage (NCBI taxonomy): Eukaryota > Metazoa > Chordata > Testudines > Cheloniidae > Caretta > Caretta caretta. Next base: position 126,097,288 of record NC_134207.1, read on the forward strand.
ATATAGGTAAACTCTGTTTTTAACATGGAACACATCATTTCATAATTCACTCAAGTAACTAAAAAAAAACGGTTGTGCCACTTCATGTGCTGTAGTCAACCAATCTATTCAAAAAGAGGAAACTACATTTAGGAACAAAGAACGTAGATCAGACTTATAGGATGGGAGACTTTATTCTGTGAAGCAGAGACTCTGAAAATGATTGAGGAGTCATGGTTAACAATCAGCTGAACATGAGCTCGCAGGGTGACGCTGTGGCCAAAAGAACGAATGCAATCTTGGGATGTATAGACAAGGGAATCTCACGTAGGAATTGAGAAGTTATATTTGGAACAGGTGTGACCACTGTTAGAATACTGTGTCCAGTTCTGGGGCGCACAGTTCAAGAAGGCTGCGGATAAATTGGAGAGGGTTCAGAGAAGAACGACAAGAATGATTAAAGGATTAGAAAACATGACGTATAGTGATTGAGCTCTTGGAGTCTATTTAGCTTAAAAAGAAAAAGGTTCATAATGGGCTCTTCAAATCTGAGAAAAATATAACATGATGCAATGGCTGAAAGGTGAAGCTATATACATTCAAACTGGAAGTAAGGCATTTTTAACAGTCAGGGTAATGAATCATTCAAACAATTTACCAAGGGTCATGGTGGATTCTTCATCACTGAATTTTTAAATCAAGATTGGATTTTTTTTCCCTAAGAAATCTGATCTAGGAATTATGCTGGGGGAAATTATATGGCCTGTGTTATACAGGAGGTCAGATTAGATGATCACAATGGTCTCTTCAGTCCTTGGAGTCTATGAATTGTACAGAGAAGGGTATTTAAAAAAGCCTAAGACTTTGATGCACAAATGACATTGAAAAAAAAAATTATCACATAAACTATCTTGCAGTGCAAGATGTTACAGTTCTTATAACTCACCCCTTTTTGTCCTTTCTGAGGTATTTGTTCAGACACTGTCACAGCGGCTGGCTAAAAGCAACCAGAGAATTCAGCTTTTTTTCCACTTTTCATTAATTTAACTTAAATTGCCTTCCCCTACTTACAGAATTTTTTCCAGCTTATTTGGCTTTCTTGTGAATTCTGTTATGGGATTTGGAAAGTATCTGTATTGCTTTAAATTCATTTAGTAAACCCCAAGAGGGTTTCAGAAGCAAAGCTCCTTACCAAGGGATTGCAGGCTTATTGATGACAAAAAGTTCATCTCAAAGCTTCACATCACCTCCAACCCCATGCAATTCAGTTGCTCAAAGAAGTTAGACTTGTTTATTTAACGTATTGATAATACCAAGCAATATGCTTCTGTGATTAGCGCCCCTCATCTTTCTGTGTAAGTGAAAATATGCAGTGTATATAATATCTTCATACATATGCACATACATTTTAGTGTATGCTTCATACAATGACCCAGAATTGTCAAAAAACAATGTGCATGACACATTGTGTAACAAAACCATTTTAAATATGGGAATTAGTTGTCTAATAAATAGCTTATAAACTATTAGCACTAAATATTAGGGACATTAGGCCTGCCACTGAAAGAATGTTCCTCACAATAAAGAAACTGAATACTTTCCCAAAATAACAAAACAAACTTTTCACTACAGAAAACAGTTTTTACCTCATTAACAAAACAAACAGCTGGCTGTGCAAGGGAAGCAAAGTTTCACTGATTCAAAAGCAAGAAATTTACCTTCAGCTTGGAATAGAACATTCCATGTTAACAAAAGTTGCAGACTCCTCTGGAATTTTACACAATTCAAGGTTAAAATAAAAAGTCTCCCTCTACAGTTTGTCTGTCTATAGAATATCAGGGTTGGAAGGGACCTGAGGAGGTCATCCAGTCCAACCCCCTGCTCAAAGCAGGACCAATCCCCAACTAAATCATCCCAGCCAGGGCTTTGTCAAGCCTGACCTTAAAAATATCTAAGGAAGGAGATTCCACCACCTCCCTAGGTAACACATTCCAGTGTTTCACCACCCTCCTAGTGAAAAAGATTTTCCTAATGTCCAATCTAAACCTCCCCCACTGCAACTTGAGACCATTACTCCTCGTTCTGTCATCTGCTACCACTGAGAACAGTCTAGATCCATCCTCTTTGGAACCCCCTTTCAGGTAGTTGAAAGCAGCTATCAAATCCCCCCTCATTCTTCTCTTCCGCAGACTAAACAATCCCAGCCTCCTCAGCCTCTCCTCATAACTCATGTGTTCCAGTCCCCTAATAATTTTTGTTGCCCTCCGCTGGACTCTTTACAAGAAGGATGTGGATAAATTGGAGTGTGGGGCCCAAAACTGGACACAGCACTCCAGATGAGTCCTCACCAATGTCGAATAGAGGGGAACGATCACGTCCCTCGATCTGCTGGCAATGCCCCTACTTATACATCCCGAAATGCCATTGGCCTTCTTGGCAACAATGGCACACTGTTGACTCATATCCAACTTCTCATACACTGTAACCCCTAGGTCCTTTTCTGCAGAGCTGCTACTTAGCCATTCGGACCCTAGTCTGTAGCGGTGCATGGGATTCTTCCGTCCTAAGTGCAGGACTCTGTACTTGTCCTTGTTGAACCTCATCAGATTTCTTTTGGCCCAATCCTTTAATTTGTCTAGGGCCCTCTGTATCCTCTCCCTACCCTCCAGTGTATCTACCTCTCCTCCCAGTTTAGTGTCATCTGCAAACTTGCTGAGGGTGCAATCCACACCATCCTCCAGATCATTAATGATCTTAGGTGCCACATTACAATAGTATCCAAGTGCCTCACAAAAAAATTTTGAGGTAAGGAAATGCAATTCTCCCCATTTTACATATGTAGTGAAACTAAGCGACTTCTACATGGTCACATAGGGAGTCTGCGGCGGAGCAGGGAATTCAATCCATGCCTCTCAAGTCCTAGTCTAGTGCTCTAACCACTGGACCATCCATTCAATAGTGTCTACGTAGATATTCTAGTACTTTGCTGATGCCAGCAGACAAAATATCACCTCCCTGCTGAAAAGTAGAGTGTGTTTGCTACACGTGCTACCTAAAAATAAGCACTATTCTGAAGAGGAAAAAAAAATGTGTGCAAACTATTTGATTCAAACTACAGCAATATATTAAACCAGCCTTGGTTTGAGCATGAACAGCATCCAGGCTATGATTCATTCAAATCCTCTTCATATCAGCAAACAGTTTCCACAAACATAGCATGTTGGCTCCCTCTCCCACCCCATATTAACTGGTCATTTTTGTACTTCTTCAGGCAGTTTTGCATGGGGTATTTCAACTTTCCACCTGGGTTGTTCGAATGGAATGCATGAGGCAAGGCACAAGGTCGTTCAGGACATGCACAGTTGCCTAAGCATATTCAGTGCAACAAGGAGGATCAGTCCATTTCATCAGAAGCCATTATCACTTGGTTTCCTCAGAGAAAGAAGATGCATTTTAGTAGTGCTTTCTGATCCACCTAGAAAAGTCAGAGGAAAAAATCACGCTTTTATCCTGTACCCCAGTATCTCATTGGCAAGCAGTGACCTAGATATCACGAACTGCTCTAAGTTCCACCCTTAGTGGTAATGATCTGATTTTATGTTTGACTTGTCCATGCCCACATTCTGCAAAGCAAATGCTTGAGTTGCAAAGATTTTAAAATTGGTTTCAAGTTAAAGTTAAGCATGTCCTTAAGAACTTTTGGAAATAGTTTTAATACTCTATTCAGCTCTGTTCAACAGTGTCAGATTCCCCTCCCCCCCCCCAGATCACATTTTTCTTGTTGAGCCTGTAAAGGAAGCATATATTCTCTGTGTATTTCTGAAGAATCTGATGCGCTCCCCTTGTAATCCACTGTTATTGGAAACAGCCAGTATTTTATATTTGGGCTGACATAATTATAGAGAGACAAGGTGAATGAGGTAATCTCTTTTATTGGACCACCTCATCCTGGGACTGACACAGCTACAACTACACTACATTCAATAATAATTATAGCTCATTTTTGTCTTGGGAAATTTGTTTTCTTGTGACCACAGTTCTGATATTGCATCAGAGGTGTCCTGGCTGTCAAGCTGTGACAATATGAACAAGGAAGACTATTTTTAAAAAAAAGTCATACTTTTCTGTGGTCTTGAAACAGACAGTAAAATTCTTCCTCAGAAGCAGGAGATGTTTTTAATGAAAAAAATAAGGGAAATTTTCTCTGGATGAGTGAAATTGGTTAGATCTGAGCTGAGGCCAAGTCTCTGTGTATTCTTGACAGAGGTGTATTGCCAAACCCCCATTTTCCCATTTGCCTGAATTGTCCACATATTAAGATTTTGGCTCTTAAAATAATAAGCAGATTTTAAGAGGAGAAATCTGCTTCTTGGGTTTGGAGTTCTGATTTTACATCAGATCTAAGGTCTATTCCTACTTTTAGTTTATCAAATCACTCATTCTTGCCTTTGTGTTTGCAATGAGATCAACCATGTATCATTTGAACTTCAAGCCCTGTCACCCCACATGACTTTCACTGTACACAATATTTCACATCCCTTGCAAAATGAACATAAGTTTTTGTACAGCTCTGATCTTTACTCTAGCAATTGCCTGAAGCCACAGAATTTTTGCAGAAGATTGACAAAGTAAGTGACAAGCATCAAAAATAAGACTGAAGCCTGCACTTGGTGAAAGAGCTGAACTCTTATTTTTTATATATATAAAACAGATCTTAATAATATACATATACAGAGTGGCGGGGAGGGGTCTATTCTTAAATCCTGACAAAGGATATTTGAATTAGTGTATGTAACTTAGCTTCCTGGAAATTAATGAGGGACTCAGGGAGTTGCTTAATATCTCTCTCGTTTCCATTGCCATTTGAACATGAGTAACTGAGTACCAATATTCAGAGAATCGAGGAAGTTATTGACGGAAAAGACTCAAGTGATTGGTTCCCTTTGGGAAACTATTCCACAGTCTAATGTATCTCACTGTCAGGATGTTTTTTCATGATATTCAGCATGTTTTTTTCCCTTTCCTGATTTTCACTACATCACATTACAATAATTCCCATCCCTTCTTGGTGATTTGTCTACCCACATTCACCGCCAAGCAAATATGTCCCTATTTAACAATTTAAATCTTCTCATATCAATTTCTTCAGCCCATCATCACTTTTGACTCTTCCTGAATCTCACTCCAAATTGTCAATACATATTTGCAGTAATATGGAGTCCTGAAGTCATTGAAATATAGAGGATCTATGACTTCTTTGCTCTATGACGTGAGGCCCTTGTGCATGTTACTAAAATTGTAAAAATTGTTTGCGTTCATCTAACATTGAAAACATGTATCTTATTGGCTTCTCACTATTGGCCTGATCATTGGGTCATATAAGTCAATGATACCCTTTCTCTACTGAGTAAAAACTGGGGGTTTATCTGAAGGACTTGGTCTCTTGTGACTACCCTCTAACACCTATGCGGGTTCTGAATTTTCCATTGGTAAATCAGCTTAGCCACAGGTTTCATTTTTGAAGAATTTTCCATTTCAAAATTAAAACATTTTCACAATTTACCAAGTCTGAAACAAAAATAATTGATATAGTTCATGGAATAGTTTGGAAAACAAAAATTGAGCTTTTTCAATGGTGATTTCAAGGTTTCTGCAAATTTGTTATTTTTCCCGACCAGCTCTATATGCAGTGATGTCACCAACTGTTCTCTGTTTGATGCAGATAAGGCATTTACTCCATCACATTTTTGTCCCCTGGACTCCAATTCTGATCTTTGAGGATGCTGAAATGAGAGACGTTGTGAATGCTGAGCTTTACATTCATTTCTTCTAGAATTCTGATCCTGAGATGTTGCTGATTCAAAAAAAAGAAAGGATGGATCCTCTCCGGTGTTTCTTTTCCTAAGGACTCTCTCTCTTTCCCTGTCCCATTGCCAGCACTCTCTCTCTCCCCTCTTCTACATCATCACCCTAATCTCTTCTCTTTCATTCTCCTTCATCCCTCTCTCCTCCCCACCTCCTATTCTTTGTTGGAAAAATGGGCTCTTCCCCTCATCTATCCATAGAAAAAAGAGGCTGAACAGGTCAAGAAAATCTTCTTACCTCAGAAAGTAAAAAAGTGTGACATGCTTCCTAAGTGGCTGCAGAGGTGCAGACACTTGTGGAGCTGCCTCAGTCCTCTTCACAGTAAGATTACCTACACAGCAGGCCCTAGTGAAAAACCGCTTCTTTTCAACTGATAGTGAGAGCTGACAGCTGCAAATCTGAATGGGCAGATGGTCTCCAGTCATAGATCCACCCCTCACAGTCCGCAAACTCCCTCCCAGGGCCAGGTAAGCATCCTGCCATGATTCCACAATCTTGTCTCTCCATATAAGTTATTTTATGACAAGAGAGAAAAAAATACTAAACAAAAGTTCTGAACACAAAAAATGTTTTCAGACAGGTACTCTACCTCCTGGAATTTTGGTTATCTACCTCAAAAGGGTGTTGAGAGGCTTAATTAATATTTGAATGCACTGTGATTTCCTTGGATGAAATACGCAAGTGCAATGCAGTTACGTATTTTATTCTGATCCTGAGTACAGCAAATGTAGTGCCTTAAGGTTTCAATAATACTATAGGTATCATGCAAACACATCAACCAGTTTTAAGAAGCAGATTAAAACACATTCCTGATACCCTAATTTAATCAGAACCAACAATGCCACAGCCCTCTTTTCTTTCTTTCTAAGGGAAAAATAATGCCAGAAGATAGCTTTCTAGAGGCATCAGATGCAGAAAAAACTTAACCCTTTTATTGCCAGTGACAAATTCTAGAGTCACTTAAATCAGAGAAATTATTCCACCAAATCAAACATTCTCCTATATAGTTTGCTCAGGTTATTCCCAATGCCCCTTTTGCATTATTTATCCCTCTTTTTACAGCTTTGTCTTCAAAGTAAATTATTTTTTGTGCATGCTTGTTTTAATAATGGCAGTTTAATAATCCTGTGGAAGAAACTATAGCAGGCAAGTTAAATACAAATTTCTCATTGGCTGAAACAATGGGAGCTCAGCAGGGACATTGCTCTGTTGGACATTGCTGCTAAAGAACATATCACAAAACCAGTTCTCACATATTGAAGAACTTGGACAAATCCAATGAAGGTGAGGAAGTATGGCCCAAAACACAAAACACGCAAATAGATATTTCTTATTGTGTAGTGGTTTTAGAGATTTTAAGTGGGAATGGGAGGGAGGGAAAAGGGGAACAACCCAGAAGGACAAAAAGTTTTAAATGAGCAAAGGAGAAATGTGAAACAGAAATAGCTTGGGATTTTAAGATTGAAAAAAAAATAAGGCCCAAATCATGCTGTCAGATACATTAATTCTACCTTATTGACTTCAGTGGTTGCATAGATGTAACTGTCTGCAGAATTGCACCTAACACAATCTTTAAATACACTAGAGACACAAAAAATGAGGGAACCAGTAGGGCACTAAGAGGGCAGCCACATAAGGGATAATTACTTCCTGAAATATAAGCAGTGGAAAACTTAAATGGTTTCTTCACATCAGTATTTGAAGAAGGCAATTAGTAACAATGTAGTCACACAGAGCAAACAGGAATTTGAGATTAGAAACAACTATTAGAACGCATTTGAATAATTGTATATAGTGCCCAGGACAATTGGCCCAAATCCCTGCAGGGACTGGAGGTGATACCGAAATAAAAATTAAATATTTGTGGTAGACAAAGGAATGGGTGGCCATAAGTTAGTTCCCTGGGTGATGTACGATTGGCAGTTAAAGAGTTTACCTGTTATTTTTATTGATTCTTTCAGTTGTAAAACATACGATAAATCAAGTGACCCAAAAACCATTAACTTGTTCCTCTGTTTAAAACAGAAAACTTCTAAGGAAGACCGAAAATTGTAAGGACACACTTGGAAAAGGCACTTTGATAGATCAGAGTCAGCACAGGTTTGGGAAATAGAAAAATATGATTACTATTTCAATAGAACTCCTGGTATCAATAGACAGCTACATGTAGATTCCTGGATTATGAGCTCTTTAGTGCAGGAACATTGTTTCTATGTGTATTCGTATTGCACCTAGCACAAATGGGACCCTAAACAATAAAAATCCGTATCCTATTGCTATATAAATACTTATCAAAAGCTTACTGGAAAAACAAATATTTACTTACTTTTGTTAACGTTTCACCTGGGTTACTGGATCATGTTTTATGTTAAGAGTACCTTTATAGTTTATAAAGAGCTAATACATGGATTAAGAGATGGTTCAATAAACACTCAATTTGTGGAAGATGGCTAGAGTTCAACAAGTTAATAGGTTTCTTATCACCATGCCTTATAATCATCTATAACACCTATTGATATGCTTATAACCATTTCTAACACATACTAAGCATGTTCCAGGCATGAACAGAACATCTATTAAATAGTTAACAACCCTTTTATAAACTATTTATAAATGAAAAGAAAATGAGTACTTGTGGCACCTTAGAGACTAACCAATTTATTTGAGCATAAGCTTTCGTGAGGTACAGCGCACTTCATCCGATGAAGTGAGCTGCAGCTCACGAAAGCTTATGCTCAAATAAATTGGTTAGTCTCTAAGGTGCCACAAGTACTCCTTTTCTTTTTGCAAATACAGACTAACATGGCTGTTACTCTGAAACCTATTTATAAATGTACTCTCAAGAGTTATCACCATACGCTTTCCAAGATATCACATTATTTTTCTATTTAGAGTGGAGAAATGATTTAAGGAAAAATTTTTCCTCACCATTCCGTGGTAGATATTGGCAAATATTGCTTTATTTTTTTCTTTACATGGTGAACTTTGCAGAGTTTGTTGTGTATGCATCCTTCTGCATTTCATTAACGTCAACCATAAATGTCTCTGCTTGATTCTCTTAATGCTTACTGTAAGCTCCACTAGTTCTGATTTCCCTAAAACCTCAAGCGTCCCCTCTATTTTAGTTTTATAATAAACTTTAGCAAGTTTAATACTTCAATCATGTTGAAGTATTAATTGTCTCCTCTTAAGACAATGCTGTCCCTTTCCTCCTACATAAATGCCTTCTCCATGATTCATCTCTTTTCTAGATGCTGTGTTTTATGGAAATAAACTGTACCTTTGATCCTATGAAGCAAACAAGCCTGGAAACTATGCTCCAAATGTGTTCTAACCAGAGCTTTATTAAAAGTTAACACAATATCCTTGTATTTATGTATCTTTCTTAATACAAGCTGGCAGCCTATTACCCTTATGTTCTCAACCAAGCATTTAAGTTTAGGGTCTGTACAAATAGAGCCTCTCTCTCTATCCTCTTCACTAATTCATTGTCATTTAAACTATACTTCACTTAGGCACTATTTCTGCTCAAGTTGATCACTTTATATTTAGATTCATCACATTCCACTTGGGAGTCCATTCATTTAATTCCCACAAGATTACCTGTATAAAACCAGAAAGTGATAGATATTTCTGAGGCTCAGTTATTCATTCCATTTCACGATCAAACCCAGTATGTGGACTTGAAACATACGAGGGTAATCTGAATTTTTAGTAAAAATGTTAGCACAGGCTCCCAATATAGAGAACTGCAGGATTCTGTTTCTCACCATATTCCAAGAGAAATGCATACTGGTCTCTAAGCCTATTTATTTTTCTTGTTATCCAAACAATTAATCCTACACTAAGGAGGAATTTTCCAGAGAAACCAAAAAACAAAACAAAAATAGAGACTAGCTGGAATGGACTCACATGTCAGGTAGTCAAACGGCATTAAACTTTTGTTTGCAATTGTCTCGGCTGTGTTAAGTGAGAATATATGAAGGGAGCTATTGTAACAGAATACACCACTGTAATTACACCCTACACACTACTGTAATAATCTTTGTAAGGCATCATTTGAAAACTCATAATTTGCTGGCCAGTATTGTCCTGACAAAATGTGTGGCAACCTTGTATGTAAAGTTATAAGTAAGACCAAGATTTAACCATGGACTTGCAGCTACCTCCATGACTTCAGCCGGCAGTGGTTGGGAGCTATAAGGTCCCCAAGCCTCCCATGGGGGTAGGGAACTGCAGGGTACCCCCACTGCCTCTGGCGGGCCCTGGAGCTCCAAGCTGCTGTGGGTGGTGGGGTACACCGCAGCTCCTGGCCACCACGGGCTCTGGGGGAACCCCTGAGCTCCCAGCCCCCACAGGCAGTGGGGGGGACCCCTTGGGCTGCAGGCAGCAGGGGTACCTCTCAGCCCCTAGCTGCTACAGACCTCTCCAACAGTGTGCAGCTGCCCTGCTTCAGGTGGTGTGGGGACCTGCAGATCCTATTTTGTCACAGATATTTTTAGTAAAAGTCACAGACAGGTCATGGCCTCTGTGAATTTTTATTTTTTGCTCATGACATTGTCCGATATTTTTAGTAAAAGTCACGGAGACAAAATCTTAGCCTTAGTTATAAAATTCTCCTGCATGTTGTTATTAATACATTCCATGCCCACCATCCTGCCCAAATAATAGTTGGCAAACAGATCAGTCCTAAACAAAGGAAAGTGTTGTCTACTTAATTTATATGTAAGCAATGAACGGAGTCATCAAGAAGGAAGGTAAGTCATCAAAAAGGAGGATCAGAGGTGGAAAAAACCAGCAGGGAACGTCCTTTCACATAGACTTTTTGGCTGCTGGTTCTCAATTGGAATTTTTTTTTCCAAAGTGTGGGACTAACTATAAAATGGAGGGACAAACACCACACGGCACCCCTCTCTCTATCCCTGCTCATCACATTCACTACACTTTGACTATGGGGGATGGGTTCTGACCTGATGAGTTTGGTCAGTAATCTGCTGGATCATGTGGTGAGAAACTTTGCTTGAATCTAATAAGTTAGACATTAGTAAATGTCATTTATTTTTCTTGTAACCATTTTGACCTTTATGCCTCATTATTTGTACTCACTTAAAATCTCTAGGTAGTCAATCAACTTGTTTTACGGTTTTATTCAATCTAGTGTGTTTAAACTGATGTCTCTGAGTAACTATTTGAGATAATCAACTGGCATATCATTCCCTTAAAGGAATAAGAGACTTACGATATGTGTACTGCCTAGGAGTGGGCTGGGAAGTATAGGACACACATTTCTGGGAGAAAATCTGAGACCAGATGTCTGTTGGGGTCACCCTTTAGTATAACCAAGGCTGGTAAGAGCCAGAGTATAACCCAAGCATGGCTAGCAGTCTGCAGTTACACACACACACTTAGGTTGTGGCTTACATGTTGGAAGGCAGATTATGAGAGGCCCAATTAGGAGCTTCTTCAGCAAGGCATTATAAGGCACCCAAGGCATCATAAGGTATGGCGTGACACAGCCCCCCCCCCACACACACACACTGGTCCAGACTATACCCTCGTATGTCATAGCCACCTTGGCATATGCCATTTGCTGAGGATATTTGTGGAAGATTGTGAGATGCTGAAAACCAATTTAGAACAGCGGCAACACATTTTGAACATGCAGGATTTAGACTAAGGCTATGATAACTGAGGGAGGAGGACCCACCATGGAGGAATGCATACTGGCAGAGAGCTTAGAAGCATGAAAGAATTTAAAAGCTGGATCAATGGCTGCTGACATCAGTGCCCTCCTAAGTGATGCCCAGCATTGTACCAAAGCTGCTTCGTACAAATGGTGGGAGCTGAACCCAGTGCTCTGTGATAAAAAAAAGATGGCAATAACATTAAAGTGGAGAACACATAAATCTAATTTGATCGATCCTAACATATGGAACAGAGACTTGGCTAGCCACAAAAAAATAAATCAGAATGCTCTCCACAGCAGAAATGAAGATGTTGAGATGGTCAAATGGTTGGACATTCTGTGATAGGAAATTAAATGAGATTATGAGAGGCCTAATGTGGGTTGCCCCAGTTGAAGACATACTTGAGGGAGTCTAGGCTATATTGGTGTGGGCATGTTCAGTGGAGATGCAAGTGTTATATTGCTAGGATGACCCTTTAAAAATTGTGACCAAAGGAGAGGCCAAAGACTCAGTACATAGACTGGAAATCAGTGGACCTTCGAGACATTGTATGCCTGGCTGACATGCAAATAAATCATGAGTTTTGGAAGAAGGCTACAAAAGTCACCAACCCCAAACAGAGAAGTGACAAAAAGACAAAGAAGAAACTGTATGAATCTTTGCAATTCCTGGGTTATTTTTCCAGGTGTGAAAAGTAGTACAGAAAAAAAACACTAGTAACTGTGCAGAGAAGCAGATGGAGAGCTGCAGTGGTCATTAGGGTAGTAACAGGATACAGCCAAAGATCCTTATTCATCACTGCCTTGCCCCTTATGTATTGTGACAGGGTCGGGACAGATGGCTACAGGAGAGTAATAGAAGGCAGATATATTAGCCCCAGGTTAAGTAGGTCCCTTTTCCCTGGGTAAGGTAACAGGGAAGATTCCAGAAGAATCAGGAACCTTCTGGAGACAATTAAGACAGGCTGATTAGAACACCTGCAGCCAGTCAAGAAGCTGCTAGAATCAATTAAGGCAGGCTAATCAGGGCACCTGGGTTTAAAAAGGAGCTCACTTCAGTTTGTGGTGCATGTGTAAGGAGCTGGGAGCAAGAGGCACTAGGAGCTGAGAGTGAGCACGCATACTGTTGGAGGACTGAGGAGTACAAGCATTATCAGACACCAGGAAGGAGGTCCTATGGTGAGGATAAAGAAGGTGTTGGGAGGAGGCCATGGGGAAGTAGCCCAGGGAGTTGTATCTGTCGCACAGCTGTTCCAGGAGGCACTCTAGACAGCTGCATTCCACAGGGCCCTGGGCTGGAACCCGGAGTAGAGAGCGGGCCCGGGTTCCCCCCAAACCTCCCAACTCCTCGTCAGACACAGGAGGAGTTGACCTGGACTGTGGGTTCACGAAAATGGCCAAACTAAGGGCTGCCATGAAGCTCCAAGGTAAGCAAATCCGCCAATAAGCGCAAGACCCACCAAGGTAGAGGAGGAACTTTGTCACAGTATTTACAAAGTGAGTGTGCAACACTATCAGAATGGCAATGTTTTACTCAGGCCTAGCGTGGGTGGAAAGATGGCAGCTACAGGCACCCATGGAGGAAGCTGGCTCATTGGTACATTTTGAACAGCTGCTATCAAAGCTCTGAATAAAAAGAAACATGGTGGGAGAGCCAGCTCTGTGTGATCCTTTGATAAAGGAATTTAATAAATTAAAGGTACACTGCTGACTCCAATTATACAGATTTTGGGGAGAGAAAAAAAAGCTTTTACAAAAATTAAGATAAATAGAAATTCTTCGAGCACATTTTTCCCCCCAATGGAAACAACTGTTTTTAAACAGAAATATTCCCCAGCACTTGGCCATCACTGAAGTCAGAATCTAAAAGTGAAAATGGTTATAACTGTCAGGGTAGAAGCTTGTCTGTCCAAGCTGAGCAAAATTAAAAAAGAAAACAACTTTCAGTTATAAGGAATTGGATTTTTATACAAGGCTGTCAGTTTAATAAGGTACTAGTGTTCATGTACAAAAATCAGGTGCACACGCAGGATTAAATAATTTTTTTAAAGGTTTATCTTTAGTGTTTATATTTTTGCTGCACAGAAACAATAGGACACTGAAAATGGAAGTCAGTTGTCAGACAGAAGAAGTTTAGGTACAGTTTGCTAGTAATATCACTAGCGTGTACATTTTTAAGTCTAGGATGATCCAGTTATTTGAGCACTAGCTTTGGATTTGGGACATCTAGGTTCAGTTCTCTGTACTGCCACAGACATCCTCTGAACCCTGAGCAAGTTACCAAGGGTTATGTCTACAGTGGGGGAAAAAAATCAGCCATGGCAGCAAGTCTCAGAACCCAGGTCACCTTGATTGGGCTCATGGGACTCAAATTATGGGGCTAAAAAATAGCAGTGTAGACATCTGAAACCTGGGTGGATCTCAAAGCCCAGGCTCCAGCCTGACCCCAAACATCTAAACTGCCACTTTTAGCTATGTAGCTTGAGCCTCAGTCAGTTGACCTGGGCTCTGAGACTCTCTTCCACTGTTGTAGGGCAGGAGGTGGGGCTGGGTTTCAGTATAGATGTACCTTAGTTTCTCTGGGCCAGATTTTCAAAAAGTATGTAGGCATTTAAAGATGCAGATGGGTGTGTCACGCTATCTGGAGTGGTTCACGAACATGGGTGTCAACCTTGGGGTTTTCCATCAAGAAACAGAGCACAGATCCCAAATTGGTTATCTGTTCTTGTAATAATGCTGGTTCTGGCGGGACCCAACTGAGAGTGCCAATTCAGGACAAACTGCTTAAAGCAGGGCAGTTACAGCCCAAGGCCAGGGTTTCTATGCACACCAAGGCAAACCAAACCAGCCAGACAGAGAAGATTTTGGTTTTACCCCACTGTCTAACTACAAGTCACATGAGCAATTCACTTAGACACTCCAGTTTCTCAGTATCACCACCAGTGCCACTCGTTATGGGGACAAATGGTTATGAAAACCAACACCCCAGTAAAAGAAAAAAGGTTCTCTCGATCCCAAAGGACCAAGCCCCAGACCCAGGTCAATATACAAGTTAGATCTTACCCACAAATCACGCTGTTGCCAATCCTTTAGAATCTAAAATCTAAAGGTTTATTCATAAAAGGAAAAAGATATGGATGAGAGCTAGAATTGGTTAAATGGAATCAATTACATACAGTAATGGCAAAGTTCTTGGTTCAGGCTTGCAGCAGTGATAGAATAAACTGCAGGTTCAAATCAGGTCTCTGGAGTACATCCACAGCTGGGATGGGTCTTTCAGTCCTTGGTTCAAAGCTTCAGTGTAATAAAGTTCCTCCAGAGGTAAGAAGCAGGATTGAAGACAAGATGGAGGAGCTGCAGCAGCTTTTTATATTCTCTTGCCATGTGGTCTTTCTTTCTTTGTTCCAAAGACAAGCTGTCCATCACATGGTATGGAAAAACCTGAGTTCTGTGCATAGGCAGGTCCCTGCATACCTTGCTGAGTCACAAGGCGTCTGCCTTCTCTCAATGGGTCAATTGTATAGCTGATGGTCCTTAATGGGCTATCAAGCAAGCTAGGCAGAGCTGACACTAACTTGTCTGGGGTGTCACCCAGAAGCATAGCATAAGTTTGAAAGTATAAGTATAGAGCCAATATTCATAATTTCGATTACAAAAATGATACACACATATAGACAGCACAATCATAATCAGCAAACCATAACCTTGACTTAGACACCTCATTTGACCCCCTTTATATAAGATTTGGTGCCACTACAGGACCTTGGTTGCAACGATGATCTATACAGTCCCCGATTATGTCAATAACGTCACAGTTCTATAATTAGATTTCACCAACCATGTAATTAGTCTGAACTCTACAAGCGGTGTAACAGCCTTACAATGTAGTCACAGATAGTCCTCTATCTTGCCATCTAACCAAGCCTGCCTCTGTGACATATGGTCCCATATACCAAAAAACACAACAAGCATCATGTTACTCCTATTCCCAGACCACCAGTCGCTTACCCCAGGTCAATAGTACCCTAGATCTCTTCACGACAAAGCCTGTAGCCAATCTTGTCATAAATTAACTACAGATTTATTAACTAGGAAAAGGAAATAAGAGCTATTTACAAGGTTAAAATAGGGAACACACACACACACACACAGATGAATTAGTTTTACATTCCAAAAGATAATAGAAACTTCTATAATCTATCCGATGAAGTGAGCTGTAGCTCACGAAAGCTTATGCTCAAATAAATTTGTTAGTCTCTAAGGTGCCAAAAGTCCTCCTTTTGTTTTTGCTGATACAGACTAACACGGCTTCTACTCTGGCCACGTCTACACTACCCGCCGGATCGGCGGGTAGTGATCGATCTATTGGGGATCGATTTATCCCATCTAGTGTAGATACGATAAATCGATCCCTGATCGCTCTGCCATCGACTCCGGAACTCCACCACTGCAAGAGGCGGAAGCGGAGTCGATGGGGGAGCAGTGGCCGTCGATCCTGTGCCGCAAGGACATGAAGTAAGTGATTCTAAGTAGATCTAAGATACGTTGACTTCAGCTACACTAATCTCATAGCTGAAGTTGCGTATCTTAGATCGGTCCCCAACCCCAGTGTAGACCAGGCCTCTGAAACCTTCTATAACTAAGCAAAAACTCCATATATCATTTAGGGCTAAGCCAGGGAAAACAGCTGGGGGTCTTTTGCTTATGCTTACTGATTCTTTCCCCTTTAGAGTCCAAGCAGCAGAAAACCCAAGTTTCTCCTTCTCAGGGATTTTTATCCCCTTCTCTCCAAAGCCAAGATTGTTACACCGGTACAGAAACTGGTGTGTACACACGGTATAGCTATTTTCAAAATTCTACAGCAGACAATAGCAAACAACAGTTCTTACCTCTCAGCTTTCTCTTCACTGAAGCTGGTGTAAGGAGGAGACAATCAAAATGTGTTTTGTATGCACACATTAAGACTTAATTTCTGATCCTAATTTTTTAATAGTCTTGACAAAGAAATAAGAGGATCTCTCTCCTTGCAGTGACTTTTAAACTTATTACTTGGAGGTTACAGGCCTCGGATCTTTTCCCCATGTTTCCAACTTGTGATATTAACCTGTACCATTGTATTAGATTATACTTTAATCTGATTTCATCACTTGATTATGACAGGTTGGGATTTTCCTCCAACTGTTCCACAGGAGTCTCAAATAACCAAATCTTAAGAAAAATATCTAAATTTCTGATATTTGTATTTGTTGTGTAGGCACAAGGTAATTAATCTTCCTCAGAAGATACCAAAAAACACCAAACCAATCAAAAAGCTGGACTTTCCAGAGGGAGGGTCTGAAGTGTCAGAGGACAATATATTTTCCAAAAAATCTCCACCATCTCTAACTTCATACTGTATACATTTCTCTAGCTGGTGATGCTGTCTCGACTTCTTGGGAAATTTACACTTCCTCAGACCCCTCATACCAAAGGATGAAAATACACCCAAGAAGCGGAAACAGTAAGATAGCAACCTGATAATATTACTCCTATAATGGAGAGAATAATCACAACACTACAATGAAAAAGGAAACTTTCCACAAACAATGTCATGAAGGTTGAATAGTTTTATAACTCTCAGATAATTTTCAAAGCCTCAAATTTAAGAATAATTTCAAAGCAGCCATAAATACTGGCATTTAGACAGACAGATTAAAGAGTCTTATTCTCAACCCTACTAAAATGCCTTTGTAGCACTCTGATGGGGCAAAGGGACTGTGAAGGTAGTTTAATTGGTCTCATGAAAATTCCCTCACTGCAGGATGAACCTCTAGCTAAGGCCGAACTGACAATGGCTTTAGACCATCCCTATCCTGTTGCCCAGTGCAGGGGAAATGTGCACTCTTGGAGTACTGGTTGCAGCTTTGAATCTGAATTTAAGCTAAATCCAGGGGTATTTAGATTCAGTGTTTTGTACTAGATCAGGTACAATCCCACAATGGGTGCTAACTCAATATCACTATGGGTTATGAACATAGTATTAGGCCTCCAGCACCCTGTATTCTCTGAGGCATTGTTACAATAAGTATAACGTGCAAAAAAAATTTGAGATAGTGGAGCTGGTGGTGAAGGAAATGGACTCACCCCAGATAATGGTCTCCACAAAGAGCCAAGAAGCAGTGAATTATATGCTGTCACAGAGTGTAGGGGAGTCAGGTCCTTGCACCCCCCACTTTCTGCGATTCACTGTGACTCTCAGCCAGCCAGTAAAACAGAAGGTTTATTAGATGACAGGAACATAGTCTAAAACAGAGCCTGTAGGTACAGAAAACAGGACCTGAGAGTTGGTTCCCTCTTGGGAGGGTGGGGAGCCCAAACCCAGGTTCTGGGCCTCCTCCTATCTCCCCAGCCAACTCCAAAACTGAAACTCCCTCCAGCAGCCTCACCCAGCCACACACCCCAGCTCTTCCTCCAGCTTTTGTCCAGTTTCTCAGGCAGAAGGTGTCACCTGGGCCCAACCCCCTCCTGGGCTCAGGTTATGAAGGGCAGCCGCCATCCCTTACTGTTGGCCATCAAGTGTCATCCCTCAGTGAAGTCACACCCTAATTTCCCATCACCATGTAGTATTAATACAGACAGTAAACTAGTAAAACTCCCATGCAACATTACCAGGTTAATACTCCTTACTCAGTCACATCTCTCCCCCCTTCGAGACTGAACTGAGTGGGGTCACTCTAACCAGTGACCTGGGGAAGTTCAGGCCCCCCTCTCTGGGACAATGAATCAGCTATCACGTTGGCGCTCCCCTTCACATGGACCGCCTTCATATCATAATCCTGGAGGAGCAGGCTCCACCTCTAGAGCTTGGCATTGGTTCCTTTCATCTGGTGTAGCCAGGTCAGGGGAGAGTAGTCAGTGTACACAGTGAAGTGTTGCCCAAATAGATATGGCTGGAGTTTCTTAAGGGCCCATACCATAGCCAGGCATTCCTCCTCTATGTCCACGTAGCTTTTCTCCTGAGGTAAGAACTTCTTGCTCAAGTATATGATGGGATGTCTCTCCCCATTTTCATCAACTTGCATTAACACCGCACCAGCCCCGTGTCTGAGGCGTCAGTGAACACCATAAAGAGCTTGTCAAAGTCTGGGTTTACCAGGACTGGGCCACTGACCAGAGCCTCCTTCAGTGCATAGAGAGCCCTCTGGCACTGCTTGGTCCAGACCACCTTCTCTGGCTTTCCATTCTTGCATAGCTCAGTGATGGGGGCGGCTATGGAGCTAAAGCGTGGCTCAAATCTTCGATAATACCCAGCCATCCCAATAAAGGCCTGGACCTGCTTTTTTGTTTGGGGAGCGGGCCAGTCTCTGATCACCTTCACCTTTGCTAGTTCTGGCTTTAGGCAGCTGCTTCCCACCCGGTGGCCCAGGTAAGATACTTTGGCCATCCCCACCTTGAGCTTCTTAGCTTTTATGGTCAGCCCAGCATCCTAGAGTCAGCCCAGCACTTGTTTAATCTTGGACACATAGTCCTCCCAGGTCTGGCTAAAGACACAGATGTCACTAATGTACACCACAGCAAAATTCTCCATCCCCCTCAGTAGCTGATCAACCAAATGCTGAAAGGTAGCAGACAACCCCTTGAGGTCGAAAGGCAGGGCCAGGAACTCATAGAGCCCCAGAGGGGTGACAAAGGCAGATTTCAGCCTGGCATCTGCATCCAGTGGCACTTGCCAGTAACCCTTTGTAAGATCCATAGTGGTAAGGTAGCGAGCTCCTCCCAGCTTGTCTAGGAGCTAGTCAGGCCTGGGCATGGGGTAGGCATTAGACACAGTGATGGCATTAAGCTTCTGATAGTCCACACAAAACTGGATCGACCCATCCTTTTTGGGGACCAGTACCACAGGCAAGGCCCAAGTGCTGGAAGATGGCTGAATTAGCCCCAAAGCCAGCATGTCACTGACCTCTCTTTCCAGTTTCTGAGCAGTTTTCCCTGTGACTCAGAAGGGGTAGCATCTTATAGGAGGATGTGACCCTGTCTCCACCTGGTGGACAGTCAGATTAGTGAGTCCAGGCTGGCTGGAAAACAGCTGTCGGTACAAATAAATGCAGCACCCCTCTGATCTCAGCTGGCTGGGCAGGTGTTAGCTGATCAGAGAGGGGGATTGTTTCCAGGGACGAGCCAGATCCTGTCATCTACTAACAGGTCATCTCCCTGCTCCTCCCAATGTCCACACACAACCAACACCACATTCCCCATGTCATAATATGGCTTCATCATATTAACATGGTACACCTGGTGATGGTGTGCCCAGTTAGACAGTTCCACCACATAGTTTACCTCAGTTAGTTAGCTGCTTGACAACCCAGAATGGGCCTTCCCAGGCGACTTGTAGTTTGTTTTTCTCATGGAGATGAAAACCATCATCTGGTCTCCAGTGGTGTAGGCACGGGCCTGCGCTATGCGGTCATACCAGAACTTCTGTTTCCTCTGGGCTCTGATTTTCCTCAGCCAACCCATGAGCTCAGTAAGTCTCTCGGAAGGTGGAGACATACTCCACCACTGATTCTCCATTGGGAGTGGCCTTCCTCTCCTTCTAGCCCCTCCTGTAGTGATAGATAGGAGGGACCTCGGGGTGCCCTCGGCAGCAGTCTGACCACTCCCATCTGGGACAGACACCGGTGCCAGCGGTGCATCTGCTGGGCTCTTTCCCTCCGGGGCAGAGATCAGCTCCTCTGAGCAATCCTCCTCCTCCAGCTGGGCAATCAGCTGTGCTTTGGTGGCCTTCCCTCTGCAAAGCCCCCTCTGCTTGCACAGCTCTACAAGGTCCCTCTTAAGGAGATGGTTATACATCTTCCTGCTGTTCCCAAGTTGTTGTGGACTCACAGGCCAGTGTGCGCTCAGCTCCCCACGGTTTCCAGGATGAACCCCTACTGTGCCAGCCTTTCTCAGGTCACCACCTCTCTTCCAGGTTCAAGTCGCAGACTCCTCCGCCCCTGGACCACTCACCACGGGGACCCCATTCCTCAACGGTCTTTCTCTCTCCCAGGGTCAAGCCACAGACTCCTCTGCCCCAGGAACCGCTCACGGCAGTCCCCAGGGTGACCCCATTACTGCAACAGTCTTTCTCACTGGGTCACACACACCTAGTGGTTAAGTGTAGCTCCTCCGCCTCCTGAAACTGCTCCTCTCTGAGCCTTCAGCACGCCTCTTTGTTTTACTGCTCCCCAGTCACTTACTGCAGAAAGAGTCATCCATGGGGTGCACTACATCCTACCTCTATCACCAGTTGTCACAGAGTGTGGGGGACTCAGCGCCTTGCACCCACCATTTCCTGCTATTCACCGTGACTCTCAGCCAGCCAGTAAAACATAAGATTTATTAGACGACAGGAACACAGTCTAAAACAGAGGCTGTAGGTACAGAAAACAAGACCACTCAGGCAGGTCCCTCTTGGCGGGGATGGGGAGCACAGACTCAGGTTCTGGGCCTCCCCCCGTCTCCCCAGCCAACTCCAAAACTGAAACTCCCTCCAGCAGCCTCACCCAACCACACACCCCGGCTCCTCCTCCAGTTTTGTCCAGTTTCCCAGGCAGAAGGTGTCACTTGGCCCAAACCCCTCCTTGGCTCAGGTTATGAAGGGCAGCCACCATCCCTTACGTGTTGCCCGTCAAGTGTTCGCCTCAGTGAAGTCACACCCTTATTTCCCATCATCATCTAGTATTAATGCAGACAGTAAACTAGTAAAACTCCCATGCAAAAGTACCAGGTTAATACTCCCTACTCAGTCACATATGCCCCTTATGCAAGAATCCTATAGAGAATGACAGCCTCTCTGGAATTTGTAACCCAACCTATAGAACTGTAGAGTGGGAATGTCTCTGTTGAATTATCTGGGCTTTTAGATGACTTTCTATAGAACCCTATTGGTTTCATTTATATTCTATTTTATAGGGTTTTCCCTAAAGGAGGCAGTTTTATGCTTGCCACCAATTTACACAACATGCTACTTAAGAATCATGGACCATTATTCTGTTGTAGTATGGTAGTTCTGCATGTTGCCATGGCTGAATAATCTTACAATGCTTTGATTTTAATGATAATGGAAATAAGAAAAAAAACCTGGAAAAATTAGAAGTCCATTTTTACTTTAGAATTCCCCCCACCCGCATTCTCTCTGCTCTGTTTTCAGACTACTTGTTTAAGCATGTGTTTCTTGAATGGTAGAAGAATGCAGCCAAAGGAAGCCACCTTGTGCAAAATGCAGAGAATGCTTTAAACACCTTCTCAGCAAGCCTGCTCAGCCTACGCTGAAGTGCAATTCCTCTGTTCACCCACTGCTTAACTCTATGCAAGATCAGACCATAATGCTCATGTGTAAAAAGGAATGATGACTTCTGTGTCAGTGCATTGTGTTCTGCACTCAGAAAAATCATCCAGTAGATCTCATCATGGGAGCCAAGAGACAAATGAGTATTTCCAATCCAATGCAAAATTATTTCTTATATGTTTTCTTCTCACATCATTAACATTAAATGAGATCACCAAACACTGACTGGCTTCCATTCTATCCAATTTGTCATTTCTGCTTGAGTTGATGATACATAAAAATTCCTGATATTGATTGAATGTAGCACTTTGAAGCACTATTCGCAGTAAAGCAGTCCGTCACTATTTTAACTACCAAACCCTTCATCTTCTCAAAGACTTGCAATTAGTGAGCTGCAACTAAATAAACTCCATAAAAGCACATCTAAATTCCAAATCTTTCCAACCACGTCTCCAAATTCTGATGTGTTATGCTGGTTTAAATGTCTAGTAACTCCATTAGAGTAAACAAAATTACTTCAGATTTGTGCAAATGGAACTGAAAGCAAAGTCTGGCCTTGTGATTTAAAAAAGAAAAGAACCTAGAGCAAGAGCTACAAGAATAATTATTATTGCACATAGTGGCATCCTTTATACAAACACACACACACACACAAATATACAGATCTCACACAAACACGAGAGAGAAAGAGAGAAATTTCTATAATACAATTACACAAACACAAACATGTGCACACACCTCCCCAAGTGGATTCTTTATATGCAGGACCCTTAATAAATTTCCTGTTTTCTGTACCCTATGAAGGTGTGCCCATTAAGTTCATACAAACAATAAGCCTACTCTTTAACAGCATCATCATTCCAAACATTCTCAGACTTCTCACACCTTAGTGATCACTGAAGTAGAAACTGCAGAATAAAAATATTATATGAACAGGAATGGAATACAGATATAGCCATCATTTTTCAGTGTGATGAATGTATGATGGTGAGAGATTTTGTGTGAGGCTTTTGTGCTGGAGTATATGAAGCAGTCTTTTCTTTATCTCACAGGGGTAAGATTTTCTGGAAAATTCAGATTTAATTCCTCAAAGTCAGTCTCACCACTCTCAATTCCCCCTGCAAGTTTTGCAATGGTATTTGTTTTTTTTTTTTTTCAAAAACAGCCTTAATTAAATTTACTACTTGTAGTCAACACTACGAACAAAGCAATTGGTCCAATATATGTTAAAATTAGTTTTTACACTGGAGCAGATAGGAGGCGAAACAGCATACTGCAAAGTATTTCTGTGTAAGAAAGTATTTCTTAATCTTTATTATTCCATTCCTAACTGCGCACACACACACACACACAGCATTTTTCATCAAAGTATGATGGCTCAAGATGTACACTATTCATGACTATGTGCTACAGCGACGAATGGAGCACAAATCATTTCAACACTGTCCTGGGACATATTTTTAAAGGGAGGTGGCACTCTGTGGAGAATGTTGTGCAACATTCAATCAAAGGCCACTGAAGCAATTTCAATGCTAGTTTACCTTGGCAGCTGGAGCTATTAAATATATTAGTATAGTGTATATCCTTGCGATGAAAGAAAGCTTCACTGTATCACTAAAAAATTAGCTACTTGCCAATATGAGAGAGAAATTGTAAGGTGTGTTCAGGGATCAGAGAGTTACAAATAAGTCAAGTTAAAGGGCTAAAGAGTTTGTGTCATTTAGAAAAAAAAAGTGGTAACATTATTACAGATTACAAGCTTTTTGCATCTATTTTTTGTGCAAGACATTTGTGATCAGATAATTACATACTTCCTAGGCAATTGTTACGTGCTTTTATGTTGACAGCATTGATGGCATTTTTATGAATTTGAAGGATACACAATAAGGACATCCTAAGTAACTTAGCTGGATACTGAATAGGAAACTTCTTAGGGAGGTATATTACCTCCAAATTTCATAAAAAGAACATTAAAGGATTGACATAAAAGGGGAAAATACTTAGTGTTCATATGAAAAAGCTGAAGTGTGTGAATAAAATATCATAAAATAAAAATGAGATGTCCTGCATTTACTGCTCCCGGGATACCTATTGCATAGGCAGTAGGTTACCAGAAGGACAGAGAATGGGTTATAGGCAACTTTTTCTCTTTTATACAGTTAACTGAAGTGTACAACAAAGTTGTAATCCAATAAAAGTGAATATGGATAGGCCAGTAGGTTTAACACACTTTACTAGAGATAAAAGCATTCTAACTAGTAAGTGATAGACTGGATAGCAGGTGACTAGGTAGCATGAACCTAAATTTAACCACAAACATTTTTCCAATTTCAGTCTGAGTTGTAGTTTTAATATTTTGGAAGTTAAGCAAGATGCAGAGATTCCATATGTCATGTGCTAGATATCCAGGCTTGATCATTGTACTGGTGCAAAGCAGAAGGATATGATATGGGGATTTTGTTATGCTTTTCATAGGCGACCAAGAAACAAACTAGTGAATGTATCTTCTAAAGGCATTTTGAGTTCCACAATCTTCCCTGAATTGACAGTAACTTTCCCTCCATTACTTTGTCTGACATCTATGTGGCAACTAGTAGCTTCAGAAGAAATTCTAAGAAAAAAACCCTTTACAGTAGAATTAAAGTTTCAGATACACAAAGTCACTCCCACCCCTAGTTTGAACATAAACAAATGTGTTATATTAAATTTAAAGAAAAAATGGATGAGGGAAAATGTGGAGCTAAGTTTCAATAAGCAACATCAGTTCTGACTTTGCACTATCATCTGTCATCTGCCTAAAGAAGAAACAGATATAAAGTATCACAGAAACCAGAATACCTCCTCCTCCCCCATTGTTGGTTCAGCTTCATCTGTGGTAGCAAGGATGAGAACACTAGTGAGACAAAGCACTAATGGTGGCTGCCATTTTATTACCCTGCCTTTTAGACCTGCTCTGAGCAAGATTTGACAAAACAGTGATAAAACACCAGCTGACAAAGAAGCAGCGTTCTTACCATTACAACCACCAGTGGTTCAACTGTGGGAAGTTCTTTTTGGGAGAGGGAAGGAGGAAGGAAGGAAGGAAGGAAGGGGAAATGATTAGTACTGGCTCAGCCTTTGACCCATGTCATAAATATAAAGGGAAGGGTAACCACCTTTCTGTATACAGTGCTATAAAATCCCTCCTGGCCAGAGGCAAAATCCTTTCACCTGTAAAGAGTTAAGAAGCTAAGGTAACCCCGCTGGCACCTGACCCAAAATGGCCAATGAGGGGACAAGATTCTTTCAAATCTGGAGGCAGAGGGACACAAAGGGTTTGAGCTGTCTGTGTGATGCTTTTGCTAGGAACAGATCAGGAATGTAAGCCTTACAACTTCTGTAAAGTTAGTAAGTAATCTAGCTAGCAAATGCATTAGGTTTTCTTTTGTTTAATGGCTTGTGAAATAAGCTGTGCTGGAGGGAATGTATATTCCTGTTTTTGTGTCTTTCTGTAACTTAAGGTTTTGCCTAGAGGGATTCTCTATGTTTTGAATCTGATTACCCTGTAAGGTATTTACCATCCTGATTTTACAGAGGTGATTTGTTTACCTTTTCTTTAATTAAAATTCTTCTTTTAAGAACCTGACTGATTGTTCATTGTTCTTAAGATCCAAGGGTGGGTGTATGTTCATCTGTACCAACTGGTGAGGATTATTATCAAGCCTTCCCTAGGAAAGGGGATGGAGGGCTTGGGGGGATATTTTGGGGGAAGATGTCTCCAAGTGGGCTATTTCCCTGTTCTTTGTTTAAAACACTTGGTGGTGGCAGCATACTGTTCAAGGACAAGGCAAAGTTTGTACCTTGGGGAAGTTTTTAACCTAAACTGGTTAGAATAGGCTTAGGGGGTCTTTCATGCAGGTCCCCACATCTGTACCCTAGAGTTCAGACTGGGGAAGGAACCTTGACAACCCGTGAGACTAAACACACACCACTGATGCTCAAGCCTTATATTTCACATTTTTGCTGTGTTAGAATTGAGGTTTTCAGTGTTTATCGCTGTCTAAAACAAACAAAAATCAGTAAAGAGCTTTGTTTGGCAGTGATTAGTACTTTTAAATGCAACTCTTTGCCCAAAGTATAGGGCTGATCAGATTAGTGCACGGCAAATATTTTATGCCAATAACTTGATAATGTCCGTCATACCAGGAGTAACAGACCCCTAAGTATCAAGATACAGTTAATCAAAACACTTAAGTTCTAACACAACATTTATTTTATTGGGAACATTTTAAAATGAATAAGATTATACCTATAATCAAGATTTTTAAAATAAAGAAGGAAGATGGTATTATGATCGATCTACGAGCTTAGCTTTGCTGGTCAACAATTGAATTTTATGAAAGCTTCAATAATAAAAGTCAAGCAATCCACTATGCTTCTAAGTCTAAGGTAAGACTGAAGACTCCACTTGACATGAATACAATTTTTTAAAATAAATCAGCAGCTAAAGTAATGCAGTGTATAAAAATGCATGCATGTGGGTTTTTTTTTCTTTTCACATGAGTTCTGCATTTTAAAGATGTTCCGACTAAAACAGGGGTGGGCAAACTTTTTGGCCCAAGGGCCACATCTGAGTGGGGAACTTGCTTGCAGGGCCGGGGCAGGGGGTTGGGGGCGGAGTGCGGGATGTGGGAGGGGGTGCGGTGTGCAGGAAGGGGCTCAGGGCAAGGGGTTGGGGCAGAGAAGGGGTGCGGGGTGCAGGAGGGGGCACGGTGTAGGAGGGGTTCAGGCTCCAGTGCGGCGCCACTTACCTAGAGTGGCTCTAGGGTGGCAGCGGCGTGCACCAGGGCCAGGGCAGGCTCCCTGCTTGCCTGGCCCGGCCCCGGCCTGCGCCACTCCGGGAAGCAGCCAGCACCATGTCCCTGTGTGGCCCTTGCGGGGGGGGGCAGGGGCGTGGCACAGGACTCTGCGTGTTTCCCTCCCCTGTGGGTACCTACCCTGAAGCTCCCATTGGCCATGGAAACCTGTTCCTGGCCAATGGGAGCTTTGGGGGAGGTACCCACAGGCAAGAGCAGCATGCAGAGCTCTCTGCTGCCCCACCCCCATCCATAGGGGCTGCAGGGATATCATGTGGCTGCTTTCCAGAGCAGCGCGGAGCGCGTGGCGGTGGCAAACACGCGGGCCGGATCCAAAGCCCCAAGGGGCCAGATCCGGCCCGCAGGCCGTAGTTTGGCCACCCCTGGACTAAAACATGCCAAGAATATGTATAGATATTTTTGTGCAACGTGAATGATACCTGCTATGCCACAAAGCCACCCTAGCAAAGATCATTATAAATGGAAATGAATAGCAAGTCAAACTTCAGCAATATTGGCACAGGGATGTATAATGCTGGCTGTAATCTTTTCTTGGGATGTAAATACTGTATAGGAGATGGTCTAGCATTATTTTATATGCTACCGTTTGGAAGACACCTGATGAGTACAATTTTCAAAAATTCATACAACATCCTATTTTCAAATGCAGCAGGCACTTAGGAGCTTGTGTTTCTCTGACTTTCTCAAGCCTGCTCTCTGAGCTAGGGCTGTGATTCCCCTGCTAGCATGATTCCCCTCACTGAGGTAGCATGAATGTAAATAGCAGCTACAGTTTCAGGTTGATTTGTACTTGACACTGCTAAGCAGAGCCTCTGCTGCCGCTATCTGTGCTACTGTGGCTACACGGCTCTTGATACTTGAACTAGCTTGAAGAGAGCTAGTACAAGTATATGTACACAAGTGTGGGGGAGGGGGAAATCACACATCTAGCTGGCGGTGTAGACATAGCCAGAGACTTAGGTTCCAAAGGTCCAGATACTAAGAGGTATTTATAGTATCTAATGAGAGTCAGGTGCCTTAATACCTTTCAGGAACTGAGCCCTGAGTCACTTTTCAAGAGAGGATTTAAGTGCTTTTGGAACTTTTTGGTCATTGCTTCAAAGCAGCAAGATAATGATGAATAGGTGTGAATCTACCTATTTCTAAACGTGAATCCAGTCACCTAGGTGTTCTTTTAATGGATTTCAGTAAATAGAATAGCATTGCATAAGTTTTGCTTCCTGGATGACGACCATAAATTACACATTAAGAACTATTCTTCTCATTCCCAATATGAAGATCCTTTGCAAAAATAGAATAAAAAAATACAAACCCTGCAATGCTAACCCACATGCAAATGTATGCATGCTTATTTCAAGGTTTCCATCATCATATTTAAGAACAGAAATAAGCTGAAGGGTAGTTTGAACAAGACAAAGTCTTATTTATTTAACAAAAAAGCACTGCCTGGGGAGTAGGAGAACCTAATTCAGAAGTAAATACTCCTAGGCACATGATAAGTACAGTTTAAAGAACCTAAAATCAGAGCACAGATGGTGTTGGGAAGCTGCTGAGTACACACTGGGCTCCTGAACCTGTGCAGTTCTCAGAAATTGATGCAGTGTTTTGGTAGCAACCTTTGCACACTGTGGAAATAAATCCATCAGCATCCTGAGGCTGAAAAAGCAAATCATGGCAAGAAACAATAAATGTGATGAGTCATTTGATGGTTGTCTTAAGGGTACATTCTCATGGTGTTTTCAAATTTGTGTGCATTTCCCCACAGCTACCCCCACAGCAAGACAGTGGTGTTCCTCTTTATATATGTGCTACAAGTTAAGATCAGGTGTGTCAGGAGTAGATGTTGCTTTTAGAGAAGATGTAGAATGTAGTTTGTGCAAGGGGAAGGCTAATGTGTACATTGAAAAGAAAAGAATATACAGGGGCTGCCTCAACACTGGGTCCTGCTTTATGCTGATGTGACTCCATTGATTTCATGAGAGTCACAAAAACTGGTATAAGTAGTGGAGAAACAGACTGACTATTTTAATGTGTTGATGACAAATATTTTTTAGCCATTTCTGAGAAAAAAAACCTCATCAAAGTGTGAAATGCTAATGGGATCACAGTTTGTTTAAATGAAGATTTTCACAGTATCCTAGCTACATGGAATTCTCATTTCAAGTGCAATTGAAAATGAAATGCATAAGGGCCAAGGGAGATTGGAAATGTTAATGTTCAGTTGAATTTTAGATTCAGCTTCAGAAGTGGCCATTCAATCCCGAAGTATTTCAACTGTATCCTTTAGAGATGATCCCTTCACCACAATAAATCTTGCAGTATTAGCTTCTGTTACCCCTCTTTATCCCTGACTGCTGAAAGGGATAAAAATCACTACCAGTGTGGCTGTGATGTATGATGACCAAATACATTTAAACTCTGAAACTGGCCAGTTCCACTTCATTTTATTTATAATTTGGAGAAATTATAACTCTTCAGCTCGGCCACATGAATCGGACATCCCTTTAAATAGGAATTTCTCCTTAATGACCAAAAATAAGGACATTGCTTGAGACTCAATCTATCCAAAACTTATGAGAATAGATATTTGAACTGATTTACATTAATTTCTGCCTTTCCAATCAAAAGGTCATATTCGCCATCTGGTTTGCACAGGCGAAATAGTGTAACTCATGCACCAGGCCCCTGCCATTTACTGCTGGAAGAGAACACGAGGTGCTCTTGAAAGCTAAGGACAGCAGAAAGGCACACATGCCTGTTCTTCACCACTGACTAAAATTATCTTTCTGCCTGACATGCATGAGATCAAGGAACTAATGCCATTAGCCCTGTTGCTTTGACAGGCAGCACACAGGCAATAATCTTTGCGGAAAGCTAAGCAGGCTACCAGAACTAAATCTATTAGTCTGAGACGTCATCCTCATTACAAATACATGTCCTTAATTCACATTGACTGCTCAATGGTCACACCTAGTTTCAAATTAACTGAATGGTCCAGTGAAGCAAGTGAAATTGCTAAGTATCATCAATGCTGCAGCACGTTAAGTCTTCTGGAAACTACAGAAAAGTGCTTAGAATCCCTGCATCCCACTGCTCTCTTTAACATAGCTATTGGTTTCATTTATTCTGTTCACTTTGCAGTTTCAGTTTTTCACCACCTGTTTCCTCTTTTTAATATTAGAGAGGATGTCCGTTGAAACCTTACCATCTAGGAGGTAAATAGAACTGTAGCACTGTGTTTGCAACATATATATTTACCAAAATGGACTTTAAAACTCTACCTGCTTTATGAGTTATATGAAAAAAAAACATATACTTATCTTTCTCAGGTGAGTGCCTAATACTCAGAGTAATAGCCATTACTCAGTAGTACTAGCAGTAATGGTCTCATAGCAACAATATTACTTTTGGAAGCAGAATAAGTGTGTGTGGGGAATTTGTATGAGATGATGGAAGTGTTACTTGACTTAGTGATGCCCTGGAATTGTTTCACAAAATTTTGGGAGACAGGAGATCTATTATTCTAAAATTTTCAAACTTCAGAAAATTTTTGGCTCAAAGGATGGTGATAGTTCAGATCAGAACATAATCCTTTAAAGACATGTATTTAACCAAACTGAACATCCTCATTGTGACGTTGGAGAACCAGGGTCTTGCAGGTGTCAGCTGAGCACTGACAAATTCACAGCCGGAAACCAGACCAGCTCACCTATATGTTGGTATTGTTCAAAATAGATACTAGATATTAAGGTGATAAAAATGTGTATAGACTTATAAAATGCTTGTAGGATGCTACATGTATTGATCTCACTTATAATCTCTATAGCCAATGGTACTAAATTACACTACGCGTCTGGATTGTAAACCTCAGTAAGGCTGTGTCTACACTGCCTTTTCAGCACTAAAATGTTAGTCGTTCAAGGGTGTGAAAAAATACATCCCTGAGCAACAAAGTGCCAGTATAGACAGTGCTTTATCGTCGGGAGATAAAACTACCGCCCCTTGTTCAGGGTGGTTATTTTTTATCACCGGGAAAGCTCTCCCCCGGTGATAAAGCATAACTACACTGCCCACGTCACAGCGCCGGCCGTGCTGTAACGTGGTAGTGTAGACATACCCTAATTGTGTAACTTACCAAAGAGGAAAAGAAGCATTAATTAAAGGAAAGGGCATCCTACGACAAGATGGCCCACTGAAGGCAAATGAAGTATTGTGTAGCATCAAAGGAGAGAGGCCCTGTTGACTGCATTCCTAACTGCCCCCAGGAAGGTGAAACCTATGCATGAATTCATCCCATCAGTTTGGACTCTGGAAACAAGGGGATAAAAATACAAGTTGATCTGGGGTAAGTGACTGG
Source organism: Caretta caretta (assembly GCF_965140235.1). Lineage (NCBI taxonomy): Eukaryota > Metazoa > Chordata > Testudines > Cheloniidae > Caretta > Caretta caretta. The sequence continues at coordinate 126,128,337 of NC_134207.1, forward strand.
TCTCTCTGGGAGCAAACTAATTATTTTGTGATTTTTGGTGTAAGTGACCACTTATTACTAAGCCCAGCTCACGTGGGTGGCAAGATAGACTGGAGTGCCCAAGGGCATTGTCTGTGACTCCATGGTAAGACTGTTACAGTGATCCAGGTGTACACATATGTTACTGGGTTGATGAAGTTGATTATAGAACGTACACCAGTTCAGGGCGTTTGCCCTGAGTTTGGTACTCAGGGTCATGAATCACTCCAGACAGGCTGACGCTCATCTTTTGAAGTTCATCTATCACTAGTCATTTAGGAACTTAGCTGTCCACACCATGTAGAAATCTAAGAGCTAGCCACAATTAAGAACTTTAATTTACTTTGTAGATATTCCTTATTAATCATGTTGCAATACTAAAAGCAGCTTTTTTAAAACTTTATGAACACTTGAGAAGTTGACTATACAAATCGCCTCTTCTCCTTGACAGTTTTGACTTCTAATAGTTCACACAGCTAACTTGTTCTTTCAAATCACCTTTCTTGAAATGCAGGGCAGCCCACCAAAGATCACCTATTCTTAGGCTGAGTGGTAACATTGGAGTTTCTTAATGGTGCGTAACATCTGTAACCTCTGTGCCAGGGAGAAACAACAGCCATATGAGGGATAAGGTACTGATATTCTGACAAGCCTTGGCTCAAACTATATGGATAAATGTTTCAGTGAGGATATCATAGGTCTACCGAGACTATCCCATGTCTCCGAGGGATGCACATGTGATCCAGAATGTTATCTATAGACATCAATAGAATTTACACTGTGATGTGAAGTGCCAGAGGCCTGACAATCAATCGATCAATAAATAATCAGTCCTAGATTACATGCCACTGCTGGAATCTAACCATATCACTAAATTTACGTTACCATAAGTTCATAGATTCATAGATATTTAGGTCAGGAGGGACCATTATGATTATCTAGTCTGACCTCCTGCACAACGCAGGCCACAGAATTTCACCCACCACTCCTGCAAAAAACCTCACACCTATATCTGTGCTATTGAAGTCCTCAAATCGTAGTTTAAAGACTTCAGGGAGCAGAGAATCCTCCAGCAAGTGACCCATGCCCCATGCTACAGAGGAAGGCGAAAAACCTCCAGTTAACATATATGAAAAGCCATTTTTCTTATCTCCTTAATCATTCTAAGTCCTAGATTTTACCCTTGCACAGTAAGAACAGACCAGTAACCAGAGTCCAGATCTGGAGCCTTTACTCAATGAGTGTAGCCCCAATGAAATCAGTTGACTGACAAGAATGATTCAATTCTCGTAAGTAATGACAGTAAAACTGTACTCCACAACTTTTGAGGATCCACTTTTATTTGTAAGCCATAATTAATTGTCTTGGCTGCTTCCACCCTCTCCCCTTTTAGCCAATTATGCTTAATTCTTGGTGCCATTCCTAGTAAGACATTCTCTCTTAGTTCAAAGTTAGCCAACTCATTTTTTTCTGGATACTATCTGCCATTTGGATGTTCTTGAAGCTTGGCAATCAATATAGCATATATTTTTCAAAATTAAACTTGTCAAGAGCCTTATCTAGTGTGATCATTATGTCCTTCATACTTTGTAATGAATCCCTGTTTACAAGACCAAGCAATGCATCCTACAATATTTTTATTCCTGTTGCCATCCACTGGATTCCAGACTTTATAGCAGGTCTCTTTGCCCTATGCTTCCTTTCAGCTCTGTTCCACTTGGAGTATGCCTATCTCTATGACATCTTTTCAAACGAATGAGCTTACATTTGACCTTTAAATTCCATCTCCCACTTTCTCCCACATATGACCTCATTAGACTGTTCAGATACTCCTGTACTTGAATGGAATCATTATTATAAAAAGAAAATACTCTCACGTAATTTTTTTAAAATGTTGAATCACAAATAAGAGACTAGCCTGTACCAGGGCAGCTCTGGGAGGAATTGTGCTTCAGAAGAGATACCTGCCCTGCCCTCAGGTCTTGAGAGCCTGGGAGGAGGAAGGACTGGGGTGTGGCAGGGGGAGGGAGGGGAGAAACAACGCACTCACCACTCCATAGCCAGCCAGCTTGTGGGCTGGTGTAGGGGTACCATTGCTCCACATCCTTCCTCACCTTGTCACCCCGCCCCATGAGGCAATTTGTGATCCCAGGAATACACAGAACCAGTGGGGAGGAGCTGCTTCATCTTCCATTACCTTTTCACTCCACCTGTGTACTGAAAATCTGCCCCAGAGACATTACAGCAAGCATGCAAAATGGTTGGGCCTAGATCCAGCAAAAATTAAATGGAAGGCATTCATCTCTAATTTTGAAGCACTATGTCCTTCAATCCAATATTGTACTCACACAGTTCTATAAAGTTTTCATCACCCACAATAATTTAAAAAAGTACAGCTTTTCAAATGGTGCAAAAGGTTCACTGTACATGTTTTAAAAGTGGAAACATGAACACATATTTAGTATGTACATAAACAAACGATTTAGATTTAACATCATGAACAAGCCACCAAAGGCCAAATAAACATTTTAGGTTCTACTACGTGCTGTACTGCATTGTTCTATAAATGCTTTGCTTTCAACATCTTATAAGTTGGAGTACCATTTTAAAAACATTGTAGCCTCTGCGGTGGCTAAACTAAATGACTTCATTTATCTTTGGCAATGCTGTCATTTTATGACATCAACTATTTTTATATGATTAGCAGAATCCATGTAATGGATCTCTGAAAAAGCATGCTTCAATTTATAAGCAATAATTTATAGCAGCTCAACATTGTTTGTGTTCTGCTTAATGGCAGTATGAAGGCACTAAGGCAAATTAAATCTCAAGTCTACTTTAGGCTCTGCTTTTGCCCTTGTTTTGCTTATCAGTCTACAAACTTTGTAGATACATATGGCAGTAGAACATGGTTTATCCGAGTGGAATGGGGGAGATCTAATTTTTTAATGAAAAGACTTTACAATAAAAAATGCAGACTTGTCAGTGTAATAAAATTTTGGATTTTTGTAAGTGTCTTTTGTAATTTTGTTTATGATTTATTAATAACCTTTATGAGTCAAGATGCCTACAATTGTCTACATTTAGAGTTATATGTTCTAAGAGATTCCAAATACTTTTCAGCATTGTATCCTACACCACAGTTTCTCTCCCATGTAAAACCAACTGACAGAGGAGGACAGATTTTTTTTTCTAAACTAAATTGGTCATACATAGAAGCCATTTATGTGATCTCTTTTTGCTACTTTAAAATAACTTAGAAAATAAATACTGTAGTACACAGTTTCTGTTGTAACTAGCTAAAACTAAGTGAGTTTATGTTTTATTAATGGAATTTTTGGTCAGTATTCATATAAATGGTATGGTGTTCACAATCAATGTACAGTGTTTTGCGTGCACCAAGTTGTAACATCTCAGTGATTCTCCTCTTATGCTATGTCTTTGTGAGACTTATTTCTCTAAAACTTCTCACCATTATTAACCCTGTCCGTCTCTTTTGGTGGTAGCAATGGTGATAGCACTTGTTTAGACAGATCATGGTGGCCATTTATATTTTCAGTATCATCTCATGTAGAGCTGCAACATGGGGATCAAAATGTTGTCCACATGAGATGCCAAAAAGAGACACTGACCTCAGTAGACTGGGATGATGCTGAAAATATGATAATGTATGCTTTCTGAATTCTGGGGGCTTGTCTCTCCCCAAGTGAGATTCAAATACGTCCATAAGCTCTGTGGCACTCCTTAAGGTTGGGTTTCCCCTCAATGCGACTCAGATGCTCTGCTGGCATTCAATTAAACTTTGTAGGCATGCCTCCTTCTTGACTTGGGGCAAAAAGCATGGTCCCTTTCAAGTGTCACATTGTTGTGATGTCAAATTTAGGTTTCATGTTACATGATAAAAAAACCTTCATAATATGCATGTTTCTTTTTTCTTATGTGCTTTGATGAGCAGTGAAAGATTTGACATTTAATGTATCACGAATGGGCACCTAGACTGAAAACCTCACTGAGTGGAATAGGCTCAGAGTTGTTGTAGGCTCTTTGCAAATTCAGTGTTATACTGGCTGCATTAGTTCCACTCAGGTTGCATTTTCACAGTTTTCATTGAAAACTGTCTTTTATAATAGTATTTTTGTGGGGAGAGCTGAAATGGAAGCTTAGATTCTGGAGCACAATATCATGTGTAAGGGAGATTCTGGTATGCTGTACCCCAGTGGAAATATGTCAGTAAAAAAGCCTAGAACAAACACCAACATTAGGCATAATCCTGTAGTCCTGACAGGTAAAAATCCCGGAGTCTTCAGTGTCCAGTGTCAGGAATAAAAAAGCAGGCCCTAAGCATGAAAGACTGACAAAATCAAATGTCAGTCTGCACAGGGTTAAGCTCTAATTGAGCTGGCAGTCATTTTTTTAACTCTGGAAGATTGCTTATCACATTACTTCAAATTAAATATTGAAATGCCCTTCACAATTCTGAAGTAATGAGATCATTACATTCACCTAAGAAAAATTAAATGCAGAATATTAACTAGGCAAATAGAATTTAGGATCTAGCACATCATGCCTGCCACTGTCTCTACCAATTACTTCTCCTTAAAAACCCACTAAAAATTATTCGTTAAAGCTAATGTGGCACATACCTCTGTCTCTTTGAGCTTGACCGTGTTAGCACAAATATCTTTAAATCTGAAGTCAAATATTTTGAGTCTTTTTTAATTCATAGAAGGGACAGTGTTCTGTATTCTTTGTTTTCTTCCACCTTTACATCACCATTAACTTCAGTAGGGCTGCAGAGAAGTGAGGCAGATTTTGGCCACTGAATGCACATTAATTCATAACCTTCACCTATAGAACATTGGTGTCTTGGGTTGGACTCCCCAAAATGGGGAAACACAAAAGTCAGGTCACTTTTGGAAATCTTGGCCAAGGTGACAGAAGAGAAGGAAGAGAGGAATTGAAGAGAAACTCGCATTTAATGTGAGGGAGGAACAAGATAAGAGGAAATCAAGCTAGAGAAAAAACACTCGAAGGAGAAACAAAAGATACAATAATAGACCAAATATCTGCATCCTAAAAAAAAAGAAAAAGAAAAAAAAAAGCAGTTTCTTTTGACAATCACATCTAATAAGGATTACCACTTCCCAGCTCCCTTTGGATTCATGGAAAATCTTTTCCATCTTTGATGAAACCCTATAGTCTCCTTCACTCTTTTCCCATCTTCACATCTTCTTCCACCCCCTTTCATATATTTGGAACTGCTCCCTATCTTCTCAGTACACATCTCATTCTCCATCTTTGAAAATCCCCCTAAAATCTACTTGTTCCACTATTTTTTTCAGCTACAGTTGCACTATGCTTCATACCCTTTTTACCCTTAGTTTGCAGCCTTAGTTCACTTTGGGACAAGCAGCCTATTTGTTTGGCACAGTTATCTTTTCATACAGCACTGTTAACAATGCTAGAACTATATGAGCAATCTAAACACATATGTGCCTCCAGAAAATCCAATCTGAATGATAAAAAGACACGACCTGAGATAGACAAAACAAAACAGACAGAATGAGGGAGGAGTGAGCAAGGGGGAAGGATGTAATATTTCTTTACTATTCAAATGTTTACAGCCCGCATTTTATTGGTGGATGAAGAAAATGTAAGTGTACATACAGTGTATAAAGTCTAACAAATTGTTTTAGGAACCTTTGGGATAGAAGATTGTATGCACATGCTAGATATTATTATTGTTCTATTAAAATACTTTAAATAACATTAAGCACCCAAAATTCAGGAAGCTCCAACTAATGGCAAGCTTCAACAATTCCAAATTTAAATATTTTTGGGAGTTATTTTTAACATTCAAAATGACTGAACAAAGTGATTAGAGCAGTGGTTCTCAAAGTCAGTCTGCCGCTTGTTCAGGGAAAGCCCCTGGCAGGCCGGGCCAGTTTGTTTACCTGCCACATCCGCAGGTTCGGCTGATTGCGGCTCCCACTGGCCGCGGTTCACCGCTCCAGGCCAATGGGGGCTGCGGGAAGCGGCGCGGGTCGAGGGATGTGCTGGCCGCCCTTCCTGCAGTCCCCATTGGACTGGAGCGGCGAATCAGAGGGCGCCACAATCGGCCGAACCTGCGGACGCGGCAGGTAAAGAAACCGGCCCGGCCCGCCAGGGGCTTTCCCTGAACAAGCAGTGGACCAGCTTTGAGAACCAGTGGATTAGAAGTCCTGAGTTAGATTATTTGTCATTTTCTTGGCCATAAGGGCCTAAGAGTACTGCAGATAGAACTGTCATTTTGGCAAACACACCAGGAATTCAAACCAGGGACCTCCACAAAAGTTGCTACAGCTTGAGCTGGGGCTGTGACAAACTTACATTCTCTACTGATCAGGTAAAAGGTGGACCTGTAACATAACCTACACTCACCAGTGGGTTACATAGACACAGCATGTGCAACCACAGGTGTAGAGCACACCTCATGTGTCACATAAATGACCCAAGCAAAAGTCATCCTCTACTGCTTATGACTGACAAAAGTATCACTGAACTTCCAAGGCTCCAAAACCATGGAGGCCAATCACACTCTTGAGGAGGTCTCCCCTGTACAGAAGCCCATACCATGGGTGGGTTAAGAGGTCTCCCTTTAGTCCTTGTTCACTAGAAGAATAGCACATACAACATGAAGGTATGGTATGTGTGTATATGAAAATAAGAAAAGTGGAGGTTTGAATTCTTGCCTCCCTTCCTTTAAAATACAAGAAATCCTAGGGTATGTCTACACTACAGAATAAGGTCGAATTTATAGAAGTCGTTTTTTTAGAAATCGGTTTTATATATTTGAGTGTGTGTGTCCCCACAGAAAATGCTCTAAGTGCATTAACTCGGCGGAGTGCTTCCACAGTACCGAGGCTAGAGTAGACTTCCGGAGTGTTGCACTGTGGGTAGCTATCCCACAGTTCCCGCAGTCTCCGCTGCCCATTGGAATTCTGGGTTGAGATCCCAATGCCTGATGGGGCTAAAACATTGTCGCAGGTGGTTCTGGGTACATATCGTCAGGCCCCCGTTCCCTCCCTCCCTCCGTGAAAGCAAGGGCAGACAATCGTTTTGCACCTTTTTTCCTGAGTTACCTGTGCAGACGCCATCCACGGCAAGCATGGAGCCCACTCAGGTAACAGTCACCGTACGTCTCCTGGGTGCTGGCAGACGCGGTATGGCATTGCTACACAGTAGCAGCAACCCATTGCCTTCTGGCAGCAGACGGTACAGTACAACAGGTAGCAGTCCTCGTCATGTCCAAGGTGCTCCTGGCCACGTCGGCTGGGAGCGCCTGGGCAGACATGGGTGCAGGGACTAAATTTGGAGTGACTTGACCAGGTCATTCTCTTTAGTCCTGCAGTCAGTCCTATTGAACTGTCTTATGGTGAGCAGGCAGGCGATACGGATTGCTAGCAGTCCTATTGCATCATCTTCTGCCGGGCAGGCAAGAGATGAGGATGGCTAGCAGTCCTACTGCACCATCTTCTGCTGAGCAGCCATGAGATGTGGATGGCATGCAGTCCTTCTGCACCATCTTCTGCTGAGCAGCCATGAGATGTGGATGGCATGCAGTCCTTCTGCACCGTCTGCTGCCAGCCAAAGATGTAAAAGATAGATGGAGTGGATCAAAACAAGAAATAGACCAGATTTGTTTTGTACTCATTTGCCTCCTCCCCCGTCTAGGGGACTCATTCCTCTAGGTCACACTGCAGTCACTCACAGAGAAGGTGCAGCAAGGTAAATCTATCCATGTATCAATCAGAGGCCAGGCTAACCTCCTTGTTCCAATAAGAACAATAACTTAGGTGCACCATTTCTTATTGGAACCCTCCGTGAAGTCTTACCTGAAATACTCCTTGATGTAAAGCCACCCCCTTTGTTGATTTTAGCTCCCTGAAGCCAACCCTGTAAGCCGTGTCGTCAGTCGCCCCTCCCTCCATCAGAGCAACAGCAGACAATCGTTCCGCACCTTTTTTCTGTGCGGACGCCATACCAAGGCAAGCATGGAGGCCGCTCAGCTCACTTTTGCAATTAGGAGCACATTAAACACCACACGCATTATCCAGCAGTATATGCAGCACCAGAACCTGGCAAAGCGATACCGGGCAAGGAGCCGACGTCAGCGCGGCCACGTGAGTGATCAGGACATGGACACAGATTTCTCTGAAAGCATGGGCCCTGCCAATGCATGCATCATGGTGCTAATGGGGCAGGTTCATGCTGTGGAACGCCGATTCTGGGCTCGGGAAACAAGCACAGACTGGTGGGAGCGCATAGTGTTGCGGGTCTGGGACGATTCGAGTGGCTGCGAAACTTTCGCATGCGTAAGGGCACTTTCATGGAACTTTGTGACTTGCTTTCCCCTGCCCTGAGGCACATGAATACCAAGATGCGAGCAGCCCTCACAGTTGAGAAGCGAGTGGCAATAGCCCTGTGGAAGCTTGCAACGCCAGACAGCTACCGGTCAGTTGGGAATCAATTTGGAGTGGGCAAATCTAATGTGGGGGCTGCTGTGATGCAAGTAGCCCACGCAATCAAAGATCTGCTGATATCAAGGGTAGTGACCCTGGGAAATGTGCAGGTCATAGTGGATGGCTTTGCTGCAATGGGATTCCCTAACTGTGGTGGGGCAATAGACGGAACCCATATCCCTATCTTGGCACCAGAGCACCAAGCCTACGAGTACATAAACCGCAAGGGGTACTTTTCAATAGTGCTGCAAGCTCTGGTGGATCACAAAGAACGTTTCACCAACATCAACGTGGGATTGCCGGGAAAGGTACATGACGCTCGCATCTTCAGGAACTCTGGTCTGTTTCAAAAGCAGCAGGAAGGGACTTTATTCCCAGACCAGAAAATAACTGTTGGGGACGTTGAAATGCCTTTATGTATCCTTGGGGACCCAGCCTACACCTTAATGCCATGGCTCATGAAGCCATACACAGGCAGCCTGGACAGTAGTCAGGAGCTGTTCAACTACAGGCTGAGCAAGTGCAGAATGGTGGTAGAATGTGCATTTGGATGTTTAAAGGCGCGCTGGCGCAGGTTACTGACTCGCTTAGACCTCAGCGAAACCAATATTCCCACTGTTATTACTGCTTGCTGTGTGCTCCACAATATCTGTGAGAGTAAGGGGGAGACATTTATGGTGGGGTGGGAGGTTGAGGCAAATCGCCTGGCTGCTGGTTACGCGCAGCCAGACTCCAAGGTGGTTAGAAGAGCATAGGAGGGCGCGGTACGCATCAGAGAAGCTTTGAAAACCAGTTTCATGACTGGCCAGGCTACGGTGTGAAAGTTCTGTTTGTTTCTCCTTGATGAAACCTCCCGCCCCTTGGTTCACTCTATTTCCCTGTAAGCTAACCACTCTCCCCTCCTCCCTTCGATCACCGCTTGCAGAGGCAATAAAGTCATTGTTGCTTCACATTCATGCATTCTTTATTCATTCATCACACAAATAGGGGGATGACTACCAAGGTAGCCCAGGAGGGGTGGTGGAGGAGGGAAGGAAAATGCCACACAGCACTTTAAAAATTTACAACTTTAAAATTTATTGAATGCCAGCCTTCTTTTTTTTTGGGCAATCCTCTGTGGCGGAGTGGCTGGTTGGCTGGTGGCCCCCACACCGCGTTCTTGGGCATCTGGGTGTGGAGGCTATGGAACTTGGGGAGGAGGGCGGCTGGTTAGACAGGGGCTGTAGTGGCAGTCTGTGCTCCAGCTGCCTTTGCTGCAGCTCAGCCATACACTGGAGCATACTGGTTTGGTCCTCCAGCAGCCTCAGCACTGAATCCTGCCTCCTCTCATCACGCTGCCGCCACATTTGAGCTTCAGCCCCATCTTCATCCCGCCACCTCTCCTCCCGGTCATTTTGTGCTTTCCTGCACTCTGACATTATTTGCCTCCACACATTCATCTGTGCTCTGTCAGTGTGGGAGGACAGCATGAACTTGGAGAACATTTCAGCTCGAGTGCGTTTTTTTTTTCTTTCTAAGCTTCACTAGCTGGGGAGAAGATCCTGTGATCATTGAAACACATGCAGCTGGTGGAGAAAAAAAAAAGGGATAGCGGTATTTAAAAAGATACATTTTATAAAACAGTGGCTACACTCTTTCAGGGTAAACCTTGCTGTTAACATTACATACATAGCACATGTGCTTTCGTTACAAGGTCGCATTTTGCCTCCCCCCACCGCGTGGCTACCCCCTCAACCCTCCCCCCTCCCTGTGGCTAACAGCGGGGAACATTTCTGTTTAGCCACAGGCAAACAGCCCAGCAGGAATGGGCTCCTCTGAGTGTCCCCTGAAGAAAAGCACTCTATTTCAACCAGGTGACCATGAATTATATCTCACTCTCCTGAGGATAACACAGAGAGATAAAGAACGGATGTTGTTTGAACGCCTTTGTTGCTTTGTTGTACAAAGATTCCTGAGTACGTGTTACTGGCCTGGAGTGGTAAAGTGTCCTACCATGAAGGATGCAATAAGGCTGCCCTCCCCAGAAACCTTTTGCAAAGGCTTTGGGAGTACATCCAGGAGAGCCGCGAATGCCAGGGCAAAGTAATCCTTTCACATGCTTGCTTTTAAACCATGTATAGTATTTTAAAAGGTACACTCACCGGAGGTCCCTTCTCCGCCTGCTGGGTCCAGGAGGCAGCCTTGGGTGGGTTCAGGGGGTACTGGCTCCAGGTCCAGGGTGAGAAACAGTTCCTGGCTGTCGGGAAAACCGGTTTCTCCGCTTGCTTGATGTGAGCTATCTACAACCTCATCATCATCATCATCTTCTTCATCCCCAAAACCTGCTTCCATATTGCCTCCATCTCCATTGAAGGAGTCAAACAACACGGCTGGGGTAGTGGTTGCTGAACCCCCTAAAATGGCATGCAGCTCATCATAGAAGCGGCATGTTTGGGGCTCTGACCTGGAGCGGCCATTCGCCTCTCTGGTTTTCTGGTAGGCTTGCCTCAGCTCCTTCAGTTTCACGTGGCACTGCTTCAGGTCCCTGTTATGGCCTCTGTTCTTCATGCCCTGGGAGATTTTGACAAAGGTTTTGGCATTTCGAAAACTGGAACGGACTTCTGATAGCACAGATTCCTCTCCCCATACAGAGATCAGATCCCATTCCTCCCATTTGGTCCATGCAGGAGCTCTTTTGCGATTCTGGGACTCCATCATGGTCACCTCTGCTGATGAGCTCTGCATGGTCACCTGCAGCTTGCCACGCTGGCCAAACAGGAAACTGAAATTCAAAAGTTCGCGGGCCTTTTCCTGTCTACCTGGCCCGTGCATCTGAGTTGAGAGTGCTGTCCAGAGCAGTCACAATGGAGCACTCTGGGATAGCTCTCGGAGGCCAATACCGTCTAATTGTGTCCAGAGTACCCCAAATTTGACCCAGCAAGGCCAATTTCAGTGCTAATCCCCTTGTCGGGGGTGGAGTAAGGAAATCGATTTTAAGAGCCCTTTAAGTCGAAATAAAGGGCTTCATCATGTGGACGGGTGCAGGTTTACATCGATTTAATGCTGCTAAATTCGACCTAAAGTCCTAGTGTAGACCAGGGCCTAGGAAGGAAGTAGGGTAAATGGCAATCTATTTATATTAAAATTTCCTCTGAGTTCTAATCTCCAATATTGTTTACTAAGTTAAAGCCCAAGAATAATTCTGCATAGTGAGCTACCAACTTCTCAAGATGGGGGGTTCTCATGAAAATGCTAACAGATCTTTAAGTATAGCAGCTTGAATAGATCTGCTATATTATTATTTTGAAGATTGGTGATTAGTTCTGCATAGATATGGCACTGCTCACCACTAAAACCAAAACACATGCAGATGTAATTCATGGTGTCAACTAACTAAACCATTCTTAAGGAATGCATTTTTGTCAGATATCTTGATCTATTTGGGCAACACAAAACATTTTGTCACAAAACAATCAATCTGTCAAGGGAATTATTTCTTTTCTCCAAAACCTTTATCTGTTCAGCTGGCACAAATTAAATTCTGGCACCTAATTCAGAAACTGCAGCCACCAGGATTGATAGTCTAAAGTATCCAACCCATTCCAAGGAGCAAGAAATATTTTAGACAAAGTTGATATTTCTAAGTAAAAGAGAGAGAGAGAAAAAAAATCACAATGCACAATTCCTAATCTTTTGCCCTCTGCTTTCTGTTTTAATGCATAAGCAAGATGTGTGTGTATAATGACATTATAGAGATGTAAATATAGTCTATTTGTTAGGTTATTCAAATGATTCCCTGTCAGACACCAGAGACCATTGTTCACTACTGCTCATTTCAATTGTAAAAGAAACCCTTCTTAAGCATTTCCTGTTCTAAGTAAAAGAACTGTGGTTACTGTAGGTACCTGGGTGATGAATGTTGAATTTTTAATATTAGATGCGTGAAAGTTTCAGAGTCACATTTGCAAAAGCAGCACCTAAATGTATGTCCATATTTTGAATTTGGGTGCCTAATCACCCACCAGAACTGCCTACATGTATGATATTAGTGCCAAAGTCCAGGTCTTAGTTTACAAGCTGTGCTAAAGGCCCTTTGGAAATTTGGCATATGATAAGTTATTTGGTGCCTTCACTCATGTTAGAGTAGACTAGGGTCCTGGTATGAAAACAGAACCATACAACATTTTCGAGAGAAAAGTAGTGATTTGGGGGAGTCAGATTTAAATATTAAAACAGGGAAACATGAAAAACAAAAAATAAATCTAGCTAAATAGCTTTATAAAAATATAAAAAGATGGGTTATGCATATGAAAAAGTTCGGTATAATTGAACAGATGGAAGAGCTGGTATTACTAACAGAGAATAGTGATCTATTCAGAGAAAGAGAAAGGAGAGCAAGAGAAGTGGTGGAAAAGAAAATTGGATATTAGCACAGGACCCAAATACTGGTCTTTAGACATATTTTAAAAAAAAGAATGGATGTGGTATTTTTACACTTGCATAAGGATATCTGATGGCTAGAAGAGGGAATGAAGTTAGAGAATCCAGGTCTCATTCCTAGCTCTGCCACTGAGTTTTGATGGTGTGCAATCTTAGTGCCTCAGTTTACCCATCTGTAAACATCCTCCTCAAAGGAGGGTTGTGAAAGATTTTGTATCAAAATATTGATTAGATGGAATCTTGAATCCCATGAATCACTAATTCCATACCTCCACAGCTCTGTGTTTTTCACTATATGAATTAAAAAGAACTTTAGGTTCTTCACTGATTTCTTCACGGAAGACAAAAAAGAATGTGTCAATTTCCTTTTGTTACTAGCAGGATTCTAAATTTTGAATATTGCAGCAGGCAACATGACAAAATGCTGGAGGCGACTTTATATGCCACAAAATACCTGATTTCTAAAAGTAATATGGATAATCAGAGAGGGTCTGAAGATTTAGACAATTTTTACCATGTTCCAGTATGTGACAATTTAGCAGCTGGAATTATGGAAAAGGAATGATATTTCACTCTTCTGGTAACATTGGGGGCTTGGTGTAGTCATTTATGGTACTTATCTCTGAGGGTGGTGTGTTCAGAGGAAAGCATCTTGCTTAAGTGCAATTGGGATTAGACTGAATTATAGTTTTCAAAATGTTTAATGTCCCAATATTTAATGTCTTTTACAGTCTGTGAGTTGCAGATGGCATATAAGACAATGTCATTCCGTTCAAACATCCTAGCAATAGAGAATATAGTAAACAGTTAGGAAAGTCAAAATCATTAATAAACTCAGCACATACTGTGTTACATCATTTGATTTTCAATATTTATTCCAGAGCCAAACATGGCAGTCAAACGTAAGTGCCAGTAAAGTTGTCTTATGCCTTTACCACATTTCCAGCGTCAAATAAATAAATATATAAATTTAAAAATGCATTGAATGCCCCCACCCAAAAGGAACGGAAGCTAGTGACCAAGTGTTTGTGAAACTTTAGTAACTGCCTCCATTCTGTGGCGAGGAAAGAATGATTTTTAGTATCAGCAGACAGCAAGCTGGATTGTTGGGTGGTTAGTTCACAAAGATCAGGTATATCAGCTCATGGCAACCCAGATAGTAAGAGACTCAGTGTAACAAATTACATTCTGCACCAAAGTAAATTTCACTGACCAAACCAGCCTTATTACGCTCTATTACAAAGAACTCTACAAGTGTAAGTCTACACTAATGTTAGATGTAAAAGAGGAAAAAATTAAAACGGCTTTATCTATCACTATAATTTATCTATCACTTTATTATTCATATTACAGTAGCATTTTTATACATCAACTGAATGCAGGGCCCCATTGTCTTAGGGACTGTACAGCACATAGAATGGTATGTGTTCTTACAATCTAAATAGCCAAGAGAAAGGATTCAAGAAAGGTTTCACTAGCCATACTTTACAGACAGAGAACTGAGACAAACTATAAGTAACTTGCCTAAGTTCAGAAAGTTCTGCAACACAGCCAGGAATTGAACGTGGATCTCATGTTTCTTACTTTAATGCCTTAGCTCCAAATCTAAATTTCCTCTCTTCATATTGCAAAGTTGTTCTTTCCCAGAACTTTTTTTAAACTATATCGGGAAAGGCACAAACCAGATCCAGACACACTTTATTTCTAACTAAGCTATCAGAAACTAGTGCAGTATGTCAGTAGTGTTTATGGAAAACAGAGGATGTTGTAAACATCTTAAGTTTGCAGCAAAAGGTATGTAGCTCCCCTCTTTTTCCACACACAAAAAAATGTTTATGAGTTTACTTCAAGTTATTCTTTAAAAATAAATTGCTGCATTTACAGTGAAAACGATCTATACTAAAATGACAATAATCTGCCTTAAGTAATATGTATTTGTATATTCTTTTTTCTTGTGAACTCTGGCAAATTATGCTTTGCCGGTTTCAGTTGCAATGATATATATTTTGCGTAACTTATTCTCTAAAAAAAGAAAAGGAGTACTTGTGGCACCTTAGAGACTAACCAATTTATTTGAGCATGAGCTTTCGTGAGCTACAGCTCACTTCATCAGATGCATACCGTGGAAACTGCAGCAGACTTTATATATACACAGAGAATATGAAACAATACCTCCTCCCACCCCACTGTCCTGCTGGTAATAGCTTATCTAAAGTGATCAACAGGTGGGCCATTTCCAGCACAAATCCAGGTTTTCTCACCCTCCACCCCCCCACACAAATTCACTCTCCTGCTGGTGCTAGCCCATCCAAAGTGACAACTCTTTACATAATCAAGTCGGGCTATTTCCTGCATAAATCCAGGTTTTCTCACATCCCCCCCACCCCCATACACACACAAACTCACTCTCCTGCTGGTAATAGCTCATCTAAACTGACCACTCTCCACGTTTAAATCCAAGTTAAACCAGAACATCTGGGGGAGGGGGGGGGGTAGGAAAAAAACAAGAGGAAACAGGCTACCTTGCATAATGACTTAGCCACTCCCAGTCTCTATTTAAGCCTAAATTAATAGTAATCCAATTACCAGCAGGACAGTGGGGTGGGAGGAGGTATTGTTTCATATTCTCTGTGTATATATAAAGTCTGCTGCAGTTTCCACTGTATGCATCTGATGATTTGCAAATTGGATACTATTAATTGAGAAAAGAAAAGGAGTACTTGTGGCACCTTAGAGACTAACCAATTTATTTGAGCATGAGCTTTCGTGAGCTGTAGCTGTGAGCTCATGCTCAAATAAATTGGTTAGTCTCTAAGGTGCCACAAGTACTCCTTTTCTTTTTGCGAATACAGACTAACACGGCTGTTCCTCTGAAACCTATTAATTGAGAGGAAGGCTCTAATTAGAGAGGAAGGCTGGTTCAGTGGGTAAGGTGCTAGCATGGGATTTTGGAGAGAGGTTAATTTTCCTGATTCATCACAAACTTGCTATATGACACTGGGCAAGTCACTTAGGATATGAATACATTGCAATTAAAGGTGTGATTACAGCTCCTGTAGGGGTCCCCACACTTGCTTTAAACTACCTAGCAGAGTTAAAAATAGCAATGAAAATGCAGGAGCACAGACCCACCATGGGCTAAGCAAAGCAAGTATGTACCCAGGGTTCAAGGAGGGCTTGTTCACTGCTATTTTAGCCAGACACCAGCTTTTATTGCAATGTAGACATACCTTAAGACTCTCACTGCTTCAGTTCTCCCTTTGTAAAATAGGGATAAAAGCACTCGCCATGCAGGGTGTTGTGAGGATAAATGCATTGAAGATTGAGAGATGCTCAGCTAATGCAGGTTGTACACACACGTTAGATAGATATTACATTTGACGTTACTGTGGGCAAGATTCTGATGCCTTATACTGATATAATGCTGAATAACTCCACAGGAGGTGTTGGAGTTATTTCAAATTTACACTAGGGCTGTCGATTAGTCACAGTTAACTCACGCGATTAACTCAAAAAAAATGAATCGCGATTAATCAGTTTTAATCGCACTGTTAAACAATAGAATAACAATAGAAATGTATTAAATATTTGTGGATGTTTTTCTACATTTTCAAGTATATTGATTTCAATTACAATACAGAATAAAAAGTGTACACTGCTCACTTTATATTATTTTTGGTTACAAATATTTGCACTGTAAAAATGAGAAACAAAAAGAAATACCACTTTTCAGTTCACCTGATACAAATACTGTAGTGCACTCTATCATGAAAATGAAACTTACAAATGTAGCTCTTTTTGTTACATAACTGCACTCCCAAACAAAACAATGTAAAACTTTAGAGTCTACAATCCACTCAGTCCTACTTCTTGTTTAGCCAATCGCTAAGAAAAACACATTTGTTTACATTTATGGGTGAAAATGCTGCCCTCTTCTTATTTACAATGTCATCAGAAAGTGAGAACGGTGTTTGCATGGCACTTTTGTAGCCAGCATTGCAAGGTATTTACATGCTAGATATGCTAAACATTCGTATGCCCCTTCATACTTCAGCCATCATTCCAGAGAACATGTTCCATGCTGATGACGCTCGTTAAAAAAAATAATGCGTTAATTAAATTTGTGACTGAACTCCTTGGGGGAGAACTGTATGTCTCCTGTTCTGTTTTACTCACATTCTGCCATATATTTCATGATATAGCAGTCTCGGATGATGACTTAGCACATGTTGTTTATTTTAAGATCACTTTCACTGCAGATTTGACAAAACACAGAGAAGGTACCAATGAGAGATTTCTAAAGATAGCTACAGCACTCAACTCAAGGTTTAAGAATCTGAAGTGCCTTCCAAAATCTGAGAGGGATGAGGTGTGGAGCAAGCTTTCAGAAGTCTTAAAAGAACAACACTCTGATGCAGAAACTACAAAACCTGAACCACCAAAAAAGAAAATCAACCTTCTGCTGGTGGCATCTGACTCAGATTATGAAAATGAACATGCGTCGGTCCACACTTTGGATTGTTTTCGAGCAGAACCTGTCATCAGCCTGGACGCATGTCCCCGGAATAGGGGATGAAGCATGAAGAGACATATGAATCTTTAGCTCATCTGGCATGTAAATATCTCACAACGCCAGCTGCAACAGTGCCATGTGAACTGCTGTTCTCACTTTCAGGTGACATTGTGAATAAGAAGCAGGCAGCATTATCTCCTTCAAATGTAAGCAAACTTGTTTGTCTGATCAATTGGTTGAACAAGAAATGGGACTGAGTGGACTTGTGGGCTCTAACGTTTTACATTGTTTTATTTTTGAATGCAGTTATTTTTTGTACTTAATTCTACATTTGTAAGTTCAACTTTCATGGCAAAGAGATTGCACTACAGTACTTGAATTAGGTGAATTGAAAAATACTATTTCTTTTGTTTTTTTACAGTGCAAATATTTGTAATTAATAATAAATATAAAGTGGGCACTGTCCACTTTGTATTCCATGTTGTAATTTAAATCAATATATCTGAAAATGTAGAAAACATCCACACATTTTAAATAAATGGTATTCTATTATTGTTTAACAGCTCAATTAATCACATGGTTAAAATTTTTAATCATTTGACAGCCCTAATTTATACCACTGTAGCTGGAATCACACCTTGATTTTCATGTTGTGCCTAAGAAGGAAATATCAGTTAGAGACATTATTTCATAAACTTAACCTTATATGTCAGGAAGTTTCATATAAACTTTGCCTCACATTTTAAATCAGTGAAGACACATCCACAGCTTATGTTTCACTGGTTGGTCTGAAGCAGTGCTGACTGCCTCATTCAGGTGTGACCCCCTCCTGGGAATACTAAGTGGAATGAGAGAAGTAATGATTTATACATAAATGAAGCTTGGAACTGAAAAAAGTGAGACACCGAAGACAAATTCTCCTCTCCCCGAGTTGTTTCAAGCTGAACGTATTTACAATATGCCAGTGATGCATTGTCTAATTTTAGTACACAGTGCTCAGCCAAAAGGAATTTGAGTTTATGGTTACATAGTGGTACAGTATTTTAACAGAGAGCACGGCAAGGCATCACACTTGGGCTTAGCAGGTCGTGAAGCATTAGCGTCATTCATATGGGAAGGAGAAGCACTGTGAAGTGGAATAGGCCCTTCCTTCTGTGGCAAGATTTATCAAAGAGCTGTGAAAAACCGAGCATTCTTGCTCAAGCAGCACAAGAACGATTCATCCTGACACATAGGTGAAGACCCGAGAATTAGAAAAAAGCAAGGAGCTTTGTTTATTCCAGGCAAGCATTTCTTGATGGAAATATCTTACACTCGAATGTTTATTATGTAAGTTTTGCAGAAGCAATAGAAGCATGCAGCTGTTGAATCAGGAAACAAAGCAGGACCCCAAATTCCTGACATGTACGCACACAAGTTGAGGTAGAAGAAAAGCATAATGCTGGACGTGAACTGCATTTAGACTATATACAGATCAAATCCAAATGCAACTCCTCCCCTGTTCGCATTGTAGGCTCCTGTATATGTTGGGTAGCCATCTCCCAAGCATGAGGTCTCTCTGTGGCCCCTGCCTCTCATTCTTTCCTCTTTAGGGCACTTTAAGAAGTTACAGTTCAAAAGAGGTTTAAACAATCCCCACATGGAATCCCATTGATATAGTCCTGTGATAGATACTGGCCTCTAGGCCTCAAGCAGTCCTGATTAACCCAAACACCACAAAACAAAATCAGCCTTCATCCCAGCTGATCTGTACATAGGGTTGCCAACTTTCTACTCACACAAAACCAAACAACCTTGTCACACCCCACCCCAAGGCCCTGCCCCTGTCCCACCCCTTCTCTGAGGTCCTGCCTCCTGCTCACTCCACCCCTCCTCCCTCCCGTACTTTTCACTAGGCTGGCTCAGGGGGTTGGGGTGCAGGAGGGGTGAGGGCTCCAGCTGGTTGTGCGGGCTCTGGTGTGGAGCAGGGATGAGGGTTTTGGGGTACATGAGGGGGGTCTGGGCTGGGGGTGTGGCCAGAAATGAGGGGTTGAGAATCTGGGAGGGGTCCAGGCTGGGGGAGTAGATTGGAGTGCAGGGGGATGAGGGCTCTGGCTGGGGGTGTGGGCTCTGGTATGGGACCGGGGATGAGGGATTTGGAGTGCAGGAAGGCTCCGTGCTGGGGCTGAAGGGTTCACAGTGTGGGAGGGGACTCCTGGCTGGGGCAGGGAGTTGGGATGCAGGGAGATGAGGGGTCCGGCTGGGGGTGCAAACTTTGGGATGGGTCTGGGGATGAGGGGTTTGGGATGTAGGAGGGTGCTCCAGGCTGGGATCTAGAGGTTTGGAGGGTGGGAGGGGGATCAAGGCTGGGGCTGGGCCAGGGGTGTGAGAGGGGTCAGGGTACAGGCTCTGGGTGGCGCTTACCTCAAGCAGCTCCCGGAAGCAGTGGGATGTCCCCCCTCTGGCTCCTGTGCGGAAGCGCACCAGGCGGCTTTGTGCACTGCCCCGTCTGCAGGTGTCACCTCCTCAGCTCCCATTGGCCATGTTTCCTGGCAAATGGGAGCTGCAGAGTTGGTGCTTGGGGCAGCATGCAGAGCCCCATGGCTGCCCCTACACTCCTTCCAGGAACCACACAGAGCCACAGCAGGCAGGGAGCCTGCCTTAGCCCCTCTGACCAGACCTTTAACAGCCCAGTCAGTGGTGCTAAATGGAGCCACCAGGGTCCCTTTTTGACTGGGGGTTCCAGTAAAAAACTGGATACCTGGCAACCCTATCTGTACAGTCTCTCCCAGATCTCCCTGCCTGGAGAGATTTCTCCCACACTCTCTCCTGCTTCTTCAGCTTACCCTCCTCTCTACTCCCCTACTGACTCAGGGCCCTACAGGAGCCTTCTTGCTCTCTACACTGTCTACAGACCTAACTGCAGTTTACTGGGCTTCCCAGCTTCACTGCAACTTCCTGCTTTTTTTATCCTAGGATCACCTGAGTCAACACAAGTGTGGCTCAGCCTATAAACTGGGCTGGCTTAGCCTCAGGCTTTCCAGCCTATTGGGAGAAGTTGCAATGGAATGCTCAATTGTATTATACTGTTCAGTCCTGTGTGTAACACACCTTATTTAAACTAACTTCAACCATGCCTGCCAGAAAATTTAAAGATCTTATACTGAGCACATCTGGTGTGTCTGTCAGAGAAGGAAGCTCTGTACCCCATCTAAATGTGATACAGGAACCTGACCTATTAGTAGCAGCACTGTAACCTACAGTGTACACATGACACAAACTACCCCATGACAGACACTCATACCCTCCCACTTCACTCGCTAAACCACATGGAGCAAGAACACCAGCAGCAGACTTTAAAAGAAAATAAGCCTTGGCCACCCCAGTAATAGTGATATCAACCAAATTGACTTCTGAAGTGTCATTGTCGATAATATCAGGGGGCAGCCATGTCAGTCTGTAGCCACAAAAAAACAAGGAGTCCGGTGGCACCTTAAAGACAAACAGATTTATTTGGGCATAAGCTTTCATGGGTAAAAAAAACACTTCTTCAGATGCAACTGAACTTACACAAAGCACTGCCTCAGTTTCCCAGATCTGAAGAAGAGCTCCGTGTAAGCTCAAAAACTTGTCTCTCTCACCAACAGAAGTTGGTCCAATAAAAGATATTACCTGACCCACCTTGTGTCTCTGATTGCCACAATTGACAGTCAAGGATTTGTTTTTAGTAGAGGGCAATGGGGTGGGAAAGGAGCTGGCAACTGGGGTTGTCATAAATATAAAGGGAAGGGTAAACACCTTTAAAATCCCTCCTGGCCAGAGGAAAAACCCTTTCACCTGTAAAGGGTTAAGAAGCTAGGATAACCTCTCTGGCACCTGACCAAAATGACCAATGAGGAGACAAGATACTTTCAAAACTGGAGGGGGAGGGGGAGAGAAACAAAGGTTCTCTCTGTCTGTGTGATGCTTTTGCCAGGAACAGAAAAGGAATGGAGTCTTAGAACTTAGTAAGTAATCTAGCTAGATATGCGTTAGATTCTGTTTTGTTTAAATGGCTGATAAAATAAGCTGTGCTGAATGGAATGTATATTCCCGTTTGTGTGTCTTTTTGTAACTTGAGGTTTTGCCTAGAGGGATTCTCTATGTTTTGAATCTGATTACCCTGTAAGGTATTTACCATCCTGATTTTACAGAGGTGATTCTTTTACTTTTTCTTCAATTAAAATTCTTCTTTTAAGAACCTGATTGCTTTTTCATTGTTCTTAAGATCCAAGGGTTTGGGTCTGTGTTCACTTATGCAAATTGGTGAGGATTTTTATCAAGCCTTCCCCAGGAAAGGGGGTGTAGGGTTTGTGGAGGATTTTGGGGGGAAAGATGTTTCCAAGTGGGCTCTTTCCCTGTTATATATTTGTTATTGCTGCCACCACCAAGCATCTAAAGTCCAAGGGCAAAAGGTAAAACAGTTTGTACCTTGGGGAAGTTTTAACCTAAGCTGGTAAAAATAAGCTTAGGGGGTTTTCATTCAGGTCCCCACATCTGAACCCTAGAGTTCAGAGTGGGGAAGGAACCTTGACAGGGGTATTTTGACATTGTTCATATAAGTATCTCTGGTGGGAGAGCAACATCCATACTCCAGATTGGAGAGGTTATTATTTTATTCCATGTACTGTGCAGGCCCATATAGCAACCCAGATTAAAAACAAAACAAAAACATACAGGATAAGCAGAATAGAAAGGAGTTCACATCTACTTTCAACAGTTACATTATTGTTATTTCTGTAGTGCCCCCAGCCCCCAATCATGGATCAGTGTCCCATGGTACTAAGTGCTCTGAAAGTAGAACACAGAGACATGCCCTGCACCAAAGAACTTCTGTAAAATTCCAATTCAGAACAGACACTAATGTTGAAATGTTAAAGTTTCCCATGGGATGAAAAATTTTTTGTTATACGAACAAATCTAGTTAACATATTGCAAGCTGTGACTACTCAAATGTTAAACATATTAGATCTATGTAAAAGACCAAACCAAAATTAGTTTAGCATAAAAAAACAACAACAAAAAGAAGAGACATTGAATCTGATTTACAGCCATTATGATACTTTTATCTGTGTGCTTACTTTACACCTGCCTTTTTTATATGTCCCTGTCATAGGTCTCTTATCTTTCAGGTAGCAGGAATTTAGCTTTGCCTTGGTTTGCTCTCCTTGGTCCAGTTTTCCCTCTGTTGCTAGATAGCTTGTAAGTCACTCTCCAGGGAGACAGCTCCCCATGGTTGTGGGTGGTAGTTTAGCCCATCAGCCAAGCACAGGAGTCCACCCCTTCACTAAGTAATAAGTCCAACTTAAAAACACCCAGTTTTTGTGCCCTCCTATGGCACAACAGACCTATGTCCAGGGTCTGTCTTTGTTCTCTCACTTTACGCAGAGCAGCACCTAGCATATCCTTTAAGAAGCTAAAACAAGCATAGTCCCAGCGCTTGCCTTCATACTCCATCAGCTGCAAAATGAAGATAGGGCAATTGCCATATCCCTGCACAGCCATGCTTCCCTCTAAAATGCTTGTCACAGCTGGTGAGGCTATCACCACCTATTGTCTTCTGCCAAAGAAGAACAAACTCAGGGATTTTGTCTGCCTCTTTGCAAGTGAGAAAGGAAGGGAAAAGTGCCACACCCTCTCCCCCATTTTGTGTGTTCACAAAAGGGCAACTGGAACAGTACCTTGCTCTTTGTAAGTGCTGGCACGCCAGCAAAGTTTGTTGAATCCCTAGTAGTTGCTTAGAGTTAACAACTAACATCTAGTAACTGGCAATGAAACAAACAAATTTATGTGCTTCATTTTATATCTCCAATACGTTTTACAAAATGTTTATGAGCCATTTCATCTTTGCTGATGTAACACAATATTAACCTTTCCTAACAGATTGTAAAGATATATATCTCCAACAGAATTTACACCCCATGCAGCATACTTTTATAACAATTTTAATAAATCTTTGTAATTACAGAAGACAGTTTATCAATTAATAAACTGATTAATGTTAAACATACATTTGAATATAAAAATAGGGTTAAAATATATTTGTTTAATAACTTGATCCCTTCCCACTGTTTACATCAGATAATCATATACCTGTAGCCTGTTTCACAGTACTATTTTAAGTAAATTATGATATTTTATCTAAGGTTAAGGTACTTCTGAATATCACAATCCGCTTCTTTAAACAAACATACTCCACTATGTCAATTTAAGCATTCCCAACAGGAAGACATGGAGTATCACTTTAAAAATGTGCCTTCTAGCCTTTTTTTCCCCTCCAGAGCATACATACACTGTATCAAAATCTGCTCTTAGTTACACACCAGTGTAGATTCAAAAATAACTGCAGTGAAGGCATTTTAGTTGCATCAGATTACACTGTAACAGAGATGAGAATCTGGCTTAGTATTTTCAAAAAGAGAGAGACAAAGAAATATCAGATGTAATAAAGTAGGTCATTTATTTAATCTGTCCAGGACACTTTCACAGAGTCTGGTAATACAATCACCTTAACCGAAGTTTTTTTCTAAACCATGCTAACCAAAATAGAGCAAGCCAATTTTGCAAAAAATTGCTTCACTGAATATGAACTATTACAGATTTTTGTTTAGTGTGAAATGAAAGAAAGATCAGTATCCTAGACCTATGCACATATTGTCTTGAATGCCTTCATCACATCAGATGTTAAGGGCATTTCATTTGAAAATACTAGGAATAAGGAAAATGTGGGAAAACTGAAGCTGAAACACTAATGGTAGACATATTTCCCCTGCTTTTCTTTGCTAAAGACAGTTGTCATTGATTTAATCTGAATACAGCATTCTCAATCTTTTTATCTTGACTTTCTCCAAGTGATAAAGTCATTATCTATTCCGTTACATGACGTGTTGTTGACACTTGACATCTTGCCAAGCATAATTTGAAAGTTTTTCCTGAAGGCTTGAAACCTTAAAGGATTCTGTGACAGCAGAGCAGTCAGCAATGACTCACAATTCAGTTGTCACCTTCTGACATTTCCAGAAGACTCACAGATCCATAATTTCCCTCCGTTGGCTGGGAAAACTGCCAATATCTTGTTTACTGATTAGTGTCAAGAGGCTCTCAACTGAGATCTAGCCCCTGCACTGCCAGGGAATCTGGCCTAACGTCTGGCTACCCAATGAGGAACTAGTAGACAATTCCTCTAACTTACTGTAATGTACATAATGGTGGGATAAAAAAATATTTTTTTGGCCATGCCACTAAGAAAGCTTTGATATCGTATGTTTGGTGCACAAGTACCATATCCTGCAAGAAGATTTAATACTGGAACATTCTCTTCCCAAAATACAAGTCTTGAAAGCATTTTGATAGGTTTTTTTTCTCCCCTTACAGATGACAGGAATGCATTTCTTTATTTCTTGGAGAAACACAACCTAAGAAGAAATTATCACCCAAATCTAGGCACTCTTACTTGTAGGCTTTTGTGGCCCTACATTTTAGGGAGCAACCTTTTCTGATGTCAAGATCTACCCAGAATTCAAACTCTCTGGGCTCTCTGAAAAAGTTTTTGAGCTCTTCCCAATTTTCTTTCACTTTCAAATCTTCTGCTGAAGAATTACATTCCATAATATGACCTTATCAGCTCTCACAAGCTAGGCGTGTTTGATTGAAAGGCCTCAAAAAACATGTAGGAGTTGTAGGACATGGTGTTGTTGATTTTGCTGGTAGCATTCTTACCAAGTTCTGAATCGATGACCCAGTAATGTGCACTACAGTGGAGGTGCTGTTTTTCAGGTAAGAAAAAGCAAGTTCCTGATCACTTGTAGTCATTAAAGATCTAGGGGTAGCCTCTTTTAAAAATAAGGGGTTAATTTTGGTTGACCTGGCCAGATTATGACTTGGGTCATATCATTCTAACTCACCCTAATGTCTCCTTCAATTTTAATCTGGTGCAGCATTCTTCAGCATTTATCTTTGCATACTGTTTCTGTGCACTGGTTGCTCTGTTTTATTCCTGTAATGACTACGTTTCAGTGATAAATGATCCCTTCATATAATTTTGTTGTTTTGGAAAATGCTTTGGGATCTCCTGGAGGAAAAGAATTAGAAGGCTGTTCCTTTTTTATGGTCTCCTGCTTATTAGTTCTCCTGGTACACAAAAGGCAAAGCAAAGCTATGTCACGTGAGCTTTCTCCTGCCTCGTCTAGGCACCTGTCTGGAGGTGTTACTATCACCACATTATTAAAGACTCGTCAAACTCTTTCATGTCTGCTGGACACTGGATTACAAAGAAAACTAATTGAAGTTACAACTTTTTTCACCTCTCGGGACTTGATTTAGGAAAAGGACATGCAAGCATGTTTCATTTCCCATGTATGACACTAGGTGGCTACCTTTCCTCTAAAAATAAAAGGTATTTCTACTGTTGCATTGATGACCAAAAAAAACCCCACAATTAACTGTGATTCCTTCCTCAGGTTC
This sequence comes from Caretta caretta, assembly GCF_965140235.1. NCBI lineage: Eukaryota > Metazoa > Chordata > Testudines > Cheloniidae > Caretta > Caretta caretta. The sequence continues at coordinate 126,154,269 of NC_134207.1, forward strand.
TGAAACATACCTTATTCAAGATTCGGCCAAGGAAAAATCCTATCTATGACTGCATTTGACTGATTATAAGTATGCAGCAGTCTATTTCAGTGCTAAATAAAGTATGAATTATTCTGTCTAGTTCTTAGGGCAGCTAAAGTACAGAGCTCTTCAATTTAGTTGAATTAAGGTTTGTTATGCCAGCAGTTATTTTACTGTGAAATACTTTAATTAGGGAAGTAGGATTATGTTAGAATTATTAAAGTATTTGAACATCTTTGACCAATCACATTCAAAGACAGGGACACCATCTCATGATGTCCAAATGCAAAAGAAAGATGCTGTGAAGTCACGTAGGTAGAAATGAGGAAACATAAGGGATTAGCTAAATAAAACTTATCTAGCCAAATAGAACATTAAATAACCTTAAATCAGTTTCCTTTTACATACAACTGCAACCTGTATTGGGCTTTTAGAAACCAAAATTGTTACTTTTTTGGTTGTTCTACATTGTTGTTTGGCTTCTGAATATAGGGATCTACCATCCCTTCCCACAGGGAAAACCCAGAGGAAGGGAAGTTCCTATGCACTTCACAGTGTATTGTTTCTCATGCATTACAACTTCCCTTGCAAGGGATGGGTTTACTGCCACAGAGAGAAGGGACACAGCCCTCTAGTAAGATATGCTTGGATTCCCTCAAGGTCTGCAATTATATATTCCACACCAACCACAATGGTATGTGAACTATCCTCTATGCACTGCTCTCTGGCCTTTCCCTACTTGCACATTGGAATCAAATTGCTATTGGTGACCTGGCCTCAAGCTGTAAACAATTCTGCCTCTTCTAATCACTGATGGTGGGGCAAGAGGAGTCATGAAGCAGGAATTAATAATCTTGTGATCATGTCAGTGATGATAATGCCACACATAAGGATAATGCCCTGGGTCACAGTCATAGATCCTGTGACCCAGGGACACCTTGATGTTAACTTAATGCATATTAAGCTCACCTGAGAGTTTACAACAACAAAATAACCCCAAGATAGGTATCTGAAAAGGGGACCTCCTGGATTAAAAGATAATACGTCAGTAACTGCATTCAAAAAAAAGAAGAGGGGCCAAGATTTTATCTTTCACCTAGGTGGGAAGCTGACAGCATGTCTTGTCTCATGAAGAAGGGATCATAGCCTGCCTGGCTTGAAAACACTGGTCAACAGTACTTTAGACATGAGAAGATCTTGTAAATTTTGACTTGACTCTAGAATGAGTGTTATGATTTTATTGTATATAACACCATTTGTTTCCAAAACTTCTACTTGTTATCACTTGAATCTCTTTAGTTTGTTAAATAAACTTTCACTTTTTTTCACTATAAAAACAGAGAAACGTTGTGTGTTCAGCAGAGCCATGATCGGAGGTAAAACTGCTACGCTTGGAGGCATTCTACCTTTGGAAGCAGCAAGCCTGTAAATACTGTGAGCGTTCAATAGATCAGGGGCTGGAAATTCCATGGAGATGCTTGGAGAGTTGGGGTGTGCCTATCACTAACCGTAGAGAGAGCACAGGGGCCTGTGTAGGCCTAAATGGGAGTGCTTGAGTTGTCTGTGGAGATGGGGAGCTGACTCCTAGAAGGCATAGACAAGTTTTCCTCACAATAAGGGAAGGTAGTATCAACATTCCTCACAGCCTTGGGTACCCCCTGGTATTATGTCAGCTCCCTACTCCCTCACCACTCCACCTGTCTGTATACTCCCAAACATACAGTGTTCCTGTGATGAGTTTCATCTGTGTGGGTGGGGATAGGCTGCTACCCCTGCTTGTGCCTGCTGGTTGGACATGGCTAGTGTTTATACTAGTTTTATTGCATTTTACAGCAGTGGGGATATGGCGTTCAGTTGGGAATGTTCAGTAAGCCAAAATAGAAATGCAATTAATACTGGCAACTAAAACAGCATCATGAATAGTTTGTTATGGTTTGGTAGTTGTATAGATTCTAGGGGTAAAATCCTGGCCTGAATGAAGGCAATGAAAGTTTCGCCATTGACTTCAGTGGGGACCATCCACACTGGGGAGAGGATGTGTGTGTCTGTGTGTGTGTCTGTGTGGTGGGGGAGGTACAAGTGATCTGCAGACAAAGAAATGGTAGGAAGTTGCATTCAGCTGTTTTCTTAAGATTCTGTCCCTCCCCACCTTCACATACAGTTTTTAAAGGCCCAGGTTCCCAGGACTTGACAGTTTGGGACTTAATTAAAATTTAAAGATAGGGAATGGTTTAGCAAGACTGCTGACCCACAAGATGAATTAAACAACAAAACTGGAAGCAGGATGTTTTCCTTGTTCTTTACTGTAATATTGCAGGATGCAATCTGCATATTTAAGTTATAGGGTGAGCCAAAACAGCCCTCTCTCGAGTATTCATTAAGTGTACTGTACCATTCCTTTTCATTAAGCTAATTGGAGAAATCTTCCCTTTTATATTATTCTTTTTCAAAATGAAAGCATCTCCTGGCTGAAAATTAATTATTGAGTGTTCCAAGGCTTTATAAGATATTTATACAGTATGTTCTCTTGAGCTCATCTCTTTTTGTATTAGATTGTAGTCTTGACCACATCTGGGGCAGGACATATGCTCAGTTTTAGCATATTTCCTGAACTGGCTCCATAGACCAATAAAACAGATATTATTTTGTATGTCTTTATCAGATCAGTGGGTGAGTCTTAACAATACTGAATATAAGACTACAGTGTTCTTATAAACTCCTTTCAAAATATAAGATTATCATAGCAGGTAGGTTGATATTTCTTTAAAAGTCAGTGATGATCTTCAAAAAGATGCATACAAATTTTTCTTTATACTCAGTGATTATTAAATGAACATCAGGATATTATTTTTATAACTTTCTGATTAAAAACACAACCCTTATTCTTATACATATTACACCAAACTTTCTAAGCCAGCCTCGGAAACTGAACCAACCATTTAGGGTATGTGTACACTGCACCATAAACCCTGGTCTGTGAGACCTAGGCTTGTGGACTTGACGGTTCCACACCTGGGCTTGAGCATCCACACTGCATTGTAAACTGGGTTACAGTTGATGGACCTGGTCCTCACAACCTTGCTGACACATTCATACTACACTCTGAGTCAGATCTGTGGCTTTGTGAGTGCAAAAAGTTACACATGCAAAATCTGCATTTACATGAATGTAACCGTACTATTCAGCATGTGGTATGCATCACTTTCTGTGCATGTTCCAGAGAGGATATGACACTGTTACAGCTCACTGCTATAGGAATTAGATCTTTGGTTTAGGTCATCAATGTTTATGTTTTTAGCTCTGTGGGATCCCTGGTTCAATCCTTAGTCATAACTAACATGGCAGTGAACACAAGTAAGCCATATTTTCTCATGCAGATAAGGGTGAATACAAGACAAGGGTGAATAAGTTGTGAATACAACATAGGCAGAATCTCAGTTAAAGTAACAGAGCTCCATAGGAGCACAAGGATCCACCTTCACAGAACCAACTGCAAGAGGACAACTCTTTGGGGAACGATTGCATGATGGATTTGAGGCCAGTTAAAAGTTTAGGTCAAAAGCTCATTGGTGGGATAAAGATTATATGTTGCAATACTTAATTTTATTTTTCCTACATCTTCTACTACTCCATTTTTTTTAGTTTAGGCTTTGCTGACAAGTCCTGATCTACTGAAAGGTTCTTTATATTGATAAAGTTATTGAAGCATTAGGTATATAAAATTGGCTAAAACATGTAAGGGCCATAACATTTCATGTTTCAGACTAAATTAATGAATGGAGTTTAGGAAGAACTCCCTCTTCCCATGGGCAGTTTATTCCATAATTATCCATTACAAGGTATCTTGCACGTTCTGGTGAAGCATCTGGTATTAGTCACTGTCAGAGACAGGATACTAGATTAGATAAAATCAATGGTCTGATCCAATATGGCAATTCACTGCCTCTGAGATGTACATATAAGTATTGGTGCAGATTAATCTCTCTCTCTCAGAGCTAAATCTGAATTTTGAAAGTAGAAAAACATTGTTGTAAAATTTTAATATTGGAGAATTGTTAATTTATCAAGAAGAGAAATCAGTATTATGTACAGTCATAAAATGCTTATTTGTAATACATTTGATTCTCAAGAAAAAGAATTGCAGTTACCAAAAACTGCTTTGCAGTTGGCTGATTTTGCTCACTTTCATGTACTAATACCAATAAGTATTGCATCAAAAGCCATTTATTGCATATAAAGGCTCCCAAAAATAAAATTGATTTGAGTGTACTGCGGTAATTACTAGTTAGAATCTGAGAGAAATTACGTAAATTAAAATATGTAATCCATGTGTATACTTATACAGTTGAGATGAAGCTAACAGACCACAAGATGGCAGATAGAGGCAGCTAACGTGACATTTTGTGTAAGTATAGGCAAGTTGGTGGGTCAATTCAAAAGATACCTTCTTAGAATAGAAAAGATTGTACTAATTTAGGAAATGCAGAGAATAGCATTGTAAGTGTAATTTTGTCTTTATTTATACACACACACACACACATTATGTGTGGTGTGTGTATGTGCCCCATCTATGTACTTATGTAGCCTTTCTTCCATAGAATCTGAGCATCTGAGATCCTCAAAATTAACGAATAAATTTATCTTCATGAGGCATGGAAGTGTTATCCCCATTTTTATAGATACAGAATAGAGATACAAAGAGATTAAATAACTTGCCCAGGGTCACACAGAAATGTCTGATACAGTTGGGAAATGACCCCAGAACTCCTTAACTCCAGCACAGTACCTTACCCAAAACACCATCTTTCCACTCCAGTGTTTAATATTGAATACTGTACCAGAAGAGTATACTTTGGGTCTGATCCAGCAACATGCACAGGTCTACTTCTTGCTAGGTTTACCACACTTCTAATAGACGACAGTGCCGGGGCAGGCAGAACTGGAGGGGAAGGGCAGGTAGAGCACCCGCTGTTCTCTGGCCACCCAGTTCTGAAGGCAGCACAAAAGTAAAGGTGGCAATACCAAATCATGGACATTTGTTCATATTTCAAAGATCTGCCCAGATTGAGATCAGAGGACCAAAAAGAGCTCCTGTCTGGGAAAACCCAGACATTGGTAACCCTACTTCTTGCAGTACCTAAAATATTTGCTCAGTACTTCAAGTGAGTAAGCCATCTACCTAGTATAGCAGTAGCTATTCTGTGTGCTTCACTGGACTTCATACAGAGCCCATTTATCCTCTACCACTGTCTATGCCTACCTATCACTGCCCATGAAGAAGAAAGAGAAGCATATTGTGAATGGGAAGGGTATCTGGACTCCACATGCTGGATTCACAAATTTTGCAAGTTAATCACGTGACATTTACTTAATCACTGGAGTTTTTACCGAAGAAGGCCTGTAGTCTCAGGATATTACTTGTGCTGTGTAGATACAGACAAGAATGGTTTCTCTTCTAGTTCTGGGCTTTCCTATTGTGGCTTTCAGGATTGCAGGAGTCAGACTGGTAGCTGAAAAGAGGGCTCCAGAACTGGAGGGCTTGTTAGACAGTGCCCACATGAAACATAAGGTATAATTGTTTCACCAGCTCAGAAGGCCATCATATTAATAGCTGTGAAGGAGGCTCCTGAATTTACGGTATCTATAAAGACCATTTGACACCAAGTTGGGGAAGAGATAAGCCACACCCACCCACACAGCTGCAAACAATACAGCTTTCCACAACTGAGCTTGTAGCAGGAGTATCTTGTTAATGCCATGTTTTTCCTGATTCAACAGCTATGTATGGTAATACTTATATATCTCATATTCAACAAGAAACTTCCCAAACTAAAATGATAAAAACAAGTGCAAAAGATCCTTCACATCTATTACCACCATCAAAACTACACATGAAACTCTTTATTTCTGGCAGCAGGAGTTCAACAGAAAGATCCCCCAACACTGGTTTCTAATTAATACCCCTCTCCTGCACTTCCAAAAGGGAGAGAACATTTTAAAACAGAAAGCAGGTAGAAATGGCCTGATCACTGCTTCATCAGTATGGTTTCAGGCCTGGAATTATTTTCTGTTTTTATCCTTCCCTCTTCCCCACAGTAAAATAGAGAATAAGGTGCTGTCATTTTACCTTTTTGAATAAATGTGGATGTTTACAGAGCAAGGGACATTGTTGTCTCAGCATCCTAAGGACCATAAGACAAAAATGCAGTAATGTTAAAAGCAACCTATGTGACATGGTACTAAGACTAATAACGTTAAAGAAAAATGTGTTGGTATTTCAAAAGCAGTATAAACCAAAGAAAGTTTCACTTGCATTTACTAGTATCAATAAGCAAATATTGAATAAAAATCCTTTTACTGTACACTGAGGCTCACAAAAATAAGAGTAAGGGGCAGCAGCACTATTATTTGATAGTATCGGGAGTGGAAACAGTGACCGATTTGTCTGTTGTTGCTTCCCATTACAAGAGCCTACTCGAGACTGTTCCCATTAGTGGAGCAGGACTGGGCTTTATCTATGTTTTCTCATTAGATAATAGAGACAAAACCACACAGACCTTGTTGCATTAGTGCCCAACAGAAAACAGAGCCAACATATGTTGCTACAGCCCCTAAGGGCTGTGCATTTTACTCATCTTTCTGAAATAACTAAATTGAGTTACATGCTGATTACTGCATGGGATACTTCATAAATTCAGACAACTGCTTAACATCCTTAATCACTTTCATAAGAGAAGGAGTTTTTTCCTGCTATTCTGCATTCAGACATACCACAATAGAAATATTTTCATTATAAGGCTTATTTTGTATTTAGACAGTGCAGGGATGGGCAAACTACAGCCCGTGGGCTGGATCCGGCCCCTCAGGGCTTTGGATCTGGCCTGCAGGATTGCCACCCTCATGGCACAGCAGGCCCTGCACCGCTCCCGGAAGCAGCCAGCACCATGTCCCTGCGGCCCCTGGGGGAAGTAGGGGGCTGAGGGCTCCACACACTGCCCTCACCTGTGGTTCCAGATGCGAAGCTCCCCACGGCCAATGGGAGCTTCGGGTGTGGTGCCGGCCACTTCTGGGAGTGGTGCAGGGATCCGGCAGGCAGGGAGCCTGCCTTAGTGGTGCCGCTGACACCCCGGAACTGCTCCAGGTAAGTGGCACAGGGCCAGAGCCCGCACCTCAAACCCCTCCTGCCCTGATCCCCCTCCTGAACACCAAACCCCTGCCCTGATCCTCCTCCTGCACCCCAAACTCCAGCCCTGATCCTGTAATAGGAAATAGTCCAAAAATAGGGATTGCAGAAACATGGTTTGGGTTTATGTTGGAGGTAATTAATAAATACATACATACATGTTTTTTCCACTCCAGAAATTATAAAAAAAGGGTTTGGGTCAAGATTTTCAGAAGAAAATCGACTGTTAAAACATTGAAAACACCAACATTAGAAAAATAGTTTTCAGAAACTGAAAACCAAAAGGCTTTGGCCAAAAACTGATTTTTTTTTTTTTGTTAAAAACTGGGAAAAAACCAAAGACCAACACGGCCAAATACCAAAAGGATGGCAAATTCAGCTGGAGTTATTTCGGGGTTTGGCCAACATTTATTTTTTAAAGCCTCAATTTTCCATCAAAACATTTTTAATGGAAATTTTTCCACCAGCCCTAGTATATTTGCTACAGCAGACACCACTAGACATAGCCTACAGAAACCTGTCCTTTCCCTCACAGTTATGTCCCCTCTCTTCACTTACTATCCCTGCACCCCAAATTCCAATTCCATCTGTTCCCTGGTCACTTGAAACAGAAGGAAAGATCATCCTTTCTCCTCTCCCACACAATGTTAGTGGGGTCGTGCAAATTCTTACCATAAAACTCCAATGAAAAACATTAAGAGCTGAGCAACTACCACTCACAGTAGTTACCACAAAGATCAAAATAAATCCAGCTCCTATTATTAAAGCAAACAACATGGAAAAAACTAACACAGCACACACATCCATTTTCTAGTGCCTTCCACTGTCACTTATTTTTTCCCTCTAACATGTATTCAAATCTAAGGTCTAGACCCTAATATTAAATTTGGATGATTCATTCAAACTGGACAAAATTTCTGAACCATTTGAAGTTTAATCAGCATTATAAAAGAAGGGAAGACAACAGTGGATAGCAGAACTTCTGAAGAGAGAAGTTGTTATATGACAATTTTCAAGATATGGTATGACATCGTATATGGAGTCAAGTATTGCTTACATTTTCCATTGAAACATATAGATACCGTTAGTAATTACAACAACATCTAATTTCCTTTTTCAGCTTATTAGCGTCTAACTGTGGTTTCAATGAGCCCTGACATCAGGTTAACAAGCCTTCACTGTTAGAAGCTTTGCAAGATAAACTCACCATAATACTTTTGGTTTGCTGTGGATAGCACCAGGCAGCTAAACCATTAAGGTAATTACAGAGAGAAACGAGTGAAGTGAGGTAGTTTGTCAGAGTAAGAAAGTGTAGCTCTAACTTAATTGAATTCTCTGAATAAAAAATGTACCAGCTAAGACATTAAGACGAATTTTAAGCAGCCCACTAAACCACTGTAGAGGTCTCATTATAATGGAAGATATTAAGCATAGTAGAAATATTTGAATATGTTAGATTTAAAACTTCACTTAATACATGCACAGTAAATAGTGTAAGTTTAAGGTGTCATTGTCACATCCATGGCAAATCTAAATGCAAATGTAGAGGTTAGCCAAACCTCTTACCCTCAGTCATTAAGAAATTTTGAGATAATTTATGAGTCTATTCTCTCAGAAATGCATGGTAGATTTGTGCTGAGTTCTTAAGACACACGCACATGGATACCTGGAATGGATGAGACCCAGGACTATAGGGTAGTGGTTTGCAACAGCTAAAAAAAAAGGCTTTTAATGTGGGATAGATCTTTACTCTTCTTGTCTGTACTGCAAGTGTTCTATAGAAATACAGATTTCATCTCCAGAAATGTCTACACCCCACCTTTTATGTACACAAAAGTTTTAAACTTCAAGAGGCAATTGCAAAAGTGTATAATATATAAGTATCAGCATTGTATTTTCCTACTTTTATACTTGACTAAGAGTTCCAAGGCATCTCTGAATCAATAGCTACTTACTTTTTTTCCCCTCCCCCTTTCCTTTTTGCAGTTTCACATTTGAAGTCATAATTTTCATCATTTCAATTGGCTTTTTAGCTAAAGAAACTCAGAATCCAGGGATGAAAGTACATTATTCATATGCTAGGCCACCCAGCTCCAATACATCTCTGTTTGATATAGTAAATTATTTCTCCTCCAACAAGGGACAATTAAACATAAACAGCACTAACAGCACTTACATCCTCCAAGAGATCTCATCCATTTTTAAAATATAATTTAGAATTAGTATGAAAAAAATGCAAAATATATATCTGAAGGGTTTTCTTCGTTGGTGGGGGCAGGAGTCTCCGGGGCAACAAGGGCAACTTGCAGGTTCCAGGCCAAAGCCCGCCCTTATTTACTCCCATGCAACCCCACTGAATTAAGTGAGTTTTGCAATTATAACAGACCAGAACATGGCCATTTGTTACTTCTGTTTGGACACCATTGACAGAGACTAGCACTGGTTGAAATTTTCAGTTTGATACTTTTTTCCCCCCCAATTAAAAACTGCCTTTTTTCCAAAATTTTCCAGCTCTTCAATAAAAATGAAAACATGATTTTTTTCCCAGTTGGGGGAGTTTTTTCTCCCTTTGTTATTTTTTTTGTTTTTGTTTAGTCTTTTTTTTCCCCCAGTGACAAAATGGAAAATAGGAGGAAAGGGAAACTAAGTGGGAAATTTAATCAATTCTGAGTTTGAAAAACCTGACTAGTTTTCAATTTCTTTAATTTGGGTTTGTTTGTTTTAAATTAAAAAAAACTGAACATTCATTTACCAAAAAATGGGGGCAACATTTTTTTCCCCCACAAAACATAGTTACCATTTTAAAGTTAGCTCTAAAGAAGACACTAAAGAAAGGAACAAATTATAATTTGCAGGGATGTGGCTTGAAGAAGTTTCCATTATGTATAGGGTTTACAGTTTTGTTAAATGGCTTTCAGCACCCCACTATAAAAACTGTCCAATTATGCATGTAGGAGCCCTAGGGCCTAGTCTAGGCTACTAATTTAGGTCGAGCTCAGCACTAGCTGCTGTGCAAACAAAACAAAAATACAGTCCTCTCCCAAAAGAGCACACCTAGGCATTTAGAAAACAAATCTGCAGATTTTGTGCTTTTCTTTTCCTGAATTATCCACATGACATGATGAATTTCTCAAGTTGAATAATTATTCAAAATTCACCAAATAAATTATGGCTTAAGGATTGTTTGGTGAGGTGTTTTCTATCCATATTCAGAATTTGAAATCTGACATGATGTTGTTTTAATTGGACCAAGTAGAAATGTTTCTGTTCCTTGACTGAAGGACTTTTAGAACCAAGTTATCTGTGGAAATGCTCACAGTTATTTAGAAATTCAATTAAACACAAATATTCTGCAATATCAGTCTAAAACTCCTTGTTTTAATGAATACTCCTTTCAGTAAGTTAATTTCAGCAAATTTTTCAGGGAAAGTGAAGACAAAAAGGACGCAAATCACAGTCAAAGCAAAATTTGAATCATATTCGCAGATTACACACACACACGAGTTTTCACCCTGCAATATACATCCATCTCTAACTAGGTTGCCGGAAAGTGTGTGGTTGGTGGGGAGGGAAAAATTAGCCCCATGCATGTAACTGTGCACACCAAGTATTCTCCATAATAAATGTAGATAAGTGGTAAAGTGTGCCATCTTTCAAAGCCTTCATAGACAATTGCTGCCACAATCTATTGATTGCCCTAGAGTATATAAACACACAGTACGCTTTCTCCTGCAGCTCTATTACTACTATATTAAAGTGAATGGGCCTGTATTCAAATTAGCTGCTAGGCAAAGTGTCAGATTCAGAAGTCAGCCCAACTGTAACAAGATTTTAGTGAACAGAGAGGCCTGGAGACTTCAGATGCAGGATGGGAGTAGATTTAGTGTCTGGCAAGGTAGCATTTCACTAAAACATTGTTAGATATGACTCAATTATTTTCAAGAAAATCCTAGATCAAGACAGTCTTGAATGCAAGCCATGAACAAGCTGAAAGCATTCATATCTCTGAAAGGGTCACTCAACTGCCCCCCTCCCCCATTACTGCTGCCATAAATATTACCATATTCTGCCATGTGGTAGGCCTAGTCCTGGTCACACCTATCAAGCAGGCATATTACTATGAACGCAGGATTGAAGTTCTCCACGCAGGAGGAAGAATGGGTCTTTTGGCTGAGGCAATGAACCAGGACTCAGGATGTCAATTTAATTCTTTGCTCTACCTCAGACTTCCATTCTGACTTTAGGCAAGTTAATTACTCTGTCAGCTCCTCATCAGTAAAATGACTTCCTTTCTCCCCCCACCCCTTTTCTTGACTATGCACGTTGTAGGTTCTTCAAATCAAGGAGTGTGGTTTGTTATGTGTTTGTACTCTCTAGGTGCTGTTTGTACTCTAGGGGCACTGTAATACAAATAACTAATCTACCCTTTTTGTCAGATCTGTGGGGTTGACTTCTTAAAATGACACACCTACCTGATTTGCCACATATACAGAAGTCTCTGCTTTACTAGTTTAAACATGTAAAAGTACATGAAGGCAGAAGGAAGACAGACTTCAAAAAAGTTTTCATAAGATTAGATATGTTACAGAAGGGCATACAAACTTTAGATGCTTATCTAGACTGAATATTAAGCTTTGATCCTTTTTCAGTGGCTAGAGGAAAATTCACAATTGTATACATTCTTTTTTAAAATGGCATGCCTCTGGATGACTCTAGAATCCATAAAACTAGAGTTGCTCCAATTTTGTTGCTTCCTTTACTTTTGTAAAATTTGGGTTTCAAGTGCGCTAATTTCAGTTGACATTGTTTATAGTTTCCCTTTCCTTAAACTAAATGTAAATTGTTTTGTAATTAATGGTAGGCTGGAATGTAACAACAGCAGCAGCAGCTGAGGAAATTCAGCAGAGCATAAAAGGACAGAAGGATGAAATACTGGGAAAAAAGGAGGGCCAGTTGGAAATTGTTATATATTAGAAAATGTAAAGTTACTCTATAAAATTTTGAATTTTCTTGGTCTCTTTTCATATATTGAGAATTAGATATGATTTACTAAATTTTCAGATTTGTCCACAATTAAACAGATTGATATCCTGGAATGGTGAAGCTTCAAAAGGATGGGTTTTTACATAACCAGAGGTGGAGAATTTTCTTTCACCTCCCCCTAGATATTCCCCCCAAAAGACCACTGAACACTTTTTGTTTCAGAAGTCCATTCTTATCTGGCACATTTTTCAGCAGAGTCTTTTGAACCCCAGATCTCACAGTTATCACACCTTTCTCTCTTGAAAGGTTACATATAATCCCAGCCCACAAAAATACATATCAATCATTTAATACAATGGACCCCAAAGATACTTAAAACACTGAATTCAACGTCTCCGATGGATTTTGCAGGAAATTGCCATACCTGTCATGAGATCATATATGACTCCTCAAATACAATGGATCACAATTTTTCTTTAAAAAGGTCTGCTGGTAGCAAAACAAAGACATTGGCAGAATATTTGCCTCCGCTCATGTGATTTTTTCCACTATGCATCTAAATGAGCCATGTAAACCCTTGCATATACCTAGAGTTAAACATTTTAAAGTCAGCAGGTCCTGATAGCAAGAATTTTAAAAGAGGTCGCTGGGGAGCGGTTTATTTTCAGTAAATCCTGGCGCATGGTGGAATTTCTAGAAGAATGTTAATGTTGTGCCAATTTTTGAATAGGGTAAATGGGATTACTGGGTAATTATAGGCCTGCCAGCCATATGTTGATCCCAGGCAAGATAGTGCAGCAGCTGATACAGCCTGGATTAATAAAGCATTAAGGGAGGATAATGTAATTAATGCAAATAAACATGGATTTGTGGAAAATAGATGCTGTCAAACTAACCTGATATCTTTCTTTGATGACATGACAAGTTTGGTAATGGTGTTGATAAAATAGACTTCTTCAAGGCATCTGACTTGATACCGCATGACATTTTGATTAAAAAGCTAGAATATAGAATTAATATGGTACATATTAAATGGATTAAAAACTTGCTAACGGATAGGTCTCTAAATGCAATTATAAATGGGGTGGGCGGGAAATCATCATTGAACAGGTATGTTTCTACTGGGATCCTACAGGAGTCAGTTCTTGGCCCTATGGTATTTAATATTTCTTTCAGTGACCTGGAAAAAAACAAAATCATTGCTGATAACATTTGCAGGTGACACAAAAATGGTGGGAGAGAGTAGTAAATAAGCAGGATAGGTCACTGCTGATTCAGAACAATTTGGAAACTAGGCACAAGAAAACAATGTGTGTTTTAATACAGCTAAATACAAATATATCATCTAGGAACAAAAAATGTAGGCCATACTTACAGGGTGGAGGATTCTATCCTGGGAAGCAGTGACTCCAAAAGAGATTTGGGGATTGTAATGTAGAGTCAGTTCAACATGAACTCCCAGAGTGATGTTATGACCAAAAGATCTACGTGATCCTTGCATGCATAAACATGGGAATCTTGCATAGGGGTAGAGAGGTTATTTTCCCAATGTATTTAGCACTGGTGCATGTGCTGCTGGAATACTGTATCCAGTTCTGATGCCCACAGTTCAAGAAGGATGTTGATAAAGTGGAGAGCCATGAGAATAATTAAAGAATTAGAAAACATGCCTTGCAGTGATAGACTCAAAGTGTTCAATCTATTTAGTTTAATAAAGAGAAGGTTATAGACTAATCAAGTCACCCTTTAACAACCTACAGGGGGAACAAGTATTTAATAAAGGGCTCTTCAATCTAGCAGAGAAAGGTATAACATGATCCAATGGCTGGAAGTTGAAGTTAGACAAATTCAGACTGGAAATAAGGCTTGCAATTTACCAATGGTCATCATGGAATCTCCATCATTGACCATTGTTAAGTCAGGACTGGATTTTTTGTGTGTGTGTGTGTTTTTTTCTAAAATATGTTCTAGGAATTATTTGGGAGAAGTTCTATGGCCTGTGTCATACAGGAGCTCAGACCAGATGATCACAATGGTCCCTTCTGGCCTTAGAATTTTTGAATTTCCGAATCGCAATATAGCCTTTCTTAGCTGCTTGCGAAAATCCCCAAAATGTATTGAGTATTGATGGCATGCCATTCTGAAAGAGAATTAACTTGGTCAAATTTAAGCCAAATTTCACCAGAATACTAAAATGTTCTTCTTATTTAGGCTATTTAAAACTATTTACACCTATCCCGTTAGGCTGCCAAAATAGTAAGTTTCTTTACACACTCACACACACACACTTTGCATGTGCTCCCCATTCTTCCTACTAGGAAAAAAGAAAGGTTCAACTGTTTTTGCTCTGACTTTTCAAAACGTTACATTTGGGCAAAGACTAAGCTTGGACAATTTCAGAATAAATGGGGAAGGTTTCATATAGTTACAAACAACTCAGCATTGGAGAGTAGAATGGAAATTTACACAACCTTCCTAGTAGCAGCTGCTGCTATATAGTTCATTCCACTTCTTTCCAAATTGTATTTGCATAGCCTCAGCCCCATTTTTTAATTTTAACTCCTCATTGTGTTGTCTTCCTTTGTTAATTTTATCAGGTAGTACTTTCCCTCCTTCCCTGAATCTCTACTATTTTCTGACACATTGTACTTGTCTCTCCATCGGATATATTAACAATATTGTTTTGACTCATGTCAGACGTACTGTGCCTCCTGAAACAATTAACTGACTGCACATTTTTTCCAAGATAAAAGAAAAAATGCCATCATGATGCTGGATTGAAAAGACTCTCGATCATGTGATACAGTATATGATTTATCAGTGTTTTGAGGGACTATAATTTAACCTCACTTTTACATTTAAAATGTTAACGTAAATTAACACAAGTTTCAGAAATGACTGATTTTACAAATTGTCAAAAATCCAGATTATATAAATCATAATTATACAAAACAATAGTACCCGTCTGACTCCACTGATGTTCTTCGGTGATCATATCAGCTGCTACTACATATACATATTCCTTCGCTTTGTAATTTAAAAGTTGAAAAAAAAATCACTTTTAAGCGATACAATCCACTCTTCTGCTCTGTTTCCCATAGCAACATCCCCAGTAGAGAAAAAAAAAAAAAGGCTAAATGTTGCAGAGTGTGCAAAGCTCTCACAGTGCTAGGCTACTATTGATTCAGAGGTGTTGAGAAATCCATGACTGTATCCCTAATTATTGCACTGGCAAGTCTTAATGCAACTAGCAGAGAGGAAAAGGAAATCACTTCACCCTTCTTTTTAATCCTTAATTTAGGTGAAGCCCATAAAACTACAAATGACTATTGCTCAATGAGGGTGAAGTTGCAGAAGGCCCTGTAAGCACCATCTAAACCCCAAGGTTAAGATCAGCCTTGATGCAGTGAAATCAACAGTGAACTTCTAACTTCATGGGGTAGTGGGGGGGTCAGTCTTAAGTTAAGGATCAGTCTTAAGTGATGCTCTGAGCCTTGTGCATTCATCCTCAGCAATAATTTATTCTCCCAATCACATAACTAAGTAGTTAAAAACCACTGACAGCTCTTTATTGTTGTAGAGCTATCCTTTTATCAAAAAACTAGTTTATTCTACTGGCCCATTTCTTGAAAATGTAAAATAAATATTCAGTATCAAAATCTATTTGTCATTCTTTTATTTAAAGAAGTCTTTAATTATATTATTGACACTTCTGGTCTTTTGATTTCTAAAAGAAAAGAAAAATCTGCTTTCATCATCATTTACATTGGTTGCCCTTTATATTTCACTCCCCCATCTGAGAAACTACACTGCTGTTTAGATAGTTTCCCTTCCAGTTCCAGTTACTTTATTCATCCCCAACAGAATGTTATAGTGCTGAGAACTTACTAATAATGATGAGGCTGTTAACACTTTAAATACACTAAAAACAAAAAATCTTAGGACTAAACGAAATCACTTAAAATGTTTATTTCAAGGAATACTTCCATGTTAATGTACAGAACATTGCCATACACTATAACTTTGTACATCTAATGTCAGCAACTGCCATTTTGCAACGTACAACCCAGTAACAGTGCTGCCAACAAAAATTACACATAACAGTAATCATGATTTTTTAGCGAATCCATGATTTTAGGGGGGCCTGACTCATGATTTTTGAGCATTCAGGGTTGGCAACCCTAATACACACCCAGTATTACAACAATATCTTTTTATAAAGTATTTACTTAGTCTTACATTGAATAAAAGTTTTTTGGTTTAAAAATTAATTCAACTTGATCCTGTCTACATCACATTTGTATTTATTTTACAGGCTGAGGTAACAAGCAGGAGAGGAAGATATCAAATCGTTAAATAGGCCACAATTAGTACCATTTATTCAAAATGGCATTAACACCCACCCTTTTCCCCCTGAAATATTAAGAATCTTGACCAATTGGTTAAGACAGAATTTAAATCCAAACCATCCTTCGTTTTGATTTTACAGACATCTAAAAATATCCAAACAAGTTTTTGTAAAGCTATATCACCCTAGTTCTGACATATAGGTCAGACCCATCAAAATGATTTCTTTGTCTGCCACCTGATTTGAGCCACTAGGGGAAGCCACCACTGACCTATCAACCCCTCATCTTCAATCTGTGATTGATCATTTCAGATTAAAAATTAATCAGCCTTCAACATGCACCACACACACAAAAGCAAACCTCCTCCTTTATCTCTCTCATCTGTTGCTACGGGGAGGACTCTCTCTAAAAGCTGGATAGGAGGGCTGGTAGTCTCTCTTTATCCATACCCTTTTAAGTCTTCCAATTCTCTCCCTATCCTTCCCTGGCCCTCCCTTCCTCATTCTGTTTCCCTCCATGTTCCAGACCTCCTCAAATTCTGTTTCCTCCCACACATTTGCAGGTCTCCCATCCTTCCTTTTCCTCTCTATGCATTCCCCCGGCTTCCTTCTCCCCTCCCCCCCCCATTACTTCATCCTCCCACTGTACCCTAGGTTTCTCACTTTATTCCCCCTCCTTCCCCACATACCCTCCATCCCATACTGCCTCCTCTCTCAACTATGCACTGAGAAATAGGGTTACGGAGACAATCATTTACACTGAAGGAAGAGTGGCCACAATTTCACTGAAAATAATATGAGACAATAGGCATTCTGAACACAGGCAAAAGTTCTGATGTCCTACAACATTCTGAAAATCATAAGATGATTTAAGTACCCCAAGTACAATATGCACATTTACATTTTGTTGTGCGAGATTCCTAGTTCTACCAAATAACCCCCTTATAAATACTGGGAATGTCTTCACAGGCTGGTAGATTTTTTCAAACTGAAAGAAACTTTTAATGAGCAATTACTGGATGACCATTAAAGTCTGATAATATCAATTGAGCTGACATTACTGATTTTATACTACATCTCCTAGAAGGTCACTCTTCTGCTGTGAAATCTAACATGCATTATTAGATTTTTATTTTTTTTTTTTTTAAAGAAAATCAGCTCCTACATCCTTAATATATTTATAGGGCTCTGCAAAGCAACACTTCATTTCTGAGGCATGTAGTCTAATTATTACATTGAATGTTTGATTGTTCAGTCTTCTGTAATTTACAGTTTTATATAAAATAGCAGAAGATTAGGAACACACTTAAGTACTTTTCAGAATTAGGACATTTTTGCCCAGATAATCAGCACATGATAGCAGTCTTGGGTAAAACATGAAATATTATGTTTTACTGATTATAGGCACAGTACAAGAAATTAACTGAAAGCCTTTAATGTGATTTATTCTTCAGAATTACTTTGGGAAGATGAGTTTGCTCTGTCAGAAATTCTCCTTACTTATCCGTGGCTTTTTTAAAAAAAATGAATCTGATATTAAAGGTGAAATTACATTTTTTTTTTCATTACAGAGTGATTCATTTAAATTTTTAAACAACATTAATACAATTGCTAGCCTGCTTCTGTAGGAGAGATATCCAACTTCTGATTACTTATTTTGGATTATGGGGTTCCATAAACCTATGACATTTCATGAAGTACCTGAAATGTATTATCTGTCTTGCATTCACAGTAGATGTGTGTGACAAAGCTCTATTGGTATGCGGGACGTATGAATTGCACGTGTACTATATAAACGTATATATAATATAATTCAGTCAACCCCATATTATATATATGAAGATGTATCAGTGTATGGCAAGTGCTGCTTATTTAGATAAATTCCTATTTCTGTTGTGGTAAAAGGTTGTCACTGAGTGTCAAAAACTTTCATTGACCTACATGCATTCACCTGGCCATATGCCTGACCCAAATTTATCCATTCCCTCTGTTATAGTAACAGAACCTGAGCTGCTCTGTTCCATCTCTCCTTCTATCCTTAAAGAAGTAAGAGCAGTTAGGCCCTCCTGTAATCTTGAAGGAGCAGCAGCTTCCAAGCTGCTCTGCTCCTGTGCTTGCCCCATTTAACTGAAATGAAAGAGCTGGCAGCCTCAGACACTCAGCTCCCTGACCGTAGTCAGTCTACTTGCCTGCTCCAAATTCCCATTCATGCAGGGAAAGAGTGTTTTTTCAAACCCTGACAAAAAACATCAATAACTCAGGACTTGCCATGTTACTTAGATGAAATTACATTGCAATTTTTAGTTATACCTAATCTCAAGGTAGCCGCACAGATCTGTAAGGGTAACAAAGTATAATTATTCCTATTTTGCCAATGGGAAAAAAACACAGTACAGAGTGGTTAAGCAATTTACCCCTAATTATGCAGCAAGTCTGTGGCAGCACTGGGAAAATAACCCAAGTCTCCTGCCACTCCTGAGGCCCAAGAGCTTCTCTCCCACCCTTCCTTTTAGAGCAACAGGAATCCCCCCCCAAAGGGGGAAATGTAATCATGTGATGGAGTTGCAAATCACTACAGTAAATGTTCATTTTCATGGAAATACTTTCTTCAGGTGCAGAAAAGTAACAAGAAAATTTTACAGTTTCATGCCTTGATCCATTCTCAGCTGACAGCAGACTTTTCCCCACAGAAAAACTTCTGGGGTTTGAATCTCACTATCCAGAGTGAAAAAAATGAAGTCTTTGAAAAATTGAAAATGAATCCCTAGCTAATTTAAAAAAAAATGGCTAATTAGTTCATTTTTGCTTCTTAAGGTCCCTGGTCAAAACGAGAACTGATCAAAATGGCAGCATTCTTTCAAAAAGTGGCAGGGATTAGCTGTATAATAAATGTCCGGAACTCATTCCGTAGCTATATGACATGAATAATCTATTTTTAAAACACTAAAATAGAGCCTCAGTTCTAAGGAAAAAAATATACTGGTGAAGATTAGTGGCATCCAGGAGGCCCATGTGAGTCCATAGGTAGCTCTTACAGGAGAGCACCAGAATACACAATACTGAACCAAAGTGCAACCTATCATAGCTGTAACTGAAGAACTTCAGTACCATCCCTACCTGTTTCTGCTGAATATCTCCATTGGAAAGCACTTTCCAACCCAGCAGGAAACCACACACTCCACAGCACCTGAAGAAAAAATCTCTTTCCTTTATTCTGTTAGTATACCACTGTTTCTCTTAACACCAGGAGCAGAAGCTTGGCTTGTTGAGAGGTAGGGACCCTTAATTCTATGGAGGAATCAGGGACCTATTAAGAAATCCTGTCCCTTCCTGAAACCATAGTTCAGTGTATTTAATGCTGTCATAAATATAAAGGGAAGGCTAACCACCTTTAAATCCCTCCTGGCCAGAGGAAAAACCCTTTCACCTGTAAAGGGTTAAGAAGCTAAGAACTTCGCTGGCTCCTGACCAAAATGACCAGTGAGGAGACAAGATACTTTCAAAGCTGGAGGGCGGGGGGAAACAAAGGGTCCTCTCTGTCTGTGTGATGCTTTTGTCGGGACCAGAGCAGGAGTGCAGGTCAGAACTCCTGTAAAGAGTTAAAAGAAAAGGAGGACTTGTGACACCTTAGAGACGAACAAATTTATTTGAGCATAAGCTTTCGTGAGCTACAGTTCACTTCATCGGAGTGCATCCGATGAAGTGAGCTGTAGCTCATGAAAGCTTATGCTCAAATAAATCTGTTAGTCTCTAAGGTGCCATGAGTTCACCTTTTCTTTTTGTGGATACAGACAAACATGGCTGATACTCTGAAACCTGTAAAGAGTTAGTAAGCAATCTAGCTAGAGATGTGTTAGATTCTGTTTTGTTTAAATGGCTGATAAAATAAGTTGTGCTGAATGGGATGTATATTCCTGTTTTTGTGTCTTTTTGTAACTTAAGGTTTTGCCTAGAGGGATTCTCTATGTTTTGAATCCGATTACCCTGAAAGGTATTTACCATCCTGATTTTACAGAGGTTTTTCTTTTACTTTTTCTTTAATTAAAATTATCTTTGAAGAACCTGATTGCTTTTTCATTGTTCTTAAGATCCAAGGGTTTGGGTCTGTGTTCACCTATGCAAATTGGTGAGGAATTTTATCAAGCCTTCCCCAGGAAAGGGGGTGTAGTGCTTGGGGGGATATTTTGGGGAGGGAGACGTTTCCAAGTGGGCACTTCCCCTGTTATTTTTGTTAGACGCTTTGGTGGTGGCAGCATAAGGTCCAAGGACAAAAGGTAAAACAGTTTGTACCTTGGGGAAGCTTTTAACCTAAGCTGGTAGAAATAAGCTTAGGGGGTTTTTCATGCAGGTCCCCACATCTGTACCCTAGAGTTCAGAGTGGGGAAGGAACCTTGACAAATGCCTCCAGTAAAAGCGCACAGAAGTGTATGGTTATGTTTTTTCCTGCTTTACTTCAGTAATTCTTGTAGGAGAATTACTACCTGGTGTGCTGGCAGTCTACCTCGCCCTTTAACAGAACAGCTGGAGTATTGCTCTGCCTGGAAATGGAGGCACTAAGCTTTAAAATTAGTAGCATGGTCTAATGAGATTAAAGTGACAGATTTAAACCTTGAGAATGTCATGCAGCAAAAAGTTTAGCAGTTAGATTGTGACAGTGTGAGATGCTTCCAGTGACAGAAAGCGAGAACAGGGCAGCCTCCTGTCAGAGGAGGAAAGAGGAAATTTGTCCAGAGAGTCAAAGGGAACCAGGGACACAAAGTAGTAATAGGAGCAGAAAAAAGGAGAAAAACAGACTTCCACTTGAGAGCTACAGGGAGGGAGGGAGAGAGAGAGAAGGGATTCATTAAAACGTACAGTGATTGTAACAGCAGTATAATACTAGTGTGAATTTCTAAAAGCTGTTAAAACAGCAACAAGGTAATACAGAAGTAGAGGGGAGGGGAGGGAGACCATGACTGTTTTCCCATCATGTGAAAATTTGTGAGATTTCAAAAATATTTCCTGTTCTACCTCAGGATGAAACCAAGACTCTCAACACAGGCTAAAGCACTCACCTAGGATGCCTACATCAGGGCAGGGACTTGAACCTGGGTGTCCCAGATACAGTGTGAACGCACTAACCACCAGGCTGCTAGCTATTCTGCAGTGTGTGTTGTGGGATCTCTCTCCTCTGCCTGACCCCCAGCCTCAGAGACCTTGCTGAAAAAAGTGTAATCAAAATTGACCTTTTCCCTGAAAAAAAAAGTTTCTTTTGAGAAATGGGCATTGCCCAATGAAAATCTTTCATTGGAAAATCCCTAACCAGCTTTATATAGACCTCAAAAGAAATGGGTTTTTCGAGTTGCTGGGGGCGGGGGGGGGGGGAGAACAAACATCAGAAAAGAGATGTTATCTTCAGCTGCTTTACGGTCTTGTAGTCCCTGAACTTTTCCTCTGCTCTTATTTGGATGCTCAGAAGCCCTTCCTTTATCTATTCACAATGGCTTTACAATAGTTAGCTAATGGTACAAACAGCATTTGGAAAGATCGATAAGTGGTCTGCCGAGACCCTCAGCAATTTTCAGGTGGTCCACACACACACAAAAAGTTTGAGTACCACTGGGCTAGAACTTTGAAATGCAAACCTATATTGTTAAAAGTAACACTAATTGTGTGTATCTTAGATGCAACCCATAAACAGTCAGTTCCTGTCTGTCACCATAACTATTGATTCAGAGGTCAAAAGGGAATATTAACATTTGGATTGTCTGCCCCATTCTTTGCAGTTACCCCTAATTGAGTGACCACAGCTGGCTCTCCAGTAGGACCCCGGTCACAATGACACACGTACAACTGTACTCTATAGAAGAGGCCAAGGGAGCTCAGTACCAGAGGAGGGAACAAATAAGTATCAGCTATGATCAGATACTTTAGATCATTGCTGCAGAACAGATTTCCTATGGGTCCTCTGGAGCATGGAGAACCACAGTTGAGAAACATTGCAAAAAACTTTGGGAACATTGAGAGAAAGGTTTTCCTTTGAATGGAGAGATGTTTCAAGGGTTTCAGAAGTGATTGCTGGTGTCACTGGTAGAGTAACGATTTTGTATTAGGAGCTGGTCACCACCTGCCCCTTTGGAAAAATGCCCTGATGATCTAGTCCAATTAGACTACTGTGAATACCTCCTTCCCCAAATATACATAGTCTTCCAGAGGTTATAGGTTGAAGGCATAATACTTGCTCTGTACCATTTTTTGAGAAATCGCCAGTAACCAGCAAATGAACACCTTGTTAAACATTTAGTCAATTTTCAAATCGGGGGGACATACCAAATTGACAATCCAAGGGTTTTATTTCCCAGTGGTGTTGAGCACTCATAACTTTAGGAGTTGCTTTACCTGATGTGAATTGTGTAAATGACTAAACACTTGACTCTCCAAATGGAAAAATTATTCTGCATAAAAAAGTGTTTTCCATCCACCATAGGTGGAATCAAACCTCTCAGTTGGAGACAAATAGAGCCTGACTTTAGAGAATACTTAGCATTATATGGGACTTCATATGTTCAAAGCCATTCCCATTGCAGTTGTTAGTGCTCAGAACTTCTACAAATCAGTTCCCCAGAGTCTTAAAGTTGAGCACTCTGAAAGTCGATGACCACCTGTGAAAAGTTTGGTTTATGTGACTTGCCCAACCTCATAGGAAATCTGTGGCAGAGGCAGGGACAGAATCCATTCTCCAGGGAGGACTTAGCTGCTTTTCCTGCAGCCCCCTCCCTCATTCTCTACACACTTTCCCAACCCCTGTGGACCAGTTTATATTCCACTCTGGTTCCACAGCCTGCTGTGGGTATTATTTGGCAGACCTTAAAAGATGTGAGCTTTCTGGATTGCTAAAAAATCTTATTGGAAAAGAGGTTCTTTCTTCATCTGCTTCATGGAACCATGAGCACAGGCCCTTACCTGGTACAATTCACCAACTCCCATGACACCTATCTCTTTTGTGATGATGCTGGCACACATCTACATAGAGTGTGTCAGGTAGCAGCCCCTACTGAGGTTGTGGCTGCACATTTCCTGACATCTCCTAGACCAGGAGGATCAGGATGGGTGATCCTAGGATTGTGAGATCCTAGATCCCACATCCTTGGCCCTAAGAGATCCCCCATCCTTGGCCCCACAAAGTCACAGGACCTCCTCTTGGTGCTGTCCAAGATGGGCATTTACCATACCAATAGGAAGAAGCTGGACTGGAGCTGTAAGGGGAGGTGGCTCAGCAACTGAGGGGACTATTTCTGTTAACTTGTTGGATCATGTCTCCTGGCAGAGTTCCTCTGGAGAGCACCCACTGACTCCTTAGACATCTTTGAGGAGCAGCGGGTACTGTCTAGGGTTCTCCGCTTGGTGCCCCTTCTGGTTTCCTCACTTTTAACCTTTGACCTCACTCCTGTTCCTGTTTTATCCTTTGATGTCCCCAGTATTCAGTGGTGACATGGGCTTTGTCATTCTTCCCCCTTAGTTGAGGGGGAGGGGGCCTTTATTTTTGGGCAGACCTTGATCAGTCTGTCTCAGTACCTGAAATTAGCACACATCATCCAACTTGTGCAACAAATACAACAGAGATGCTATAGACAACAGTGTCCTTTACTATACAACTCTGACCCATCTCCAAAGCAGGTCTGTCCCGTGCACTGAATGGAGACATATGTCTTGGGGAAGAATAGTATGTGATCATATCATTTAAAAAATGAACTTATTGTGCATACATACAAAGGAACCAAATTAAGGTAATCTTAATACTGTATTTCCTGCTGAGTGCTTGATATTGCATCCTTAACATTTTCATTTTATTTATTTTTTTGTGAGTGAGAGAGAGAGAAATTTTTAGATTTTAAAAAGGTAAATTGGAAAACAAAATTTCATCATGTGGTGTCATATTGACATACCAGGGTCATTACTTCAGTAGGGTCAGAACGCTGCTGGTCTGAAAAAAATAAATATAAATAAATTTTTGTTTGAATTTACCAGTTAGCCTGAAATGTCCCATGGGGAGCATTTAATTTCTACAATGGTTGAATAGAACTCAGGCAGGTTTCAGTTGAACACTGATCAGGTTTCCTGTTAGCTTGCATAATTGGCTCCTTGGCAATCCGCCTGCCATACTGCCTCAAAGTTGGGGACACCCGGGCTTCCAGGTTCCATAGCTCCTTGGCAGCTCACCAGACTGTCTTGGAGCCAGGATTCTATTCCCTTTTGTGGGGAATTTTGAAATGTTTGGTGTTTGTTCCAAATTGGAATGAAAGTAATTTTCAAAATTCTAAATCCTCTATGTAATGGAATTACCTTTCTCTGCACAGGTGTAGTTGGAACCTTAAGATCCTCAGCACAGACTGCTGGCACTTGAGCTAACAAAGTAACTGACTGCAGTAGTAAGTTGTCATCCTCTATGTGGGTCAGCACTACAGAGAGGGATAAGAAACACATTTTGTTAGTAGGTTTCACATATCCTGGCTGTAACTGAGAAATGTAGAGTTTCAAGAATCTTGGGTTCCATTTCTGATTCTGGAGGGGTGTGTGTTCCGATGGTCACAGACCTTCTGCTCATGTCGCCTCGAACCCACCCCTATCCCGCGCTTTTGTCTTCCCTGGACCCCTCCCATTTGGCTCATCATCTCAATCCCAGTCTACTTGCCCAGCCAGTCCTAATCTCCCTCCTCCAGATTCCCTATTATCAAAATACCTGTCTCCCCGTCCCCACACACACAGTGTCCCTCCTTTCCAGCTTTTTGTTGGATCTCAGTAACTGCTTCCCCCAGGCTCCTTATCCTAATCTACTCCCTCCACCCCCCTGCACAAGTCCAGCTTTTGTCCCCTTTGCATTCAAGTCAGCCTGATTTCTCCTCCACGCTGTCTAGGCACCAGTACCAGGAGCACTGAAAGCACAGGAGAAACTTCATTTCTTCTATCAGTTCCAGAGTGCAGTCTGACAGCAGCCTGCAGCAGCAACAGCAGGGAAAGTCCTGCTCATCCCCTGCACTTGAGCTGTAGCGTATCCAGTAGAGATGGACTCTTCAGAAAAGTTAGTAGCCAAACTCCAACCAGTTTCTACGGAGTGCAAACTCAGATTTTTTTTCAAAAACATATAGAATGTTACCAAATTTGGAAAGATGTTTGTAGGGATGGCAAAAGGCACATCCCTGATGCAAAGGACATTCCCCTACCAAATTTAAATTCCCTACTCCAAAGCACAGAGACATTAGTTTCCCAATAAAACAGTTGTAAAATGTATTTATTTAAACATGGACAAAACTTATTTCCCCCTAATCTCATTACTGTAAATAGGTAAATCAATTTTGCTGGCACTTTCCAAAGATAGATAAATAAAATCAACTTGAGGCACACTTGGCCATGACAAATTCCAGTCCAACTGACTACATTCTGGCAAAGTTATCAGTAACTGGAAACATGTGAATTGCCAAGAAACCTTAATTGTAGGTAAAACTACCAGAGCCACCTACAATATAATATTCTTGAACAGAACTCTTCATTTCAGTAAAGAACTAGAAAGTTTTTTTTAAAAAAAAGAATGTACAGACCACAAACCCCTACCAGAGCTCCATTAAATTTCACAATACATATGAGGCTGCAGCCTGGAAAATAACTTTGTCCACATAGGAAGGAGTCTATGGTGTTCACCGATCTACACATTATATCACTCAAACTTTCACAGCAGCTACAGTGTTAAAACTCATCTGCTCCTACCCCAAAAAAGCAAAATCCCTTCTCCGTTGAGATAAAGGAGAAGCTACCTTGAAACAAATTCAGGTGACCAGTTTTGATTCCATTACAGAAAGGGCTACAGTAGTGTTTATATATATTATGAAGTATCACTAGTATCACACACATGCCAGTTCATTACAGTTATGAACATCTTTGAAACTGGACAATTTGTCTTTGTAATACCACTTTCAATTATTTATTTATTGGCATTAGTGCATTCAAAAAGAGGTCTTAATCAGGAGGGAAAAATGTTTAATTTTATTCTGAAAACAACAGTGTAACTACTCAAGTGACATGGTTATTTACAATCTGTACATTACATGGAAATTGGATTGGAGGAATCGTATAAAAAGGAACTTCTTACTATCTACTAAGTACCATGTAATTACAAAATATTTTCCTATTTCTGCCCCCGGTGAAAACAAAGGTCACCAAGATTGTAGTGTTTTATTATAATTTTTAAAATATGCCATTTTATTGTATGCCTTCACAGCTCTATGTTTACCAGTCTAAAATAATTTGAAAATTGTTTTCAGAAACAACTGTATGAAGCTTCAGTAATATCTTTGATTCGTATAACACAGGGATCGGCAACTTTCTGGCCTGCCAGCAGATTTCCCTGACGGGCCGTGTGCCAAAGGTTGCTGATCCCTGGTATAACACCTTCCTTTCAAAAGGATCTGTAAGTCCTTTGCTAATGTATACATACCAATGAAAGTCACCATTGAAATTCAGGCAATTCTAAGTAGTCAGGGCAGCAGTCAGACAGACAGTTGATATATTGCTGTACACAGAAGGAAGGGAAAGGAAATTATGGCCAAAGACTCTGGGACAACCCTGTACTTCTATTTTAAAAATGCTATGGGAATTTTAAGGTACATCTACACTGCATAAATACCCTGTGGCAGCAAGTCTCAGAGCCTGAGTCAACTGACTCAGGATTATGGGGCTCACAATACCAAGCTAAAAATAGCAGGGTAGACTTTTCCCACTTGGGCTGGAGCCCAGGCTCTGAAACCCAGTGAAGGGTGTGTGTGTGATAATCAGGAAGAGGAGGGGAATGAGACACTTTTAGAACAAACAACAAATATCCAAAACACAAGACCTGGTAGTAACTGGGGACTTAACCCAGATAGTTGTTGGAAAAATAATACAGCAAATTTTCCTGTAAGTTCTTGGAATATATTGGGCAAAACATTTTGTTCCAGGAAGTAACCAGGGGGACAGGCATTCTGACTAACAGGGAGGAATTGGTAGCAATTCTGACAACGCAAAGCAAGTTGGGTGAAATGATTTTGTGATTCTAAGGAAAGGAAGGAAGGAATGAGAGTAACAGAATAAGGACAATGGACTACAAAAAAAAAAAACAGGTTTTAACAAACCCATTGAACTGATAGTTAAGGACCCATGGGAATAAAATCTAAGGGAAAAGGTAGTTCGGGAGGAGACAAGCTCTGTGTAAGCCCTAAAGCTTGTCTCTCTGACCAACAGAAGTTGGCCCAATAGAAGGTATTACCTTGTCCACCTTGTCTCTTCAGGAGAGATGGTACTTACTCAAGGAGACAATATTAGAAACACAACTGCAAACAAACTGCAAACTCTTAAAAAAACAGGAAGACTAGTAAAAGGATGATATGGCTCCATCAGGAGAAATTTCATGACCTGAAAATCAGAAAGGAATCCTAAAACAAGTGGAAACATGGACAGATTGCTAAGGAGGAGCACAAAAGAATGGCCGAAGCATGTAGGGATAAAATCAGAAAGGCTAAGGCATTAAATGAATTACATCTCATAACGGACATAAAAGGGAATAAAAAGAGGTTCTTTAAAATACATTAGGTTGAAGAGAAAGATGAAGTGACGTGTAGGTCCTCTACTTAGCAGGGAAGGAAAGCTAATATCTGATGGCCTCAAGAAATATGAGGTGTTTAATGCTTATCTTGCTTCAGTGTTCTCTAAAATGGATAATGGTGACCAGATATTCTACACAATTAATATTAACAATGAAGGGAAGGTATGCAAGACCAAACAGGGAAAGAACAGATTAGATGTATTCCAGTCACCAGAGCCTGATGAAATTTATCCTAGGGTATGTAAGGAACTAGCTGAAGCAACATCAGATCCATTAGCAGTTACCTTTGAGAACTGCTATAGGTCTGGTGAAGTCCTAGACTGGAGACAAACATAGTACCTATCTTTAAAAAGAAAAACAAAGAGGACCTGGGGAATTATAGACCTGTCAGCTGAACTGATATCTGGAAAGATACTGGAACAAATAATTGAATAATTAAATTTGTATACACCTGGAGGATAACAGGGTTATAAGGAAAAGCCAGAATCGATTTGTCAAGAATAAATCATACCAAACCAACCTAATTTCCTTCTTTAACAGGGCTCCTGGCCTAGTGGATTGGGTCGGGGGGGGAGGGGGGCAGGGAAGCCATAAATGTGATATATCTTGATTTTAGTAGATCTTTTGACACCTCCCACATAACATTCTCATAAGCAAACTAGGGAAATGTGGTCTAGATGAAATTACTCTAAGGTTGGTACACTATATGAAAGAGTAGGTCTCAATGTTTCGCTGTCAAACTGGGAAGGCATACCTTATGGTATCCCGCAGGGGTCAGTCCTGGGTCCAGTACTATTCAGTATTTTCATTAATCCCTTGGATAATGGAGTGGAGTGTATGCTTCTAAAATTTTCATACGACACCAAGCTGGATGGGGTTGTAAGAATGTCAGCTGACATGATTAGAATTCAAAATCACCTTGAAAAACTGGAGACTTGATCTGAATTCAACAAGATGAAATTCAACAAAGACAAGTGCAGAGTTCTTAGGAAGAAAGAAAATCAAATGCACAACTACAAAATGTATTATAACAGGCTAGATGATAGTATTGCTGAAAAGGATTGTGGGGGTTATAGTGGATCACAAATTGAATGTGTGTCAACAATTTGATGAAGCTGCAAAAAAGGCTAAAAATCATTCTGGGGTGTATTAACATGAGTGTTGCATGTAAGACAAGAGGTAATTGTCCTGCTTTGCTTGGCACTGGTCAGGCCCCAGCTGGAGTACTGTATCCAGTTCTGGGGTCCACACTTATGGAAAGAGGCCAGAGGAGAACGACAAAAATGATACAAGGTTTAGAAAACCTGATGTATGAGGAAAGGTTAAAAAAACTGGGCTGGTTAATCCTGAGAAAAGAAAACTGAGGGGGACTTGATAACACTCTTCAGATATGTTAAAGTCTGTTATAACGAAGATGGTGATCAATTGTTCTCCATGGCCACTGAAGGTAGAACAAGAATAATGGGCTTAATCTGCAGAAAGGGAGATTTAGGTTAGATATTAGGAGAAAAAAAAATACTCTCTCACCATAACAGTAGTTAATCTCTGGAATAGGCTTCCAAAGAATCCCCTTCATTGGAAGTTTTTGAAAAACAGGTTGGACAACCACCTATCAGGTTGTCTAGGTTTACTTGGTCCTACCTCAGCACAAGGAGCTGGACTTGACTTCTAGAGGACCCTTCCAGCCCTACTTTTCTATGATTCTATGATCATTATTGTACAGTACAGACAGCAGTAAATAAGTGACATATCAAAATGTTTGTCAATGATTCAAGGATCCAACCTCTCATTGTTTCTCACAGAGAACTTCTACTGAACTTAATGAAAGCTTTGAATAGAAGCCAGTTCCAGGTTATGGCCCTCAAGTGGGTAGCTACTTCTTGAAAAAGTGAAGTTCACATTTGAGTTTGGGAACAGTTGCTATGCTATTTCTTTTTTTCCTCTATTTTAGATAAATACACGCCTTAGTGCATCCGTACAACTACATTTAAGTAGTGGAGATAAGGATAAAGTCACAAAATTTGGATGTAGATTTAACCTTCTAAAGTTCCAGGGTTTTGGTTGAATCCATTATAAAAAGAGGAGCCTGTGACAGCGTCTAGTATGGTTTAGTTATCCAGGAAGATATTTTGAAGTCCTCCCACCCACCCCCAAATAATATTAAAATGGGCTTGTCCTTTCGGAATAAGGTTTGTCCTGTTGATTCAGATTGATTCCTGAGGATCCAGAAGTGCTGTTTTATGGGGCTGCCCTAGGAGGCTTGGGTATTTCCATCAGAGAGGGACAGAACTATAAAAATGTGTCATGGGACTTAGGGAAGAAGCTAACAGAATATCTTATGCTCAAATAAATTTGTTAGTCTCTAAAGGTGCCACAAGTACTCCTTTTCTTTTTGAGAATATCTTGGCTATTTGATCTCTTAGTTTTAGGGACGTATTTTATCTAGTTGCACCTCTGTCTTCAAATCCTATATTTCTTACAAAGCCTATTTAAAGGCTCATGTCAGGTTTTGGAAAGATCCCTTCCTCTACAATGTGTTGCATAAGTGTAATTAGGGGAGCTTAGTCTGATGCTGCAGAAAAAAAAAATCACCATCGTAGCACACGACAAGGAGTCCCCATCCCATTCCAGACAAAAATCCCCACACCTCTGTGGAGTCAAGAAAGTCTGTTTTAACAATAAAAATGTAACCCTAGAAGAATACAATGGAATCCCAGTCAACATGTGGCCCATGGTGTTACTTGCTCCTATATACACCCTATACGCGTCCCATTCTTTTCAGGTTCTTAAACTTACCTATTACCATGGTACCTGTGCTTGCCTAATCCGAAGGCTCCTTTTCCTGCAGAACGTGTATCGCTTAAACTCCTTGTCTTTTTCATTGAGGGCTATTTCCATCTTTGTCAGGAGGTGACTTAGTGAGCCAACAAAACTCAATGAACATGTTCCCAGTAGGAAAATTTTTACAATCAAACATACAATTTCACATGCACTTATGGTGAATAGCTGAGCATTGCTGCTAGTGAAGTCAATGCTCTTGTATGTTTGCCACACTGTCTGGAGTAGCTCATTACCATGAGTGCCTACCTCAAGGCAGATTTTCAGAAAAGTGGACAGATACCCTAAACTGGTGTTGTGTTCTATAATTAGATTTCACCAAGCCAGTAACAAATGTGAACTCCTGGGTCACTATATCAATCTTACCATGGAGTCACAGACAGTCCCCTTAGCCTTTCCAGCTAATTGTGCCACCCAGACAAACTAGACTTTGTGATAAAAGGTCACTGAAGCCAAAAATCACACCACATCAGGTTGCTCCCCAGTTCCAAGTGACAAGTCATTTACCACAGATCAGTTGGTTTTCTAGTTAGTTTACTATAGAATTGGCTACTAGAGTTGTCTTTGGTGTAAGTTCTAAAGGCTTATTAGCTAAGAAAAGGAACTGAGAGTTAAGAGGTTAAAGCAGGTAAAATATATGCACAGGTGAGTCACAGTTCGTAATTCCAAATGGGTCAGTGATGAAAAAAACTGCCAATTTACCAAATCTTTTGAGGATATCCGGATTGTCTCTGGGGATCTCCACTTTGCATCTGGTACCTCCCTATAAGAAGTCCAAATAGTCCAGAGATCCAGGATCCTTCCTTGAATCCACACTTATAGCTTTTTCTCAGGGAAACTAAGCTGACAGGGTCACTACCCACTTGGGCTTTTCCTTGGGTGATAAAGAGCGAGAAATGACCATTTGCTTTGAAATTAGCTCTTTTCTGTTAAAAGTTCCTCCTCTTCATTCCACAAAGTTTCTTCCTTGTTTTATCTGTTATTTAGTTACAGGGGTATACACAATGTAAATGTTTGCTAGTACATTATAACAGGATACAGACAAGTGAAAACAATGCAAGTAACATATCACTACCTTCCATGAAGTTTAAACACCAAAGACATTCTTATATATCTAACAATCACTTTGATGTATACAAATACACAAGTGAATTGACTTGGGGCCCATGCATAAGCTGGCAACCAGCCTGCCAGTGTCACAATGTTCAAGGGAAACAAGCCATGAAATGGCTGAATAAACATGTTAGGTATTTTGAATGTATATTCATGGATATGTGTCCAGTATTCAATCAGCTCAAGTATAATAAAAGTAACATTAAAAATTCACATATTGTAGAACTTTTCATCTGAAGGTCTCAATGTGATTTACAAAGAAAGGGAAGTATGTCCATTTTCCAGATGGAGAAAATGAGGTGTAGAATGATGAAAGGACTTATCCAAAGTCAGAAACAAGGGGGTAAATAAATGATAATATTCTAGCAGGTGCATCTTATTCTTCACCAGTTTTCTTTTTAAAGGTTAAAAAGCACATAACATGCTTCACTTTCTCTATGTACTAGGCCAAATGAATGAATGAACTTTACGGTCACAGAAAAGGAGAATGGTTCTTTTGCTCCCTCCCCTGTTCGTTTAGTAGATAAAATAGAATGCTTCAGTCTACTCATGGATAATCTTGTCAAGTTTAAACAAAATTATTTAGGAAACAAATTGAAATTGCACTTTCTTTACCAAACAGTGAAAAGTTAGTTATCACCATGTATGCTTATTTAACACACTTAGCTAAAGAAATTACTGAAATTTCCAGATCTATAAGTAGTGGGACGAGATCATTTGTGCTGTGCGGCTCTGAATCCAAACAAACAAATTTCCATACGATAAATGAATAAACACGAAAACATATAAAGGTTCCAGGGGCTTTGGAGAGGAAGGTAACATGAAATGTAATAAAGAGAGAATTTATACAGGATAGATGTTTGTCAAACATACATTATGAAAGATTTAGAAAACAGATTCCCAAAGATTGTATCAGTGCCATTCTTGAAGACATGCCACCTGCTGACAAAGGGATTTAAAACAATATATATATATACACACATACATACACACACACACACAATTAGTTGGAGCCAAAGTATTATCTACAGATCAAGAGATGACATAGAGGGAAAAGAATCTCTGAGACTTAGATGAGCTAATACTTTCAAGTGAACAATAATCTGAAGGAATGTGGAGATGTATTCTTCATATAAACTAATGAAAGTCATATGCAACACAAAGATGTCCCCAAGATATATTAGTATTTGATGTCTTTGTCTTTGAATTTCAAATGTTCTAGAGGAGCAGAAGAAAAACTCCAAAAATAACTTAGCAGCAGAACCATCATCTTTCACTCAGATTTCTCCAAGGAAAGTCTTGCTGAGGTAACAAGTCTCCAGGGAATACCTAGTGAGGACAAGCACCTTCCAGGAAGAGACAAGGAGCTCTCCTGAGGAAACCTCACATCACAGCTTCAAGCAGCCGAGAAGCTGATTGACAAGCTTATAGGTGAGAATCAAGTTTACACAAGTGCCACACAGGAAGTAAAGAGTTCAATAATTTTCTTTGTTTATATCAGTAGCAGTCAGATGACTGCATCTGAAGGGAGTGAGTATTCCAGATTTACAGGAGACAAGCAATGGAACCTGTTGCAATTTATATATATTTTTGGCCACAGAGTGATTCCAAACAAGTTTAGTGGGGCTTATTGGTACTGAAAGGCTAAACCATGTCTAAGTAGTTTCCCTTGTTGGACTCTAAAATTATTTTATTTTATCAAGTTCCTCCTCATGCAAAGGCAAGGAGGGTCCTTCCCAGACAAACAGAAAGCTCCTATTTCACATAATTTTAGCCTGTTAAGCACACAACAATAATGAGACCTTAAAATATGCAGTTAAGATCTATTAAGTCAGTTATAAGTACCAAGAAAGCATTGTTAAACACGTATTAAATGATAAATATTAGCTGTGTGTTGTATAAATGCTCAGTGTTAATAACAACATCAAGCAATTGTTAAATTACATCATCTTGTATTAACACAAGTTTGAGGATAGTAAAATGCCATTTAAATACTCTTCTTGTTTCACTATTTGTCATAAATGTTTGCAATATCTGGATTTATATGCTTAGTATTGAAACAAGAAGATTTGACTGTTGAAGTTAATGTAACTACATGAAGTTAAGCATATGCACAAGTGTTTGCAGGATGAGGGTCATTGTAAGCAACCCAAGAACTTACATAAACCAGCATTACAGTGTAGCTACTGACATCTTAGGAAATCTTTTATTAATAAGTATTACAGTATTTTGTTTTCTGGGTGATACATATTCTCTTATGTAGGAGACTGAATTCATATTTACTTTTAGAAATACCTTTTGTCAAGGTTCCTCCCCCACTCTGAACTCTAGGGTACAGATGTGGGGACCTGCATGAAAAACCTCCTAAGCTTATCTTTACCAGCTTAGGTCAAAACTTCCCCAAGGTACAAAATATTCCACCCGTCGTCCTTGGATTGGCCGCTACCACCACCAAACTAATACTGGTTACTGGGGAAGAGCTGTTTGGACGCGTCTTTCCCCCCAAAATACTTCCCAAAACCTTGCACCCCACTTTCTGGACAAGGTTTGGTAAAAAGCCTCACCAATTTGCCTAGGTGACTACAGACCCAGACCCTTGGATCTAAGAACAATGAACAATCTTCCCAACACTTGCATCCCCCCTTTCCTGGGAAATGTTGGATAAAAAGCCTCACCAATTTGCATAGGTGACCACAGACCCAAACCCTTGGATCTGAGAACAATGAAAAAGCATTCAGTTTTCTTACAAGAAGACTTTTAATAAAGATAGAAGTAAATAGAAATAAAGAAATCCCCCCTGTAAAACCAGGATGGTAGATACCTTACAGGGTAATTAGATTCAAAAACATAGAGAACCCCTCTAGGCAAAACCTTAAGTTACAAAAAAGATACACAGATAGAAATAGTTATTCTATTCAGCACAGTTCTTTTCTCAGCCATTTAAAGAAATCATAATCTAACACATACCTAGCTAGATTACTTACTAAAAGTTCTAAGACTCCATTCCTGGTCTATCCCCGGCCAAGACAGAAAATAGACAGACACTCAGACCCTTTGTTTCTCTCCCTCCTCCCAGCTTTTGAAAGTATCTTGTCTCCTCATTGGTCATTTTGGTCAGGTGCCAGCGAGGTTACCTTTAGCTTCTTAACCCTTTACAGGTGAGAGGAGCTTTCCTCTGGCCAGGAGGGATTTCAAAGGGGTTTACCCTTCCCTTTATATTTATGACACCTTTCAAATTGTGTTCAGTTTCCATTAACAGCCAAGGCACTTACATGTTTTATATAATCCATTTTAAACAACATTTACCATGGAGTTCCAAACAAAATCACTGCACCAGGTGATAAGATAATTCAGTATACTTTGGGGCTGCATTCACTGTGGCATACCTTCATAGACTATTATACAGCACTGGTGAGATTGCAGTTTGCCTTTTGCACACAGTCTGGTTGGCTCAGGACCAGAAAGAAGTCAACAAATTGGATTGAATTTTATGAGGCTGGAGGTTTTCACTCATGAAGAAAACTGAATAAATCACCTTAGCTAACTAATGGCTAAGGAGGGCTGGATAGATGTTATTTAATTTTTTTTCATTCATTTATATAAAACATTTAAAAGTGACTTTTGAAAGGTCTAGGTGCGTTTGTCCTGTGTTAAAAACATAAACAAACTAATATAAGCAAAAATACATTATAGTCTCCCCAAAACTAGGAAGGGGAGAATAAAATTCACTCCAGGCAGATCCCAACTCTCAGCCCAAACTTCCCTTTGCAAAAGCCAAGAAACAGTGGTGGATTTTGCATAATAGCCTGAATCTCTCGACATTCAGAACATGTCAGATCAAAGGGGGAAAAGATGATGAGTTCTAAAGTTTGTGTCCCATCTCAGAGAGAGTGACCTGCCAGCACTTCCCACTCATTTGAATTGTAGAGGTGCCATATGTAGTAACACCACTGCAATACTGCACGGAGAGAGAGGCAGTCATACAAAATAAGCAGCTCCAAAGCCTATTTATAGTCTAGAGGTCAAATCTCACACTTAACACAGCTTGAACACAGAGAAGCAGCCAGTGTGGATCACAGAGCACTGAGATTGTGTGTGTATGGTGAAAGACTCCACTAACAAGTGATCCACCCCATTCTGCACTCGCATCAATGTGCATTGTATATAAAGTACACTATAGCAGTCTAATCTCAAGATTAGAAAGGTATATTGGTCATGCTAGCAACTTTCTGACACAAATGGTGATCTCACACTTCCCTTCTTATTTAGAACCAGTGGATTTAGAACCAGTAGCACCCATTGGTGGCAAGACCGAATGCTGGGTTTGGCCTTACCGGGCTACTGCGATATGTAGATTCCATTTGTTCTTTTGTGCACAGTTTCACACACATCTATTTATTTTATATGCTTTTAGAGCACCCTGGGAGAAATGGATTTTTTTCTCTACCCTAATGGTCTTGTCAGAAGAAATGTGCAGGTACTCGATCCTGATAAAAAGAAAAGGAGGACTTGTGGCACCTTAGAGACTAACAAATTTATTTGAGCATAAGCTTTCGTGAGCTACAGTTCACTTCATCGGAAAGCTTATGCTCAAATAAATTGGTTAGTCTCTAAGGTGCCACAAGTCCTCCTTTTCTTTTTGCGGATACAGACTAACAAGGCTGCTACTCTGAAAATAGATCCTGATAAGAAACTTACGTGATTTGCAAATGCAAAAGTCTTCATTGAAACAGTCGAGCATTAGCAAAAGTGAGAGGTATTTTTGAGAGGTAAGGGCTAATTACCCAGGACTATTTGTTGTATTTGTTATAGTCATCAACTATAGTGGATTTGCAGCCACTCCTATCCAGACATTCACATTCCTAAATCCTTAGGTAGAACATAGAATTGTAAAGACACTCCATCTGTGGGACCAGTGGCATTAGAAGAAGCACAGATCCTACTACAGAAGATTATTAATATGTTGCCTCCTTTCTTCGTGAAAAAACTGACACTCCTCCCATAGCCATCTGTTGTCTGGCTATTTAACAAATGCAAGCCACTACACCCATATCACGGCAGCTGAAATGTTTAAACCAGTTCTTAAATGGTGTTATACCCCTCAGAGGACACTGAAAATATTCTGACCAACTCTAAAACAAATACCCATCAGAAAACATTGTTAGCTATGTAAAGACATCCACTTGATGCTAAAACAACTCTTTAGAATGTCCAAACAATAATTTTCTATGCACTGGCAGAGCTAGACAGCCTTCCATCTCTAATTTCTATCAGCTGACAGCAGGGGAGTGATTTCTGATATTCAGTACTACTGTTTTCATTCTACCTCTTCTCTCCAGCTTATACACAATAAAACAGCCAAATAAAAATATGCTAGAGTATCTTATTTTGCTTGCTATCAGCGCTCTTTGAAACTAACAAGCAAAAGTTCTTGGACTATCCCAGAGTGTAACAAATGAAGACTCTGATCCTGCAAAAGCTTACATGCTTCACTTTATGCCAGTGAGTAAGCTTACTGATGTCAAGCAAACTACTTCCATACATAAGATTAAGCATGTGCATAAGTGTTTCCAGGATTGGCCCCTATGACTGAAGTCAGCCTTGATTATTCAGTTCAATCCATGCAGTAATTTAAAACTAGTTGAGGCAATCACAGTTAAGCTATCCAGTAAGAATGAGAAAATGAGGGGAGGAGGAATGATGTTCAAACAATGGTGAAAGACATGCTCCAGCCATTAGCAAGAGTGCTAGGTTAAGGCAGGCTTATTTTAAAATAGGGTTATATCCAAATACAAGCTCCAATTTGAGTAGGAGCTAAGAAAGCAGCCAAGGTCAGAATTCCACAACATTGACAAAAACTGTTAGATCGTGCTTGTCACTACTACAGTTGCTCATAGAGGGAACTTGGCCTAATTATAGTTGAAAAGGTAGAACTGATCATTATAAAACATGTGGCTTTTAAATACCTTCATTTTGTACTTGTCATGTTTTGCAATTAATTCAGTGTTTTGGTTCATTATTTCTTATCAGACTAGGGAGGGGCAGCACAAGTCAAGCAAACTGAGTCTGAATTATACTAAAGAATGGATACAGCTATATTGGCTGTAACCACATATTGGCCCACTTCATGTCTGTGAAACCATGATATATTTCTAAGTAAGAAAAAGAAAACAGTAGAAGTTTAGGGTACTTACCAGCTAGAAGAGAGGGAGACATAACAAGAAGCAGTCAATTGTAAAATCGCCTCTTTAGAGTTACAGCTGTTTGTCTCTGCTCAATTTAAAATGGGAAAAAATGTTTCTATAAGAGGGCAAGCTTTGTCTAGGTGAAGGATAGTAAAGATCATTTAATTATCATGAAACATGTTTTCAAGAGAAGAGGCTGTTTCTCATAAGTTACCATCACCTGCCTCAATTTTTGGTAGTGGTGCTGAATGGTATTGAGAGAGAATGTTTGGTCTAATACAAAATAGTTTCTGTGAGTGATAAATATAATTCCTGTAATTGTTTTATGTAGGAAAGATGAATAGTAATGAAAGCAAGATATACATGGGCCAATTCTCATCAAACTGATTATATTTCAACTACAGGTTTTTCTCCCCCTCTAAATCTCTCAGATTAAGAGAGTCATATTTTCAAATGATTTAATTGACTGTGACCCACACTGGCTGCCCTGAAGGTTGAGAGGTTTACAGTCAAAATGTGTGACCAGTTGCTGAAATGTGAAACACCTGTGTTTGCATGTTTTGCTATCCCTTGACAAACTGTAATGTTTTCAAACCATAAAATGTGTATTAAATGTCTTCTCAGTGTATGAATTAAACCAGTTGTTTAAAAACCCCCAAACTTGGACAACAAATTCTCTCAATTACAACCGTAAGGGACTACAAACATACACCGGGGTTACCAAAAGGGTTTAAATCCTGGAACTTCAGATCCACTGTGATTTGAGCTCAAGATATAACTGTGATCATCTATAGACTGACAATGGGAGGGTGATTTCAAATGCATATTTCAGTGGGGTACATAATTATTTACTAGACAGAAGTAGAATGCTGGGATAGAAATGCTAGATTCTCTGCCTGGCTGTGGAGAGGAGAAAGATCTAGTAGTTCGAGCAGGAGTTTCTAAAAGAAGAGCTAAACACACAGATTGAGCATGTTTATTTTGAAAGGCAGTGTGGATGAGATTTGAGTCTGCCATATCTGAGACAGGATTATATTCCAAGCTGTGCCTGACCTCGTACAGCCTCTCAATATTTCAAAAATGGGAGCAGAATGATATTCAATTGTCTCCTCTGGAGGGAGGTTGAGGCTTTGTTCAACAAGAAGGTACACGACACAGAGAAATAGAAACAGCAACAAGACTTAAATGGATGGTCTCCTGATTCCAACCCAGTGCACTTCCCTTTAGGCTACAGAGTATTTGGATGGGGTCTTTCCTCTCATTCCCTGAAGACTGTGCCTGCCCTTGGTGCTTCAGTGCAAAAGGCTGCTTGGATCCATGAAAATCTGCAGCGTCCTGCAAACTCCACTACATTTGAGAGCTGTAACTGGCTCAGGAGGGGAGTATATGTGTCAGCCTTTAAGGCTGGCACAGCAGCTCTCTCCCAGTGAGCCTTAGCAGAGGAGTCCATACAGATCAATCAATATTAGCAAGATAGACTCAATAAAATAGATTTTTCCAGATCAAGGGGCCTGATTCTGCTCCTCACTTTTACTAGTCTGCCTACTGACATCAATAGAGCTCTTCTGACTTTTGCCTCTGTGAGTTTAGAATCAGGGCTACATGACTAAAACAACAGTATGATCCATACCAAAACATTATGGAAGTTTCTCATTTTCAGTGTTAAAATTAAATTCTCCACAGGCGTGCTCAAGGCATTGCTGCTTTGCTAATATTCATTTTAAAAGTGGTGGGGCTTTTGCCTACACCCACAGGTTTCTAAAATACCATCAATAATTTAAATCAAGGGGAAAAATAAGGGAATTTAAATGCTAATTTTGATGCACGATCATCTAGCATGGAACTGTACTTTTCTCACAGTTTTGCCTTGTTCAAAACAAGGTTATGCAGAGTAAAAAGTCTTTTTTTAAAATGCAGATGAAAAACATGCCCTACATGCCTTTATTTTCCTTTTTTCCCTCTATGAATGGAAACACAGCACAATTCAACTTAGAGCTATATTTACAGGATTGATTTCTGTAGAAAAACTTAATTTCTTTTCTCAGATCTACAGCTGATTTTATTGATGGATTATGAGAAGTGAGCAGGAATTTCCAGGACTCCATGCCACAATGTAAAAATAGAAAGCTACCATAGACTTCAGCTTTAACACAAGTGCACTGAAGAGAAAGCATTTCAAGAAAGTGAAATATATTCTGAGCAAGGCATGTTCCATCTAGTAAAACATAAAATAGATGTGAAATAACGCAAGTGATCTTCCAGGCCCTCTGAAATCATTGGATGGAAAGTCCTATATAAGGACTTTTTAGAATGATAATTATAATCTAGCTCAAAACTAGCAATAGTAAAATACTAGAGCTTTTGGATTCTTGGAACTCACCCAGAGAAACAGTTTCATTGTAGCTGTGTGCACTGCAAATAATTCATTCTACAAATTTCACTTCATTATTTTTCCCCTCCTGTTCCGATTATGCCTGGTCACAAAATTCTCAATAAATAATTCTTGGTCTGCAGATCATTGGCAAACAGTTCATTGTGAATATTTGCAGTCTGAGCTATTATGGTTAGTGATATAAAGCACATGTCTGGGGTCAATGACCGGCTTCTTTGTGATATGTAACCAACTAGAGTGGCTGACTTGTGAATGTTACAATCAAATATGCAATTTAAAATTCACTTTCAACCACTGTTGAGGATTAAAATTCAGTTTTTGCAGGTATTCGTACTAGCAGAGTTTACCTGCTCAAATGCTTGCTTAAACTGAACATAATCGACACTACTATACATTTGCTTTGGAATTTGAATATTCATTGACACTTTTCCCACTATTCACTCAAATATAGGATGAGATCCTCATCCTCCACTCTGGCCACTTTACTGGGGTAAAAGGGCCAAATGGTGTAAAGGGGCATTAGAACCCCTATATTTGGCCCAGGGACGTTCCCCTGGGTCACATACTGTGAAAGATAGCCATAAGGCTTCCCCACAAAGATGCCTTTGTAAACCTGGCATAAGAGAGTCATTGTAGGCAGGAGCAGAATGTGAGCAATGAGGATACAAAACACAGTACTATGGCCATAGAGCAGCACTGGGGAGATTACTGTAATTTAGACAGTGCCCTAGCAATACCTAAATGTCCCCAGGGGTCTCACCAGTCCACAGAACTGATACGAGAAATTTTGAGCTCCTCTATTCTGTTTCCTAAGCACAACACTGAAAACATTGCTATGCCACCATTAACTGACAATGGGAAAGAACTAAAATAAAATTAACTAAATTGGTGAGAAACACGGTGGCAACAACAGACTTTAACTTTAAGATGCATAAATTAACAATTGGATACATATTAAATTAGATGAGGTAATTGTTTACAGTTTAATAGTTTTTTGGTAATTTGGTATGTGTAAAATGTTTGCACACAGCTAAGGAGAGTGAAATAGCAATTTCAGGTTAGCCTATGGCTAGCATGTTGGCAGGCAGAGAAGTAGATTGGGCCAAATAAAGGTCACTCCAAAACTGCAGGGAGGGGTCAGTCAGGCCTGATAAGTCCAAAACTAGGTGAGAGTCACCAGACCATAATAGTAAACAGACCATAATACTAAGACTAGTTGTATAACAGCTTCGATTGACAGTTACATTTAGCTGCTGTGAGTGGTCTATAAGTATGGACCAACTAGAGTGGGTTTAAAGGTGATTGGAGGATAGCGTCTGCTAATGTCAGGATTGGAAAACAAGCCAACCTGAAGGGATCTATTGGCTGGAAAAAGGAATAAAAGACAGGCAGTCAGCAGGCAATAGTGAGTTGAGTTTGATCAGTCAAGATAGCAGCAGCAGCTCCTCCTCCTCCTCCTCCTCCTTCTCCTTCTCCTCCTCCTCCACGGTGGCGGCTGTCACAGCAGTGTTGGGAGAGAGCAAAAAAAGGACCCCGACAGAGCAGAGAGAGAGAAGGCTAGGAACAATAAGCATGTTCACTATAGTGTAAAATAGAATTAGAATTACTGAGTATGTGCTGTATGTTTGGGTTAATAAAAATGTGTGTTTGGGTTGTGAATGTTACATTGTTTCATATCTATAAAGTTTAAGATTGCTGTCAGCGACTGCAGGTGACTGATCACTTCATGCAGAATGGAACTATTTAGTATTGCTCTAACTCAGGGGTGGCCAACCCGAGCCTGAGAAGGAGCCAGAATTTACCAATGTACATTGCCAAAGAGCCACAGTAATACATCAGCCCCCCGGCCCCTCGGTCCTTCCCCTGTCCGCTCCCAGCGCCTCCTGCCCACTGGCAGCCCTGCCGATCAGCACTTCCCCCTCCCTCCCCACACCTCCCAATCAGCTGTTTCGTGGCATGCAGGAGGCTCTGGGTGGGAGGGGAGGGAGAGGAGGGAGGGCACGGCCGGCTCAGGGGAGGGGGTGAGAAGTGGGGGCAGGGCCTGTGGCAGAGCCAGCGGTTGAGCAGTGGGCATCCCCCCGCACATTGGAAAGTTGGCGCC
Organism: Caretta caretta; assembly: GCF_965140235.1. NCBI lineage: Eukaryota > Metazoa > Chordata > Testudines > Cheloniidae > Caretta > Caretta caretta. The sequence goes on from NC_134207.1 coordinate 126,197,044, forward strand.
TGTAGCTCCAGCCCCAGAGTTGGAGCCTATCCACATATTAACTTCTGAAGAGCCACATATGGCTCCGGAGCCACAGGTTGGCCACCCCTGCTCTAACTATATGTTTATGGTTCTGGTACTTTTAACCTGTACTCAGGAATTGTGCTAAGGGATTTATGTTTATGTTTTTATTTATGTTTAGATTAATTGTATCAGGGAAGATTGGTTACACTAAATAAAGAAAATACTTTGTTGTGGAAAAATACTGTCTGGGTATCAATCAATTATATCGGAAGGCTGTATCCATGTCCTCCTAATGGTAGCTGGTCTAAGATGTACTGAGAAGTTTTTCCTAAAAGTGTTTCCTGCAAAACCCTGGCAATTTCTATACGGCAGGCCCCCTTTCACCTTACAAAAACAGATCAATGAGTCAACTAAAGGGAACCTCTAGTAAACCCAGAAAGGGGCAATAGGTGAGCTATTCTGGGGGTATGCTGCATCTGTTTTGGGGGTAACAGAATGGCCCATGAGGAAGCAGAGGTAGATGAAAGCTACTTGAGCCCTGCCCCCTGCTGTGAGTCTTGTGCTGTGCCTCGAAGAGGCATAGCACAAAACCTTACCTGCAATCTTTTGAAATGTCTATTTTTATGTATGGATTCTCATGTTGTAGTTGATACAGAGAGAGTGAAATGTGTCTTGATGCGAGGAGTTTTCCATTATCAGAACTGGAATTAGAGTTCACACAGACTCATACTATGAAAATTCTAGCTAATCTGTGCAGTAATAGGGGTATATGTTCTCCTTAACACTCTTTAACTATTCAATGAATACTTTTCAGGATAGTCTTTATGATAAATACCTGGAAGAATGCTACCTTTTGAATAAAATGTGATATTTTGGATTATAGTGTGTGATGACTTTTGAGTAGAGATCAACCCCAAGCATATTTAGTGGAATAATGCAATTTGTTCAGAGCCTCTCACTTAGGGCCTGATGCAAAACCCTGAAAATAAGTGGAAAGACCCATAGGGTATGTCTACACTGCATCTGGGAGTATGCATCCAAGCCTGGGTAGACAGACATGCTAGTTCTGCTTGAACTACCTGTGAAAAATAGCAGTGTGGATGTTGTAGCACCAGTTAGCTGCCCAAATACAAGCCTGCCTGACTCCATTGGTTCATAAGTGGATGGTTAGCTTGTACCACACCATCCACTGTTATTTTTGGTATGCTATCTTGAGCAGAGCTAGCAAGTTTGTCTATCTGGGCTGGAGGTGAACTCTCAGCTGCAATGTAGAAATATTGTAAAAGAGCCTCCCTTAGGTTTTTCTCCCAGATGGTGAGAGATCCTGTACATACCCAGTTATTTAAACTGGGTGGCTTGGCCACAAGTCCCAGTTTCTTACTTCTTGCAAGCGGGCCTTGCTCTTTGTGGGCCCTTTTAAGTCTCTTCTGATAGGGGATCAAGAAAAAAGTTTTAAAAGTTTTTAAAAAGCACACCCAAGAATAACTCCAGGTTCCTCAAGGGGGAAAAAGTACAATAGTACAGCATCTGTATAGTGTTTTTTGAGGGGTCCCTCTGGATGGGCTGATGAATTGGGCTCACTCTGTTTGCTGCGCTCCCACAAGGGGCAGGGCAGGGCAGAGATCAGATATCCTGGATGGGAGTACCCCTTGTGACTTCAGCAGTTATGCAAGAACTTTCCTGCACAGAATGATCTCCCATCCCAAGTGACTGCAGTTTCCTTTTTAAAGGCCTTCTCCCTACCATACTTGATTGAAGGGCCAGAGGGGCAGGACTAGCCCTAGACACAGTGTTTCTTGGTTGCCTTTCTCATCAGGTGGGGTCTACACAGTCAGTGACAAAATCCTTATTGACTTCAGTGGGCTTTGGCTCACTTCCTCAGAGTGGAATGTTGTGCTTAGCTAGAAAGGTCTGGCCAGTGACTAGCTATATTCTGATTTCTTGTACTAACCATGACTAAGTTAGTGATCCTGCAAAACTGTACACATTTTAGCGTTACTCATAAGTTGTCCCTTTGACTTCAGTTAAGACTACTCAGGTATGTAAAGTCAAGCACATGTATAAGTGTCTGCAAAATCAGGACTAAGAATGAATAAATCAGATCATATAATAAGAACTGATCTGAAGTAAATGATCCATCTGAAAGTTTGAAAATGTGAGGTTAACTCTTCTCCATTGTCTATTTTGGTGCACATCTTTCCTCATTCTAACTGGGTTTTGAAATGAAAGTATAAAACACATCACTAAAATATGTTCCTGCAAAATTTCTAACCTAGTTTTGCAAACCCACTAGGCATGGTTGATTCAGATAGGATTTTGATAAGCATCCAAACTTGGACTTCTCAAAATAAGGTTCACTAATCAGTTATTCAAGAGTCATGTCAGTCTTTTTAAACATGTTATATAAAATAGTATTTTCTTTCACTCTTTGTATAATAGTTATTTCAGTTACACTTGTACTTCATGTTAATGTAACACACACTTCTATATTTCTGAATCTTTAGTCAAATGTGTTGTTTATATTTCCACTTACTGGAAACACTGCAGAATCTGATTTTATCTGGACTCCTCATATTACACTAGGAACATTTGACCCACTTTCCCTCTATTCAGGAAATGAAGAAGCTGCTAATTCCTCTTACAGTAACTTCCAATTATAGAAGACCTATGTAAATGAATAACCCTGTAATTGTTAGAGTATTTAAATACCAAGAAACTACAAAGGCAGTGGTAACTCTTCTCATACATATACAGGGCATTTTTCATATGATAAGATGTAAGTATGTGTAAGGAGATTTCTGCTTCAACAGCAGCACTGCCAACCCTCACAATTATATCTAGCTTTATCATGAGGCAAGTTCCTGGAGTCAGAGGATGGCATGAGAATTGCAGCTTTCATTAAAAATAAAAAAATCAAGGTCCCATGATGGTGGAGAAAAACATGAAAATGTGAACCCTAGAAGTTGAAATCCCAAATGCAAATAACCCCCTCCCCAATTTTCACATTTTTAAAAAAACTCATGATTTTTAGGGCCTGACTCATCATTTTTGAATGCTTGGGGTTAGTGATACGGTCAATTAGATAAAGAACCAGGCAGAACTTGGGTAGGGCTCATCTATATGCTTGGTTTTCTGGTGAGCTGTGCCAATGCATTTGAATCTCAGTGTAGAACTCCATTCTGGGCCTGTCAATCAAGCTGAATTGTGCTAAAGTATGTAGAAGTTATGTGACTTTGACAAATGTCAAAGAAGTTGAACAGTGAGAAGTATCAAACATGCAGGGAGTTTGGAATTTTAGAAAGAGAAAAATCCATGTTTATTAATAAATTATCGTACATATAACAGAGAAAGCTGGGTGCGGGGAGAGAAAAAGGAGCCAATGCCACTGAAACACTGTTCTCCTCCTATAAACCCCCAGTAGTATCATGTCCTATGCTTAGAGTGCATATAAATGCATTATTTTTTGAAGGTAAAATTGCTTTTCCGCTATTAATTTCACTTTGTGTTCTATTTTTGACATTTTCATCTTACCTAATTACTTATGGAATTTATTTTATGGTATTGTTAGGTTACATGATTGACAAACTAAAGGGAATTCTAATCTCATTGTTATTACTGACAGTTGTGACAACTGGCAGTTCTTACTGGGTTAAAAGCACCTTTCAATGGATCCTTATTTCATTCATTACAGAAAACACCTGCAATACCAAGTACACCTTATCAATCATAGAACATAGTTATATCATAGGCACTCCTTATCAATCACCCACTTTATCAATCACTTGTTTATACCATACTTCTGTAGATACTTTTTATCAATTTGAGGGTCTTTTCTTTAGACATCTATATTCCCACAAACTTGGAGGCACTAGCAAAAATGAGGTGTAGTACAATGCAAAATCACATGAAATTCCTAAGGACAGGTCTTCTTGTGGAATAAGAACTAACACGTTGGGCCTCCGAATTCAAACACACTTTGCTAGTACAAAAGATTGTGGGTGAATAGTTAATGTGCAAATGAAATTAATGTACAAGAAAAAGGTTAATATTTACTAACAAGCTAATAGTAGTGTTTGGGTAAAAATTGCTGCCATTCTGTAATTTGTCTGTGTACTAGCAACATTGGTACTCTCTGAGTTACACTTTCTCCATACTCCAACTAACTCTCTACCAAGCTACATTTATAGTGAAAACCTCAGCGGTTACCTTTCAGTGATGGAGAGGCAATATAATAGCATTGCTGTATAGCAGAATGGAACTTTTTATATCACAGTTCTTCCCTATTAGTTCTTTCTTTAATGCAAAGAAGGTCTATACCTATGCTCCACATAATCTAACAGCCAGCAAATAAAATATTACCCAGCAGTCCAAAACAATAACAAACTTAATATGCCAGCCAATAGACACAGAAACAAACCTCATTCCACCCCACCCACAGGACCCTACCCTCAGCTCTCCCAGAAGCCTGGTCAATAGATGTCTCTTGTGGTATGTCCAAAAGGTCAGGAAATGTATGAAGGGGGAAGAGTCTATTAGCTCTATGATTTGATCATGATACGATTTGTGATAATCAAGCCTTCATGTACCAATTAAAGAACTCACAGGACAGTATAACTCCTACAAAGGTAAATTAGTAGAAAGGTTTCTTCTTGATTAATGTGCTTGATACACTACAGATTAATCAAGGTAAAACTTACAGTATGTTAATTAAACAGTCATCTATCACATATACTACTTATCACACATTGTAACAGCAGCCAATTCCTTTGATGTTATCAGAGGTCTGATGTTTTCTGTAAGTGTCTGTCAGGTGTCTGATTTGAGATATCAGCCTCTGGCAAAGCAAAGCTCTACTTGTTTGCACACTACTGTGCATCATGCACTTTTTTTTAGAAGAGGCAATATGGCATTTGTATTCCATATGGTATACCTGCCACATTTCTTAAGAATATGGGAGGTTCATAGTCTGTTTCTGTTCCAGGATACTCCCTATTGCCTTTTCATTCATCCATAAAGTCCATGTCTAGCTTCTATGGGAATATCTACATATAGGAAGAAATGATCGTTGTCCTTGATCTCAGGAGGACCAGGCTGGGAGCCTTCCTGGAAATGAGACAGGTAAATTATTAGGATTTTTCAGTTCTGTTTGTAGATATTTTTCCTTGCAATTCAATGTCTGAAAGTCCCTATCTATCTGATATGTCTTCATGCCTCTAAGAGCTTTTATCCTGCTTGCTGCGTACATGCCCAACTGAAGCTGCCAAGAAGGGCTCTATATATACAAGTTGGAGGGAGGAGGGAGATGCCATAACTCAGTTATTGGTGTCCTATTTTGGAAAACTAATCTTTTGTATTATCCTGAGAAACCTTGGGGCTAGACAGTCTTATTTATGAGTTAACCAAATGTCTTTTTTAAAAAATTGAAAAAAAACCATAACCTTGGGTAAAATTAACAGAAGCACCTAACTCCATTTTCAAAAGTATCTTTGGAATTTGGGACTCTCAATGTCATTGAAAGTCAATTGAATTTAGGCTATTAAGTCACTGAAACATTTTTTTGAAAAAATTGACCCTTTGTCCATAATCACAGAAGTGTTTATTATTTACTATTGTTACCAAACCATAATAGTGGAGTACTAAATGTGATTAAATAAATAAAAACACAATTTCAAGATAGCTCTTTCCTTTAGATTTCCCCATGCCATATCTTCTCTGGCCGGCTTTTGGACTGCAAGTAGAGCTAGTTGGGAATTTTTTGACAAAGTGTTTTTTTGCCATTTCATTAAATCTAAAACTGTTTGTAGGAAAGGGTCTATTTTGACATGTTTCACTGATTAAAAATGGTTTTGAAGTTGTCATGTTTTGACATTTTTAAAAAAAAAGTTTTAAGCAACCTTTGGTTTCAAAGTTTATACTAATTCATAATTAAGAGGGGGGAATTGAAATTGATTTTTGTATTTGGTTCCTAAAAAAAATTGAGATTGATTTTTTGTCCCTAGTTCTGACAGAATTTTTTTTTCAAAATATCAAAACAGTTCTCTCTCCAGCCCTAATGATAGGGAGGGACCCATTTTTAGGACTGAGCAGTGCCAATCTAATTCTTCTTTAAAAATAATAAAAAAATATGGTGGATTCGGAGCACTATATCTAAAGAAAGTAGACAGCAGCCGGTGTAAGAGCAAGCCAAATTTGCTGCTCTGAATCCAGTACTGAGGGGGAAAAAAGAATAAAACATACCTTTTGACAGTCAGCGTCAATCCTGTATGTGAGGCTTCTCTAATAATCTGTAATACATATTGAACAGTTTGCCCTATGACATGTTTTTTTTCTGTCTTTTTCCTTTCTGCTCCCTTGTTGATATACAAACAAACATATAGATACAGACTGGATTAATGCTTCTTTAACATGTACACATTGCGGGTACCTCCTTTGTATGCTACATTTTGTCTTGCCTTTGTACTCCTACCAAAAGAGAAAAAAAAAAGTCTAAGGATAAAGGACATGAAGTTATCTGAGAATTTTTAGAACAGAATTTTTTAAGGCACTTAGAAATAGTGATACAAGATATAACAAAACAAAAGTGAAATATCACAGGCATATGTATACACACATACACTTTTGAATATAAGAGAAAATTACTCCCTCACAATCCTTGTTCCTAGCCTCTCTGTCCTGCAATGAAATAGTCTTATACAAAATCCTGCACATTGTAGTTTCAGGCCTAAAACAGTGATTCTAACAGACCAATCATTAGAGCCATCAACTATGAAGCAAGGAGATCAAAACACCGTAAGTAGACTAGACCCATTATTTTCCTTCATTTATTTATAAAGCAGCCATGAGAGGTATCAGGCACTTAACTATAGAATGAGAACACAATGTGAGAATGATGAAGGGACGTAGAATTGGATGAGAGAAAAACAAACAGAGGTATCAATAAGTAGTTCTCATCCTACATCTCTCTTCTCCTATCCTACAAACATATACTGTTAGGCCAAAGTCAGATGTGAGAAACAGTGGCAAAAGCAATACATTGGTAAACCGCAGTGGGTGTGTGGTACAGGAAAACCTGCATTGTTTTACACCACAGTTTACTACTTTTCTTGCTACATCTGTACCCTTCCACTACTTCAAAATGTACCTTACACTCCACTATGCAACTCTCGCTCTCTCTCACCCACCCACCCTTCATATTTGAATTTGTTCCCAGAATATGTATATGAAGAATACGACAAGTGGATGAAATGAGTACTAACAACCAGGAGAGGAACTTCTCTTTACTTGCCATCCCAGATGTTTTGCAAATGTAAATCAGCCTTGCAGCTGAAAAGCAGAGGTCCTACTGATAGTAAGCAAGATACATTTAGAGTTTAGATGCTGTTAGTGTTGTTTATATCCAGCACCATGCTTCAGTTGTCTCTGTCTAAGAAGTTTCAGGACCCTTAGTGGAGTTCATAGACACAGATAGAAGAGGATTGGCCTGCTTCTTTAGAGGTGATATTAACAGAGTAGGATCACCCCTTCCGAGAGGAGAGATAAAGCTTGCTAGGAAAGCCAGAAGGAAGGGGGAGTGCTGGCTCAATGGCTCCATTTTCCTCCTCCCTCCAGACAGAAGTGGTAGTTCTCAGTGCAGTCAAGTTAATAATGCAGCGTTATCTTGGGCTCTCTGTGTGTCTCCTGGTTGGAGAAAGGCAGGAGTTGGGTAACCAGAAGAGAAAGGCAGAGTTGGTGCACACTATTAGTAAAGTTTTCCTTCCTTGCCAGTCCCCAAAATCTGTGGGACCTGAAGAACTCACTGAACCCTTCCCTCCCTACACTAGAAGGGAAAGATTAGATGGATTCTCTATAGGATAAGCTTCCTCAGCCCTTTGTATTTCCACAGGAGGGTACAATATGTCACACAGTCCTTATTTTATACGGTCATTGAAATTTGAACTTGTTACATGGAGAAAAGCAAAAATATTTGAATGGCAAGAGGCTTCATTTAGACAAAAACCTTTACAGGTCTCACCAACTAAACTATGATGTTTCCTGTGCTTGAGATATAGTGGATCAGAGGGGAAAAATAAGCACTGAAGTGAAAATTTACAACAATAAAATCCAAGTATAACGAAGACAAAATAAATGTGTGTGCTGTTCTAAACAGCAGGCAGGGGGTAAAATATGACTAGGACATAGTGACCAGCAAAGATTGACTTCTGAGTAAAGAAGGGATCATCCTAATTTAACATTATGATCCTGATGGCTAGAAACAAGAAGGCTAGAAGGAGTATGAGGATATGGAGGAGTATGAAGGAGTATGGAGGCCATGACAAAGAAAGGCTGATCAGCTGTGTTCTCACTCTAGCAAGGCTAGTAAACATAGTCATGATGACCTCTGTCCCCAGGTTATACTATGATCTGCATTGAGGAGATGCTCAAGCTGGGTTCCCCCAAGTGAGAAAAGAGAAGGGGCTGCTGACAGGATTCTTAGTGAGGGTACCAGGACTGTGCAATTTGTTTCCCTTGTTTGGTCCCAAATACTCCCAAATATGATTAATTTACAGACAAGCCATTTGGGGAAAGGATAAGGGTATGTTATGGGTGTTAGTCTTTTCTGGAGATTTTTCCCACTACTCTCTGCAGCGAAGGTAATTTGTAATCTATTTTTTTATTATGGATGGTTACTGGAGAGAGGTTATTCATATTTATGACATGGCATGATTATTGTAACTTTAATTATTGTCTGGACACTCAGGGTATGGCTACACAGTCCACAGCAGCAAGCCTCCCAGCCCAGGTTGACGGCCTTGGACTCATGCTCCTCTACTAAAAATAGCTGTGCAGACAGCACTTTGGAGATGTGATTTAGGCTGCATCTTGGGCTCTGAAGCCTGCTCCTGTCCTAAGTCTTCAGAGCCCAAGCTAAATAGCTATTTTTAGCATGGTAGCATGAGCCCCGTGAGCTTACGTCTGCCAATCCGGGACGGGAGGCTTGCTGGTGCAGGCTGTGTAGACATACCCTCAAAGCTTTGGATGGGTATTCTTTTTTAATCTCTATTCTAAATAAATGATGTATGGATTCTGAGAGCCTACAAAGTTGGGAGCTGATATAGATGGTGGTATAAGACCCAACAGTATAGCAGTGGGGATGTTTGGTATTGCTTAGGGTATCTAAATGAATCTGACATAACCTGGAAATGGTTACGCTCACTTAAAGGGACATTCTGGGAACAAAGTGAATGGGGCCCAGAAAACCACCTCTGAATTTAACCCAACATTCAGGAAGTGTTTACATAACCTTTTCCCCAGACCTCCTATGTCTGATCCACAGAAGATACAAGTGCTGATGCTGCTGCCATCTTTTGGACATAGGCTCCAATTTTTACAGGTATTGCTCCACTCAGCATTGCAACACCTAACTGACATAGGAGCCAGTCTCACTGAAGATCAGTGGCCCTTAGGTTGCTAAGTCAGTTAAGCATTGCAACCCTGGGCAGAGCAAAGTCTAATACTTTTTAAAATCTGGGCCTTAGTCCTTTAGCTCAAGCTTTAGAGGCTCATACTTTAGCTCTGGAGATCCTGGTTCAATCTCCAGTCTGGTTATTATATGTGCAGTCTCCTATAAGATAACCCAGCAAGCTCTGAAGCAGCTGGACTCAAAGAGGATGTGGGGACCAGGACTAGTGAAAGAGATGAATGAAGGTACCGTAACCCACCCAGAGCACTCTCCAAATACCTAAACTTGGGGCCTGATTGAACAAGGTGCTGAACGCTCTGTCCTGAAAACAGCAAAGCACATAGGTTAGCAGGTTTAACTTTAAGCTTGCAATTTGTTCCATTGCATGCAACTCACAGGCTTAAAGGTATGTATGACCCTAAGTGTATTGCTGGATCTGGGCCAGAATCCTCAAAATCTTACAGGATTGAACCACTAGGGTTCTACCTAAGTGAAACAGAGCTGAAAACAGAGGTACTACAGTAAGAAGTTTCTCTGTTCATAAGGAGACCATTCTGAGAAATGCCTTTGGTTCCCTGTCCTTTAGTCAACTACAGCTCTGAGGTCATGCTACCATTGAAAAGTACCATTCACTGAAACAGACAGGGCAAAGTCAGAAATGGAAAGCGAATGAAAAATGAAGAAAACTCCAGTGTTCAAATGCACAACATCCCTGTGACCCAAGGATGCCCAAGGTCTGGGGTTCAATGGAAGTTTCCATGTGGAGATAGGGATTACAAATGTGACTACTCACCAAGCATAGGACAAGAACTGAATGATGATTTGGGGGCTTCTTGACATCCAAAGACATCCTTTCCCTGTTTTCCCAGAGATATCAGGGTATTGACCTGTATTATCCATAGGTTGTGTTATGTTCACAGCATCAACACAGAAAAGTTAGAATTGTTCATGTTTTTATCTTTCGAGACGGTTGCAACCTAATACCAATGTGTTTCTTAAAATCAGAATAAAAAAAACAGAGAGAAAAAACAGGTCGTCCCCTAAGGCAGAGAGGCACAAATCAACCCACCTCGGTAGGCTGGCTCTTTGAAGATCTAGATCATATGCTTCCCTGCAAACAGGACCAGGAAAACCCTTAGAACTTAAAGTGACAGCTTTAAATTTAAAGTTTTCAATATACTAGAGATGGGAGATTTGTAATTCCAGAACCTACATGCAGGCCAGGACATGATTTCAAAAACTTGGAACACAGCTTAGTATGAATACTAAAGTCTAATATGAGTTTGTTGCTCAACCCACCATAGGAAAGGAAAAAATAAAGACTAGCACCATTTTCTTTAAGGTAATGTTGACTACTGTTTTTCATTCTCTGTGAATGACTATGATGTTCTCAGACTTCAAAGCCTGAACTCTCAGGCTTAATGAACATGTAATACAGTAGTACATCAATCTCAAGAGGCTGGTCTCCTTTTGTAAGAGCCTTTTCATGACCTCGGAACAATAGGTGTTTAAGACCAGAATTGTCTTCTGTTTTGCCAGCACAGCACAGTCAGGCCCTAATTCTGAGTATGGCTTCTGGGTGTTGTTGTTACACTATAACTACCACCAACTATAATGAGTTTTTGAAATGAAAAACTAATGAGGCATTGTTTTTAGTTTTGATTGGGCCAATTCAAATTTATGTACTTTTAACCAAATATTCTGTCCTGTTCTGAAGCTAAAAGGAAACATGAACTCAGCTAGATGAGAAATGGCAGGTACTATCCACTGAATACAAGACAAGATGACAGCTCACTGATTTATAGGGTACTTGGCTCAGCCCTTGATTGACAACATAAATGGTGGTCCTACTGGGAAACAGCAGTCTGGCATCCCTGACAAATCGTCATAACAAAACAAAGTCCCTGCCTATTTACAATCTGGAAGTTATAGAAGGATATTTATAATCCTGCTCCAAACGTAGCAAAGTATGACTTCATGGCAGCAGGAAAAAAAGCTTTTTGCCCCTATCCTGTCCCGCATTCTGGGTGACAAAATGAAACAAAAGAGGTGCTGGTCATGCCATAGTCTCTCAACCATACTGAGATCATCATTAAAAATAGAGTAGATAGTATGTAGGCTCCATAGTGTGCACTGGCAACTGCGACATATTTACAGTGCAACGAGCCATGCCTCCAAACCAGCAGGCCTACCACTTTCGATCATGAAAAGTCATGTTTTCCAGCCCTCATCTTCTAGCACTCTGAGTGCTAAATGGCTATCCTACCATGTTACAGCGGTAGGAAAGGGTTCTCTGTGCCATCTTCAGCAACTAATGTATCCAACCAATACAAGGGGCCGAGGGTTCTCTTTTTGAAACTACTATGATCATAACATTGCTTTTATGACACACAGTCTGTTCAGGATGTGGGGTTCCAGGTTTAAGTCCCTCCTCCAAATCAAGCAGAGCTGGGACTTAAACTTGGGTCTCCCACATTTCTAATCACTGGGTTAGGGAGTAATTTCTCTCTTCTGCCCCCTCCCTTCCAGACCTCAGAAACTTTCCTAATGCTGTTTTCAAAAATATGGCATTTTTGACTAGTTCCCGTGACTAGTGTAAAGTCAAAGTAACTATTGATTTCACTGGAGTTACCTTTGATTTCACTGGTGAAACTGAAAGCACAATTTGACCAAAAATGTACAATTTGCAGAGATGGTCAGCAAATGGGACATTGTGACACTTCCAAGTTTTCTTTTGTCCTTATTTGGGATGAAAAGTCAGAGTTAACTGAGGAATGAAAATCTCAAAATACTGTTTCAGAAACATTGAAATTACCTTATTAAAATGTTTCACTCTGAAGGCACCAAAACATTAAAATATCATAAAATAATACAACTGTCTTTTTAAATTAAGCCTGAAGAAAACAAAGAGAATGTCAAAACAAAATAACCCCATTTTGTTTTGAATTTTTTTCTGTCAATCTCATCAAAATCGACACATTCCAACAAAGTGTTCCAATTTTGATGGAACAGCATTTTCCAGAAAGAGACCTGCTGCACTGAAATTTATTTCTGACCAGTCTGCATGTTTGTGGCAGATTTTATAATATAGATAGCAATTAAGCCAGCAAAACAAACATCATGCACATGCCATAGGTTTTTTTTTCCTTCTAAAGCATCTGTCACGGTTTTTAAAAGTCACATATTTTTATTTCAGTACATGTATGAGGAGGGGGAAAAAATCCTGTTAACTTGAGGAACTGGATACTGTGCCAGTTTCACTGTAGATTGGATCATTTCAGTTATTACACTTACTATGGCATTGCTGCTGGAATAAATTTTATGTAAATACATTTTTTCATAAGCAAGAACAAACTTTGGAAAGAAACAAAATCCTAGAAAGATTAGATTATCCCATGAATGAGTGTCAACAATTTGTTTTAAATGATTATGCCTTCTTTTCTGTCCCCTGTAGTATGGTTATAAAGAAAATACAGTATGACGAAGAAATCAGTCACTAGCTCAGGTATGTGTCGGGGGGTGGTGGTGGAGAGTTTATGCTTTCATCTTCAAGGCACCGCAGTACTCTCAATCAGTTCCAGTAGAATAGACGGGGGGGGGGGAGGGCAGGGAAGAGTGGAAGGACAGTGTGGGTAGAGGGAGGGCAGAGAGAAGTGTCATGAAAGAGCCAAGGGGGGGCAGGGAAAGAAGAGTTAAAGAGATATGGGACTTAAGGAAAAGGGAAACATCTTAAAGAGAAAAAAACATATTTAAAATATATATGAGAAAAGAAAATTTTACGGAAGATAGAATGTTAGTAAGGAAAGAAAGTTTAATAATTACTTGCACTGTTCAGCCACTAGATGTGTGTGCTGTACAGAGTTTCAGATAGAGTATGACCAAGGGAGACCCAACCAGAACGAGCTGGACCACAGTCTTTTGTCTGTAAGTACCAACTGCTTTCTTTAATAAGCATGCTCAGATTAAGGAAGACTGATTCAATATATCATGATAGAGATCAGAGGAATAACAAAATGGAAAATGAGAGAGAGAATTCTGTGTTATGTTTAAGGTATTTAATGTTCCTACATTTAGGTGAAAAGAGGGAGCAGAAAAATAGCTATCTTCAGGGCATCCTGGCTCTGGCAGGGAGAGTGAGCGGAGCATCACTTTTATTTTTCCCATTTCAAAACATCAATATAAAGAAATGAGGCAGAATTTCACACTAAAGATCTTTTGAAATGATCCACACACAAAGCAGTTCTGTACATGATTCATGAAGAGTTATCTTGGGGTTTCTCCCTATCAAGGGATGAACCTCTCCCACATGTCCCTTACCATATACTCCACTCCTTCAGGCTTTTTCAGTCTATTACTCCAAGACGTGCCCTCCCCTTTAGGGGGGAAAGTCTGATTTATTAACTTTTTTACAAAGTTTGTTAGTTGCCCTAGATGACACTGCTCTGGGTCCCTAAGAGTCCTGGTCATCTCTTTGTATGGGTTCAGGAGACACCCCACCACCCTCACCCCCTTCCTGGAGCTGGGATTGTGCTTTGAACATTCCATATATCTCTCCTCATAGCAGGAGCCCCAACCCTACTCTTTGGAACTGGGTCATATTTAGCCAGCTGTAGGGCCTTAGCTAGTTTCTTCCTGAGCTGGCCCCTTTTTCCTCCACTAATCCTCAGGCTAGGAGGATCTAGCAGACAGTTTTCTCCTGCTGGTAGCCTCTCCCTGCTAACTTAAGACCTACTTACTTCATTCCCCCTTCAGCATCTACAGGCATCTGCCCTGCTGTGTGGGGAGCAGGCAGCATTTATGCTGGTCCTCTTGTCCCAGCTCATTCCTAGTTAGTTGGGGCAGGGAGAAAGAGGGGAAGGAGAGCCTTGCTCCATCCTGTCTGCAAGGCTCCTGGCTACAGACCTTTAAAGATGCAGTGACACCATTTACTCCAAAGCATTATTCATTTCTGGGGCTGCTTCATTTCTCTCCATAGTCCCCCAGTTTGAGAGTTGATGCTCAATCCTTGATTCCTTTCCCTCTTCTCTAACTGTTTCATGCATAGACGTTCTCACAAGTCTGGCCCCATTCTTTCCACACCCTCTCACCCCCACAGCAATAATAAAAAGATCATGTTCAGAATGAGGTGATAGTTCTCATGATGAAAATCAGCCTACTCCATGGATGCCACTAATCTCTCAAGCTAGAGATTTTGAGCTTTAAGAGGCTTGTTTATCTGAACCTGTCCATGAATCAAAGGCCTGCTGCAGATCTAGAGACCCATTTTCACAAGACTACAGCAGGAGAAAACAAACTTTTTAATGCTGTAATACCTAAGACTTGATCTCTTAAATTTTACTTGATTTACATCATTACTTGCTATTAATATTTCATTCATTATGTTTTCATCTCATTAAAAGCTTGCTATCGATATAACACATACTGGAGCATTGTAGCCAAAAGGAAGCTGTGATGCTAACCAGTTTTCCATGTCTAATTTTAAATAATCAACCTCCTTTAGCCTGGAGGATTTAGTGTCAGACTAAGATATTGCCTTCCTCTTTCCCCTCAAATTCCCACCCCCACACATAAATTAACATGATTATAATTATAGACCTTGGCAGAGGACAGAGAAATTCATTTTTGTAAATATTTTATTTTAAATAAAGAGAGGTTAGATTGTCCTTATCTTAGTCACTCAGTCAGTATAAACAAATGGCCTGGAATATTTCAATACAGCACCACTCTAATATACTAAATATGTCTTTGGTGGTTTAATTTTTCTTCCATTACAGTACTGACAAGTTTAATTTGAGTTGATACATCAAAGGAGTTTCTGCTTATCCTCCATCTGAATATTACTATATTGTGTTAAAACATAAATAGATCTTTTTTCGAGGGTGGGGGGGGATTTAAAGATTAGTCTTGTGCTGCAGGATTTTGAGGTGGATTTGCAACATTCAAAAGTTTGGGGATGTTCTGAGCTGGGATTTGGCTCATCCCATCAGAGTGAGGGGCTATCTGCAAAAGTCTAACCACATTTCATGATTCTAAATTCCCAAGAGCTACAGCTGTGTATATCTAATGAAAGCCATCTTTTAAAAGTAAAGCTATAATTTACTGCTATGAACGCATGCATTGAAGAGCTATTGGAGTACTTCTTGAATGCATTGTGAGGTATAAGACCAAAGGCAGATTGACTTCGTCTGCACAAGAAGTGCATCAATAGTGCACACTCTAGGCTTACTATTAGAGCCCAACCATTTAATTTTAAGCTTCATTTTAAAAATAATAATAAGTAAAATCATGGTTAAGGATGTTTGTTTCAGTCTTCTACTAATAGAACATAAAGTAAAAGAGTGATTATAAATGCCTTTTAATGTATTATTTTGAAATATTAGAATATTAACAGTTAATAATTTTTTCTCATTATTTTCTGTCTCCATTTTCTTCCTGACCTCTCTGCTACATATGACCCAGTGGGTTCCTTCTAGTCCTCAAGTCCCATCCCTTCTGGCAGGGATAGAATCAAAAAAGTTGGGATATACACTGTGACATGCCCCAGGATCGTAGTGTCCCCTTAACTCTCCAGTCTGGTGTGCACTTTGCCCTGCTTTGCTGTGTGAGCTGCCACTGTGGCCACTCATCCCAGTCTCTAGCATACAAGTCATTCCCAGAGAAATACCAGAGTGCTATGCCCAGCCACTCTTCAATTGCATATAGGGCAACACCTGCATATCCCTCGTCCCAGCCTTCTGCATTTTATATTGCTCAAGATCCCCTTGGTCAGAGTAAATTGATTAATTAGTTTGCCGTATCACCCAAGGGTATGAATATGCACCAGCTTTTGTAGCCTGAGTAGATTCCCCAAACTTCAATCAAAACCACCCTGGCTTATATAAAACACTAGCATACCTTTATTAACTACAGAAAGATAGGTTTTAAGTGATTTGTCAGTGGTATAGGCATAGAAGTTCAGAACTGGTTACAAAAAGAAATAAAAGATAAAATTGCAGTCTAATTCCTCAACTTTATCAAGCTAAGTGAAATTTGAAGTAATACGGTTTCTCTTGCCCAAAAACCTACAACTTCCTGTGCTAACTGGAAAGCTTTTCCAGTTAGGACTACTTTTCCCAGTTCAAATGTTCCTTTGTCTTCCAAATGATCTTGTGGCCCTCAGCGTAGTTGTGGGAGAAGAGGTGATGGTGATGTCATTGTCCCTTCTTTTATATTTTTCTCCAAGTGCTAGAAAAATCCATACTATGTCATAGGGTTAGGCAGTCCCTACATGAGCTGCCCAGTGTCCTTCAGATGAATTGAAAATTCTTGTTCACACTTTTTAGCTACATGAGGTTTGGCATGTAAGGCCTCTGTGTTTACAGTTTCTTTGTCATCTCTGAAGGGCTAGTCTCTGGGCCATTTACCAGACTCACAATATGTGACAAACATACAGAAAAATATCATAACTTCGTATACAATGATGATACATACATTTGAACAGCACAGAAATGGTAAACAGATTATGACTTTTCCAGTGATACCTCAGAAGGCATATTTTGCACAAGATTTATCATAATTGTGTAAAAGTGGTGACCAAATAGTGTAGACTGTCTCAAACACCCAAGGAGAGTGGAGGGTGAAGCCTTAGACTGCTCAAATATGTGATCAGAGTTTTACAGTTTGTGAGCTATTTGCCAGTTTACTCTCTCACTTTTGGCTGTAGAAACTGAACTGGGAATTCACTTAAAATTAAATTTCTTAAATAGCCTTCTTAAAGCATCCAGAGACCCAAAGCAACTGATAAGGAACCACCATGTTCATGGGACATTGCATTTTAAATTTATTGGATAAGACTCTTAATGCTGTCTGAAGGAATTAGCCTGGCAAATCCAAGTTGAGAGTTGTGTGGCTAAATGCCCTAAATGGTTTTATAAAGTTCAGCTTCCAACTCTGGGTCTCAGTTATAATCATGGAAATGTAGGGCTTGAACAAACCTCGAGAGATCATCTACTTCTGCCCCCTCGCTAAGGCAGGACTGAGTAAATGTAGACTATCCATGATGGGTTTCTCCAACCCGTTCTTAAAAACGTCCAATAATGGGGATCCCAAGACCTCTCTTGGAAGCCTAGTCCAGAGCTTAACTACTCTCAGTGGAGAAGCTACAAAAGAGAGATAAGTGACTGACTTTGCAGGTCAGAGACTTGAGAGAAGTGACTTACTCTGGTGCAACTAAAAACAGGGGTAATAAGTGGTCCAGGGGGAGTGGCAGATTAGCATCCCATGGGCTGAAGGTAACCACCCACCGTTGGGCCCTGGACTGGAGTTTGGTGGAGAGGGTGGGCCTGTGTTCACCTACCCACTCCCAGAAGACAGTGCAACACCTGAGGCCTTCATCTAAGATGAGAGGCCTGCTGGAATAGGCCTTTACTACTCAAAGACCCAGCCCCGCTAGCCCTGTGCAGGAGGGGAGGACTGGAAACCTTTGAGCTAGGGCACTGAAGGGCAGGACTGACTTTCTAATGGGAAGAAACCTGCTGACTCCACCACCTGATCACTAGGTGGCAATACAGGCACATAGCCTGGCAACAGGTGCTAGGGCAAGGAAAAGGAGCAACAGAAGGTACAAGGACTGCTTTACATCATCTCACCAGAGGCGTTGAGGTATGTTACTGTCTGCTCTCTGCAGACAGAACATATCAGAGTACGTTCTCACCTGTATAACCCAGTCATCCTCCCTACCTCATAATGGTGAAGACAGAAGAAGAGAAACAATTGATCCATGGTGATTTTTGTCAAATGTTCATTTCTAGTAGCTGTAATGTCATCACATAGGAGCATAACTTGTGGCTGTGGCTTTTAAAGTGTCTAGTAAAATGTTCTTAAACTACTAGCATTTATTATGCACATTTCAGTTTAATTTTTTCCTCTTAGTCAATTTTACTTCAGCTTCAGGAAATTGTCCATTTTAAAGCTATATGTATATCAGTGGGATTGTTCTCTTTGCAGATAAGAAATGTAACCAGATCATGAACACGTATATCTAAGTTACCACTGAATGTTTCAGAGTAACAGCCGTGTTAGTCTGTATTTGCAAAAAGAAAAGGAGTACTTGTGGCACCTTAGAGACTAACCAATTTATTTGAGCATAAGCTTTCGTGAACTACAGCTCACTTCATCGGATGCATACTGTGGAAAATACAGAAGACGTTTTTATACACACAAACCATGACAAAATGGGTGATTATCACTACAAAAGGTTTTCTCTCCCCCCACCCCACTCTCCTGCTGGTAATAGTTTATGTAAAGTGATCACTCTCCTTACAGTGTGTATGATAATCAAGGTGGGCCATTTCCAGCACAAATCCACAGCCCACCTTGATTATCATACACACTGTAAGGAGAGTGATCACTTTACATAAGCTATTACCAGCAGGGGAGTGGGGTGGGGGGAGAGAAAACCTTTTGTAGTGATAATCACCCATTTTTTCATGGTTTGTGTGTATAAAAATGTCTTCTGTATTTTCCACAGTATGCATCCGATGAAGTGAGCTGTAGCTCACGAAAGCTTATGCTCAAATAAATTGGTTAGTCTCTAAGGTGCCACAAGTACTCCTTTTCTTTTCACTGAATGTTAGTTCATAGATGATCAGTTCATCTTTTTTCCCATCAGAATAAGGTCCAGTATGGTAGTACCCAATGTTGGGTTCAATATTGTGAGTTAGAAAGTCACTTATTCTTAGAGTTCCTAAGTATATTTGTCTAGTGGCATAATGAGACCTTCAGCATACGTCTCACAGATTGAAGTCCTCCATGACAAATATTTTTCTTCCTGTACATTGTACTTTTTGAACATGGTCCACTGTTCCATAGAACCAAAACACTCTATTTCACAAGTATGTGGGTCTGGATTCTGGCCCAACATCTCATCTGATTGCTTTTGCACTTGCAGCCATAATGTCCTATGCAACCTCTGTCTTGGGAACCTGGTGACCAAGTCAGATGACTCCTCACACTCATATTGACTCTGTTGTGAGTCTCAGAGGAACAGCACTGTTCTGTGAGTCTTCATTATGGGCTTCCTTTGCAATTCTCTGATCTCATGCAGAAGCTCCAGGTCTCTTCTGATCTTGAAAGCTTCCCCGGATTGGGATTTTACTGTCTCCCTCTGACAGGGTCGTTTGACTGAGAATTCTGGTTCCAGATACCCCAGAGGGGCAGGTGTTGCTAGTGGCCTCCTCCTTGAAACAGGCTTATGGGAGGGGCAATCAGGTCTTAACTGAGAAATGAAGCAGATAGATAAAGATTATTTCATTCTGTTGTTTTCCTCATCTTGAGGGATAGATAGTGCTCATTCCTGGAGTTGCTGGCGGATTGCTACAGTCCAGAGGGAAGGGGCCTGAAAAGTTGATTGGGTGTTGAGGTAAAAACATTCAGAAGGTTGCAAATACTCTATAGTGACATTTCCTTGATTTCCACTTATTGTGCCTGATTCTCTATCTCTAAGTTATATGGACTGTTTCCTTGGGTCAGGGAGAAAAATGCTGAGTAAGATATATATTGTTTTTTTTAGTAGGAGAAAAGAAGAAAAGAAAAGGGATGGCAGCATGCTGGAAAGTTCAACTCATGGTATAAACCATCTTCAGTGATATGTATCATTGACAAGGCCATGTTTCTTTTGAGGGAGAATGCTGTACAGCAAGCACTTATGCACTGTACGGCTAATTTTGGCTAAATCTAGTTTATATATATTTAGCAAAAAAAAAAGGCTTTGGCAAATTAACTCCTTTTCATGTACTTACCTGTGGTCTGGTTAAACATTTTCTTACCTTATCATTGCCATGAACAACTTCCACCAGGATTGCTGCTGTTGCCAGTTGAACCAGCTCAGACCTTCACTCCTGCACTCTCGCCAGAAATCTCTTCCATTTGCTTCTTTCAGTAATTTCTAGTTTGGTCTAAACACCAACATCCCTCCACTTCTTAATTACCTCCTTTTCCTATAGCTTTACACATCATAGAACCTCATCCAGTAATTCTCCTGCCTCTTCACACCCTCCTCTCCATAATAGAAACTATAATTTTCTTCTGGAGTTAGGGTGATCATTTGATTGCTGAAGAAGGCAGCCTCATGGAAAAGCATGAATTCTACCTTACTTGGGCCAAATTTAGCCTGGAACCTTCCGCACCCTGCCTGCCCTTTCATAGCTTCCCCCATGAGAAGCAGATTGACTATCTTTCTAGCTAAGCATGGCACTCCCAGTAGTTGTTTTCAAAAGGTCGTTTTGGAAGTACTGGTTTTAGTGCCCACGTCTATTGCCACAATATGAAGGAGAGCCCGCTGCTATAGGCCAGATAGGATCGGCCATACATTTTGAAAACAAGTTCATTTTCTGGGTATCCATGACCTTTTCTGCAGCTCCATCTGTGTTACGATTCTCAGTACAACCAGCTACTAGAAGCTGCAACAACAATTGATGGTCTGTATCTGGAGTCAGCTGGTACTTATTATTGGAAGAGAACTCCAAGACTGCTTTCTTTTAAAATGGTTTGTGGTCACACCTGCCCACTTATCTGTTTCTTACCAATATTTTTATTAGCTATATACTTCAAAATGCTGTATAGAATTCTAACATGGCATTCAGGAGTTCCTTGAACCATAGTTAAAGATATTCTGAAGGGAAGTAGAAACTCCAGCTATATTAGTTCTGGAAAAAATATATTGTACAGCCTCTAAGATGATTCTGTAGAATTCCAAAATGTCAGACACACTTCAAATGGAAGACTTTCCAGTGGGACATTTCATTGTGGTAAGGATACAATCAGTATAATGCTAAACTATTATGACGGATTTAAAGAGCTTCACTTGGGTGATAAAAGCAGGTAAGGCTCATCACCTGTAGAGAAAGAATAGATGGATCATTTTATCCAGAACTCTAAGGTTTATATCATAAAAGTAATTTTCTGAAAGACAAACTCTTTGATAGTCAGAAAGATGTCAAAGATTGACTGGGAAACTGGGATGCTATGTCCCAGATGTACAAATCTATCAGAACCTGAAATTGGTTGCATAGTTTTGCATAGTTAGGGGCCTGCCAGTAAGAACTAGAAGAGGTCTGTATGAGTATTTTGATAACTCCTTTTGCAGCTAGCAGAACCCTGAGGGAATTCAGTGAAAAGTTCTCCTGAAAAATGCTATCTTTTGCTTTTTATGATTGTGTTAACTTGTCAGTTCTAGCTTGAACCTCTCAGTCATCTATTTCACAATGAAAACAATGACACTTGCCCATTTTTCTCCATGTTTTGCATTGAATATTGAGGTTCATATGAATCCTAATTTTGAGGTGAAATGTGTGGATTGGGACTTAATTTTTATTGGTAGTATTAGTCTTTATTTGTATTATTTCTGCTAAGTCCCCAGATTGTCCTGTTGTGGGTTGGTGGTGGGAGTGGTTAGATTGTAAATTGTGCTTTTCACCCATGCCATCCTGTCACATTAAGCACTTGTCCTCAGTCTGTAAGTGGAGATGCTCTAGGTGGTAAAGAGCTGACTTAGCACAGCAAGATGGGATAACTAATGTGAAGTGTCTAAGGAAAGTGATAGCAGTTTGATAGCAGTCCAGATTGCTTAGCTAGAACTAGATGAAATTTTCTGAATTTAAAAAAAAAAATTAAAAAGGGGGAAAGATCAATGAAATATAGAGCTGGTAAGATTTTTGTTGATTTGTTTTAAACTCACCTTCTCTCTCCTAGAGGTCTGGGACCTGATTCAAAGACCACTGTAGTCATTGGAAATCTTTCCATTGACTTCAAACTGGGCTCTGGATTAGGTCCCTCTTCTCTCCAGGTTGGGAATATGGCACGTTGTGGTGCATTTGCAATGCTGCTGGCCTTGCCATACTCCAAAAGATAAACTGCAGACTTTATAACCCAGTGTTGTTAAACTGTACTGTATTTTTTCTGTGCTATCTGTGCTAGCATAATATGGACTAAGAATCTACTGTATATGCCCAAATTTTATTAATAAAGCAATGTTCCCCCTAGAAGTGATGTTTGCTTCTACTTTACTTCATTGAGTTAATAGGGTGCAACTGTTTACCAGGGTGAGAATTATTATATAATTGTCTGTCTGTTAAAAAATATTGGTATACTTTTTATTTTGTTTGGCCTCTCTTAGTAACAAAAAAAAAAAAAAATCTGAAGAAGAACTCTGTGAAGCTCAAAAGCTGTCCCTTCCACCAACAGATGTTGGTCCAATAAAATATATTCCTTCACCTACTTTCTGTCTCATATCCTGGGACCAACACAGCTGCCAATCAGACTGTTCAGCTGTTACTTATAATAAAACCGTATTCAGAAGGATTAAACCTATTGAAGGACTTGTTCTGGGAGCTGTGTAAAAAACCCTGTAGATGACTAGGAGCACAGCAGAAAAAGTTTGTCAAGAACAGTTGGCAAAGGAGGATTTTCATCGACTTTCCAGACAGTTCATACTTTGTTTTAAGCTCTTTGCTTTATCTGTTTTTGTCACTTTGAAACCTCCAAAAATGACATGACATGAGTATTAAAAAGATCAATATTGGCTGGAATGGTGAGAAAATGCATCTATTTTTATGAAAATCCATTGTCTAGTGCTAAGTGAAAAAAGAGCGCATATGCCCTTGCCACTATTAAATAGAGAAAGCCAAAACATTTGTAGAGATATTTTAAGCAGCACTTTGAGTGAAAAGCATGTCTGTCATACAGGGTAATCCTAGTGGGCTCCCCCATTGATGTATCCGCTTCAAAGATAGCAAATCAAGCTAATAAGTGTCAGTATGCCTCATACAGGTTATTAAACTCTGCAGTAGTTTGGAAACTCTGATTGTGAGATTCTGCATCTCTCCCATACATCTAATTTTGCATACATTCTGACACAAGCTTTCAGAAACATATTCCCTCTCCTCTTTAAAAGCTATGCTTGGCAAGAATGTATTCTGTTGACTGAGAAATTTAAGATCTCCCTTCATTATTGTCTGAAATCTACCCCAAGTCCTATTTGCCCACCCTGAGACATAGCAGCTCCAGAGTGTATGTGATTAAAATAAAGATACCATAATCATCATCAGTTTGTTACCCAGACACTCTGCAAAGTTCAAGAGTCAGGACCCAGGTTAGGACATTTGATTATACTGAAAGTCAGGTTGAAACCAAATGATTCTTTTTGGACACATGTTCGACAATAATCAGTCAGGCCTGACTCTTCTTGGAGCCTGGCCATTCAGTTTAGGGGTTCTGGAGGAGAAGAAGATTAAAGAAGGGAAAGTCATATGATCCTGATGTTTCCCCTGTAAAGGAATAATTTGTATAAGAGAGTAGACACTTCAAATGCACTGGTTTCTGGGTGAAGTTTAAGGTGTCATTTTTTACTTCCTAATCCCTAAACCGATTAGGAACCACTTACCAGAGAGGTGGCTTCTCTCCCTGTACAATACTATTGCAATTGAGATAAATGGAGTTTGGTTGGTATTACTGAAGAGGGAACTTCTGGGCGATATTCTCTGAAGATCCCTTTGGAACTCACTTCCTACCCACTTTATTCAAGAACAGTCCAAATCCGTTGACCTTCAGGGTATGTTTTGAAACCCTTGTATTCTCTCAAACTTTTTTCGGGGTGGAGGGGCGAAGGTTTGTGTTAGAGCTGAAATTACTGCTTTTTCAATTGATAACCATTGAATTTTAAAATTTGTTAGCGGCAGATAGAGGCTGGGATAGGTACTCTTATCTTATACCAAAATATGACTTTGCTACTGACTCATTATATTACTTTGGTTGTCATTTTACATTTCTGTGACTCAGTTTCTCTATCTATAAAACAGAAGTAATAATAATTCAGTAAAAATTCTGTGGTCAATTCCCTTGCCTTCAAATATGTCATTATGGTACTCACCCTTGCCACTCAAAACTTCAGTGACAGATATTGTCCTTCTGCTGCAGAAGCATAGACTCTTTCTACTCAAGCTAAAGGATATTGGCAATACAGGGTCAAGGTCACACAACGAAGCAGTTGCCATTCCATCCATTAGAAGGCAATGGTACATATACAGACTTTAGCTGGTTCATTAAAATATTTTTCCATCTGTGCAATGCACTTAGAGATTCTTGGATACAAGGTGCCAATGGAAAGGCAACAAAAGGCACAAAGTATTATTAAAATATGAATTAAAATAAAAAAATCAGAAATTGAAATTCCAGCCAAATATTATTTTGCAATTAACATTTAATGTGTGATAATGGGAAACACTTCAGTGCTAGTCTGTTTAAGTTTCTATACCTAATGATCTCCCTTACCCCACATATAGTCTGTCTCTCATTTAGACCAGCCATCTGCTGATAAGTCTAGCAATGGCATTACTTAATTATGCAACGTTTGAATACATTTTTATCATTATGCCATCTCCTATTAAATATTATGTTTGTGGCTAATTTTCTTACATGTCGACAGCTCACTTTGTCAGATTTATTGCGCAATAACTCAATATATGACTAATATGTCTACCACTAAAATTAATAATGCTCATAGAAAACAGAGAAATGCCACAATTCATAGTAGCAAAATCTCCTTAGTTACAGAAACATCCTAATTATATTTAGTTTTATTAAACTAACCATGAATAAATTACATACTCAGGGTGTATTTAAGTTCAAGCATGGCATGAAATTGATTTTATATTCCAATGTGACATGCTCTATGCTTATGAAGATCAAGCACAGTACTATCCATCTAAAAGTTGTGGTGAGTGAACTTTAAATGCTTTTGTGAAAGCAAATTTTGGGTGCTCCTCTGCAATTTGAGAGAGAGAGAGAGTATGTGTGTGTGTGTACACTCTTTCTCATCTGTCTCATAGCTCAGTGGTTTGAGCATTGGCCTGCTAAACCCAGGCTTGTGAGTTCAATCCTTGAGGGGGCCATTTAGGGATCTGGGGCAAAAATTGGGGATTGGTCCTGCTTTAATAGGGGGTTGGACTTGAGGTCCCTTCCAATCCTTTTATTATATGATTCTCTCTCTGTGTATATTAGGATGATTTTTTCTGTTCCTAGAGGAATGAAACCATCTCTATCTTAAACACTTACATAGCCCCCATTACTGTAGTGTCTGGATGTCTCCCAATCTTTAATGTATTTGTCCTCATAATACCCCTGGAAGGTACAGAAGTAATATTATGCTTATTGTACAGATGGGGGCACTGAAGCTTACAGAGGTCAACGTGCACAAAGCCACACCAGAAATTGGTAGCAGAGCAAGGAACTGAAACTGGCTCTTCTCTGTTTTTTTCCCTGGTAGTGTGATCTGAAGGTTAAAAAGCCTTGGCTGTGGTGAACCAATGGAGAAACAAATTCTACACACAAATACACTGAAAATGTTCTTCCTCTCCCATGTTCAGGGTATGTCTTTACTGCAGAGTTAACTCAGGCTCGTACTCAGCTGTTGTTCCTATTCCTGTGCCCTGAGCGTGGCAGTGCTTGACACCCAAGCTAGCTATCCTGTGGTGTAGGCTAACCTAAAGTGCTGCTTACACTCAAGTTGGTAATTGCCCATTTTGTCATGAGGATGCAGATTAAATCCCTCAAGTGTTGATAATCATCCAATGCCTTCCACAATCACTCATGTGCCCAGGAGGACAGACAGGTCTCCTACAGTTCACCGGGAAAGAATCCAAGTGTCTCAGCTTACTGCAGTACAAAGAAACATGGGCTATGCCCGCAGGAGTCCTAGTGGAAGCACCAGTCAGGACCCAGTAACTTGGGTGTAGTTTTGCAGTATGTCTGCTCACACCCGGGCTAGGCCAACATGGGTGCGCACACACAAATGCCAATCACCTGAGTTAATTCTGTAGTGAGAACATTACATTGTTAAATCTCTATCTCAGCTCATTACAACTGCCTTGGTATCACACAAGAAGGGAGACCATTTCTAAGGAAACCATGATCCAAATCTATGTATTATTTGTATTACCATAGCACATAAGAGCCCCAATTATGGACCAGAACCTCATTCTACTTGGTGCTGTGCAAACAGGAAAAAAAAAAAGACAGTCTCTGCCCCTAACAACTTATAAATTTAAAGCAAGAGACAACAGATGGATACAGATAAATGGGGCAGTACAAGAAAACAATGGGACAGTAGTGGACAGCATAACAGACAATGGTATCAGCACATTGGGGGCCTGTTGTCAAGTTTTTTGTAGACACCATGGAAAAGGAAAGTATTAAGGAGAATTTTAAACTGCATCTGGACATAACCTTGGAAGGCAGTGAAGATAACCGCACTGGAAGGTGCTTTTAGCAAGAAGCACTCCTTAATAAGGGACCATGGTTGTATATAACACAAAAAGATTTTATTCTCTAGATATTTTGGAATGTCCAATACAGACCTAGGTGTGCGTGAGCAATTCAGAGCCACAGAATGGTGTGGATGAATCTCACTTTATAAATGGGTAAAGTTTCAAGTGGGAAGAAAGGTTCCTCATTCCTTTCTAAAAGTATTGCATAATCACAATATTGCAAATATAATTACTGAGGATTGCTATGTTCACAGCATACACAGAGAGAAGTTAGTGTTTTATGTTTTTATATTGTGGAAGATTACAACATAACTTCTTTATTTCTTAGAGAAAGACAAAGCAGACTGCTCCCTTAGGCAAGGAGGCACAACTCAACCCATCTTGCTCTAGGCTGACTCTTTGCAGATTCACTGCACAAGACCCAGATAGCACATTTCCCTACAGAGCCCCCTCACCCGGGACCCCTCAACCAGGACCAGGAAACCACTTACAAATTTAAAGTGATACTTTGTGTATTTAAAACAGGGTTAAAATTACAACAAAGATGATCCTGGAGAGTCAGCTTGGGAATTGCTTGTCCATAACCTTTTCTGTGACTTCAGCTCCTAGTGCCCCTTGGTCTCTCATCTCTTTGGCCATAACTGGAGAATTACAGCCCACTGTGTATTATTTTGGAGAGAGAGGATAGAAGGAAAAAGAGTAATAGCAAATACAGAACTACTTCTCCTTTGCTACACTCATTTACACATACCTCAGCCTCTTCCCTAGGTAGCTGTATTTTGTCATATCTATTGTTAAGACATTAAAGACAGATCAGCTTAATTTTGTTTTATGGGGGTGACCTCAAGCTCAAGGCTGACAAGGATTGTTGAAAGCAATTCCTTCAGACGCATTCTCTTGCATACTGTAAGCCCGAAACAGAAGGCACTTGAATCTTTTGGCAGAGTCACATTAAAAACTTACTTTTCTTTCTAAATACCATCAGAGAGATAAAAGGAATGCAAGTTCTCCCAGAAAATGAGTTCTATTATAAATTCAGAAATTGTTCATTATATAACACTAGCTTTTCAATAATGTCTGTGGTTTTGGAACAGCAGGGAGAGTTTTAAACACCCGTGTTTCTAAGATAATAAAAAACACACATGACCTTGTTGGGTAATACTATGATTACTGAGCACACTTATCTGCAATAATGGGGTCCTGTACTTATGAAATCTTCTCTAAAGGTCACTCAACAGGCATCTGCTAGAGCAACCTATTCTTGTCTTAGAGATATAAAATTAACCCTCCCTCATTCTTCCCACTTGCACACAACTGCTTTTTCATTACACACAACACCTGTGTTTTGAACATCACGATTATTAAAAATAATAATGATTGCTCTCTGTATTCCCAGCTGTCAGTTCTACCCCTAATCCTTCACAGACCCACGCTCATCCTCAGGCTGTTTGAGACAAAGTGCTCTTAAACTGCCAGTTGGAGCTGGCTTTGGCAAAAGTCCTAAGAGTCTGGGAGAAAAGAGTAGGTTTAGTTTTGTCAGGCCTCTCAGCCTGTCAATTATTTTTATTTTGCATTTGCCTTTCACCTCTCTCAACTCTACTTCGTTACAAGGTGCATCATTCATTTCAGATGCCAGTTTTTCTTTAATCACACACTGTCCTTATGGTATCTCCCAGTGTATTACTCCAGAACCCAAATTTCAAACTTCTGGAGCCTTAGGATGCCCAGTTCTACTTCTGAGTGCTGAAATTGGCACTGATGGGTTGTAAAGTGGGTATGGGGTGTTTAAGCGCCAATTTGAGAGCCAACTTGAGGATTTAGGGGCTCTCCCTTTGGTCTACAAGTTTGAAAGTGGTCACTCAGTTATTGACATGCAAAATGGTAACTTTTGAAACTAAGATGATCAAAAATGTTATGCATTTTAAATAAATGAACAACAGAGGTAAATTAGGGAACTGGACAGAACAGGTCCTGAGCTGGACTGTAATAGGAAAGTTGCACTGAATGGAGAAAATAGGCTAGTGGAATATGATTGTTATGATAAAGTAGAACGATTTGTAACAAGCTTAATATAAGTGTCTAGTGGGGTACTATAAGGACTAGTGTTGGCTTTGGTCTTATTTTACATCTTTATTAATGACATGGAAGAGAGAGTAAACAGCACATTAAATCCAGAGGATGTTACATTGTCCAGAGCTGCAAAAATTAATGAGGACAGGGAAACAACACAAAGGTACCTAATGAGATAAGAAATGAACAAGAAAATAACTATAAAATGGAAAAATGCATTCTGGTAATTCTGGGGAGAAACAATATGAAGCACATTCATGGGTGGGAGGGGAGAGTAATGAGGAAAGAGTGTTAAGGGTAGTAGCACACACTGTGTCAAACTCAAGTTTTCAGTGTATGGCAGCAAAATAGCTATTTTAATTTTCAGCTTCATATGCAGAACAGGAACAGGAAGGTAATAAATAATCCATCTCTGTAAAAAGGAATCCAGAGCTGAATTAAATATTTCAGGTACAGTCAATCTCTGTGTGGCCCAGATATTGACTGTACCTGAAATATTTAATTCAGCTCTGGATTCCTTTTTACAAGAAAGTTTAGCGTGTCTTCACAGAAAAACCAACAGATTGTTTAAACACAGAGCTGGAGGTATTGTCTGAATATGTATCACTTGGCTAAGCAATGACTTAAGGCAGGTGGTGGCATGAAAATAGCTTACAAATATTTGAATGGAGAAGAATTATGTAAAGTGGTAGATGGAGGCATAAGTAAGAGAAAGGGGGAACAGGTTGATAGATGTCAGACAGAACTTTCTATCAGTGAAAGTTACTTGGTGCTGAAAGAGTTTCTCAAGGGAAGTGGTGGAAATCCTATCACTTGAGACAGCTTAAAACTGGTCTGACAAAACATAGAAAATATGTGATAGATGACAATCTGCATTGGCAGTGAGATGGGAATAAGTGATTTCATATATCTCTTGCAGCTCTGATTTCTATAACACACTTTGATTCACACCAGCTACTAGACATGATTGACACATCCATTGTTGCTTCCTAATATTATTTATTATTAGTATTTGCATGATTCATGGGACAAGGGGGTTAACTGGAAACAAAATGGCTTCCTAAAAATGCCAAACAATGTTGGATTAAAAGTTATTTTATTTGTCTACACCTTGTTGTACCATCTTGTTTATGCTGACATAGTTAAAATGATACAACCCTGTAGTGTGGACACAGTTATATTGGTACACAAGTGCTTATACCAGTATAGCTATTCCCATAAGAACATAAGAACAGCCATACTGGGTCAGACCAATTGTCCATCTAGCCCAGTGGCCAATGCCAGGTTCTTCAGAAGGAATGAACAAAACAGGCAATCATCGAATGATCTATCCACTGTTGTCCACTCCCAGCTTCTGGCAGTCAGAGGAGAGAGACCCCCAGAGCATGGGGTTGCATCCCTGACCATCTTGGCTAATCACCAATAACCTATCTTCTGTGAATTTATCTAATTCTTTTATGACCCACATTTTAGTTTTGGCCGTCACAACATCCTCTGGCAATGAGTCCCACAGGTTGTCTGTGTGTTATGTGAAGAAGTACTTCCTTTTGTTTGTTTTAACCTGCTGCCTATTAGAATCATTGGGTGACCCCTGCTTCTTGTGGTATGTGAAGGAATAAATAACTCTCCCTTATTCACTTTCTTCACACCATTCACGATTTTATAGACCTCTCTTATATCCCCCCTTAGTCCCCATGGGAAGAGAAATAACTATA
Source organism: Caretta caretta (assembly GCF_965140235.1). NCBI lineage: Eukaryota > Metazoa > Chordata > Testudines > Cheloniidae > Caretta > Caretta caretta. The sequence goes on from NC_134207.1 coordinate 126,227,571, forward strand.
TCAGTGTAAATCACCTTTATATCCATATAACTGCATCCATATTAGGGGTTTTACCAATATAATGATATTAGTAAAAACAAGCAAACAAACAAAAACAACCACACACCCTGACCAACATAATTATACGAGTAAAACTTTCAAGTGTAGATCAGGCCTAAGTTACACTGCACATTGTTTAGAAATTTAAGCAGTGCAGAGTGAATGTAAAATACAACAGAATTGATTTAGTAGTGGTTTACACTTACTTTGCACTCATTTTGCAAATTGATTTAGTGTAAGGGTGATTTAGTGTAAGGGTATGTCTACTGGGCTGAGATGCTCACTCCCGTTCTCTCTAAATTGCTGTGTAGACATATCCTTAGGGACTTCATCCTGTACGTGCTAAGTGTTAAGAGCTGATGTAAAGAGCAGAATAAAGGAAGCCATTTGCAACAACACAAGTTTTATGGGTCCTAACAAAACCTTAGAACTATGATGCATACTCTTTAATACCATCTTCTGGCACCTCATTAAATATTTACATATTTAGGGAGCCACAGAGCACTCTCATAACACTGAGAATATGCCTACTCTGAAGTCAGAGGTGTGATTTGCAGCTTGTGTCGATGTGCCCACTCTTGCTTTACTCTTACTAGCTCTCTAAAAATAGCAGTGACGGTGTGACAGTGTGGGCTTCAGCATTGGTTGTACAAGTTCTCAGGAGGATCTTGGGCGCATACCCTTATTGCGAATCTGTGCTGAAGTCCCATGCCACCATCTTTCCATGGATATTTTTAACCATGCTAGCTAGATTGAGGCTAGGGTGGGTACGCTTACAGGAGCTCAGATCACATCCTGCATTGCAGTGGAGGTGTACCCTCAGCCCTTCCTTTAAGGAATACATCATCTTCAATTCCCATTGAAATCAGAGGGATTTATGGTACGTCAGAACGTTAATCCTCAGCATGGGGTGTGTGTGTGGACTATTTGACCTCTTGGGGTCCCTTCTAGCCCTATATTTCTATGATTTGAGAGCACTTGTCAACTTTCAGAAGAGGCTAAGTGTCTTGCAGGATTGGACTACCTATGGCTGCAGCCTGTGTTCACCTCCAGGTCAGACTACCCTTCTTGGCCAGTAGGGAAGTGGAGGCAGACATGGCTCCACAATTGCACAACTTCTTCACCCCTCCCTTTTTTGAAGCGGCTAATATTGCCTGCAGGACTAGCTGGGTGTTAACGTGGAATGGTGCTAATCTCTTGCCCATTAGGGATCTTTGAGTTTAAAGCATTAAGATTTGAATGAAGGAGATCTTGTGAGTTAATGCATTCTTCTTTGGCTGTGTCTACACTAGAGAGCTTACAGCCGGGCAGCTATATTGATGCAGCTGCACTTCTGTAAGCTCTCCACTGTAGCCACTCTAAATTGACATGAGAGGGCTCTCCCATCGACTTAATTAATCTGCCTGCACAGAGCGGCGGTACTTATGTCGCTGGGCGAACTCTCCCACCGACATAGCATTGTTCACAGTGGTGCCTCTCTTGCTGTAACTTATGTTGCTTGGGAGGGAGGGGGTGATTTATTCGCACCCCTGATCAATATAAGTTATATCAACATAAATGGTAATGCAGACATAACCTTTGTCTGAGTTTTCTTTGTGCTTCCGAACAGCAGAGCAGTAGGACGCTTAATGTCTAAGCCACCTGTCCAGACTGTGAGGGCCAAAGGGAGTCTTGGACAAGAGGTTTCCCTGATGTAAAGTATAAGGGCTGAGAAAGGAAAGGGGTGTTTAGATTTCCGATGAGAGAGAGGCAGGTCTGCCTGTTCTTGGAGCAGGGCAGTGGGGTTTCACCTCAGGTATCTGCAAGAGTTGCCTGTGTGTAGTTTACCACCTCTGTTCAAGGAAACAGGATTTGTGAACATGATGGAAATGTTTAAACAGATTATGCTAAGAAAACACCTAACTCTGCATTGCTGTTATCTACGCCAACCTGGAAATGGACCTGCAAGACCCCCAAAATCTTTCACTGCTCTGGAAAGGGGTAATATTGGGAACAATGCTAACTCTTGCCACCAAGACTTTGCCTGGCCCACTTCCCTGGCACCTCTCTTGAATTTTGCACCGCTGCACAGGGCTGGCACAATCAAGCTCTATATCCTTAAGACTCTGATGTCAATTGTACTTGAATCAGTCCTGCCTGATTGAAAAATGGAGGCACTGCAGGCATGGAAAAATGCACTTCGAATGAATCAGAAGTCCCTTATTAAACTTAGTGACACTAATGAACTCCCCTGAGTACAATTAAAAGGTAAAATAAGTTGGTACCACACATATATATATATACAAGCAACAATTGGCTGATAGGCGAGGAATCATTTCAGTAAAATAATGAGAAACCTATTCCTCCGAGACGTGCCATGGAACTAACATGCATAATTTTTCATCTGTCTCAAAAATTTTGTAACACAAATAGATCAGATAACAAGGGGGAAAAAAAAATCATTAAATGTCCAGGAATGAATCCTGGCCTATCTCACAACATTAGGAATTGAAAATAATCCTCTTTAACTGTCTCATGTTTATTCTGTTACACCAATAGTCTTATTAGTATGCTAAACAGTTTGAAATAGTCTCATTTTATATTCAGTTTATTGTGAAATCGTGAGTTCTAGTTTACTTAGTACCGTTTAAAAAAAATAAAATTAGGACATGGAGATGGAGCAAATTAGCACTCAATTTGCAGGTTTGACACTTTGTCCCTCAATAGTTTTTGAAGAAAATATTATTGTTCACAGCAGCCTAGAGTAGAGGATGGATTAAAGGCAAACAATTGTTGCTAAAAATGTACATGAACAAGTAACCCATAATGGATGCATATTTTATTTTTTTTTGTCTTTACTAGGTTTAGATTTGTGCCTTAGGATTCCACTTTTTAATGATGTTTTCATAGTTTAATGTGTGTGTATATACACATATCTATTTAAACCATAATTAGCTTTTAATATTATATATAAAATTAATGTTAAAAGCCAGTTATGTTTTTAAATAACTTTTTGAATTGGATCATTGTAACGGAGAAGAGAATTTTGCCCTTAGCTTTGTAAAAACCCTGGGGCAAAATCCTGATTTTTTTTTTTAATTGAAAGCCAAAATCTGCACTAACACAGTGTAAACCTGGAATGGAATTAATTCACATCTATACTCATTTACTTCAGTGATGAATGTATCCCTCAGTCCATACTCAGACAAAAATTTCCTTGATTCTAAAAGGGTGACTGTACTATGAACTCTAGCCCCAGTGAATCTTTCCCTTTCATCCAGTCCAAACGCAGTATGTACCTCTGACTGCACTGTGTAAAATATTTGCCACCCTGCAAAGTCTGACTTTCCCCTGTGACTCTTCAATGTATTACATCAACTATCATTTAAAATGAGGTTGGAAACTAGTGAGATAATAATAGACCTTAGTTAGACATGGCTGTTATTTTGGGCTTTCAAACAGACAATGATGTGATGTGTCAGCTATGTTTTCACGATAGGTCATATTGTTTCTGAACCCATTTGCCTATTCCTGATACTTGCAAGCATTTGACAAGGTAAACTAAGTAGTTCCACAAAGGTAGCTGGAATGGTGCAACGCTAAATGATACACAGGGTGCATCACCCTGTGTGAAGACCTGTTTGGAATTATGCATGGAACAATCAAATCTGTTCCAGACATCAGGAAGGCAGACTATTTGTTATGCTTAGTATTTCACATGTGAGGTTTTTTTGGAGTGTGTGTGTGTGTGTGTGTGTGTGTGTGTGTGTAAAAACTGAAATGCTACAACCTCTAGAAATGAAGATAAAAATACAAGATGCTGGATCTCAGACTCAGACTCTAGGCCAGAAGGGAGCATCATGATCATCTGACCTCCTGCACATCGTAGGCCACAGAACCTCACCCACTCACTCCTGTTTCTCAGGTATCTTTTTTTTTTTTTCTTTTTACAGGCAGCAATTAGAAAGTACATATATTTCACGAGTATTAATTTTAAGGTGTCTGGATAATCCCTGGGAAGTTCAGGATGATGAACTGTCACCTTAGAAGTTGTTGCAGAATGTGCAGTGCAAGCATTCTATAACTCTAAGAGCCCAGTCAATAGGTCTGGAATTGTATATTGGCATCTCTCTCAAGCTGCCATCTTGTTTTATAGAATTTCAGGCTTCCTTTAAAAAAAAAAGTCTCTAGCTGTTATAGTTTGACCAAGTTTGCAGAGAACTGAAACAATCTCTCCGAGAGAGATGAACTGCCTCCATTCATTTCAGGCTCATATAAGAAGGGCTTCAGGGCCAAGTAGAGTTCAGTAACTGACTGGAGCTTCAGGGGAGAAGACCGGGCTCCTAACAGGAGGAAGAAGCCACCAGCACCTAAGACAGAGCATTGCTGCAAGAAGGGACCAGGGGAGCTAGAGAGAGCTCCTGGCTGGCTCCTAGGGCCTACGGGCTAAGGCCCTGAGATAAGGGCAGAAGAGGGTGCTGGAGTTACATGGGAAGTGGCCCCGGGACAGGACAATGGATGGTAGTTGCCACTGAAGGAGTGACTGGACAGAGATTGCAGGTGCCCTGGAAGGGGGGTGGAACATGGAGTGTGGCACAGCCAAAGGGAAGTATCACTGAAGAGAATGCTGCAGTTCTGGGAGTGATGTGGGTCTTCAGCAAAAGTGATGGTGATAAAGAACCACAAAAGGAGGGTGCCCTGGAGAACAGAGCTAATTCCTGAGACAGCTGTCAGGAGGCATGGCAGTGGTGAATCACACCCCATCACAAGGGGTCACACATGAATATAGTCTGAAGTCAGCACAATTTGAGAGGCATTTTGTTTTTGTGTCCCAGTAGGGTAGAGCTTCCCCCCTGGGCAGAGCTTAGGGGTATACCATTACTCTTTTTTCCAGTTCAACCACCCTTGCTTGTCAAATAATGCATGTCAACTTTTGGAAAAATATACATCTATATTATATATGAAGACAGCAGTGTTCCAGCCTGGCCCAGTACCCCATTGTACAGTCATCAGTCTGTTGATAATGGATCCAGCCACTGGATATTATGTACTTCTGAGGCAAAGGCCATTAACATTTTTAGATGTTGGTTTACAGGAAATATGTGTTATAAAATTGTTCACATCTATTTTTAAAAGTAGTGTCTTCGGTTCTCTTCTTCCTAACCTTTTTTTATTTATATCTTGATTTATCATGTGCCATGCTTTGCCTCAGACTATTTTTCTTTAATTTTAAAATCTTTTTAAATATTCCCTGATTTTTCTCCAATATCCACTGTCTCTTTCCAAGGGATTTCTTCCCTATTTATAGTTCCATTCTGTGTTCTCTCTGACTGTCCCCCTCAACCCATTTCTGTTCTAATGATAATCTGCACCTTTCATGACCTCCCACCCCTTGTCTTCTTTTGCTTCTCTAGGTTGTACGAACCACCATATTTTGGAGAAAAGAGCTCATGAGAAAAGTTTAAATAAAAAGGTTCCGATTAGAGCCCCGTTCTTAGTATTACACTGAAGTGAATGCTGTAAATTTTACCTGAAGTAAAAACTGCTGGTTTCAATTAAAATACTGAGCAGATTGGAATGTAGCATTGTTTCAACATCTGTATTCAACTACATATTCATAATGAATTAGTGCACTGCAAGTGTCCCTCCTGCTAGTCACTCTGATTAGCTTATACCAGGTCCAACACTTCCTTTCCACCTTTCACCACATGCCCTGTCTTCTCTTTCTGAGTCTCAGCAAGGCAAGATGCCATGTTTGTGGTTTAGCCTTCCGACAAAGTCAGATGTGTCCTTCCCTTCCAGGGTATCAAAATCTCATCTAATGAACAGGCTTAGGCATTCTTCCCATTTGTTGACAAGTCAGTGCCACTTCCTCAGTAGCTGATAGGGTAACCTGGGCCTGCCCTCTACTCGGGTTCCAGCTGAGGGAACCTTCTAATCAGCAGCCAAAGTCTGTTCCATTCTGGACCTTACTGTTTTTTCCATGAACCTTTCCTAAACTTCTGGCTCCCCCTTCTACCAGAGAGGTGCTGAAGGCTAACTTAGCTCTTTAGCCCCCAAACACACCTTCCCTTCTCCCAGGAAGTGATTGTAGACTACTTTTCTGCAGCCTCCTTTCTGCTGCCAACTTCCTGTCTTTATAAACCCAACCCAGTTCATTCATCCTCAGCTGGGCTCCCTCATTAAATCAGGGGATTACTTGAGCCACCTGATTCCCCTCAGCTGTGGCCTGTCTGGTCAATTGTCCCCCTTCTTAGCCTACCTTAACCCATTTGGGCAAGTGTGGGGTGAGCACCCCATCACAGTCCGACTGCATCAATCTAGCTTTTAACTTATGCAAAGCACTATGAGTTCCTTTGGACTGAAATATGCTGCGCAAATGTAAGATTATTATATTATTGAGATTCATTCTCTCATTAAAGGTAATAGTTTGCAAATACAGAAACATAACTAGTTGCCTCACTATGGATTTTTCTCCTTAAGAAATCTCAGTGTTGAATTAGGGCAAGCCCACAGTCTTTACTCAACTCAAAACTTCCATTGACTCAAATGGGAGTTATGCCTTAGTAAAGCCTATGGCTTCAGGTCCTGTATTAGTACTATATGGATGTTTCAGTAACATGTTGATACAAATATGTCTGTATGACTTCGGGCATGATGAATTCATGCTGTTGCATTTGATTTCTGCAATGCAAAAATTATTTTAAGACGCTAACTCTAGCTCGTATATAGCTATTTTCATAGATCTCAAAGTGCTTTACCAAGGAGGTCAGTAAGATTATTTCCATTTAATGATGGAAAAACCAAGTAATTTGCCAAGGGTCACCCAACAGGATAGGGGCAGAGCTGGGAATACAACTCAGAGTTCCTAAATCTGCTCAGCGCTCTCCTCCTCTTTCACAAACACACACTTTTTTACTTTCATTTTCCAGTGTTATTTAAAAATTAACTTTTTCCTAGTATTGTCAAACAATGTTTTTTAATCCAAGCATCAGCCACTAATATTATGATATATGCAATCTTTTTTTTATCTTGCAGTTTCTGATTATAAAATGGCTACAGCAGAAATATATTAACTGGCAAACCCCCATGGAAGCCAAAACATGTCAGTTAAGCAACCATCCCAATTCTCCAGAGGCCCAAAGGAATACAGTGCTTTGGGAGATGTTCACTTTCACTTCCTTAATTACTTTGAGAATAAGCATTGTAGAAAGCAATAAAACTGATTTTAGCAAACTATATTAAAATGAACTAAAGCAAAAATGAAAATCATAGATTTCTGTCAGAAGTGTTCCCGTTAACTAGGACATGAAGTGAGGATTAAGGAGTCTTTACGCATTTAAATAAGCTTTAACTAATCTTTTTTTTTCTTTTAACACCCCTCTCCCCACCAATCTGTGAAATCCTCTTGATCTTTTTTTGGTCCTTTGAAGACATCCCACAATGTAACATTACGTATATAAGAAGTCTCACTTCAGCCAGTGTACCTTGTGGTAATTGTGATGCTATCGAATGATGAATTCTGGCCGACTCTAAATGAACCAGAAAGTACCAAGATTTCAGAGGGTATAGAGGGGGCATTTTTAAAAGATTAATTAAAAAAAGGTGTTGAATGCACCCACAGCTTGATTAATGATGGCATCCAAAACACACACCTGCACTAGGGGTCTGTGCCTATGTGCTGAGCTCCTGGAATCACGTGAATTACAACAGAATCTCAGATTACATTTAATAAAGAACTAAGTGTCTGGACCTTATGATTGCAAAGCTTGACAATGTGACTTGAGTGTAACCGATGCAGGGAAGCTTGCTTGAGTTTGCAGACAGCCTGAAATAATAACTTGGAGATGGGAGAATTGTTCCATTCATCTCACAATGGCATTAACTTCAAGGACATGTCTTCAATGCAGAGTTAAACCGGGCCTTTACTTGGGTGTTGCCCCAAGCAACCTTCCTATCCACAAACAAAAACCTCTCAACCAAGTTTACTGGTGCTTTCAACACAGGCTAACTGGTATGGCTGGGGGCATAGGTTAGACCCCAGATTCCCCGTCCAAATTGAGGTGGTAACCTGCCCCTTTTGCATTGAGGACTCATGCTAAATCACTCAAGTAATAATAGTCCCTCAAATGCCTTCCCACAATTTCCTGTGTGCCCAGAAGGTAACAGACAAGTTCACCCATAATATACTGGGAAAAAATCATAGACTGGCTCATCTTACTGCAAGGCTAAGAACTATGGGATACAATACCAAAAATGGTAGTGACACACAAGCGGATGGGCAGCACTAGGGAAGACACAGGAACTTGAGTGTGGCTATGCAGCATGGCTGCTCATATCGTGGGCTAGACTAACCTGTTGCTCAGACCCAGGCGCGGATCACCCAGATTAATTCTGCAGTGAAGAACATACACCAAGACCCACTGTTCTGGGGGCCTCCCGGTTTTCACCACCGTACAGAGGACTCTGTGTGTGGCAGGAGGAGAAGTGTGCAACAATCTCAAGCCAACCCTCTCCCAAGCAGACACACCCCAGCTTCTGGGGTGACTAGTGGGTCTCTCCCAACTGGTACCTGTGTCTCTCCTTGGTAAAAGAGGACCCCTGCTGCTCCTGATGAGTGGAGGGGGAAATGCATCTACCAATTGGGAAAGAGAAGGATGTCTTCTGACACTGATGCTTCAGGTGGGTGTGGAGCTATGTCATGGTATGCCTAGGGTCCCAGATTGCCATAATCTAGCCCTGCATCTGTGGCAAATGTTCAAATGTTTTCAAATAAACACATGTAAATGACTGAGAATAAGCCTGCAGACAAAATCCAGCATGACTTACATTGTTTACAGAACACTGACATTTTTCCATTGTTTAGTCATCAAGTTACATTATATAGAATGTGTTCCTTACAGTCATTCTAATCAGATAGATATGATATTTATTAAGATTACAATTGAATAGATCTGTCCATAATTTTGAAAAGGGGGTATCCAGCTTATAAATATGTACTATATAAAGAAAAAAAAAGGTTTAGTCATATGTGGGTTTTTTTTCAAATGCAACAATAAAATACATCCAATAGCCTTGTTAAGTTTCTCTAGACACTTCATCAAACTTGCTGATAATGTTGCTATTTTATTTTGTGGCTTTATACTTACCTTGATCCTCCATTGCCTCCAGGTTGAAGGACTAATCTCCGATTGGTTAGAAAGCAACATTGCCACAGCTGAGAAAGAGATAGACATGTCAATTTGTTTCCCGTACATAGTGCTATTAGGTTCATGCCATGGTAGCAGTGCTGACGGTGTGGAGGAGAAAGTCCGTTAGTCCTTGTTGTTTTCAGAGGAGCACAAAAGTCTCTAGTTGTGCTGCAGTGCATGCAGATACAGCTTCTACATCTTCTTTTTTGAAGAGTAGGTTGTGTTTATTCCACAGGCTAGCAGTGCAGGCCAATGGCTGGTGCCCAAAAGGTGTAGTGTCGTGGTCCTTCTGCCTCCTGAGGTGTTCAGTGGCATTGCTAACATTAATTCAGCTCGGTTTTGGCAGTAAGGGGGTGAAATTCTAGCTCAGAACACCAGCCCAATGCATAAGTGGGACTTTGGTGGTCCATAAACCTTGTGTGTTAGGCCTCTGCGATGGAATGAAATTCACAAAGGGGTGCACAAGGATCAAGATCGTGGTTGCCCTGTACACTGGTTAACAAAAGCTTGGAGGGCTTCTTTCACCATCTCTCCAACTCCTGCATGCTCATCTAAGGCTAAAGGGAGAATGATAGAGGGAAGAGTTTAGATATGAGACTGATCTGAACACGTAACTTTATTTCACTTCTGATTAAACTTAACCCTGGCTTCTACTAACAAAAGGTATTTAGGCAACTAACCAATTAATTTGAATGGGAGCGAGGTACCTAATGCATTTAGGATCTGGACCTTACCAAACATCTAATTTGATTTATTAGACCTTCTTCATTCACTTTATACTCATGGCAAGCAAACCTTGTTATCCTTATCCTGCTCTGATAAATTTCCCCATTATGATTCTTTTTGGGGGAGGATTTTATTCTGATTAAACATATAACAATAAAGAAATATATAAATACAAATAAAAAATGTTCCACACCACATCTTGATATCAATGCATGTCCTTTTGTGTTCTTTGTTTTCACCTGTGTCATGTTCATGTGTGGCAGCTTTCTTGGTGGTAATACGACTTTTAGGCAGCATGCTTTTAAAACCCAATAAATGAGAAAGTGCACAACCAGTTATGAGGTAGCCTGAGAAAGAGGCAAGCTTTCACCATGAGTAGTACAAATAGTTAGCACCTCAGGATGAATATAAATTAACATTTTTTGTAAATGTTAGCATAGGAAGATAAGAAGTGCCATATCAGGTCACTAATTAGTCTAGTCTTGTATCCTTTCTAGCTTCATAAGAATGCACAAGAAACCCTGTAGTGGACTAATATCTATAGAGTATCATTTTTCTTTTTCTTGCATAAAATGTTTTATTCCTTTACTCCTGGTCTAGTGTATTTATGCCATACTAAGTAGGCAAGGGTTGTACAGTAAGTTTGGTCCAGTATGTTCTTAATGGTGAATAAGAAATTCCAAGAAATAACTGTCCTGCCACACTCCCATTCCTTGCAATAAAAAGTTTGTAAAGTATTACTTTGTCCTTTAACGGTGCTTGCAAAATTGGAAGCAAGTTGCCAACTTACAAAAAATATTTTAGATGTAATATTGGTGTGAAATTTCCTTGACAAAAGTGGGATGCATTTTTGTTTCCTCTTTCCCCCCGCCCTTTTTCAAATTTCCCTTTATAATTCAAAAAGAGATCATGATACATGGGGATATAAGTTTGAACATCTCTGAGGGCTTTGTCTGCTCAGGGACACTAAGGGAAATTTATTTGAATTAACTAAAGGTGAGACTTTCAAGTGGATTAGTTAAACTGCCCTAAAACCCTGTGCAGACAGTCTCATTCAGAATTAAAGTGGACTAAATTTGGTTCAGTTTAATTCAATTCTGAATGTGCGTGTCCACACAGGAGTTTAATGCAGTTTAACTAATCTACTTGAAAATTATACCTTTAATTCAGATTAGTTTCTCTGATTGTCCCTGTGTAGATAGCCCTATGTTTCACTTCCTGATTTGCTCCTTGATGTAGAGTTTTCATGTTTTGCAACAGAATAGAGCATGTTGCTTTAAAACAAACACACAAACAAAACAAAACAAACACCTTGCTCTTCATTCTGAGTTTTAATTAGCAAACTTTTGTAAGGGTCACTACAAAGACTTATTGGTCATTTTGAAATTCTGGATGCTAGTTTGTTGCAGCTTTTACATTGTATAAGCAAAAGTCAAAAGAAGGTATCACAGCCTAAAGCCAGGGCAATCAAGTAGTAAAGCATTACTATGAAGATAGGTTCTGCTGAACCACACTGAAATATTTATTGGGTAAGATCTATGAGACCTCTCAGTTCCATACAGTTATTTAACTGCATTTTTTTTCTCTCACCAGTACAAGGGTAAATTGATATAAAAATGTCAAAAGAATTGTCAGTTTTAACTGCTATATGCAAGTTAACCTACAGGGAAGTTTTGCTTTATGGTATTGTTTAGACACTGACAGCCAAAGATATGAGCAAAGCCATTGTTGAGTTGTGTAGTATTTTCAAAGTAATAAAATTATACTCAGATGACTCTGGAGCCTACTAGAAGTGTGCAAGTCAGCTGAGTTTTATAGTCTCTGTATCAGAGTTAAAAATGAATATGTATAGCTAATGAAACAAGCATTTTAGTTTCTTATTTACAATGTTGAGGCATCTTGACATTCAAAAGATTTGTGCTTCTTTGTAGATGCATTAGACTGTATTGAATGCCTTCTGTACAGATTTACTTGTATTCTAATGATATTGTGCCTATAAAAAGGTAGAATTATTTTTTATAATACAGGAGCAATAGTACACATTTCTTTCTAACAGTCTCTTAACCATCTAGGGATTTAAAAAAAAAATCAACTATCCTCCGAGTGTCTGTTTCTATGGTGTCTTTTTATGGACTTCTCATAGCAGGGCTTGATTTACTTTAATTAATAGCTTTAGATGTCTTGATTTCGTAATCCTGACTATTTATCTTTTGAACAATTTTATATCTGTAATTGATTGAAAAGAATAGTACATTTGGTGGGGGGAGGGATAAAACCTCTGATGCCTCAATAGGGAATGGTATAGTAAATCAAATTACGAGTACATTTCAATCTTCCCCAAATTGTGATTATTTTTTTCTGTTAGGAACAAATGATAACTATAGAAAAAGCACATGACAGCACAACCTAAAATTAGTAACAGTTAAAGTGTCATGGTCCTTCTGCCTCCTGAGGTGTTCAGTGGCATGGCTAGCATTAATTCAGCTCAGTTTTGGCAGTAAGGGGGTGAACTTCTAGCTCAGAACACCAGCCCAATGCATAAGTGGGACTTTGGTGGTCCATAAACATTGTGTGTTAGGCCTCTGCAATGGAATGAAATTCACGGAGGGGTGCACAAGGATCAAGATCTTGGTTGCCCTGTACACTGGTTAACAAAAGCTTGGAGGGCTTCTTTCACCATCTCTCCAACTCTTGAGTTGAGTCCATGCAAATGATTTAGTAGACTACAGCACATAGTAATGTTGCAGCACAATAGTTACCACTCAGAGTTGGCTTTGTAACACAATTAACTTACTGCTAGTGAGAACGGTAGTTGTCATTCATGTTGTTCATGACCTATGCTTGTGACAGCTTGGAAAGGACCATTGCCCAGTCAAGTCAGAAGCCATAGGATCTACTGCATCCCAGCCAGTCCCACTCACTCAACAGTTGTCCCAGCTTCCCAACAAGACCTTAGACTCCCTCTGCTGGCACTGAAGTAGGTGGGTGGGTAGACTCTCAGGGTATGTCTACACTCCAAATAAAAACTACAGCTGTCTCGTGTCAGCTGGCTTTGGCTCATGGGGCTTGGGCTAAGAGGCTGTTTAATGGTGGTATAGATGTTGGAGCCCACCAGCCTGATCCTGAACGTCTACACAATGACTTACTGTTCTGAAGCCCATGTCCCACAAATGCAAGTCAGCTGATCTGGGCAGCTGCAGCTTTTTATTCCTGTGTAGACATACCCTAAGGCTTATTGGGCTGTTGGTAAATTGGTCATGGAGTTCTTGCTAGAGGTTCAAGTTGATCAGATATAATTCTGCAAGCAAACAAAGGATGGATTCAATGCTCAACAATCAAGCTGTAGGGTTGAATTATCACACAGTGGGTGCTAGATACTTTGGTGTCTCAATTCTCTGCTGCTTGGCAGTACAAGAGGAGCCCATAAGGGGCAGACTCTCCACCACACACACCCCAAAAATGATGGGGGAGGGAGGTGGGCTTGGGCTAGAGCTACACGCATGCAGCAGCCCACCATCCTAAATGTCTGCCAGGGCCAATACTCTTGGTGCTGCAGAGGCAGGTAGCAGTGGCAGAGCCCCCGAAGCTATACCCTGGCTACTGCCTTGGCCATAGATGCCTCAAAACTCTGCAAGAGAGTTGCTGCATAAACCTGAATATTGTATTCAATCAGCCATCTCTTGTATGATAGAGCCTGAAGCTCTAGATGCAGCACTGTAGTCAGATGACCACAGAAGGTGTTACTGTGGTTTGGGTTATGTGGTTTGAGTGCTTTCCTATCTACCCAGTTAATGGGATAAGAAAAGTTCTGCTCTTGGTGGATATAGCATTCTTATGATGCTGTCAGAGAATAACTGTAGCATTTATTAACACTCAGACATCATAGGAAACTTGAAAAATGAAAACAGATGTAAGGAGTGGAATTGAACATCTTCAACAGATTCAGGTAAACTTCTTCTGTTGTGTCTGAGCCATGTGGCACAGTGGGTGTGCTTATGAACTAAGATAAGTGAGGACACCTGTGATAAATGCAGCTGGCAGGGAGGTTTGCTCCCTTTTATGGACACCCAAATTTATCTGTTAAGATGTTCATACTATTTGATGGCTTTGTTGTAGAGAAAGCATAACAGAAATCTGGCATAACTTACAAAGCCCCAGGGCTACCTGGAGCAAGCAAGGTCTGTTTTTTGTTTTAGGAGCTGACAGGCATGTTCACCCAGTTTCAGAAAGAGTGCATGGTCCCATGTGCTCCCTTTGTTCTCTGCCTGTGTTCATGTGCCCAGTTCCTCCTCCTCCTTTCTTCGGAGGACTGAAATGAAGGCCAGATGTAACCCCACCTGGCTGTTACAATACATTAATTTAAAAATGCTTCCTCCTTTGACACATACAAATGTATGAGTCACTGACTGATTTCAACATGTACTTGAAGAATTTGCATGGATTGTGCTGGTGCTGTGAAAGGATTTACTCTTCCTCCCATAGTAGGGAGGAATCACCATTCAAAGAGATTCAGTCCTCCACTGGATTTGAATCAGAAGGCCATCTGAGTAGAGATGACTCCAGTTTGAAGTGGTGGTAGGGATATATGGGGTGGGGGACATTAACACAGCTCAAAACTAATTTAGATGAAACCTGTTTAAACAAAAGAGGGTTTCTGTTTATTTGTTTGTTTAATTTAAAACTAATGGAATGTGAGTTTTAAAGTAGTGATAAATTTTCATTTCTCAACTGTATTTGTTAGATCCGAATTATTTATACACATGAAAAAACCCACCTCAAATCAAATATGGCATCCCATAATTATTTTATTAAACAAAAGTAGATAGTAATACAAAGAGAAGAAACATTTTGGTTACAATAGATTTTTCTTAGCTTTATCTACCATTTTTCTTAATGTTTTTCTCTTCCCTTCAAAATAAGCTCCCTCCCCCTGAACTTCCCTAGGTTTGGTGCTCTTTTTTTCTCTATTTCATTTTACATATTATTTATTTTATGAGAAGGTCAGCAGAATGTATATGCATATTTCACTCTGTTTTCCAAATGGTATATTCAAGTCATGCAGAATGCAATGTGACGAAGAGTTCAGTTTTACCTTTTTGATGTCTGCTGATATAATAATCCCCACAGTAATGTGACCTGTGTAATATGCATTCATTATCTGTGCTCATATCTTGTCTTTTTTTATAAAGAAAAATCTGTGCAACTGCCCTAAGCAAATGGGATACATGACATCATGTGCAGCTCCAAATGGCAAGAACGGAATATGACTTTTACAACTTGCAAGTGAATTGGAAGAGGTCTCTTTGGGGCATATTTGATGTGGTATAGTGTCTGGAATAACAGGTTGCATTCACATGAGTCTATAATCATATGGCCAGCAAAAGGTGTGTGACTCAAATACGGAATCAATGACGACTGGGAAAGCCAGACAAATGCTGTTGAAATTGCTTCATCTGATTCAAATAAACTTCTTCTGTTGTGTCTGAGCCATGTGTCACAGTGGGTGTGATTATGAACTAAGATAAGTGAGGACACCTGTGATAAATGCGGGAGGCGGGGGGTTGCTCCCTTTTATGGACACACAGCCAGCCAGTAGCTGTAAAATCCCTCTGAGTAGCTGTTCTCTATAAAGGGTTAAAAAGTCTCACTGCGATGCATAGGAAATTAGTGGGCACCTGACCAAAAGAGCCAATGGGAAGGCTAGAACCTTTTAAAATTGAAAAAAGACTCCCCTTTTGTCTGTCTGTTGTTCTCTGGGGAGAGGCAGACATGACAGAGCTATGCTGTAAGAGCTTGGGCCAGGTATGAAAAAATCATCAGTATCTTACCTAGAAACTACTCATTTTAAAACCCCAGATATGTAAGTAGATCAGGAAATGTCTAGGAAGATGCGATTAGGTTTATTTCTTTATTTCGCTAGGGCTTGTGGATTCCTCTGTGCTAAACCCAGGTGCTTTTTGTTTTGCTTGTAACCTCAAGAAAGCTATTCTTGATGCTTAATCCTTGTTGTTGTTGTTTTTAAATCTATCAAATGCCTAAGTTCCCAGATGTATTTTCTTTCTTTTTATTAATAAAATTTACCTTTTTTAAGAACAGAATTGGATTTTTGTGTCTTAAGAGGCTTGTGTATCTTTTGTTTAATTAGCTGCTGGCATCAGCTGATTTATTTTTTCTTTCATTCTCAGCTCTTCCCCAGGGGCTGGGGGTGTGGGGTGAAAGGGCTTGAGGGTACCCCACAGGAAGGAATTCCCAATTGCGCCTTCCTGGGTTTTCAAATGGGGTTCTGCACTTGGGTGGTGGCAGCATCAAGGTCAGAGAGTAGCTGTAGCCGTGGGAGTTTAATACAAGCCTAGAGCAGCCAGTATTAATTTTTAGGATCCTTGTGAGCCCCCACCTTCTGCACTCAAAGCGCCAGAGTGGTGAATTAGCCATGACAGCACCTCATTCTGAGATTATACAAAGTCACATACCCAGTAGGAAGGGCAGGTTGCATCATAAGCCTCTCAAAATAATCCTATTCAAGTGTAATAACATTCAAGGAGAGTGGTTGAACAATGATATTAATTTTTCCTTGATAGCAGAGTGAAGCAAAGGTTCAGAGAATGGTGTACACAACACTGTCCTAATGTCAAAAAGAGAACTCATCTGGGGTCATGTTACACTGCCTGTGACCTTCCACCCCTTTTCTGAGGATAAGAGGCACAGCTTTGTTGGGACTGGTCTGTATCTAGCTGAATATCTAAACTGAAACTCTGCATCACCTGGTGTGCTGGCTCTAGATGTAATAAAGAAAACAGATATGTGTATTGAGGAGTGAATGAAACACTATTTCCCTCCCTCTCCTGCAAAGCAGAGAGAGAGAGAGCTGGCACAGACTTGGAGGAACCTGACTGGTCAATAGCACCTCTGCCCACATGCTGTAGGAGACCCAGCCTAATCCCTCTTATGGGGAGAAGAACTGCAGACCCACTATATCTGGGGCCTGCTACAGAGAAAGAAGGCGGTCTTAACTCCTTGTAATCTGTTCACTCTTTCATACATTTGCTTACAGTTCAAATTTCTAGAAATTATATTCCCGCTACTCTGGGCAAATGTGATGATTTTTAGATTTCTTTTGAGTTGCCAAGAGGGACAATTTTCTTCCACTTTTTTTAAATTTATTGCCAGAGTGACCAATGCACTATCTATAATAAATATAGTTTTCAGGTTCACTAGGTGTAATGCAACATAATCTGTCTCTATCTGTCCATCTTTACAGCCTCCTCCATCACTCTCTCACCTTTTCTTCCTCCTCCCCCACTGATGGTCCACATGCCATTTTTTCTTCTGAACTTTTTACCTTTCTTCTTTTCTATTCTTCCTCTAGACTGATGCCCCACTGTGCTGTTGAATAAATAACGAATCCTGCATCTTGGCAGGGGGTTAGACTAGATGACCCTTGTGATCCATTGTAACCCTATGATTTTATCAAGAAACTTCTAGAGAGTTCTAGAAACTTATAGAGAGCCCCACTGCTTAGAGTAGGCGCTGTCTGGACTTCTGTGGCACCAGCTATTCAGAGCCAAGGGGGAGAGTAGAAAGTAGCAGAACAAAGAAGAAAGTTGTCTGACTCTTGTGTTACAGGTCCTCTTATCTCTCACCTGAGTCTTTATTTCCCTCCAGTCATTCCCAAAGGATTGATACTGAAATATGGTGAGCAAGGGGAAGAGAGTAGGTAAAAGAATGATTCAGTCTAATGCTAACGGGTGGGGGGAAATTAAGGGGTGAGGTACCCCCCCCCCAACACACACACACTGTGCTGGATAATGTAGAAATATGGAATAGAAGGACAACACCCACCCCAAAAAGATTACAATTCATTTCTATTTTAAAGACAAGGCACAAGGGTAGATCTAAGAAACAGAAAGCAGGGGAAGAGGGAGTGAGGAAGGGAGGATGAAGGAAACAGCAATAAAAGCATAGTTTAAGACTGACCAGCTCTATGCAGTTAGACTTTTTATATAAATTCTGAGATATAAACAGCTCATGGACTGCAGTGAGTGTGAGCAGCTGTTCTGCTAATTGTATTCCTTCCCATGTGTGCTAATGCTAACAGTATTAGTGCAGTGACGGCACAAGAGGAAGGAGCAGAAGTGTCAGAAAAAGCTGCCTTTTTCAACACTCTAATAGTCTAGTCTCCTGTGGGCTGTAACACTTGGGTCTCATTTTGGTTGTTGGCATTAGTGTGCTGGTGCTGGGTGGTGTTGGTGGCCTGTGGTATACAGGAGGTCAGACTAAAGGATCTAGTGGTCCCTTCTGACTTTAAACTCAGACTCTCTCCCATTTGCATTGTGATCCTGCTGCAATTTGTCAATAAGAACTTTGCCATTGCCTCCAATGGAAGAAAGGATCAGACCCTATACATTCCGTAAAAGCACATATGATTTTTGTTTTGACAAATTCAAGTCAGCGTTTTGCCTTTCCAATAGCAAATCCAAGTCCATTTTTAATTGCCTCCTATACAAATATGGAGAATTTTATATCTTACAAGTTTCCGTTATTCATTTGTGATATTTTAAAATTAACACTATTCCAGTTTTCCTTTTAAAGTAATGTGTGCTATTATGGGGATAATATAAATCCCTCAAACCTACACACCTGAGGGTCAGCAATACTAATCTCTACACATGACGGAGTGTTTAGTAAGCTAGCTTCAACACTGCTAGATTAATAAATGAGTAAATGCGCTCCCAGAATTACAAATATAAACCCAAGAGAGCATCTATCTTAAGCACTCATGTGGCCTCCATCACTGTCAGAGCTGCAATTTTATAGCTCTGCAGCGCAAGCCCAAGTCAGCTGACTTGGACCAGTAACAGGTGTTTTATTGCAGTGCAGACATATCCCTAAGTGACTTGTCCAAGATCACACAGGAAGTCTGTAGTGAAGCAAGATTGAAACAGGGTTTCCTGAATCTGAAATTAACACAGTAACCATTGGACCATCTTTTCTCTCAAGCATTCAATATCCAGTAACCCAGCTCCCAGTATTGCCCAAATACATGCAAAGCTTGCAATCAAACAGACAGGTCTTGGACCCCTCCGCAAGTCGCCAGCATTAATGATACCTTGTATATGTATAGACCTTCACAAATGTTACTTACAGAGCTGTAGAGGAACCAGAATTTCACTCCATGGAAAATTTCACATCTCCAACAAAATCTTCATTCTGAAACCATATAAAAAAATGGATTGTCAACATTTTTGATCAGAAGAACCAAAACGGAATTATTTGAAAATGTCTTGTCTCAATATCCAGGCATCCACACTCCCCAGCTCCACGGTACCCTGTTTGGTTTGCTGATGCTAAGCCAGAGAACCCCAGCTTTGTGGTAGCCTGCCAGGTGGGCTGCTGAGAAGCTAGGGAGGTAGGTGGACAGACAAGAAATCAAGCAGGCTTCCATATTAACCCTGATTTGTTCCATTTGTAAGATTTGTCTAAACTGATGTTCCCACAGCACATTTAGGTTTTGACAAATCTGCTGGAAAACTTCTGACTCTCTGTAGTCAGGGCTGGATTGATGAAGGAGCTTTAGGGGCTGTAGCCCAGGGCCTTGGGCTCAGGGAGGCCCCGGGGGCCACATGCAGCCTGCGGCAAGTATCCATGCCATGGGCCGGACACCGGTCCCTGAGCCTCAGCGCCCCTCCCCCACCCTTGGGGGCTAGAGCTGTGAGCACCTGCTCACCGATGTGCCCCTGTGGCCCCTAGGTGAGGGGCATTCAGGGAATCACTGTGTGCTGCTCCTGCCCCCAGCGCTGGCTCCGCAGCTCCCACTGACCAGGTACCGTGGCCAATGGGAGCTGCGGAGACAGCGCCTGCAGTCACGGGCAGCTTGCATCATGCAGAGTGGCCTGGCCCCTCTGCCTAGGGGCCAGACATGCCATCCACCTCGGGGAGGAGAGCAGCGTGGAGCCAGAGTGTGCAGCCAGAGCGTGCAGGGATCCTGCCTTAGCCCTGCTGCACCACTGACCAGGAGACGCCCACAGTAAGCAGCTCCCTGCTGAAGCCTACACCTCTTACTCCCTCCTGAACCCCAGCCCCCGGTCCCATCCCTGGCCCCACCCCAGAGCCCACTCGCCAGCTGGACATGCTCCCCCTCAAGCACCCCAATCCCCTGCCCCAACCCTAGGCTCACTCCCTCACTCCAAACCCCCAGGAGTCCCACAAAATCTAATAGCCCCAGGCCCACAGGAGAGTTAATCCGGCCCTGGCTGTAGTTATTTAGTAGATAAATATCTTACCATCATTTTACTGATAAGAACATTGAGCGGCAGGAAAGAGAAGTGATTTAGCCTAACAACACACTGCAAGTCAGCATCAGCAGCAAGACCAAGGGTTCTCTCCATCATATGCACCTAATCCATTACCTTCCCTTTATAAAAATATTTTACCTCTCCATCTCTAAATACAGAGCTAAAAATACTTGCCTACCTTTCCCAGTATATATATATATATATATATATATAAAATTACAGTTATTCTGAATTCTTTTTTATTGTTGAAAGCATGGTCTGGATTTCACAATGGGGAAAACTATCTGTTGAAGGGAAAGGAAACTGATGTAAAAGGCAAAGTACAAAGTAGAGCTGGCCAGGACTCTTGCAATGAAATAAATTTCTTTCAGAAAGTGCCGGTTTGTTGAAACCAAAATATTTTGAAGAAACGATGTGTTTTGACAAATTTCCAATAAAACACAGGTGTGCTGTCTTGAGTCAGGGACCCACGTAGCTGGGAGCCCTGGCTCCCAAGCTTTAAGGTTGCTGCTCAGCTGTGGCTCTAAGGATTTTTGGTTTCTTGTCAGTCCACTAGAGCTAAAATCCCCAGGAACCATGGCTAAGCCAGGAACCTTGGAGTTTAGGTTCCTGAACTCAGTTAGAAATGAAATTATTTGATTATTCAAAACAAAAGCATTTTTTGGGCTTCCTTCTGCAGGAAATTTTAAATTTTCAATATTTCATTCGAAAACTGATTTTTTGGGGCTGGGAGGGGAAATTTCCCATGGAATGGAAATTATGACTTTTCACTAGCTCTAGTATTAATTAAAAAGCAGGCATGGAACTCAAGACCTGTCTCTTGGCCCAATGTCTAATGCATTAATTTCTGTCATATATATATATATATATATAATGGAATACTATCTATATGGTACATTTTTAAAGAAGATTCACTGCTGTGAGATATTTTTATCTATAATTGTAAACAGGGATCATGTCTTTATTGGCTTCTGTAGAGCACGTTGCACTGAGGAAGGCATAGTTCTCTAGTTAGGAGAGAAAAATAGTAGAAGATCTACAACTGGCTCTGTTCTTAATTTTTGTGTGTGTTCAAATAAAAGCCCTCTTAATGTCTCTGTGCTTCAAATTATTATAGTGTTATAGGCATATAACAATGCCTGCATACCCCTATTAACATTTTTTAATCCCTTGGAGATCACTGGTGAAAGGTGAAACAGAAGTACAAAGCATCATTATTATTACTTGAAATATCTAGTACTGTTGCAATTAGTTTGGTATCATTAACATGAGAGAGTAGCTTCAATAGCTTATGTAGCACTGTTACATTTCCATATTTTTACATGTTAAATGCAGCTGTGCTGGTCTGTGGCAATCATGTGCCTTTGATCAAATGAACAGGAGAAACATAATACATATAATCTATTGTTGCCTTAAATGGCAAATGATTACTGAAATGTCAGATAGTGTAGCTATTTTTCTAAACACATTGTCTGGTAAGACTTTCAGTTACAATTTATTCATGCCTTGAAGCCTTCTCCTTTAGTATAAATTGATAAAATATGATGAAATTACCCAACTAATATTAATACAAAAATACTAATATTATATTTGGTCTTCTATTTTCATTCATGTATTTATAAATAATATAAAATCATTATGGAACAAATGTATCTTATGCTGATTGATAACTATGATGACTTTTCACTTAGAGAGCCTGCTATATTTTATTCTACACATTTTGCATGTATGAATATTGTTTAATTTAGTCAGTATGAATGACTGATTTTTGCCGAGCACTGATTCAGACTGTATATGTAATAATGGAGGTATTTTCATTTACTGTATCTTGCTAAAAGCTGCTTTGCAACACAGATCATCAGTCTTGTTACAATTAACGATAGCAATCAGTGAGAAATGCTTTTGTGCAACCAAAAGTTGTTGAAAACTTGTAAATATTTTTCGTAGCTGCTTATGTTCCTGGCAACACGGAAAACAAGGATCTCCTAAGGCATTTCAACCTGATCTTCTACTGCAGCCTTCTGCCCAAACTGTATCACTGCATCAATTACAATATTTAAGTGTGGTGTGCATATTGCTTAGCACATAATGCCTGCATTATTACATCTATTAATTGAACTATAGATTATTAAAACTCAGAGTGGAAATCTAGCTACTTTTGTGATTAAGTACAAACTGACTGAGTACATAAGGCATTGTTAATAGCACATGAATCTTGCAATGAAAGTTTAAAGAACAGCAAATTATTTATAAAGTACTTGCTAATTAAGTCATTGCTGAAATTTTGGACTATATCTGTACATTGGTGAAGATGAAGGGGCTGTTGTCAGTGGAAATTGAAGATCCATTTTATTTTAATGGCAGAATCAAGATTCTCCTTTCTCTTCTTGATAAATACACCCTCACACCCAATCCTTAGTGCTAACAACTGGGCTGTGTTTTGCTTTGAGGACTGTCCCATGGTAAATACACCCAATCTAGGATGTCAGGTTGAAGCAGACAATTATAGGGGTAGCTATGGTTCAAGCAGCCAGAGTCACTAGGGTGTCCTCTGTCTTCAGGGTAGCATAGACTAGTGGCCAGAGCCCTTAAAGCCACCCTTTCTCACAAGGTAGTGCCTGGCTTGGGCCCAACCCTCAGGGCAGTGCCCTCTAGATGCAGGGCAAGGTCAGAGGGCCTGGGCCCACCCTACTTCTCCAGGTCTTAATCCGGGGCCTTGTAAAACCAGTAATCCATGACTCAGACTTTGTATCCCATTTTAATAGTCATTGTCTCTGGGCCACTTCTTACCCTTGGTTCCTCCTCCATCAGTTCCCCTGGTGGTGGCGGCCTTCCATCCTTCTTATCCTTTGCCATCAGCAGAGGTTCCACCGCCGATTCCACCAGTTCGGCCTCTGCCATCTGGAGCTCCAGCAACACACTGGCAGGAGCCTGCAGCATGAATCGGCTCTCCTCTTCAGCCAGTTAGAGCATGCCCAGCAGGGGCAAAGGGGAATGGCTTCCTTAACCCACAGGGTGTGGTTAATCCCAGCTGGGCCAGTGTGAGGTAGATACACCCCATTGCAAGGATCAACGACTTTCCTGGAAGTCTGAGAATTTTTGCAATTTCAAATGGGAATAGGATCAAACCCTATATATCAAGCCATAAATATTTCTATTCTTGTTGATTTAAATCAGACTCTTAGTATTCCTTTAAAATTATTCATTAAAAGCCAAACCCTCAGCCTAGCATCTAGACCAAGTAACTGAAGTGCATACATAGAAGAGAAATAGAGGAACATAGTTGAAATAGTTTTCTGCTCTGCCAGAAATGGAGGATGGTCTTGTAGTAAATGTATTTGACTGGGAAATGAGTAGTCTTGAAAGGATTAGATTTTATTATAAATGTTGGTAAACATCAATTACACCCTATACACATAAACCGATGACAAAATACTTCCATTAATAATTGAAATTTAGCAGTGGGCAAAGTAAGAAAAATGCTGCCTCAGAATACAATTAGAGTTTGACTTAAGGATATTTACGTTGTATATTTTGACATGTGAAGATGACAATTTGTGTTTTTAATCTTTAACTTTTTGAATCTGTGTCTGACCTCTCCATTTTCTGATACTCCCATAATTTTCCACAATTGTGAAAATTTAAAGAGATTAAAATAATTGTATGCCACTGTGAAAATGTTTATTTAAAAATATTTTTGAAAATTTATCAATTTTCATCAATATTATGTGCTGAAATTATATAGAGAGAATTCTGCCAACACTAGATACAGGTAATATGGGTTCAATTCCTAGTTCTCCCACAAATTCCTGTGAGATCTTGGGTTAGTCATTTAATCCTGGTGTGACTTAATTTACCATATGGAAAGTGGGATAACATGTCTGTACCTCACATTGGAATGCATGGATACATTCATTTAGGGTGTGATGTTCAAAAGCACCTTCCTGATTTATGAACACAAGGCGCTTTTGGAAATTCTTCCAAATGTATTATGTGCTGAGATGTAATGTGCCAAATATCAATTAACAGAAGAGGGAGGTCAGCTGAATCCATGCATTTGGCAGATCCTCCAGATGACCAATGGCTTCCAGATCCTTACCCAACTGTGTTTCTATTAGAACTGGTCAAAAGAAGGTGGGTGGGTGGAGACTCCTGTGAAAATGGTTGAGGAGTGGGGGCTCCTAAATTCACATATAAAATGTTGGGTTTTGTTTCCAGCAGAAATTCAAATATCAAACCATTTCAGTCAAAATGGCAAAGTTTTGGCAATTTTGATTTGGAAATGCTGCCGCAGTGCCTCATGAGAATTGTAGTTTGGGTACCTGCTGTGTCCATTCTACCCTAAAGGCATGGCTTCCTGGTCAGACTACATTTCTCATGATGCTCCATGGCCTTTCCTTTTGAATAGGGGAAGTTCTGCCTCTTGGGAGTCCCTGATCATGGGTCATAAAGTCCAGCCAGTGAGCCCAGCCCACAGAGCAAAATGGGGACAAGATGCTGCTGCATTAGAACTCCCATGAGACACACAGGAAGCATTTCTAAATTTTAAAAATGGCTTTCAGCTGTTTTTTTTTTTTTTTTTTAATGATAAAAAAATGAAAATTTCCAAGGAATGCCAACAGCTTCCATGAAAAATTGTTACTTTTCTTTTTTGGGAAAATAAGTTTGGATGGAAACTTTTGGACCAGATCTAGCTGTTAGAGGTATTAGATTTTACACAATATATGAAGTCCTCCTTTGCTCAGCAGAATCACACCAGCTCTGCTGCAAAGGGGAAGGGAGCTTTCTGTGTCTATGCAGGAGATAGCTATTTGCATCTAACTAAATAAACAGAAAATGTGTAGGTATACTTGTAAGAAGAGAAAAATAATTGGCTTAATTTGTGTATTAATTCCAGTTTCATCTTCCCAGTAGCCTTTAGTTGGGAGCATAAATGAGCAGCTTTCCTTAACCCCCAGCCAAACTTTTTCTCCAACAGGCAGATGTGGTGAGTTTTCACAGAGGCACTGCTAGTCACGGTCAAGACCACTTCCAGACTAATGTCCAAAAAACCCCATCATATCATCTGTTACATTATGAAAATTGGCCACCTGAATGCTGAAAATGTAGAGTCCTTCATTTTCCTGGATGAAGTGTCTTCTGTCAAACTTCATTCTGTGGTGAACGTATATTTCCATCAATCTATTACTGAAATAAATGATAGCAGCTGTCCCAATCAACTCTGTGAACAAAATAAATGTTACCATAATTATGTCACAAACTAGAAATTTGTACAGGGACTGTCAACGGGTCAAACAAATATAACAGAATACAAACACTTTGTCCACAAAATAGATTGAGGTGTTAGATTACAAATTTTGTGGAAAAGTGCAGGGACTTTTTTTCCCCGAGTGCTATAGCAAATATTAGTGAAAGTCATTCTGGGGATAATAGGTTAATTTTACAAGTAGCTGAGTTAAATTGCTTGTACCATATGAACAAGGCAACTTGTGTTGAAAGAACAATGTACTAACCCCTAAACTGGTAGTTTACATTATACTGAAACTAACAAAAGTATGTGAAATTTCCCAAATGATCTTCAAACAGTCTTTCTATTTATTCACAATGTAAACTTCATCTGAAACTTGTAGGCACAGTTATGTATGGATTAGAGTCTCTACAAGCAATTCTTTTTCAGGTTCTTGTTGTGTGCAATATCAATATTTAAAGCTCACACTGATTCACTGTTTATGTTAAATGTTGCTTTGAGGGCCTCCACACTCAGTCCCTGACTTCTTGATGCCTCTCTAAAGAGTGCACTGTGTAGTGATGGATATATCTTAAAAGTTCTAAAATTCAGTTTGGACAAGCACCCAAAAGCTGAGATCCAACTATTAAACTCTTGGGTCTGCAAGCTTGACCTGAAATATCAGGAGCATGGTCTTTTTGTTTGTTTTCAAAAACTGAATATTTAGGTTAAAATTTCCCCCCTTTCTCCCTCTTTTATTTTTGTCAATCAGTTCAATAGATTTAATAATGTCTCAGTTTCTAATCCCCACCTTTTAGCTGTTTTTAAAAATTTTAAGATTTTGTAACTTTTCAAAACTTCTCCAACTTTTGCGGGGGATGGAAAATTAAACAAGAATTTTCTGTGAAATTTCTTTTTGGTCAAACACCATTTTTGGTAGGAAAAGTTCTGGTGTTTTTCATTATTTTTTACTACTTTTCCATCTTGTGTGTGTAATAAATACACATTTGGAGTAATAATCCTTCCAAAAAATATTCTGCTTACATCATGTTTTAGGTTAAAGTTCTGTTCATGTTAATCTATTTAACCATTCTCAGCTATATAATATATATTTAGATATTTCCCCTTTTTCTGCTTATATAGTGTCCACACCATAGTATCTGAAAGAAATTGTTCCCAAACCCCCTCTGCTGGCTTTCAAACAATTCCCCAGCCTCACCAAGCTCATCATCAGAAGCAAGCTTCCTATAGACCAAGACACACCATGTCAAAGCTGGTTAACTAAGTGCCCCAATAACAACTATTAGGGTGAACCAGACAATCACTATACTCTTAAATGAACTCACACAGAAAAAAATGATAAGATAAACACCATATCACATCCCCAGAAATTGCACTACCAGGATGATTGCCCCAAGGTTCAGCCTTAGTTTCCTCTTTGTTAACTTCCTCCCTTTGCTTGTTAAATTTGCCCCTAAGTTCTTTATCCCAAGCATGACTTCCTGACAGAGGTAATCTGGTTGTCAACACTTTTGCATAAAATACTGGAAAAGTAATTAGGTCAGGGAGAGAGAGTATGAGGATGAATCTAAACCCTGGTAGTTAGGGCACTCACCTAGAAGATTGGAGACCTCTGTTCAACTCCTTTTTCTAGTGGGGGGAATTGAACTTGGGTTTCCCACATCCCAGGAAGGCAACCTAGCCACTGAGCTAAAGGTGATGAGGGGCCACACTTACTACTAGAATCACCCCTGCTTCTCTGACCATTTTGTGACTGATTCCTAAACCTGTGGCTTGTTTTTTGGGGATTTTTTGTATAAGACTATTCGGCAAATTCAAGTCAAATTCAAAAATAGTTTCAGGTCCACCAAAACTGCATTTCTTTTGGTGATTAAATTATTTGTCCAAAAATGTTGCCCAACACTAATCAACATCAAACTGCTAAAAGCCCATTCTGAAAATGTGTG
This sequence comes from Caretta caretta, assembly GCF_965140235.1. Taxonomy (NCBI): domain Eukaryota; kingdom Metazoa; phylum Chordata; order Testudines; family Cheloniidae; genus Caretta; species Caretta caretta. The sequence goes on from NC_134207.1 coordinate 126,254,992, forward strand.
TAGGTGAACCTCAGCTCAGAAATATTACTGTCCAAAAAAGGATCAAAACCACATGCTGTAACTTTGAGTAGCTGGTCCATTTTCCTCTTAGCTGAACTAAAGCTGTGCTTGCATGGTCAAGAAAGCTTCATTAACCATTTTAATAAACTCTGAATTCAGAAGAAATTGAGGATTTCCAGCATTAGATCCCATCTATATTCCTGTAGAAACAGCATCCTTTATGGTGCTCATTCTATAAGAAGGAAATTGATATAATCCCAAAAGAATTTTCCTCTTTGCTTATTAGTGTTAACATATTCCTTAGAATTCTACAACTCCATTTCACTTTCAGACACATGCTGAAAGCAGGTAAGAAAATTAAGGCTCTTCAGTACTCTTATGGATGGCCACACTGCACAAATTACATATTAGTAGGGCTGTGATTGTGTCATGGAAATGTATTAATATTTCCCGGCAGAGTCGCAGGAAAAAATATAAGACATGCAAAGAGAGGAGCAGAAAGTGTGTATATGTGGGGGTACGTGCACATTGGGGGATGTTTGGAGAGTAAGCCCACACCACACACACCTGGCAGTGACAGCTCTTGTCCCACAGGGCTGGGCTTGGTTCTCTGCTCCAGGCATTGCAGTCAGACGATGTGGTCACAGCACCGCTACTCAGGTTTGGTGCATCTGACCCTCAATAGATGCAGGTGGAAGAGCCAGTTAGTAAAATCTCAGTGTGCTGCAGTCATGTGGGCCCAGGTCCTGAAATGGAAAACCAGGCCCAACCCGACATGACAGGAACTACCAGTCAGGGATTTTATTTAAATTCATGATTACCATGAGCTCCAGGCCAAAATGGTAGCCTTACATATTAGTAATAATACTTATTTGAATTATAGTACAAACACATAAAAACAGTCCCTGCCTTTAAGAACTTGCAATACAAATAGACAAGGATTGGAAGAAACAAAAAATTATTTCCCACATTTTATAGATGGAGAACTGTGGCAGAGAGATTTAAGGTTTGTTTACATGAGAAAGTTACACCAGCATAACTTAAGGTATGAATTTAAACAGTTAAACCAGGGCTGTATAGACCTTTTATAATGAAATGAGTGTGGCTTATTTAAATTTACCTTATGTCATTTAGGAATTTCAAGTGTCCACTCTTGCAGAGACTTGCTGTGTGAACTTCAACAAATCACTTTGGGTTTGTCGACACAAGAAAGTTGTTCCAATATAACTGAGATTGGTCTTGAAACTGATGCAAAGGCTTTCCGAACTAAAGATCTTCCTAGTCCCAGTCCAGCACCTTGCTCACAAGACCACCCTACCTCCTTAATAATGTGGTTCCCCTTTTGTATCAAGATACCAAACTTCGTCTGGTGAAGATTAGAGGTTTTAAACAGACTCTTGGATCTTTTCAAGAACTGAAATATCTAAGTGCCCATTAAAATTCATAGCTTGTGTTCTGCTTAGAACAGGGAACATAATGTGAAATCTTTATTACTTGTCATTTAAATATATTTGCTTCAACAGTGTATGTACCTGGTTGAGGTCCAATTCTGCCACTCTTATGCTGAGCAGTGCAATTGTTTTCACTGGGACTATTAGAGATGGGTGCTACTAAGAATGAGTAAGAGTGGCAGAATGTGTTCACATTCTGTTAATATTCTAAGAGAGTAAACTAGCATGAAAATTAGAATTTCTGTCCCAGCGGAAATTCTGATCTCTCTACATTTTTTTCCCTATCTCCATCTGGGACAATAAGTTGAAATAGCTATTTTTTTCATCTAACGAAAAGTTTCAAGACATTTCCTAAATCCATGTAACTCTAATGATGCACCACACTGGTCAGTCAAAGGGAAGACTACATGGCATCATAGGAAATATAGTTTGACCAGGGACCCTCGCTCATTGGAAAGAATGTGGGTAGCAGGACCCAAACTCCAACTCCCATGAAACAACAATACCTGAAATGAAATATGGGTTTTGATTTACCCAACAATCTTTTTTCCAAAAATCAACATTTTCCCATGGGAAAATTTTGATTTGGCAACAACTGCATTTTTCATTGAAAAATCATTTCTACAGTAAATTTCATACTGTTCTACTACAAAATGAATTTATTGCCTGGAATATGTGCAAAAAGACCAAAGTTAAGCTCATCTTTGTTAACAAATTAGGGAAAGTGACATGTGCCTTCAGGGATCAGGTCATGTGACCTATGGCCAACATTTTCAAAAGCGACTAGTGATTTTTGGTTGCCTAATTTTTTGGGTAGCTGATTTGAAAAGAATTGGTCAGAAAATTCTGAGCACCATCTAGCACCTTTAAGGTTTCTCATGTTGAATATCCAAAATCACTACTCATTTTGTATTGTCTAGGCCTATGTGTTCAATCAACACTGCTTTAATTTAGATTTGTTGAGTATTGAATTCTTACGATGACATTCTCCTAATCAAGCTGCAGACAAAGAATTGCTTTGAGCAATTTATGCAGCAAACTATTTCTAATCATTCAAGGAAACTGTGATAGCTACATGGAAAATTCATCAAGTGAATGTGTCCTGGGATGTTCAGACAGTTCCAGTTCTACTGTTAAATGGCACTTCTACCAATTCCTTAATGTGATCAGGAGAAAAGGGGGGAGAAAAAGACTGAAATGAATGTTATCCTGTTTAACGTATGCAAGCTCTGGTCCAAGACCACTGAAATCATTAGGAGTATTTCCTTTAACTTAGTAGTTTTTGGAGAATCATAGAATCAGAATCACAGGGTTAGGAGGGACCAAAAGGGTCATCTAGTCTAACCCCTGCCAAGATGCAAGATGCCCATAGTTCATTAATAACTATTAAAATCCTTGATAACTTTGAATATATATTAACAAGAATGGATGAACAAAATCCACTTTTCACCTTCTTCCCTTTATCCAGACTCAAATCTGAACCCAGCCTAATATAACCTAAGCTAATTTAGTTTGAGACTTTGTCCCCCAGCACTGGTCAGATCTTGTATATAGACATGAGTCTGATACCTGCATGTTCATGAATTATCCTTGCTCTCTAGCTCAAGCAATAATAACTCATGCTTTTAGATTCAGAGGTTCCAGAATCAGGCCCCACATATAACCCAGAGAAATGCTTTGTTAGGAAATATTTTTACACTTAAAATATTAGTGTTAAAAAAAAATTACATCTGCACTTCTTGGTTCCAGTCTATAGGGCCAGTCTCTTAGCAGGTACAAATTGGCATAACACCACTGATTTCAGGAGAGAGAGAATGATTTACAGTAGTTGATGACCTGGTCAAAATCTCACAAGACTGTCCTTGGTCCATTTCTAGCCAGACTTGAATCAGGCAGTACTAGAAATCTCATAAGAAGCCTGTACTTGGAACAAACAACCAGCCAACCCACAGGTCACTTTTAGAGTCCCAAGAGGTTTTGTTAAATTTCAAATAAGCATTTGGACATGGAGGTGTGCTCTGAACTAACTCTCTGAATCCCCAAAGAATTGCAATTGCATTCCTTACCTTGACAATTGGGACCTCGCAATCTCTGGCCCTCTCTCCCATCTCTCTCCCTTCTTGTCTATTCAACACAGAGCTTCCTTTTTGTTTTTCCTTATGCTTTTACACTCCAACCACTCAACAATGGAGAACTAACTTTCACAATACATGCCACCTAAATTTTTTTAGCACATTTTCACCAACATTTTCAATTTTTTCCAGATATTTTCAAACTGGTTCTATTGTGCATAAACTTCAAACTTCTCACTTTCAGTGCTCTCTATATTCTCATTGTCTCCAAACTTCCTTATTCCTCCCCTTGATCTGCTTCATCTTTCCTTTCCCACACTTGAATTCATGCCTCCCATTATGATTGGAATAGCCTCTTAATTGATGTATATCAGTGCAATGTCCTCTATTTCCTCCTTTAAGAAGCCTCTTAACTTGCCTGTTTTACAAAACATTCCAGCTATGATGATCACACATGTCATGTTTGCTCATTGACTCACACCCATCCATGCATTAAAATTATAGGTACTTTTGGGCAAAATGTTTGTTCTTTGGTTAGTGTTTTATATGTATTGCAAATCACTGTGGTTATCCCTATACAGTAGAGAAAGACCTTTAGGTGGTTGGTACTTTCTGACTCAGGCTCACAGGGCTCATGCTGCAGGGCTGTTTCATTGCTGTGTAGACATGCAGGCTCGGACAGGAGCCGCGGTTAGAGCCTGGGCCAGCTGCAGGTTTTTCTTTGCTGTGTAGACCTACCACGTGTGCCCTGCAAAAGACTAATTCCCAGTGCTTAAAGGGCACCTGGGGGCAATGGGCTGCCTACCCAGGACACAAAATGTCTACAAAGGGACCCAGATCACTAAGGGGTGCACATTTGAGCTCTGCCTGAGAGAACATGCCTTCTGAATGGTTGCTTTCCCCACTTGCCTGCCTCCTGGGGCAGAGCAGCCAATCAGGGCTGCTGCAAGAAGTAGGCAGAACTATCTCCCTCTCCCCTTAGCAGCTGAAGACCTTCTCACAGGAGGAAGGAGGGAATAAAGTCCAGCTATTCAGGGCAATCTCCCTTCCCTCCTCCCTTACTGTGAGCAACAGGACAACTCCCCCACCCCCAACACTAAGTCTGGGAAGGGGGAGAAAAGACCCTGCAGCAAGCCTCCTCATTCAGGCCTGGGAGAGAGGGTGAGGAATCCCAGGAGAAGCAGAGATAAGGGTGGGGGCAGAACAGAGGGGGAAGAATTGATGGTGGGCAGAGGGACAGGCAAATATGATGCCATTTTAATTTCTGTAGAAGATAAGACCCACTGCCCCCCCGCGCACACATTCTAATTTTCACAGACTACATTAAACAGTGCTAATTCCTGCAATTTTGACTCTAGAAAAGGAAACAACAACAACACTGACTTTAATGTGAGTTTCAAAGGAGTATGGTCTTTGGGATTTGAACCCATCATATTTATCATAATAGTTAATAAAATAAAATGCATGTTGTTGTTGTTTTTTCCAGCTATTCTCTCTGCTGTGGGGCTGCAAAGAGATCAAGGGAACTGGGATGATTCATGAACAATAAGAGGGCAGTGATGTTGTCTTACAAGTTTACCAGAGCTTTCCACGAGAGTGGGCAAGACAATGGAACAAATCCCTCCCTCACAACCACCAGTGGAGGAAAGAAAAAATCACATGTATTTTTCCCCATGGGCAGTGGAAGAGAAAAAGAAGGAGAGAAGCACATGTGCCAGATGCTAGTCAAATCACTTATGTCCAGATCCTCAAAAGTCCTGAGGCATTTGACTCTGCTTGAAATCAAGGGGAGTTTTAATAAATATCCCCAGCGGCTGGAGATGGGACTCCGCGGACTCTGAATTACTATAGGTTTCATAGTAGCAGCCGTGTTAGTCTGTATGCGCAAAAAGATAAGGAGTACTTGTGGCACCTTAGAGACTAACAAATATATTTGAGCATAAGCTTTCGTGAGCTGCATCCAATGAAGTGAGCTGTAGCTCACGAAAGCTTATGCTCAAATAAATTTGTTAGTCTCTTGAATTACTACAGTGAATTATTTCCCAGATATCTGGTTGGTGGATCTTTCCAACATGCTCAGGGTCTAACTGATTGCCATATTTAGAGTCATAAAGGAATTTTCCCCTAAGTCAGATGGCAGAGACCCTGGAGGGTTTTTGTTTGTTTGTTTGTTTGTTTTCCTCTGCAGCATGAGTCACTTGCTGGTTTGAACTAGAGTAAACGGTGGATTCTCTGTATCTTGAAATCTTTTAATCATGATTTGAGGACTTCAGGAACTCAGCCAGAGGTTATGGATCTTTTACAGGAGTGGGTGGGTGAGGTTCTGTGGCCCGCAATGTGTAGGAGGTCAGACTAGATGGTCATAATGGTCCCTTCTGGCCTTAAAGTCTATGAGCCTTATTAGAAAGTGTTCAGATGGCTAGGCTCCTTCTGCCCCCCCACCCCTCCAGCCCCCCGCAAATCTCTCTCACCATCTTTTCTCTGGTGTGGATTGAATCACTCCACTCTCATGCCCAGCACTGCAGTCAAAGCCCCACCACATCTGGCAGTGCCAGGCCAAGAACAGGGCAGGATGCATCATGGTAGAGGGAGGGCCCCATCTGCATGTGGACAAATGTCACAGAATGCTGTGATGGGATCCTCCAAATCTGCAAGTGGCGAGAGCCAACAGACCAAAGCAGGGAGCTAGACCCCGCCCTGCAGGACAGAGGCCACTGCTTGTGGGGTGCGTGGCCTGGGTTTGCGCTCCAAGACTCTTCTCCCCCAGGGCATCACAGTAGCCAATAAGTTTTACTTACCCTCTTTCTGTCTCCCCCCCCCAATATTTTCAGCGTATGGGTATAAGAACCTGATGAGAATAGAATATCCTGCTCAGTGGTTGTTGAATTTTTATGTAGGAACAGAGTATTCTTCCTTCAAGTAACTTCTCCTAAGAGCTGATGCATCCATCTCCGTTATTTTCTGAAAACTATGCCATGCTTCATAGGGAAAGCCGAAGGATAACATTTTGGCTATATTATAGTGGGATCTTCTATTTTCCCCCATGCGTTCCTTAATGAAAGAGCACACAAGGAAGTTCACGCAAAGGGCAAAGCAACAGATTTGCCCAAAGCACCACCTGATAACACTTTCTTAATGTTAAGACCATTGTCAGCTAAAATACAACCAACAGACAAAATTGGCAATATGGGCCAATGCCTTATCTTTCTCTATTAAACTCATCCAGGATGTTCAATGAAGTGCACTCATTCACTTGAAAGTGAATGAAAGGTACATTAAAGATAACAGAAAAATGTTGCTACCTTTTGAGTCTTGCAAATCCCTGACTGCAAGAGATAAGGCATTGTAGTGAAGAGTTCCTTGGTTTTCTGCAAAATTATTCTCTTCTTTCCATGCAAGACAATATTTTTTCCATCTGTGCAAGGAAGCCCAGTGCTACCTCTAGACCAACTGTGAAAGAAACCCAATGCATATTTAAATAAAGGGTTTCAAGTATATTCAAGCCCAGAAAGCTATGGTATCTTTTTAAGTAGTTTAACAATGGTGAGTGTGAAGGTATAAAGGTATACCATTCCTCTGGGGACAGAGGCTTGCAGTTGCCTGGCTGGCTGATTATCCCTATCTGCTGCACCTGAGAAAAAGCTGGAACTTAATTATCTGACCCTTATAAAAGAGGACAGCAGGGAAAGAGGGGAAGGAAGAGTATAGCATATTCTGGAAGGCTGTGGGCCCAGTCAACTGATACTGAAATGACTGAAGGGTGAAGGTGGTCCAAAAACCAGATGGAAAAAAAGGAGACTGGGTGGAGTCCTTTATTGCTGAGGCTCTGAAATAAGAACCAAGAGATTTTAGTTCCTGAAATTACTGGTGTGAGAGACAGACTTGGGGAAGGGACAGACTGTTGAGGGAAGAGCCTGCAAAGTTTTGATTTGCCTGTTAAGAAAGCTTAAAAATATAACTAACCAACCCGGCTGGGAACTGCTTCTCTGGATTCCCTGAGAGAGAGCTCAGAGAGAACAAACCCAGGGAGTGAACTGACTCAGCAAGACCAAAGCCTAGTCTGGTAGAGGAGGGTGGTATAATATAACCCCCGATCTTTTTACAGTGAGACTAAAGTTCATGCCACATTAATTTCCAAAACACTTGCTAAGTGTCTGTTGGCGAGCCTGTTATATAGTGGTGCCAGGTTTAGGCTGAATAGAAACCTTGTTGGTCGATCTTGCTGTCAATACTGGAATAATGTACATCTCAAAATACATTAACATTTCCAAAGAGCATGACTTCCAATTTTTTACCATAGCAAAACAAAAATCAATCAAAAAAAGTAACAAAGGAGGGGATGTTCTGAAAGTGCATTAGTTAATACATCAGTTGCTGTTAAAAGTGCCTAAAATGCTGGGTGCAGTCTAGGTTATCTTTTTTAGAAACATAAATCACATTTGTCAGTATCAAGTCTGTCTTTGCAAACACTTGCTCTACTCCATGATTAAATTTTAATTTTAAAAATGTTTTCAATGAGAGCAGCTCTTTGTTAGCTAATGTAGAAGGCAATTTGTAAATGTGCATACTTTCCACTGATCTAATTGTACTTGAGATATTGGGCCAGGAATATGGGAAAAATAATATAGGGAGAAGAGATGCTATGCTGGCTACAATCTCCACCCAAACTGCCATCAGCCCCACAAATGCAACCACTAGAACTGGCCTTTGGGTCCTGCAACATCTGGTGCTGCAGTCCACTCTTGATTTGGAAGAAATGTAAATGTGAAGGAGCATCTCAGGTTTTATTCTATTACAATATTTTTCTAGCCCTTTTCTTTGTGAAAGTAGCCATAAAACAGAAACTGACTGCAAGGGAAGAAACAACTGAACTCCACTTCTGTAGCATGCTCAACTCTGTGGTGGATGGCACCCTGCAGCATGGGTAGAATGGACAGAAAAGGGGCAATATACAGTATGGGACAAATCTTGCAACACTTAGCTAAACTGTCCTTATATTAGTAGTATCATTCCATTTAGGTTTACTAACATGAACAAGAGTTGCCTGATATCAGGCTTTATATATATTCTCTAAGTATTCATTTGGCTACAAATCTGGAAAACCTCAGCACTCTATTAAATTGCTTCTGTAAAAACTAAGCTGTTTGACTCATAGGTGTACACAGTATATTGGGCAGTAAAATAGGTAAAACAGATACCCCAATGTTTCCACACTATTTTTTGTGGCTATTCCAAGGCTATTTAGATCCTAGTGCTATATGTTGGTCCTAATCAGTCAGTTATTTTAATTAAAGAACAAAAATGAGACTTCTGTATCAGGGAGACAATTAATGAAGATGTAAAAAAAACAGAGCACAAGGAAAACTGCTTGAGCAAGTCAAAATATACTAGGTCTCCAATTGTCCACCAGATGGAGCCTCTTACCTCTAAAATGCTTTACTTCATCAGGATAAATTAGCCTAAAGATGCCTGTTCAGATGTATTCAGTAATTAAATATAATAATCTGACCAAACCTTTATTTTAAGGTGATAAAGCCTACTAAAATACCACCACTACCAAAAACCTTCAGTTATTTAAAAACAACATTGTCTTGTATGCTGAATTTGATTTAAAATAATAATGGCATAAAAGACTGTAGCTAGTGGGGAAAAAAGATCTTATTTCAGATTAGAAAATTCTATTAATGTTTAAATTAATATAACACTGTTTTAGACTCTATAAAATGTTTCTGCACATGCAGATTTGCATATTTAAGGCTAAATATTAAAATAATATTCCATTTCCAGAAATTTTGTTACTTACGTTTTCTGACTAATGTATATTTTAGCTATATTTAAAAAAAAAAACCTGTAATGTGTGGTTGAACATAAATTAGAGAGACGTACCAGAGAATCCTAATCTGATAAATAAGGTTTGATTTCTAGTAAAGTACAGTAAATCTAGGAAAGTTGAGAGGATTTGTCTATAACATTTTAAAATGAAATCTGCTCATTATTAGTTTGAAATTACATTTTTGAGGAAAAGATTTCTTTTGATAATATTTATACTTATATAAAATGCTAATATAAAATGTTGCAAAATCAGCCTTAGTTTCCTAAACTGGCAAATAACATGAATTTAGAGCTCCCACCTCCTACAAGGATGCCCTAAACTATCAGGTTAGAGCAGGGGCAGGCAAACCCTTTGGCCTGAGGGCCGCATCGGGTTTCTGAAATTGTGCCTCCCCAAACAACGAGGCGTGGCCTGGCCCGCACCCCCCATGTGACCCCCTCCCCCACTTCTCACCCCCTGACAGTCCTTCTTGCCCACCTCTGGCTTAGAGATTCCCTGTTACGCTCTCTGGCCCAATGACTATCTGGATCAAGGAAATGTTATGTGACTATTGTAATGCCACCCTTCCTGTGGGTGGGCCATCAGCAGAGGGGGATTGAGTTTTGGATCTTAATGCATGAGCCTCAACTACCCTGAGCTAAATGGCCAGTTCTATCAGCCAGTGCTGTAGCAGGCCCATGAACTTCTGAGGCCTAGCTACCACCAGAGACTGGCGGAGCACCACACTGATGTGGGTTACAGTGTTGTTTTTATTATTTGTATTCCAGTATGTCGTAGAGGTCCCAACCATGATGAAGGCCAAATTGATGTACTAGGCACTGTTCAAAAACACAGTAAAAATCACTGCCCTGCCGGGGCATAGATAGACAAGACAGATAAAGATGGGGGATGGGAAATGGAAAGGTGAAGTGACCTGGCCAAGGTTCTCAGAGCAGGTCAGTGGCAGAGGTGGAAAGAAAACTCAGATCTCCTAATTCCCATTCCACTGCCCATAGTCCACTATGCTACACTACCACCCATGGATCAAGACTTGGACACTAAAATTCTTCCCAAATAAGGCTTTTAATTGGCCTGTTCTACTTATAACCTATTTGTCCAAAAAATCTTAAATTGGCAGTATAACCATATCATGAGGCTTCAATTTTTTAAAAAAGTTTATCCTACAGCACTTGTATTAAATCAACTTTTTCTGCCTGAACTAACTCATGGCATCAGCATTCTTTTTGGTAGGTGGGCCTTTCAAAGAGATGTAGGATGGTTATTAAACCATCTAGTCTGCACCACTACAGACTAGGGACCGAATGGCTCGGCAGCAGTTCTGCAGAAAAGGACCTAAGGGTTACAGTGGATGAGAAGCTGGATATGAGTCAACAGTGTGCCCTTGTTGCCAAGAAGGCCAATGGTATTTTGGGATGTATAAGTAGGGGCATTGCCAGCAGATCGAGGGACGTGATCGTTCCCCTCTATTCGACATTGGTGAGGCCTCATCTGGAGTACTGTGTCCAGTTTTGGGCCCCATACTACAAGGATGTGGAAAAATTGGAAAGAGTCCAGCAGAGGGCAACAAAAATGATTGGGGGACTGGAACACATGACTTATGAGGAGAGGCTGAGGGAACTGGGGATGTTTAGTCTTCAGAAGAGAAGAATGAGGGGGGATTTGATAGCTGCTTTCAACTACCTGAAGGGGGGTTCCAAAGAGGATGGCTCTAGACTGTTCTCAGTGGTAGCAGATGACAGAACAAGGAGTAATGGTCTCAAGTTGCAGTGGGGGAGATTTAGGTTGGATATTAGGAAAAAAATTTTCACCATGAGGGTGGTGAAACACTGGAATGCGTTACCTAGGGAGGTGGTGGAATCTCCTTCCCTAGAAGTTTTTAAGGTCAGGCTTGACAAAGCCCTGGCTGGGATGATTTAGTCGGGGATTGGTCCTGCTTTTGAGCAGGGGATTGGACTAGATGACCTCCTGAGGTCCCTTCCAACCCTGATATTCTATGATTCTATGAAACCTTCTATCTATTAATATCCCTGTGAGTAAAGTGAGGACAAAACAGACTTTTCCTTTCTTACATTTCCCAGTACGTTTGTATTCCACTTCAAGTGCTCCAAGAGATGCTTGAAACTCAGCTTCTGTTAGTAGAATTCCGAATGAGTCTTTGAACCTGATGGCAGAGCCAGGCCAAAAATAGGCTCTTATCTCTGCATCTCTCACAGTCAGATCCTCGTAGGTACTAAGCACCTCTTGAGAGATGCTGACTCTTCTGTGGGAGTTGATTGCTTAGTACTTCATAGGACTGTGTCCATGTGCAAAAGGAGAGGATGACAATTTGTTTGTTTCTGTGACTGCTGTAAGTGATGATGCAGCTACCCACTGACTCCTACCATAATATAGCTACCTGGAAACCAATGACGCACTGAACTGCATTTGGTATAGATAAGACAAGGGATATAGTTCAAGGCCTAATTACTTATGCATAAAACTTTATTAATCTAGGACATAAGTATTTGCAGGATAGTCTTTCATTCCATTTTACCAAGGCAACTACAGATTATTGTATAGATGCATGGATCCTTGTTAACGATAGAAGTTCATTCTGGATCAGGTGATAGGCCTTCATGTAGTAGGAGCTCATCTATGGAAGTCTTTCTCTGTCTCCCTCTCCGAGTTTTTGTACAGTTCCTTGTAAATCTTTCCCTGTTGGGATTATTTTGTTTAATTTCCCCACCACAGGTGGAGAGAAATGTGTGTTTAAAGCTCTTGTAGCTGGGGCACTGAGTCATTTATACATTTAAAACCTTCATATTCTATTGTTGTGTATGTTGAAAGAGCCGAGGTTTTGTTTTTCTTGATGCGTAGCTTGTAAATTATTTAAATAACTAAAATCAACACTCCCGGCCTGTGTACTAAAGAAAACCCAATCACACACATGCACAGATGCTGGTAGAAGCTCCGAAAACCCTAAATAAGAGGGATCAAACTCATTTTGTGATGCGGGCTGAACTACCCTTTCACTCTGGCTATATCTACCCTATGAGCTACGGGTGTGATTTCCCTGCTTCTGTACACATACTTGAGCTAGCTCGCCTCAAACTAGTGTGAATATAAATAGCCATGTAGCCATGATAGCATGGGTAATAGCAGCGGAGACATGGCTTACCCATGTCCAGTATGTATCCACCAGTTTCCAGTACCCTCTGGGTATGTACTTATATGGCTAGCCCAAGCCTACACTTGTGCTACCCCTGGCTACACTGCTGTTTTCAGTGTGCTAGCTCCAGAAAAGCTAGCATGTGTCTACTGAGCTGGGAAGCATGGTCCCAGCTGCAGTGATCACATAGCCTCAGTTTCTGGGGCTGGATGTAAAAAGTTCACTGACAAGTGCCAAACTTTGCTGTCTTCTCACAGGAGTATGTACCTCTTTAGCTAGTGAGGTAAATTATTGCATTTAAAAACAAAGCCTTTTTTTTAAGTAAAAGCAGCCATGAAGCCGTGTATTCCCCAGTGTTCAGAAATCCCTTACATCTCCCCTGTTTATGAATTTTCCCTAACTGCTGCCCCACTTGGGGCATAAATGCTTCTTCCAAACCTGGGGCTTTGGAACTGTTCCTCGCCCACCCTCTCTCTCTCTCTCACCCCCCTCAATACCCCCCCACTCTTTCCACTTCCCTCGCTTAGGGTAAAAACAAACCTCCCCTTTCTCTCTCTCTTCCTCCTCATTCCCAACCTGGCTCCATCTTCTCTTTGGGGAACCCCCCCCCCTGTTTTTTTCTCTGCTTTTGGAGAGGGGGCACACAATAGAGAAGCAGCCACTTCCAGGAGCCTGATCTCATAGGACTAAGGAGCAGAGAGGACTGGGGAGGATGCTGGAAAGACTCGTCTTTGATCCTAGTGTTGTGGGGCTTGGTGGCGGCAGGGGAAGAAAGAGAAAGGAGCCTGGTTCCAGTAGTGCTCAGCAATGGTAGCAACAGGGACAGGGGGTAGGTGTGACTGGAAAGGAGCCTCCGCTGAGCCTGAACTGTTGGGAGTTGTGGCTCCGCTACCTGTAGCTGTACAAAAAGCTGCTGAAAGAGGAGGAGAGGAAAGAGACTGAGAAGTCTGTGCCCAGTCAGCCATACGCTCCTCCCTCAGTTCCTTCCTCTCCTGCCACAGCTCCTTTCTGGGCCTTTTGTGAACTAGTTGCAGACAGGCAGCTGTGGACTGAATACCTTAGAAGTTTGAAGAGGAAGCTTCAGGTTGGGTCTTTCTTTTTCTTCTTCTTTTCTTAAAAAAAAGAAAAAAAAGAAAAAAAAGTCTTGTAGCCAGATGCTACCCCTGGGCCAGTTATTTGACAACCTTCTCTAAAAGGTGTAGACCTGCCAGAGGCCTCATTCTGCAATGTCAGGAAACAACTAACTCATGTTGAACCAATGGGATTTAATCATATACTGAGTTGGGAGAATCAGACGTGGGGTGGGGGGAAGACTACAAAGGACTCCTCACCTCCTATGCACTGTGGAGCTCTGCTCCACTATGTGTCTCTTTCTGTAGCAGAGCAGGAGATTAGGTGCATGGCATCTGAGGGGTGAAGTAGAAGCCAGATCTGACACAGAGGAGATCCTGTGTAAGTGATTAAGAAAGACCCCAGATGCTACTGCAGCCATGGCAACATAAACAAGATCTGAATGAGCTTGCCCCCGATATCTACTGATGAGCTGGGGGAAAAGACTTCAGGAGCAGACTGTTAGCATAGACGTGCCTAGTTTGCCTAGGTATGCAGCATGATGAAGATGCTTTGCCAAAATGATCAGTTCTGGCTGGTTTTGGGTTACACATCACTTTGGTATTTGAATGCATGTGCAATGAAATGTTATCTGTATTGTACCAGTGGAAGGGCAGCAGATCTATGCTTAGCATGATCTGATTGAAGGTGTCACCCTAAACTGAACTTCACTGGCTAAGCAGGGGATAGGGATGCCAAATCCCAGTGAAGAAGAGACTGGGTAGGACAGATGTTTCTATCTAGGGGTGAAAGAACTGCCGATACACCATTTAACCCACCTCTCTCCAGGTGGAATGACAAAGCTGATTAAACTCCATTAAGAGTTCTTGTTTCTGGTTGGTGAATCCTAGAGCTGTCCTCTCTCCTAAGATCTAGGGGCTAAGCCTTAGCTCTTGTGTGGGAATGGTGAAGGGCAACACAGAAACTGCACTAGCAGCAAGGTTCCCCACAACCTGCTGAAATCACTGAGAGCTAGTTTAAGTGGTGGATTTTCAGAATGTGATGTCACAGCAGCAGTGGCAGAGAGAGTGGTGGCAGAGGTGGACAGTGGCAGCAGAGAGACATTAGCAGCTGTGAGCCAGTTGTAGAGGTGACAGTGGTGGAGGCATTGCTCAAGGCTGCCTTCCCCCCAGTCCACAGGATGGGAAGTGAACCCTGTCAATGCACCTCTGAACTTTGGGTTCTCGCTAACCAAGGACATCCAACTGTGAGTGGGGTGCAGTGGAGGGAGAGAGGAGTGATGTGTTAAGGGGATATTAGGTCATCAGACTTTCCCACCACCAGGTGGGAAACAGAGGCAAAGGATCTGGTTTGCTTATGATAACATGCTTTTGAAAGTAATTGTACTGTTTTCCAAATTAATGATGGGTTCACTTTCCATTTTAGTAAAAGTTCTTTTGTTACACACAAGCTCAGTGCTTGCAAGTGGGGAAGAATTACCTGTTAGAGGCACTCAGGGAGGTGTTCAATTTTCCCAAATTAGTGGGTGGGGCTCAAACTGGTTCTGTTTTGTATTGTTAAGAGGAACCCCTATACATTGAACCCGACCCTTTTTTCTGCCACAAGGGTTACAGTAGTAAGTAGTGGTGGTGAAGCAGCTGTGAAGTTTCTCTGTACCAAATCACTGGATTGAAGGTGGGAGTAAGATTCCTTTCTGCAACCCTTCTTAGATGAGCTTTAGGGGGATGAGGACAGGTGCAGCATCTGGGACTAAATAATGGCCTATTTGCTCAAAAGGCAGCTTGAGATGTGAGGGAAGGACAGGCTGTACTTAAACAATCCATTTATTCATGTTATTAACTCGTAAAGCAGTGGCAATGTAATTGCTTGGAAAGCACATGACATTTACTGTTAGTATTCTGACATGACATAAATCTTTGCTGTGATTTGGTTCAGCATTACATACAATGGTACTATACTTCTGAAAACCTGATAACGTAGGTATAAATCCACTCTTCTCTCACATCACATGACAGAAAATCTGGCCTCAGTGTTACAATACACTGCATTAAAATGATATTGTATGAAAACATCTTAAAAGTTAAACAGAAATGGTTCAGCAACTCATATAAATGACTTTACAACACACTCAATGGCATACTTAGATGAATGGAAATGCAATTAACCTGATGGCTGAAGTTAACTGCAGTAGGCCATTTCTTACATGACAGGCATCTGCATACCACAGCTAACTGTGTTTTTAGTGATATTAAATACTTTTCAATTTATGAAATGTACTGTCAACTTTTTGTGAAACCTTTAATTCAAATATTTAGCTAATTATTTCCTGGTATGAAAGTAGGTGGTATTTCACTGAAAACAACCAACAACGCAACAAGCCTGCAAAGATATAAGAGGGTCAGAACAACGAAAAAATGATAGCTAAGGTTTACTGCAAAGACAGTTCAAAGGAAGTAAGGCTGTAATTTTAAAATAACAACTCATTAGTTTGTTTAATTACTCACTGCCGGCAGTAATTGATTTTAACAGAAACACATAGTACTTAGGAAACAGAAAGTAATTTTATCTCTAATAAATAGGACACAAGATGGAAGTTCTATCTAAAGTGTGTGCCACTCTAATTAGGTTTCCTATGTGGTTTAGACTCTACTGTATTTGAGAACTTTTGACCAAAACAAATAGTTGCAGCAACGGTTAGCTGTTTGTGACTTGGTATGGTTTTTCTGTGGTTTTGTTTTTTTTTAAAAAGACAAATGGAGGAGCTGAGGGAGAGGGAAGTAATTGCTGGGAAGAAGCCTTGGTGTGAACTGAGAGGGCTGTTGGATATGGGCAGAAAAGTATGGAACAGGATTTTGTTGATGTTGTAGTTTTTGTGGGGGGGGAGAGGGGGACGAAGGCATTGTTAGGGAGCTTCCTCCATGCTGACCCCTAGCCTCTCCCATTTCATCATGCACATCTCCCCTTGTCCCCATGTCTTTGCACCTCTTCTCCACATGTCCTTCCACCCCTACTCAGACATCCACTCCCCCCATCCCCATGTGGTCCTGCACCCGCTCCCCCTGTCCCCATGTGTCTCTGTGCCCACACTCAGCCACTCCCTGTCCCGGTGTGACCCCTGTACCTCCCTTCCCTCTGTGGCCCTGTGCCTCTACTTCCATTCAGCCCCTGCCCCAGTCTGTCCTCCCCCCAGCACTTATGAGGCCCTGTCTGATCTCCCAGCAGCCCCACACTATCTGTCTTCCCATAGCCCCTGTCTCCTGACTTGGCCTGACGGGTGCTGTGAAAAAGGCAGGCTCTCTTCTCTAGCTGGCCAGGAGCAGCTGTTCTTTGCTACAGCACCCTCTGCTTGGAAAAAGATGAAACTGCAGCAACTTTCCAGGGGAAACTTTTTTTGAGCAGAAAAAAAGCATGTGCTGCTCATTAATTATGTGTAAATGCAGTGGCACAGAATTCCGCCAGGAGTAAGAAAAAAGAGAAATGTAAAAGAAGGGGAAGCTAGAAGTGAAAATAAAAAAAAAATACTGTTTACTGGGCTGTACAGTACATCTTCTTTATCATTCTGATTGTCCATTCCACCCCATTGTAACAACTGGATTATTGTAAATACTGCTAATTCATAGAGCTGATCAAAATTCTCCAGAAATTAAGTTTTCAGTTGAATTTATCAAACTTTGACAAAGTGCAAAAAAAAAAAAGACTTAAATGTTAGCAATTTTGATCAGTTCTACTACTTAATCAATAGTAGAAAACATGGCTTTGCATTCCTAGTATTCAGGTGTAGAATTAATTCACCAACCAAATCTTGTCTTTATAATCTGGGGCAATAGAAATCTACTGCTGTGTTGCTGGGCCAGGGACACTTTTAAATAGTTGCCGTTAGATCTGTTGAGGTCAGTAGAAAGAATCCTGTTTCCAGGAAATCTACATGAATTGACACTTAGAAACTTTACTTTGATGTGAATGTGTTCTGTAGAGTAAGGGCAAGATACCATGGCCATTTTAGGAAAGCCGGCTGAGATTTTATTGAGCATGCCCTGTAAAAGAACAGCCACAAATTGAATGTACAACACTTGCCCAGTATAGCAGCAAAAAGTTTTGAGGTTTATTTTCTTCCCTTAGATATACCTGTGGTGAGTGTGGGACAGAGAATGAACAAATGAGAGCAAATCCTGCTGATATGAGGAGGGAAATAGTTACAGGAGGCAGTCCTTTAACTCATGAGGCAGAGGTTTATACCTTTAGCTCTGTTGGTCTTCAGCAGACATTGTCTCTTCTCTTTACTTTGACTTTTTTCCCCCTATTAAAAGTCAACATTTGCCAACAAATACCTCACAGTTATTTACTCTTTTAAGCAGAGGAGGGAAACTGATAATCTCAGATATCACAGTGGAGACATTTTCGTACTCTTGGAAATGTTGCTTTTTTAACAATGACCACCATAGGTGTGTCTATGTAGCAATGTAAGCCCAGGGTTAGTGAGATTCGAGTCAGCTGACCCTGGGTTACAGAACCCAGGACTTGAGCATCTACACTGATTGTTAACCTGAGATTATGAATTTTCTAACACAACCTTGAACCTGGGATTCTGGCATCCACACAGCAGCACACAGACCCAAGTCAAAACCGTTCACTGTGATGTATTGTAGGAAAACTTGACTATTCACCCTCCACATTACAGGAAGTTTGAACAGCCCACCAACATATCCTGGAGAGTGGTCATTTTGGTCTGTGCGCTCCCAGTTACCAGAGCCAGCAACATGGAGGAGGCACTTTCTGAAGAACTTCTTTTGCTTGTGTAACCCACACACCATCTGGGTGTGGTGCTGTGTCCCATCTAGTGGTACAGAGACCACTTAGAGAGAGAGATAAAATGAGTCTGCTCTACAGCCTTAGCTAACAGGCAATTGGCTTTTAGCTCATGTGGTAGAGACTCATGCACTAAGCTCCAGAGGCCCCAGGTTCGATCCCACCTGTTGACGACTGCGGTCTGTCACCGTTACACTTGCGCTTTCACTCCTTTGTCAGGAAATGGGCAGAGCTTCCATGAAATGCTGGTGGAAATTTTGGCATCATTTTGTGACCCATCAAAGGTATCTGACACAGCTTACGATGGAGCAGAAGCAGCAGGAGGAGTAATCAGGCATGGCAGACTCTTATTGGCTGATGCTGCTTGTCAGGGTTCCCCCCCCCACTCTGAACTCTTGGGGACAGATGTGGGGACCTGCATGAAAGACCCCCTAAGCTTATTTCTACCAGGTTATTTCTACCAGGTTAAAAACTTCCCCAAGGCACAAATCTCTATTTGTCCTTGGACTGAAGTATGGTGCCACCACCAAGTGATTTAGACAAAGAATCAGGGAAAGGACCATTTGGAGTTCCTATTCCCACAAAATAGCCCCCCCCCAAGCCTTCACCCCCTTTTCTGGGGAGGCTTGAAAAATAAACAAGGTGAGCACAAGCCAGACCCTTGGGTTTGTAGGACACTAAAAACCTAATCAGAATCTTAGAAAACAGAACTTTATTATAAAGGAAGAAAAGTAAAAGTAGCACCTCTGTAAAATCAGGATGGAAGGTAATTTTACAGGACAATCAGATTCAAAACAGAGATTTCCCTTTAGGCAAAACTTAAGTTACAAAAAACCAGGGATAAACCTCCCTCTAGCAGAGGGAAAATTCACAAGCTAAAACAAAAGATAAACGAATGCATTTCCTTGCTTTACTTACAATTTTTGTGATCTAGACGCTTAGTTGAAGTAGGGCTTTGGGAGATGTATTTCCCCCATCCTGATTCCTCGCTGACCCAGAGAGAACCGTCAAAGAACAAAACAAAAACCTTCCCCCACAGATTTGAAAGTATCTTCTCCCCTTATTGGTCCTTTTGGTCAGATGCCAACCAGGTTACTTGAGCTTCTTAACCCTTTACAGGTTAGGAGGGATTTTATGATACCCTTAGCTGTATATTTATGACACTGCTCATTACATTTGGTATAGCTGCTGGTGTCCCCTACATAGACTGGCACTTCTGGAGCAGGGACACAAACACAGACTAGTGGACTCACATTGTCATGCAGAGCTGGGATGATCAACAGTAAGTCCAGAACTTTTGTGTGAAGAAAGCTACATTTCTGGAGCTTTTTGAACTGCTTTCAGTGACCCTCCACCATAAAAACCTCACTTGCCAGGTTGCTATAGCATCTGGAAGCTACCTACTTTAGACTGCTGCAGGTCCTTAGCAAACCAGTTTGGTGTTGGAAAGTTGACTGTGTGTTAAGTGCCTCAGAAACCTCCACCACCAATCAGGCATATGGTTTACCCCAACTCACAGGAATAAAAAAATATTCTTGACATAACTGTTGGCGCTGAGAGAAGGGGGTTTCCTAACTGTGCTGGGGCCATTGATGGGACTCCACGTGCCCATAGTTTGCCCACCTCAAAGGGTACTACTCCATTGTCATGCAGACCTTCATGGACCACAGAGGGAGATTTATGAATATCAACGTGAGTTGCACTGGAAAGTTTGCAATGTCAGTTTTTTTTTTAACCAAACAGTAGTCGAGATTCATGGACAAGCTGGGATGCTACTCCTACCAAATTGCATTGTCATAAATGGAGTCACTCTCCCCAAAGTTATTCTGGGAGACCCTGCTTTTGCCTTGGCTTACAAAACCATACCCTGGTTTCAGAGGCTGGCAAAAGACAGTTTAATTAGACAGTCAGCAGGTGCAGAATAGTGGTTGACTGGGCTTTTGACAGATTGAAATCCCATTGGAGATATTCACAGACCCATTTAGATTCCAGTGTCATCAATGCTGTCCTCATTTACTGTGGCTTGCTGTGTTCTTCACAATCATTGTGAAGCCACCAGTGAGTCATTTCCCTTGAATGGACCTATGACATCCACAAAGTGCACCTGCCGCATCTGGAGCTGGATGCATCTGGGCAACAGAAGTCGGGGATGCTTTGTGCTCCCACACTGTGGACTTGCATGGCCCAATGAAAGAGGGGAAATGGTACTTATGGTGCTTGACTGGCAAAGGGAGATGTTATTCCAAGCTGCTAGGAGGAAGCCTGCAGTTTATGCAACAGAAATACTCAACTGTATAGTAACTGAACAGCATGTCTGAAAGTAGAGTAGGTGAGTCAGCTACCAAGGTGGCCCTGGACAAGACCTGCCTTCCTCAAAATGTGACTACCTGTCTGGAGTTCCTGCTTCAGGAAAAGTTTACAGCCATCAACACCCAGGACTGGGTCAGAACTCGAGGAATCAGCAGGATGCAGCATTAGCTTCCACATGGCTTATCCAGTTATGGCAGTGTACAAACATGCAGAAATCCATAGCCTTCTTCCTCCCTGCCCCAGGCACATTTCTGGACAATTTCAAACCACAGTCATACTTAGGAGAAACAATTTTGTCACCTGTTGACTGCATGGACTACCTCTAACTGAAATGGATTAGATTTGTGAATGGAACATATTTTCTCACACACACACACAGAGGGAGAGAGATCACCGTTTCCAGGTAGCTTGACTGAATGGTTACAGAGCAGCTTATTTACAGGAATGATAATATAACATTCTTATTTTTAAGGACTGGACCTAGAAAAAAAAAATCTGTGCTTTAAAGTATATTTTTAATGGAAAGGGTGTTCTTCACTTTTGGCATGTCCCAGTAACCATTTTGAACTCTATGTGGTGGAGATGGGGGTGGGGGGACTCACGCTGCTGGGATACAATCCACTATTACTGGATAAACGCCGCTAACCGGGTTCACAGAGTGGAAATCCTTCCCATTACTGTAGTAATAAATATTACAGTGGAGCCAGAAACTTACCAGGTGCAATGGAAGCATCCGTTTTGTCTATCTGCTGTAGGCTAAATGGCAGGCTGTTCTGCAGTGGGAACAGTGCATCAGCTCCTCTAAGTATAGACCCAGAATGTGCTGCTGTTCTGGGACCAGTGTCAGGAACAGGGACTTCATTGTCTCCCACTCAGTGTTGGCTTCCAGCAGCCCCCATGCTGGGTTCTGGGGCCAGCAGGGTGCCATTCCAGCTGACCAAGTCATCACACACCATAGTTGGCTGCATGCTAGGTACAGGGTCCACCACCCAGGCAAACTCCTGATAAAATGGGCATGATTGTGAGGAGTTGCCTAAGGTGCGGTTATGGTCCCTGGTCTTCTCGCACTCATTCTTGAGCCACTTAATGCATTCCCTGCACTGGTCACTGGTCTGGTAAATTTGCAAAGCTGTCAGCTTCTTCACTATTTGCTGGTATGCATGGTTATTCCAGGTATTCTTACTGAAGTCCACTGTTTTGCTGGCCTCGCACCAGAGATTTACCAAAAAAATCAAGCTGTGCTCCTCTGGCCATGAAGCAGCGCACTTTGCAAAAGGTTTGGTCTGTCCATTCTCCATTGCAAACACAGAAGTCTCTCTGATAGTGTGTTTGCAGCTCAGTGGTCAGAGGAAGGGTTAATACTGGCTCACTGAACTGCTGCATCACACCAAAGAGGGCTGTTTTCATTTTCAGTAGAGTAGATTTGAGATTCTTGGGATAGATGTAAGCGGGGGAATGGTCCCGCTATTGTGGGGAACTAACCTGGCTTATACGCTACCCCAGCAAAGTGGGCTAGTGAAAGGATCGGAGTCCTCACTTCCACTCCCTTTACCCAGAGGCCTGCCTGACCTCGAGGGCTCCCCTTCCACTCTCCTGTGTGGCAAAGTCCACATAACCCCAACAAGGCTGGGCCTAGGATTCCTGGGCAGCTTGACCCCCAACCTTGTCGTGGTCACTTAGGGCAGGGGCTAGGGTGTCCCCACTCCAGGGTGCTCTTTCTGCACTGGATGCTTCCCTGACCCACTGATTACTACATCACTCCAAAGCAAATATAATTTATTAAACAGCAATCAATTAAAAAAATAAGGAAAAATGGAAAAAAGAAGAAATTAGAGTTTAATGGGAGAAATTTGAAGATTAAGACATAAATTAGGAGAACTCTGTATATGTCATTTTCCATATGGCCTTGCAAGACCTGGACTGGACTCGCTCTCTATTCAGTCCTCTTCAGCTAGAAAGACTGTGGCTATGATGCAACTTGTTGCAGATTTGTGTGGGGATAGAAATATGTGGAGTGTCTTGAATCCATCAAAGGAATTTTAACTATCTTTCAACCCCTTCTTCCCCAAAAGAAACTACAAATAAATGGACTTAAGTTATCTTTTTCCATTTAAGCAAAGAAAATGAATGCACTCTCCTCTTTCCCTGCTGACACAATCACTAGAAATGCTTTTAAGGAACCATTTTCTGACAAAAACAGGAGCATTTTAGAGTTAAAACTGACATGAGTTAAATAACTAATGTATGTAGCTAGGTATCGTGGGGTTCTCCAGTCACTCTTCATGATGTATGCTTTGATAACAGCTACAAAATGGAATGAGTTAAGGTTGAAATGTGTGCATTTGTATTTCTCCCTTTAGTATTAATCTCCTTGACTCCAGTCTGTTAGAGCCTTGGATTCAATTCTGTTCTCAGATACATGCAGCCATTAAAGTTGCATGTTCAGATACATCTTCCCTGTTAAAGTAAATGAGAGTTGCACTGGGGTACTGCAATGAAGGCAGAATTGGGCTTTTGAATGTTATTTGTACGTAATTTAATTTTAGTCTTGTTTAAATGCCACCACACTTTATATTTTATGATGTTGGCTAAAGATTAAGAGCCCCATTTTCAAATGGAGTGCATGCAAAAGTGCTTATGCACTTTTTCCACAGACCTCATTTAAGCATGTAAATACCGCTCTATGGTGTTTCTAAAGCTTTTAACTATGACATCTAAACACTGTGCATCCACTCAAGACAGCACTGATCATGCCCTAAATTGTAATGTTCTCAGTGCATATATGTATGTTGTTGCTTCTCCTTTTTTACCCCTCCCCCCCCCCCCCCCCCCCGTCTTTACAGTTGTGGTGAAAAGATGACCACTACTGATGAAAAACATTAAGAAAGAATTGTGTTTTGCATTTAAACCTAAATGCAGTTAGGGCTGAATTCAAAATTGCCAACCCCAATCATTCAAAAAAAATGTGTCAAACCAATACATTCTGGGTTGTTTTCATTTGCCTTCTGTGCCAGGATGGAAATGAGGGCCAGAGACTCCACCCCCAACCCCTTTTTAATTGGAAGCTGAGATTCTCATGCAATCTAATCTTTCAGCCATCTGAGGCTCTAAGAACATCAAATATTCTGAGATTCCCCATGAAAATGCTAGAGCTGGCAACACTGTAGTCTTATTTTTCTCTGGTAAGGAGATCCAGAGCTGGGGTCAAGTCACAAAAAAATGCCCTTTCAGCTGCACTTCAGTCTTTTGTAGTGGACAAGACTAATCATAGCATCCCTGAATAGTTGTCTTGGGAAATCATGGATGAATAGGTCACCTAGGATATTGCCTGGGCCTAGCATAGAGGTCTTTTTTCCTGCTGCAGTTCCAGCTCATGTAGGGGAACTTCTCTGGGGCTTCACCTCCAGGCGCTGTTGGTTTTAGTTCTTGTAGCCCATGAAATAGTATTGCCTACTCTCTTCTGCAGGTAAGAAGAGGACCAGGATAATCTCTGCCTCTTTTCTTGCAGAGTTTTCCCAGTGGGTGGTTTTGAGCATATGCTTTCCTTAGAGAACTCTCATGGGGTTTCACAGGGTTCCGTCTTGTTTTCCTTGTTGTTTGATATATATCTGGGGCTGTTGAAAAAGTTATTGAGGTAGCATGGGTTGTGGACAAGGTCTTTTTACAAAAAGCCATAAAACTTTATAAAAAATGGCTTTAAAAACTCAACCTCTTTTTTTTTGGTAATCAATTTGCTTTTTTGGCAATAAAATTTAATAATTTGGAAAAATATTTTTCTTGGGATAATTAGAAAATAGCATTTAGAACTGCTAGGCAAATGCCAATATCACTGAAGTATATTGGGGCTACATCCTAACTCCATGCTGAAAGAAACTGTAGTGAAGAATGTATCAGAATACTTGGCATATCAGCATAAGTGCATAACATCAGAGCTTTGGGATTTGCACCGAGTGCCTGTTAGCTCCTGGGAGGAGTCTGTAGTGTTTATTTTTGACCTTTAGTGCCCTAAAGGGTTTGGGATGTTTCTCTATGAGAAACTTGCCTGGACACAGAGTCATACTGCTGTAGCTGAAATCAGTGGGGGAGGTCAAGATGGAGCTGCCCTCTTCCTCCTTCATGCATATGCACACACTTTAAAAGAAAGGGAGCTATTTTCTATGAAAGGCACAGTATCTTGAAACTTGTTCCAGTCCTGAAAAAACCTCAAGTCTATTGACCTTTACACACACTTCAAAGCCCATCTATTTTCACAGGGTTTGGGGCATTGAAGGAGTATGGTGAGAAGTGCCTAGAGCTGGGAATAGGATTTTTTTAAAATCATACACATTAAGATAAAGCAAGAGGATAAGAGAGAGATCATTTCGATAGCTGGTTGATATGGTGTAAACAATACCAAAATGTCACTGAAATTCTGAAGCTGAATTTGTAATTTAGGTACAGTCACAGTTTTGAGTGTAATCTTTGTAGCATATTTCCTTAAAGGTGAAAAAAGTGTGAAACTAATTATAGTCACTGCCTTGTGCCTTTCAGAGTCTGTGAGGCTACTCTTGGACAATGAAGGTACCTCCTCATTTCAAAGTTAATGAGCCAAAAAGATGATACGTGTTTAGTTTCCTGTTCTTCTACTTTTAACGGCATAGTTGTTCCTCTAGCAAACCTTACAAACTGCTGAATTAAATGAAACATGCATTTGGTTGCTGAAGTCAAAGCAATATTCATATGCAAGCTGATTGAATTCTTCCTAATGACAGACTATTATATGGTAGTACACTCCTTATCTCAGTGAATTACGTGGAAAATGAAAGCAATGAGCAAAGCTGGTTATAAACAGATCCAGCCACACAGAATCTTGAAAGTTAGCTCTGTAAAATAACCACTGTCATCTTTTTAAGGATGTATTCCTGTCCTTTTTCCATAATTGAGACCTTGTTGGATAACCTTCCAACTTCAGGAGAGGGTAGAAAATTGAGGTGTGCAGCAACTGCAATATTGCTGTTTTCCTTAGGCATTAGTTGATACTGTCCCTTTATAAGTAATTTTTGGATAAACAATCCTTCCGGGGGTTAGTACAGCACATAGTTAGGTGTCCAGAAATGCACTGCATTATTTTTACCACCCCATTAAGCACCCCTGACAGAGGCATGGCGATTAGAATATTAGAAGCTAGCGAACAGACAAAACACACAAAGATGGCACAGAGAAACATGTTTTTTGGTAGAGAGGAGGAAACCAGAGCTAGAAGATATGGATTTGTTGTCTTATCTATTGCATGGAAAGCATATTTACTCTGACCCGTATCTGTTCTGGGTATCAATAGGGTACTACTTCAGAAATATATTCAGCATTTCCACTAACAAAAATTTACTGATTGGCATGGTTATTCATAGTGCAAAGAATGAGAGTGTAGGCATGTAGCTAGAAATTGGATTACAACCTGCAGTTTGTTTTAGGATGGTGCTTGGTGTTGTACAAAAGAGGATTTCTTAACCATGCTCTGAACTTCACCAATGTCTAGATCACCAAAGAACTCAAACAGGTGTAATTTGAATCATGTGAGCATCCCCATAAGAAAATGACTTCAGTGACACTCATATTTAAAATTAAACAGGTGCTTAAGTACTTGATTTGAGTCTAATACCCTGCTTAACCAGGCCTTAACAACAAGTGTAGAGAAAGCAGGTACCCTATTTAGGAGAGTTTTCCACAGTTAGTGTAAAGAAAGAGAGAAATATTTCTACTGAATTTAATGGCCTTTCTATCAGGCCTCAGGTGTGTAGTTAAAAAATCTTTACATTAACAGTAACTTAGTAGAGCAGAGCTCAAGTTATTCAGTCTGCCTTTCTGTATCTCCTTCCTCCTTCACAGTTGACATCACATTGCTTCTGCTCAAGATAAAAGCTACAGAGCGAGTGATCTCTAGCTCTGCCCCCATGGGAAGATTATGCTACAAATTGATTGTCCTCCATTTTGAATCCTAATGAAAAACTCCTGAAGCAAAGAAGCAGCCAGAAGCAGGTAAAAACAGGAAAATGAAGGAGGAAGAAAAAACATAAAGCTTGGGATAGACTACCTGACCACTTTCCAAAGGAAAACAGGTAAGAGAAATAAAAACTTGGTTCTCTGGAACAAGGAATGTCTCCTGTCATGTTTAACCCCTCCACCCCCGCTCATGGTTAAAAAACGTTGCTGCAGATCCCGTGACACTGTTTCCCTTAATCATACAGGAAATACTGTAGGCACATATGCCCCCCATATCTAAAGGGGAAAAAAAGATTTTTCAGGGGGAAAAAGAAGGGAATAAGTGACCTTTACCCAAGTGCAATCTGATAGCACAAGTCCATGTGAACCAGTTAGGCACTGTTAAGTTGGTTACAATAAAGCTTTGTGTAGTCCTGCACTGTAATTAATTTCATCTGACAGTATAACCAACATGGATTTATTGGATGTTGCTTAAAGAAAAAAAAATGTTTTTTGAATCTCAAGAGGACCATAAAATAGGAATTATAAAGCATTACGCAGAGGGATGCCAGGCCTATGGTAGGACGACAACATCTGCTGATATGCATAGATATGTGCTTTGGCTCCAGTCAAGAACAAAAACAAGCCTCTCATGGGACAACACATCTCTCTTTTCCTAGTTTAAAGAAGCATAAGTCAATTTGCATTTTGAAATCCACAGAGATCTGTGGGTTGTTAGATTGTTATGAATTCCACCAGGCGGAGTGTGTTCAAGAGTCCCTTGCAATATGATGGTGACATTCTTATTATTTGAGACTATTTTTGTATGCAGCATAAAATATTTCCTGTAATATTCCTGACTCACAGTGTATTATGTACATGGAAGCCTGATTCGCATTGTTGTTCTTGGGCCTTTATGATTCACTAAGGGCTGCTTAAGTCATGCATGTGTGTTGTGGACCTCAGTGAGCTTTATTATTATATTGCTACTATTCAGTGTATGAATATGTAGGGCTAATTAGATAGTGGTTTTCTTTATTCTATAGCTTTGTGTATATTCATGAGAGGAATTGTAGTATGGTACAATAGGTAAGTAAGCTTTTATGTTTACACTTTAAATTAGATGACTCAAGGAGGATTTAAATTAACTGGATGACTGCTGTACGCTAAGTACCACTAGGTTACCTAAGCAGTAATACAATAACACATGCTGCGTTTACTGTAGCCACATCCCGTGTCTCTAACATCTAAAGTAGTGCATATTGAACATAAAGGGCCCAGTCCTGCTCACGTTTGGTTTTGGCATCAGTGGGAGCAGGATCAGACTCGATAATGCACGCTTCTTTTTCAATAAATCTCTATTGTGGTTATGTAGTGACTTTCTTTTCACTTTTTTTTTGGGGGGGGGGGGTGTTAACTTACTGGTGCTGGTAGTATCTGTGACTAATCACTTAAAATGGTACCACATGAATGAGCAGCAGCACCAGATGTCAGAAGAAGATAATCTAGATAAACTTCCTCTACTAGTAAACTGAGACCTGAAATCACTGAGAAATCATGTAAAGGAACCTCCATCATAGTGTTTTGAAATGGAGCTGTATTTTAAGAAAAAAAAATAAATCAGATACTTCATAAACAATTATTACATAGTCATGTCTCTGCTAAATCAAAACTGGTATCAGTTTTTTCTTTCCCCTAACCAAGAAAGACATTTTTCTTCCCTGATTATTGTGGGCCCAAAGCTGCAAGAACTTACCTGTTTCAGTAATTGTACTCATAGAAGTAGTCCTGGTGGCTTCACTGTGAAGACTCACATAAAGAAAACTACTTTCATCCATGATGGTGGATATATATGATAGTGTGTATAGACCCCACCCGAGTCAGGAAAATTTTAATGGGTGACTGGATGCCCTATTAGACCCACCCCATGACACCTGAAGCTAGTGTTAGGCTTCTAGGAAGAAGCAAAAAGGAAGAGTCCAACTCAGCTGGTGTCTGGTTAGGAGAATAGACCTTCAGCTTACTAAGTGGGACAGCTGGGGATAGGAGCTGAGGATTGAGCCCAGGAAGGCCGGAATACTTTGTTTTTCTGTGTTTATTTTGTGCAACGGGTACCCTGGAAAGGCATGGAACTCTTATATAATTAAGCTGAAGAAATAAGTTACCTCATCCCAGAAGGGGTTGGAGACTGGGTGGATCAGCTGAAAACCCTGAGGAAAACAGGGGCAGAGTGAATGCTGCCTGGTGTTGAAGCATAAGGAGGCATACAGAGAGAGGACTCTTGGCCACAGTGTGAATGGCCTTGGACAAGTTTTAAACTTCAGCTGTATTTGCTGTAGTTCCATTTCACACATATGATGAAGAATCAGTATTTTTTTTCATGCCCACCAACCACCTCATAAGGATTTTTCTCTAATTTAAAAAAGTAAAATATAGAAGACAGAATGCAAGCCTGGACAAAGAAATAAGCTGCAAAGATGAATGCTTTGAACAGGTGAAAGAAAGGGATTATAATTGAAACAGTTTTGCAATATTAGGGTCAAAATTCAGCCACCTTTACTCATTATGAGTAGTATGTTAGTCTGTGCAGAGTGCAATAAAAACAGTATATCTGTTTTATTGTTGCTTGACATGCCTTCCATAATGTATGAAAACTATTTGCATTTTCTATAATCACAAAGACTATTTACAGAAATCAGTAATTGAAAAGGAGTGTTCATTTTTTTTCAATGATATTTAAAATGTGTTCCCTTTGGTATGCCCTCTTGACAGAAATAAGTCCATCATGAATTCAGTTTCTAGGTTCACTGCTCAGTCAATTTTCTTATTTTACCAAAAACATAGTGATGACTGAGTTAATGACTTTATTGCTTTTTTGTCAAATGTACTTGAGTTTTGCATTTGTTACTAATTAGAGATCAGATGAATCTCATTAAAAGGTTCTTGTAACTTTTCTCTACATTGAGAAGAGGCAAAGAATTTCTTGTCTGAAAAACAATGCAACTGCCAGCACCTAATGGATTTGCCAATGTTGTTAGGAGTGAATAATAAACAGAAAATGACTGAACATGAACTTTTGTGGAGGGTCTAAATTCAGTTTCACAACACAGATCAATATATTTTTCAAGATGTGACTATGTATTAAAAGTGCTGAGAGTTTTGTTGATAGCAGAGTGGCATTTTTCTGTTCATTTAGCTTGGATTTCTCTCCAACAGGGTGAAATAGATAAATGAGTCATGATACACACTCTAAAATAAATGAATTGCTCTCACATTTAGCTTCCACTATAAAAAAATGATGTATATGTGTTTTTCCTCCTTTTTGTTGTTTCAATAAAATAAGCATTTGATTTTTCCCTTTTTATGTAGTAAAGCATATGCTATATGGGATAATACCTAAAATAATAGTGGTATATTGTTTGTATTTATTATGTCTGGATTGTTTGTATCTTATTAACCTCGCATTACTTGTTTGTTCAGAAATTGCTCTCAGCGTCAGTGCTATGTAATTGAAAAGTGTTACTATAACTGCTATTTCACTCAGCTATTATACAAAACAATGTACAACCATGCCTGTAATGAACTAAGTCACTGTTTGTTTGTTTCTTCAGTTACATTTGTACAACTCAATTGGTACCGACTGGGATGAATGTTTGTAAATGAGGCTAGAATTTGTTTGTGTTTTTCATAAGTATTTAGCATTAGTTCAGATGTAAAAGTTTCCCTGAAATAATGAAAACTATACAAGTCTAGTTGTCAGAGATGTGTTTAGTTTTCAGATAAGAGAAACTTATGAGACAGCATAGTCAATAGGACTGAGTGTGTAAATGGAAATTGGGTGCTCTAGTCCAAGCACTGGAACTGAGAAGAGGGAGAATAGCTGTTGTGCTCTCCATGATTCCCTTTCTGATGCCAAGGCTTCTGGATGGGAAGAGGAAATATGTCTAACTTGCTCGAATGCAAAGGAGTGAGGAGGGTGAGAGGCTGACAGAAGCAAGCTAGGGCCGTGGCAGTCTAAAAGTGATGAAAGTAGATGAGGAGAGACACATAATATGAGGGGTAGGAGCACAGGGAGACAGGGTAAGAAGGGGACAAACTGGGGATGGACATGGAAAGGAGGTGAGAGCAGACTAGGGGGAGATGGAGCAAAAGGGCCCATAAAGACTGGTGCACACTTCTCTCAAAACCTGTAAATGAACCCAGAATTCCTGTGAATCTACTCCTCCGCTGTCAGCAAAAAAAGCTGTGAAACTCACTCGCAAAGTGTGTGTCTCATCCCCCACTCATTACTGGTCACAAAGAGGCTAGCAACCTACCATTACTGTCAGTTATTCTGTTAACTCAAATGGTAGAGGTCTGTACTGTGAATCTAAATGTCCTAGCCCTGATGACTCATGCGGGGTCAATATGGTTTCACATGATGGGATTTCTGTTTTTATTTAAACAAAAAAAAAATAGAAAATGACGATGACAAGAAATATGCCAAAATAAGAAATAAAGGTTGCAAAGTCAAGCACTCTGTAGTTAGGAAATGCCAGAATTAAGGTTGCCTATGTTAGACAGTCAGTGTATGACCTTTTCTCTTATACTGAGATTATTGTATATTTCTTATATATTTGTTAGAGTGAGAAATCAAAAATAAGTGATCTAGACTACTGCTCTTCAGCCTGTGGCCTACAGATCCTGGGAGTCTGCAGACTATGACTAAGATTTCCAAAGGGGTCTGCACCTCCATTTGGAATTTTTTAGGGGTCTGCAAATGAAAAAAGTTTGAAAACCACTGATCCAGATTGAAAGTACATGTTCTGATCTTGGAGTGATGAGAAACATGTCATAGATGAGATATAGCTGTTCTTTTTTAACAAGCTGCCATGGACAAATTCTAGGAGCAGATGTGACAGAATACATAGTAATGCCATCATACACAATAATACTACTTTATAAATGAATGGGGACTAATCTCCATTTTCACAAAGAAAATGTTTGCTTGTATTCTATAGTACAGGAAAATCTGAGATGTGTGCTGTTCCATTTCCTTCACTATAGTCTGAAGGAAAGTGTTGTGTTGTATTAAAATCAGCAGTCTCTGAGTTCAAGAGAACTAGATGCAGAACTGCTTTCGACTTTATCATTATTAGTCATGTTTATTAGAATCGTGTCCAAGAACTAATCAGGAATGGGGCCCCATTGTGCTAGGGATTGTATGCACACAGAGTAGTAGACTGTCCCTGCTCTGAAGAGCTTGCAATCTAAACAGACTAGACCAGTGGTTCCCAGACTTGTTCCGCCGTTTGTGCAGGGAGAGCCCCTGGCAGACCGGGCCGGTTTGTTTACCTGCTGCGTTCGCAGGTTGGGCTGATTGTGGCTCCCAGTGGCCATGGTTCGCTGCTCCAGGCCAATGGGAGCTGCTGGAAGTGGCAGCCAGTACGTCCCTCGGCCCGCGCCGTTTCCAGTAGCTCCCATTGGCCTGGAGCAGTGAACTGCAGCCACTGGGAGCCGCAATCGGCCCAACCTGTGGACGCGGCAGGTAAACAAACCAGCCCGGCCCGCCAGGGGCTTTCCCTGCACAAGCGGCGGAACAAGTTTGGGAACCACTAGACTAGACTGATGCAGTGTGGGGAAAAGGATGGGGGACTGGAATAATTTTTATAGTGGGGGAGCTGAGAGCCATTGAACCAAACTATAAACCCTGTATATAATGAAAACTACTTCAAGCCAGGGAGTGCAGCAGCACCCCAGTACCTCTAGTTCCAGCACCTATGGGAAGGGGTAAATCATACAAGTAGAGAGAACAATGTGATGGCAGCAAACATCATGTTAGTCCCATAATTAATTTATTTTGTGGGTTTAGTTCAGAGGGGATGAGATAAACTTAAAGAAAAGTGAAGGGAAAGGGGACAATAAAGAGAAGGGGCTTTGTTGGACAGGGCATAGGAGAAGAGGGAAAGAAGTCCAGGGGAGTGGAATGTGAGGAATGAGGAGGGAGAGGATTAGAGCAAACAGTCAATAAGCACAAGGCAGAAAAAGTCCTGGAAAACTATAGAAAGTTCTCTGAATGTGTGATGGTCCCTGATTTGGCTGCGTTTGCAGCTGCTCCTCAAGGCTCAAGTTGCTCTGGCTGGCTCGTCTGCAGTTTTTCGCCAAGCCCACATGGCAGGGGGTGGGAAGGTTGATATGGTGTTGGGGAAGCAAAGTAAAGCATGATCTGGGTCTTAGTTTCCCCAGGGTAATGGGGAGCTGTTTAATCAGCTAGAGGGTTTGCCATTAAGTGATACAAGATTCTTTCCCAGGGCTGAGACTGTGTGCTGCCTTTACAGTAGTTCCAGTCACTGACAGCTAGTAAGTTGGAACCTAGCTTTGGAAATCAAATGCCAGGTTCCAGTCTAGCCGTGGAAGTGGTGGAATACCTCTAAGAATTTGGGAATTTGATAGCATTTTCCTAGTCACAGATGGAGCTTGTTTTTTGTTTTGTTTTGTTTTGTTTTTTTATAATAACCATTCTATTCATAGCAAGACAGCTTAGTGGGGACTGATTAAAAGTTCCAATAAAGCTTTTCAATTGAATAAAAGTGAACTGCATGTGTGCACTTCAGATATAACAAACATGGATGCAGAGGGAGAGAAATGCTTTTAAAAGGCTTCAAAGTCACTTAAACTTTAAAAAGGTTCATAAGGAGTTTTTCAATGAAACTTTAAAAAAAAATTAAAGTGAAAGTTAATAAGAGATGCAGGTAGGCACTACTTTAAGCTTGTTGTTGGCAGAAATCTTTCAAATAAAATAAAAGTGGGAAAAAACCTCTTTAAGGCCCTATCAAGCAACAATGGTCCATCTATGTAATTTGTGCGGGTTTCGGTAGTCCATTACTGGCCTGGAAAATGTGATGAACACAATCTTGCAGTGTAGCCAGGACTGAACTATATATTTCCAAACCATGACAAAGCTGTGAATGTTTGCAGGGCTACTTCATGACTTGGAAACATGGTTAACACATGGTTGTGCCTCATCTACATTGCAACTCCAAACTATGTTTTATTTGGTCGAGGAGTTACAATGTTCTAACTTGGCCACCCAACGTGGTAGAAATCGCAATGGCGATGGCGCTGAATGTAAGCCAGAATGGATGTTTACTCTGTTTCCTTGGCCAGAGTAAGAAAGAGATGTTAGCTCTTTGTTCTAGCTCCTGTACTCGGGGCCTAAGAAAAATCATTAGAAAATCTGACAGCTACATGGTAAACAGAAATGGATGAACAATAGTCAAATTACAGCTACTTGAGGGTAGAGAAGAACAGTGAGGGATACTGGTAGGAGCAATGGTGTAGTCTTTTTTTAAAAAAGTCCTAGTCTCCAGTGAGAAGTGGCTAAACTCAGTTTACCCCTGACTACACTACTGGGTATGAGAATATATCTGAAAAGGAGCAGGCTAGGGAAACCAATCTCAGGGAAGCTGAAAGAAAGAGAGTCCTATGGATTGAACATGAGCAAAATCAAAGATAAAAGGACAGGGCAGTAGAGCTGGTTGAAATAGTTCTATATATATTTTTTTAATGAAAAATGGAGGGAGGGATGGAAACTGGCTAAAACTTTTGTGATTTTTTTTTTTTTTATAAATCAGAGAGCAAGGGAAAAATACCCCAAGAGTACAAGCCATAAGTAAAAGTAGTTGAGATGAAGAGGAATTGGTTAGAGTGCCAAGAATCATAGTCTAGAAGCCCCAATTGCCCCCTACTCGGGTGCCAAATCTCTAGTATCCACGCAACGACTTCTATGATTCAGTTAGGCATTTTTAATTCAAAATTCTGCATTGAAAACTTAATGTAAGGGTCATATAACAGTCATTTAATTTAACTGCAACTAAAATAACACAATGGGTGCTGTACTTATTGCATTATTCATTTTTATATTTAATTAAATAAAACCCTTTATTTTGATTTACTTCAGCAGCTGTCACAAAATGTCACAGCAGAGTGTCCAGAATCCAAGGGCTCATGTGAAAGAATTTGTCAGTATTAGCCAAGAGTGTGCAAGGGGCTTATTTGATTTCAAAAACTCAACCTTGCAATTGGAATAATTTACAAGCAGCCATCATGAGGAATAGCTGACCAAACCTACCTTCATTCCAAATGTACGGCACATTTATTTGACCTTGCCTTTTCTAACATAAATGCATAGCAAGGTCTGTGTGTACATTTCTTCTTTGCCTTTGCTTTGTACCATTATTTGGGGTTGGCAGATCTTCATTTCCAAGCATTCCTGTTGAGTATATCTTCCAAACAGCCAACACAATCCATTACATACTCTTATCCCTCTAGGGAGAGGATGAGAGAAAAACATCACTTAATGCATTACTGGAAGGCCCTCGGATACTTGGGTGAGGAA
This sequence comes from Caretta caretta, assembly GCF_965140235.1. Classification (NCBI taxonomy): domain Eukaryota; kingdom Metazoa; phylum Chordata; order Testudines; family Cheloniidae; genus Caretta; species Caretta caretta. Next base: position 126,290,018 of record NC_134207.1, read on the forward strand.
CACAGTATAATAACCTATACTGAACAGAATAATAGTGTTCAAGAATTATAGCTCACTGGATGTTATTCTGGCAACCATTTGTCTCTCACTACAATTGACTGTTGAAAACATTAGCATTTCTAGCTTTCACAGTGACTTCACAGGAGCCAACCTGCTTGAAACAAATCAATGTGTTTTTATCTACTCCAGTCCAGTCCCTTGATTTTATCATTCCTGACACTGAAAACATTTCAAATCACCACAAGATGGAAAATGAATACCCCACCAAGGTATGTCATAATATCTGAACATGATGCTCTAGTATTTCATTAAAAATATGATAGTATTAAATGCCTCATGACAGAGGTGCAAGCCAATTGGTTTACACAATTAGTTTTTGAAAAATCTTTGAGTGATAACAGGAAGGAAGAAATTAGCTGTGACCAGTCACAAATTGGAAGTGACAATTTTTACAGAGAATTCAAGGTTTTATAGCCTTCAGCTATAAGACCGAAAGGTGAAAACCATCCATATGAAGAGGGTCATCATAAGGCTGTGCACTACTTAAATCCCATGTAAGGCTTATTTTGCGGATATAGGCCCTCTGCGCAGGAGTGACTTTCAGTCTTGGTGAGCAGAAGGAATACAGAGGATAGTTCTGTGCTAATCAATGAGCAGAGGAGACAATGAAAACCTGTATATTCTATTTTGGAAAATAAAGCCACACATTGACAGAAACTGCTATTATTGCCATTCAGAAAATGCTCCTTCTCTTGAGAAATACAAAGTTTTTTAAAAGTGTATTTGTGTTAGAATTCTGTATTCCACTGGGATACTAAACTGTTCACACCATCTATGCTGCCTAATTGTACTACTCCTTCCTTTTCTTCAGAAGGTTGGTCTATCATATCAATGGAAACACTGTCTATTAAAGCATTCTATAGCAATTCTAAAAATGTATAGAGTTAATGGAGAATATTATTCCTTCTACAGATTTTGGTTTTAAAAATAATAACTGGTTTAATTACAGCAGACATAGATTGCAATTACATTTTGCGGAATGGTTCAAAAATAGTCGGACTTTGTTAAGTTTTATAGTTTTGTTTTGTGGGTTCTCCGCCTCCTCCTCCTCCCCCTCTCCCCCATCAGGGTGAGGATTCCTAGGGTCTAACTTGGATTTTGTCATTTTCTCACTGCATAATTCTGTGAAAGGCACTTAGGGTAAAGTTATCAATTGCCTCTAAAAATGCATCTTCAGTATTAGCTGGTGCACCTCTTTATACATGCAAAATTATGTAGTTGCAAGAGCCAGCTGAGTAATTATACGTTAACCCATTTAGGTAGATGGGGTGAAACCCTAGCTCAATTACAGTCCATAGCAAAAACTCCCATTTAATGAAATGGGGCTATAAGTTGAATCAAAAAGCTTTTTTTACTTAACCTCGTTCCATAGTTTACCCAAAAAAATACATACATTTCTAAAATGCACATAATAGTAGTTAACACATAGTGGCTTTGTGTAGTTTCATTAATTGTGTTTTTTCTAAACTTCCGTGTACAGGATGACTTTATTCACAAAGGGTATGTGTCATAAACATACAGCTAAGGGTAGCATAAAATCCCTCCTTTATCTGTAAAGAGTTAAGAAGCTCAGATAACCTGGTTGGCACCTGACCAAAAGGTCCAATAAAAGGAGAAGATATCTTCAGATCTGTGGGGGGAAGATTTTTGCTTTGTCTCTTTGTGTGTGTTCTCTCAGTGACAAGGAGAGAGACCAAGCAAGTAATGTAGCTCCTATTGAATGATACATCTAACTTACAGAAATAGTAATTAATAGCAAGGAAATGCGTTAGAGTATCTTTTTTGTTTTAGCTTGTGAATTTTCCCTGTGCTAAGATGGAGGTTTATCCCCATTTTTTGTAACTTTAAAACTTTAAAGTTTTGCCTAGAGGAGAATCCTCTGTGTTTTGAATCTTATTACCCTGTAAAATTACCTTCCATCCTGATTTTACAAAGGTGTTTCTTCTACTTTTTTTCTTTTATAATAAAGTTCTGTTTTTTAAGACATTGGTTTTTAATGTCCTAGAAAACCAAGGGTCTGATCTGTGCTCACCTGGTTTACCTATTTGGTTGGTAGACTATTCTCAAGCCTCCCCAGGAAAGGGGGTGAAGGGGCTTGGGGGGATATTTTACGGAAACAGAAACTCCAAATGGTCCATTTCCTGAATCTTTGTCAAACTCACTTGGTGGTGGCAGCAGTACCCATCCAAGGACAAGGAAGGATTTGTACCTTGGGGAAATTTTTAACCTAAGCTGGTAGAAATAAGCTGAGGGGGTCTTTCATGTGGGTCCCCACATCTGTACCCTAGAGTTCAGAGTGCGGAGGGAACCTTGACAGTATGTCTACACTGCTATTAGACACATGCAGCTGGCCTGTGCCAGCTGATTCATACTCATGAGTCAGGCTGTGGGGCTGTTTCATTGCAGCGTAGATGTCTGGGCTCAGGCTGGAGCCCAGACTGCAGGACCCTGCAAGGAGGGTCCAAGAATATGGGCTCCAAGTCCAAGCCTGAATGTCTACACTGCAATTAAACAGCCCCAAAGCCTGAGCCCCATAAACAAAAGTCAGCTGGCATGGACCAGTTTCAGGTTTTTAACTGCAGTGTAGAAATACCCTTACTGATCACTGGCACAATCACATTCATTCAGCAAAGCAGGTTCCAAGTACCATGGGCAGTAAACTGCCACAGATCCTTGCTTTTTAAGTGGATCTTGAATTTTTCACCTCTTCCATGCTGTAGCTTTCTATAAGGTGTTGCAAAAACCCCACAGAAAGGAAGCTCTCTGTTAAATTCTGTAAGCTTTTGTAATAATTTTAAATAGAATTCTATTAAATTTTTGAGGAACCCTATGACTTTAATATGCTGTATTCTGTAGGATACATTCATTAGTGTTTTAAAGGTATTGTTCTTAATTATAAGAACTGTATAATGGATCAGATTTAGACTTATGCCTATGAAGAAAGAGTAGAATTCTTATTAAATTCTGAATTCATTCTGAATTCATATTAAAGACAAAAGAAATTTGACAAGCTCTTCTTCTGTTCTCCTTTTCCTCTCCCGTCTGTTAGCTTTTATTCAAATGTTACTTTTTTTTTTTATTTCAAAAAAGACATGGTGACATTTTTATTATGGAGAGGAACTATTTATTGTGTTTATACATATTAAACAGGTGGGAAACTTGACATGTCTTCTGAAGATTGTGACAAAGAGGAAGCACATACTGAGGGAATGGAGGGTGCCCCCCCCCACACACACACACCTCCTTTTGAAGGTTCTGTACACCCATTGACCAACTGAAGGAGGAGAGGAGCTGAGTGGCCTCTCACTCTCCACTTTTCATTAATTTAAATCTTAGCTTGAATTCCTGGTAGCCTCATCCTGCTCCACTTCAGCTGCCCTCCCTCCCTGTAATTGTAATTGGCTTCATGTCTAGTTGGCAGCCGGTGTCAAGTGGAGTGCCCCAGGGGTCGGTCCTGGGGCCGGTTTTATTCAATATCTTCATAAATGATCTGGAGGATGGTGTGGATTGCACTCTCAGCAAATTTGCGGATGATACTAAACTGGGAGGAGTGGTAGACACGCTGGAGGGCAAGGATAGGATACAGAGGGACCTAGAGAAATTGGAGGATTGGGCCAAAAGAAATCTGATGAGGTTCAATAAGGATAAGTGCAGGGTCCTGCACTTAGGACGGAAGAACCCAATGCACAGCTACAGACTAGGGACCGAATGGCTAGGCAGCAGTTCTGCGGAAAAGGACCTAGGGGTGACAGTGGACGAGAAGCTGGATATGAGTCAGCAGTGTGCCCTTGTTGCCAAGAAGGCCAATGGCATTTTGGGATGTATAAGTAGGGGCAAAGCAAGCAGATCAAGGGACGTGATCGTCCCCCTCTATTTGACATTGGTGAGGCCTCATCTGGATTACTGTGTCCAGTTTTGGGCCCCTCACTACAAGAAGGATGTGGATAAATTGGAAAGAGTCCAGCGAAGGGCAACAAAAATGATTAGGGGTCTGGAACACATGACTTATGAGGAGAGGTTGAGGGAACTGGGATTGGTTAGTCTGCAGAAGAGAAGAATGATGGGGGATTTGATAGCTGCTTTCAACTACCTGAGAGGTGGTTCCAGAGAGGATGGTTCTAGACTATTCTCAGTGGTAGAAGAGGACAGGACAAGGAGTAATGGTCTCAAGTTGCAGTGGGGGAGGTTTAGGTTGGATATTAGGAAAAACTTTTTCACTAGGAGGGTGGTGAAGCACTGGAATGCATTGCCTAGGGAGGTGGTGGAATCTCCTTCCTTAGAAGTTTTTAAGGTCAAGCTTGACAAAGCCCTGGCTGGGATGATTTAATTGGGGATTGGTCCTGCTTTTGAGCCGGGGGTTGGACTAGATGACCTCCTGAGGTCCCTTCCAACCCTGATATTCTATGATTCTATGATTCTATGTAGTATTGGAACTATTTTTTGCAGATGCTGTGGATCTAACTGATCACTTTCTAGGGGTGTCAGGAAGGAATATTTTCTTCCTGTTGGAATCATTTTGGCAAAGGCCTGGTGGGTTTTTTTGTTTCTTACCTGTCTTGCAGCATCCTGGAGACACAGCTGAGGGGGCTTAGTAATTGGTGGTAGTACTATGTAGAGATGTTAGTTTGTCACAATTTGCAGCCATTTTCCAGTGCAGTTAAAAGGTTGGTTCCTGGGATTTTGCTGATGGACCTTATTCCTATGGGATAGGTGGAAACTTCGGCCTTCATGTGCCAAGGCCTGCCCCCATTTTATCACCATCTGTCCCCCTCATGGAGTGGGGAGGGCAAGGTGAAAGGATGCAGAACAGCAAGCTGAATCATAGGGTTAAGTAAGGAGAGTGTAACCCAAGTGATGTGTTACATGTTAAGAGCCCTGTAACACCTGATTTGAACCACTTAACATGCCTGGTATTGAGCCTCCCCTGTGTCAAGCTTCACCTGTTGCTTAAATTCTATCCCTCATTCATTGATGTGTCCTGATCAATGTAAGGATGAATAGTCATAGGCATTTGGTGATCTCTTCTGCATTGTGAAGTGACACTGCACAGTTATTCAGCTAAATTATCTCTTCCAGTTGGTAGGCATAATAGTGTTGTCATTCAAGTTGTCACTGAAATCTCTTATCTGAAGTCCTCCTCCCTTCTCCCCCACCCCCCGTAGGTGTGCATCATTGTTTTAGCATGCAGAGATATGTTAAAATAGGGAGCTTGTCAAGAAAACAAATTGTATCCAGTTCCCAGGCTGGAAAACCCAGATAATGGGGTGGGAGTGTTAACATGAAGTGTTATAATTTTGTCTCCTCAATTTGGTTTTGATGAACTTGGAAGGGTTACAGTGGTGACAATATGGTGTATTATTAACATTCTGTATCACCTTTTTGCTGTAGCTAACAAGCCATTATAATGATCTGATATCGTGCCTTATCACTCAGATCTGATGAGGTGTATGGAACTTACATGCATCATCTCTATTCAGCAAAACCTACAGATTGGTACTGCAATATATATATATATATATATATATATATATATATATATGTCGTTAAAGTAAGAACACATCAACAAGAGCAAAGACATTCTAAGTTAAAGCTGTTTCACTACGCTTAATGAGGCTTTCTTTTGCTTACCTAATGCATGGTATAGCATGTAAGCACACCCTGCTGATAGGAGTACATTTAATAGCTATATGTTGAAAACTTAGGTCCTGATCTGATAGGTTTTGTAAAAGAGCTAGGAAAAACTTTTTTCTAATTCCACTTTTCCATTATTGAGTGGCCTTAGCAATAATACTTTGCATTTATATAGCACTTTTTAACAAAGAATGTCAAAGTGGATTAAAACACTAGTTGTGCCTCATACACTTCCACAAAGAGATGAAAATTGCATCTCTCTATTATAGCTTGTCTTTCTATCCTTCTGTAAATTCTTCCATTTCAAAATTCGTATTCATCCTAAGTCAGGACACAACGCTGAAATTATTGCAGAACAGAAAATCCTAAAATACTAGTTTTGTAAAAGTCAGAACTATCCCTTTTTACTACAAGCATGTTGAAGCATTACTATATTACATTAATATTTACATATTGAATATATTCAATACATTCATATGTAAAAGTTGGGAATCAAATGAAATAGTGAAATTAGAATTCTGTTTTTATTTTAAATTATTTTGTAAAAACATGAAAATTTCATTGAAAGCAGTACACTATGAAATACTGGATGTTTACAAAATGCTGAATTCTCTCTTTGTTATAGCTGTATGAGCGGCAGAGGTGTGCAGTTCTTTTGCTTCTCAAATCTGGAATCTTTGTGATCCAATTTAGACAATATGAAATGTGGTCAGATGCTGTAGTGATGGATAGCTTACGATTTTTTTTTTAAATACTTTATTATTAATATGCCCATGGTTACTAAGTGAGGTGCTGGAAGAAATGGAATTGGAACCCATATTTTCTGTCAGAGGACCTTGTCATCAACCTCTGTTCTGACCCATTTGTGCTGCTCTCCTAGTGCAAAGGAACCATATAGCTATCTCAACAGAGTGCATAGTGATTCCTCTTGCACAGAAGCAACCTTGGTTGACATAGCCACCTCTGTCAGTCCATCTTAATTCCCGCCAGGAGTTATGTGTGACATGACCCCCCGGGTACAACCTGGAACTGTGGGACTGCTGTGCCCCCTTAACTCTTCAGCCTGGGCTGTCTCTCATGATGTTTGGCTAGTGACAAGCAGCAAACCCCTCCAGGCACTATAACACTCAGCCACCAACATGCAGAGACACGCATACAGCTATGCTCTCAGAATCATTTGTGAACTATAAAGAGAGAGACAACAGCAAATCCCCCCAACCTGCTGCCTTCCACCCCAGAAATGTACCATTTTACGCTGCTCAACACCTTCTCTTGAACAATGCAAGCTCATGAATTAGTTTGCCATTTCACCAAAAGATAGTGGACATATACCAGTCCTTGTAATCTGAGCAGATTCCCCAAGCACTTTAGACAAATTTACTGGTAAGATTAAAACATTAAAATAAGTTAACTACAGAAAGATAGATTTAAAGTGGTAGGCATAAAGGTCAGAGATAGTTACCTAAGAAAATAAAAAGTAAACATGCACTTTGAATTCTAAACTTTCAGGCTAAGCAAGATTTGACTCAAACAGTTTTTGTCACCCCACTGTGTGTTGTGACAGTTCTCAATACATGGGCTGAATTTCCTTCTCATCTGGGGGCCAATCTCCTCAGTTCAAAGTCTTTATCTTCCCAGTGTTCTTGTTGCCTTCAGCATAGGTGGAGAAGTCAAGAGGTGGTTCCATGATGCCACTGTCCCTTATTTTATATTCTCAGTTCATGTCCCAGACATAGGCGCCAACTCCGTAGGTGCTTCAGGGCTGGAACACCCACCGGCAGCCAAGCTTCCCCCCCGCCCCGTCTCACCTCCTCCTCCGATCCCAAGCGCTCTGTGTCTCCACTCCTCCCTTTCCCTCCCAGCGCTTCCCCCTGCCCCCACCGCCTAACAGCTGTCTTGTGGCACTTAGGACTTTCCCGGAGGGAGGAGAGGACATGTAGTTTATTGGGAGTAACTGCAAGCAAGTGCAAGTTACAGCAGATTTCACTTGTGTTGAGGGTTGGTTCACCCAGCCCCAGATTGTATACATTTTGATAACTCACACAAGGTATGTATGACAGTGCCCCCATAAGGCTTTATGGAAATATTCTTATGAATGTATATATGACATAACTAGAATGTGTTTTATGCTACATATGCCATGTAACATATCTCTGTAAAGGTTATAATCTACTGAATTTATTAATCCTATTTGCTTGCATGTATCAGTTTTGTATTCAAAGTTATGAATATTGTCTGCATACCAGTTTGATTCTGAGCAGGTTTTAGTGAAGCAGTTGGTCAGCTCCCTGAGAGAAAAGACTATTCTTAGTAAGTGACCAGTCAAGAAGCCCTTAAGCCAACAATTTGCTGTATTGTCTTACAACTGTGAATCTGATTCTGTGTTCGCACTGGTTTTGTTCTGGTTTTGTTCAATTACATTTTCTTAGATTGTAAACCAGTGTGAGTGGCAAGCAAATCAGACCCAGAATTATTTTAATTGCTCTCCTTTTGTAATGATTTTGTAGCCAAATAAGTATTCGGGAATATTCCCAACAGCATAATTCCTATAGTATTATTGGTATTCCTCTGGTATTGAAATTCCTTTTTTATTTTCCGTTCCCATTGATTTTTATTTTACTATAATTTTTATAACACAAGAAATCCATAAAGTATGCATTGTCAAGAGAGTGAAGAATTAAGTCCCTTACTAATCCTTTTTCTGTAACTGGTGGGGCAATGATAACATATCCAAAAATTCCATAAACCTATGATTTCTATTTCCTAGCATGATGGCCATGAACAATCAATGCAATTTTAGTTTTAATCTAAACTGACCGTATTTTTGGAAATTTCAGTCACTAAAAACTTTACCTTTCATAGGGAGGAGATGATGAGGATGGGGTGACCATAATGACTTTGCACATAGGGGGAAGTCAGTCAAAGGCTTTCTGGCAACAGTCACTTTTTCTCCCTTCATACTGTATTAATAACAACCTGTCTTCACTCCCTTATTTCTAAAGATACTACACCATTAACGCCAAAGAGTTAAATTACAATTCAAAACAGGCTCTTCTCCAGAGCAGAGGAGGAAGTCTAGCAGTTAACTACAGGGTAACAGGACACTCTCACATCCTGATGACTGATTTTTATAAAACTGTTTCTACAAATGCATTTAATTAAAGTTTACCTATCCATAAATCTAGGCATTTACAAAATTATTCTGATTTGTAATTGTAAATAACAGTCACAAATGATACCACGAGACCCTAAAGCAGACACTCTTCTTCTTTAACCATATCCACCCATTCCACACCCTTCAAAAACCTGAAAAATACACGTCAATGGACTCTGTGAGGAAGAATGAATATTAGTGCCAAGAACTGCTCCCTGAAGCTCTCTTGAAAACTTCCTGCCATCAGTCTCTACCATTTTAAAATAAGTTGTCATCAAGTGATTACATGAGGAGAGGGGAGTGTATGGTGCTTCCGGGGTTGTAAGGCACCTCACTACCACCTGTTCTTCGTGTGAGAGAGCCTGCTCTGTGTCTGCCAGGAGTCAGTGCCCGGATATCACCAGCCACATGCAGTACAAGTACTCCCCACACAGATTCCATTATCCCTCATGCAGGTTAATGATAAACTGTATCTTCTGAACATCCCCCTGAAGTATTCAAATGTATTTGGCCATAAGCTTTCATGGGCTAAAACCCACTTCATCCACTTGCATGGAGTAGAAAATACAGTAGGAAGATATATATAACAGTACATGAAAGGATGGGAGTTGCCTTACCAAGTGGGAGGTCAAGACAATTCAATTAAAGTGGACTATAATCAACAGGATGAAAAATCACTTTTGTGGTGGTAATCAGCGTGGCTCATTTCAAACAGTTGACAAGAAGGTGTGAGTAACAGTAGAGGGAAATTAGCATGGGGAAATTCGTTTTTAGTTCTTGCAGTGACCCATCCACTCCCAATCTTTATTCAGGCCTAATTTGATGGTGTCCAGTTTGCAAATTAATTCCAGTTCTGCAGTTTCTCCTTGGAGTCTGTTTTTGAAGTTATTTTGTTGAAGAATTGCCACTTTTAAGTCTGTTATTGAGTTTCCAGGGAGGTTGAAGTGTTCTCCAGCTGGTTTTTGAATGTTAAATTCCTTGACATCTAATTTGTGTCCATTTATTCTTTTGCATAGAGACTGTCCGGTTTGGCCAATGTACATGGCAGAGGGGCATTGCTGGCACAAGATGGCATATATCGCATTGGTAGATGTGCAGGTGAATGAGCCCATCATGGTGTGGCTAATGTGGTTAGGTCCTATGGTGGTGTCTCTTGAATAGATATGTGGACAGAGTTGGCACTGAATTGCACCAAGAAATGGAGTTAGGAGCCTTCCACATGCACACTCTTGTCATTTCATGTGACTTATTGATAATGGTGAGCTGTTGTAGACCTCCTGAATATAGTTGTGGAGAACTGGGAACTTCTGATATATATTTATTAAAAAATGTGTGATTCTATTCCCCTCTCACCATATATTGTTACCTTCTAGATATAGAGGGGTAACTGTCAGGAACTATCGACCTGTGAACTGAGTTACAGCATCATAGACTATTTGAAGACCTTTGTATCCTTCAACTTTTTAAGTGTTAAAAGTGTCTGTATGGGCAACAGGGGTGTTACAGGAGCTGCCTGAAGGATCTACACTCAGGATTTAATGGAAATCCTGAGGCTGGTAACCAATCTGAAGGAACATTCCTCCCTTGGGGGAAATTGCATATTCTGGTTTGACTTGGTAGGAGAACTCAGGCAAGCAAAGAACTGAACTGTATACAGTGACCACCCAGATATGGTGACAGTGGTTACTCTACCTGATCCAATCGCAGTCATCAGGAGAGATGGACCCTGTGGAAAGGATCTGAATGACTTTGAAACTCACTGGGGTCTCTCTGAGATAAGTCAGACATGCATACATGCTGTTTGTTGTTTTCAAGGTGTGTTTTCTCTGTACTTTTCTTCCTAAATAAATAATACTTTCATGTATGATAACAGGCTAAGCTTGTCATTGTCCTGAGCGAGAGTACAGAGCTGCAGGTGCTCAACTGAACTCAGATATGTTGGGATAATCACAGCAAATTTCAGGAGGAATTGCAAGCTAATTCTCCAGTCTAAAGGAAGAGAGTCATGGGCTTCTGCCCTGAGAAAGGTGTCTGCTAGAGACCTAAGAACAAAGTGGGATGTTCTCAAGGAAGCCACAAGGTGGTCAGAGATGCAGCTACCTTGGGAACTCTGACAATAATTGTCACAATTTCTTTTCCAATTAAGTGTTGTGTAACTTCCACCGCTGAAGCAGGATTACCATGTAACCATCCTCATAGTGATTACATTGCCTTTTAAAAACTTCTGACTTAAGCTTTGTTAGATCCTTCTTTGATTCTCTTTTAATTTGCCTACACTACAGGATGTCTCCAGAACTTTATTTTTCTACACCCAACCCTCTGAATAGCAGAGGAGTATATGGACAGTTTACGAGTGCAGCTCATTGAAACCTGCCAAAGCAGGATGATTGTCAGTGTCATTAATGCTAGTTTGATGGAATGAACTGATCAGGTGGTATAGTAATAAAGATTACAATTGACTGTAGATGTCTGGAACAGATTCTTTATTGGCAGCCAAAATTGGGTATCCATGGGGGATCATTTTTAAGTTTTGGGGCTTCATTTGGACTGTATTCAGCAGGACCTATTGGCTTTTTAAATCTATATATTTTGGTTTATTTGGAGCTTTTTTTTTTTTTTTTTTTTTTTGCTATTGGGTCTTTTTTCTTTCTGTCATGAAGACTGAATGCACAGTTTCCTTATAAGCAAACTGTACCAAAATACTTGATTCCTGCACTAATGTGATCATAAGAAGTTACTATGACATACTTTCAATAGAGTCTCAATAAAGTGGATCTTTATACAGATTTTCTCTTTCTTCACAGATTATCATATTTGAATTAGTGTTCCACAAAGTAGGGGTGTGTGTGTGTATGTGTGTATGTGTGTATGTGTGTGTAATATCTCAGAACACATTTTTTCCTTGAGGTGGGGAGAGAAATTGATTGATCATCACAATTGTATTCATCCTTTCATTGAAAACCAAAGTTTTCAACACATTTTTATACAATATTTACATTTTAGTGCACCATTGATTACTGACACCTATGACGTATGACTTGCTTTGGTATTCCTAATCAAATACGAAGAAAGTTCCTGCACAACATATTACTGATATCTGTTTTTGAATAAAAAGAGATAAACAAGTCAATAGTCATTGCAAGTTATTGACAGCAGAAAGAATAGCACCGGTGCCTCTAGCTTGCAATGCCCTTTTGATAATATTGCATATTCCTTCAACCACTAACTTCTGATTATAAGAAGCCCATAAGAGACACTCGGTTATATTGAGTAATTTTATTGATGGATGTTACTATGGTGTCATTGCAATGATACTTCAAACTTACAATATAACTTTAATTGAACAGTTTCAACTTGCCAAAAGGGGTTACTGATGTTTATAGGAATGCTAAAAAAAAACCTAGTTACTGTGCATGCAAAACAGAATATCTCCATATATTTCAGTCTAACAAAGTGTGGCATTAGTGCTTTGTGTAAGCAATTTTGATTTTCTTTGCAGCATTACTGTTATTAAAGTAGTGAAGTCTTGGATGTGTAAGCGTGGATGGTGAGAAAATCCACCCCCAGTTGAACTGTCACATATCAATATTATCCATGCTCTTAAAAGTCTAAAATGATACCAAAATATGCAGAAAGATTGAACCCAATCAAACGTTTTGGATTAATCAGCACTGTTATAGTATTAGATACATGCTGATGGATTGGTGAAGGATTATGGAGCTGCTTCCTAGATTTGTTTCCTAGATCATGGTTATTTCTCCAATAATAGGGTGGCATAGAGGAGATAGGGAGCCAGTGTGGGGAACTGAGATTAGATGAGGAACTGTGGGGCAGGAGGACTGTGGCTGGTAACCAGTGGGGTGAGGGGGTAAGAAAGACACAGTGCAAGGGAAGAAATGGGAATAACTGGACAACGAGACTGGGATGAGGAGGAGGCAGGGAAAGTGAGGACACTGAGATTAGATAAGAACCTTGTAGAGGAAGACTGGGACTAGGATTCAGTGAGAACGGGGCATATGGGGAGGCTGGGAAGGAGAAAGAGAGAGATCAGGAAAGAAGGACTGTCTGGGCAAGAAGAAAGTCCCAGTCTCCGCCTCCCACTCCCTGAGTAGGGGAGGTTGAGATGAGGAATCCGGAGGGGTGACACTAGGATTTACTGGGCAAGAAGACTAGGTTTGGGAACAGAAACCTGAGGCATAGAGACTGGGAATGACTATGTATGGAGTATGGGAAAGGGGTGAGGGGCCTGTGGTAGGATAGAGGCAGAGCTGGGGGAGGTACAAGTTGGAGGGGATAGGGCAGATGGGGTCAAGCCCAGGGGCTGGAGGGGGGGAGTGGGAGATCAGTAGAAGAGTCTGTGCCTGACAGAGCACATTCCCCTCAAAAGCCTGGAATGGAACCCAAAACCCCTGAGTCTTACCATTCCTCTGCTGTCAGCAAATATTGGCAAAGTGTCCTGTCCCTCTCTAGTGCTGTTCCACATAGAGGTTATGAACTATATGTTAATTAGTACTCTTGTTATATATTATAACATATAACTATGTTAATTATTACTATATTATTACTATATGTTAATCCATTACTCAAGCAGAGGAGGTCAGTGTGGTGGATCAAAATGTTCCAACCCTTTGGATGAACAATGTGAGTAGCAATCTGATGGACTTTCTGTCTTTTTCAGTTTATATTTTAAACACATACAAAAACAAACAGTTCAAGTATCATTAAAGTTGCAAAGTCAAGCGTGCAAAGTTAGGAAATGCCAGAATTAAGGTTGCCCATGCAAGTCAGTGACTTTTTTCAAATCACATTCACTGGCAGTTTGGGGGGGTGGTGGTGGTGGTGGGGAGGGAATATATCAAGTCAGATCAAACCAAAACTGAAAATTCTTTTAAAAAAATTGGCAAATTGAAAAGTAAGAAAATTAATGTTGGTCAAATGAAACGTTTTGTTCGATCTGGGCTAGATTCGCAAAATGGGTGCTGAAGAGGAGATGGTAGTAGTGGCGCTATCACCCTTAAGACATTTTAGCCCAATGACAGGTTTCAGAGTAACAGCCGTGTTAGTCTGTATTCGCAAAAAGAAAAGGAGTACTTGTGGCACCTTAGAGACTAACCAATTTATTTGAGCATGAGCTTTCGTGAGCTACAGCTCACTTCATCGGATGCATACCGTGGAAACTGCAGCAGACTTTATATACACACAGAGATCATGAAACAATACCTCCTCCCACCCCACTGTCCTGCTGGTAATAGCTTATCTAAAGTGATCATCAAGTTGGGCCATTTCCAGCACAAATCCAGGTTTTCTCACCCATAAGTACTCCTTTTCTTTTAGCCCAGTGGTTACAGTGAGGATGGCCAGATGTCCCGATTTTATAAGGACAGTTCCTGTATTCGGGGCTTTGTCTTATATAGGCACCTATTACCTCATATCCATGTCCTGCTTTTCACACTTGTTTTCTGCTCACCCTAGTTAGGACACTCACCCAGAGTGTAAGAGACCCAGCTTCAATTTCCCCTTTTGCCTGATGTGGAAAAAGGGATTTGAACTTGGGTCTCCCATCTCTCTAATCCAGGGAGCTATCAGGTTTTGGGGAGCAGGGATCTCTCAATCTCTGCTTCTGAAGCTGTTCACATTTTGTATAAATAATTACTCATCGGCACACAGGACTAGAACCTGAGTTTTCTCTATCCCAGGTGAGCTCTTGGGTATAGAATCATTGTAATATATATATATATATTTTAAATAGCCCAATGTAGGACTTAGGACTGGTCTATCTTACAAATTTAGGTCAGCTTAACCACATTACCCAGGACTGTGAAAAATGTCATGCCCTGTGTGATATAGTTAAGCTTATTCAAGCCCCAGGGTAGACACCATAGGTTGATGGAACAATTCTTCCGTTGACTTAGTGGATTTGCTACAGAACCATTTCCATCACTGTAGTAAGTGTCTACATTACAGTGGTGCAGCTGCTGTAGTGTTTCTACTATAGACATAGACTTAGGCACGTAAAATGGCTGTTAGCCATCTAAGTCCCCCTTGTGAAACCCACACAGAGTTCCTGTGTGATGTTGGGCAGTCACTTATTCTTCATTTTATGGGTTTCTGATCTGAGACCTTGGGGTCTGATTTGTAGACGTGCTGAGCACTTACAGCTGCAACTGAAATCAAGAGGAACTCTGATTTGAACAAAGTTCAACATAATGTGAAGTGCTCTGAAAAATTCAGGCCCCAAGTGCCTTATAATTGGACACCCAATACTGGTGAATACTTTTGTCTTTAATCTATCTTTGTCTCAGTTCACTGTCTGTACAATGGTGATAATACCCACCCATCTCACAGGAATTTTGTGAACAGGAATTAATTAACGTTTGTGAAACACTCAGATACTATAGTGACGAGTGCCATCGACAAGCCTCTGAGGAAAATAATTCAGTGTACAGAGTACAATATGAACGGGGTGCAGTAAATATGACACGGAACAAAGAGCTGCTTATTAAGTGAGCAATATCCTTTCCATGCAGTGAATGAGGCAGGGGTACTGTGGGAAAAATAGTATGTGATCATGTAATTGAAGGGGGTATCATAATGCATATGCACAAGGGGGCTGAAATAAGGATGCATGGGCAACCTTAACTCTGACATTTCCTAACTTTTGAATGCTTGATTTTACAATCCTAATGATCTTTTATTGTCGTTTGTGTGTGTGTGTGTGTGTGTGTGTGTGTGTGATACAGTATATCAAGAGACAGATTGATTAAATGAAAGTGCTCTAATATCTAAGAAGATATTTTACATATAGGGAAACTGAGGCACATAGCGGTGATGTGCCTTTCCTAATAGGCAAGTGGTAGTGCTGGAAACAGAACCCAAGTCTCTCCTGAGATGCAGTCTTGTGCTCTCTCCACCAGGCTACACTGCCTCCATTATTGCCCCAAATCTGCTTATTGTCGAATTATATGGGCAGAATAATTTCTTTCTAGTATATGATGAAATAGCTGCAAGTTCTGAAAACAAAGGATGGGAAAAGGAAGGCTATGGATATTAGCTAATATGACTTCACTGCTGAAGTGCAGCCAGCTGGAGGTAAGAAAAGCTAAACTAGGGACAGGGACAAGACAATGATTGATACCCTTGTTTGAGAGCTGGATAAGATCAGTCTGACAGTTTCTGGCACAAGTTGTATTTCCTGCCGTTCAGGCAACTTAATTTCATTTATGACAGTTGGATGTACATTATTTTCTCTCTCTCTCTCTCTCACACACACACCCTTTTTTGCTCTGAAGCTGTACCTTTATTTATTAAATAGAAAATCTTTGTAAATATGTAATTAAGACTAGTGTTCACATAATCTACATATCTGAAATTCCTTTAGTTTTCTTTTTTATGTGCTCAATAAGGAAGGAGGAGGAGTGCTTTATGTGCTCTTTTCATCTTTCTATTTAAAGACATACAATGCATATCAGCTTATTGAAACAGGCCTGTGAAATATTTTTTCTTTGGACCAATTATCTGTCAGTCTTACACTTTCAAGATCTTGAATTTTCTGTGGCTATGAAGTTACACAGTCAGCTACCAGCATGATTGCTACCCCCTGTGTGCTAAGTATTAAGGCATCAAACATGCAGTCATTAAGGTAAATTATGTCCCTTTGGTGTGAACATGTAAGTCTGTGTGGGTTTGGGTTTTTTAGTACAAAAAAGATGTTCTGGAATAGTTTAAAAATATAATAGGAACAGAAAATGTGAATATCACAGACAAATGCACCAATTTCTTTCTTGGAGCTCTAGTAAGAATAGCAAACATGGAATATGTTGGCAGGGTCTGTGTATACTGCTGTGTCTGGCTAAGTATCACTAGTCTTAAATCTGAGCTAGTATTCACACTGTTGTTCTCTGGCCACCCCAGAATTTTTAAAAAAAATATTGTTAAAACTCTTTTAAGGTCATGAATTTAAGCTCAAAAATCAGGAAAGGGGAAAGTTAATGTTCTAGTAGTATCATTAATTCCCCACACATTACATGTGTGTGTGTATGTATTTGGATTACTAATTAGATTGTTCAAAATACACCTACATATACCCAGTATGTGCCATGTGAATGAGTTACTTTGACCTAGACAGTCACAGGCCCCATTCAGCCACACAGAAGGAGTAAACCCTTCCACATATACACCTTTACTCCCATGCAGGGGTGGGTATGGGTTGTTCAGATTAAGGCAATGTCTACACTAGCACTTTTGTTAGCAAAACTTTTTGTTGGTGAAAACACACCCCTGACCAACGTAAGTTTCACTGATAAAAGCGCTGGTGTGGACAGTGCTATGTTGGCGAGAGACAGTCTCTCTCTGACACAGCTACCACCGCTCGCTAGGGGTGGTTTAATATTTTGCCAGTGGGAGAGCTCTGTCCTGCTGGCATAGAGCGGCTACACAGGAGACCTTACAGTTGTGCAGCTGCAGTGGTACAGCTGTGCTGCTGTAAGATCCGTAGCCATAGCGTGAGGCACTGGCCATGCAGAAGGGAAAGCAGGGGCTGCTCACCCAATAGTTCCCCTTACAAGCAAGTTTGTGGCAGTGACAGAGAGGAAGAGGGAGTGGGAGGAGATCTGATTCCACCTGTCCTCCTCGCCTACCAGCCAGGGTAGTGGCTTGAGTTCACAAAAAACAGCTAATTGTTCCATGAAGGGTGAAGTAATTTATTAATCCCGCCCCTCATCCTGGGGTGAGGAGGAACTGGGGAAGAATCAAACTAAGTCACAACTTATTCACTGGTCTACTCATGGGCAGTGCACCTACGCATCACCCCTTCAGATCCAGCTCCTATTGAAGTCAATAAGAGTCTTTTCATTTACTTCAGTGAGAGCTGAACAAGGTCCTACATAAACAAAATGATGGCTAATATATAAATCCATGCAGAATGACTTGGTAACAAGACAACACTACCTAGGTAAATGCACAAGAGGAAAAACATACATCAAAGAAACTTACACGTTGTGACGGGGCAAGGCCAGATGGCTATAGAAAAGTAGTGGGAGATGGATATATTAGCTCCAGGCTAAACAAATCCCTGGTACCAGGATAAGTGAAATGGCAGCTGCTCCAGGTCAATTAAGACACTTGGGGCCAATTAAGAGCTTTCCAGAAGGCAAGGAGGACACTAGGTTGATTGGGACACCTGAAGCCAGTCAGGGGCTGGCTGAAACTAGTTAAAGACCTCCCAGTTAGTCAGCTAGGTGCACATGTCAGAAACTGTGGGAGGAAGTTGTGCTGTTGGAGAGACTGAGTAGTACACACCATATCAGGCTCAAGGAAGGAGGTCCTGAGGTAAGGGTGAAGTGTGGAAGTGGAAGTGGTGGTTGCTGTGGGGGAAGTAGCCCATTGTACATATCATGTTTCTAAAAGGTCAGCTACCATAGCTGATACTATTAGGGTCCCTTGGCTGGAGCCCAGAGTAGACGGTGGGCCTGGGCTCCCTCCCCTTTTCCCCCTGATTAATCACTGAGACTGGGAGACAAGAGAGACTGTGCAAGGGAGGATAGCTTCTCCTCACCTCCCTTGTTGGCTTATGATGAAAATGGCTCAGTAGACTGTGACCCTTGTCTCTAGAGAGAGAAGGTTTATGTGGAGGGTCACAGTGAGCCTCTGAGGCTAGTGAAATCCGCTAGGAAATGTGGGGCCCATGGAGGCAAGGACAGAGCTTTGTCACAATGTGTATTGGCCACAACCCACAGAGCATTGCTGAGCAGGAATATGAAGGGAATTTCTACCCTTACCTTATTGTTCTTTGGGTTCATTGGGAAACAGAAAAAAAAACATTGGCAAGTCAGATTCTTATTATATTAAGAATCTGCAGAAAGTATTAAGTTTTCCCATTTGCATCTCTGGGGTTTGGATCAGGTAATGAATGAGGCCAACTTCTATGGAGTTACATCATGAATTTGATCAAGTGTTTTTGGTATTTTTTTAAGGTGTTAGTTTCAGTTAAACTGAGAAACCAATAAGTAGCCTTAGTTCTGTTGTAACTCTCAGGAGAAAAAAGTAAAACAAAGAGTCAGCTAAAATTGGTATATCATTAGTTTCTTTGGTATGTCATTAGCCATGAAAGAGAGAGGTACTAGTGGAAATTATTACAAGGATTAATGCAGCTCTAACAGAGTGAGAAGATGTGTGAGGGCTTTTGGTCCTAGTCCCCAAAAAACTAAGCCTACTTTTTATAGGGATACTGTAGTTTGTGAAGCTGAAAATTCTGGTCAGCCAGAAGGTCACAAAGCATACATTCTCATTGACTACCAATTTTTTTTTTAAGGAAATCCAGACTCTTGTGTGGAATAATTTCTTATGCTGGCATCATATTCTGGCCCCATCATGTCAGCACTTGTGCACATGAGTAGTCCCCTTAAATTCAAAGGGAATACTTATGAATGTAAAGTTGCCCACTGTTTCTAGAATCAGGAGCTAAGTTAGTAGTAAAAGTGTATCCCATACTGATTTTTCTCACTTCAGTTTTACTGTAATGTATAAATGTGTCAGATGAATGGCACAGTTAGAAAAACATCCATATGACTTCTCCTCCCATAATGACCTATCTGTGGTTACGCTAACTTAACAAATGTGGAACTTCAGCTGAGAAAACTTGCCAAAAAAGCTCTTTTATCATCCTAAAAGGAAATCTAAAGTATTCCATCACTCTTCTCAGGAAGATATATTTAATAATGTATTTGAATGCCAATTTCAGGTGTGGTCATTTCATGTTTGAACTAAAACACATCTTCTAACCCATAATCACACTCATTCAAAATACTTTGATTAAACAGAATCGATGTTCGGTATAGTTGTCACTTTATAAATGGTCACTGTACTGGATGTAGTTTGACCTTCTAAAATAATATAGAAATACAATTAGAAGTATGAACATATGAAAGCCTGTTAATAATCAAGGGATTATCCTTGTTTTATGGTGGTTTTCCAATAGGATGTTGCCCACTACAAAACACGTGTAAATCCTGATCCAAGGAAATTATTATTTTCCTGGGCATGCAGACAAAATGGGATCAATACAGACCATGAAAAGACATAGGGTTTGTTCATAGTCCTAGTAGCTGCAGTACTAAAGGGAATTAATTGGAGGTTCAGTGTAATATTAGTAGCCAGAAAATAAAATTTTATTCTCTATTAGAGAATGTTTGCTTAACAATCTTTAAGAGCTATGGTTGCTTTTTATACATAAACCAAAGGGAAACTTTAGGAAGAAGAGGAATTCTGGTAATTTTCTCTTTAATAGTAAAACCTCCTTCTTTAATTTCACCAAAGTTATAGGGCCCTAGATGTTCAAGGGTTTTAGTAATGGAGAGAATGAAGGGAAGATATTGGAGGACTCGTATGGGGAGAAAGGGAGAAGAAAATCAAATATTACAACAAGATTATGTGGTTAAGAGATGGGAAGGATAATTGTGTCCTAAATGGAGACAGGAGGGGAAAAGGAGAAGGATTGGGACTGGAGGAATGGTTTGAGTCTGAGATGGTGGTTGGCCATCCAAAATATATTATATGTGGACCTGGAGACTTCACTAGAGCTGTGTTGTGAAAGGCTTTTCGTTCTGGACCTGGCTACTACAACTTCCTATTGACCCATTAAAAAGAGCTTGAAGGTACCTGGATACTGATCTTGACAATCCTCTCATTGTATTCATTCCCAGGAGTATTCCTCCATAGTTTAACCAAGAGATCATATCCTGTGGAGCTGCTATCTCTTAGCTTAGCTCCTCCCTTTCTAGATATGGTAGTCCACCCCCCGGAACTTGATATGAGCTGTGTCTCAGGCTTGTCTTCACTATGGACTAAATTGGTGCTGCTGTGATCAATGCAGCAGGCACTGATGTAGCCAGTCTGGAGAAGACTCAATAAGTCAATGGGAGAGCATCTCCCATCAATGTAGCATGATATAAACACTGCTGTAAGTCGATCTAAGCTACACTGACTTAGGTTGCATATCTATACCTCATTAGGATAGACTCGACCTCTGTGTTGGGGCTTGCACACATTCAGCAGGAGGGAGGAATGATACTACTTAGGATCAGCTCTGTTCCTTCCTACAGGATTTGACCCATTGTAGCAGGATTTCAGCTATTGTTATCTCTCTGGCTAAAAATGAAGTGTATAATGTGGCCCTGAATATTTAGTAAGAATAATACTGGTAATGAATTATAGTAGTTGCATTACTAATTTACTAGTTAATAACTAGCTGCTAGTACTGAGTCCTAATACAAGTTAACCAGTGGCGTGAAATAGCATGGCCTGTTGCAAAAACCTTGTGGTAAGTCTTGCAATGTCTTCACAGGTCACTTCTGTATAAACTACATTGGATTTCTACAGTTTTTCACTATTTCACTTCCATAATATACTGCACCAATGAAATACAGTGATTATCCTGGGGGGAAGATGTCACATTCTAAGCACATGAATAAAACTAAAGAGCAACCCATTTTAAACAACTCTGTTTAATCAGTAATATCAACTTTACTCTTGTGGATCACAAATATATAAAGACAGCGCATTTGGTAGTGCCTCCTATGCACTGGAATAGACAGGCCAAGGTAGATTGGGAAATAAAAGGTGAAAATTCTCACTACATCTAACACGGGGCTCTAGTCTACAAGATACTGAACACTCCTATCAGATGGGGAGTGACTTCCACTCCTGCTGTCTTCAACAGGAGTGGAAGGCACTCAACAACTTGCAGGAATCACCCTGCTGTATTTTATTCAAGCAAAATGTTTTTTAATTATTATTTCTATGTAGAAAGTGGACAGGGTATTGGACTTGGATTTGGGAGACCTGTGTTCAGTCCCTGGCTCTGCCATTGACCTGTGGTTTGACCCTAGGCAAGTTACTTCACTTCTATGTCCATTTCTCCTCCCATCCTTTTTCTGTCTTTTCTATTTAGGTAGTAACAGGTCTTGGTTTTGTTCTGCTGTGAAATAAAAACTAATTTTGAAACCTCAAAATATTATGTGTAACAGAATTCTTATTTTCCAGCTAGCTTTAGTATTGACCACTCTCGATTGCTGTAGAAGTCAATGGGATTTGGGGGTGTAACAGACTCAGAATATCCTGTAATATCGTGAACAAACTTAATTCAATAAAGTTTATCTTTATTCCATAAAGTTGCACCCTATTGAATTAGGGTTAATACCTTTGAGGTACTTTGTATTCAAAATGCAATTTTATATGTGTTATTGTGGCATTTTATGTACCTTCTCTAGTAGGGAGATGGAGGCTAATGTTCTTCCTCCATTATCAGCCCTCTGAAGCCACCCCCTGGAGAGGTAAATATATATGAGTTCAAAGTGGAGTCTTCAGGGAAGAACTAACAGATTTTTTTTTTTTTTTGGAGAAATAGCCTAGTTTTAAATTGGCTCAGGATCTTCTTTCTGATCCAGGAAATGGACAGAGCCTCTGGTTCATCAGGGCCCCAGTCCTTAGAGTAGGTTTGGAAAGATGGCCTACTGAGGCATCGTAAGACTGATTGCTTGTTTTGAGCTGAATCTGTGATGAAAGTGTAACCACAAGGAATCCCCTGTGGGGGAGGGGGGCAGGTTGAAGGACTGCTCCTGCCAGAATCCATGTTAGGATGAACTCTGATAAACTTATTAGTATGCATGTAGGTTCTTTCGTTTTAAAATGTTTTCTATGTTTTTATTTTAAGATTAAAGTAGGCTTGGAAGTGATTTGTGATACCGCATAACTGTAGCAATTACACCTGATAGCATCACTGTCAGCGATCCCTCAATTTGAAGTTGATCTCTACCACGGATTTACATATGGATCCTGAGATGACCCAGAAGTCCGATCCTGGAAACACAGACCCACCCATAGTAGGTACAGACATTTCCTGGTGGGTCAGCTGCCTGCTAGGAGAAAATTCTTCCTTCTCTCTCTTTTCATCATGCTAACAGTCTCTGAAGAGAAAGGAAACTGGTGTCTTTGGGCTGTCTGTGCTGGGAATAACATAGTGAAGGCAAAAAGAAAAGGAGTACTTGTGGCACCTTAGAGACTAACCAATTTGTCTGAGCATGAGCTTTCGTGAGCTACAGCTCACTTCATCAGATGCATACCGTGGAAACTGCCTGGAGTATGGAAACTGTATGGAGTGGAAATCTATCAACTGCATGAAAAAGGCAGTTTCCACGGTATGCATCTGATGAAGTGAGCTGTAGCTCACGAAAGCTCATGCTCAAATAAATTGGTTAGTCTCTAAGGTGCCACAAGTACTCCTTTTCTTTTTGCGAATACAGACTAACACGGCTGTTCCTCTGAAACCTGTCATAGTGAAGGCAGAGAACTATGAGGCCTGGAGATACCCTGGTCAGAAGAGAGAGAGATGTGGCTCTCCGCCCTAGAAAGGCAATGGCTGGGGAGCAGAAAGCATGAGAGTGTGTGGCCTTGCTGTCCTATTGAGGGGGAATACAGATACAGTTACCCTAAGCTTTAACAGAGGGTTATCAACACTTTTTCAGGACTGGAGACTATCCAATTGGGAGAGTCCTCCTTATATGTAGATTTCAGTGTATTCTCCTTCATCCATTTGAAGCCATCCAATGACCTCTCTTCATTTACAGCATTGGCATATATGAAGATTCAGATGCTTGTCCTATTCCAGCAAATAGTGTTGCCAGATCCATCCCAAACTGAACTCCATAATACCAGTGCCAATAAACTTTGGTCTCAGACCTTGGATGAAGTGAGTTAGAGAGCCCCCTGGAAGCTCTGTAGGCAAAATTTCAGAAATGAATATTCCATCTTCAACTTTTTTTTTGAATTTCCATTGAAGAATCTTCTCTGTAAGACTGGAAAAAGCTTGTCTGTAGTGACCGCTTGATATCCAGCCACCTGGATTTATAAGACTATTTTCATCCTAAACTAAATTGCTTCTCTTCTCGTATCAGATTTTTTTTTTCCCCAGAGTTGCAAAGCAGCTGTTTTGTTTTTGTTAATCACTTCGGCGTCATGGCTACACGTTGCCTGCAGCTGCAGAAATTGCAGTGGTGGGGATTCTGGACCAGAGAGGTGTTAGCGCTGAGACACGAATCGATGTCTCTTAACAAGCTATCCAGACCCCCAACAGACGTTTTGTTAAATCATTCGGCTCTGTTCCGTGAAGTCAGTCTGAAACAAAACTTGCCTTTTTAAAGATATGAATATCTTCCTTGAAATTTAGCTTATTATTGAAGAGAGAGGGGCAGCTTTTAAGAAAGTAGGGAAGAACTGTATAACCTGATGTAACAACTGTGATGCCATGCTTTCAATACAAATAAAGGAGTAGCAATATGAAAGTAGGAGAGTTAGAGGGGTTAACAGATGCATAAATGTGCTGGGTTTAAAAATTCTGATTTTTTTTCTTCTCTGATCAATAACCTAGATCCTGTCCTATATGGTAATTTTGTAGCTGCCCGATCCTAGGAAAAATAGCCTTATTAGTTAAGGTGACCAGGTATCCAAGATATTGTAGCCTTTGTTTTATATAGATAACTATTTTACACACCCTCCCTCCTCCCCCCCCACAACCCTGCAAAAAAAGTGTTCCAATTTTTCACACTTGCTATCTGGTCACCCTACTATTAGTGAATGTAGACAGATGGCACTTCCATTTACCATCAGTTTTCTCCCACTGATTCTCCAAATAGCCTGAGGAAAGTGAGAAACTGCATCTACCAAAACCTCCTCAGTTGGTGTTCAGTATCAGAATCACAGTTGTGTCTTTAATACCATAGTTTGAGCACATCTGGTAATCTGACCTGTCAGCATGCTAGCCAAGTGGAAGTGACAGTGAATGTCAATAACAAACAAAATAAGATGGCTGCCAGATGTGCAGAGAGACCTAGGGACCTCAATCAACTGAACCACAAATCCATTACATGATTTAATTTTGTGTGTCCAACTGTGGGCTATATTTACAGCAGCAGAGAAAAGAACACAAAACATGCATGTGAATAAACAATTGGACAGACAAACAGAGGTAACCCACAGAGAACAAAACCTCATACATTTAATTATTCCTTCGTTCTTTGGTAGACATCAGATTAAAGGTTAAAATCACATACATAAAAGAAATTGTCTAATATCACCTTAAACTTTAAAAAAAAAAATCTCTTAGCAAAAACATGGAGTCCTTGTGGAACCTTAGACTAACACATTTATTTGGGCATAAACTTTCGTGGGCTAAAACCCACTTCATTAGATGCATGGAGTGGAACATCTGATGAAGTGGGTTTTAGCCCACAAAAGCTTATGCCCAAATAAATTTGTTATTCTCTAAGGTGCCCCAAGGACTCTTCATTGTTTTTGCTGATACAGACTAACATGGCTAACATGGCTACCACTCTGAAACCTTTCTTAGCAAAATTGCTTTTGACTGTTAATGCTGAAAGGAAATACGCATTGTGCTCTGTGCAGGGCAGGGGTAAACCCCTTTAGGGCACTGCCAAAATGCTGGCTGCAGGCTGCTCTCTGGCCAGGGGTAGAGATGCAGGTACTCAGCAGGGAGCCTTAAAGAGGGCTGGCTCAGAGGAACATGCTGAGCTAAGTAGTGACAACTGGGCTGAGGCACGAGAGGGCTATAAAAGCCCTGGGCAAACCTCAGTGGGGAGGCTAGCCTGGGAGGAGACAAGAAGGTGGTATCAGTGTCTCCTTACCAAAGAAGGAAGCCTCAAAAGCCAGGGGACCCTGGGGAGGGTCTGTGGGGCACTAGCTGTTGGGGAGCTGGAAACTGCACAAACACTGTAAATAAAGACATTTGGGTGATCCAGCAAAAGAAGACGTGGAATATTCTTTATTATACCAGCCTAAACACAGGGCACAGGCTCAAGAGGGAGACAGCCTGCAGTGACCCTGTGACATGCTCCATGAAAATAGGTTTGACTTTTGTTTTAAGCCAGTTCCTAGTCCCTTTCACATTCTGGTTCACAAGATGATGGATGCAAACACAAACCAGGAATGTGTAATTGCACACAAAGCATTTTCATTGGAATTAAAAAGTAGAGCCTCGATTAGGGCAAGATAATCTGTCTCCATGGCATTTAGCAGGACCCCTGCATGGATCCAAATGTAGGAGCGCAGGTACAATCATGGAAATGTTCTTAGGCATTTCTTAGGAAGTGATCTTAGGCTTTTATAGGTTTCAGAGGAACAGCCGTGTTAGTCTGTATTCGCAAAAAGAAAAGGAGTACTTGTGGCACCTTAGAGACTAACCAATTTATTTGAGCATGAGCTTTCGTGAGCTACAGCTCACTTCATCAGATGTATACCGTGGAAACTGCAGCAGACTTTATATACACACAGAGAATATGAAACAATACCTCCTCCCACCCCACTGTCCTGCTGGTAATAGCTTATCTAAAGTGATCAACAGGTGGGCCATTTCCAGCACAAATCCAGGTTTTCTCACCCTCCACCCCCCCACACAAATTCACTCTCCTGCTGGTGCTAGCCCATCCAAAGTGACAACTCTTTACATAATCAAGTTGGGCTATTTCCTGCATAGATCCAGGTTTTCTCACATCCTCCCCACCCCCATACACACACAAACTCACTCTCCTGCTGGTAATAGCTCATCTAAACTGACCACTCTCCAAGTTTAAATCCAAGTTAAACCAGAACATCTGGGGGGGGGGGGGGGTAGGAAAAAACAAGAGGAAACAGGCTACCTTGCATAATGACTGTGCCCACATATCTATTCAGGGGACACCATCACAGGGCCTAATAACATCAGCCACACTATCAGAGGCTCGTTCACCTGCACATCCACCAATGTGATATATGCCATCATGTGCCAGCAATGCCCCTCTGCCATGTACATTGGTCAAACTGGACAGTCTCTACATAAAAGAATAAATGGACACAAATCAGATGTCAAGAATTATAACATTCATAAACCAGTCGGAGAACACTTCAATCTCTCTGGTCACGCAATCACAGACATGAAGGTCGCTATCTTAAAACAAAAAAACTTCAAATCCAGACTCCAGCGAGAAACTGCTGAATTGGAATTCATTTGCAAATTGGATACTATTAATTTAGGCTTAAATAGAGACTAAGTCATTATGCAAGGTAGCCTGTTTCCTCTTGTTTTTTCCTACCCCCCCCCCAGATGTTCTGGTTTAACTTGGATTTAAACTTGGAGAGTGGTCAGTTTAGATGAGCTATTACCAGCAGGAGAGTGAGTTTGTGTGTGTATGGGGGTGGGGGGGATGTGAGAAAACCTGGATCTATGCAGGAAATAGCCCAACTTGATTATGTAAAGAGTTGTCACTTTGGATGGGCTAGCACCAGCAGGAGAGTGAATTTGTGTGGGGGGGTGGAGGGTGAGAAAACCTGGATTTGTGTTGGAAATGGCCCACCTGTTGATCACTTTAGATAAGCTATTACCAGCAGGACAGTGGGGTGGGAGGAGGTATTGTTTCATATTCTCTGTGTGTATATAAAGTCTGCTGCAGTTTCCACGGTATACATCTGATGAAGTGAGCTGTAGCTCACGAAAGCTCATGCTCAAATAAATTGGTTAGTCTCTAAGGTGCCACAAGTACTCCTTTTCTTTTAGGCTTTTATAAAATTTCTTCCTTCCCACTCTCCATCAAAAAAATCCTTAATTTCATGCTAAATCTACTCCTTTTAAAGTTACTATTTCAAATATAAATCTAGTAATTAAAACCAACAACAGCTCCTGTTGTTCTACCTATGTACTTAGATGGCCCCCATTACTGTAGTCTGAGAACACCTCACAATCTCTACAGCATTTATACTCAAGTAACTCTTTGAGGAGGCAGTATTAGCCCCATTTCATAGCTGAGAGAAAGAGGTAGTGATAGTCCTGCCCAAGGGCACACAGGAAGTCTGTGGTAGACCAGGGAGCTGAACCTAGTTGCAGGTGCTCACCCTAACCACTGGACTAGCCTTTCCTTTAGACTGAGTCTCACTATTATGCAGCTAGATCAAGGGCAGGCAAACTTTTTGGACTGAGGTCCGCATCCGGTTTCTGAAATTGTATGGAGGGCCAGTTAGGGGAGGCTGTGCCGCCCCGAACAGCCAGCTGTGCCCCATCCCCCACCCCCCGCTTCTTGCCCCCTGAGGGGCCCCCCAGACTCCTGCCCTATCCACCCCCCTGCTTCTCATCCCCTGACTGCCCCCTGACTCCCCGTTCCTAACTGCCCCAGCTGCCCCATCCAACCTCCCCTCTCCTTCCTGACTGCCCCTCCCCAGGACCCCTGCCCCATGCAACCATCCCTTCTCCCTGACCACCCCAAACTGTCCCCCACCCTAACTGCCCCCCGCCACCCCATCCAACCCCCCTCATTCCTGACTTGCTCCCTTGCTCATTCCAAACTGCCCCCCCTTGCTCCCTGTCTCCTGACCGCCCCCGGCAGCCCCGCCCCTGACTGCCCCCCCATCCAACCCCCGCTCCTTCCTGACTGCCCTCCTGGGACCCCTGCCCCCATTCAACCCCCTGTTCCCTGCCCTCTGACTGCCCAAATCCCTATCCACACCCCCAACCCCTCCGCTCCCTGCCCCCTTACCACGTTGCCTGGAGCACCAGTGGCTGGCAGCGCGGCTGCACCAGGACAGGCAGCCATGCTGCACAGCACAGAGCACTGGGTCAGGCCGGGCTCTGGAGCTGCGTTGCCCTAGAAGCTCGCAGCCCCACTGTCCAGAGCATTGTTCTGGCGGGGCAGTAAGCTGAGGCTGCGGGGGAGGGGGAACAGCAGGGGAGGGCCTGGGGGTGAGCCTCCCAGGCCAGGAGCTCAGGGGCCAGGCAGGACAGTCTCGCAGGCCGGATGTGGCCTGCGGACTGTAGTTTGCCCACCTCTGAGCTATACAGTGGGTAAACCCATGGACATGGATTAAACTGTAAAAGGGAATCGCTAAAACATGCCTTCAGTAACAAACCAAAATAGATGTCTGTCTACATTTATAAAGGAAAACACACCTCTCTGACAAGCAATTTTCATAGAATTAGCAAAGTAGTGACTATTCCTCTGCACTGGCTATCATACAGATTGGCAACACTATAGAAAATAAGAAGGACCACTGGGATCCAGGATTATCCAGTTGTAATGGCTAAAACCCTTGGTGGATGCCTCAGTGGGATAGCAGTTATTGTTCTGGTTCATTTGCTGGCACAGTAGCCAGGGAAGGGCTGAGCTGTGCCCCACAAGCTGCATGAAGACTGATTGGGAGAATGAATTATTTCTCCTTCAGCCTCTCTTCTACCCACGTAAAACCTGGCTTCATGTGGCTAAATATAACATAACACATATGATATGGACCTATGTTTCCAAGGTCATTTTGGGTGCCCAACTTCAGACACCCTAAAGAGGCCTGATTTTAAAAAAATGCAGAGCTCCAACCCTCTGAAAATCAGGTCCTTTTAAGGTGTCTCAAACTGAGCACTCAAAAATAGAGGCACCCCAAAATCGCTAGCCACTCTTGAATATTTAGGCTATGATGATTCCCCAGAATTTTCTCTCATTCTCAAATCACGGCCTTTCCTAAATTATCTTAAGAAAAAAAAAAGACAATGGAACAGTACATTCTGCAGCACACACTCTATAACAGCCCTCTAGAAAGAAATGTCCTTTTTATCTTACGTTTAAGCTATTAGTCTCACCTTTGTATGTTAGTTCACACTACCGAATAAATCAAGTTACTTGGATCTTTTGCTGATTTTTTTTCTTCATGGGATTCCTAATCAACTGCCTTTTGTGATTAATAGTTCTCTGTTTCCCTTAAACCATACTATTCAAACATCTATTATTATAAATATCAATCATTTCTGGAACACAAGGGATTATCACCAATTTTTGATCCTTGGGAAAGAAACCTGACTCGTTCATGCCAAAAATATATCTCCATGAAATTTACCCCTTCACCCAGCACAAAATGCAAGTAAACTAGCTTTTTTTTTTTTTTTTGGGGGGGGGGGGGGCGCGTATTGTGAGTGTTGAGGGGGCACAGTGCCCATCTCCAAATCCATAAGCAGGTTTGTGGCAGCCTAATAAGGCTTCTGCAGTTAATGCTCTGTTACCAGGAGAGGCAATGATCCAATGTGCTTTGTACACGTGGGTTCAAATTTCAAAAGATCTCAGTACTCACCAAGAGCAGTGGGGCATGCTATGAGCTGAACACTTCTGAAAATCTCCCTTGGGGTTTGTAATCATTGGATCCATGTAACCAGTGATGAGCTGCCAAAATCTTAACAACCGGTTCCCTATAAAAAGTTCTGATTTAAGGGATGTGCCACAGTATGTATTTTTTGTACCAGTAGGGTTACCATACCTCCGTATTTTCCCGGGAGGAAAAATTCCTCCCAGACGGCGATTTAAGAACCAAAAAGCATTACATGTCCAGGAAAATATGGATGTATGTTAACCCTATCTAAAGTTTTTTTTTTTAAAAAAAGATGGGCCTGAACTAGAAATGAGCTCCGTTTCACATGTGTGGGTCCCCACCACTCCCTGGGGGTGTGCTAGGGTGACCAGATGTCCTGATTTTATAGGGACAGTCCCAATTTTGGTGTCTTTTTCTTATATAGGCTCCTATTACCCCCTCACCCCGGTCCTGATTTTTCACACTTGCTGTCTGGTCACCCTAGGGTGTGCACATGTGTGGGTCCCAGCTGCTCCCTGCCCCCCTCATTGAAGCAGGTGTGCAGGGTTACTGCCCTGGGGACTGCAGGGCACCAGTGGACGTGGAGCCAGCTGCAGACCGGGGCGTGGGGCAGGGCTAGCTGGAGGCAGGGGGTGCGGGACTGGCTGCGGGCAGGGCACGGGGTGCGGAGCTGTCTGGAGACAGGAGGGTGCAGGGTTGGCTGGAGGCAAGGGGGTGTGGGGCTGGCTGGAGGCAGGGCAGGGGCTGACTGGAGGTAGGAGCTGGCTGCAGGCAGGCCAGGGGGGTGCGGGGCTGGTTGGAGACGGGGTGTGCGGCTGGCTAGCTTCAGGCAGGGGGTGTGGCAGGGGTTGGCGGGAGACAGGCCAGGGAGTGTGGCATGTGCTGGCTGTGGGCAGGGGATGTGCTGCTGGCTGGAGACAGGGCAGGGGGTGCAGCAGAGGTTGGCTGTGGGCAGAGGGTTTGGGGGTGGCTGGAGACAGGGGCTGGTGCGGGCAGGGTGATGGGTACTCACGGGGAGAGCGGCTCGGAGCAGCCCGAGCAGCAGGACGCAGCCCAGGCCCAACAGAGCAGCCGGGGACCCACCAGGCAGCAGCGGGAGCCCCAGGGCCAGGGAAGCAGCAGCAGCAGCAACAGGGCTCGTGCCCAGGGCCAGGCGGCAGCCCACATGGCTCCTGCAGTGCAGTTCCCCCGGCGGCCGGAGGAGGAATTACGTCACCTGTCAGCTGGAGCCCATCAAAGCCTCAGCGCCCCCTGCAGGGAAGCGGGTTAACAACCGGTTCTAAAACCGCTTCAAAATTTAACAACCGGTTCATGTGAACCGGTGCGAACCAGCTCCAGCTCACCAGTGCCTGTAACTGCCGATCCAGTATCAATGACACAACCGTTTCCTAACTCCTATCTTCTGAACTGGACTTTGGGGAACTGCTCCACCACGCACAGATTTGGGTTTCGAGAAAAAGAGGTGAAAATAGATGACAGGTCCTTTTTATGGTTCTGAATTGACTGGTTCGGGAAAAGTGTTTGGACAGCCTGTTTTAAACCTAGTAGGATATATTAAAAAGGTTGGGGTCAGTGATTAGACATCATGGGGTGATATATTTATTTATTTAATGCAAAAAACCAAAACCAAAACCTTGATACAATATTAAGCCTGCCCAGCTGAAATCACGAAATGCAACAGTTAAAGGTCCCATGGCAACCATATTACATATCTTACGGGCCAGATCCTTCACCCCTCAAGGTCCCTTTGCACCTCTCTATGAGCAAAAAAAGGGAACTTGAAGATGCTTTAAGGTAGCAGCTCATGAGTCTCTTAGTGTTGAGAATACTGAGCATGTGTGTGAGCTACACCAGCTTCTTCGGAGGCTTCCTGATAAAGGGGGCATTCCAGGGCATACTGGGATGGGGGTGGGGCTGTTAGGAGAGGGTGAGTTTGAGTTCAGTGTTTTCCAGTGATACTGGCCAGAAGAACAGCCCCCTGAGGACAGTTACCTGCTGATGCAAGTGCTGAGAGGCCTTAAGCTGTTCTAATTTGCACCGGAGGCTGTTCTGACCTACACATCAGAAGGCAGAAAGAATATGTAAAATCACCAATAGCTTTCTTTGTCAGATGCATTGAGTGCTGCATAGATGCAATGATCCATTCATTAGAGAAATATATTTTGACTGCCTTATGAAAAGTATTACTGACACACTTGCTGGACTGTAGAAAAGATTTGGAGGCTTTGCAATGGGTCAGCTTCCTATTAAGTATTTTCAAGTGAACTATATTTATTTATTTCCTATTGAGGAAATTCCTGTCCTCCTGCAGGAAATCTTGAAAATCTGGGAACGTTCTTTTTTTTTCTTCCAATTTTCCAACACAATCTTATTGTTTCCCAACTTTTTCCAGTTTAGAAATAGTGAGAAAAGGGAATATTGACAAAACTAAATAGTGATGCCTTTTGAGGTGAGGATGTCTGATCAGTTTAGAATCCAAAAACCATATATTAAATATTAATAGATATAAAACATTATTCAGTTATCTATGTAAGCTGCTCATAGCTAGATAACCATTTGCTCTATTTCCATACTTGTGTTGACACCATATTTCTGTTATATTTTGTTAAATATATTGCATTTGCCTGGGAAGGTGATAGACATCTCTCAAAATAAATTTATTTTACACTGATTAATAAAGACTTGCTTTAGCATTATCTACAAGGTAAATTAGTGTGGCACCCCTTCACACTATTTGTGGTTAGGATAAAAACCTTATGGCAAATCCCTGTATAATGCTGGGAAGAGACCAATAGGCTTCTATAGACTTAAATGTTCTAGAATTGGATATGATTAAAGCTAGAATGAACCACCAACTCATCTAGTCTGAGCTTCTGCGTAACACAGGTGATGGAATTTCACCCAGTGATTCTGATCTTTATCCCAACAACTTGTGGATAAATTTAATATAGAGTTAATTTATTTTTCTAGTTTTTTTTTCTTTTAAACCATCCTATGGAGTTTTATAACAGGATTATATTTTTTTTCTTAAATGGTTCAAAAAAACCTAGAAAAAAAGTTACCAGTTGCTTTTAAGTTTTAGCCCATTTCCCAGTTTTTAACAAAATGCAGAATAAGGTCAAACTTAGAGTAGTGGGCTGTTTGTTTGCTTGTTTGTTTTTTGTACCTTTCCTTACATATGTTTGACACATCGCTCTGTGGGCACCTGATCCTTCACAGTAATCTGTGCTGGCCCTGCAATAAACTCTACTGAAGTCAAATAGGGCTCTGCATGAATGCAGCATTCTACTGCCAGTGATCACAATGTAGGTTCAAGGCCAAGATTTGGTAAAACTGAATGTGTTACATATAGATAGCTTTATAATTGATGAGATTATATGCAGCGGTTCCAGTGAAAAAGTTTCTTCTTGCCTGAAAGTTTTTTACTCGTCTAAGAGATTCCCTCTGCAGATATAAACTGAGATTTTCAAAAGAGCCCAAGGGAGTTAGATGTCAAATTCCCCTTGAAAATCCCAGCTATAATGGATAATCCTGTTGTAGCCAGTAAAATCACTCAACACAAATAAATTTAACTGTAATCACTGTGAAATTTGTATTAAAGTCATACACAAGTATTTTACATTTTACCTTAATAAGTATAGAAAATATTCCCCACTTTCTAAATAAGTATAGAAAGTGAATCCATATCAAAATACAGTATGGGATATAAAGATGCATTAAGAAAAGGACTCAGTTCTGCAAACCATTATACCAATGTTTAAGAGTTTGCAGCATCATCCACAGACTTTGATGTTTATATTGTTTTCCCTTAATGGAAAACATCAACTAACCCTTCTAAATGACCACTGACACTTTGGTGCATATTAATCAATATAAACCTTTCACTCTTTAATTCTAAACTAATTAACAGTAATTAAGTTTGCTAGTTTGTCAAAAATATCAGCATTCTGAGTATACTCCCTGTCAGTCAAATATCTTTTAAATAAATCATGATAGCATTATCAGCTCCAATTAACAGATCATAAAAATCTTTCCCTGTATAATGTTTGTGCCTATGTGTCTGTCTATCTATGCCCTGGTCTACACTAGGACTTTAGGTCGAATTTAGCAGTGTTAAATCGATGTAAACCTGCACCCATCCACACGATGAAGCCCTTTATTTCGACTTAAAGGGCTCTTAAAATCAATTTCCGTACTCCACCCCAACAAGTGGATTAGTGCTTAAATCGGCCTTGCTGGGTCGAATTTGAGGTACTGTGGACACAATTCGATGGTATTGGCCTCCGGGAGCTATCCCAGAGTGCTCCATTGTGACCGCTCTGGACAGCACTCTCAACTCAGATGCACTGGCCAGGTAGACAGGAAAAGAACCGAGAACTTTTGAATCTCATTTCCTGTTTGGCTAGCGTGGCAAGCTGCAGGTGACCATGCAGAGCTCATCAGCAGAGGTGACCATGATGGAGTCCCAGAATCGCAAAAGAGCTCCAGCATGGACTGAATGGGAGGTACGGGATCTGATCGCTGTTTGGGGAGAGGAATCCGTGCTATCAGAACTCCGTTCCAGTTCTCGAAATGCCAAAACCTTTGTCAAAATCCCCCAGGGCATGAAGGACAAAGGCCATAACAGGGATCCGAAGCAGTGCCACATGAAACTTAAGGCAAGCTGAGGCAAGCCTACCAGAAAACCAGAGGGGCGAACGGCCGCTCCGGGTCAGAGCCCCAAACATGCCACTTCTATGATGAGCTGCAAGCCATTTTAGGGGGTTCAGCCACCACTACCCCAGCCATGTTGTTTGACTCCTTCAATGGAGATGGAGGCAACACGGAAGCAGGTTTTGGGGAAGAAGATAGCTCACAGCAAGCAAGCGGAGAAACCAGTTTTCCCGACAGCCAGGAACTGTTTCTCACCCTGGACCTGGAGCCAGTACCCCCCGAACCCACCCAAGACTGCCTCCTGGACCCGGCAGGCAGAGAAGGGACCTCCGGTGAGTGTACCTTTTAAAATACTATACATGGTTTAAAAGCAAGCATGTGAAAGGATTACTTTGCCCTGGCATTCGCGGCTCTCCTGGATGTACTCCCAAAGCCTTTGCAAAAGGTTTCTGGGGAGGGCAGCCTTATTGCGTCCTTCATGTAGGACACTTTACCACTCCAGGCCAGTAACACGTACTCGGGAATCATTGTACAACAAAGCATTGCAGTGTATGTTTGCTGGCGTTCAAACAACATCCTTCTTTATCTCTCTGTGTTATCCTCAGGAGAGTGAGATATCATTCATTGTCACCTGGTTGAAATAGGGTGTTTTTCTTCAGGGGACACTCAGAGGAGCCCATTCCTGCTGGGCTGTTTGCCTGCGGTTGAACAGAAATGTTCCCCGATGTTAGCCACAGGGAGGGAGGAGGGTTGAGGGGGTAGCCACGCGGTGGGGGGAGGCAAAATGCGACCTTGTAATGAAAGCACATGTGCTATGTATGTAATATTAGCAGCAAGGTTTACCCTGAAAGAGTGTAGCAACTGTTTTATAAAATGTGTCTTTTTAAATACCGCTGTCCCTTTTTTTTTCTCCACCAGCTGTATGTGTTTCAATGATCACAGGATCTTCTCCTTCCCAGAGGCTAGTGAAGGTTAGAAAGGGGAAAAAAAAAACGCACTCGAGATGAAATGTTCTCCGAGCTCATGCTGTCCTCCCGCACTGAGAGAGCACAGACTAATGCGTGGAGGCAAATAATGTCAGAGTGCAGGAAAGCACAAAATGACCGGGAGGAGAGGTGGTGGGCTGAAGAGAGTAAGTGGCGGGCTGAAGACAGGGCTGAAGCTCAAATGTGGCGGCAGCGTGATGAGAGGAGGCAGGATTCAATGCTGAGGCTTCTGGAGGACCAAACCAGTATGCTCCAGTGTATGCTTGAGCTGCAGCAAAGGCAGCTGGAGCACAGACTGCCACTACAGCCCCTGTGTAACCAACCGCCCTCCTCCCCAAGTTCCATAGCCTCCACACCCAGATGCCCAAGAATGCGGTGGGGGGCCACTGGCCAACCAGACACTCCGCCACAGAGGATTGCCCCAAAAAAAGAAGGCTGGCATTGAATAAATTTTAAAGTTGTAAACTTTTAAAGTGCTGTGTGGCATTTTCCTTCCCTCCTCCACCACCCCTCCTGGGCTACCTTGGTAGTCATCCCCCCTATTTGTATGATGAATGAATAAAGAATGCATGAATGTGAAGCAACAATGACTTTATTGCCCCTGCAAGCGGTGATCGAAGGGAGGAGGGGAGGGTGGTTAGCTTACAGGAAAGTAGAGTGAACCAAGGGGCGGGGGGTTTCATCAAGGAGAAAGAAACAGAACTTTCACACCATAGCCTGGCCAGTCATGAAACTGGTTTTCAAAGCTTCTCTGATGCGTACCGCGCCCTCCTGTGCTCTTCTAACCGCCCTGGTGTCTGGCTGCACGTAACCAGCAGCCAGACGATTTGCCTCAACCTCCCACCCCGCCATAAACATCTCCCCCTTACTCTCACAGATATTGTGGAGCACACAGCAAGCAGTAATAACAGTGGGAATATTGGTTTCGCTGAGGTCTAAGCGAGTCAGTAAACTGTGCCAGCGCACCTTTAAACGTCCAAATGCACATTCTACCACCATTCTGCACTTGCTCAGCCTGTAGTTGAACAGCTCCTGACTACTGTCCAGGCTGCCTGTGTACGGCTTCATGAGCCATGGCATTAAGGGGTAGGCTGGGTCTCCAAGGATACATAAAGGCATTTCAACATCCCCAACAGTTATTTTCTGGTCTGGGAATAAAGTCCCTTCCTGCTGCTTTTGAAACAGACCAGAGTTCCTGAAGATGCGAGCGTCATGTACCTTTCCCGGCCATCCCACGTTGATGTTGGTGAAACGTCCCTTGTGATCCACCAGAGCTTGCAGCACTATTGAAAAGTACCCCTTGCGGTTTATGTACTCGGCGGCTTGGTGCTCCGGTGCCAAGATAGGGATATGGGTTCCGTCTATGGCCCCACCACAGTTAGCGAATCCCATTGCAGCAAAGCCATCCACTATGACCTGCACATTTCCCAGGGTCACTACCCTTGATATCAGCAGATCTTTGATTGCATGGGCTACTTGCATCACAGCAGCCCCCACAGTAGATTTGCCCACGCCAAATTGATTCCCAACTGACCGGTAGCTGTCTGGCATTGCAAGTTTCCACATGGCTATCGCCACTCGCTTCTCAACTGTGAGGGCTGCTCTCATCTTGGTATTCATGCGCTTCAGGGCAGGGGAAAGCAAGTCACAAAGTTCCATGAAAGTGCCCTTATGCATGCGAAAGTTTCGCAGCCACTGGGAATCGTCCCAGACCTGCAACACTATGTGGTCCCACCAGTCTGTGCTTGTTTCCCGAGCCCAGAATCAGCATTCCACAGCATGAACCTGCCCCATTAGCACCATGATGCATGCATTGGCAGGGCCCATGCTTTCAGAGAAACCTGTGTCCATGTCCTGATCACTCACGCGACCGTGCTGACGTCACCTACTCGCCCGGTATCGCTCTGCCAGGTTCTGGCGCTGCATATACTGCTGGATAATGCGTGTGGTGTTTAATATGCTCAGCCAAAGTGAGCTGAGCGGCCTCCATGCTTGCCTTGGTATGGCGTCCGCTCAGAAAAAAGGTGCGGAATGATTGTCTCCCATTGCTCTGACGGAGGGAGGGGCGACTGACGACACGGCTTACAGGGTTGGCTTCAGGGAGCTAAAATCAACAAAGGGGGTGGCTTTACATCAAGGAGTATTTCAGGCAGGACTTCACGGAGGGTTCCAATAAGAAATGGTGCACCTAAGTTATTGTTCTTATTGGAACAAGGAGGTTAGTCTGGCCTCTGATTAATACATGGCTAGATTTACCTCGCTGCACCTTCCCTGTGAGTGACTGCAGTGTGACCTAGAGGAATGAGTCCCCTAGACGGGGGGCTGGGAGGGGAAGCAAATGAGTACAAAACAAATCTGGTCTATTTCTTGTTTTGATCCACTCCATCTATCTTTTACATCTTTGCCTGGCAGCAGACGGTGCAGAAGGACTGCATGCCATCCACATCTCAGGGCTGCTCGGCAGAAGTTGGTACAATACAACTGCTAGCCATCCTCATCTCTTGCCTGCCTGGCAGAAGATGGTACAATACGACTGCTAGCAATCCATATTGCCTGCCTGCTCACCATAAGATGGTTCAATAGGACTGACTGCAGGACTAAAGAGAATGACTTGATCAAGTCACTCCAAATTTAGTCCCTGCGCCCATGCTTTATCCAACGCGGCCAGGAGCACCTCGGACATGACAATGATGGCTACCAGTCCTATTGCACCGTCTGCTGCCACAAGGCAATGGGTTGCTGCTACTGTGTAGCAATGCAGTACTGCGTCTGACAGCAGCCAGGAGACATATGGTGACGCTTACCTGAGCAGGCTCCATGCTTGCCATGGTATGGCATCTGCACAGGTAACTCAGGAAAAAAGGCGCGAAACAATTGTCTGCCCTTGCTTTCACGGAGGGAGGGAGGGAACGGGGGCCTGACGATATGTACCCAGAACCACCCGCGGCAATTTTTTAGCCCCATCAGGCATTGGGATCTCAACCCAGAATTCCAATGGGCAGCGGAGACTGCGGGAACTGTGGGATAGCTACCCACAGTGCAACGCTCTGGAAGTCAACTCTAGCCTTGGTACTGTGGAAGCGCTCCGCCGAGTTAATGCACTTAATGCACTTAGAGCATTTTCTGTGGGGGGACACATACTCAAATATATAAAACCGATTTCTAAAAAAAACCGACTTCTATAAATTCGACCTAATTTCGTAGTGTAGACATACCCTAAGGTGTGTTTGTTTGTGAAAAGGGGAATACATAATGTGGGTGCAGTAACTACTTAATTTGAAGAGAAGTTTTATTGGCATGAGTTAAGAGAGCGCATACCCAAATGACACAGCTTTTCTGATGAGATTATAAATATGATATAGTTGAGGAGGCAACTGGTTCTGCAGGAAATTTCACTGAGTTCTAGTAAGACCAGTTGTTATTCATCTTGAACCAAATCCTGCTCTCCCTTCTCAAAGAGTGTCTTACCTAAGCATGGAGAACAGAATTTTGATTTCCACACTAGCTTTATTTTAACTACCATTTCTTCAGATTTTTGCTTCCGGAATCACTGTCCAAGAGGAAGCTCTGGAAACAGAATATTCCCTAGTCCAACTCAGAATGCTGGGTACAAAGTGAAAGGAGGAGCTGGGTTGTGGAGTCCCTTCATGGAAGCAATGAATGTTTAGGTGTCAAGCAGTTTTTCAATTTGGTGGCTGTTACATCTACCAGGTTTGGGACGTGTGTAATTTTTTCTTCTGGGATGGAGTGAAACTTCCATTTAATTACTAGTCAAAGCTGATATACAAACAAAATAATGTGCACAGTCGTTTATGTAGACTGGACCAAATCCTTCATATGAAAATATGTTTAGATGCTTTAGCTAACATAACTATCAGAGTGCATGACTGCAAGTTAAAATACCTCCCTAAACAATACGGTAATCTTTCTAGAAGTAGTGAATTCTGAGGAGAACAAAAGAAGCAAAGCCTCTTTATTCATTCAGCGGTAGCGGGATTGGGGAATAAGAGAACATCAACAATGGCTGAAACTCCCCATGTTAAAGTTTGTTGCTTTGGGAGAAACCATCTCACTGTTCCTTTGGTAGCTGTTTGTTTATCTAAAGGATGTGTTGAACAAATTAAAGAGAATAAGAAGACTAACCATTATGCACATTTATGTTGAAAATTCTATTCTCTCAAGAATGAAAACTACTATAGCTCATCAGCCTCGACAAATTTCCTTAGGACCCCAAGAAAACTGATCATCCCTGAACATCACTGATATCTGTGCAGGGAGAAGGGCCTTCTCATATGTATCTCCTCTTTCCAAGTGGCAATGTGGGAGGGCCCTGATGTTTCTGTGGCCCTTTTGTATCTTTGTATCTCCTTGGTATCTCTTTCCTACTTTGTATCTCCTTCCTCTGGCCCCTGTGGGGGATGCTTTTCAGGACCAGGATCCATAGTCGGAGAAGGAATGGGAAAAATATGTATTTCCACTAGTAAAATTTGTTCTATCACTGAAATATATATTGACAGAAAGAAAAGGAGTACTTGTGGCTTATGCTCAAATAAATTTGTTAGTCT
The DNA here is from genome assembly GCF_965140235.1 of Caretta caretta. Classification (NCBI taxonomy): domain Eukaryota; kingdom Metazoa; phylum Chordata; order Testudines; family Cheloniidae; genus Caretta; species Caretta caretta. Next base: position 126,330,229 of record NC_134207.1, read on the forward strand.
CTAAGGTGCCACAAGTACTCCTTTTCTTTTTGCGGATACAGACTAGCACGGCTGCTACTCTGAAACCTGAATATATATATATATATATATATATATAGTGCACCTATAATCTAAATGGTGACTCTCTAAAAATTATATTGTGGGAGCCTATGCTTATTTCTCAATATTTTCCAAATCAAACCAGTTTAGCTTTATTTAAATCATATTTTTATTTTCTGTTAGAAAAATTACATTCAAATAATTTGACAAGAATTACCAAAAAAAAAATCACATTTATTTCTCATAACATACTATAATACAAGAGAAAAAGAAAAGAAAAATTCTGTCAAACAACAACAGTTATCTAACATACTTCATGAACTTTTTACAATAACAATTTCATGGGAGAAAGACTGATGCCTGGCTCAGTGATATGGCTAATGAATTACTGGCATTTTGCAGAAAGGGAATACTTGAAAAATTCAAAGCAATTTGAATTGAATTTTTAGACGTCTATGATTAACATGGACCCTGAAGATAGATATGTCACTTTTCCTTCCCTCCCTTTATCCTAACCCTCTTTATTTACTTTGTATTATGATGAATCTCATATTTTGCTGTATTTGTTGTATTTGGAAGCATTAATAAAATGTTAAATAATAGCAAAAAATGATATATCAGGATAAACCTAATATTTTGGCATAGGACTTATCAAAAATCTGAAGTCCTCACAGCCCTGTACATCTGTCTAAAAAAAAAAGATGTTCTGCCCATAAATGTAAAAAGAAGTTGTGTTTTTGTTTGAACTGCTAATCCTATAAATTTTCCCAGGAAGCTGAAAGTCAAGCTGGGTATATTAATTCACCCCATTCATCCACAATAATAAAAATTCTGCAAACTAAATTTTCCCCTCATGTTGAAATCATACTGTTTTCTGATTATTCCCTCACTCATAACTTTGCAACTTGGCTGAAGACTAATGGAAATTAATGGAGTTATACTAGTATAATTTCAGTGTAACTGTGTGCAGAATTTAGTCCTAAAAGTGTTCTGAAAAGTAACCTGGAGTTTATTTATATCAAAGGTTGTTTTTTTTTTTTAAATAGGAGACTAAACTTTGGCCCTAAATCCATAAATAAATGGCCTGATTTTCAAAAGTGCTGAGCACCCTGCAGTTCCCACTGACTGCAGTGATCTTTTGAGCACGTCCTGCACTATGGCTGGAGAGTATTTATATCTGCTGATTTGGAAGTAACCAGAAAAGACTATGGTTTTTTTTTTCTTCAATAGGGATTTTTGCACATTTCCTTAATCCAAAGGAGATATCAAAATGGGTTGTTTTCCCACTTCTTGTGGTTTAGGAGTTTCAGCTTGGAAATTAAAATGAGGAATACCAAACTATTAGTCTCAGGGCTTATCTGCATAAACAGTTAGTTTGTGGCAAGCTGGGGTGTGAATCTGTCCTGATCTGGTTCAGAACAAGTGTCCTTGTGGACCCTGCTAATGCACATTAGCAGTTTATTAATGTGCTTTGATCTAGACCTCTTTGAAACAGGAAAAGGGTCAGCAGGGTCCATATGGATAGTTAATACATGGCAGGCTAGTGCAGAGTAGATTCACACCCGAGCTTGCTGCAGACAACTTGTCCATGTAGACAAGCCCTCAGTTCAGAGAATGGATCCTTGTGGTCTTGAGCAACTCACTCATTCCAAAATTTTCAAGTGTTCACTGACTGGGTGTTTCACTGGGGTGAATACTCTGTGCTTTGGTATCATTAACTGTTAGTAAGGGGAATGATAATAATACCTCAAAGGGCTGTTGTGGTGGTTTAATTAGATAATGTTCTTAAAGCATTATGAAGATAACAAGCACTATATAAGTGCTTTTATTTCACTTGCTTGTGGCATGCAGATGGGCAATTTACTGTACTATTTATTATGTTGGAACATTTTCCAAAGGGAGGGCTAGAAACATTGCTACAATATTTGTAGAGATAACTACATACAGATATGAGTACAATTGCAACAGCAGAATTATCAGAAATAAAGTGAAACACCACAAAGAATTACTAGAGCAAGTAGACATATAGTTTTATTGAGGCTATATATAATTTGTTTCAACTGTTTCCCTAATTGAAAAAAAGAAACAGAAATCACCCTGAACACATATTTCATCACATCTAAAGATTTAAATCTTCACCACAGAAAGATCCCATCTGGAAGTTAACACCCGAGTTATTCTTCTGATAATTTACTGGAAGGAATAAGGTAGAGTTAGAGGACTAGAATCCAAAAATTAGAAATGCAAGTCACATAATTTTCACAGCTAGCTCACAAAATCATAATTGGGTGAGTTAAGCATGGAGTGGCGTCTTTAATGTTTGATTTCCATTCCTTACTCAGATGAAATTAAATCTCACACATTAATTTACTAGTTTAGATAAATTTCACACACAGTTCATTTTATATTCACATTGTATACATATTTAAAGTACACTGCTTTAATTTGAATAAATTCATTTCATAGGAGTTCTATGAAGTCACACTTCAATATAAAAGTCACTGAATTTTTCACACAATTGGGTCAAATTTTTAGAATGGCCTCAACCTGCTCTCTCAAATTACAGGTGCTATTTTCTGCATCAAAAAAATTGATACCCAAGAGGGCAATGGAGGGAATTACTGTCCCTGCTGTGTAAGTGAACACTGTCAAGCGCAGTAACTTCTGGTTAAACTGTACCACAAGAAGAGCCTTTCTACAAATATTTTGAGCCTCCTCTTTCTGATCCCAGCTGGATCCTGATAGTGCAAAGGGAAATATAATACTGGGAAGAGTTAACTAAACAGTTTTGAATCTCTGAGTTTTGGTTGATGGCACTTGAATTGCCACAGGAAGTGTTTCCTGTGAGGTAAACTTAATTTTGGAAAGATGTTCCTGCCAGTTCTCTCTTAAAACCACTTGATTTACACATTTGATGCTATCTTCTTGTTTTAGAAATTTGTCTTTTCTAAACCAATAAGTGATATGATCAGACATTACAGCTTTCCTTATGAAGATGAAAATAGCCATAAGCTCTCTGGGGAAAAGACTGCCTTTTAATTATACACGCATAAAATGTCTAGTACAATGGGGCACTGATCCTGAGTCGGATCTGTAGGAGCTCCTGCAATACAAAACTAAATAATAAAAATAATAATCAAATCAACACATAAATTTAACCTGAATACAGAGAAAACTTGCCTAAGGCCCTGTGTACTGGTGAAATGCTTAGCAGTATCTTCTGGCCTCATGAAAATTAATAGAAAATCTTCCACTGACTTCACTGAGATCGGGATGTGTCTCTGAACACTAGAGTTAAGTGCTACATAAGGCCATAAAGAACCATGTGCACTGGGAGCAATGTGAAATGCAATGTGAAACTGCTGTGTAGATGGCTCACTCAAGGCCAGTGCAGAAATCATCCCACTCAATCCCTATTGTTCAAGGTTAAGTAGGTCTTAAGTGGCACTTAACTGGTACATGCATAAGTGGAAAATTTCACTTACAGATGAATTGGAGCTGAATGAAAATAGATACTAAAGCAGAGAGAGAGAGTATGTGTCATAAATATAAAGGGAAGGGTAAACCCCTTTGAAATCCCTCCTGGCCAGGGGAAAGCTCCTCTCACCTGTAAAGGGTTAAGAAGCTAAAGGTAACCTCGCTGGCACCTGACCAAAATGACCAATGAGGAGACAAGATACTTTCAAAAGCTGGGAGGAGGGAGAGAAACAAAGGGACTGTGTCTGTCTGTATGCTGCTTCTTGCCAGGGACAGAACAGGAATGGAGTCTTAGAACTTTTAGTAAGTAATCTAGCTAGGTATGTGTTAGATTATGATTTCTTTAAATGGCTGAGAAAAGAATTGTGCTGAATAGAATAACTATTTCTGTCTGTGCATCTTTTTTGTAACTTAAGGTTTTGCCTAGAGGGGTTCTCTATGTTTTTGAATCTAATTACCCTGTAAGATATCTACCATCCTGATTTTACAGGGGGGATTTCTTTATTTCTATTTACTTCTATTTTTTATTAAAAGTCTTCTTGTAAAAAACTGGATGCTTTTTCATTGTTCTCAGATCCAAGGGTTTGGGTCTGTGGTCACCTATGCAAATTGGTGAGGCTTTTTATCCAACATTTCCCAGGAAAGGGGGGGTGCAAGTGTTGGGAGGATTGTTCATTGTTCTTAAGATCCAAGGGTCTGGGTCTGTAGTCACCTAGGCAAATTGGTGAGGCTTTTTACCAAACCTTGTCCAGGAAGTGGGGTGCAAGGTTTTGGGAAGTATTTTGGGGGGAAAGACGTGTCCAAACAGCTCTTCCCCAGTAACCAGTATTAGTTTGGTGGTGGTAGCGGCCAGTCCAAGGATAACGGGTGTAATATTTTGTACCTTGGGGAAGTTTTGACCTAAGCTGGTAAAGATAAGCTTAGGAGGTTTTTCATGCAGGTCCCCACATCTGTACCCTAGAGTTCAGAGTGGGGGAGGAACCTTGACAGTATGTGTGTTGTACCATATTTTACATTTTATTACTTTGTTTTAAGTAAAAAGAAAAGGAGTACTTGTGGCACCTTGGAGACTTACAAATTTGCCGCAAGTACTCCTTTTCTTTTTGCGGATACAGACTAGCACAGCTGCTACTCTGAAACCTTTGTTTTAAGTGTTTCTGAGATGCCTATCTATTTCTTCTTAATGGGATCAGATTCATTAAGCCTTCCTCACATTGAAGAGTACTTCATTCCACCAATAATCCATTGAAGTCACTGGAACTGCTCACAGAGTAAAAGGCTACTAAACCAGGGGAAGGGCATTCTAAACAGGCCCTTAGAAAAGATAAGCAATACAATTTCTGGAGGAAGGGACTGTCTTTTTGTTGTGTATTTCTACAGTACTGAGTGCAATGGATTCCTGGTCCATGACTGGGGCTCCTAAATGTTACCACAATGCAAATAACAAATATTCTGTTGGCCTCTACATAATTATTCGCAAAAAGAAAAGGAGTACTTGTGGCACCTTAGAGACTAACCAATTTATTTAAGCATAAGCTTTCGTGAGCTACAGCTCACTTCATTGGATGGATACTAGTTTCCACAGTATGCATCCGATGAAGTGAGCTGTAGCTCACGAAAGCTTATGCTCAAATAAATTGGTTAGTCTCTAAGGTGCCACAAGTACTCCTTTTCTTTTTGCGAATACAGACTAACACGGCTGCTACTCTGAAACCTACATTATTATTATTGACTGAGCAGATGACCTGTGACCCAGTTTAATGTCATCCTCCGGAGAAGCAGGAAGAGATGAACTGATAAGTCATTTATTTAACAGAACCTTCTAAGCTTTAAGTTATCATTGTCTGTGCAGAATTCCTGATTTGAGACTACTCAAGGACCCTCACAAGTCAGCTTGTGAAATTTGCCCAGAAGTTTAATAAACTGCAATTTATCAGTTTGTCAAAAATTTGCTTTTATACTGTATTGCTTATAGAGAAACAATTTCAATATATTTACTTAAGCCTTATAACATGCTAGCTTGCCCACCACTTGTCGTGTGACAATGGTGAAGAATCACAGAAAGGGTGTTTTACTTCTACCACTGACCAAGGAACTTGATTAGAATTAGGAAAACAGGATTATCCCTAAAACTACCCTGATCCTCTCTCTCTTTTTGTCTTCATTTCAGAGCATCTGCCTGGAATGCACCTCTGTTGCCTCAGTTATTGTCACAGACCAGGACACGAGCAGTCAGGCCTAGAGGTAAGATCCAGAGTCAGGAACCAGGAGGAAGTCTGGGACAGGGCAAAGGTAGGACAGGAATACATAACAATGCTGGCAATAAGGCAGACAGACACAGGAGAAACCGCTGCTGCAGGCAAGTGCATTGAGCTACAACAGGCTAAGTGCTGCTGCTGGATTTAAGAGTCCTGGCAAAAACCACTCAGCCAATCAGGTGATCTGGCCAATTTGGAGATTTAGCTGTAGTTAGCTAGCTGATCCCAGGCCCATATGCAGGCCCTCATTCCCATCTGCTTTTTATTTGTTTATTTAAGGAAACAGTGCATACATCCTCACACCCCTTTGTACTCCAATAATTGTATTCTGGGTTAAAACTGACCATACTCTCTAATTTTAACACTCTGGAGGGATCAATATCCCACCCTTCAAAACACAATGGGGATGATTTTCTTTTAATTAAGCTACTAGTTTTAACTATTATTATTACCCTTAATTGTATTATCACATGCAAATAATTAATAATAATAATAATTAATAATAAATAATCAGTAAGCTAAATTCCTTCTTTTGAACCTATTTGCTTTTTTTTTCCAGCTGAATATGTAAATCACGGCTACCAGGACTAACTGAAGAATTAGACATATATGTCATTTGTATAACAATTCTATTTGAAGGTAACAAGGTTAATGTTGCTATGTTGGAATCAATGACCTGAAGGTGAGACAATGCTTCTGCCTGTTTTGACTTATTTAAGTGTCAATAAATAGAGATGTAGTGAGATATTTGGTTAACAAATAGCCCCCTCTAGCTCATTTGCAAAAGCATCCTGTCTTATTTTCTTTCTCCCTGTAAGCTAGGAATAAATAGCCAGGCAGCATGAATCTGAACTTCGGAGCATTGAAACAAGGCCAAACCCACAGTGGAATATAATGTTCAGAATTAGGTCTCTGCTAGGATTCAATTCTACATGTAATTTTCTTCATTCTTCTTTCCTCATGGTACATTTCTGAGTGTGACCATAAGAGACAGAGGACAGAGACTGGAAGCAATGAGGAACGTTACTAAAGACTTTGTTACAGCTGCATTGACAGGCGCAAACAAAGAAAACTGAAAGGGAATAAAGAAAATGATAACTAAGGATACCAGACTGTCCTCTGCTTCTATGACTGGAAGAAAGCTAAAAAACCAAGGATCTAAACTAGGGTTAGCATGAAAAAGGGGAGTACCAGTTCCAAGTCATATATCTTCCTTCTTCTACTCCCGAGAAAGGTTTTGCTTTGGGATCTCCTTGAGGATTCAGAGCTGGGACAATATAGGAACTTGGGGGCTGGTTGCTCTGTTCAACTTGTTCTACCACCACACGCAACCTCTGGGCCATGCACAAGTTACTTTGCATCAGGCCCTCATTAATTTTTGTAGGTCCCCTCTGCATTATAGAATTCCTTGTCTCATTCTTCTACACATAGGTGTTCTGGGGACAGAAGTGGTTGGGGAGTTGCAGAGGCATGGGGTCTCTTGGGAAGATAGACATTGCCCTTGCAGATCATGGACAAAGTAATGAGCCATAGCCTCATCTATGGAGCTGATCTCATGGAAAACTCTGCCTTCACCCATAGAAAAAAATATACAGAAATTTCACAATTGAAACTCACAGGTTTTCTAATCAGGTATATGGAAATACCACACTTAGAAAAGCATGAGACCATGTTTTGGGGACACAACAAATAACTTGGAAGAATAAGGGATGTCTTTTGGAAAGGAATCAGCCTTGGAGTTTGAGTCGTAACAAAAGTTGTTGGTGTTCAAATCTAAGCTTTTGTTTCAGAGCTCAAACTACTGCTTGCCAAATATATCAAACACAGGTGCCTAATCCTTGTCCACAACCCTGTGGTTATTTGTGTCTGCCTTAACTTTCACATTTTGCCTAAATTTTGTCTCCCCAGTAGGTGATATTTTCTATTTTTTTGGGGGGAGGAGGGGCATTTTAATTAAGTTGATGGTAAGTGACACTGGCAAACTATAGCTTCCTTTAAAGTCTTTCTAGAATTAAGTATTTATTTTTAATTGCCTTGCTACCCTATTTTTTATCCATTTAAGTTCCCCATTTATTTTAATTAGGCTTCCCCAAAGATTGTTCACCAGGCAGGTTTTCTCAGATGATCCCAGATACACCTTTAGCACTATTTAAAGAAATACAAGAAAAAACTTGCTGCCCTCAATGGCACAGAATAATTAATAATAATAGCTATATAGCAAAGATGAAATCAGGTTACTTTCATCCTAATTAAGGGCTGTGGTAATGCAAATCATTATTTACATTTGAAATGGCTTGTGACCGCAGCAGCTCACAGTAAGGTGCTATATTCTTGGTAAGATCTCAAGACAGGAATGAAATTAATTTGTGACGTGCACACATGATCTACTCTGAGAGGTCATCCTGAACTTTGAAAAGCCAGCTGCCGGGAGACAGCAACAGAGTCTCTAATAAGGAGGACTTTGGTACGAGCTGAAGTTAGGTGCTGAGAGGGTGAATGGAAATGAGTGACTATCAGAGCTGAGAGTTATCTGTACCATAAACAGTCAAAAAGATAACTCAGCAACTGCATAGGGAAATATGGTGCAACTCAGCATGAGAACAAATGGTAGCAGAATTGGATCCTTAGTAGGCATTGCAGAAAACAGGAAGATAGCCTGTAGAGGAGTTCCAGAATTAATTATTTGTGAGAGCTTACATAGGCACGTAAAGATCTGGTAATTTGTGTGGTGATCTAAGTTCCCTGTAAGTTGTGGGGTCACGCAGCCACGCAGCAGCCTATTTAGCTCCTTTCCGGGGCACCCCTCCCCTGACCCCAACCTAGCCCGGCCCCCAACCTGCCATGGCCCAGACCTGCCGCAGTCAGGATGCCACTACCCTGGCTTGAACCTGGCCAGGGTGGTTCGGTGCGGCCCAGTCCCTGACACGGCTGGGGTGGCTTGGCCTGAATAGCCTGGACCAGACCCAGCCATGGCAGCCCGGCTGGGACCTGAATTCAGGGGCCCGGCTCGGCCCCAGTCACAGCGGTTGCGGCCCGGCCCAAACTCAGGAGGCCCAGCCCAAACCTGCTGTGGGGTGCCCCTCCGCAAACCCAGCCCCGGCCTGGACCTGAGAGGGCTGGGGGGAGGGCACCTATTCTGCAACCCCAGCCCTGGAGTTGCTGTGGTGGGGAGAAGCTCCTCTCCCCAGCCCCAGCCCATGTGCCGCTGTGCGGAGAGAGCTGCGGGGAGTCCTCTCTCCCCACCGTAGCCCCGGAGCACCCTCCTAACCCCCCAACCCAGAGCCCTCTCCCCCAGCCGGAGCCCTCCTCCCCACCATAAACCCTCTGCCCCAGCCCTGAGCCCCTCGCACACCAGGCCCACCCCAACCACATGAAATTTTGTTATGTACACTGATGTGAAGGTGATGTGTCACACATCACCTCCTTATTGGTGCACATCACAAAATTCATTCTGCACATGGGTGGGAAAAATTAGAGGGAACACTGGTGGTGATTAGCTGAATCCAGTGCTGAATTGGGCTGTGTGTATTTAGAAGTATTGTCCCCCTGAGTGCTATGTCAGAACTGGCTGGTGATCTGCATGATGGGTTTGTTAATTTGGGGAGACAATAAATGGAGCTTGGCGTATATAAGATTTTTTTTTTAAATGGGATGTTGAGCTTCTTCCTGGGAGACAGAACATTAGCTGGGTCAAGAAGAAAAAAAGGATTTCCTGAAAACTCTGGTGCACTTGAAGTATAGTGCATGGAGGGAGATGATAAATGTATCTGGAAAGAGATTTTGCAGAGAGTCAACACTGGTTAAGTGGACTGTTTGAAGGCTGCCATCTTGGATTACTGCCATCACCTGTTCTCATGAGATTTTGGCCACACCAAACCGGAGCTGTAAAATCAATCCTTTTCTTTGATCTCAGGGTGGCTGGGGGAGGAACACCTGGAGGCACTGATTCATATTCAGAGATTTGGATCCAAATACTACTGCATTCAAAGGGCTTATCATTTGATAGACTGTGTTTTGTCCCATTTTCAGTATAAAGATCAAAGTAAAATGCTCAAAAATAAAAAAGAATGCTAAGGGATCAGATGTTCCCAGTATCTATGTTTAATAATTCAGAAGAATAATTAAGGCTTCTTATTTAGAATGATGTTTTGTGTACAGTCCCAATGGACTTTACATTACATGATATAATATGCACATAGGGTCAAAGCTTTCTCCCTGTGCCTAGCCTGTGTAGATGGGTATGACACAGAGGCCTCCCATTGTGTGTGTAATTGGGCTGGATGGAATCCTCCCTCTCAGACCAGAGAGCACCAGTGGGTAGGCAGGAGGACTTTCTCCTTAAACCTAATCTTGGGAAAGATACGGTATAAGGCAAATCTTGCCCCTTTTTAATAGAAAGTGTGCTTGGATGCAGTGGAACCAGTGTGATTCAACTGCAGAAAAGAGAGGACAAGATTTGGAGAGCACATTCAGGGAGTACACCATACCTGTGTGCTGTGAAGCTGTGGGACTACCTCGGCCCACTAGCCAAACACCATGCCCACTCCTAGACAGAATTCTGGATTCAAACATCTTGGACCTGGGAAAGTTTGCATTGAGAGGGCAAGATCTATATCCTTCTTCTGTGTTTTATGTTCCACTGGATCCAAAAATAGGGAGAGGCTAGTTGCTGTTTCTGGGACAAGGATCCTCATGCAGCCACCATTCCCAGATGTTTCCCACTTTACCATTGTTGAGTTCTGCCCATAGAGCTCAGCCCACCGCCCACTTTTTTGCCTCTTCTGGTGACTGCCAGCTCAGGTCACCAACCCTGCCAATCCAACTATTGTCTTTCAAGGGGTGGAAGCTAGCCCTTGAAAAGGGTTCTGGAATTTGTAGTTCCATCAGCTTCTGCTAGCAACAAGGTGAAGATCAAGCCAATCCATGCTGTTTCATGCCTCTGTGCAGAGAATTTCAGACGCAGTATTACCCCTCAAATAACCTTCTTTGGTCTGGTGAATAAGGTCTAACCAAGCATTCCCCATGAAGTAGTAGTGGGAGGGAAGTAGTCAGCCAGCACCCACCTCTGAAGCACAGAAAAAGCTACTGGCAGACAGTCTTTGTTCCTCACATAAGACAGCAGTGATGAATGGGGACCTTGGGAGAAGATGGGTACAAGAGGAGTTGAGGATGCACATCTCAAAAATATTCTGATTCCTCTAGTGAACGTGGGAGTGGATGTAGGCCATTGCTGGGGTTCACTATTCACTAAATTCCAGTTTTGGTGGCAACTTTATCTTGATGGCAGCATTTCATCCAATCATTATTAATATTTTAGTAATGTATATAGTGTTTGGAGGACTTTACGACGACACATAATTTTCATCTTGGTGATTTGCTTGTTATGTACTTTGAAATTTTTTTTTATTAGGTTATAAGTTCCTAATGATGATTGAACAATGAAAATTATAGATAAAATACATTAAAATTATAATTGAAGTTACAAAGTAATTCCAAGTGGACTACAAAGGTGTTACTACTATAGTGTTTTTGTCTTCTGCAAAGAAATAAGTAGATATTTAAGTTTCACAAATTGTTTTGATTGAGCACAATACTTAACCAAAATCAAGCTCTGTGATAAAGTTCCATTAACCATGCCTTTTATAGTTCAAAATAATGTGATTTTTACATACAGATTTGTTGATAGTTGATAATAAAGTAGTAAAAAAACCCAGTAATTGTGAATTAGAACTATAAGAGAGTGAGATAATACTGTCATCTGAGCATTTTAGTTAATCTCTAAAGCGATTTTATGACCAAATAAATAATGTTTGGTATAATTTTTCCCCACGTGTATTGCGTTAACTCTCCTTTCAAAGAGCCAGATTCCCAGCTGGTGTAATCTGACTGCATTGGAGCTATGCTGAAGATATGGCACCAAGTGCATAGTAAACTCAGAAATACGCAGTAAACAAATAACATATTTTTGCCTCACCCTTGTAATTTGTATACGTCAAAATGAATAGCAATCAACCAAAGTCCTTTTATTGTTTTACTGTGGTCCTTACTTGAATTTTATAGTATAGTTTGTGTTACTTTTCATGTCTGCAGTAACATCCTGGCAGTACTAAAATAAGAATGGCATAACTCATACCTCATAACGTATTGTACTGGAGCATGCATATTACACACAACCTTTGTAGTATACAGTGCTACTGTCTCTGAGCATGTCATTTTCAGTATTTCCAAGCTCACAGTTTCTTGTGTTTTGCCTCAGTTCTGTGACATACCTACCTATCTGCTCTTCCCTTAGGTGTGAGTGAGACCAGAGCTGGTTATGTTCAAACACAGAATTTTTCTTAGGGTCACCACAGTGCCTAAGCATTGCTGAGAATGCATCCAAAGTGGGAGGATTTTCAGTTGCCTAATGTAAGAATGTGTTATAAACTTCCAGTGTTATACCAATAAATTAAAAACCAGCAGGATCTTATTTAAAGGGAAAAAGGCAAAATACCACATTTATTGTGAATATAGAAAGAATCATAGTAAGCAGTTAGTTATAGTTATAACATTCCATTCAATCTCATATTTATACTTATACACACACACACACACACACACACAGAGGTTCTGCAAGGTTGTTATCATAGTTACCAGCCTTAGAGTTGCTCATGCCAAGCCACTGGCCAGGTGGCCTGGACATGAGGAGGGAGCAGGGCCCTTGTCAGATGCTCATCTGATGCTCCTGGAAGTTGGTTTGCAGAATCAGACCCCCCAAAGTTCTCACTTTCTAGGGTCCATTTTTATAGGAATTTCTTCCTAGGCCAGTCTATGGGAATTGCTTCATCGTGCTGTTGCTGAATCAATCAGCAGATGGCACATTCCTGACGGCTCCATGCTGCTAGATGTTATCTTGTTCTTTGGTTCTCCCATTCTTGAGGCTGTTGGGTGGATTCCAGTCTGCCCTCCGGGGGTCCTCTGGTTATTTCCACTTGACGCCTTCTTCAGCCGATGGACACTGGATTCTTAGGCTGGCACCTCCCTGATCATTCAGTTATTATCCACACCAAGCATGCATCCACATACATCCTCTATCTCTATTTTAATCACAATTGTTAATACAACAAAAGGGCGGGGAGTCTCTGGGTGCTGTTTCTGTTGTTAGAGTATTGCTTTGAGTCTCTCTCTGTAAATTGCTTTGAGAACAGACTCTGTCTTAGAATGTACTAACGCAATTAGCAGCTTGCAAGTTTCACACATAGAGGGAGAGAAACAGTACCAAAAACCAAGAGACCTCTTAATTAGTAATACCCAGGAATTTAAACTATGGGGAATCAAACTCATTTGTGATTTTAATACAGAACTTCTTTAATATGATCCAACACCAGTGCCTTCTCTCTCACTGAGTGCAGTCAAATGGCTACTTTTATGTCCTCTTCTATTTTAACAGTTCCTGAGGTTTCATATAAAGGTTGAAGCATTGTTACCAACTCCTCCAATTCTCAGCAAGAGTACCAAGGAAAGATAAAGGTGTAGATGGCTTGAAGCCCTGCATCTTCAGGTGTTTTTTTTTTTGTTTTGTTTTGTTTCACTTTTGTGTATTTGGCATGTCTACACTTCAGTAAAAAACCCTCAACACAGACGCGGATGACCCAGGTCATCTGACAGGCTTGTGGGGCTAAAAAACTGCAGTGTAGATGTTCAGGCTCAGGCTGGAGTCCAGGCTCTTTACCCCCACAAGGGGGAGCAGTGTCTCAAAGCTTGGGCTCCAATCCAAGCTGGACATCTACACTGCAATTTTATCGTTCCGCAACCCAAGACCATGAACCTGAGTCATCTGACTTGGGCTCTGAGACTCAGTGCCTTGGGTTCTTTATTGCAATGAACAGAAATTCACTGTGGCTTGTGGGCATGTCTACACTACAAAATTGTGTTGACCTATATTATGTAGGCATTCTGTCTGACCAGTGATTCAATCGCTTTTATATGTCAACACTATGCTCCTTGTGCTGGCGGTCCTCCTGTAGAGGTGGAGTTATTAAATCGGCACGACAGGGCAATGACGTCGGTGGGAGCAAAATTTTAGTGTAGACACTTACATCAGTAGGTCAACATAAGCTACCTTGCATCGACCTAACTCTGTAGTATAGACCAGGCCTCTGTCTCAGTACTCTCTGTGTGGTTTCTGCTGGTCTGTGGATTGCAAGTTTCCTTTGTATTTAGCACTTTGCACTATTTACTGATCCACTGCACACCTGACAAAAACAGCCAGAATGTGGCCACTTCTAACACCATGTTGTGCTTTCTAGCATGGCCAGGCAGCCAAGAGTGTCTTTCTTGTTAGTATGTTGCAGCCTCTGTTCTTCAGGAACCAGAGTGAGACGACGGTGTAAATTTTAAACCATGACTCTCTTTATTAGTTACATTACAGATAGGTCCTACAGACTCTGAGTGTGCAAGCCCTGAGTATGTCTGCATCATGCATTAGAGTGAGATCCTCAGAATGGGAGAGACCCTCTGGTGAATACACCTGACTAATTTTAAAGAGACAGTATTACCTTAGTACTAGGCCTTATGACTCTGTGTCCTTGTAGCTATAGATTCATGCCCTTGGTACATCTGGGGTAGTTTACTGTAATTATCAAGGTACATGTAACCACAGTCCATCTTAATCATAACTGTTTTCTTTAGCAAATGACTCATATAATCTTAAACTAAGCCAAAAACATATGCAGAGTGAGTGAAATTAGCAAAATGTCAATTTTGCTCCAAGTGAACCAGTAGAATATATCCATGTGACACAATTTACACAGGAGAGAGAAATAGAAATGAAGGAAACCAAAATAACTATAAAAATCAGAATAAACAGATTTCTGACAGACAAAAGCTCCCAAGTATTAGATGCATTTGAGAATATGAACATTTGGCCAAATATGACATAAATAAATGGGAAAAATATTTTCCCTTGCATAACACAGTTAAAGCTAAAAGTAGAGCTGTTAAGAGGACAACAATTCCATTTTGCCACAGCTTTTGAAGTTTCAAAATTTGTTTTCAATTCACAATGGAGAAACCAGGAGATATTGAAAAGGCATAATGAACAACAGACTAGCTTAATTCCATGGTTGTAACTGAAAAGTAATGGACAGTAATATTTGAGTCACATGACTTAAGTAAAACTATAAAACAAGAATATTATTTTATTTGCCATTGAGCATGGCTTAATGTATTTTATTTTAAGTAAGGGTCCAGTAAAATCTAAATTTGCAAAATTTTTTTCATTTTCCTTATATTTTATTCTCTCCGTTATATCAAGAGTCCCCAATAAGTAAGGGTTAGGCCTGGGGTGGGCAAACTATGGCCCGCGGGCCAGATCTGGCCCATGAGCTATTTTAAGCGGGCCCTTGAGCTCCAACTGGGGAGCAGGGTCTGGCGCTTGCTCTGCTCCAGTGTTCTGCCCCGCCAGCCAGGGAGCAGGGTTGGGGACCACTCCATGCGGTTCCCAGAAGCAATGGCACTGCCCCGCTCCTGTTCCTATGTATAGGGGCAGCCGGGGGGGCTCCGCTCTACATGCTACCCCCATCCCAAGCACTGCCCCTGTAGCTCCCATTGGCTGTGGACTACAGCCAATAGGAACTGCGTCCAATGGGAGCTGCAGGGGTGGCGCCTGTGGATGGGGCAGCACGCAGAGCCACCTAGCTGCGACTCTGCAAAGGGACTGAAGTGGGGGCATGGCCGCTGCTTCTGGGAGCTGCTTAAGGTAAGTGCTGCCTGGAGCCTGCACCCCTGATCCCCCTCCCACTCTGCAAACCCCTCGATCCCAGCCCAGAGCACCCTCTTGCACCCCAAACTCCTCATCCCTAGCCCCACTAACACCCCGAGATGGCACCCTCACCCCCCCCAGTCACACCCCAACCCCCTGCCCCAGCCTGGAGCCCCCTCCTGCACCTTGAGCTCTTCATTTCTGGCCCAACCCTGGAGCCCACACCCCCAACTAGAGCCCTCACACACTCCAACCCCAATTTTCTGAGCATTCATGACCTGCCATACAATTTCTATTTCCAGATGTGGCCCTCAGGCCAAAAAGTTTGCCCACCCCTGGGCAATTATGTAAAAGGGTTCCAATAGCCTAAGTGAGGGATGTCATTTGTCTAGCTGATTTTCAGTGTAGTATCTAAAACGCTTCCCATGTCTGCACAGCAAAGTCCCTGGTGTGTTAATGAGTAGTCTGCTCTTTCCTCTTCTCTTGCAGAGGAAGCTCTATTTTTGGATACACAAGAATGAAGGTGTTTTTCACCCCTTGCTTCTCCACTCCCCGATAAATTTGGCTATTTTGGGGAAGGCTTTATCAAAAGGAGATTTTTGCAGGGCATCCTAAATATAGTCTGACACAATAATAGTGTGATCTGCTTTAGAATCTCATTCATAGTTGAACCCGTTTGACCCAGAATGATTTGTTGCTAGCTTTCATGTGCTTCATCCTGGGTTTTGTAAGATGCATCAACCCAGAGGAGCATAATCGTTTTAGTGAGTTGTGAATAGAAATGCAGTAGTTGATGAGGCTGAGTTTTTAGCTACTGATGGTCTTAAAAGTCTCACAACTTAAATACTTCCTTTAACTGATGATGGATGTGGACTGGTAACCAGTGGAGAAATCAGAGTTCATGGGAGATAGGCTAACATGCGTGCAAGAGTGACATGTATATGTTTTTTATGGGGGACCTGTATTAAAAAATATTAAAACAGAGACAAAGCACCTAAACACCTAAAACAGAGTAGCACTGTTTAGCTTAAAGAATATTGTCTAATAATAATATATAGTAGCACTGCCCTAGTAATTTATTCAATCTAACTTCATGGATGTCAAGGTTCCTTCCCCACTCTGAACTCTAGGGTACAGATGTGGGGACCTGCACGAAAGAACCCCTAAGCTTATTCTTACCAGCTTAGGTTAAAAGTTCCCTAAGGTACAAACTTTTATCTTTTGTCCTTGAACCTTTATGCTGCCACCACCAAAGTGTCTAACAAAAATAACAGGGGAAGTGTCCACTTGGAAACGTCACCCCCCAAAAAATATCCCCCCAAGCACTACAGCCCCTTTCCTGCAGAAGGCTTGATTAAAATCCTCACCAATCTGCATAGGTGAACACAGACCCAAACCCTTGGATCTTAAGAACAATGAGAAAACAATCAGGTTCTTAAAAGAGAATTTTAATTAAAGAAAAAGTAAAAGAATCACCTCTGTAAAATCAGGAAGGTAAATACCTTACAGGGTAATCAGATTCAAAACATAGAGAATCCCTCCAGGCAAAACCTTAAGTTACAAAAAGACACAAAAACAGGAATATACATTCCATTCAGCACAACTTATTTTATCAGCCATTTAAACAAAACAGAATCTAATGCATATCTAACTAGATTGCTTACTAACTCTTTACAGGAGTTCTGACCTGCTCTGGTCCCGGCAAAAGCATCTCACAGACAGAGAGGACCCTTTGTTTCCCCCCCCCCCAGCTTTGAAATTATCTTGTCTCCTCATTGGTCATTTTGGTCAGGTGCCAGCGAGGTTATCTTAGCGTCTTAACCCTTTACAGATGAAAGAGTTTTTCCTCTGGCCAGGAGGGATTTAAAGATGGTTAGCCTTCCCTTTATATTTATGACAGTGGAGAAGAGTGATAATTTGCCAATCTCACATTCCAAGCCTTCTCATCTTTTCCAAGAGTCCACAAAAAGGTAGATGTCTGGGAAAGTGATTATTTCCATTCCTGAGCTATTTTTGCATTCTCAGTGTTCTGATACTACCAGTATTTTAGTATCTGACCAACTCTAGGAAGCCTTTTAATTACAAGTCACACAAAATACTTCCTCCATATCAATGTTCCAACAGTCTTCAAACATGTTAAGGGCTGTTATACGGAGGACAGGGATCAATTGTTCTCTGTGTCCACTGAAGGTAGGACAAGAAGTAATAAGCTTCATCTGCAGCAAGGGAGACTTAGGTTAGATATTAGGGAAAAAAACTTCCTAATTGTAAGGGTAGTTAAACTCTGGAACCAAGGGAGGTTGTGGAATCACCATCAATAGAGGTAATTCAGAACAGGTTGGGCAACCACCTGTCAGAGACAGACTAGATATACATGGTCCTGCCTCAGGACAGGGCTCAGGACTTTATGACCTCTCTGAGTCCCATTTAGCCCTACATTTCTATTATTCTATTATTCTAATTACATAAACAACTCCGTAGAAATATGCATGTTGGTTAAATCACCAGTAGGCCAGGTATTGTTCAAGTAACATGAAAAGAAAATTTGTCATTGACTTCAATGAAAAGAGGTTTGGGTTCTAAGACTGGAAATCTCCTTTAACCCACACTTTCTAATATTTAAGTGTACAGGATGTAAAAACATTTAATTTTCAGATATAGTGTCCACATCAAACATGAAGTTTAAATCTGGCTTTACAATATAATATGTTAAATTATTAAATATAGGTTGATTTTGTTTTTAATTGGAATGTCTTTTGAAATTATTTCACATGTGGAGCATTTTATTTCCATTATATTAATGCATATTTATTGCTGGAGGAATGGATCTGAAACAATAATTTGTTCTCTATATGAATAAACATAAAATACTAATTTAGTGTTCAACTGAGGATTTGCTTTTCATAAATGTCCCTTGAATTGGAAAGATGTTATTTCAATGAAATATTTATCTAGTCCTCTTTACAGTGCAGACTTTGGCCAAAAACACAGACTCTTTAATGAGCAGGATAAAGTTTAATGAATATATAACAGATCTTCTCATAAATATAATAAAATTCAATAACAGATATTTCCAGTTTAAATTAAACCAATAAACTACAATAGAAAGGACTACATGAAAAATTGATGGAAACAAAATGAGAGATGTCCTGAACGTGTTGGGGAAAAATCAGGAATTGTATCTGCACTTATTTAAGGAGACACTTACCTGACATGTTGCAATGAGCCAACCTACAGATCTGTGACTTCTATTCAGAACTTGGTTGTGTAAATTTATCTAGATAACATTGTGCCCAGTAGAGTTTTATTATGTAATAGATATAAATAAAGAGAATCCATCTCTGTTTTTCAATTTCCCATCTGTAACACTGGAATAATGGTCATATACCTGCTTTAGAGAGACAAGGTGAGTGAGGTAATATCTTTTATTGGACCAACTTCTGTGGGTGAGAAAGACAAGCTTTTGAGCTTACACAGAGCTCTTCTTCAAATCTGTGAAATGTATTCAGAGTGTCACAGCTAAATACAAGGTGGAACAGATTGTTTAGTATAAATAGTTAACACATGTTTCAAGGGATCATTGAAAGTAAAGGGGCCCAGGGACACCTCTCCAATCATGAGTGGGGAGAAAGCCACAGGGGAGGTGAGGGAGTTAAATGGGTTATAGATAATTGTAATAAGCCACAAATGCAATGTCTCTATTCAGTCCATGATTTTTAGTATCCAGCAAATTTATTAATTTAAGCTTCCAGTCTTGTCTTTTGAAGGTGTGCAGATTTCTTCGTAAATGGAGCGTGATTGCTTTATGGAAAGTATTCATCCAAGACAAAAACACCATATCACCTGTAGGTGAACACTTTTCACAAAGCAGTCACTCCGTATCTGATCTCTAAAAAGGAAACCTTCATAACACCTTGAAAAGACAAGCCTGGAAGCTTAAATTCATAACTTTGCTAGATACTAAAAGTCATAGACTGAATAAAGATGCTGCATTTATGGCTTATTAAAAATAATACGCTTCCCACAGCTTTTTTTCCCCCCCTTTCCCCCACTATGACTGGAGACTTGTTAACAGGACACTTCACCTTGAATAGTTCCTTGAAATATGTGTTAATTATTTTTGATAAACAATCTGTTCCACATTGTATTTAGCTGTGATGTGGTCCCTGTACCTACACTGCAATTAGACAACCTTGGCTGGCCCATGCCAGCTGACTTGGGTTTGCGGGACTGTTTAATTGCAATGTATCTGTTTGGGTTCCGGCTGGAGCCTGAGCTCTAGGACCTTCCCACCTCACAGGGTCCTAGAGCCTGGGCCCCAGCCTGAGCTCAAATGTCTACACTACAGTTAAATAGCCCTTTGTCTGATTCTTATGAGCCCAAGTCATCTGGCAGAGACCACCCGTGAGTTTTTAGTTTCAAACTCTGAATATATTTCCCAGACCGGAAGGAGAGCGCTGTGTAAGCTTGAAAGTTTGTCTTTCTCTCACCAACAGAAGTTGGTCCAATAAAAAATATTAACCTTGTCTCTCTAATATCCTGAGACCAACACGGCTACAACACTGCATATAGCTTCTTTATATGGCATTTTAAGAGCTGTGTATGAAAAATCACTAGGAGCACAATGTGATGCACCCACATATGGGAGCAAGAGGGTGTAAAGTTGTCCCCTATATTGGCTACCCCTTTAATAATACGAGAAAAGAAAGCAGCATCCATAGGACTGCTGTGCCCTTTCCCAGGAAGGGTAGACATGAAAGGGTGATCTGAAGTGAAGCTCCATCCCTGCAGCACATCAGCCCAGCACAGTTGGGCCTGTATGGAGGGAGAAGTAAACTGTGCCAGATGTAGGACTGGTACAGATAACTTTCCCCTATTTGGGCAAAGGGGAACCAGAGTCCAGATGGAGACTTCCTGAGGAGCTCTGCTCTGTTAATGGGGCAGAAGTATGTGTTGCTTCTTATGGAGAGCTTGTGGCTAAGACACAATCTAGGCTGTATGAATGACATTAAATAATTATCAATCATGACAGTTATATTATGAATAATAGACTTTAAGATTTCTTCTTATTGGTAACTTCTTTCCCCACAGCTCCCACTCTCATTTCTGTCCATGATTATTTGTTTTACACAAGAAAAAAATAGCCAGGCTAACAGTACTCTACACCTGCAGCTTTAAAGCAAAATGACATGGGAGGCAGAATAAATGTCTTTTGTCAAATGAGATCCACACTGCTGCATTAGTCTGTCTTTAAGCCAATGGTTCTAATTGCTTAGAAGTCAATAAAGTATTATTTAAGAATTGTCCCCAGTAATTAAATTAGGTTACTCCGTTTGCTTAAACACACATTAATCTTTCATGGTGACATCAAATTTGCAAACACCCAGTGGAAAAATACTGCAGCAAATCATTTTGTTAATGTAATAAATATTTAACCTATAAAATAATAGAATCATAGGACAGGAATTGACCTCAGAAGGTTATGTAGTCCAGTACCCTGCACTCATGGCAAGGCTAAGTATTATCTAGACCATCCCTGACAAGAAAATGGAATGGAACACTTCAAAGAAGTTCTACTTTACTGCTCTGCTGTTCTTGCTGGGAGCTAGTGAGCTCAAAGCTGTTTAACAATTCCATAGTGGAAACACCTTTATCATGAGCATTGTACCAGCTTCTGTTGTGGTTTTTAGCTTGTTTGTTTTATGTTCCATTCTGTAAGACAGTATATGAGGAGAAATTTGTAAAGAAGAGAATACATGGAAACTGCAACCTCTAAGTACAAAAAAAGGCAATTGATTCTTACAGCTTACCTGACCTGTTAATTATCGACAAAGTATCAAATGGCCAACTCCTAATTCAATTTCTTTTGGAAACGACATACGCTGTGCTGACACCTATCAAAAGCCATTTTATCATGAGATAACAAATGTGTTCTCATGACAATTCAGGAGTTAATGCTTCTGTTACCATTTCCCTATGGAAATATCAGATCATGGTTAAACAAGACAATTTTGATGCACTCAATAGAAGAAAAAAAAAAACATATCCAAACTGGAGCAAGTTCTTTAAAAAGTCTATTTAAAAAGGAGTGAGAGCAACATTTTTGTTCTTCAGATTCATTTTGAAACATCAAAATGGAAAACACAACTCAGTGTAACTCCTTAGCTAATATTTAGCTTGATTACCCCTCCACCACTGGAGTTTTGATCAGTTATATTGATTTGTGATATGCCTTATTGAATAATATAAATCATGTTGCACTACAGTATGTCTGATTCTGTATAACTGGCATAATTCATCTGAGGCATCATGCAGGTATGTTTTAGATATGAAACAAAAACAAATACATTGTTTAAAAAAGCTCATAAATTACCCTGACAGTTTAATATCTCACACTGCACTAACTTAAACAACTATTGTCTCCCCCATCTCTGCATGATCTGTTTTGGAAATGAGAGACGTTCTGGAAAGGATTGCACCTAATGGTGGGCTGATGGATGTTTGCAAGCTGTGCAGCTGTTAAATGGCAGTTAGGAGACTTGGCACTATTGAAACTCCTGGCCTGTTAAGGCTAGACTTGGCTGAAGTGATGTGGGTCACTGCTGGAAAAGGAATTAGCATCATCACTCCTAGGGTCTGTTGATCTGCCTGTATCAGCTCTGAATACCATTTCCTTTCCAAGTGGCAAGTTGAGGTATTGGAGCTTGACCCTACAAGGTGCTTTCATAAATCCCATCAACTCCCATTGAATTTTGCAGTGTTTGTGCTCAATATTATAGTATGCTTACTACCTCTTCTGAACTGCTGAGCATCATCAGTTCCTAATGACTTCAGTAGTAGTTGTGGGTGACCAGTTACTTGAGAGTGATCAGCATCACATGAGAACATAACAATGGACATACCTGATGAGAACAAGGATCCATGCAGCCCGGTATCCTGTCTCCCAACAGTGGCCAGTGCCAGATACTTTAGACAGAATGAACAGAGCAGGGAAATTATTGAGTGGTCCACCCCATGTCATCCACTCCCAGCTTCTGGCAGTAGCTGAACCTGACCCTTTATGGGCAAGATCATAAACAGAATAACATAAACATTCAGAAAAATATAAGCTAGAATAAATATGCATGTGGAAGTTGTCACATATCAAAATACAGCTTCATGCATCTAAATTCTATATGCAAATGATTGAGTCATATATTCAAATTCTTTGTGTGTATGTAAATCAAGAGGGATTTTTTTTTGCATGTATACATTTTGCCATTTGTTTTTAGAAGTCATGGTGCACAAAACTTGCACCCAAAAATAAATATATGATCAAAATTACAAATACATAACTAGAGACTGGGTTGAGATTGCCCTAAAATTAAGCAATTTTCAGGGGTGCTCAGTACCTGCATCACCCATTGATTTCAGTTTGAGTTGTGGGTGCTCAGCACCTGTGTAAATCAGGCTACTTTTATTTAGGTGCCTAAGCTTTAGGCACCCATGTCTGAAAATGTTGGCCATAGTTTATAATCAAAATTTTACTGATAGTTGTAAACATTTTGGGAGGACACCAACTGGTACTATTGCTAATTATCTTACAAGTTCTGCTTATCTGAATGTATAAGCTGTTAACTCTTGGATAAATGTCTCGTATTATGTATGGTACAGTTCTGTTTAGACAATGAGCATATCACTAGTAAAGTCTGCTATGCCTGAATCTCTCTCTGGCTATGTTTCATCAAACATTACATATTGTCAAACGATTACAATAGTTTTTGCTGCAGTTTGCAAATCATCTTTCAAATCTGTCCTGGAGATATGGATCAAGCAGTGTCACCAATACACATTCCTCTTTTAAACATTTTTGTGTCTCAGAGTGTGTAGAATACTTTGAAGATTCAGTCAGTGTAACTGCAGCTATGTCTTCTTTGCTTTCAAAATCAGTCTGCAATTGTTTTAAAGAAAGAGGAAAAAACGGTGGCAACACCAAGTTTGTATTATCACTGCTGCCTTGCCCTTCACATGGGAACAGGATCAAATTTGCAATAGTAAAAATGTTCTAGAGAGTGGGAGCTGAAGGCAGTCTCTGCCATAATCCAATGCCATTCCATCATTTTAAATAGGCTGACCATATTTTTCAAAGGGAAAATGGGACACAATACGGGGCTGGCCCGAGCCGCTTGCCCCGATGCCCCTTCCCACACAGGTCTGGCATCACTGCTCACACAAGCTCTGCCTTCCCCCTGTCCCCCACTCGAGCCCTGCCTCCCCCCCTGCATGGGGCTAGAATCACCACTCGCTCCCCTCACGTGTTCCTCCACACCTCACTTTTTTTGACAAAATTGGGCATTGGCTGGCAAGAGCACACAGGACTTTTGCCAAAAAAGTTGGGACAGCCAGGACAGGACTTAAAAAAGGGACTGTCCAGGCCAAAACAGGAGGTATGGTCACTTTAACCTGAAACCTTGGTTAGACTCAAGGGCTCACAGTTTCATGAAAGCTCCAAAATCCATCCTATGTTTCAGTTCTGCTGAAGAACAACAACTTTGCACTGAACACTTGAAATGTTAAAAAATGTTTCCTTTCACTTTCGCAATGTCCCTCTTCTAGCACATTTAAAATGTAAATATTTACACTAGAATGAAGACGGAAAAATCAAAGAGAGATGCAGGGAAGAAATCCAAAATGATATAGAAAATGTGAGAAGAAAGGCCTGATCTGAATGACAGTGCAAAATCTGACCAACCCCGCCTCCCCTCGCCCCCCCCCCCCCCCGTGTCGCATGTCACCCATTTTAAGTATCAGTATCATACTGTGGATACCATTTTAACTGGATCATTCTAGAATTAGTTTTGGGCCAGGAGTCTTTCAATAGCCAATTTAGATTTTCAAGAATAAGTATAATTAAGAATGTGTATTTGTTTCTGACAGTGAGTGAAATTGGTCATGGGTGAAATATTATTATTAAACATTATTGTTTAGTAGCACCTAGGGATTCCAATAAGGATTGTGGCGCCACTGTGTTAGGTGCTGTACAAACACATAAGATGACACAGTCTTTACCTTCAGGAGCTTACCATATAAGGAAAATTATCAGTTCAAAGGACATGTTATGCGGCACAACTTTCAATTTATAATTGTTTATGAGGAGTTCAGATCCAGCCATTCATATATTTGGACTACTCAAATTGCTTTCTCTAGTCCTTAAGAAGTGGAGATCTGTAACACAGCAATGGCCCACATGCTCTCTTATATCTAATAATAGGCTTTATATGATATCATCATAGACATATCCATTTGTGGAATTGAGGTAGGGCATCAATTTATTTGTACCATCTGATGTTGCTTTACTACAAGAAAGTTTTAAAAATTAAGGCCTTTACCAATGGTTTTCTGTTTATCTAGTTCTAGTTGCTAGTTTTATGCATGAAACTTGTGCTAATCGTCCTTTCCCTGGCTTCACTTGTGCCTCCATAATGATTCACTAATGCCCACTACCATTTAGCCAACTAAAATCTTTTATAAGATCAAAGGTCAACATTTCTTATTTGATATTTTGGTATGAAAAATGGTCATGTTCAAAAAAAGTTGAATAATTAATAAATAAAAACTTACTAAAATGTCTTCAACTTTGGAAAAGTTACAGGGTACTAAAAGGAAATACAAACCTCTGTAACTCAGGCACTCCGTAACTTTTCCAAGCCAGAAAAGTTAAAGTATAGCAGAAAGAAAAAATGAAAAAAGCAAACAATCAAAACAACTAAACTAAACCCTGGTCATCATTCATTTCATTGTGACCCATGGCAAAAAGAGAAGAGAAAATTATGGGAAATTAAAATGTTAAATGAAAAGTTTCATGACAAATTTTGAAAAGAAGGAAAAATTGTTCCATTTCAAAACCTGCAAAGTGGAAATGACCTTCACATTTCAAAAATGTTGTGCAATTGTTTTTCCAGTTTTCAACCAGCTCTACAAAAGGTAAATACATAGACCATGGCCACATTACAGATTTTCACCCAATTGTCTCTCGTAGGTTGAAAAGAACCCTTTATTTGCATCTTTTAGTATATTCATAAGCAAAACTAACTTAGAAATCCACAAGGAAAATGTCTCGGGTAAACTCTTTTGCTGTGCAGGAAGAGAGTGAACAATGTAGGTTAAGTTTCAGAGTAACAGCCGTGTTAGTCTGTATTCGCAAAAAGAAAAGGAGTACTTGTGGCACCTTAGAGACTAACCAATTTATTTGAGCATGAGCTTTCGTGAGCTACAGCTCACTTCATCGGATGCATACCGTGGAAACTGCAGAAGACATTATATACACAGAGACCATGAAACAATACCTCCTCCCATCCCACTTTCCTGCTGGTAATAGCTTATCTAAAGTGATCATCAAGTTGGGCCATTTCCAGCACAAATCCAGGTTTTCTCACCCCTCCGCCCCCCTCCCCCCAACACAAACTCACTCTCCTGCTGGTAATAGTTCATCCAAAGTGACCACTCTCCCTACAATGTGCATGATAATCAAGGTGGGCCATTTCCAGCATAAATCCAAGTTTAACCAGAACGTTGGGGGGGGGGCGGGGGGTAGAAAAAAACAAGGGGAAATAGGCTACCTTGCATAATGACTTAGCCACTCCCAGTCTCTATTTAAGCCTAAATTAATAGTATCCAATTTGCAAATGAATTCCAATTCAGCAGTTTCTCGCTGGAGTCTGGATTTGAAGTTTTTTTTGTTGTAAGATAGCGACCTTCATGTCTGTGATTGCGTGACCAGAGAGATTGAAGTGTTCTCCGACTGGTTTATGAATGTTATAATTCTTGACATCTGATTTGTGTCCATTTATTCTTTTACATAGAGATTGTCCAGTTTGACCAATGTACATGGCAGAGGGGCATTGCTGGCACATGATGGCATAAATCACATTGGTGGATGTGCAGGTGAATGAGCCTCTGATAGTGTGGCTGATGTTATTAGGCCCTTTGATGGTGTCCCCTGAATAGATATGTGGGCACAGTTGGCAATGGGCTTTGTTGCAAGGATAGGTTCCTGGGTTAGTGGCTCTGTTGTGTGGTATGTGGTTGTTGGTGAGTATTTGCTTCAGGTTGGGGGGCTGTCTGTAGGCAAGGACTGGCCTGTCTCCCAAGATTTGTGAGAGTGTTGGGTGATCCTTCAGGATAGGTTGTAGATCCTTAATAATGCGCTGGAGGGGTTTTAGTTGGGGGCTGTGGTTTTTGGAGGGGTGTGGGGGGGGTGAGAAAACCTGGATTTGTGCTGGAAATGGCCCACCTTGATTATCATACACATTTTAAAGAGAGTGGTCACTTTGGATGGGCTATTACCAGCAGGAGAGTGAGTTTGTGTGTGGGGGGGCGGAGGGTGAGAAAACCTGGATTTGTGCTAGAAATGGCCCAACTTGATGATCATTTTAGATAAGCTATTACCAGCAGGAGAGTGGGGTGGGAGGAGGTATTGTTTCATGGTCTCTGTGTATATAATGTCTTCTGCAGTTTCCACGGTATGCATCCGATGAAGTGAGCTGTAGCTCACGAAAGCTCATGCTCAAATAAATTGGTTAGTCTCTAAGGTGCCACAAGTACTCCTTTTCTTTTTGCGAATGTAGGTTAAGAGGCTCTGAGATGCTAACTTCTTTGGGGAAATGGATGATCTCAGTTTCCTCAGTTCTTCAAATAGACTTACACTGGAAGAGATGTTTCTTGTGTTGTGTGGAAGAGATGTTTCTTGTGTACCTTAGGGAAATGGGGAAAGGTAAGTAGATTGGAATTAATAGCTTCAAGATCTGTAAGAAAATTCTGATCATCATACTCTAGGAATTCTGTCTAATAAATATTAAATCCCTGTAGGAAGATTTATTTTTAATGCCTACATTCTATATACATGAAGACATGCAACAGAAAGAGACAAGTGTAAATGATACGTAGATCTGACCAGGTAGAAATACAACATATTCAGAGAGCTGACCAGAGGATGAAAAATCTATTTTGCAGCAACTTCTGAGGTTTAGAAATTTCTTTTTGTTCCATATTGGAATGAGGTCAAAACCCTTGAGCCTTTTAAAGATTTTTGTGAAAACCAAATTTTGTTGAAATGTCTATTTTCAGGCCCCACTCAAAGCTGTGTGTGTCCTAGGGTTTAGAGCACTGCCCTGGGTTGTGGGGAATCCAAATTCACGTTCCTACTCTGTGTGACTCTAAGCAGTTTTTCATCCTAGATCACTCTGTCAGGTTAAGGAGGGTCTTAATCCCGGATCTCCCAGATCCTAGGACAATACCCTAACCCTAACCATCTTGATTATCACTACAAAAGTTTTTTTTTCTCCTGCTGATAATAGCTCATCTTAATTAATTAGCCTCTTACAGTTTGTATGGCAACTTCCACCTTCTCTCTCTCTCTCTCTCTCTCTCTCTGTGTGTGTGTGTGTGTGTATATATATATATATATAAAATCTTCTTATTATATGTTCCATTCTATGCATCCGATGAAGTTGGCTGTAGCTCATGAAAGCTTATGCTCTAATAAATTTGTTAGTCTCTAAGGTGTCACAAGTACTCCTGTTCTTTTTGCAGACATTGATTTGTACGAGACTTTTATCTGAGTAAGGGCTGCAGGACTTCACCCAATAGTTTTATGTTTATGGAGATACAAAGATTTTTTGGGACAAACAAGGAAGACTGGAAGAAAATTTGGGATTAAATAACAGTTTTTTATTTGGTGAAATAAAATAAATACACTACAGCAATTTATATGATACATCAATGGTTCTCAAACATCAGCAACCCAAGGACCCCCATTTTGATTTAAAAATTTTCGTGGATCCCCAAGCCCCCACTCAGCTCCAGGCCCCACCTCCAGCCCACCCCTTTCCTGAAGGCCTTGCTCCCACCCCACCCCTTCCTGCCCCTCCTCTTCCCCACCTCTTTCCACCTCCTCCCCCGAGCACGCCCTATCCCTGCTCCTCCTCCTGCCTCCCAGTGCCTCTTGCACACTGGGGAACAGCTGTTCCACGGCATGCAGGAGGCACTGGGAGAGAGGGGGAGGAGTTGATCAGCGGGGCCGGCAGATCCCCTGAAGTACCCTCGTGGCCCCCCAGGGAGTCCGTAGACCCCAGTTTGACAAATGTGCTACATAATAACGTAGCTGCGGTGGCCTCCTGCTGGCTGGGTAGCAGAAGCAGCCATTGCCCAGGACAACCTTGGAACTCTGGGTGGGCTGCTGCTGCAGTAGCTACTTTTCAGGCAGCTCTTGGCTTTGCAGGGTTCTGCTGATGCTTCTCAGCTTCTTCCGCACAGGTGTTTCCTTCCTTGCAGGTGCCTTGTCGCCTCTTCTCTCTTCCAGGTCCCTGATCCCACGACAGGGTTTAGCCTGCTAGTTGTCACCTTTATATACAATTTGCTCTCCTAAGCTCAGCTTCCAACTTTTCTTAGCTCCGCCCACTCCATAGACTTCTATGGGGCTACAATGTATCTCTATGGGATTTTGCTACACTGTGCCCCTATTGTGTCACCCGGAAGAGGTGCAATCCTATCTCCTAATGCATCATCCTCATACATCCCTATGGGCTCCCATGTATTCCTGTGGGGCTTCTCTTAGCTGACCTGTAAATGACCCCTAACTACATCGTGTCTGAGATCCCCATATATTTCTATGGGCTACAATGTATTCTTATGGGGTTTCTCTTAACTGACCTGTGGATGATCCCTAGCTATTTCCTGTTTGGAAGCCCCTATGTGTTCCTATGGGCTCCAATATATTTGTATGGAGTTTTGCTTAGTCATTCCCCACAGGAAATGGAATCACATCACCCTATGGCTGCCATAATTGAATTTTCTAATTTAAACTATTAATTTCTTTTTAATTAAGGCTTTATTATTAAAACTAATCAATGCTCTAAGCATCCCAAGGGCCCTGACACTATCATCAATCTTTTTATATCCAATTGAACAAGTTGTAATTTTTCCACAATGTAAACGCTTTCTGAGGTTTTTCTGAAATCCTTCAATTTAAAGTTTTATAAGGCATTTCAGGCAACTGAGGCAAAATTTCTTGCCACAATGTCAGTTCCTTGAGCCCTGCTTAAAGGGGCACAGTATTTACTGCATTGTAGTGGGAGGTGCTGTTAGCTCCACCTAGGCTATAAGATGAGCCTGTGATGTTGCTGCTTACAATAGCAGGGGACTGGACTTAGTGACCCAGCAGTGAGTCAGCAGTGTGCCTTTGTTGCCAAGAAGGCCAATGGCATTTTGGGATGTATAAGTAGGGGCATAGCGAGCAGATCGAGGGACGTGATCGTTCCCCTCTATTCGACATTGGTGAGGCCTCATCTGGAGTACTGTGTCCAGTTTTGGGCCCCACACTACAAGAAGGATGTGGATAAATTGGAGAGAGTCCAGCAAAGGGCAACAAAAATGATTAGGGGTCTAGAACACATGACTTATGAGGAGAGGCTGAGGGAGCTGGGATTGTTTAGCCTGCAGAAGAGAAGAATGAGGGGGGATTTGATAGCTGCTTTCAACTACCTGAAAGGGGGTTCCAAAGAGGATGGCTCTAGACTGTTCTCAATGGTAGCAGATGACAGAACGAGGAGTAATGGTCTCAAGTTGCAGTGGGGGAGGTTTAGATTGGATATTCGGAAAAACTTTTTCACTAAGAGGGTGGTGAAACACTGGAATGTGTTACCTAGGGAGGTGGTAGAATCTCCTTCCTTAGAGGTTTTTAAGGTCAGGCTTGACAAAGCCCTGGCTGGGATGATTTAACTGGGAATTGGTCCTGCTTCGAGCAGGGGGTTGGACTAGATGACCTTCTGGGGTCCCTTCCAACCCTGATATTCTATTCTCTTCTATTCTATGACCCCGAATGGCTCTTCCAATCCAGTTTTCTTATATGAGAAGGGACGGAGAGTCTCAAAAGCAGAAGGAACTAGGTTGTGAGCCAGAAGAGATCCTGCACGGAAGCCCTAGAAATAATCACATTTGAGAAAAATCTTAGTCTTTGGTTCTATTAATTAAATCTGAACGAGTGCAATTGTCTTTGGAATAGTTAGTTCTCTGGCTGGAGCCAGTCACGCCGTGCAGCACAGAGCACTGGGCCAGGCCAGGCTCTGCAGCTGCGCTGCCCCAGGAGCTTGCAGCTCCGCTGCCCAGAGTAAGCTGAGGCTGCGGGGGAGGGGGAACAGCAGGGGAGAGGCTGGGGCGAGCTTCCTGAACCAGGAGCCAGGCAGAACGGTCCCGCAGGCCGGATGTGGTCCACAGGATCTAGCCTTTACTTTCCAAAAAGTTTGCATATTATTCCCTTCATATACTGTCACTATATACAGGAAGGCAGAGTTTAGTTTCTTCTCCTTGGGGTGGTGCTTCTTAACTTCTCACAATTGGTTCCTTTTGTTGTGCAGCTAGGGAAATAAAATGTTTGTTCTGATATTCCCATTTTTCTTGTTTCCCCATTCATTCCATGATTTTCATTTTTTCATTGAAATTGGGAACATGGAAAATTGTAACTCTTGGTAATTCATTAACAGGGCTATCTTTAAATCAAAACATTTAAAATAATGAGTTCGTCTAATTTGATTTCCGTACTGTCAACTAATGTCTTCTTTCTCAACGTACAGCTCTGTTCTTTAACTGGGAACCTAGTTCCCTGGGTAGACAAAGGGGTAGATCTTTCATGTTTTTGCACCTTTTCTCTTATGGCTTTATAGCACTTCTCATAAGGTTTAATTTTTTGGTATTTTCATTCTTCATCCTACTGTAAGTCCTATATAACTGGAAGTCATATGTCCACAGGTGCTAAATGTATTTACTGTGAAATAACTTCCATATGATGGTTAGGAGTTTAACAACTTTTTTTAACAATATATTAAGGTGAAACCTTCCAAACTGAATATATATATATATATATAACTGATGACTCTTTAATAGTGTAGGTTATGTGGGTCATTGATATGATTAAGGGCCCTTATTTCACCTTTAATGAGTTTTAACCGATGCATACAGACTTATATTCACATACATTGTATTTATGAGATAGGTTATTTTGCAATCTTACTGTTGGATGTTTTATCATATGAAACAAAATATCCAACCGGAAGAGAGAATCTTTTGGAATCTCACAGGCCTTCTTTCTGTTAAAAATTCTCTGACACACCTGTGCCCTAGATAACCCCACAATAATAATAAAAGATGCAATGATACTAATGTTTTTTTGTCTTAGAATTTTTGCAGAGGCCCCTAGAAGTTTACTTTAAGTTTTAGATTTCTCTGTTTTAAAGTGTCTCTTAAAAAAACATGTAGCACTTATGGCTGAAATTGATTTTTTTTTTTTTTGAAGGACAGACAAACTAACTTTAAACAGAATGGTTAAAGTTAGGAAACATGTTTGACAGTAATTGGATCCATTCCTTTATTTAAAATTGTAAACCTTTTCTTCTGACCCACGATGCTTACAGAAATGAAACAATACTCTCAAGCTTTGTATAGTAAAATTGCAACTGTTTAATTTTGGAACATAGGCATTTCTTATCATTCCTTGATGATATTTTAAAGTAGACAGTGGCACACATTGGCTACATGCACAGCTCCAAAGATTTTATAATATTTTAATACCTAAAAATTGTACAGAAATATATGAAGATCTATAGTAGTTTGGGAATTTATTTAGTGCCAAATTTCTGCAGCTTATCAAACGCAGGGCCAGATGGTGCACTGCTTTCACATGACTTGCCATGGGGTATAGGAGACCACAAGAATTCTCTTTTTCCACCTGCAGAGCTTACATTAGGGTTACCTCCATTGCACTTCTGGTGCGTGAGAAGTAACCTCTCCGTTCTGATCAGCTGTTCACTTCCAGGAGCAACTTGGGAGGGAGCAAGCAGAATCATGAGTCTGCAACTCCTTACACACCAGGCAGAAGTTGGCTGGCTCACCAAGGAGAGTATGATTCACCCTCTACAAAGATGCCCTGTATTACAACCCCTTGAGAAATAATGCAGTTTGGGATATGTTTATCAGCCATAGGAGCAAGGTGGTTTGATGTGTTCTATAAGACACGATTGTGGTAGGTTTAATATAAATGGAATTACCTATTATGATGGCGTAGGGTTCATTCCATGATTATGGCTGTAACTTGTTTTCAGAGATAAGCCTCTAACAGGGCTAGCCACCCTCTGAGCACTGCTAGAGGTCACCCTGCAGTGCCCTACTACCGAGAGCTCCTCCTTTCAGGACCCCTTAACTCACCATCCGCCAGTAATCAAAACATTCCCCTCATGCTATCTCATTTATTCAGTTCACACATTGTGGTCCTCTAGGTCCCAACTCCAGTCACTCCCTTGCCTTATACAGGGTGTCCCCAGCCCTTCTTCCCAGACCAAGGTCCAAGTTCAAAGTCTCACAGCCTGTACCTCATGAAACTCAGCCCTCCAGTTCTGGTTTCCAGGCCAAAATCCTTCTCTCAGGATATGTATACTCTACAAGCAATACAGTACCCCTGATAGCATAGTCATTTGCTATATCAACAGAAAGTTTTTTTCTAATCACTGGAGTAAACCCAAACCCCCCAACAGACAATAACTAGGTTGAATAAAATAATTCTTCTATTGATCAAGTAGCATCTACAGCAGGACTTAGGACAGTTTAACTATATTTCTCAGATTTGTGAATTCGTCACACCCCTGAGCTGCATCCCAAAATTTTAACTGAAAACCAGATAATGCGGTTTCTAGCAGGAGCTGCTTACTTGCTACCAGGGCTCACTATTATCACTTCCCCACACACCATCCCTATTACAGCTGACTGATGCTCTTTATATGGCAGGGTAGGTGATCCCACCCAGGTGTGGCTCATTCTGTAATCAAAATTGACCTGCTCCAGCCTTTAAGGGGTGAGCCACACTTACAAAGACCAGTTTTGATCCCCTTCTTTTTTCTCTAATTTCATGAAAAACTTCAGTCTGTCACAAAAGAATGTTGGGAGAGTGTGCTAAGTATAACACTAAAATGCCTTGTTCCTTAGTGACTCTGACTCATTCACTGAGCCCCAGTTGTATAAAAACTCCCCCTTCCCTTCTGTTCCCCCCTGCTTCCTTTTTGGGACTGACCTTTTAAATCAGGTAGAGCGAAGTAGCAGTAGTTCTAAAGTGGTCATTTCACAAATAACTGCTGTAGTTTGTGTCTCCTTCCCCTCTACACAGTGAGTAACTACTTTGTTTTTGTCTCATTTTCCTTTTCTTATTGTTGAAGAGATGATACATTGTGCTAAAAATGTGTTAGGCTGGTCAGAAAAGGTTTTCTTGAGTTTATGGGAATTTGAAGAAT
The DNA here is from genome assembly GCF_965140235.1 of Caretta caretta. Lineage (NCBI taxonomy): Eukaryota > Metazoa > Chordata > Testudines > Cheloniidae > Caretta > Caretta caretta. Next base: position 126,364,056 of record NC_134207.1, read on the forward strand.
GTGTTACTTATTTTGGGGGGGGAGAGGTGACAAGCAGGGGCAATATATATCTCACAAGTTATAAAATTTTATATTTGTTTTCATGAATTAGGTATAGTGCATAGGATTGCCTTTGGTAAGGTTGGGTTTCCCTGCTATCATTACAAAAATGGAACATCTGAGATGTGCTAGATCTTGCACTCCTAATATATATTTTTTTCATAGGGTTTACAGAGATTTTAAACTCTGTGACACCAGGTAGCATTTGGAAATACTGTAAATCAAATAATCCGTCCTGTAGGAATTTAAAATCTCTACAACCATGACCTATGGTTTTAAGGTTTAAAAACTTGACACCTCTGGTTCAGCTGTACCGGTTATGCTGGTTAACCCTGTAAATTCTATGGGCAGCACTACAGAGTCTGTGTAGAATTTGTTATGCAACAGAAATTTGATAGTGAACTGTTTATATACCAATGGGTCTGCAAAGCACTGTTTGCCCCAGAATCTGCAAAAAAATGAGTAGGCACCAGTCTTGAGAAGAGTATTTAACTTCTGATTCAGGTGGTATAGTAATAGTTAATTATAGTATGGAATAAACATTCAAAATGTCCATGATTAATTAAAGAAAAAGTTTACAATAATGATGTCCTAAATAAAACCAGCCAAGCCACTGAGACTGGGAGAAATGAGCTCTTTATGCCATCATTTTGGTTACAATCAGCAGAACCAATTATAATTAAAAGCATTACTTTCAAATAGAAATGGCCACGCCTATAAAGCAAAAGCTACCTGTCAACTTTCAAATTGAGCGCTTACTTAATGTAGTTTTCTGTTGATGATGATGTTTGCCGGTGTTAACTATAAAGTGGGTTGTTTTTCTGTCAGTAAGATGTCATACATATTTCCTATATTGGCACATTATATCAGAGTTAAAATGTTCCAGTTGGCAACATGTTTGTTTCCAAGTGGACATTTCAGCAAGGAGACCCTCCTAACCTGTTTCTGACACTGCTGTATATTAACCCCACCCCCTGGAGTATGATTTTTACCGAAGCTGGGCCTGTGAATTTGCTGCAAGCTTCTTGCCAAGTTGTGCAACTAGGAACTCTTGTCATTTTCCTTCTTCCTGTTCTAGTGTAATTTTGCTCTAACTGTTACAAAGAAAATGGCTCAATCTACAGCCAGTGAAGCTGAGGCTTTCAGAAAAAGCTGTAGGAGAAAAGTTTACTTGAGTTTGGTCCTAACAAAGACTAGCTGGTTGTGAGCTGTTCTGGGTGCGAAGGGACTGAGGAGCATAGAAATGAAGCAGACATTTCACCTTAACTTTTTACTAGCTTATTGTGATTTCTTTCAATGCAGCGGCCATCTCCTGTGTTCTCACTCCTGGTACTGTCTGTCTGTATGTGTGTTTCACTTATGCATTTACTGGACAGAGGGAGTAGATGAGTGAACTTTGTGGCTGACCAGTTTCGGATTAGATATGGGCCTTGAGCTGCAACATTTGGATCAAGATCCAAACTTTCTCAAAAGCATTTGAGAGACAAGGTGTGTGAGGTAATATGTTTTATTGGACTAACTTCTGTTGGCGAGAGAGACAAATTTTCGAGCCACACAGGCTGTCTCCCTCACCAACAGAAGTTGGTCCAATAAAATATATGACTTCACGCACCTTATCTCTATCTAATATGCTGGAACCAACACAGCTACAACTACACTGTACACATCAAAGGCATTGGATGAGGCAGTCTGGTTTAGCTCTGCAAAATTCAGATTTGAATTTGAGTTCCAGGTTTGAGTAAAACAACCAATCTCCACGTTGATCAAAAACTCAGACTAAAGTGTTTTGTTTTGTTTTTTTTGGAAGTTTCAAAGAAACAAACAAAAAATCCCCAAACCTTGTGCTCTTATTTTTCAGTAGTGTTCAGCTCAGTACTTCCAGGAGCTGAACAGGAACAAAAGCCCAGTCTTCAGTGTATTGAGCACCCTCAGCTCCCAACCCAAAGGGAGTGGAGAATGCTTAGTACAGGACTGGGCCCCAGAAGGAGAAATTCTGCAATTCCATGAATCAGGCTCATACAAAGAGATTCCTAGTCCAGTTGGACTCTAGTGGTCCCCAGAGTTTGAATAACCATACAGAGGCAGATCCTCAGCTGGTGTAGTTAACACAATTCCTGAGGATCTGGCCCCTTTTGGATATTTTTTTCTTACCTGAATCTCTAAACTTTTGAGGTTTATCCTTCATTTGTATAAATTCAGTCATTTAAATTAAGCTCTTAAATTTCAGAAATTATTTTCTCCAGTGAGGAGAACTGCTGAGAAAAACTAACTTATTTTCTGGGCTATCCATGTCACATATACTTATGTCACATACCCCACAATTAAATTTAGTGTAAATAAAATAAAATGCAAAGAATAGCAAACTTAAAATACAACACATTTATTTATCATAGACCTCAGTTTCTTTTCCTTTACTGAATCGGTTACATCAGATGTTCCCAAAATGTGGTTTGTAGCTGGTTCTAGCTCCGCCTCCTTGTTCAGGTGTTAAATTGCATTAAAAACATGAATCAAATTCCAATTATTTTTTTTTCATTAAAGCAATTTCTGTACTTGGCACAGGGATGTTACATGATCATGAATAAGAGGGGAGGTGGTCTCTCTAATAGTGAATGGGAAGGCAGGTGTTCATGACTCAGTCTTCCTCTTACGATGTGGTCTGCCTTATGAAAGTTGGCAGACTCATGGTTTAGGTTCTGTATTACTCAGCGGGTGCACAACGGTTGCTATGTTTCAGTTACATACATAATTTCTCTCAAGATTTTGCCACAGTATTCAATTATTGGGCAAGATTCCCAGCTGGTGTTAATTGGTGTAACTTTATTCATTCTAGTGTGATGTTTGGCCCTTGTTCTGGCTGCTTTGTATTGGAGGTAGAAATCTCAATTTATGGGGGAACTGGGCACTCTTCAGATGTAGGGGAATATGTAGGTGGCATAAAGCCATCTTTATTCCACCTGCTCTTGGCTCCTGGAGTAAGGGGTGGGCCAAGGGCATGCCCAGGCCACACTACTGTTTAGTGATCCCTGATCAGTGGAAGAGTCTCAAGGGAGTCATTGGCTACAGCAGATCCCAACATCCTAAAAGTTACAGCTCAAAGATATCTTGGTTCCCTCTTCTCCCACTTTATGACGTTCTGTAGACGGAGTAAATAAACTCTGGAAAGGATGGTTAAAACACATCATATTCCCTTCCCAAAGATCAGAGATTTTTTTTTTATTTCATGACTTTTAATGCCCCTGGGGGCTATTTTCCCCTAACCAACTACTGTAAACCTCTATCATGCTTCAGTGCTTTAATTAGTTAAGGATCCTAATAAGATCTGATGAATAAAACATTTTAGATTATCTGTAGCGTACTGTAGAAGAAGACCTGCTGTAGTTTTTGTGAAAGTCTATATCCTTAGGTTAAAAAAACCCTGAATGCTACTAATATGTGAAACTTCATACCGTATTTATTTGTAGCATCCTGAAGTGTAACTTAATCACATAGGGACTCATTATAATTATTATTATTGGTACTCAAAGGAGTGCTAGTTTGACTGCAATTAATGGGATTGGATTCAGATGTAGAACAGCACAGAAATTGGCCTAAAATATTGAACATTAAGATATAGATAATTGCATTTTTATTTTATATCAAACTATCAAAGACATTATTTATAGTTCAGATGATGATTTGTTTGTCTTAGTAGTTTAGATAATACTACATGCAAATATTGAAACAAAGTACATTTAGTGGCTACAGGCACTAGATTGTGATTCCAGAGTCCTGATTTCTGTTACTCACTCTGCCGCTGACTGCGTGTGAGCCTGAATAAGTCACTTGACAGCTCTGTGCTTCAGCTTTCCTATCCTTAGAATGGGGATATTGGCCCTTATTTATCTTTGTAAAGTGCTTCGTGGGCCATGGGTGAAGACGTACAGAAGTGCAAAGTAATCTGAACAGCAAAATGCTGGAGCTCGAGATCTGGGCTCATTTTCTAGAGCAGGGTGGGCAAACTTTTTGGCCCAAGGGCCACATCAGGGTTGCGCAACTGTATGGAGGGCTAGGTAGGGAAGGCTGTGCCCCCCAAACAGCCTGCCCCCTGCTCCCTCCCACTTCCTGCCCTCTGACTGCCCCCCTCAGAACTCCCAACCCATCCAAACCCCCCCCGCTCCTTGTCCCCTGACTTCCCCCTCCCAGGACCCCCTGCCCCAAATTGACCCCCCCTGGATCCCACCCCCTATCCAGCTCTCCCTGTCCCCTGACTGCCCTGACTCCCCCAACCCCCGACAGACCCCCCGGGACTCCCACGCCCTATCCAACCCACCCCCCTTTCCCCAACCCCTGACTGCCCCAGAACCTCCACACCATCCAACCGCTCCCCGTCCCCTGACTTCCTACCCGACCCCCCCACTGCCATGTGTGCACACGCTGCCCCCCACCCTTACCATGCATCTCAGAGTGGCAGGAGCTTGCTGCACACATGGTGGCATGGCTGTGGGGGAGGGGGAACAGCAGAGGAGGGGCTGGGGGCTCAAGGGCTGGGCAGGATGGTCCCTCAGGCAGGATGTGGCCTGTGGGCCGTAGTTTGCCCACCTCTGTTCTAGAGACTGTTCACTATGAGCACTGACTCCCTGGGCAGAATATGGGCCAGCATGTTGGATGCAGAGGGGAACAAATCCATGCGTATTCCAGATGGGGCTATGTGGAGGAGGGATTAAGTAGTTCTTTTCAGTATGATTACCTGTCCAGGGGCAGAGGGAAGTGGATGGGGAATGGCCACACTCTGTGGCATGTTCCCCTTCCCAAAAGTGCTACAGTTCTGCACAAAAAGATAGTGGGAAGCTCGTGCTCTCTGAGTAATATGCAACTCTCCTTCATGGAGCAGGGATGGTCCAGAGCCTGTAGTTCCACGAGACCTGAGGATGGAAGGGGTTCTTTCAAAGAGAGAGACTGTTCTGTGAATGTTCAGCTGTCCACTGCTTCTTACTAAGGGTAATCTGCTGAGCATTTTGGAGCTGAATCCTCTGGGCCTGATCAGAGAGACAGTATAGCTTCTGACTGAAGAACTTTTGTCAGCAAATGATTTTCACTCTGCCGTCTGATTAAGATCCTCCTTGTTTTCAACTCTTTCAATTGCACTTTGTTCAGGAATAATTATTAGACTAAGGATTACATGAGAGGAATCTATGGAAAGTTTTCCTAATTATCAGCTTTGCCACAATGGGAGTTGGGGGGTGGGATGGGCTCCCAGAAAACTGATAGGACAAAGATTTTCTCTTTAACACAAAATATAACTTGTGTTAATCCCACATTGCTATTAGTCTCCTGTGTTAGGACTATATGGGATCTTCTGCTGTTAGTAAGGATGATGCTCAATAAGACTTTTCTAGAATGAATCTAAATTGGGCCCTATTCTGAGGGATGTGGAGTACCTTTGGGTAGGTGCCAAGCCCCTCAACTGCATATGAACAGGTGAATGTAAGTCAAATTTGAAGTCTTTTGAGGAAACATTACTTATAGTTGATGAGCTCTTAAAAAAATCCAGCTGAGTCCCTCAGGGCCTAGCCTATTAAACTGTAAATTAATGTTGCAAAATGGTTGGACTGAGCCTCAGTCTGAAATAATGCTTAAAGGAATGTAACACTCTTTTCAATTCAATTCTCCTTTCCCTTCCTTGTTTATCTCTATTTTTATGTGTTATTTAATCAGATGTTTAAGGAAGTTTTCTCACCTTAGGTCATTCTGGCTTCCCTTAACATTCTTACTACTTCCCATCACCTGTGCTATGTCCTTAAAAGTAATCAGTTTGGGAAATTGACCAGCAAGATGTGCAGCAACCAGCCAGCTGGATTTTTCTATTCATCTCTATTCTTGTTTCTCTTTCTATTGAATTCATCTCTATTCATATCTCCCTGATTTCTTCTCAGTTTGTGGTCAGCTGATGGGGCCCATTCTCATTTATTCAGTTTCCTCACTCTGGCAGTCCTATTGTCTTCAATGGACCTACTTGAGTGCGAAAGTGCAAACTGGCCTGAGTGAAGTTTCCAAAACTGGCTTTTTAGCGCTTTTTTTGTTCTTACTGTGTTGTATTTTTCTCTGTTTTTTTTTTTTCACTCAGATTTCAATTCTCTGCTTTTCTTTCTTTATATATTTATTTTCTCTCCTGTGACCCAGACATTGAGATGTTAACAATCTCACTGAACTTTGCTTTGCATGTCACATTTGTTCTGTCCCATCCACTCAGGAGATTTGTCATTCTCTGCTATCCTCTTATTATCTCTGTAACTACTGAGATAGGAATAGGAGGGTTGGCAAAGAGCCACAGTCTCTGAAAGGAAGCTGAAACATAGATTGTGCAGCTGAAAGAGGGATCGTTGGTAAGTGCTAAGCTAATTTTGAATAGGCTTGTTTGTCCAAATAGCAATAGAGTCCACAGACAGCGACCTTCAAATTTAACTGAGAGTCACAATACTACTTTCTCCCAAGTTATATATATTATGGTTGGAATTTTCTAAGATGGGGATTTAGCCACATAATGGCCATTAAGTGCAATGGGAGAGGGGTCTCTAAATCCCTTAATTAGCTTTGAAAATTTATCTTTTGGGTTAAATTTTGTCTCTAGTCACACCAAGGCAATTCCATTGTCAAAGTTCTGAAGTATCATCAAGGCCACAGGATTGTGCGAATGTATCAGAGGGCACACGTGGCCTCCAAGGATACAAACAGTGAAAGAAAATGGTCCTTTAGCTGCATGGCAAACAAGTGCTATGCTGTGTAACTTCCTGAATTTGCTGCCAGGTACTATATTCCAGAACTTCCCTGGGTGGGGGAAAAAATCAGAATTTATCTGCTGGAATGTAATTGTTGGTTTAGGATCAGAGAACAGATGTTTGGACTGAGATATAGTAGTACTTTTTTCCAAAGGTGCAAACTGAAAAATCTTACTACAAAATAAATTACAGAAAGAAAAAATAATTAAATTATAAATATTGCTGTGACTCACATTGAATTCAAACTCTTTTTTTTTTTTAAGAGCCCTTTCTGGGCATCATTTCACTTGTTCCCCTCCCCCTTGCTACTTATATATTAACATGTGAAGTGGTGTTCATTCCATTCAGCTAAAAAGAAAATCCAAATCAACACCTTATGCCAAAACTACAAGAAAACTAGGCTGGGAGCACAGAAGACACTCTTCTCTCCTCAAGTCTTTTTTTTTTTTTTTTAATGTGAGACCATTTTTACCATCCTGTTCTGAACAGAAACTTTACACACTTGGCTTACTCCAAAAAGATCCCCTTCAAGGAGTTTGGCTTTATCTGTAACTTCAAAACAAAATGTCAACTTCAAGCTTGCATGTGATTGTGAACAGGGTTTCTTGGCAAAGACCAACTGGTCCTAGACACACCTGTTCAGAAAGCCATTCCCACATTCCCAGAAAGCTGGCCTGGCATTAGCAAACTGCATCAGCCTCATAGAGTCAGCATCTCTCTTCTAGATCCCAACACCTGCTAACTTAATAGGTCAACAAAACAGTTCAACCTAGGATTTTCAGCGATTCATTTTATTTGTTAGACATTTTAATTTTGAAAGAGTTTCAGTTCAGTTGGGGTAACATGTTTGGTTGTAAACCTGGACTAGATTTTATCTAACGTGAACCCATTAGCATCCCACACCAATCCTGGGAAACGCACTACTTGAAACACATTAAATTGACAAGTATTTTGAATTCTTAAGGGCACTACACAAACAATAAAAAATGCTGTTTTCTCCATGGTGTTATCTAAAGTATCTTATTGTTTTTTTGGTTTTTTTTGGCAAAGTCAGAAAAGAGCTGGTGGTCTTCTGACACGGCCAAATCCATTCTTCTTTAGGATGCCACCCAGAAACACTGTAACAAATAAACCACTTAAAGTTGACCAAGGCAACAATAAAGTGGCAATTTTTCCATTCTACACATGAGTACTTTGCAACTATCAGTGCTGCTGCTATGGGATCACAAGCCATTGAAGGAGACACTTCTTACTTTCAAGACAAACCAACACAATATCGTAAAAAAACCAGGGATAATCATGCTGATGTCCTTTATAAAGTGCTGTATCCTGACCTGAAGTGGCATGGCTTCACTGAGTGGTGGTGGCATGGGACTCATTTCAGCATATATACATATTGAGCGATCTATAATTGTGCCAGACATCTGTTACATCTAAAATATGGCTTGTACCTAATCCAGGTTGACTGACTTCTGACAATGTTTTAACAATAGTAAAGATATAGTTATATAAAACAGAAGCATGAACTCCATTATCATAGTACAATTCTTACAATTTCCTTAAATATAGTTACACAGGACACTCTTAAAATAAACTGTTAAGAGATTTGTCGGACAATCAACTACGACAAAGGAGGTGACAGAAATCTAACTTTTTTCTCGATGCTGAGTGTAACATGTACAGCATTTGATACATACCATTCCTCTCTTGTGTTAAAATAATCTGTATGCATGCCTCAGCTGACGTTATCTGTTGACTTTCATTGTCTCTTTGATGAGCATAACAGGGATTTTTTGCACCAGAGCTGGTTGGTATGCTTAAATAAAGTCTGCTACATTTTTGGGTCTCCAGAAAATGTCTTTCAACACTTGTGTGAGCAGTTGGCTTCTCCTGACCCTGTTCTAAACAATCTGTTTTACCCCTTTTGGAGAGTTGGCTTTATCTACAAAAGGAATTTAAAAATGAAATGCCAGAAAATCCAGTCCAAGCCTTCTCCATGGGTGTGAATGCCCCCAGGTTTCCACTATGAGGGCTATCCAGCTCACTCCCTGGGTCCTCATTCTCCAGAGAGCCATTTTCACCTTCTGTGTGATTGAGATAATGGTCACAAGCTATGTGCGTCAATGAATCAGCAGAATGCCTCTATTCCTTCCCTAAAGGGAACAATCTATAAATTAGGTGTTGTGCTGGAGAAAAACACTGTCAGGTAGTTGAGCTTCTCTTCTTTAATTGGGTCTGGCCTGCTGACTGAAAGCATAACTGCAGGAATTCAGCTGAGCAGTAAAAGTGAATGAAAAGACTCCTATTGACTTTGCTGGAACAGGACAGGTCCTTAGAACTGATGAGAAGGTAGGGAGTATTTTATGTTGTTGTTTGTCAGCAGTGTGGGTATGTCCTTTCACCCTATTTGCTTTCTATGCTACAAGGGAGAAGTTTGACCCCTTATTTGTCAAAACTATAGAAAATTTAAAGAACCTGATTGAAATCATCAGCATAATAAATCCTGAGTAACTTCATACTTACTATCCATCATCACTTTCTGATTGGCCAAACACCCCTCTTTAAGGTTATTTGGGAGTATTTAAGGCTTTTGAAAATATTGTTGTCTTAAAAGGAAAGACAAGCTAAAGAAAAATAGCTGAAATCTTCTGTGGAATATTATGCCCTTCTCTGAATTCCAAACAACAACAAAATAAAAGCCTTGAGTAAGCAGAAACAAAGTACAGGGAGATGTCAAAGGAGTAATTTGCAGCAGAGAATGCCCTCAGAAGCACACAAAAATCATATTGTTTTATCCATCAATGGATCTGATTTTAAAAGAGAAGCAGAAATGATGTTACACCTTGTGTCAGGTAAAGTTCATAGTAGTTCACTAAGGTTAGTAACAGTTATGATTGGTTAAGCTGACCCAGACCTGGTGATAGGGCTTGTGACTTTATTGTATATGAATGCCAATTGGGCACCACGACATGTGACAGTCTCAGAGGTAACTCCAGAGTCATCCAAAGTCACACCTGTGAAATCCATCTGCAGCATTTACACAGACAAACACAGTATTTTGTTTGCCATGTGAGGGCATTCCACTTAGTAGCGAAAGGTCCTGCTTAGTAGCTTTCTGTGGGTGGCTATTGATGCTGACCTTAGTGATTGGGTGGGTGGGGGCGGGTGTAGATCTGGTGGAAAACAGTAAGGCAATATCTAAACAATAATACACCATTTGGGGCAAGTAGCATTTTTTCCTGTTTGTACAGCACCTAGCACAATGAGGTCCCGATCCCTGAGTCGGGTTACCAGGCAATGTATCTAATGCATTGTAAGACTAATTTGATATATGAATATGGTGACAATATCTGATTATGGACATACCATTATCTGATCAAAAAAGAAGCTTTACAGACGATCCAGGTGGGTTTCAGGTTTACCATGCTTAACTTAAAACTCACCATTTCTATTAGCTCATGCTATTTTCTAGTATCGTTGTTGCATAGTAAATGTCTCAACATTTAACTCCTCCCACTCTTAATAAGCCTATGCCCATTGCCTAGCACTGATAAGACACTGCACTAGCTCTGGGTGCACTGATATTTTTTTCTTGTTAGTGTTACAACATGTGGGTTCAGTTTTCTGTCTTTGTGTGTTGCATGGGATATGTACTGTGTTGTGGTAGTCACGCTATAGTGTATTAGGCCATGCAACCCTTTGAATTTACCAGCAGGACATTGAAAATATATTTAATGAATGTGTTTAATGAATATTTCACTACTTAGACAAATGCAGTACTTCATCAGAAAAAGTCACTTATACTTTGTGCACTTTGATTTGTGTTACGTTGCTTATGGATTCGGGTTTAAAATATGTAAGAGAGAAAGTCCTTGTATTTCTTCTGCTTCAGTTGCAACTCTATTAATAGAATGGGCAGAGAATTGTAATGCTTCATTGCTTTTTGGCTGATGGAGGGGAATGCAAGGACCTTCCTACTTTCAAAGTGGCTTTGAAACAGTATTACTAGCAACAACACATCAGAGAAGTTCAGCACTGTAAAGTAAAAGTTTGTATTTTTTTTTGTTTTGTCTAAAAAAAAGGAAAAATTGCACTTGTGTTTTTATCAGCAGGAAACTTGGATAACTGACTCTGTCACTCTTCTCCCACAGTTTCCACAGCTTCTAAATGACAAGTGTCATAAAGATCTTCTAATGAACATAACATTTAATCATAAAAGAGCTCTGGTAATATGCTGATTAAAGTGGACAGTGCATAGCCTTGCACAATAATCGCAATCAGTTAGTCGTTCAATTCAACTGACTATGAATAAACAGCTGATTATGTGATTATATAAGGTTACCAGTAATTTTACAGCAGCTGAATCTCCCATCTACCTGAAATGTTTGGCCTGACCTTGGCAACAGTTTATACAGTGGCATTCCTGTGGATTACTGAAGTCCTGCGGTTTCCCCATTAAGCCAAATTAGAGAGCTTTGACCATTGCAATTTGCATCATAGAGTTCATTATGATTTGCCCTACAGGTGATTCTGTATGTGCCTTATTACAAGAGATATAGAATAGCTGAGTGAGAATTGTCCTGCGGACAACATTGTCAAACCTTACCCATTTGTGTCCAATATTGTTACATTTTCAAGGTCGGGCAACAGAGATTAAACCGTGTGACTTCCATTAATATCGGTCAGAAGGGAATGATTAAATATTCACACATCACTTTGAAAAGGAATTAGCATGACAGTTATCTTACTCTGAAACAATGCATAAATGTACAAAGATTTGAAGTCACTTTAACGAAGCCCTTCTGGTTGCCCCTAAAGAAGAAAACTATCCTGTTATAACCAGACAGCTGAATAGACACCTGCACAAATGATTGAAATGTGCATGGTAACTATAATTAACATATTACAAATGGCCATAACAGTACAGCATTTCTCAGAGCAGAACTTTAAAATGATTCATTGGCACAGTTCTCTTTTCTTTCCTTACAACAGGCAATATACATATATCTCAAATTGTTGATGAAATGTTAACCTAGGAAGAATCTTTTCATATTGCTATTGTTTAATTGTGGGTGTTTTTGTAGCAACATTATATCTGATGTCAGCAGAAAGGAATGCACAGTTTGGGGAGTGCTGGTCTAATAATCTCCCCTGCATAGCCAGCAGGGAAAGCTGATGTATTGGTTTTGGTGTGACTCAGTAAAACCAAAGATGCTTATTTTAAAATGTTCGAAGAAGTAGAATTATATAAATATGAGATTGAATATGAATGACTATGTGGTGTAGTAGAAAGGTTTGGTCAGCACGAGTTTTGGATTACTGCATTGTGAGCAAGTTCTGCAGGTTTTAACAAATAAGTGACATTTAGTATCTGTTTGGTCTGTTCTGTATAGTTAGTGTGTGTGTGTGTGTGTTTTTTCTTAAATTTACACCAAACCTAAACACCCCCCAACCCCAAAAACAATAGAAGAAATTAAGGTGACCTTAACCATTTAGATTCCAGAAGCATTTAGGTTGCTGCCATAAGTAGATCTCTCTGAAGTAATCTAATCTTGAGATGACAAAAGTGAGATAGTGAGGTTTGCATTGAAAGGGGAAAAGCTGCAAATCTCTAACCAGAGTCAAATGGAAAAAAAGTCTGCAACTTAATGTCCTGACAATAATTTGAAATCTTACCAGACTATCAAATTGCAAACATAATTAACCTATGTGTTATGGAGGAAAATTATTTTTGGAATGTTTTCAAATTTCTTTGAATCTTTTTTTGGATCTTTCCACCTGTAAAGACAACTGCCTATGTTGCTATGATTCCAGTATTCCACAAACATTCTCTAATAGTTTTTTTTTTTTTTTAATGTCACAGTTTTAAAGTGAGGTTTCTCTTGTCTTTTCAGGTAGGAAGTGGATGCCATGTGTACTTTTGGGAAGCTTGAAATTTGCCATCCTCTTTCATTTACAATAAGTAATGAGGCAGGCAGAGTTATAAGAAAGAGAGGTTTTTTTGTTTTGTTTTTTTTTAATTGGGCATGCATAGAAAACAACATTACATACTGAGATGTCATTTGTTCAGTATCAGCATTCCCAAAGCTCCAGATGTCTCCTTAAAGTCTAAACTAAGTCTGTCCTGAAATCTACCCATCTTTCTCCATCTCACCTGTCCCACTACACTTCCCAAAAGCATAAAGTTCCAATGTATAGCCTGGCAGAGCTGTGAGACATCAGAGGTTTAACTTGCTATAGTTTTAGCTGTACAAAGCCTGTCATTAGTCTAGCGCTGAATCTTTCCTGTACTGAATTTCAGTCAGATGTAATTTTGGAGGGAAATTTTTATATTTTGGGGACTGGGGGAAGCTTTCTCTGACCATCAGATTTTATTTTATTTTATTTTTTTTAAGAAAGAAAAGTAGTTGTTGGAAGTTGCTTAGGAGTTTAGCATTTTAAAATAACTTCCAGAGAGATGGTTGGCCGAGGACCACAGGGAGATCATCAGAGTTGCATGATAATCATGTCCACATATGTGGCATTTGCACACACAAAGTACATTTATAAAATTCATTCTTCCCTCATTAAAACAATTGAATGGCCATATTTGGGCCTAAAATAGCAAAACTCTGATAGCTTGTGATACAGTAAAGTGAAATTTCTAACCCCAAAATAGAGTGGGTTTTCTTTGTGATGTTTTACAGATACCTGTCAGAACAAAGATACTTCATATTATTCATTTACCATGCAAGAAGAATTAACTTTCAAATTAAAACCAATCCATCTGAGATTTCAATTCTAAACAAAGAATTACATTCCTTTCCAGAAGAGTCAAGACTCCAGAGATTTCTATATTCTGTTGTAATTGCAATTGCTTAATTGCACATCAGTGAAAGCTGAACAAAAATGATAAAGATCAAAATGATTCAATTGTTATGATCATTAGGAAGACTAACGTGGATCAATCCCCCAATGTAAAAGGAGCTATAATTTCATAAATTTTTCAAGAAATCAAAGTAATAACAATTCACATACAATAATGCATGGAAAATCATGGATTCTTATCTGACCTACCTCAACTCTTGTGTTTGAAAAAAAAATTGTCTCTTGTTCAGTTTCATTTTCTTGCTAAATACTAATGCTCCAGCAATAGAGATGGTTTAATACTTTTTGACAGAACAATTTTCCACTGCAATATGTCAATTCTACTGAAAGTTCCAAACAAACTAGGCAAGCAGCCCCTGGTTCCTTGGCAGCCCACTTAGAAGCTGGGTGGGCTGCTTGGCTCCCTAAGTGGCCCGGTGGCTGACTCCCTGGTGAGCCAGTCAGCCAGCCTGCCTGCCAGTTAGAGGCAAGCTAGCCATGGAGCTACCTGGCTAGCCTGGACATTTTCAAAAAAATTCTATGTTGGTTCTTCAAAAATGGAATTAAATTTTCTGTAGGACAGATTTCTTTTTCACACTCCCTTTTTGTTCTGGTTCTGAACAACAACAACAAAAATTGGAAATGCAAATGTTTTTCGCAGGATGGAAATTTTGCAGGAAATGCTGGGAGAAATTCTATGTATAGTTATGCAAGAGGTCAGACCGGGTGATTATAATGGTCCCTTTTTAGATAGCTTACTTGAAAATGTCCCTATTTCTTCTGCTTGGCGATCCTACTCCCATCTCCACCCTTTTCAACTCCTCTACCACTACTCAACAGAAGTTATCTTATCCTTTCCCCATCTGCTACAATGCAATCACTGCTATTCACCTTCCAGTCTCTCTCTGAATCCACAGCACAATCCACCACCTTTCTAACAGACTCTTCACTCAATACACTCCGCAGAAGCATCAACCCTCTTTCCTTGGTCCTCTTTGAAGACTTACCTAAATTATCATTTGAAATCTCACCCTAAAGCCCATATCTCAACACACTACTACTTATTACCACATGAATTTAACCTCGACCATACAAACACAGGCTTTATGCTTCTATTAGTCTCTTTTTGCCCTATCTCCAGAAAATGCACAAAGAAGAATCACAGCATACATCTGTTTCCTTCATGAGGATCCTTTAACATGCTAAGACACTATCTGTGAAATGCCTCCAGCATTTGAGAAATGCTTAGCTACTCATTAGATTTAAAACAAAGCATCTGATAAAATATAGAAATGCTTTAAAAATGCATTTCATTTACCAAACTCTTATTATGCATTGACTTCAACTGCTTAGACAAAATATAAATGCTTATTTCAGATGTATGCTGAAGACAGCTTGAGAAACCTCAAATAAGTAGTTTAGATCCGAAGCAAGTGCTAATTTGTCTTGTGACCTATAGTTTTTTTTCACCATGCAGAATAATAATAAAAAAAACAAACACCCCCCCCCCATCCTTTAAATAATGAGGATAGTTTCATTTTGCAAAGTAAATGTTTGGCTAAAAGCTGAAACCCCTAAGTTAAAAAAACAAACAAACAACCTCTTTAGAGAAAGAAGAACAAAAGAGTGCAGGACACAATTGAGTTTAACAGAAGAAAAAAATATGCTGACTGGTATGTTTCCACAGAAATGGAAGTGCTTAAATTAGCCCATTAGGCTTTCCTTCTTAAGGTATGTCTACACTACAAACCTAAGTCTACCTATATTAGGTTAGCTTACAGTCACCGCAGTAATTACTCTGGTGGTGCATATCCACGTTACCCTCCTTGGGTTCATGGTGCATGTCCTGACCAGCAGCATTTCCACTGACTTAAGAGGGGAGTGTGAGGAACTGAGATCCCAGTCTCTCAGCTCCACTGGCAGCTCTGTGCCAGGAACCTGGCTGCCCCACAGGCTCCCAGTGGGCTGCCCCTGTTCCCTGCTGGGAGCGGGTGGAAGCCACCTGGGGCTTCTTGCATCCCCTCCACCCCTTGTTCCCTGCCAGGGGCCGGGGAAGCAGTGAAACTGACAATGTTGCCTGACTCCCAGTGGAGCAGGCAGAGGGGAGGGGGGGAACCTCAGGTTCTTGCCCTGGCTCCCAGCCAGGAGCAGGGGGACAGCTGGGATCTAGCGGCCCTGTTTTTTTTTTGTCAAATTCACGGCTCCTGCCATGTAAGGGAGGCAGTGTCTACACACAATGCTTTGCCCTAACTGCGCTGACATAAGCCTTATGTCCCTGGTGGTGGTGGAGTTATGTCAGAGTAGTAGTTTACATGGCTGGGAGGAAGGCTGTAGTGTAGACACTAACCTAATTAGGCTGAGATTAGCTGCCTTATGTTGACCTGTGTAGTGTAGATCAGCCCTTACTGTTTGACACTTCACACCTATACTTCACCATAAAAGACTCTACAGAGGGTCAAATTCTGATCACCTTACTAACATGAATAGCTCCATCAATTCCACTAAATTACTTCCCATAGACTTGTCAAATGACTACAAGCAGGATTTGGCTCAGAGTCAGTAAACACCAGCTGGTACAACTCTGCCCAGATGTGTGCTCTAAAGAGCTCCCTAGACTGATTCTCAATGCCAACAGCTGGAAGAGAACGGCCAATATACTTAGTGCCTTTTGTTGCCTCGCTATTAACTGCTACTGCACATTTGCTCAGTTAATAGAATAATAGCAAAACTATTGGTGGATGTGAGGATGTTTAATATTTTTCTCATCTTTCATATTTGGCAGATGTTGGTTGAAAACAATTAGGCAAAAAGCCAGAAGACTAAAACCTTCTCCAATAAATTATAATACAATTAAATGAGAATCCACATTAGGTATCTTTTCTGATTAATTATCAAACAATTACCTAATAATGAAGCTTCAAAGCTTCTCCTAACAGATGGTCAGAAAGTTTAAAATATATTGGATCACGGTTAATCAGCAAAGTTAATATTCCTGGTACTTGCAGCAATCAACCTATCCTCTTGATATAGAAGAATACTGTATAAGTCTCCAGGATCAGATGAACATTAATGATTCTCTAGTCTCTTCCTGTATTTGGGGTGATCTTGGGATTCAATGATTTTGTGTGAAAGACTTCTAAACTTGTAGCTGTACTGCAGTTTAAATTTGCCACTTAGTGTAATTCCAGTCATGTCACTTTAAAAACACTCTAATACAACTTCAGGCCTCATTATCATTATGTTTCACATCCAATTATTGTAAGAGTACAAAATTACTCTCTGTAGGTTGTCATTCTAGGTGATTATAGCTGCTGCTTGTTTTACGTGAATTTGTTTTATAATTAACCCCTTATGAAACTTCCACTAAAAAGTAAGAATATACATCTGTATTTGCCAGATTATATGCGCACAGTCATATATACACATACACCAAAGGTGAATTTCTGTAATGTGTTGTATTTTAATTGCCACTTTGCAGAGCCAAATTCTATTTACCTCACTGAAGTGAGTAGTTCTATTGACTTCAATAGGTCTACTTAAATGAGTAAAATGAGAAGGATCCAGCAAAAATGTTTACTGGACTAAATAGGCTAGTCCTGACTTCAGTCTAGAGCATTTGGGTCAAATGCTGCCCTCTGTGATATCCTTGTCATCTCACTAAAGCTATGCAGTAATATGGTTGTAACTGGAAGCAGAACATATTCCTTTATCTCTGGTATGTTAGAGTTTGTACTTGACATGGTTTATATTGTGTATAACTAAAACAACTTGAGTTTGTCTGATCCTATGCTATAAAAGCAATAGGAGTTTTGCATGTGTACAGAGTTCAGCATTAAGCCTCCTTAGTGAGAACTGTTCAGTCCTGCATTGTAACAGAAATAAAAATACGTGAGGAATTTTGGGGGAGAACTGCAAAGATTCCACCCCACAATCCAACCTCAGTAGCATTTCTGAGCGGGGGGATGAGGGTGGGGCGGGGAGGGGTTGTGGTTTTGATTTTTTTATTCTACTTTTAGGCAAATGGATGGGAATGACTGACTATTTTCCAATTTTAGACTTTAATGGTAAACAGTGTCATCCAAACATATTAAATAGATTAGTTAAGTGAACAGACTTCGCTGTTGCTGGAAGCTGTGCCATATGTTCCAATGGCAGTTTCTCATGTAGAGCTGAAATAATCAAAGCTTTTGCAAAGAAGTTGAAAAGGATCATGTAGCTCGACAGCTAACTTATGGCTAAAGGTGGTTGGAACACTTTTGATAATTTGTAGTGAAGCTAAAACATTTAGGTTTTGACTAAAACTTCATCAGAACAGTGATGTTCATACTTTGTAGCCTGGTGGTTAGGGCACTAGCCTGACCCGTGGGATATACCATGTTCAAGCCCTTGCTCTACCTGAGTCAGAGTGATCTGGTTTGAAAAACTCCACAAATCAGGCAGAGCAGGGCCTTGCACCTCCTAGACCAGTGCCCTACAGATATAGGTTTACTCTCTTGTGCATTTTGACATATCTTCCTGAATTTAAAACCTCGGGTTTTTTACCTGAAAATGGACAGCGGAATTCACTGAAACACAGTGGTTTTTGTTTTCATTCTGCATTGGAATGAAAAGAAATTCTGAAATCTCAAAAGTGGTGTGAAACAGAATTATGTTCTGGTCAGCTCACTTTAGAATTTCAGTTCAAGTGAGTTGCCATTTCAACACTGATCTGAGCTGTAAAATAATACAAAGCTTTAACCAAATTAATATGGACCTGACTGTATCTGGCCAATCGGTGGTTGTGTGGCAACTGCAAGGAACCCCCAGCTTATGCTACTGTCTCCATCATGGCTTTGCAAAGTCCCTATCATGGCCCTACATTTAGGAACTCAGTTGTGTCCATAATGTATATGGAAATTACTTTTATTAACAAACTAATGCTGCTCATAATACACTCTCTGATCCCACTTTTTTTTTTCAATAACAATGATTCAAAATTTATTAGGAAAATGTTCAAAAAATAAGATGAGTACACATTTGGGATTATACCTCCCAAATGACTCATCACATTCACCTCATTAAGGACTAGCTATTGTGCCTTCTAGGCAAAGCCCTTTTGTGTGTGATAGGGAAGAGAACAAAGATTGAGGAACAATCTACTTAAGGGCACCACAGGTAGTCTTCTTAAAAGAATGCCTCCTGGAGAGCCAAGGGTGCACAGGTGGAAAATGCATAGTTATCTTCCAGGACCCATGGCTCTGCCCTACTCTCCAGCCCTTTGTGTCCTTTCTGGCAATAATTAGGGAGCAGTGCCCTGAACTGCATCGACAGCAGGAACAGACATTCTTCCTGGTCATTATGCAGTCCACACAAGAATCAGAAGTCTTTCCCCTTCTCTGCAGTCCCATCTCTGGAACTACCAGAATCTAGCCATAAGTATGGCAGGACTACTATTCTTTAATATACACAAGTGAAGGCTTGTTTTTTCTTTTTTTTTAAAATAAGACAGAATTAAGGGCTTCTAAACCTGAATAAGCTACATGTGGAAATTCTCTTCACTTAAGAAAGGCTGTGATAATGCAAGTATTCCTATTAAAGAATGGCGTTTAAGAATTAACTTGAAAACAATGAAACTTAAGCATATCCTTAAAGATAAGCACATACTTATGTACTTGCCTAAATCACATCCAACATTAGCATTGGTATAGATTCAATTAGGATTTGAAGTTTATGCCTCATTGAGGTGAGTAAAGTTGGTTGCAGGTACATTCCAACTTTCCTATCTACCTAGATAAAGTTTTCTACAAGGCTGGGTTACCAGCACATCAGCACAACTGTATATTAATACTGTGATGTCTCAGGTTGATGGAAAAGCTGACTTCAGTAGAGTTGCACGGATGTAAATTTTGCATGATGAATGGAACCTTTCCTTTTTTTATTATTTTTTTTTAAATGAAAGCTTAGAATTCTGAAGTGTAAGTTCAAAACACAGCACAAATTGTAAGCAGGCAGGGTATCATGTCCGTGTGTCCAAAGTATTTTCTTGCCCGTGATTAGTCCTTAATGTTAAGTTAGTTTGCTGTGTGTTTGTCAGGCATTTACAGTCATGCTCACCTTCCAAACTTTCCCATTAACAAGCACTAAGTTGGGGTAATCTATTACATTTTGTCAAGGTCCAAATTTCTTGGTCTAGATGATGTAGTCAAAGTCCAGACTCAAGAGAAAATAATACAATATTAATAACAATGATAGTAAGTAAATACAAAGATGTTGTGGTCTGTTCAAAAGGGTCTAGCGGTCTGGATTTTGTACACATTCCTCAGTGAGGATTACTACATGTCAGGTTTGACATTCCAGCCATTCTTGAGTAGTTTATAATGGGAGAAGGGGAAAGCAGAGCACCCTTAGAGTAATTACAAAAAGTGATACAGCAGAGTTTGTTCAAACTATATAAAAAACAAAATGTTTATCTCTAGACAGAGCTCAAGAATAGAAAATGGTATATATTCCATAAAGGAAACCAGGGAGTTACTGAAGCTATTTGAAAGCATAGTCTATAGTGGTCACTGTCAGAGGCCCACCGTCTTAGTACTGTTACTTCTGGCTTTGTTGAGTATTTGTATTTAATATTGTTTGTTGGTTTTCAAGTCAAATTTTTGTTTCAATGTTAACGTTTTACACACATTTTCTGAAAATCATATGTTCTCCATCAAACCCAAGTAAGGACCAAAAGTGAGGATCTTGTTTTTGCTTAAAATGGTAAATGCATTTAATCTCTCTACTCCCGTGTTTAGGTTGTTCCAGCTCTTAAAAATAATTTTTGGATAGGTTGAGATTTTGGCATATTTACTTCCCATTATGATGAGTTATCTCACATTCTGGTGGTTTAGTTTGTTATGTAAATGATATGTGAAGGAGGCAACATGATGCATTAAACTATAAATGCACCAAACTGTCATGAAATCATAAATATTTATGGCTTCTCGATGTTCTCAACGTGTGGTGCTAGATCATCAACTGGCATAGTCTTACTGAAGTAGATGGAGCTATGCTAATTTACACCAGACGAGGATGTGACCCATAATATTCACGCTTCTATTGACTTCCAACTTTTCATCAAGGTGCATTTGTCCTTTCATTAAATAAAATTAACCTATAAGTAAGTTGCTTTTTTTTCTCCTGAATTATATCTTTCTTCAGCAGAGATTTTTTTTTTATGTAACAGAACAAAATCAATTTATTGGATTGATCCAGGCAGCATTCACGCTTTTTAAACCCAATTCTTCAATCTTTGGACACACAACTCCTGTTGAGTTCAGTGACAATTTTAGGTGTGCTTTAAAAAAAAAATCTGACTCCACAGGCCTGGTCCTGGTTTCCTTCTCATCCTTCAGTGCATTTCTTAGAATGGAGACTATATACACAATGTGTTAAAAGCCCAAAAGATAGTATTTAAAACTGTAGCAATACTTACATTTTCCTATTTTAAAAAATATGCAATATATTTATAAGCAGTTCAATATGAAATTGTAAAAGAGCTATTTGGAGACTTCATTCTTATCATCCAAAAATATGACTATCAGCTGGTGAGATTTTACAGCTAAAATATCCCGAAGAGGTAGAGGATATAAATAATTTTAGTGGGATGGGTAGTAATGAGTTATAGGTGCCTGAGCTAATGTAGAATGGATACTACAAAAGGTAATGCCATTTTGTGACCATATTTTGTATAGTAGGAGGAAATAGGAACATTGTAGTAAGAATGAGATTCATTTTGATTCAGAGTCCCTGTGAAAATGTCTTATAAAGTTCTTTAATTTAAACACAAGTGGCCAGAATTTGCTGCTCTGCTGTTCCTCTGTTAAGCTGCATTGCTGATCGTATAGCCACCTCCAGGAGGATCACTCCAGTGTAAGAGACATGGCTTCCCTGCATCATAGATCCCAGGCTGCTATATCAGCTCCTTGGTACCACTGGCAGCTAGTGAAAGCTGCAAGAGTAGTTTGCTTTTACTGGAATGTGTTCTCTTTGTCTTATACTCCTGAGGTGTCTGTCTCTATCCCTGACTCTAGGCATTCTCTCATGTCCATTCTCTCCTGGTGTCCCTATCTCTTTGTTTCTCTTTTGGATTGTCTTTTATCTTCTCCATTTCTTTATCATAGGATCTTTGTCTCTTGACTATGTTGAGTTCTTTTCTCAATGAAAATCTTTTTGGTGTCACCCTTCCCTACAAGCACAGAGCATTCAAATTCAGGGTGGCACATGGAGGATCTTAAGAGAGAACCTGTTCCGTCCTCTCTGCTGGGCCTTCTCTTGCTGTGAGGTAGTATGGTACACAGAGATGGAGAGTATAGAAGCACAGTGGAAGCAGCTGCTATTTGTTTAGTATTAGCAGCACCCCAGGCAGAAAGGGGCTAAAGAAGTTTGACACAATGGGGCAGGTCATCCACTGATGTAAATCTCTACAACTCCATTAGGAACCAATGGACCTATGCTGACTTACATCAAATGAGAAGGAGCTGGCCCTTTGTGTTTCTCCTGCTGGCAGCACTATGCAGACCATAGATGAGGTCCTTCTGATTATGAAATATTAATGAGGATGTCTTGTCAGGCTCCTCCAGCACATCACTGAACAGAGAACAGGAGATGAGTGGGTTGGATTTTATCAGCTTGATGTTCCCCCATCACTAGACTTATACGCAGTTTTTCTCTTCTGAGTGTGGTTAACTGAAATGCCTCCTATGCAGAGAGCCTAAAGTGATACAGGGTCTTATGGTGACCATTGCACAGGGGGTTAATTTTGTCTTTGTATGTATTCTTGCTACTGTTTGCTTTGTGGTTTAAACACAGTTCTGCTCTGACACTGCAAGTGGTTTTGCTGCAATATTGCATCATGAGAGCAGACTGATACAACATGTGACAACATATCAAGCGACATAAGCATGACAGGCCAACTATAGAGTTTTCTCATTTCTGCACCTGTTAAAATTATATGTACGTATGTGTTGGATGTCAAAAGACCAGTAGTAAAAACAGATTAATATTGTCTGGTATTAAGGGCCTTGGCTCAGCTCTGTACCTGTTCTGGGGGAGGGAGGATTTTGAAAATGTTTCTTATCTTCCCTAGTCGTCATTCTCATGAGAATGCACTCAGTATAGGTGATTATAATGGCATTATTTTTTAAATGGTAAAATAAACTTAGTGATGTCAAAGATTTATTTTCAATGTATCTAATGTTGTTTGTCCTGTGCAATATGTATGCTCTTATCCTTAAGCCAGTTACTACTTTTTTAGTTTTTTGGATAAGCATGGAGATAATTCCTTTTAGTTTGATCCAATACATAAGTATGGATACTTTAAACTGGTACAAAGGCCTTTTATTTATTTATTTATTTATTTATTTTAGTCAGTGGTTAAATATACCTATTCCTCCAGAAATGAACTAACGTCTATATCCAGCAACTTCTCACAGGAAATACAAGATGTATTTCTATTTGGACAGACTAAATGTAAATGCTAGAACCTATTCCCCTCTATGACGTCTAGTGTGTTGGAGAAAAGCCTTGCATCCTTCTATGGAGATAATACAATTAAAAAATGTTCAGCAAGAATTACTTAACAGTTCTCCTTCAGGAGATTGTTTCCTGTTGCAGTGTGCTACTCAACTGAGTTTTATGCAGACTTTCATAATAGCTAAGGATATGTAAATGAAAGTGTTTAAGAATATGATATATGAACCACATGCTCATATAAAAGTCTCCTTAATGCTGAGAAGTTGTAAGTTGAGGTGAGCAGCAACAACGTAATTACTTATTCTTAGATCTATCTGTGGTGTCTGAAATAAGAGAGCTCTAAGTCAAGTAGCAATACAAAACTATCTTATAGAACAGTGGCGTGCAAACTGGGGAGTGTCTCTCCCAGGGGAGGGGCATAAGAGGTTCTCTGGGGTGGGGGGGGGGAAGAAACTTCGCTCTTTTGCCCTTTTAAAAAACAAACCTACAAATAACACTTTTCACAGCAGACTTACTAATGCCCCATTGTCCCCCTTTCTTCTGTGCTGCTGGCTGGCTCTTCATGTTTGCAGTGCAGGGGAATATTTTTGTTTAATCCTGTTTCCTTCCCACCCCACAAAACCTTTCCCACCTGCTCCCACATTGTTTGTTGAATTTTGATCCCGCTCCTGCTATTGTGGCAGTGGGTCCTCCCATAGGATCCCAGTCCCGCTGCAGGATAGAGTCAAGTAATGGAGTGGAGTGTAACAAATTCTGTGAATGGTGAGGAGGAGCAGGACTAGAATAGTTTGCATGCCACTGTTTACAGAAAACATTTCAGTGCTATATAGAAAAAGGACATAAGTGCTCTTTCTCATATATGATGATGCATTTACTGATAGCCAGAAAGATGTAAGGTAGAAATGTGTGCATTACAATTTTCTGTTTACTAGGTATGAAAGGTTTTGCATATATAGTTAGTCAGGAACTGGAATTTTATGTTCAACTTGAAATTCCAACATTTAAAAAAAAATCCTTTCTGAATTAAAAGAAAAAGACAACATATTGAAACTTCGAACAGAACATAAATTCCCCCCAAAAAAGATTCATGACCATCTAAACATTTCAATAATGTTGATCCATTTCTTTTAAACTTTTGATAATATATTAAAGATACTAATTTATATATTATGTTTATATAAATAGAAAATTCAAAACAAAATGTTTCATTTCCTGTCTGAAGAAAATGTTTCTACCTTTTCCCTATTTAAAATGTCACAATTGATATGTTTCTTTAAAATGTTTTGATTTCAACGAAGCTGCATTTTTTGTATGGAAAACTGTTCTACTGAAAAATTTTTAATCACCTCTGTCATCTCTCATTCACCTGTACAGATACAGGTTCTTCATTGCTATGAAGTAGTTCGTTTAACCATTTTTCATAATGTGAAATGAAGCTCTGGAAATATTTTAAATGTCATAAAAATAAATGTGACTCAGAAATCAACATACATTTGTAACACATGATCCTTACTGAACATGTATTTCCTTGGGACTGGGTGCAGTGTTGCTATTCTGGTTCACTTCTACCATATATTGACGCGTGATCTTCTGTTCTCTATCTGGAGAATGCCTCCATGAACTGCGACAGGTGCCAATGCCTCTCCAGGCACCCCTAAAAGGTTGTGGCTTTAAAAGCTATAATCTAACCCGCTACATAAAAAGGGCACTTAGCCTCTCCATGACTTTCAGTGGTAGTTGGCCGTTATGCCTCTGAAATCTCTTCATATATCTTTTTTATTAAAGGACTGTCATTTAGATGTCCTTTCTGTTTGATGTTAAGCCTTATAAAAATATTTAAATCCTAACAAACAGCTCTTAAATCATCTTGCATCTGTCCGAGACAGACATTTGATGGACACAGATTTATACCTGCAGGGTATGTGGCACAAAATATAATTGTTCCTCAAAGTAGATCTAGGACCCATCCCAATTATCTCACTGTGTGGCAGCGTTTCATGTTCTGTGTTTTGCCTCTTTTATGGAACTTTGCTTGAAGCAACAATGAACTGTAATGAGCCAGTTAAGATTCTAAGACTCAAATATTATTGACCTCTTCTCCCTCCCACTACTGATTGGCAACAGTGGATTTAAAAAAAAACTGTTTTAAGGCACCGTAGGGTATAATTTCTAATTACATTCTCAAAAAACACTCTCTTGCAGTACCGTATGCACAAGCTATATCCTGCTACCTCCTCCATTGGTACAGTTTTGCTGTGCTATGGAGGGAGATAAGATCTGTGATGGGCCTGCGTGGGACTCATCCTGTCTCTGAAAGCATTCCTTGTGAATTTGTATGCAGGGGAGGGGAAAAACAAGACTTGGTATTGATATTCCTAAGGAAACAGAACCTTTAAAAAAATTAAGACTTTTTTAATACATTTTAAGGAAGCAAAAAGGCGACTAACTCATTTTGCAGATGACCTTTAAAGCAGCCAAAGCATCTCCCCAGTCCTGCTCTGATTTCATTTACTGACTTCCATGAAACCAATTATTTTGGAAGAAGGTAGCATACTACACCTGCCACTGAAATATCCTGTAGCACATACTGCATTATAGAATCAGTGTGCTATGGCAAACGGACTGCTACTAATTCAGAGATCCTCTAACTTACTGCTGAATCATCTGTAAACTTCCAGTAAACCTATTGAATTTCAATTATTTACTTATCTGTCCTATTACCCATAGAGTCATTACAGCAATATTTACAGCTGTCACAATAGCTAATGTGCTCTAGATTCTAGCAACTTCCCTTGTTGTTAATGTGATGTGAGATTTTAATAGCAGTCATAATCATGGGTATATAAGTCTGGAGAGAATTTTTTTACTCGTGTGGCATTGCTGTTTTTATCTTGCTACCGAAGGCTTCAAACTTAGTCCTTTGTATTAATGCGCTTTACTAGAGGCATTAAAGGCTGTTTTTAGCTTTTTCAGCAATTTAAACACTCAGCCATTTTGTCTGCCTCACAAAGAGGAAAGGAAAAAAGGCAAGGATATTTTTTTTCCTTCAAGTGAAATAGAGTATCCAATGGGAGGAGGAAATAAAAAATAAAAGTTCTGCAACAAGATGAAAAACAAATAAAATCAACAAGTGTTAAATGCTGAAACAATAAAGGGAACATTGATGACACACAGATTTATTCTTATGTAAAAGCAGAAAAATTACAAATGAACTTAAGTGTTCATGATGCACATTTCTTAATGTGCTTTTCCAGTTATTTCTGGATTTAGTAAGTTTGTGTTTGTCTATATTTCACCAGGTTCAAATCAAATTCAGAATCCTGAACACTATTCTGAAAGGAATACCCTTCAGTGTCCAAAGGCAAGGTTTCTATTTGTTCTGCTTTGAGCATTTTGTATAGCTGTTCTCAAATCTTCTCTCCATCTCTCCAGCCTCTTAATCACACACAACACTCCAGAGATCATAAGCAAACTTTGAGGTTGGTTATTTTGGGGCAGAGAACAGTCCTTCATTTCTTTTTTTAGCAAGTAACTCTCAGATGGTAACACAGCAGACCATTGCATTTGCTAAACTCTTAATCTTAATGTCAGCCAAAACTTCACCAGATTAATTGAGGTTTGACTTTCTCAGTTGTGTGAATGTTTGCACTATAGACGCTCACTTGAGATACTGTAGTTGATTGTTATGTCTATCTGTGACTGGTGCATTAAAAAGCCAGAAATAAAGCCCTTGTGTGACTATTCAATGTGAATGAGTTGACAGATCCATCCAGGAAAGAATTAAACCAAAGGCTTTAAATGAAAAGGCAATGAATTTATAACAGGATTATACAGCAGTTTGAATCAAGTTTGTACAATGTCAAGCTGAGAGTTCAAAGGAAAACAAGAGTGTGCACAAAGTATTGGCATTTATAATTGGCTAACGAGACTTCAGCATTACACTGGAATTGTACAGTAGAAGAAGAATTGAATATAGTTAGAAGTACCGAGGAGGATTTTAATTTATTTATATACTTGACTAGTTTTCTTAACTACAAACTTAAGTCGACTTAGATCTGGTCTTCACTACAGGGAGATCTATGCTGCTGCAATTGATGCAGCAGGGATTGATTTAGTGGGGCTAGTGAAGACCCGTTAAATCGACTGCAGAGTGCTCTAAAGTCGACCTTGGTACTCTAGCTCTCCGAGAAGAGTAAGAGAAGAAAACTGGAGAGCATCTCCTGTCGACCGAGCACAGTGAAGACACCAGGGTAAGTTGACCTAAGCTACATAGGCTCCAGCTACATTATTCATGTAGCTGGAGTAGCGTAACTTAGGTTGACTTGCCCCCGTAGTGAAGACAAGTCCTTAAGTTGTCAACATCCAGCCACTGCAGTAATTAAGTTAATCAGGTGTGTCCACACCACACTTATTGTGTCGGTGGAGTGCATCTTCATTAGCAGCACTTGTATCGATGCAGAGAGCAGTGCACAGAGGGTCCTATCCCACAGTGCAACTAACTACAGGGGGTTTTCAGGATTGTTTGCAAGGCTTCATGGGACCAAAACATTGTTGCAGGGAGGAATTGGAACATGGCTTCAACCTCCCATGATGCCATTTCCTCCCTCTCTCCCTGCCCTGATATCCAGGACAAACAACCCATTCTTTTTCACATTTTTTTTAAAGTCTGCCTTAGCCGTGCATACACCATAGCCCAAGAAGCATAGACCCTACTCAGCTGTGCACTCTTGTTGTGAGCATTACAAACACCTCACACCTTATCCTGCAGTGTTTCCAGAGCCAAGACAGGAGCTGCTGCATGGAACATTGAGATGTCATGCAAGCAGCCCTGCTGCAAGCCACAGAATAAAACAATTCCTGTCAGCTGATGGCAGTTGCACAGAAACTGAACATGGTGGAGTTCCATTTCTGGTCCCAGAAAACAAGCACTGTCTGGTGGGATTGCATTGTTATGCAGTTATGAGCTGTGGCTGCAGAACTTTCAAATGTGGAAGGTCGCTTCCAGGAACTTTGTGCAGAGCTTTCCCCAGACCTGAAGCACAGCAACACTAAAATGAGATCTCCTCTGATGATGGAGAAACTAATGGTGATAGCTCTGTAGAAGCTTTCAATACCAGACTTCTACCATGCATCCGATGAAGTGAGCTGTAGCTCACGAAAGCTTATGCTCAAATAAATTGGTTAGTCTCTAAGGTGCCACAAGTACTCCTAGACTTCTACCAGTCAGTGGGAATCAATTTGGAGTTGGTAAATCATCTATGGGAGCTGTTGTGATCCAAGTGTGCAGGACCATTAATCGAATATTGCCTCTATATAAGCCCATGGTATGCTGACATCTTGAATACTGCATGCAGATGTGGTCTCCCATCTCAAAAAGATATATTAGAAGAAGTACAGAAAAGGGCAACAAAAATGATTAGTGTATGGAACAACCTCCATAGGAAGAGAGATTAATAAAACTGAGGTTTTTCAGCTTGGAAAAGAGATGACTAAGAGGGCATATGATTGAGGTCTATAAAATCATGACTCTTGCAGAGAAAGTGAATAAGGAAGTGTTATTTATTCCCTTCTCATAACACAAGAACTGGGAAGATTCCCAGGCCATACTTGTGCATATAAACAGTCTATTCCAGGGGCATCCTCTACATAGCTGGAGTGGCCACTGAAAAGCAGATACCCACCAAATCTCACTTTTTCTTCAGATTAAACATAAAATATAAGAGCCTGTAACCCCTGCACTTTGACTGGAATTGCATACTCCTAGAGGTGCTTTCCCCAGCATCACACTCAACCATGATACCATTGTGTGATCAGCTGGAGTGCTCCAGGGTTAAAAAATAGCTCCTGGCTCTTGGGGAAAATGGATTCCCTGCTCGCCTGTCTTCCATTCTCCTCTTCTTTGTCCAGAATGTACTCCTCGTTGTTGCCTGAGGTGGCCCAGGACTCTCACTCCTGAGAGGTATCACGCTATATTGGGGATAGTGGTGATGTTGCCACCGAGAATCACATGCAGCTCATTGTAGAAATGACATGTTTGTGGTGCAGAACCATAACAACTGTTTACCTCCCTTGTCTTGTGGTATGCCTGCTGAAGTTTCTTTGATTACACCTCCTGTGTATTCCAGGCTGGAGCGCATTTTGGGCATTGAGTCACTATGATCAGCTGGGCTGGCAAGCGCTCCATGCTGATTAAACAGGAAATGGGAATTCAAAAGTTCCTGGGGCTTTAAGAGGAAAGGGGCTATTTCCATGTATATCTGGCTGCTGTGCAGTGGAGTTAAAAACAATCACCAGAGTGGTCACAGCGGAGCATTGTGGGACACCTCCTGGAGGCTAATTTTAATCGATTTATACAATGCAGAGTCTACGCTGCCTGTCTGTCAATGCATCAACATTGAATAAAGTGCTATGCCTCTCGCAGAGGTGGAGAAATTAAGTTGACTTAACAGGTGAGTTAGGTTGGCGGAAGGCACCTGTTAGGGAGGATGCGTACATTATTAGGTTGATGGAAGGTGACTTCCATCAACTTAAGTTTTGCAGTGTAGACCAAGCCTCAAGCTGCAACATTTCAATCTAGATTTCCAGCTCTTCAAAATGTGGATGAGTTTGGATCAAAGATTTCTGTTTAGCCCTTTACCCATCAGGCCTGATCCAAAGTTCACTGCAGTCAATTATAAGGCTGCTAGAGACTCATGGACTAGTCAATCCATACTACTCAACATAGTTGTATGGAGTGTGAACCCCCTTAAAACTTAAGGGTATGGGTATTCAAATGGAGCATACTGGTGTGAGCCCCTGTGTTAGTTGTTCTACGTTAAAGATGAGCATGTGGTTGCTTTCCTAACAGTAGATGTAAATGGATACAATAAAAGTTTTGTATTGCTCATACAAACCATAAACCAAATGATACAATAATCAATTTCAGTTGTGGGGGATTGTGGGAGAGACATAGAAAAAGGGAACTGGAAATTAAGAAGTACAAGCAAGGGAAAGAATAGTTTCATCTGGGATGTGAAATGAGACAGGGAGAGCTGATGAGGCAAAGCAATACAAGAATGCCATAATTTTAGGAATACTGTACATGTTCCAATAAAAATGATTAGATCTTATTATACAGGCTTTCAAAACAAGTGTTTACCTTTCAGCTGTCAACTCAATTGACTATTCAAATACTGTACCAGACTATAAAATCAGCTCTGTACTGCTATAGTAAGTCTTACAACAGACTAGATATGAGGGAAACACATTATTATTTCACACTTTTTGCAATACCCCCCGCCACCCCCCAAAAAACCCTTCCCCCCCTCAGTTGTTTTTGGGTTTTGCCTTGTTTTTTTTATTTTTTTTTAAATGAGTAATTAAACTACTTGTAGAAGAGAGACTACCACACCAGTCAGTCAAAGCTTTGGAAAATGTCAGCTTCACCCTTGAAACAAGAGTTTCCAGGATAAATATGTCCTGGAATGATACATCATAAAGAGGTATTTAAGCGCTGACATGATTTTAACATGTTAAGTGACCAGCCAGATAGCTTTTTGACTCTATCTCTTGGACCATTCCTTCAGCGTCTCTTTTGGCAAGTCCTGCTTGTCCTCATTCTCTCCCATGATCTGTGGAAGTTCATAGGGTTCTGTCTTTGGTTCCCCTTCTTTCCACTTGACTCTCTCTCTTTGGTAGATTTCATCGGCTCAAGCAATTTCAAGTACCATATGTGTGGTGTGGTATGATGATTCACAAATCCACTTTGTCCTCTCCTGAGTAGTCTCACTTCTGGGCCTGCTGTAAGGAGGAGGTGTCTGGAGTCAATCAGCTGGAGCCCATGACTGTTCAGAACAGGCTACTTTGAAAACTCTCTGCAAACAGTGCTGACCTAAGAGTTTAGTAGCCTGTCCCCTGGTAAGAATTTCACCCTCAGCAGCTACCAGGACCTCCTTGCCACTGGTACCACTGCAATCCATCCTAAGCAAGAACTCCCATTTCTCTTCCCATGACCACTATTTCCTACCTCAGTATTGCAACCAACAGTCTCATTTACACAGTTTTCTTAAAGCAAGTGACTGAGATTGACTGCCCCCTCTCTACTCCTCTTTGTCTATTCAACACTGCTTCTCCACTTCCTCACCTCCAAAGTTCCTCATCCCCATTTTATCAGCCACTGCAAGAATTGGTATTGAAGTTTCATCCTTTCTTAGGCAAGTAGCTCTTAAGGCAAGAGACCCATTGTCTTCAATGGGACGCCTCACATGAATAGGGGCTGCAGATTCTGGCTCTTGGACTGCATTACACTGGAAACAGTGAACTTGACAAGTGGAAAGAAAAATGTTGTTAAAGCTTCCGCCAGTTGAAAAGCTGGAGTGTAAAAACAAAAACAAAAAAAAAACCTGCAAAAAAATCCTCAAACCCTTCCGTTTTTGAAACCTGATATGTGCACAGGTACTTGTCATAAGTAAATTTAAGATATGTTCCGTTCTGCTCTTTCACTCTGTGCTAAGCACTGGAGAAACTCAGTCTTTCTGAGACTTGTTTTTGTTTGGCCACTTGAAAAAAAAATTAACAGGCATAGAAATACAAGTGACATCAGTGTTCTGTTCAGTTCTGAAAATAATCACTCTCCAACAAAGCTGGGGCTGTGTTTTAGAAATGATTAAACCTGACATTTTAAACTCTACTTATTCCCTATGTGACAGACCCAGACTAGTGAGGTACAGGAGTCTGGTAGAAGGCAAATATACTGGCCACTGGATGAATAGTTTTCTGTTCCCTCAGAGACCAGAGCAGGGGCTGCCCTAGAGCAATCAGGAACCTGCTAGAACCAATTAAGACAGGCAAGCTAATCAAGAGACCTGGAGCCAACTAAGAACTTTCTAGAATCAATTATGGCATGCAGGCTAATCTGGAGACCTGGTTTTAAAAGGACCTCCTATCAGTTAGTAGGAACTTTGGCACACCCCTTTGACACTGACAAAGAAGCTCCTGCAGCCAAAGTGTTTCAGATGAAATTATTCTTGTGTGTCATCCCTCCCGCCCCCCCCCCTAAAATGCTGCTTTCTACTGAAATGCTAACGAAAAGTATGCACTTTACTGAATTTGCCAGGATTAAACAAAAAGTCTTTGTAAATTTCCATATTAACACTTTTCCCCAATGGACATGATATATATGTGGAAATTCCCCTGTGTTTGTTGTTACCATAATGAATCTGTTAAGCCATGCTTTTCTTTCACCAACCACTGCATCTTACTTTGAGCTATGACAAGTTAATAAATAAGCCCTAGAGGATCCAGGGGCATATTTCTGTAGATTCAGTGATGTTCAAGTGATCTTACATAACCTGATTCACATCAGGTTTAAATGTTTAACAATTTTCACAGTAATCCGTCATTCTGGAAGTCGTCTTTGTTAGCCTGTCTCCTTCAAGTCCAACTATCCTCTCACTGATGTAAATCAGGAGCAACCCCTGTTGAAGTCAGTGGAATTGTAATGATCTAAAATCTATTTGAGGAGAGAGTTGGGCCATTCCTGTCTTTGCCTCCCTCTGACAGCTGTCTTAAACTGAACATGTAGAGAACCAATAGAAGCTAAACAATACTGACAGAATATGATAAAGGCACACAAACTACAAAAAGTCAGAAGCCCTGCCGATCAATGTGGTGATGATTATTTGTTTTTTGGCCCAGTGATAGCCCCTTATTGTTTGTGGTGGCTGTAGTTAACAAAGTAACTCCCCCCACCCCCCCGTGAGATTCTGCATAGCAACTACATAAGTAATTGTGCACCCAGCTACACAATGTAAGAGTATTTTCCTGGAAATGTAACATGTACAGTCTGGGCAATTATATGTTTCCTGAATGGAGAGTGATGAAATGTGCCAGCAGTTTAAATACATGGCTGAGGATATGGCTCTCTGTCAAATGTTCAAATCTTTAAAGGCCTAATCTGAAAAAGTCCTACATAAGACACTGAAATTTCACAGTGCAGCAATACATGTACCTCATGCTTTCTAAGACTATGCTGTCCTGACCCTTAAGGTAAAACTGTATTCCATAGTAGCCCCAAATACTGCCGCATCTCCATGGTAACATGTAAAGACATTGGGGTAAGTTGTGGGAACTCTTTGAAGTCAAAAGAGCTATTTCGACTTACAGGCCAGATCCTCACTGGGGTATCTTTTCTGAACTCATTTTATAGACTCCTAGACTTTAAGGCCAGAAGGGGACAATCATGATCTAGTGTGACCTCCTGCACATTGCAGGCTACAGAACCTCACCCACCTGCTCCTGTAATAGACCCCTAACCTCTGGCTGAGGTACTGTAGTCCTCAAATCATGATTTAAAGACTTCAGGCTACAGATAGACCACCATTTAGACTTGTTTAAACCTGCAAATAGAGGAAAAAACCCAAAATAAAACACCCTCCCCCCACCCCAAACCAGGCCTCTGATGTGGAGGAAAATTCCTTCCCAACCCCAAATGTGACAGTCAGTTGTATCCTGAAAATTTTGGCAAGACCCAACAGCCAGATACCTAGAAAAGAATTCTCCATAGTAACCGAGCCCTCCCTATCTAGTGTCCTGTCACAGGCCTTTGAACTTAGTAGCAGTCTTTTAATACAGTTAGGGCCCAAGTGGAAGATGCCAGTATCCAGAATAAAGGTTTTTGAATAGCCTACAAAATATGCCCTTTTTTTGCATAGAAGCAGAGGAATGAAATCCTCATAAAGTGCCTGCATTAACTTGTATTGTGTCCTCCTGTTTGTGCAATACGGTGTACTCCAAGGATGACTTCAGAAATATCTGTAAGGGCTAAAAGTCATCCATGACATGGATTCCTCAGCAGCTTCCAGGAAGGAGTATTGACTTTCAAAATACAGTAGGAAACTCTCTGCCAACCCCTTTTATCCAGCTCAAGTGAAATACTAAGAAATTGAACTGCATGTGGGTGCATGCACACAATTTTACATTTATTCTGATCAATCCCATTTAGTTTATCAAGACAAAAACAATAACAGCCTATAAAATAATGTTAAATATTTTTCAAACTGAAACATTTTTGTTTTACAATATTGGGATTGAGTAAGATTTATAAGATACTTTGCCATTTCCAATTTGCACATGTCTGTTGTACACATATTCAAACTAGATGAGATACTTATAACAGTAACTTTCAAAATAATTCATAAATAGTTGCACTTTCCAGTTTTTCCAGAAAAAGTGAGGAATGTTGAATTATGCTGGAGCCATTTATTTCTGTCAAGACCAGCAAAATTTTAACTAACCTCATTTCTTCTATTCAGAGGCTGTAAGATATATCATCCTTGATCTCATCTTTTGTGTTTTCTAATTAGTTTTGTACTCTGACATGTAATTGCTTTTAATTTTTTAATTAAAATATAATTTCAATTAAACTTTTTTGACTTGAAGACATTTTTCTTTGTTAACCTAATTTAAGTTTGTTCGTTAGATAAGCCTGATCGCCACACGCTCTGGCCTACGTGCAGCCTCTCTTAGGTCTACTTTTTGGAACCCTACAGAAAGTTGAGCCAATAATTTGATTCACTGAAATACTGCTTCTGTTCTATTCCCCAGTAGTTGATATCTAACGGTGCACTCGGTATAAGCTTTGTACTCCACTGAAAGCCACGATGGTAACCTTTGAAAATCCTAGTGCAGTAGAAATAAAATCTCTCTCATTACCCATATAGAGGAACAAAGTTGATCAGGAATCTGAGGTACTACCCTTCCAATCATAGTTGGAATTAGATTTTGTGTGTGTGTGTATCCATTCCAGTGCTTAGTCTGCAGTACACCACTTATGCTCCACTTACGATCACACACTGATGTTGTCTATACAGAACCCCACTCTCCTCACTGGAATTACCTGTATAGGGGAAAGGAAGTTCTGTGACGAATATGGAGTGTAGTGTCTCACTCTATTTGCATTTTCTGCCAAGTGGCTTCTCAGTGTAACCCTGTGACTGTTAGGATATGTTCTGTTTTTCTTTTTTCTATTAGCTGAACAACCCATGTATTGAGAGTTTGCAACTCCACTGCAAGACTGAGGCAAGCTTTCTACCAACCTGATTTGGAGAGCCCATTTTTTGCACGTGGTGGTGGGTGCACTGAGACACTATATTTGAGTTGGTGGTGAAATTTTAACAAACAAAAAAGTTTCACTGCCACAGCAAACATCCATTGGAACGTCAGAATTCCTGGCAATCCTTAGAATAGCACATCAGTCTGGTGAATTTCCTGACATCCATTATTCAGCACTTAATAGTTTTTTTTTTTTTTAATGAATGGTTTCAGAGTAGCAGCCGTGTTAGTCTGTATCCGCAAACAGAAAAGGA
Organism: Caretta caretta; assembly: GCF_965140235.1. NCBI lineage: Eukaryota > Metazoa > Chordata > Testudines > Cheloniidae > Caretta > Caretta caretta. The sequence goes on from NC_134207.1 coordinate 126,399,535, forward strand.
GGACTTGTGGCACCTTAGAGACTAACCAATTTATTTGAGCATAAGCTTTTGTGAGGTACAGCTCACTTCATTGGATGCATTCGATGAAGTGAGCTGTAGCTCACGAAAGCTCATGCTCAAATAAATTGGTTAGTCCCTAAGGTGCCACTAGTACTCCTTTTTTTTTTTTAATGAATATATTTTTCAGCAGCTGACATTTGCTCCTTTGTGCTAGATTTTACCAAGATCTTTCAAATAAACCTCATATGAAATCTCTGACATGCCAATTTTCTACCTAGGAGAGGATTTGTTTTTTTTTTTTTAAAGCCTGAGTTCTTAGAGGTTTTTTGTGTTAGCTGATACTGTAATTCCAATGCCTGGGGAAATGTCTCAGTACTGTCCTACAGCGTCCAAGTGCTGCCAACCCTAAGCATTCAAAAATCACGACTCAGAGCCAAAAACTTATGAGATTAGCTTAATCGTTGAAAAATAAAGTTTTTCATTTGTTGTCTTGTTTTTGAGTCTTTTGGTTTGTTTTTTAAATTTTTCTCTGAAGCCATGAGGGCTAGATTTTTTTTTTTAAGTGTATGCTGAGATTCTTACCCCCAGTGTTCTTGGAATCATTAGCACTCTTTGTCTACATTTGTGAAATTCCAGTATGCTGTCTGTGTATAACAGAAAGTTTTTACATGAACAGCAGGTTGTAAAGAAATAAATCCTTCATGCTCACAATACCACAACATTACTTCAGCAGACCTCAAACCCTGTAGGAACATTTCTAATCTACAGATATTTTTTTGGCTCACTGGTTTTCTATTTTGGGAACCTGAATAAGCTTTGTAAGTGGAACTGGTCTTGTTTTTTTCTGGGAGTAGCATGTGTGTGTGCGGATAGTATAATAATTCATCTGATTTTTTTTGGGGGGGAGGAGGTGGGAGTGAAGGTGGTGGATATAATTTCCCCCCTGCCCCCCCAAAAAAATCAACCAATTCTATTGCAGTAGGCCATGGAATGGAATGAGGGTCCCAAGGTTAAGCCTTTCAAGGCAATATCAATTATTCTTTGTACTACCCTTTTTTCTTTGTCTGATTTTGACTTTTGATTTTATGATCTACATAATGAAAGAGTCAATAAGGAAAAAGGGTGGACATCCCAGCGTCAGCACTCAATAATCTTCTCACATAAGATCTCTGAAAAGGCACTGTACCATGAGAATTATGTCTTAATATAGCTGATTTCACAGTTTAGAAAGCTATGGCAGGTGGAACCTACACTGCTTCATAATAGATTCAGGTCAAAGAATAACTAAAGACATCAAGAGCATCAGCTAGGTCATGAAATCAATAGACCAAACTGGTTTTGGAATTAAATTTTGAAAAACTGGCATAAAATGCCACTTGCTGAGTGCTGTTGCTTTTTTTTGGCAGTATACTTAGCTCCTCTCCACAGATTCTCCCTAATCACATGTTTAGGAGAAGGTCTAGACTGAACTGTCTAGGGGTTATGGAAGGTTACGATTCACTTCTCTTTACAGATGTGTGGAGAAGATTGGACAGTCTCCTAACTGCATTCTTTCAGTCTTTAGCCTGCGGTGTTTGGGTGGTTATCCTGAACACCTCCAACTCCCAGCATAACTCTCAACCTGTCTATGTCCAAATACATGACAAACACCCAAAGGAGGGACAGGAACACATGTGCGTACACATGAAAAATATTCATGCAGGAAAGCTAAAATGATATGGAATGTATTTCTTTGGGGCAAAAACTCTGTAACCTCAGTTTCATGAGTCTTTACTTCTGATTAAATAATTTCCATTGTTAAAAGTGAGTACACAAAACTTGTGCAGAATGTAAAAGGAGTGATTAGGTGCAGTTGAGACTCACGACTCCTATTTAAGTCTCTCGGCATTTATTCAGCACTTTCTAGGGTTAGGTCCTTAGACTCTTTCTAAGAGCACTCAAATTCATGACTTTTATCTTTTTTGCTTCTTGTATTACACTAGTTTCTCCATGTTTAAAGAAACTGTTAAATATGGGGGGGGGGAGGGAAATTGCATGCTAGCCAAATCACTTTTAAAGTATGTTCACTTGGCAGGCTACATAGGTAGTCCTGGAGGAGTAGTAATCAATTTAATGTTGGCCTTGAAAGGAGTAACAGACTGATCATGCCTATTTATTAGTCCATTCATGATTCTACCACAGGTACATAGATGTGCATCGACAATGTCAAGCCAGATATTTTGCTCAGAAAGTTGACAATGACAATTACACAGGTATGCCCAACCCAGTATGGACCAAATGTGAAACTACTGTAATCTTAGAGTAATAGAAAATGTGGAGATTACGTTAAAGTCACAGTCAGGATTTATAAGAGATTGAAAAAGCCCACATCAGTCCTGGGAGACTCAGCTTAATTTAGCCTTTGCTTATGGTAAATATTTTTCTTTTCCAATATTCAGTCTCAGGAAAATCACAGAAAACTGGGACAAAGATAGTAAAAAAAAAATACATGCAATTATGATTTGAGTGAATAGCCCAAATGTGGTGACCTGGGTGTTCTGCAAATGACTGTTTGATGGCGGGGGCTGAGGTTTTTGCTTCCCAGAATGGTAAAACGGTTGAAAGAAGCCATTGTGCAGATGACAGTCACATTTTGAGTGACTTTTTTAATACTATGGTTTTGTTGTGGTGTTTGCATGTTAAGGTGTCTAGAGCTTTGTATAGGCATCTTTTTATTATTCAAATAAAGATAAAGTCAAAAACTCAAGTCTGTCTGTCTATATATATATACATATATTCCAGGCATCAAGAATCTCTCTTATGAGTGTAAGTTGTTTTGTTTTTTCTTAAGTGTAGATACAGATTACAGGCTTGTTATTCTTTATGTAGGGCCTTCTCCAAACCCCACTGAAGTCAATGGAAGTCTGTTAAATTCAGTAGCCTTTGGATCGCTTTGACTTAATATGCAGAATACAGTAGTTACAGGAAGAGCTATCATAAACAATGTCAGCTGACATCTAGCATACTAGAATACTGATTTGTATGTCCGGTAACATTTCTACTCCTGCTCTTATATTGCTTTGTGCAGCTAGTGTCTTGCCAGAAATTAGATAAAGTCCTAACTGAGTTAAAAAGCACTCAGTCTCAAAGATACTGTTCAGTCATTCTGAGCCTTTTTTAATATATTATTATTATTATTTTTGGTAAAGGCAGCCTCTAGAACTCAGGCTTAGTTTTGTGTATCCAATTTTTAAGGGTTTTTGAGCTTGTGAAGACCCGACATTCTCTTTGCCATTTTTTGAACATTCAACCTAATTAAATTTACTATATAAATATTTATAAAATAAAAATAGATATTAGCATATAAATAGCTGACAAGTTGATTCAACTGCTTTTAAAAGTATGTTTATTGAATGTTCTCTGTAAGTAGAGTAAAAAAGTACAATGAGCTCTACATCGTGGTAATATTTGTAAAAGGCTATAGTTTTGGGTGGGTGGGTACAGGTGAAACTACATAGTAGAAAGCTGTATAGATCCCCTATTGAGTCATCCATTTATCAGGTGCTTGAAGGCTGCTGTAATTGCTGCTGACTTTTACTAGCAGGTAGATTCAGTAGTTCCAGCCAGGATATAAGAGGAATTGAAAACTACTTTCCTCTACCCCTTACAGAAAGTTTGGGGCAAAGGATGAACCTGCAGGTGTACTGTAGGAGCAGCCAAGCTTGGGATGATAGCCTAGGTTTAGGTGAATTTTCTTTTGTCTATGTTTACTGCATTTGTTATCCATTTCTTTATATTTATTATGGGGGTGGGATAGAGACAGAGAAGCGATCTGTCTCAGTTTTTAGAGGTCAGATTTTTTTAAGTTATTGATTTAAATGGGAGTCTGGTGCCTACGCACTTCTGAAAATCCTATTAAATGCCTATCTGCATCTTTAGGCACCTAAGCACCTTTGGAAATCTGGCAGTAGGTGCCTTTGACAATAATTGTAAAAACAACTCAACACAAGAAGACAAAACCAACATCGCTTGCACCATACACCTACACTAACAAAAACTATATAACTATTAAAAAAATTCCATAAAGAATAACCTCCCTCCACAACAAACATCCCATCTCAGGCAGCACCCTACCCCAAAAGTCCTTGTAGAAAGAATCACTTTTGATTTTCCTTCAGTTTATACTTTAATCTGGGCTATTTTGTCACACCAAGGTGAGGGAGTTCAGAATTGAGGTTTCTAACTTACAGGGCTCTGCAAGCATTATTCAGTTAATGTTGTTTGAGTTTCCAGTAAAGTCAAACTCCAAGAAGGGGGTAAAGTTGGACTATATGCAGTGTGTACACACTCCGTTGAAGCATGACGAGAGTTCTATCCATAGTATGTCTGCAGTGCAGCCTAGTAACTTGTTTAATTTAGTTTAAGTGGCTGCTGCTTTAGGCATAGAGCTCTATCATTCTGCACAAGATTTTAGCTTGAAAACTTTCCTAAAGTTTAAATTAGAATTTTGACTGCTGCTGAACTTTTGAAATTACATTATCAGATATATAATTCCAGTAGCTCGATATAAGTAAAATGCTAATTATTACTTTAAGTCCAAATGTAAGTTGAGTTTTTGAAATGCAATAAAGTCAGATTTGCTAAAAATTTTTATAATGTCCCCTTGCAAATGTCATAAAAAATTAAGATACTAATAATTCCATTACTTGGCAGCATTGTGAATTATGAACAAAGTACATTTTGTCTTTGATGCCATTGTTGAAGTGTGTGTTTAATGCAAGTGATAAGCAAAAGTTTCAATTTCTGAAAGTATAGCTTATTGGCCAAATTGGCAGTTCTGAAGCCAAGGCAGATCTACCATAAAGGAGCGTCCACAATGAATACTTTGGACATAAAGGAGGAAAAGGAAATTAACAGCGACAGAGAAGAGAGAATAGAAGGGGGAAAATTGGACTCACAATTTTAATGCTAATATGTTCTATTTAATTTATGAACGTTCTAATACACACTGTCCGTCTTAAGTCAGTGGATGTGCTTCTGGTGAGGAGTAATTACTGCAGTTTCTACTTGAGGTGGTCTTGTGTGTAATGTGATTTTTTTTATTAGCTAAAATAAACAGTTAAACTAAACTCTCTGCATGCCATCTTCTTTAATTTTGTTAACTATGAAGAATAAAGTTGCCTATTAGTACAAAATACATCAAATGAGAGCATGTGTCCTGCAGTGACTAGTGTAGATGTTACAGATTTTAAATTATACTGCATAACCTAGCCTCATGGACTTTTGATACTTTCTGTTTTTTTTAAAAAAAACCACACAAGTAAAACAAATCTTCATTAGCTCTAGTAAATAGGGTTTTATTTCCCCTAGAGTCCAGTGACTAGAGGCACCTCAGGAGGTCTGAGCAATACACACACTTTGTTCATTGTACCCTATAGAGTGGTCACCATTAAGATCTTCCCAGTTTTCTCTTAAATAAAGTTACTTCATTATTTCTTTCCTATACTTCTGCATACTTTTCAGTATGCCCGAAGATATCAATATTAACAGTGGATTAATAGCAGCTTAAACACTTTTTAATAGTGACCAGAGCTGGGTTTAGGTTCATGCAACCATCCATGGTACTTGGTGCCATCAGGATCATTCACATGACTAGAGAGGATGCTCGAAGTAGCTCAAATATCTTGTTGTTAGCACCATTATTCTTTTCCCCAAGCTGATAGGGTCACTATGTAGAGAGACTAGGAGGATGAGTTATCAGTCTAATATTCTTGGACTGACATGGCTACAACAACATTGCATACAACTAGGGTCATTATGTAGGAAGATGCTGTTTGTTTCTCCTCCCTTGATTGGAGTGATGATGGCTCTAGCTGCATTGCCTAGAGAAAATGAACAGTAGTCACACCAGCCACCAAAAAATGTGGAAATGACAGAAGTGTTAAAAAAACATTTTTGTTTCAGTTTTCACCAAAAAGGTTAGTAATGATTGGACATCTAACATAGTGAATAGCAGTGAAAATGAGGTAGGATCAGAGGCTAAAATAGGGAAAGAACAAGTTAAAAATTACTGAGACAAGTTAGATGTCTTCAAGTCACCAGGGCCTGACAAAATACATCCTAGAATAGACAAGGAGCTGACTGAGGAGATATTTCAGCTATTATCTTCAAAAAATCATGGAAGATGGGACTGATTCCAGAGGACTGGGAAGGGTGAATATAGTGCCCACCTATAAAAAGTGAAGGACAACCTCAGGAATTTCAGAATAGTCAGCTTAATTTCAGTATCTAGAAAGATATTGGAGCAAATAATTAAGCAATCAATTTGCAAACACCTAGAAGTTAATAAGGTGGGCACATAACTACTCTCTGGGAATGGTTTTCCAAACTGTTATCAGTGGTTCACAGTCATGCTGGAAGGGGCATATTGAGTGGGGTCCCACAGAGAGCAATACTGGGTCCAGTTCTGTTCAATATCTTCATCAATGATTTAGATAATGGCATAGAGAGTACACTTATAAAGTTTGAAGATGATACCAAGCTGGGAGGGGTTGCAAGTGCTTTGGAGGATAGGATTAAAATTCAAAACAATCTGGACAAACTGGAGACAGGGCCTGAAGTAAATAGGATGAAATTCAATTCAGACAAATGCAATGGACTCCACTTAGGAGGGAACGATCAATTGCACACAGACAAAATTGGAAATGACTGCCTAGGAAGGAGTATTGTGGAAAGGGATCTGGGATTCTAGTGGATCACAAGCTACATTTGAGTCAACAGCATAACATGGTTGCAAAAAAAGCAAACATCATTCTGGGATGTATTAGCAGGACAGTTGTAAGCAAGACATAAGTAATTCTTCTGCTTTGCTCCAGTTGAGGTCTAATAGCCCAGAGTATTATGTCCAGTTGTGGATGCCACATTTCAGGGAAGATGTGGACAAATCGGAGAAAGTCCAGAGAAGAGCTACAAAAATGAATAAAGTTCTAGAAAACATGATCTATGAGGGAAGATTGAACAACTTGTTTAGTCTGGCAAAGAAAAGACAGGGAGGGGACATGGTAACAGTTTTCAAGTACATAAAAGGTTGCTACAAGGAAGATGGAGGTACATAGTTCTTGTTAACCACTGAGGAAAGGACAAGAAGCAATGGGCTTAAATCTCAGCAAGGGCAGTTGAGGTTGAACATTAGGAAAAACTTCCTAACTGCCAGAGTAGTTTAGCACTCAAATAAATTGCTTAGGAAAGTGATGGAATCTCTATCATTGGAGGTTTTTAAGAGCAGATTAGACAAACACCTGTCAGGGATGCCTGCCATGAGTGCAGGGGTGTGGACTAGATGCCCTTGCGAGGTCCCCTCCAGTCCCACAGTTCTATGATTTGAAAAAAATAGCCATTGGGGCATAGAAGGCAGAAACCAGATGTTGGGCAATGGAGCAGTAGAAGCTGGGGAACAGGAGCTTATTTAATGGGGTGATCGGAGCAGGAGTTGGAACAGAGGAAAACAGGAGCAGAGTGCAGTAAGGGAGCAAGAACAAGAGCTAGATTTTGGATAGCAGGGTTTGCAAATGAAAGAGCTGGGAGCACAGGTGCTGCAGGATCATAAGCTGGATGGAGAATTGCAGGGGAGTAGCTCTTAAGGCACAGGAATGTGTAGAAAAGTGAAGCAGGAGGGGAACAGGAGATTGCTGGGCCATGAACGTGGAGAAAGGACCTTTTTGGTTGGAGGAGAGAAAAGGGGAGAGAACAGAAGCTTACATGGTAGTGGGCAATAAGGCGGCGCTCTGTGTGTGTGTGTGTGTAGGTTCAGAGCAAGCCACAGATGTGCAATACCAGTGCTGTGGGGGCGGTGTGAAGTGTCAGGGATTAAGATGTATGAGAAAGGTTGTGTGGTGCAGAGGAGGCAAATGCTAGAGAAGAGACATTTCAAATCGTGAGTCCACTAATTTGTCAAGGAAGTGACATACTCTAGATCAGAGGTTCTCAAACTGTGGTCCACAAGCTCCATTTGGGTGATCCACAGATAGTTCCCTCTAAGGTGCACACCTGGGGAATGAAGGGCCACCCACCAAATTAGTGGAGCTGCACAGGCATGGCTCCACTAATTAGGTGCCTGGACCCTGGAGAAGATGTGCATGTAAGGTGAGGTGGTGACCTTGGGGCGAATAGGGGGTAGGTGGGAGGGGGAAGTGGGGTGAGAAGAGGGGGTGCGGAATTTGGGATATGCAGGGCTGCCAGAGAAAGAGGTGACTTTCCCCAGCTCCAGGGCTGCAGCTGCCAGGGAGAGGTGGCCCTCCTTCCCAGCCTCAGCTCTGTGGCTGCTGTGGCGGGGGAAGAGACCCCCCTCCTTCCCAGCTCCAGCTCAGGGAGCTGCCATGGCATGGGAGAGAGGGAGAGACACCCCCCTCATTCCAGCCTCAGATTGGGGGCTTCTGCGGCAGAAGACAGAGGGAGAGACCTCCCCCCCTTCCCAGATCAGCTCAGTGGCTACTGCATCAGGGGAGGAGACCCTCCTCCTTCCCAGCCCCAACTTGGGGGCTGCCATGGTGGGAGAGAGTGCACATCCACTGGATTAGAAAGGTAAGACTACTGATATTAAAAAAAAATGGATGGTGTGCTTTTATTTGTAGAACAAAAACACGTTTATTAAGGTTTTTTTATATAGCACTTTTATCCAAAGCGCTTTACAATAGTTAGCTAACAGTACAAACAACATTTGGAAAGATCATTAAGTGGTCCACGGGGGAAAAAAGTTTGAGAACCACTGCTCTAGATATTTGTTTTCTTGCACATCCTAGAAAAATTGGTGGGGCCAACTGTGAAGATAAAACTTTACTATCTGCTGTACAGCTCTGTTCTTCTCAGAGCAGACATAGGGACTATCTGAAAGTTCACAAAAGCCAAAATAATTTTCCAAACCAAACTGTAAATTCAATAAATTTCTATCTAACCATAGAACAGTTTGGGGGGAGAAGAGGGGAGTTGCAAGCCCAGGAGTGGAAAAAGCTGCCAACATCCAATTACTTTAAAAAATATTCTGATGGATGCTTGTCATAAATATAAAGGGAAGGGTAAACCCCTTTGAAATCCCTCCTGACCAGGGGAATGAGATCCCAAGCTGTGTGTCTGGTAAAGGAGAAAGTGTGTCCGGCTCTTCTTCATCTGTGGAGCAGACAGAAGGGCCCTTTCAGCCTGTGATGGTTGAGGGTCGTGCAGTTGTCTCAGAGTTTGTTCTCGATTCAGCTAAAGCCCAGGAAGGGAATGGTCCTAAGTTTGTGTCTGCTCGGGAGAATGGCCCTGTAACTAGGTCACATCTAGTTAGTGTCTATGCAAAATCCCAGAGACCAGACAATTCTGGTGCTTGTATTTTGCCTGTTGCTAGTGTGTTGTTGGAAAGGGTGGAGCAACTCTGTCTAATCAGGGTGAGATCCTAGCCAGGGCACAAGGAGAGCATGAAGGTGTGTGATTGTGTTACCTACTGAGGGTGTGGAAACCTGTAGCAAGAAGGAAAAGATTCCTCAACTTGTGTGTGGCAAAGGGAAGGAGAATGCTTCTGACCTTTTATCTAGGAAGTCTGTCTATATGCTGGTTTCTGCCGGGGATAGACCAGGAATGGAGTCTTAGAACTTTTAGTAAGTAATCTAGCTAGGTACGTGTTAGATTATGATTTCTTTAAATGGCTGAGAAAAGAACTGTGCTGAATAGAATAACTATTTCTATCTGTGTATCTTTTTTGTAACTTAAGGTTTTACCTAGAGGGGTTCTCTATGTTTTTGAATCTAATTACCCTGTAAGATATCTACCATCCTGATTTTACAGGGGGGATTTCTTTATTTCTATTTACTTCTATTTTTATTAAAAGTCTTCTTGTAAGAAAACTGAATGCTTTTTCATTGTTCTCAGATCCAAGGGTTTGGGTCTGTGGTCACCTATGCAAATTGGTGAGGCTTTTTATCCAACATTCCCCAGGAAAGGGGGGGGGGTGCAAGCGTTGGGAGGATTGTTCATTGTTCTTAAGATCCAAGGGTCTGGGTCTGTAGTCACCTAGGCAAATTGGTGAGGCTTTTTACCAAACCTTGTCCAGGAAGTGGGGTGCAAGGTTTTGTGAAGTATTTTGGGGGGAAAGACGCATCCAAACAGCTCTTCCCCAGTAACCAGTATTAGTTTGGTGGTGGTAGCGGCCAATCCAAGGACAACGGGTGGAATATTTTGTACCTTGGGAAAGTTTTGACCTAAGCTGGTAAAGATAAGCTTAGGAGGTTTTTCATGCAGGTCCCCACATCTGTACCCTAGAGTTCAGAGTGGGGGAGGAACCTTGACAATGCTAAAACACTTTTTCAACAAATTCTTTTTAAAAAAGTTGTGTTGGGGGAGGCTGGATTCTCATGCTTAGCGGAGAATGAGCAAATTATAAGCAAATGATCTCTTTGCTACCTTTCCATGTCCTCTTTGGGGTTCACCAGCGGCTGAACTATTGGCTCTGAGTGTAAATTGGAACAACCCGCTGGCTACTCTAACTTATTCCAGCTGTCAGGTTCCCCTGTGGATTATTCTATGGCACAGGATTACTGGAGCACTTTGTTCCTTCCCTTTCCCAGTATGCCCCAAATACTAGAGTTGGAGGACCTTGAAATATAAAGCTGACTTTATACCAGCAGGGGGGTTTCCTGAACTGGAGGAATCTTCAGCGGCCCAGATAAGGTAACTTTAAACCCCCTTTGTTCAACTTCCCCATCAGATGATCAGGTGATCCCATGTAATGGGTTTGGGATGAATCTAATTTCTATACTACTGTATAATACTTGGGTCTAAATCTTGCTGTACACATTCCATAGGTGTGGAGGACACTGGACACAATGGAACCAGGGCAGTTCCACTGAAAAGGTGAGGGACAGCATTTGGGTAGCATGTAGAGGGGTTCTGTCCCCACAATACACTGCTAGGATGTGTTTAGTGGACCTCCTATCTCTGTAACTTCAACGTTTGTTCACACCACAGACAAGAAGAGGCTGCAGAAGCAACCTCAAGGCTTCTCTGCTGATACTTCTCTGCCTAGAGGGAGGATTCCTTCCCCTCTGCTTGCCTCTCCAATAGGGGTGCCACTTGGGATCTCCAGCATAGATGTGTGAGAAAACATTTAGTGAATGTTTCCTGAAATTTTACTGAATAGTATAAGCTTTGCAAGCTAAGCAAAATAGCCATTCTGCATACAAACAGTGAGATGGGGGTGGGTAGGTAAGTGGAAGTAGTGATGAAAATGAGCAGTGGGCTGGGAAAGGACGTGAGGATGGGGAGCCTGGGGACAGTCATGGGGAAGTGAGGGGCAACCATTGGAATGTGTTTGAGGAGGAAGAAGGAGAAAAGTGGATACCTGAGCTGTGTCTGCAGAACTGGGGCCATGAGCTGTGCTATGTGTGATTGGGGTTAGCGATGGGGTGGATGTGAGGGGTTTGTGTGGGGGAGCTGTTACAAGATTGGGGTGTCAGGATGGGGGTCTTCTGTTCTGCAGAGCGAGGTGTGACTGGAGTTGGGATTGGCCTTTGTACCCCAGGGGGGTGGGAGGTGCAGTTTAGGGGCAAGGGATATGGGGGTGGAGTTAAGGTTGCCAACTTTCTAATTGCACAAAACTGAACATCCTTTCCCCTAACCTTCTTTATCTGAGGCCTGGTCCCTCTGACTCCAGCCGCCCTCCCTCCATTGCTTGCTTTCCCCCACCCTCGCTCACTTTCACTGGACTGGGGTAGGGGGTTGGGGTGCAGGTGAGGGCTCCAGCTGGGGATGCGGGCTCTGGGGTGGGGCAGGGGATGAGGAATTTGGGGTATGGTAGGGGGCTCCAAACTGGGGCCAAGGGTGCAGGCTCAGGGCTGGGGCAGGGGTGGAGAGGGGAGGGGTGTGGGCTCCAGGAGGGAGTTGGGTGCAGGAAGGGGTTCAGGGCTGGGGGAGGGGGGTGGGTTGCAGGCTTTGTGAGGGAATTAGGGTGCACAAGGGGGTTCCAACCTGGGGTAGGGGGTTCGGGGTGCACGCTCCGGCCAGGCAGCACTTACCTCAAGCGGCTCCCACTTGGCAGTGCAGCAGGGTTAAGGAAGGCTCCCTGCCTACCCTGGCTCCACACTCCTCCCAGAAGTGGCTGGCAGATGCGTCCCCATGGTGGGGCCAGCTCTAGGATTTTTGCCACCCCAAGCAAAAAAAAAAATTTGTCTGCCCCCGCTTTTTTTCCATGCCTCCCCCACCCCTGGCTCCACCCCAACTCCGCCCCTCCCAACCCTTTCCCCAAATCCCCAAAACAGCTGTTTCGTGCAGCAAGCCTGGGAGGGAGGGGGGAGAAGCGGAGCGGTGGTGGCATGCTCAGGGGACCAGGTGGAGGGGGAGCGGAGGCGATCTGGGGCAGTGGGGGCACATTTCTAGGGGCAGCATGGCCGGCGCCGGAAGGCCACCCCTAGAAATGTGTCGCCCCAAGCACCAGCTTGTTTTGCTGGTGCCTAGAGCCGGCCCTGTTCCTGGCCAATGCGAGCTGTGGAGCTGGCTCTCAGGGTGGGGGAAATGCACAGAACTTGCCTGATCACCCCTACGTTTAGGCGCCGCAGGGAGATGCAGGTCACTTCCAGGAGCTGTGCAGAGCCAGGTAAGGCAGGGAGCCTGCCTTAGCCCCACTGCCCTGCCGACCAGACTTCTAACGGCCCAGTCAGTGCTAACTAGAGCCACTCAGGTCCTTTTCGACTGGGTGTTCTGGGGGGAAACCAGACACCTGGCAACCCTAGCATGGGATAGAGTGGTTTGCGGGGAGGTGATTGGGTTAGACAGGGGAGGGAGAGTTTAGGGGCTGGATTCAGGTGAATTAGTGTGGGTGGAGACCTGGCCTTACCAGATCTTATCCTGAGCCAGGTAGTTGAATTGTTGGGCTGGGTTGGTGCTTTTCTGCACCAGCTCCCCATTCTGTGCTAGGGCTGCTTGGGCTTGTCCTTTCACTCTAGCCAGAGGCATAGGACTGAGCCAGCTTGGCCCCCCCGTGCCACCTCGTGTTACTAGAAGATGGTGCTGGAGTTTGGGCTGCACTTAGGACAATATTGGCCACTTCACTGCTATTTATAATTTAAATAACACTGTTCTTGCTGAATTGTTAGTGGCACCTACTGGTGGAAAATATTGGAACAGAGCAGATTCCTGTTTGCATGGCCAAATCTTACTTTTCTTAGTCAGTCAAAACCCTTTTTGAATTCCCTTTGACTTGGAACTTCAGAATTTGGCACAAATTCCCAAATAAAGATATACTTGAGAGAAAACTGTATCTTCCACTGTTTAAGATACTATGTTTAGTACAGCTGAAATTGGCAGTAATGTCTTTAGATAAGGTTGCCCAACATACGATCCTATTTTCAATTGTCTATAACCAGCAATGAGCTGCCAAAATCTTAACAACCGGTTCCCTATTAAAAGTTCTGGTTTAAGGGATGTGCCCCAGTATGTATTTTTTGTACCAACAGGGTTACCATACATCCATATTTTAAATTTTAAAAATTCCTCCCAGGCGGCAATTTACGAACCAAAAAGCCTGACCTGTCAGGAAAATATGGGTGTGTGTTAACCCCACCTAAAGTTCTTTTTTAAAACGATGGGCCTGAACTAGAAATGAGCTCCATTTCACATGTGTGGGTCCCCACCACTCCCTGGGGGTGTGCTAGGGTGACCAGAGTCCCGATTTTATAGGGACAGTCCCAATTTTGGTGTCTTTTTCTTATATAGGCTCCTATTATTCCCCACCCCCTGTCCTGATTTTTCACACTTGCTGTCTGGTCACCCTAGGGTGTGCACATGTGTGGGTCCCAGCTGCTCTCTGCCCCCCTCATTGAAGCAGGTGTGCAGGGTTACTGCCCTGGGGACTGCAGGGCACCAGTGGACAAGGGGGCCAGCTAGAGACAGGGGCATGGGGCAGGGCTGGCTGGAGGCAGGGCAGAGGGTGCGTGCGGCAGGGGCTGGCTGCGGGCAGGGGGTGTGGTGGTGGCTGGAGACAGGCTGGCTGCGGGCAGGGCAGGGGGTGCGGGGCTGGCTGGAGACAGGGCAGGGGCTGGCTGCGGGCAGGGCATGGGCTGCATGCGGCAGGGGCTGGCTGCGGGCAGGGGGTGTAGGGGTAGCTGGAGGCACGGACTGGCTGTTGGCTGGGCAGGGGCTGGCTGCGGGCAGGGTGATGGGTACTCATGGGGAGAGCGGCTCGGAGCAGCCCGAGCAGCAGGACACAGCCCAGGCCCAGCAGAGCAGCTGGGGACCACCAGGCAGCAGCGGGAGCCCCAGGGCCAGGGGTCGGGGGAGCAGCAGCAACAACAGGGCTTGTGCCCAGGGCCAGGCGGCAGCCCACATGGCTCCTGCAGTGCAGTTCCCCCAGCGGCTGGAGGAGGAATTACATCACTTCTCGGCCAGAGCCCATCAAAGCCTCAAAGCGCCCCCTGCAGGGAAGCGGGTTAACAATCGGTTCTAAAACTGCTTCAAAATTTAACAACCGGTTCGCGTGAACCAGTGCGAACTGGCTCCAGCTCACCACTGTTTATAATTTTGCCAAACTGTAGACATTCAAAATGAAATTTTTGATGTTGCATGTCTGCATCAGGATGTCTTATATACAAAAGAAATCAGAAAAATATGGTTCAACTGTTTGAGAAGGAGGCAAAACCGATATTTTCTCATGTTTAAAAAAAAAAAATTCTTACAGCCATTTCATTGAGAAATTATAATGAATGATTCAATGCATAGGAGCAGAGATTGAAATTTTGTAAAGTTTGCTCTTGTGCCAGGGATGTGCCTTTCACTATTTTGGTGAAAAGCTACCCAAATTTGGCCAAGTTATAAGCCTCTGAAAACCTGTTTGTGCATGCTCAATAAAGACTTATTAGTTTGACAGCTAAATTCCCCAGAGATTCCATCTGCATTGGGCATACTCCTGCCTGTGGATGAGCAGGAATTTATCTGCAGTTGCTTCTCCTTGCTGCTGTGATGGTGGACATGGGAACTGAGAGCAGAGAGATTTTTTCATTCCTCTGATCTCAGTGCATCCAATGCTATTAAGGTTGCAAAGTCAAGAACTCAGTTTAGGATATGCCAGAATTAAGGTTGCTCATGTTGCCTTAATTCAGCCACCTTGTGTGACTGCATTATGATAGTTTTCAGTTATATGATTCTTCCCAAGGAGCCCTGCCTTATTCAATGTGCAGAATAGACAGTACTCATTAAATAAACACCTATTTAATACTTTGTTTCCTTCTCATTATTAAATGTCTTATTTATTGCATATTATTCAAACCCTGCTAGAAAGACTGTATTATTAATTTCCTCATGGGCCTTTTTATGGTGTTCATCACTATGGTATCCAATGCACAGACATTAATTTATTTTCAGAACATTCTTGTGGTATGAGGATGGATTATTATCCCCATTTCACAGATGTGGAATTGAAGCACAATATTCCTTAATTTGGGAGGCACATAACATACACACAAAAGAGATTAATTAAAGCCTCATCTCCTAATGCTTGAGTGCTTGACTTTGAACCTTAATGTTCTTTTAATCTAGTTGTTTGCATGTGCTTATGAATAGCCTGTGTGTCTATTGGACTCGTTGCCTTTTCTCTGAAGTTGTTTACTAAAAATTCCTCTCCGAAGCGACTTCTCTAGAATCCTCCTAAGGGCTCATGGGGACTGTTTGGCTGTTCAGCAATAATACTACAGCATGAATGGGTATGATGCATGCTATATTTAATCTGGTGAACTCTGCATAATATTGCACTTTTAGCTTAACCCTGTAGAGGAGGGAATTTTCTTGTTTCTATTATCTTTGAATGGGATCAGTTAAATATCTGCATGTTCAATGTGTCTGGCTGAGATGTTATGACACATTTTTGTGACATGAAAATATTTTATCATATTGGTTTTGTTTAGCCTATTAAGCTGCTTTCAAATACTGTATTTTGTTATTGTTTTTGCTTGTTCACATGGCAACAATGAGGAGTCTGGTGACACCTTAAAGACTAACATTTATTTGGGCTTAAGCTTTCATGGTTAAAAACCCCACTTCTTCAGATGCATGGAGAAGTGAGTTTTTACCCACAAAATCTTATTTTGCCATAAGTCTGTTAGTCTTTAAGATGCCACCAGACTCCTCATTGTTTTTGTGGATACAAACTAATATGGCTACCCCTCTGATATATGAGCAAGCAGTACTTAAGCACTAATTCTACATGTAAATATCACATGATTTTTGGCACAGGTCAGGTCCTCTGTGTAAGATTTATTATTATTATTATTATTATTTTACATTTGTAGCACTGAAGTGAGGGACGATATTTTCCTTACCCTGATAAAGTTCCTTGGTCAGTGTCTGAGGAAAGTGACTCTTAGGCCGCACATCCATTTGGAGCTGGGGGTGTGATTCTTACCTTGAGTAGACATGTTCAGGCTAGCTCTTGTCAAGCTAGTTCACTAAAAATAGTAATGGTGCCACGGACTAGCTGCCCCAAAAATGAATCCATGGGGACAAGGTGGATTTGTACTTGGGGTGACTAGCCCATGGTGCTGCTTTCCACTGCCTGTGACACCACAGCTACACTACTAATTTTAGAAAGCTGGCCTGAATGACTTCTTGAATTATCATTCCCAGCTCCAGATGTAGATTTAGCCTTACTGTGGTTCTTTACCAGTGTCCATGATATTCAACACCAGAAAATAGATATAGAGCTTGAAATATGTCCTGTTGCTTTCATCTTAATTCAAAGATCAATCTTGGCATTCAGATCCAGTTAGAATGACAGGAACTCTTAACACAGTTTTGATTATTCACTAGTCAGGTGCACATAGTTTTAAAGCTTATTAACCCATCATTCTTTATGGACAGCAGAATTCATCAGTTAAAATGTAATGGTTTGATACTAAAACAAATTAGCTCTTTCAGATAGCTGTTTTTTTCTCATAAAATCTATTTAAAACTGATTAATAGAAATTTAGGTATGAATTTGTTTGTGAACACATAACATTAATGAAAATATAAGCTCCCAGACATTTAACTTAGATAAGAAATCACTTAATGAGCTACTTATAAAACCAAAGCTGTTTAGCATAAATAATCACATTATGACTTATTGCACTTTTGCATAGTTAATGAAACAGCTCAAGAAGTGATTAATTTATGTTTTTAATTTTAACTTCTTTGTAAAGTAAATATTGTCTCATAAAAAATTAGTATGTTATATGGATTGTTTTAATTATTTTTAATAATGCAGTCACAAACCATAACCAGTCTTTAGACTTGGCCTTTAAAATAAATGACTGTAATAGATAATTGTATTGGAATAATGGATGAGATAAGAAGAGAGAAAAAATCTCATGTCCATGTAAAGCAGCTGTGCCTGTTCTTGGAGTGTGAAATTAGGAATACTGCCCAAGTAATTATTCATCTGTAGGATACAATGCACTAACTGCTTAAAACATCTGAGACAGAAAGCTGGTCCTTAAAGGTAATTACATTTGTTATGGTTAGAGGTGTCCATTATTAGTGGCTTGCTAATCTGTAGCCACATTACCTTTCATAAAGCATGTGCACACAAAGGTACGCACCTTATAAAAACTAGAAAGATAAGCAAAGAGAAGACAAATTTCCCTCCTGAGTTATGCATGGTGGATCTCTAGTTGGATAGTCTCATCATGCATGGATCTCATGTTGAGCTCAGTGGAAGTTCCAGGTATGTAAGAGAGAGCTGATTACTGCAGTTGAGAGCTGCCTTGTAATTCTTAAAGTATTTTGCTCTTGGAGTCGAATAAAGTATATATCTATATTATACAAGCAGAATACTTTATTCAACTCCAAGGGCAAAATCCTCTAAGAATTTATATATTTACTGGTACAGGGAGAACTAACCAGACCAACAGGTTGCTATTTGATTTTCCCTAAAATTTGGATAAATTCAACATATTTTGGTAGGCAGGAATCTAAACATTTATCCTCTAATAATATGATTTTATTACCTATGATTTAGTAGACATGATTTCTGGGTTATTTGTTTTGTTCTTGTGTTTAGTGGAAAATACTAAACCATTAACACTGGAGCACAGACACAATTGATATATTGTATATGTGAAGTACTCAAGATGCGATTGCTTCAAGAATCATTACCCTGAATTTGTTGATTTGTGCCTTTAAAACTTAAACCAGAGATTTTTTTCAGTTTGATGTCACTACTTTCAAAAAAGGAAAAGTAGTAGCCTACTGATGTTTTAAAACGAACATCATTGCATTTCTTTGAACATATTGCATCATATTTTTGTCAAAGACTTACTTGATATCACGACTGGACATTTAAGAGGAGAATTGAATACATTACTACTTGTGTGTGTTCAAATTTCACGTTGCACATTTACTTTTTCAGAATGTGTGGGTGGGAGGGTGAGTCAAGTCAATGTACCCAGCAAATTCTCTGTGATAAAGAGAAAATGTGTATTTGATTATGAATGGAATGTGTTCCCTGAGCCATGCTCTGTGATTTTTGAACTGGAGTGTTTAAATTAGACTTGTCACTACGTGACGGATATGCCTCCTACTTTCTCTGCAGTCCAAAGAGCAGTTCTGTTATGACTTGGCAGTGATCTGAGTTACTGCTGTCCCTTCCTTGCTTCAGCCGTTGATGAGCTGAGGTCTATCTATTGCATCACAGAGGGGAGAGAGACAGTGCTGGCAGCTCCAATTCCTGGTACCCTGCTGGGTAGTGGAAGCTCCAGGGAAAGTTTGATTGGCTCTGTTACTGTCCCCAGCACAATCACCAAGGTAGCCAAAAAAGGGAGAAAAAAGAAAGAACAACCAACCAAGCACAGGTCCTTCATTCTCTGTCCTGCCCAGGTTAAAGCAGTCCAGGGACCACCCCAGTTTGTATGAAGTAGCGTGGTCCTTTAGGAACTGTATACAAAGTAGGGATAGCCACAGCACAGTGCATTGCAGCCACTCTTCCTCCCTGCACCAAGGGCTATGAGAAGAGAAGCATAGGACTTGGCTATTCCCCAGTGAGGTAATCACCACCAGAAGAATTGCAGGTGTAGTTTGCACTCCTTTTGTGCTGCCTGACCAGCGCAAAAAGAGCAGAGAATGCACCTTAAAGTGCTGATTGTGGCCTCTTTATGTCTTTGAAATAATATCTGGCACTCAGGCTGGATATAACTGACTGTCATTCATTGGTATATTATAAACAATGCCCATGGTATATTTTATAGCTATGCCAGTGCTGCTTCATCCTCTTTTAGACATAGTTGCCCTTGAAAAGAGAAAAGTCCTATTGCGGTTCTAAATCATTTCCCCTTATGCTGGTGACAGCTCAAGGAATGAATTAGACTGATACTGTGGGAAACAAAAACTCCATTGAAAGCGACCAACATGCTAACATCTACCGTCTCTATCAAGTAGCTATAATTGACATTTGATGCCTTTTCCTTTTACAAGAAATGCTCATCATGGCCAATGTTTCTTATTCAAATTAGTCTGAAGTTGAAAGCATATCTCCAGAGAGTCAAGTTCCCACTCCCCAAAATATTAATTTATGACAAGGATCATCAACTTTAGCTCAATTAATTTAAACTCCCAAAGAGTGCATTGAAATTTCAATGAATATTTCTGGTGCTAATTACTCAATTTCTATATTTATAAGAGAATTGGCATCTCATAAATATCACTTTGTGCTATTATCTCCATATGTGTCTATTCCCTCTAAATATAGAAAATCAGCAATTAGCATTGGAAATATTCATTAAAATTTGAAGGTAGATAAACAACAAGTAGAAATGCCATTTATTAAAATTTACAAAGCAAAAAAGATTTACCTGCTACTCATTTG
This sequence comes from Caretta caretta, assembly GCF_965140235.1. Taxonomy (NCBI): domain Eukaryota; kingdom Metazoa; phylum Chordata; order Testudines; family Cheloniidae; genus Caretta; species Caretta caretta. Next base: position 126,419,369 of record NC_134207.1, read on the forward strand.
ATGAAGCCTAATACTGCCAGTGAGACTGAACACTTTCTCTGGCTGAACTACCAACAATCAATATTCATTGAAACCAACAAGAAAATCTACCAAATGGTTGCCTAGTTTTGGCTTGGCAAATTACACTGGCTAGTTTTGCTTAGCAAGACCTCTGCTACAAGAGAGTTTGAGTTTACAAAACCATCTCTTTCCAGATATAGGACCAGGCTATCCCCTCCAGTTCCCCAGACAATGGGGAACCAGAGGAGGTGTTATAAAGCATGCTGCTCTCTCCCTCAGAAACCCATCAGGTCGATCTCTCTGGGGTTTGGGTTTCATGTGAGACTAGAGGTAGGGCCAAGGTAAGATGAAATGGAGTTGAGGACTAGTTACACTGTACAGCATGCCCTGAGCTATAATACACATAGACATACCTGGCTCTTTCCATACGCCGGATAGTCCCTTCTGTAGATGAACAGAAGATAACTACTGTCTGTATGTAATGTTGCACTTGCTAGTATTCATGCTGTACCACAGACCTATAACTGGTCTGGCATCCATTTTAAGAATCTGGAGCTGAGTCCTTGAAACCACCCTTACCTCCCCATACACCAAAATTCAGTGCAGGAGAGATTCAGCCATCAAGATCATTCTCATAGTCATGATGTCATGGTCTCAAGCCACAAAATTTTATGAAATCATACTTTACATTAAATGTCTTCTATTTATATTATAAAAGGCTGGTATCTTAATATTTAGTCTTGTGCAAAAGTTATTTCTCTACTTTTCTTCGTCCTGGATTTGTGTTTACTTACATAAGATGTCCTTAGGCAGGGCAAGGATGAAATAATTTACTTAATTAAAACATTTTTTTAATATGAACGTTAGATGGGCAGAGAATAACCTCATTTATCTCACAACAGATGTGCACCAGCAGCCAAAAAATCACCTGTTTTTTTTTTCCCCTTACACTATTTTGAGTTATTGCTGAGGTGTTTTTGACACTGCTTGTGCCATTAACATTGTCACCAACCACTATCTGTTTCAACATCACCATCTACAAAAATGAAATGAGACTGCTCTAAGCAACACATTTACCTTCAACATGCATACAGTGGAGAATATTCAAAAAAGAAACATTAGTGCTTAAGTTAATTCACAGGACCTTAGATGTGAGCTCTTTTTTGATGGAAAATAAGAACCATGTAACATTGAAAGGAATCAGCTCATATTCATTAGTGTTGTTTTCATATGATCTAAAGTTTATTCAGCCAAATTCTGACTTAGTGAAAGCAGAAATAGCTCCACTAAAATCTCATGTTCTTCATAGGAAATAGTAGAACCCCGTTTATCTGATCTAATTGGGACCAGGGCCAGATCAGATAATCAAAAGTCTGGATAATCTGGAGAATGGGAAAGTGTGATGCTGCAGCATGATCTAGCAGCCTCAGGAGAGATCACCTGCTTCTGGCCCTGGAGTCCTGGTTGTTTGGTTAATGCAGAGAGCTGAATAAATAGGGTTTTCCTGTACTTACAGCTAAATCAATTTCAGACATGGGGTATAACTCCCATTAAACTGGATGGAGTTGCCCCTAGTTAACAGCAGGCCTGAATTTTGCCTGTTTCACTTAGCTTCCTCAGAAGTGAGCACCCAACAAATTTGTAGGATGATTAGGAGAGACACCAGACATGCAAAAGCAGTGTGTATTATTACAAAAATTACATAAGCCTCTTACCGAGTCTGGAACAACAAGGTCTTCCACTGAAACTACCTGTGTACCTAATAAGGGATTCAACTTGCTATTTGAATTAATGCATTCTTGAGAAGAAAGGGGCATCCACTATATATGGTGTTGATTACTAGCTCCCTATTTAGCTGGGTTGCAGTTGGGTGTGGTTTGAGAGAGAGGCTTCAGGGGGTGGAATGGGACTTGAAACAAAGTGTTCTTGTAGTGGCTGATGCTTTAACAGAGTTTGACTTGGAAGTTCAAACAATGTGGTCTCACCTTATTCCCTTGGATAGCACTGATGTTGCAGTATATTAGATTTAATCATACTGAGATATTTGCTCTTTGTCATTCTGCTCAATAGGCAATGTCGGGACAGTTATTTCACATCTTGAAATCATTTATGATTCCAAGCAAAACTGTCAGCCAGCACTTACCCAGTCACATTATTCGACTCATTTAGGGAAAATGAAAGTACGCTTTTATGGGTATTGACTCTGATAAACCATTATCAAAGCAAACATTGTGTCATGAACCCTGTTAACGGGTTTTTCATATTCTTGGCCGAGTATTGGCATCAGGTTTTCAGAATGCATAATCTACTTAGCATTTGCAAGTGATATTCAAGTACAACTGCTACAATGAGGCTGTGAAGCTAGTCCCGTCTAAACAGGGAGTATATGGGGACATGTCTCCACTTCCACACCAAACAATGGAGTTTGGCGAGTTGGGAGTATATTGTACACTAAGAGTAGTACAGTGACTGTGCTTCGTAGGAGCGCTGGAGTGCGTAGTGCATGTTGTAGTAATCTACCACCCGATCTACTACTGCTGAACTGTCCTCGATGTGCCTTGATATAATTCAGCATTGCTACTTGCAAATGCCATCCTTGCCCTGCCTAAGGACATCTTTGTGAATCTTCACGCATTGTACTTATCTTCCACTGTTACCACAATAACGTTTCAGTGCAGCAAATAAGACTGTCCCTTAACTTTGACTTAAATCTTATCTTTTATTTAAAAACAAAACATATACACTGCTCAAGGTGAATAGATGTCAAGAATGATCCATTAGTTAGATGCCTAAATTTAGTCATATTGAGACACTGAAAGACAAATACTTATATGCAACTGGACTGAAGGAAAATGGATGACAGAGAGTTCTAGGAGTGTCAGTTAGAATTTCATGGTTGTCAGTCATGTGAAGAAATTTTAGTGTTACTGTAACAGGAACTCAAATTATTTAAAAAAGACAAATGTGTTTTTACAAGAGAAAAAAAGATAGGTTTGTATTTTGGCTCTTAAAATTTCAAAATCTTTCAGTCGCAACTTTTTAAAAAAAATTCTCTTCTAACATTTATTCTTGTATAGGAAATGCACCTATATTATGATCATATTTGAGTGCCATAAATTTGAATGTTCATATTTTATGTGATGTCCAAAATGTATTATCTAGTTTGATTAAAAAAATCTAGTGCACTTTTTATCAATATATGTTGAATAAGACCTGGGCAGCCATGATTCTTAAGAGAATGTTTAAATCAAACATTTCCCCATCACCCAGTAATAAAATGGGTATATTATGACTGGGACTCTCCAGTAAATAAAAGTTTTGTTTAACTGAATGTATTGGCAGTTAAATCTTGCCAGAATTGCTGTGCTGTTAGCTGTGATACAGTTCTTTTACAGAAGCTGTGATGTGCAGTAATAGTTTGTTCATCTGAATGTGTGACTGGAATGATTTTAGATGTGCAGGAACATGCAATGGAAGATTCTTCTGCATTTCTAAACTCTCATGAAACTACTACTAGACATACAAACTTCCAAAGTTCAGTCTGACCATTATGAGAACAAAAATGTGATCTATAAAAGTTATTCCTAATAAGACCTATTTGTAACAGAGGGTTCTCTAATAATAATAATAAATTAATAACACAGTACTCCGAAAAAGGCATTGATTTTTAAGTCTTAATTACGGTCTTTAAAAATGACATCTGTAAGTTACATTTATTTAGCTTTCATGTTTCTGCAGAAATGTTCAAGTCTTAAGTAATTTAACACTGCATATTTATTTTAATAGCAAACATAATATGATGTCAATCAAGGCCTGAGTTTTTTTCTTATTATGCAAATAAGGTGCTCCAAATTAGAATGCCTTAAAAAAAGATTGTGATAAGTTGTGTATGACAGAAGCTAAAACAAAGAGGATTTAAAAAAATTCCAAAGTTAGTTTCACAATTTAATTGCTCTGTTTAAACAATACTTATATTGTTAGCATGGATTCACAAAATGAAACATAATTATATATTTCATAAATGATTTGTACCCTCCAAAAGCTTTAATGTGATGTAATTGCTTTGTCTGTCTTTTTTTCTGTTTTTACTTATTTTTTGCTTCATTTCCATACTAGTCAAGACACATTCCAAATTAATCATTTTCAGTGTCTTCAGAACAAGTAGCCAGAAGGGTGCACACATTATTCACTGGAAAAGTGAACAATTCTATGAATTCTGAGTGTATTTCTATACTGCAGTCACAGTGTGTGACTTACCTGATCTAGTTCTAATGCAGGGATCTCGGGTAGTGAAGCCATGGCAGAGTGTGCTTCAGCATAGGCTAGCCCTGCAAATAATTACCGAAGCTCCTGGGAAGGCTTGTACAGCGCACACTGAAGTTTCCACTGCCACAGTTTTGCTACATCACTACCTGTTTAGCTCAATAAAAGCTAGCTCTGGTATGTCAGTTCAAACTGCAGCTTCACCCTATAACTGAATTTTATCCACCTGACAGAGCATGTCTATACTGCAAAGAGCTTGTGTACATAATAATGACCTTTCTATAGTTCTAGACCCTAATCCTACAACTGGCTCTGCATGAGCATACATGTAGGAAAGCATTGGTTTCCACTGAGCTCAGATTGCTCTGCATGGGCAGAGGGGTTTGCCTGTGCACAGCTTGTTACAGGATTGGTTCCTAAACATTTAGGCCTCAATCCTAAAAAATGCTGAGCAATCTGATCTCAATCTGGCAGAGCACTAAGTCAACAGGACTGCTCCTGGGCGGAAAGTTAAGCACGTGCTTAAGTGCTTTGCTGGTTTGGGGGCCAGAGTGCTCAGCAGATGTGTTGCAGAATCTAGTTCTTCAACTGAGGAGACATTTTGGAGATAATGGAATATTTTAACACAATACATACTAGGGTGTGTTTTATCTTCATACTCTTTTAAAGGCACAGCTTCACATTTAAGCCAGGAAATATCTCTGTGTGTGTATAAATCTATGAATGATCAGGGTCCCAGTGGGGGCCAGCTGTGGTCGCTCAAATAGGGCAAAGAATGGGGCAGACAATCCCCAAAAAGCTGGTGGATATTCCAATACTTAGATTTACCGAGCCAGCATAAAACAGCTTCTTTATTACCTTACTGGTTACTCAGAAGTCCAAACAACTTAAAGCAATCCAGCCTCAGGCCTCCATCCAGGTACCTAAGTCAGATATGATGATTTCTGAAAATCTTATTTCGTCATATAAAAGAAAAGGTTCTACCAATCCCAAAGGATCGGACACATTCCCTCCCAGGTTAATGAAAGTTTCAGATCTTACCCAAATACATGCATACAGCCAATTCTTATTAACTAAACTAAAATTTATGAAAAAAAAAAACAAGAGAGGAAGTATGGTTAAAAAGATCAATATATATATATATATAGAGAGAGAGAGACATGAGTTAAATTCTTAAGATTCAGATTCATAGCGGAGATGGCGAGTTTTGTAGTTGCAAAGAGTTCTTTTAGAAATAGTCCATTGGTTATAGTCCAATGTTTATATTTCAGGGCTATCCAGTCAGAGCTGGGATTTCAGTCCTTGTGGCTTTGGCTTCCCCTGCATGAAACCTCAAGCAGATCTAAGGTGAATAGGACCAGGACCCAAGGAACTTTTTATACAGTTTCGTGTCTTTTTTAAGAAGTTGGAGTTCCTCAGGGAACAAAAGGTAATTAGGATGACTTTGAAGGAGGTGCATCACTGGTACTTAGCTATTTAATTAACATAAGGCAATTTGCTTGTTCCTCCACCATTCACAGGTGATTTTCTATACATTTCAAAGAGATTAATACAGAGATCTCATGTTTACAATTCATTTAAATGCTAGGATAGACAGCATAGACAGGGACTGTTGATTACATTGTGGATCCTACTCATACATATGAGAATACACAAAAAGCACAACCATTACCTCCCCACATATCTTTAAAGGTCGAATTTGAGTCATTTATTTCACGGGATGTTTAACCCATTCTAACCATGCATCACAATATATTTAATGGTTAATATTCATATCTGAATCTTATTTGCTTTTTCAGGCATGCTTTTTTTGTGTGCACAGTGACATTGACAGCCAAAATGTTGTCTCCAGCGATCTGGAGGAACAAACATGACACAATTAAGGGTGAAATCTGTTGGGTGCTATTCACTACACATGAAAAATTGTGCATTCAAATGTAGAATAATGGGGGAAAAAAGCATACTAAAGCCCCACTATTGCAAACACTAATGCTCATGCTTAATGTCACCCATGTGATTAGTCCCATTGGGTGTCTCCAATGGGGGGGGGAGGGGCTATTGCCCAGTGGCCTGGGTGATTTAAAAGGGCCCAAGGAAAAGTTCCGTGTAAGCTGCACAGCCACGCAGCAGCCTATTTAGCACTGCACAGGTGCTCAGAGAACCTGCTTGGGGCCTGGCCCCCAATCTGCTGGGGTGGCCCGGACCTACCACAGCCAGGGTGCCCCTCCCCCAGCCCCAACTGTGCTGCAGCTAGGCCTGAACCCAGGCACAGCTGGGTGGCCCAGCCAGAACCCAGGGATGGTGGGGGCAGCCCAGCCCCAGCCCAGACCTGCTGGGGCTAGGGGAGGGGCACCTCTCCCTGCAGCCCCCACCCCAGAGCTGCCCTGCTGGGGAGAGGCACCTCTCCCCCCACAACCCAGTTGCTGCTGTGGAGAGAGAGAGCTGGGGAGGAGTCCTCCCTCCCTGCCATAGCCCCAGTGCACCTTTCTGCACCCCAAACCTCACATCTCCAGCCCCAACCCAGAGCCCAGACTCCCAGCCAGAGTCTTCACCCCGTACCCAAACTTCTGCCTGAGCCCCTCATCCCCAGTCCACATCTCCAGCTGGAGCTCACACACCCCTGCATCCCAACCCTCTGCCAAGCCCTGAGCCCCCTTCCACACTCCAAAATCCTTGGCCCCACCCCCACTACATGAATTTTGTTACGAAGATGGTGTCACACATCACCTCCATATTGGTGCATATAACAAAATTCATTCCGCACAAGGGTGGGAAAAATGAGAGGGAACATGGCAGCCGGGAGCCCCGGGCCCTTTTAAATCACCCAGGAGGGCCTCAGGGCTCCTAGGCACACGCAGGATGGTACTGGTGGCAGTGAAGCCTGCCTGGCAGGCATGAGGAAGCCCTGGCCATGCCGGAAGAGTGCAGCCAGTAGCTCAACCGGCAGCTCCCTGGGCACCAGCAGTGCGGCTGGCAGAAGATCACTGGGCACTAGCTAGCGCAGGTGCAGCACCGCCCAAGTGTCAGGCGGACCTTTCTAGGTCTTGACTGTTCTTCCCTGGGGTCCAGAATTGCTGTCAGCGGGCCTGGGTGTCTCCCATCATTTTGAAAAGGCTATAGATAGAGGAAGCTTTCACATCACTGCCTGTGCTATACCTGTTCTGTAGATAAATGAAGGACTGCTGTCTATAGACCTGTCAATCTTATATTTTACATGAGTACTATAGAGGATTTTGAATAAAAAAAGAAAAGTGTGATAAAAAGGCTCGTTTGTTCATTGTCATAATTTAGAGCTAAGGATTAAACAGTTGGTGTATAATACAGTTATTACAATCTGTATTCCTTCTACCTGACAGGATTTTTTGGGAGGGGGAGGAGAGGGAATAGCTACCCTTTCCTGCATGGCCTCTCAGGAATCCAGAGGAAAATAGAAATGGGGACATTAAACGGAAGATTCTGCATACAAAACACAGTAAATGGCAAAGTTTTAAGGGCACAGGAATTTGAATACTATAATCAAAATGTCATTTAATGCAAATTCAAAAAGTAGTATCAACACAGAAGTATAAATTTGACAGTGAAGTGTCTTTTATAAATAGATAGTTAATGAGAGGTTAGGATATCACTGTCTATCTTGCTTCTGTTTGCTCTTCAAACTAGTTGCTGTTTCAGTCTCGGGGAAAATAGGTGGTGTCACAGTCCCTTTTTTTGGAAGCTCTAGTCTCTGATTTTTGTAAAGGCATTCCAGCCTGACACTGTCTCTTTAAAAAAGAGATCTGTTTGTGTACAAGTGTATGTCAAAGAAATTGCACATATCCAGTAAGGGGGCACTTAAATTACAAATCAAAGCACTCTAAATGTGAAACAAAAAGGGACGTTATTTTGAAACTTGATAAAGTGTGTTTTGTAAGAGAACAAAATAAAAAAGCAAAGCAGACCAATGCTTATTTTGTGCAAACACGTTCACTGGGAAAGGGTAACATTAAACTACTCATAGATGCTACATATTCTCTGAATTCTATTTTTCTCCCTTTTATTGAACAAGAAGATCAATGAAAGCTGTTTATCTAAAGTTCACCAAATGGTAGCTTTTGGACTTAATGCAAAACAAAATAAATACAAATAATATAAAGTGGGAGAATGAATTCTAGACATGTTTTGCTATTTACGGGTAATTTCGTTACCCATCAAAACTGCCTGTGACTCTAAACCAATAGAGCTACAGTAGCCAGCTCTGTACTTGTAATGCAAGGAAGGATGGCTGTGTTGTTAATACAGAGTACTAGAAATCAGGAAATTGTGGATTCTATTTCCAGCTCTGTAACTGACTCACTGCCTGGCATTTAGCAAGTTATTTAGGGTGAAATTTTAACCCTATTGAAGCCATTGGAAAAACTCTTGTTGAGTTCTATAGGCCCAGAATTTCACTCAGAACCTCTTTGTTCTTTAATTGGTCTATTAAAATGGGCAAAAAGAACAGGAGAACTTGTGGCACCTTAGATACTAACAAATTTAATCGAGCATAAGCTATTCATTTTCTCTACCTCAGATGTGTTGTGAGACTTAATTTACTAATGCCTGTAAGACAGTTTGAGACCGTTGAATATAAAGTGCTATTAGTATATAAGTGCAAAGTATTTTTTAACTTACATAGAAGAGACAATGAGATTTTATTTCCAAAAATGCACCCTTCACCAGTAAGATACTTTAGCTTGCTAGAACCATAGTTGAGCAGGTTATTTACTATTTGTCAGGAAGGTAGTGGAAGACACAAGTTAATACATTATACACTATGGGCAACTGAGGGTCATCTCCTGTTACCCATTAGGGATTCATTCTGGGTCTGGTTGTTCAATATCTTAATCAATCATTTAGATAACGGCATAGAAAGTACACCTATAAAGTTTGTGGACAATGCCAAGCTTGCAGGGGTTGAAAGTGCTTTGGAGGATAGGATTAAAATTCAAAATGATCTGGACAAACTGGAGAAATGGTCTGAAGTAAATAGGATGAAATTCAATACAGACAAATGCAAAGTACTCCATTTATGAAGGGACAATCAATTGCACATACACTAAATGGGAAATGACTGACTAGGAAGGAATACTGTGGAGAGGAATTGGGGGTCATAATGAATCACAAGCTAAATATAAGTCAACAGTATAACAGGGTTGTAAAAAAACAATCATCATTCTAGGATGTATTAGCATAAGAACAGCTATTCTGGGTCAGACCAAAGGTCCATCTAGCCCAGTATCATGTCATCTGACAGTGGACAATGCCAGGTGCTTCAGAGGGAATGAACAGAACAGATAATCAAGTGATCCATCCTCTGTTGCCCATTCCCAGCTTCTGGCCAACAGAGGCTAGGGATACCATCCCTGCCCATCCTGGCTAATAGCCATTGATGGACCTATCCTCCATGAATTTATCTAGTTCTTTTTTTAACCCTGTTATAGTCTTGGCCTTCATAAAATCCTCTGGCAAAGAGTTCCACAGGTTGACTGTGTGTTGTGTGAAGAAATATTTCCTTCTGTTTGTTTTAAACCTGCTGCCTATTAATTTTATTTGATCACCCCAGTTCTTGTGTTTCATGATTTTATAGCCCTCAATAATACCCTGTTAATCATCTCTTTTCCAAGCTGAAAAGTCCTGATCTTATTAATCTCTCCTCATATATAAGCCATTCCATACCCCTAATCATTTCTGTTGCCCTTTTCTGAACCTTTTCCAACTCCAATATATCTTTTTTGAGATGGGACAACCACATCTGCACTCAGTATTCAAGATGTGGACATACCATGGATTTATACAGCTGCAATATGATATTTTCTGTCTTATTATCTATCCCTTTCTTCATGATTCCCAACATTCTGTTAGCTTTTTTGACTGCTGCCACACATTGAGTGGATGTTTTCAGAGAACGATCCACAATGACTCCAAAAATCTCTTTATACTCTGAGTGGTAACAGCAAATTTAGACCCCATGATTTTATATATATAATTGGGATTGTTTTAGAATGTGCATTACTTTGCATTTATCAACATTGAATTTCATCTGCCATTTTGTTGGCCAGTCACCCAGTTTTGTGAGATCCCTTTGTAGCTCTTCAGTCTGCTTGGGACTTAACTATCTTGAGTAATTTTGTATCATCTGCAAATTTTGCCAACTCACTTTTTACCCCTTTCTCCAGATCATTTATGAATCTGTTCAACAGTACTGGTCCCAGTAAAGACCCCCAGGCGACATTACTATTTACCTTTCTCCATTCTGAAACTGATAATTTATTCCTACCCTTTGTTCCCTATCTTTTTAGAAGTTACGGATCCATGAGAGGACCTTCCCTCTTATCCCATGACAGCTTACTTTGCTTAAAAGCCTTTGGTAAGGGACCTTGTTAAAGGCTTTCTGAAAATCTATGTACACTATATCCATCTACTGGATCCTCCTTGTCCACATGCTTGTTGACCCCCTTCAAATAATTCTAGTAGATAGTTTTTGTAAAGGGAAATCATGCCTCACCAATGTTGACTCTTCCAACAAATTATGTTTATCTGTGTCTGACAAATTTTGTTCTTTATTATAGTTTCACAACTAGTTTGCCTGGTACTGAAGTTAGTCTTGCTCACTTGCAATTGCTGGGATCACCTCTGGAGCCCTTTTTAAAAATTGGTGCCACATTAGCTATCCTCCCATCATTTGGTACAGAAGCTGATTTAAATGATAGGTTACAAACCACAGTTAGTAGTTCTTCAATTTCCCATTTGAGTCCCTTCAGAATTCTTGGGTGAATACCATTTAGTACTGGTGTTTTATTACTGTTTAATTTATCAATTTGTTCCAAAACCTTCTCTAATAACTCAATCTGGGACAGTTCCTCAGATTTGGCAGCTAAAGAGAATGGCTCAGGTCTGGAAATCTCCCTCACATCTTCAGCCATGAAGACCGAAGCAAAGAATTCATTTAGTTTCTCTGCAATGGCTTTAACGTCCTTGAGTGCTTCTTTAGTATCTCGATCATCCAGTGGCCACACTGATTGTTTAGCAGGCTTCCTGCTTCTGATGTACTTAAAAAATATTTAGCTATTACTTTGAGTCTTTGGCTAGCTGATCTTCAAATTATTTTTTGGTCTTCCTAATCATATTTTTGCATTTCATTTGCCAGAGTTTATGCCCCTTTCTATTTTCCTTACTAGGATTTAGCTTCCAATTTTTAAAGGATGCCTTTTTGGCTCTCACTGCTTTTTTTTCCCTTTTTTTAGCCATGGTGGCATTTGTTTGGTTCTCCATGTTTTTTTAATTCAGGGTATACAGGAGGGTTGTAGGCAAGACATAAGTAGTAATTCTTCTACTCTACTCTGTACTTATTAGGCCTTGTGTCCGTTTCTGAGCACCATATTTCAGGAAAGATGTGGACCAATTAGAGAAAGTCCACAGAAGAGCAACACACATGATTAAAGATGTAGAAAATATGAGCTATGAGGGAAGCCTGAAAAAAATGTGTTTGGTTAGTCTGAAGAAGAAAAGACTGAGAAGGGACATAACAATTTTCAAATACATAAAAATTGTTACAAGGAGGAGGGAGAAAAATTGTTCTCCTTTAACCTCTGAATAGGACAAGAAGCAATTGGCTTAAATTGCAGCAAGGATGATTTAGGTTGGACATAAGGTAAAACTTTCTAACTGTCAGGGTAGTTTAACTCTGGAATATATTGCCTAGAGAGGTTGTGGAATCTCCATCATCGGAGTTTTTTAACAGCAGGTTTGACAAACACCTGTCAGGTATTGTCTAGATAATACTTAGTCCTGCCAAGAGTACAGGGGACTGGACTAAATGACCTTTCAAAGTCCCTTCAAGTCTGACAATTGTATGATTCTATGAACTATACATTTTGAAAGTACAATCTTCAGAATTTTGTACTTCTGATATTGATTTTTCATCACCACTGAGGCGCATTCAATGCTGAATAAATCATCATGTTTTGGTATGGTACTTTGACATACAACTTCATTTGTTATAAACCATGATACATGTTTCATACAAACCATATCACAAAATGCATGAAAGTGCAAATCATACAGGTAGAATAAAGTAATAAATATTAGCAATGAGAAAAGTGAATGATGAGTTTTTGTATGGGCAAAGGAGAAAAATATATGTTTATTTATAAAGAAACTGAATTGAGAAACTGGAGAGGGTTAGGAAGGCCAAAAGAAGTTTACTGCCCCAAAGGGCATATATAAAATATAAATAAAAATTTTAATAAAAAACCCTTTAAAATTACTCTTGGTTGGTGTCAAATTGACATCAGTGGGACCAGGATTTGGCTGTTTGAAAAGGAACACAGGGTGGGATCCACAAAGGTACTAAATCGGCTAAATCTCACAGGTAGGTGCCTGAGTCACAGTTTTAGGTTCCATTGCAATTCATAACTATTGCCTACTGGCATAGCAACATCTAAGTCCCTTCATGGATCCCACTCACAAAGATTAGAGTCCAGAATTTTAAATAAATTCCCTCAACCAGTTGTCTTTTATGCTACTTATAGTTGTTGACTAATTTACACTTAAATATATATTGTTCACTGAGCAAGTTTCTCTCCACATCCCCCTCACCGTTCTTTTCTGATATGCCTCCCACTTCTGCAATAGTGACCCTTCCATGAACTGCAGTACATGGTGATTTTCTACTTTGAGTCTTTAATGTGCTGTTGTGTAATTTTAAAGAGAGAGTTGTTTTTTTTTTTTTCCAATGGCTCTTACTTTAGGGCTCAATACTACACTGACTAAAGTAAATGGAAAGACTCCCATTAATTTCAATAGGTGCTGGATTTAGCAAAATGGGTTAAAATCTCTCAGAATTTGACATAGTTATTTTACTGTTGTATCTGTGACTTTCTGTTCACTTAATGGTAGGCATATGATGACTCCACTGTGTGTGTGTGATATATTTTGAATGTCAGACAGTAGTTCTCTCATGCTGTCAAATAACTTCTATGATTCTTTGATGTCATCACCTTATTCTAAGGCAAGTTATCACAGAGATCATTAGCCTTGCTTCAACCAAGAAACAAATGCTAGAGTACAGCAGACTCTATTAGGACTTGCAAGGGCTTTGGCTGATTCTATTAGCAGAGAAGTAGTGTAATAATACATTTTAGTCTTTGTATCCTTGTGTAAATAGGCATTTTGTAAGGTGTGACAAAGCTCTGTCTTTGCCTCCTTGGGTCCCACATTTCCTGGTGGATTTCGCTAGCTTCAGAGGCTCACTGTGACCCTCCACATAACCCTTCTTTCTCTAGGGACAAGGGTCACCATCTACTGAGCCATTTTCATCATACACCAGCAAGGGAGGTGAGGAGAAGTTATCCTTCCTTGCAGTCTCTGTTGTCTCCCAGTCTCAGTTATTAATCGGGGGCAAAGGTGGCAGGGGGGAGCGCAGGCCCACCCTCTACTCCAGGCTCCAGCCCAGGGACCCTAATAGTATCAGCTATGGTAACTGACCTTTTAGAAACATGACATGTACAATTCCCTGGGCTACTTCCCCCACAGCAGCCCTCACTTCCTCAAGCTCCACTTCACCCTTACCTCAGAGCCTCCTTCCTTGTGCCTGATATGGTGTGTACTACTCAGCCTCTCCAACAGCACAACTTCCTTCCACAGCTCCTGACATGTACACCCACCTGACAGACTGGGAGGCTTTTAACTAGTTTCAGCCAGCCCCTGATTGGCTTCAGGTGTCCCAATCAACCTAGCATTCTCCCTGCCTTCTGGAAAGTTCTTAATTGGCCCCAGGTGTCTTAATTGACCTGGAGCAGCTGCCATTTCACTTAACCTGGTACCAGGGATTTCTTTAGCCTGGAGCTAATATATCTACCTCCCACTACTTTTCTATAGCCATCTGGCCTTGCTCCGTCACAAAGGCCATTATAGCTAATGATTGTATCACTATTTCATTGAGTAGACATGAAATGTCAGGACCCAGGACAGGTGAGACTGTAGGGACAGAGATGCTAAAAAGTTTAATTCTATCTTTGACGATTTGTTTATACCAGCATCATCCTTCCTTTGTAAGAGGAGTTTCAAATGCTGAGGAGGGGAGATGAAGTGAAAAATTTGGAGCTCCATTTTCTTGAAAAAGTTTGCCCAGGCTATCAAGAGAGTCAAGGGTGAGTGACAAGAATGATGAGAGAAATATTGCCAATATTTCCCCCCACCCACCCACCCACCACTGCTCCTCGGACATTCCTGTTAACTGCTGGAAATGGCCCACCTTGATTATCACTACAAAAGGTTCCCCCCTCGTCCCCCGCTCTCCTGCTGGTAATAGCTCACCTTACCTGATCACTCTCCTTACAGTGTGTATGATAACACCCATTGTTTCATGTTCTGTGTGTATATAAAATCTCCCCACTGTATTTTCCACTGAATGCATCCAATGAAGTGAGCTGTAGCTCACGAAAGCTTATGCTCAAATAAATTGGTTAGTCTCTAAGGTGCCACTAGTACTCCTTTTCTTTTTGCGAATACAGACTAACACGGCTGATCCTCTGAAAATTGCCAATACTGTATTTAAATGATGTAGAATGGGGATCAGATACTACTTCAGATGAAAAGATAAGAAGGGGAGGGAAATGTCACAACCTCTTTGGACAGAATGTGACATAGAGCAGAAAAAGCTGAAGGTCTGTGTTTCTCTGGGTCACAATTTGTACAATTTCCCCCCTTTCATATGCGTAGGGGATCACGGAGCTAGTGAGCTTCACATCAAGTCAGCCACATTGCTATGAGAATAATGCCAACATTAGAGGTATCCTTTCTTTCAAAAAGAGACATTAGAACTCTTTGGGAGGGACAGAAGGATTAGAATGACTGTCATTTTAGCAGATTCACAAAAAAGAATGCTGAGGAGAATCACAAACTTTTGAAAAAATGATCTTCATGATTGGCCAATTCAGAATCAGAATTGTGTATTTAAGGCGTGGGGAAAAAAAGATTGCTCGTAGTTTTCCTTAGGCTGGAAATACAATAAGAAGTATTAAAAATCTCAGTAAAAGGCTTAGTCTTATGAGATTTGTAGCCAATGATTTTGGGTTATTGTTCATTTATTGTGTGATATGATTAATTAACCTATTATGTCATATAATCACTGTATGCTAAATAGAGTTAAAGGGTAAGATATAGAAGTATAAGATTGATCAGTAGTTAGAAGGGATAATTATGTGTTAGGTATCTAAGTAAGTAGGGCTGAAACGCAAGGCCTATAGGATGAGGGCTGTAAAATTTTAGCTTAGCATGCTAGGCCATAGGCTTAAGAAATTCTTGACATAAGTAAGTGACCAAAGAATGACCCCATATTACAAGATATGAGAAAAGATGTACCAAAGGGTGATATTGTGAAAAATTAACATTAAGAATAATTTTTTTCTTATAAGATATCTGGTAGTCACATTTTTCTATCTAACACATATCATTGCTGCAGGGCACACTATGCGAGTAAATGCTAATGAGGTATAGTCAGAATCACATTATAAAAAGAGGGTGCCCGGATTGGGAAAATTGAGCTCCCTATGGGAATCTCCAGCAGGAACCATCTCCCTACTGATGATCAATCCATGAGAGACCCATCCGATCCTAACACTATCTAGGAAGATGTGAGTATGACTATACTTGTAACCTGTGCATAGGTCTTTGTAGAATTTCTATATGCATGAGTAACGATAACTTTAACTGTAACTTTAATAAAAGTTGTAAAACAGACTAAACCTTGTACCTGTGAAATGTATGTGTGGTCACCATCCTTGGTCTTTTTGTGTTCCTAGACACTCTATATCTGAAACAAATAGCAGAGGTGACTTTCAGTTTGAACTATAGTCACCAGAGCCGAACCCATGGTGGTGTAATACCACATTACAAAATTCACTTTAAATAAAATAAAAGGCTACAGAGTCAAGCTTAATAGCCAGACCAAAAAGTGCTAGATAAGTTTAAATAACGTATAATATTTATTAAATTAATTCTGAGTCTTTATCTAGATCTTTTCATCTTTAGAGCACTCTACAAACATAACTAAATAAGCATTGGATAAGCTCATTCAAACCAAATTGAACTGGTGAACATTTTACAGTTCATCCCTCTTCCATAGACGTTACAGTTCATGCTCTACGTGAGACTCTACCACTTAACGGATTATAAACCACCCTATTCCTTTAAGATATATGCAGCATCGGTGGTGGAAGAATAGAATTAATAGAATAAAGAATAAAATAGAATTAATCAAAATATAAATAGCATTATTTTTCAACCAATTAAATACAAATTTATCTTGTGAAATCATACAGGAAATGTGCACTGACAGTAGAGAGAAAATTGAATTTATCTTTTGCCTGGAAATGCAAATTCATGTTGGCCATGCAATCTTCCTTTTGCTGTATTATTTTGGTATTTTACTTATTTGTTAAATATTTTCAACTCATTCAGCTTGCATCAGGGAGAGTGTTGTGTTGAGGGAGTACAAAGATGACATACATGCTGGAAAAAAATTCTAGGTATTCTCAGGGTGTATGTGACAAATGTTCTGAGAGCTCCTGTGAAATTCCTCAGTGGTATGTTATTTAATTCACACCCACTTTATTCAGCACAAATGCCAAACTGTTGTTTTCTTCCCACTGAATAATACTTTAATACCAGAGTGCCGTGCTGAGGTTTCATTAGTAAGATTTCATTATTATAGTACATTCTTAAATATATTATTTAAACAAAACTGCAATATAACATGGGATGTAGAAACCTCAGCCATTGATCTCAGACCAGATTCATCTCTGTTACACTGGCATGAATCCAATGTAACTGACAGAAAAATCTGGCACAACATTTTAACTGTCAGTACTTTCGAAATACCACTTAAACTGGTCAGCCTTCCCTTCATTTCACCTTATAACCTCTAGCTATATAGTAAATGCATGTGTAATTTAGATTAGAATTTAGACCAATCCTCTTCATTTTGTTAAATCCTACATCTGCCTGTAGTGGTATGTTATCATATCATTATGGCACCTACGAGTACTAATCCTGGACCAGGTGCTAGGCAAACAAAACTAAAAAATAGCCCCGTGCAAATGTTTTAAAAGAAAACTATCAAAATAAAATGATTTTGTGCTTCTGATGATGTTATATCATTGCTTTGTATTATTTATTCATCTAGGATCAAATCCTGATCCTGCTGCAGTCAGTGGATAAACTCCCTTTCACTTCACTGAGGCTCAGGATTTGGCCCTTATTGTTATTTTGCAAATTTTAGTCATTCACAATGGGCCTCTCAGTCACTGAAATCTACTTTCCATGTGTGTAGAGCGAAGCCCCCTGTTGTGGACTCAAACACAATGAAACAGTATTTTCAGGAAAGTAGACTGAGGGTTCCAAATTGTTCCACGGCAGTGCATTTTGAAATTGCACTTCAGCTGATAGTGAACTTTCATCCTGGATTTAGTAATCCATTAAAAACAGAACTTCCTAATAAATCAACAGATATGCTTTGTACGCAGGAAGTGCAGAAGGGAAAAGAGGTTGACCTTTTGTCTGGCTATACCGAAAGAAGGACAGGAGACATTTGACATGGGTTTAGTCAGGCTGCAACTTTATTATTAGATGTCTGGACTACCCGGCAAATAAAAGTGTACAGTGCAGGTAACCCCATGTTTATTCCATAATTACCTGGGGTGGGGAGGGGGGGTTACCAGCTTCCTCTCTCTTTCCATCCAGGTCCCTCCAGCAATCCATTGCTGGGACCTTGCCATACCCGGAGGCTTCCACCAGCTCCCCTCTTTTTCCATCCAGATCCCACCAGCAAATCCATTGCTGGGACCTTACCATCCACCCTCCCCCATAGGAGGGTTAAAGTGGGCTATAAGAATGGGGGGTTGGCACCCTGCCATACCAATCATAGGAGTCCCCAACCACTCCCCATTTGTTCCTTTAACAAACACCTCTTTTTAAGTCCTTTCCCAAACCATTTGTCCGGTCACTGTATCCTTTCCTATGGGGGCCTGCACTGGATATCCGCCCTACACTTAAATAATGAGTTGCAACATATAACCTACCACCCTTCATGCCATGCAGAGCCCTTCCTGAACCCGCTGTGGGGAAGGTGAAAAAAACTCAACTGCACCCAAGCCAATCTGGTGGTAAGGGAAAAATTCCCTCCCAGCCCCTCTAAGAAAGGGTCAGCCCACAGGAGGTCTAGACCAAACCTGATATTTTACCACCTACAGGAGAGGGAGGGTTGGTCCTGTTTCAGCCTGCTCCATGGAAAAGGGAGGCCTCAGGAACAGAGCTGCCCCTTTTAAACCCTGCATTCCCAGGGGATGAGTCAGCAACCATGCTGACCCTTTTGCAGCAGTTTTCATCTGCCCCCACATCCCCAGCCGTAAAGCGCTGTTTCCTTCTTTTGGCCAGTCAGCCATATGCCTCCCTTCTCCCTCCCCACCCCCACACCCCACTTAAAGATTCAGGGAGGTTAGTAACAGAACTGATATTCTCCTGTTTATGTATCTATGTAGTGCGGTGAGAAAAGTATTCATTCTTAGAGATAAACATTAAGAAACAAGAGAATTTTACTGTAGGTACAGCAGTACAGAAGCAAGTTACAGTGCCATCTCTCTGAGGGCCTTTCACCAAAAGGACAACGTTTGAAATTGATTTTTTTTTATTTGGTAGGTTGGATGGGTTTTTTTGGTGTTGGATTTTCACAGGAACCTGAACAAGCAAGATGCCTATAACCTATTGAACTTCAATGGGATCTGGGCATCTTGTTTCCTTGGGTTGCTTTGAAAATCCCTGCCCTAATGTTGTTTGGCCAATCACTTTGTTGTGATGTTAACTTTTTTAAAGTCCTTTTCTTGATGCCAGAACACATCTGACATTCTGTTAAAGGTAGTAATTTCCAAACTCTGGGATTTACCTTTCATTAGTTAATGCAAAGATTCCTGTGAGTAGGGATTAGCGATTAATAACAATAATCACAGTTTGAGTGATTTGAAAATCATTCAGCACTCACTCAAATTACAAGGCAAATATGTGTGCTGTCTTTTCAGTTAATTTATAGCACAGATGCTACAGACAGCATCTACCTAAAGCTGCTACACAGGTACATTATAGGGTTATAGTCTATTCTACATGAAGGGGGGGAATATGGTGTATCAGATCCTGTTGAATGATAATTGTTTAAATTCTACTATTTAAAGGTGACAATTATTACCAAAATAAGAGAAATCCTTATTGAGCAATTATTAGCAATTTTATACCTCAAGGCATAGCCATGGAGCTTAAGGCCAAAAAAGACCACCAGATCATCTAGTCTTGCCTCCTATATGTCACAGGCCACCAACCCGACTCATCACCCAACAAGCAAAATTACACCTAAGTATTATAGCCCACAGGGACTAGACTATTATAGGCTGAGAATAGGCTCCCACAATGACAGGTAAATCATTAGTGAGAGAGACCATGATGAGATGTCCACACTACACAAGGCCTGAAGGGGTAAATTAGGCCAATTAATATTAGGCTTCACTTTGAAGAAACCTGAGGAATGCTAGGGCCTAAGTGCTGATGAAGTCCAGCTGTGGGAGGAGCTGGGCTGGATTGCTAAAGAGAGGAAATGGGTGGGCTGCAAAGAGGGAAACCTGGAGTTGCATTCCCTGCGACAAGGGGGAAGAACAAGAAGGAGTAAGTGGACAGTAGGTAGCAGTCCAGGGAAGGAGCATTTAGGGCTGGGAGAATAGAAGCCCAGAACTGCTGGTTTGAAGGTCCCTGGACTGGAATCCAGAGTACAGGGTAGGCCCGGGTTCTCCTACCAGGAACTGAGGGAGTGGCACAGACCAGGTAGTAGGGAGTGGTCTGCCTGAGATAGTTTGCCTCAAAGGACTTGCTATATCCAAGAAGCAGGGAGAATTTTAATATGACTTGGGCGGAGGGCTAAGCTATGAAGGGGTAAGCGCTGCAGCTCCAGGAGTATGAGAAACTACAGAGTGAGTGGAATGATGGATTAGTAACTATAAGAACGGGTGTCCAACTAGGTGGCAGAGCTGATTCCCCAGATGAGTGACAAGGAGTGGCCTCCAGTAGTGAATGCCCCCTGTCACAGAGACATAGATAATTCTGGCAAGTGACCCGCACCCACACGCTACAGAGGAAGGTGAAAAAAAATAAGGTCACTCCCAATCTGACCTGGAGAAAAATTTCTTCCTGACCCCATTTATGGCAACCAGACCCTGAGCATGTGAGAGAGAACTAGCCAGCCAAGCATGATTATATATCTTTAGATATATTTATAATAATGAAATAAGTATGTATGGTACCTATATTGTTGAATACACATATAATCAGACAGCAAGCTGTGAGGACAATAGTCAGCTATGATATGCAGTTTGACATAATACACATACATCAGTGTCTAAACAACCTGTCACTCATTAGACTAAGACCACTCCATTGCAATATAATATAAGAAGGCCACTAAGTCCTTTAATCAGATTAATCAATATGTCCAAAAATGTATGGGTTTTTTTTTAAGATGAAATATTTGGTTCTAAAGCATCAACAAATGTGAAGTGTAAAAAAATTGTATTTGGACTAAATGTTTATAGTTTAATGTCTGTTATACTCTAGATATAACATCAAGACACAGTTGTTTAAACTCAAAGAAGTAGGTTTGAGAAAACAATAGTTTGTCAGCACATCTTCAGTGGTATTTAATAAGATTTTTCACCAATGGATCTCAAAGCATTTTATCAAGGTGGTAAGCATCACTACCTATAGTGAAGTGAGTCAGAGAGAGGTCTTTTTCCCCCTGCAAAATTTCTACTCACTTTAATGAGAACAGGACTGGGTCTTAAATAGCTTGCCCAACATCACACATCACGGCAGTGGCAGAGAATCAAGAATAGAAGATAGGCCTGCTAACTCAGTTCCAGTCAGCTGATATCCACTGGACCACGCTGCCTTCAGTCATACCAGTATGTAACTGTCTGGGGGAAGGTAAAGCATGTAACATGTATACCAGATATAGCCCATAGCAACAGATGACTAAAAAGCATGCTTATTGAGAATTAACAAGTATGTGAAATGAAATAAATGTAACTACAGCTGTTAAACCTCAGATCTGTTTTTAATAATTAGTTAATATTGAATTAACATAGATTAACTACACATGCCGTTTGGATAGTTTTATTAAAGGATAGTTACGCCTATTTAGGGCTCTTAATTGAATGAGTTTACCTAACAGATTTTCTATATACGAATAAAAGCAGAGCTGGCACAGAACCAGCCTCTAACTGCAAGAAATTCAAAGATGAAGAATTGAACAAAAGCTGGCAGTTGTGAGATTTCAATTTAAAGCATACAGTTCTACAATGGAAGCTAGGAATGGGTAAAATAAAAACTAAACCAGTACCTTTGCTGAGATCTTGAACTGAATCTTTTTTTCAAGTTCTTAACAATTTAGTGCATATTATTTCCATTCTATTTCATTTGGCTCCGAAAATCTGGGTTCTAATGGTCCTCAGAGCAAATATGCTGAGGTATCACTGGGTAACACTGTTGGTGTTTCTGGCCTCACTAGAAGCAATAGGCATTAGAGATATCATGATAAAGATAGTTCTCATACAATTTCTAACTCAGTTTTGTACACCCAAGTGGCTTGGCTAATTCAGAAAAGTGACGAGGAATTATTGTGTGTGGACAGAGACCCTTGATATATCAGTCTTTCCCTTCCTGCACAGAAGGACTGGGGGGCAGGCATTGTTTGCTCCAGGAGAAAACTTTGTGGGTTTGCAGATCCATATATGAAGAGAAGGCCAAGGAAGAGTATCATTCCCACCTAACAGCAATAGATCTACGGTGTTCCTGAGTCTGCCCAGTGGTATTCCCATTGAAGTCCACTACAAAAAAAGCCCCATTGACGTCAATAGGATAGGCCTGTAACTCCAGCTGGCATTAATGGGAGCAAAAATTAGCTCAAAACTATCCACAGCAACAATATTTAATAATTTTGCTTAACTACAATATAACCTCTTCAAACAAAGCAGCCAGAAGATGTGAAGGAGACAACTACTGAGACATTTTCAGGGAATTGTAACAAGCAAATCTGGTGCTAGAGGATGACAAATACTAGACAAAGTCAATTGTATGTCAAGGTACTTTTTTTTTACCTCTAAGTCAATGGATTTTCTGCATACTTTGAAGGCCAAAGGAGGCTTTCACGGGCGCAAGTCTGGACATTTTCAGACTAAACAGGAGGAATCATTTTGTAAATTGACCTACCGCTAAAGTAAGGCTATGTCTGGGTTGAAATATGGTGACTGTTTAACAGAGACCAGCAACACTTCACTTGTGATTTGAGCTGAAAGTAATGACTATTATATCCAGTAAAAATAGCTTAAAGGAGATTCCCTTTTCTTAATTTAACAGGGTCCTGCAAGTGCATAGTGTACCTCTTATTAATTAATTTATTACACTTTATAACAGAAATAAATACATTGGAGACTAGAATATTACACATATATAGTATCTATGTAAAGAGGAGTGAAGGAATGGGAACATTTGATTGAAGCAAAAGAAGATGATCCATTATTTTCCTTCAAATTGACTGACTAGTGCTATTCTTAATTGAAGCCGCAAGCTGCTGAAATGTTAGAATCGTATACCAAAATGAAACAGGAAGTAGAAAATACCGTTAAGCTATTTTTGATCAGAATTCTTTCCCACTGCAGCTCCCCAGCTGTCAAATGAGTTACACAGGGGGTTGAGTTTGACCAAAGAAGTTTAAACTAGAATTCATTGCATGAAAGCGCTGGACAGAATGTTCACTGAAAAACTTAAGAATTTATTAGAGTGTAATAAAAAATTGCCTTAAGCTGTTCACCACCAGGTCATTAACCTTCATAATATGTCTTGAGCATCCCAAGTTGCACTTTATATAGTTTAGAGTTCAAGTAAAATTTACTGTGCACAGTATATTTTGTATAAAGAATTGATTTGGCCAAATCTGCACTTTTCTCTTATAATGTATTTTAAAGTACACAAGATACAATAGAGCTAGGTAAATAATTCTGTAGAACTGTCTGAATATTTATTCAAATACTTTATTGCCACTTTGTTTACACTACTGTTTTTGTTTTCCAGAAAT
This sequence comes from Caretta caretta, assembly GCF_965140235.1. Taxonomy (NCBI): domain Eukaryota; kingdom Metazoa; phylum Chordata; order Testudines; family Cheloniidae; genus Caretta; species Caretta caretta. Next base: position 126,442,818 of record NC_134207.1, read on the forward strand.
ATTCTAGCAAACACAATACATCCATAAAAGCAATCTTTAAGCTAAAACCTTTGATTATTCACTGAAAGCAAATTGAGAATTGTAATCTCAAACAAGCATTTTAGAAATTGTTATTGTTTTGTTGGTTCTATATGTCATCCAGGAAGAGACCAGAAACAGACCTGCGTATATCCATCAAAGACCCAATCATGAAAATTATTACTACTGGGCACAGTGTTTACTTCTCTAAAGCCTGGTCTATACTACGAGTTTGTCAGATTTAGCAGCGTTAAATCGAATTAACCCTGCACCCGTCCACACAACGAAGCCATTTTTTTCAACATAAAGGGCTCTTAAAACTGATTTCTGTACTCCTCCCCAACAAGGGGATTAGTGCTGAAATTGACATCACCGTTTCGAATTAGGGTTAGTGTGGATGCAATTCAAAGATATTGGCCTCCAGGAGCTATCCCAGAGTCCTCCATTGTGACTGCTCTGGACAGCACTCTGAACTCATATGCACTGGCCAGGTGTACAGGAAAAGCCCCGGGAACTTTTGAATCTCATTTCCTGTTCGGCCAGGCGAGCTCATCAGCACAGGTGACCATGCAGTCCCAGAATCGAAAAAGAACTCCAGCATGGATTGAATGGGAGGTACTGGATCTGATCGCTGTATGAGGAGAGGAATCCGTGCTATCAGAACTACGTTCCAGAAGACAAAATGCCAAAACATTTCAAAAAAATCTCCAAGGCCATGAGGGAGAGAGGCTACAGCAGGGACACAACACAGTGCCATGTGAAACTTAAGGAGCTCAGAGAAGCGTACCAGAAAACCAAAGACTCAAACGAACGCTCCGGGACAGAGCCCCAGACATGCCATTTCTATGCTGAGCTGCATGCAATTCTGGGGGAAGGGGGGCGCAACCACTACCCCACCCCTGTCCATGGACTCCGATGATGGGGTACTCTCCGCCATGCCTGAGGATTTTGAGGATGGGGAAGATGATGATGAGGAGGAGGACGAGCTTGAGGAGAGCACACAGCACACTGTTCTCCCTGACAGCCAGGATCTTTTAATCACCCTGACTGAAATACCCTCCCAACCTAACCAAGCCGGAGAAGGGACCTCTAGTGAGTGTACCTTTTTAAATATAATACATGTTATAAAAGCAAGCATTTTTTAATGATTAAGTAGCCCTGAGGAGTTGGGATGCATTCGTGGCCAGTACAGCTACTGGAAAAGTCTGTTAACGTGTCTGGGGATGGAGCGGAAATCCTCCAGGGACATCTCCATGAAGCTCTCCTGGAGGCACTCTAAAAGCCTTTGCAGAAGGCTTCTGGGGAGGGCAGCCTTTTTCCATCCTCCATGGTAGGACACTTTACCACACCATGCTAATAGCAAGTAGTCTGATATCATTGCATGACAAAGCCTGGCAGCGTATGGTCCCGGTGTTTGTTGGCATTCAAGCAACATCCGTTCCTTATCTCTCTGTGTTACCCTCAGGAGAGTGATATTGTTCATGGTAACCTGGTTGAAACAGGGGAATTTAATTAAGGGGACATTCAGTGGTGGCCATTCCTACTGGACTGTTTGCCTTTGGCTGAAAAGAAATCCTCCCCACAGTTAGCCACGCAGTGGGAGGAGGGGGGCATTGGCACTGAGCTGTTTGTGTTTGGCTAGAAGGGAACTTCCCTGATACCAGCCATGTGGTGGTGTGAGGGGTAAAGCAATCATCCCAGAGAATTGGATGCGGGGGAGGGGGGGTGGATTAGTTTGGTTTCTGCTGCTGCACGTTAACAGGAAAACTGCAGCACTAAATGACCAACTCAACATGCTTTGCTTGGTATGGGAGAGGAGGTGCTGCTGTTATGAAGGTTGCAGAAGTCGAAAGACTATGGCTTACCATGGCTGCCTGCAAGCCGAATTCTGTTGCCCAGTACTGCATGCGTGATCTCTAACACCAAAGCCACAGGCACTCAATATAAGATGCAAAATGCAACCTTGTACAAAAATCACATGTGCTATGGAATGTGGATAGTGTTGTTCACCATGAAAGAGTATAGCCATTGTTCTGTAAAACGTATCTTTTTAAATACTTCACTCCCTTTTTTTCCTCCAGCAGCTGCAAATGTTTCAAGCCTCCCTCCTCCATCCCAAAGACTATCTCAGATAAGGCAGCGAAAAAAACACACACGCGATGAAATGTTCTCCGAGCTCATGCAGTCGCCCAGCACTGACAGAGCTCAGCAGAATGTGTGGAAGGATACAATAGCAGAGTACAGGAAAGTGGCCGATTAATGTGAGGAGAGGTGGCGGCAAGAAGATCAGAGGAGGCATGAGGCAATGCTGGGGCTACTGTGAGATCAAACGGACATGCTCCGGCATCTGGTGGAGGTTCATGAATGGCAGCAGGATCACAGACTGATGCTGCAGCCCCTGTTTAACCACCCTCCCTCCTCCCAAAATTCCATCGCCTGCTCACCCAGATGCCCAAGAACACACGGGGGTGGGGGGGATGCTCTGGGCTCCCAACCACTCCACCCCACTGGACAGTCCTAGCAACAGAAGGCTGTCATTCAAGAAGTTTTAAAGTGGTCTTTTCCTTCCGTCCTACCCTGCTCTCACACCCCACCCGGGCTACCTTGTGAGTTATTTCCCTATTTTTATAATCAATTAATAAAGAATACATGTGTTTTAAACAATAGTGACTTTATTTCCTTTGCAAGCAAGCTGTGATCGAAGGGGGGAGGGAGGGTCACTTACAGGGAATTTAAAGGCAAGCAAGGGGGTGGGTTTTCATCAAGGAGAAACAAACAGAAGTGTCACACAGTACCCTGGCCAGTCATGAAACTGGTTTTCAAAGCTTCTCTGATGCTCAGCGCTTCCTGCTGTGTTCTTCTAACCACCCTGGTGTCTGGCTGCATGTATTCAGTGGCCAGGCGATTAGCCTTAACCTCCAACCCTGCCATAAACGTCTCCCTCTTACTCTCATAGAGATTGTGGAGCACACAGCAAGCAGAAATAACAATGGGAATATTGACAGGTTTCAGAGTAGCAGTCATGTTAGTCTGTATCTGCAAAAAAAAAAAAGGAGGACTTGTGGCATCTTAGAGACTAACAAATTTATTTGAGCATAAGCTTTCGTGAGTGAGCTGTAGCTCACAAAAGCTTATGCTCAAATAAATTTGTTAGTCTCCAAGGTGCCACAAGTCCTCCTTTTCTTTTTAATGGGAATATTGGTTTCGCTGAGGTCTGAGTGAGTCAGTAAACTGCGCCAGCGACCCTTTAAACGTCCAAATGCACACTCTATCACCATTCTGCACTTGCTCAGCCTATAGTTGAACAGCTCCTTACTACTGTCCAGGGTGCCTTCAAGAGCCAGGGCATTAAGGGGTAGGCTGGGTCCCCAAGGATAACTATAGGCATTTCAACATCCCCAACAGTTATTTTCTGGTCTGGGAAGTAAATTCCTTCCTGCAGCTGTTTAAACAGACCAGAGTTCCTGAAGATGCGAGTGTCATAAACCTTTCCCGGCCATCCACGTTGATGTTGGTGAAATGTCCCTTGTGATCCACCAGTACTTGCAGCACCATTGAAAAGTACCCCTTGCGGTTTGGCTGGTACTGGCTGCCCTGGTGGTCCGGTCCCAAGATAGGGATATGCATTCCGTCTATAGCCCCACCACAGTTAGGGAATCCCATTGCAGCAAAGCCATCTAGTATGCACATTTCCCAGACTCACTACCTTTGATAGCAGCATCTCAGTGATTATGTTGGCTACTTGCATCACAGCAACCCCCACAGTAGATTTGCCCACTCCAAATTGATTACCGACTGACCGGTAGCTGTCTGGAGTTGCAAGCTTTCACAGGGCTATTGCCACTTGCTTGTGAACTGTGAGGGCTGCTCTCATCTTGGTATTCTTGTGCTTCAGGGCAGGGGAAAGCAAGTCACAAAGTTCCATGAAAGTGCCCTTACGCATGCGAAAGTTTCGCAGCCACCGGGAATCATCCCAAACCTGCAACACTATGCGGTCCCACAAGTCTGTGCTTGTTTCTCGGGCCCAGAATTTGCCTTCCACGGCATGAGCCTGCCCCAGTAATAGCATGATATCTAAATTGCCAGGGACCGCGGTTTTAGGGAAATCTGTGTTCATGTCCTCATCACCATGCTGCTGTCACCTTCTCGCCTGTTTTTTTCAGGTGCTGGTTCTGCATAAACTGCACGATAATGCGCGAGGTGTTTACAATGGTCAGAACTGCTGTGGCGAGCTGAACGGGCTCCATGCTTGCCGTGCTAAGGTGTCTGCTCAGGCAATCCATGGAAAAGGACACAAAATGATTGTCTGCTGTTGCTTTCATGGAGGGGAGGGAGGGTTGACTGATGACATTTACCCATAACCACCCGTAACAAATTGGGAGCTCAGCCCAGAATTCCAATGGGCAGCAGTGCACTGCTCGGAATGTCGACACTTGCCACGGTACTGTGGATGCCGAATTAATGTGCTTAGTGTAGATGCATGCACTCGACTTTATACAATCTGTTCCCAAAAATTGACTTCTGTAAAATCAGAGTACTGTCATAGTGTAGACATGGCCTGAGGAGCATCACGGGTACTGCTTAGGGAAGTAAGCACTTCACCTCCTACTAAGTAACTTCAATGGAACTATTCAGGGTAGTAAGCACTTTGGTCCCAATTTAACATTGCTCTGAATAATATGCAATCAGTTATTCCAAGCAATGGGGGTGCAAAATGCTGCCATGCTAATCTGGTCATGCTATATGCTTACTTGGCATGGGTGCAAACAACTGCACAATGCACAAGGGAATGGTGAATCAGGCCCAGCATTCGGTATGTTTGCCGGGTAAGCCCTGCAAATAGGGAACATTCTGAATCATTATAATGAACTCTTTGCAAATCACCTGCAGAGTAGGAGACAGTCAATAGAGACATTTCTGGAAAAAAATGAATTAAGTATAAATTTGAGAGTTCACAATTTGCTGATTTGCAAACAGAGAAAAGAGGTGACAAATTTATTAGATAAATTATTCATTATGAATTCTGCTCTAGTATTAAAATTACTGATAGAGAAGCATGCAATGGCTTTAAGCATTCCCATGCTTCACCTTTATATTTTTTAATAAAAACGATAGCACTTAGAGGGGCCATTTTGTGTTAAAGTAACATTTTTAATGTACTTTTCAGTGAGCGGTAGAGGCTGCTGACATGATGCTTTAATATCTTCTTCATATCAGCGCCCTGGAGTTGGATTCCATGATCTGTTTTTCCCTTAATATTGTAGCCTGTCCTCCCAAAAAAGTGAGAGGATGCATGTGTTTAGAGGAGTATGGGAATGATAAAAAAATGTTCAAGTCCATGTAGAATAAAGGGATTGGTTGTCTGACCAACCTTATTAAAAGATCTTGTTTCCCCAATTGAAAGAGACCCATCTGTCACAGATATGGCAAGTTCCTGTAATAGCCTTGAAAGAACTTTATAGTATTACATACAATCCTGGCCCACAATAATACATAAAAGTAACTTCTTTGTGGGGAGATGTGGCAGATATTGCAACCCCAGGCAATATCTTTGGGGTCCACTGTTTTTAATGAATGGTTTATGTATCACTGTGTTCTTTTCCCTGAGGACGGACTACTGCAGCTCCTCCAGGAACTAAAAACCAGCGAGTGGTAATTAAAGCGAATCAGCCAGGCTGCAACCTTCCCAGAGAGATACCAATTCATGGGGGGATGCTCACATATACTTGTTCAAACTAGATTCTCCGGAGACCAACAGACAAGAGGATATTTTGGATAAATAGCCTGAGTTTAAACTGAATCAGGGCCTTCTTTCTGACCATCAAATACTCAGGAACTTCTACCCAAAGTGTGTGTGTGGCAGGGGGAGGCATACGTGCAGAGGGATTGGAATGACTTGACTTAATGGAGCCCCATAAGACTGATGGGTAGACCTCTTGTAAGCTTTTAGCGTGCAAGTAGGTTCTTTTATCGTTTTGAATATGTTTTCTCCATAACGCTTTCATCTTAACAATAAGTGTACTTGCTTAGAAAAAGCTGTGTGTTAACTTATAACTGGCAATTATAGCTATTTACAGGCTTTGGAGAGAAAGCAAAAGTGCAGATGCTGGTCTGATTAGGCAGTCTGGCTTTCTGCTGTTATCACAGTGTAGGCAGGGAGCTATGCAGCCTGAAAAAAAAAGTCAGGAGAGAGAGAGAGAGAGAGAGAGACACCCAAGAGAGATGAAAGTGGTGCCCTCAAGGGACCACAGAGCAAGTATACATGTGCAATTGCCCTGAACTTTGTGAAACCATCAGTATTTGCTCATTTTTACATACATGGGCTGGATATGGCCACCAACCTAAACTGCAAATCTCCTATATTGTCATTACCAGTCATTTAAGCCAATAAGTCCCACAAGCTCTCTTTACCCCTGTAATAGTCCAAAGATTTTGTTTAAAATGAGCTGTTACCTGCAGTGCATTTGGAAGTTGGCAGTTTCAGACTGTGTTATTACCTCAGAACACTCACTAGCTCAGGCTCCTGGCTGACTCATCATGGTAGGTCCTATGTGGCCCAGAGCGGTGAGAGGAGGAGCTTTATTCCTCATCACTTTTCTGCCTGGATGCTTAAGAAGAGGGCACAATCTGTCCCATAATAAATATGCTAATTCATAACATCTGAGGAAAGCTTTGCAAATTCAGGTTATTATTCCATCTTTTCTTATTGGGAGCTTTTGCAGTTGTCGGCAGGGCTGCTGTTCAAAGAGATTCAGTGATTGGTGACGCACCAACAAATCCACAGATGCAGCCTCGGGGGGCCAGGCACAGTCCCAGAGCATCTTATCCATGTTTTCATAGTAATTTCCATAATATTTGTATGACAGCTGACTTCAGAAATGTATCCTTTGTAGTGTGGATGGTGTTAGAAGGCAGGCATGGGGGACTCGGCACCGCCATCAGCTTCCTGTTTAGTTTAGTTTAAAAGCAGAGTTTTTAAAATATAATTTTAGTTACTATCCAAACAGAACCCAAGAAAAAAATGGTGCTGCATGCTTTCTAGTATAATCATGACATTGTGGGAAGAACAGGAATTGCCAGTTATTATTATCCATAATGAGAAGGCATTTAAGTTATCTAATTGATCTACATTTTCAAAGTAATATAATTAAATCTTAGGGCAAATGCATGCATACAGATCCTGTCAGCAAATAATGGGATTCACATATATAATCTCCCACCTCCCATACATCACTTTGAAAATATACCTCGAAGCCTAAACATAAAGGTATCCACAGTGACAACGAGAAAGTTTAAAAACAAACATTAAGCAGTTTTAGATCTCCTAATGAAGCAGGAGGCCACGCTTCATGGGGAACTGATTTAGAGGTGGGTCTAGAGGGAGGTTTTTTATAGTCAAAATTCTCTCTCAACAACCGATCTTAAAATTAATAAGCCAAATCCATCCACAAAGCAGATAGCTGCAAGTTTACCTGTAAATGAGCAGCTTTATGGAAGACCTCAGCTCATTAGTTTGTTAACTAGAAATGATTGAGTAGCTCTGTTTAGCATAAACCAAATGACAGCAGTGTAGAAAAAATAAATTTCTTTAGAGTAATCCAAGGAAAAACTCCATTCCCCCTTCTCCTGTAGTTTCATGGTTCTGTGATTGAACTCATCATATAGTTACTGCTGAATAGCATAAAAACATACAAATTAATATTAAGTGTTTAATTTACGTAATGTGGTATTTATATGAATTAAGTCAGCTAATTAAACAAACAATTAAAAGCTTGCAATATTAACAAGTAAATGTATAATAGACTTTTACTGGAATTTGCCCATAAACTAACGTTGTATATATTTTAATGAATTCCCTAATTGTACAGAGACATTCCACAAATTAGAATTGGACCAAAAGTATGGAGAAAACCCTGGACAACAGTAATTCAAGTTTCTTAGGCATTTATAAATAGCTTAGAGCAGCTCTTATTGATTCAGCTCATTATATTTGCTACTTAATCTAAATGGGATACGTCACTGCAGTTTGAATTGCTTGTTTCCTTGGCAGTTTTGGTACAAAAAGTTGTGCAAATAATTGCTGGTTATAGGCTGTTGATACAATAAGACTTACAAAAGATTATATACAATGTTTATAAAGCTTTAAGGTTTAATTCAGAGGAGAATACTACTTTATTTGGGTCACTATTGAATATTACAGCACGGTTATCAATGTTTTATCAACGTTTAAAGTTTTCATCTTAAGCTTTTGATCATTTTATATCAACGGGATTTTTTACATAGCCTTTTGCACAGGTTTTGTCATTGGAAAAGGATGGGTTTGTGTATTAACTGAAATTAGTGAGCTGTTGACTAAATCACGTCTTAACCCTCTGGTTAGTTTATTTCGGACAATTAGTCATAGATTCAAGATCAGTAGAACCTGACAATATTCTTTTGAAACACACCACTGGCCTGCTTTTTTTTAAATGTGTACTTGCCTTTCAAAATAAATAAAGAGAAAAAATAATACAACCTCTGTCATTAACTCTATTCTGTTTCTAAATGCATATATTGGAATCTGCTTGTTCCTAGGAGGGTTTTTTCCCCCACTCCAGTGGTTAGCTGTTTTTAATATAGGATTGCTTCCTATATTTTGTGCTCTGCTGTTCTCAAAAGAACCCCTCTAGGAATATATTTCCCACCAGACTCAGATAACTGTATGATAGAAAATATTAGCCTTCCTGATCTTTGGTGTTTATAAACTCCATAACCTAATGCAAAATATTTGGATATTTTATGTAAATAGGAAATGTGAATTTTAAAACACCCATACAAACACAGCATCATGTAATAAAAGACAGGGATATGGGGACAATGTAATGTAAAAGAAATATGAAACATCTTTAAATGATCAATTTTGCTAAAATACTTAGGGCTATATCATAGTTAAACTGATTATTTAAACTTTATTGCAAAGTGATACTTTTGTTTTGTTTGCTGTATTTCCCTTCTGTATAGATGTAGGGAGGGATGTTTTTAAGCACTCAGCATTGGGCTCATCTGTTCCCATAAGTCAGTAGGAGTTCCAGAGCAGAGTTAAGCCAACAATGATCACTGTTAAAAATATCATCTGAAATTCTCACTGCATTTATCAGTTAATTTTGTATCAATGTGAGGACATAGCTGACAGAGTATAGTCTAAGTAACAAATTCATTTTCCTGAGAAGTTATCAGATGAATTCCTTTGCCATTTTTCTTTTAATTTTAGTTTTAAAGACAACTGAAAATAACGATCGATTCACGTTTCTGGTACCAATGAGGAAAATGTATCTCAGTGAAAGTTACACGGTCACGGACTCAAGTTTCCTTTAAGAGTTTCAATAACACCTCAGCAGAATAGGTTGAGCCACAAAGGTGAACGTTTTGTCTAGGAAATTGTCAAGGCCTCAAAGCTATTGTGAGCTGGTGGGGAGAGCCATTATCTTAAATGGCTTATCAGTATCCATGAAGGGTGTAAAAATTAAGCAAAAGACTTGCTATCGCCATAAACACAAAGTGGGAGTTAGGGAAGAAGGGATTCTGGGATATCTGCTGGATTCCAATATGATGATTAGCTGCCCCACAGCTTCCTGCACTTGACATTCCACCAGAAGCCGCAAAGGGGGCAATTGCCTAGGGGCTCGGGAGATTTAAAAGGGCCCGGGGGCAGGCCGCAGGGCTCCGAGGTTTACGCAGGGTGGTACCCCTGGCGAAGGCAGCCGGGTGGGCATGTGGAAGCGTGCGCCCAGCAGTCCAGCAGGCAGCTCGCTGGGCACCAATAGCACAGCCGGCGGCAGCACTGCCCAAATGTCAGGTTGACTGCTTCTACGGCTTGTGCATGCGTGCACCAGCCACCGCAAGTGGTCCAGCTCTGCGCCCATGTGGCGACACCATGCTGTGCCAGCAGCAGCGTAGGGTCCGCCTCCAGCCCTGCGGCCTGGAATTGCTGTCGGCAGGCCTGGCATTACTCATATTAAGTTACTCCTTACTTGCTGTGTAAAAGTGACAAAATCAGTCAGATAGGCTCTGGCCTTCTCAGAAGGAGGGAGAGCTGATGGTTGAAGTACTACTCTGTGCCCCGTTTTCCCATTCACTTTTGCTCACTCATTTCCTGAGAAGAACATTGAATAGTTTCCCTGTGTTCATTTGTCTTACCAAGAAAGGCAATGCAGAGAGATGTCCTGTGGGAAGGATGGTCAGGTTGGGAGAGCGCTGCCTGTGACTTGAGGAGGGAGTCTAATTTCCTGCTCTGCCACAGGCTTCCTGAGTGACCTTTGGTAAGAAGCTTAGTCTCTCTGTGCCTCAGGTCCCCAGCTGTAAAACAAGGATAATGAATCCCTGCTTCACAGAGGCATTGTGAGGGTTAAAAGTTGTGAGGGGCTCTGATACTAGAATGATGGGGGAATCATATAAGTACCCAAGATGGATAGGTTTTTTTCAATTTATTTTTATTTTGGAGTGTTCTCTGTTCTGTGACTTTAAACAGAAATGCAGTCTAAAGAAATGCTGTAACTTTACCAGCTCTTTGACCATCTCCTGTTTAGGAAGACAAACTCATCAAAAGCTTGTCAATGGCATTGTACCCAATGGAGAAACTGTGTATTATACTTCTCCGGCTGACTCCATTAGTCAAACAGAGCAGTGTTTCCAACAGGGCTCTCAGCACATGAACGGTATTCTCTCACTCTCTGACAAGAGCAGCATTTTATCAATTAAGAAATACATAAAATAAAACAAGCTGGGAAAATTACCAGATGGAACAGCCAGTCTGTCTTTGATAGCATCAGGCTTAGCTTTGGGAGCCTTTGTTGAATGGACACAGCCCTGAATAGTGACATGTAGAATTGTTAATGGATACTTTTTTGATAAGCTTCTTTTTCTGTTCACAAATTGTCAATGAACAGTCTGTGATTTTCTCCTATGTAGTGGTTATTTGCAATTATTCACCAAATAACTCATTCTTGTGCAGTTAACTGGCAAAATCTGAGCTCTTTTGATTGGGGACATACGGCCTACAGAATATTTCTGATTGGAGGAGCATTCCTGTTTGGATCAGCTTTCATTGTTACAAATCTGAAATTTGTTCACTGGAGATGTTCTCTAATGGTCACTTAAAATTCATCTCTGCGTGAACATTCATACCAGAAATATTATTTACCAAACAAACTGACATTATTTGCCTAGTTTTAGTATTCAGTTCTGAGAGCAGCAATAGACGGTGAGGTAGCAGTCAATGAATGGGCAGTGCAGGTAGGGTTGTTGGGTATGGAAATGTCATCTTTAGAATTAAACACAGTCAATCACTGACAGTTGCATTGAATGTTGATTTCACGATCATTACATCTGATTGTTATGCCATAGGGTCCCTGACAGAGGTGAGACCATGAAGTTGTCAGAAGAAATACAGTTTATAATTTGCCTGTTTCCCTCATATTCCTGCATATTGTTGTATATAACTGAACATATCAAAATTAGAGCCTGATCCTAAAATGTGCTATGCACCAGCAAACACCATTGACTTATTTGGAAGAACTAATATAAAAAAAAACCATGGAAATGTAGGGTTGGAAAGGACCTCAAGAGATCTAATCCAGCAGTTCCCAAACTTTCATGCCATGACCCCTTTTGAGTCACCTCTGTTAACACAACCCTCAGAAGTTTGTGATAGAGCCCTGCGACCCAACCAGGACCTAATTACAAGTGTTGAGTGCAGGTTGGGTCAGAAAACAACTAGGCCAGGTTGAGTTGGGTCTGGTTGTGTCTCTTCCTCCTGCCCATGGGATCAGTGCAGCAGTGGCTATGAGCCCCACTTCTTTTGGCCCCTCACCACCTAGCCATGCTGTGTGTGCTGTGAAGTGAGTGTGCTGACAAATCTCAGCATCTCTCACTGCACAGCACAATTCCCCTTGTACTCTTTTGTGACCTTCCCTCCCCCTCAAAGGGGGTTGGGACCCACAGTTTGGGAAATGCAGATCTAGTCTGTTCTCCAATGCTGAGGAAAGATTAAGCAAACCTAGGAGTATATATAATTGAAAGAGTGCTTAGGAACAACTGATTGAAAGGGATATTGCAAAGACAAATTATTTAATATGAAGTATATAATTTTACTACACTAACATTGACTGAGGCTATGGCTACACTAGAGAGCTTACAGCTGTGCTGCCGTAAATTCTCTAGTGTTGCCACTGTAAGCCAATAGGAAGAAGCCGTCTCATTGCCTTAATTAATCTACCCCCATGAGTGGCGGTAGCTATGTTGGCAGGAGAAGCTCTACCACCAACATAGCTCTGTCCACACTGGCGCTTAGGTTGATGTAATTTATGTCGCTCAGCGGGGTGACTTATTCACACCCCTGAGCTACATACGTTGTACAGACATAAATGGTAGTGTAGACATAGCCCAAGACATAGAGCAGATTTCTCCTTTTATATTGCTGAATAAAATTTTAAAATGTTGAGAAAATTGCCACTAAGACCATGTACAGTATGCGTGACCTGGTTAGTGAGTAGAAAGCAGTATGATTAAATTTATGTAGAAGTAGATATATTCTTTTGTGCATGTGCAAGAACTGGAATTTACCTTAATGTTTTAGATCTTCCTATACATAGTAAATTGGCAAGCTTTTATAAGGCTATCCGCTCTGACAGAGAGAATTAATTACGCAAACCTACCGAAATGTTGTTGTAATTGTGCGTGATCCTATAAAAACAACTAGTAGAGTTGGTCTTTAAGTAAAAGTCTAATAAAATTTGAAAACTTAGGATTATTTTAAACTATTTTCTTTTTAAAGCTTGGAATTGACTATTGGAGATAGTTCTGAGTACAGGTTTAACTTTATAAATTGACATTTATATTCAATTTGTAAATCTTATAAACAGAAAGTTCCTTCCAATATCTGCATCTTTTAAACTAGAGTCTTTAGTTTCTACTTGACTATTGTACTGAGATTATTTCTTTTTCACAGAACACTAGATAGATTTACGGTGCATTACACTGAGATATTTTGGAAAGCTAAGAACCATAGTATAAATAACGTGGTCCCAGATTTTTTTGCACACCTTCTCAATGTTTATGGATCACAAACAAACAAAAAATTACGGTTCTGTTTATGTATTTTTGTTGCCCTACTTGTCAGACTTCTACAGATCAGGAATGAATTCACGTGGGATAAGAAACCAATGCTTTCAAAATGGCTGTTACACATAAGAGCATATAAATTGTTTTAAATGAACTAAGGAGCCAGTCCTGCAATCAGATGCATGAGGATCAACCCTATGGAGTTTCACTATCGTCAGTGGGTATAAGCATCTGCTCTTGCAGACCCAGTTGCAGTATTGATGGCTAAGGCTTTGTCTTGATTAGGAAATGTGGTTGGGTTTAACACACTCTAGCTAAACCAGTTCTAAACTTGATCTTTTTCCTAGTGTAGATGCAGGATAATGCCTTGTAGCTCAATTTTCACTTCTTGAGTGTAGCCTAGCTGCCGATTCTTTTTTGTAAATACTAGAGGAGGGATGAAATTGTTTGGACTGGACCACTGGGCTGTAACTAGGAGTTATAAGATGAAATTAAACTTTGGGAAACTTAAGATGGATGTCAGTTAACACGAAATCTATTAAACAACATAAGGGTCATCCTATATAAGTGTGGGATTCTCCATTGCTTGAGTTAATTAAAGCTGGACTGGAGAAAACTCTTCAGATAACAATGGTACAGAAAGGTGAACTTGATAACCTAACAGATCATCTTCTCTAACTTCTATGATTTACAATTCAGTGTTATATTGTGGAGGCTTGCACAGCACCAGTAAGCAGAATGTCTGTCTGACTCTTACCTGAGCCATCACACTCCCTATTTATTTGAATAATAACCCCTCTCTGATTCACATAAAGAAAGCTACATACATTTACACCCAGGAATATGAATAGATATATCAGAGAGGATAGTATGGACTAAAGGGCATAAAACTGATCGTAGAAATTTTCAAAGGTCCATAAGGTGCAGAGAGTTGGGTCCTCATCTTAAAATATATTACTATAGTCTAGGTGCCAGCAATAACATTGCCATTCAGCACAATGGATCATTTAGCATCTCAATAGGCTGTAGTTCTGATATAATTGAGTGCCACTGTTCATGAATATCTATATTACAAGGTGTCATCTGTATTACAAGGTAAACATATTTCTTCTTGAACAGGAGACTGTGGAGATTTTTCAAATATTCCTTTCCAATGGATTAGTTAATTTTGATTATAAATGAAACTCTTAAAAATAACTTTTTTAAAAAAGCTGAAAGAACCCATATAAATTACTTCCAACAACACTCGGTAACAAATTCCATTTGGACCCTATTTATAAACCCAGGCATTCAGAACACATTCATTAATTTTAAACAAGGAAAAATATTCCAGTAATAAAGTTAGAATTATCCCACAAAAGCATTTTAATTCTGCCTCACAATAAAGCAAATAAAAAAAATGTTTCTCCTTCTTATTTAGTGATCCCAACACACACACTCTCTCCCTCTAATTACTTAGTAGTTATTAATTAAAATGAAAAAGTGAAAATTTATAACTTTCTGAAGATATTAGCATAAAATATATAGTTCCCTTGACATGGCAATCAATTAACTTCTTGGTTCTCAAAGCCTCTGACAAACAGAAGATGGAAATGCTTAAACCATCTTTAGTCATAACACATAACAAATAATCTATGAATTATATTAATTAAAACACATTCATGTCCAGAAAGCTACTTTTTTACTGGGCAAATGAAACTAATAGAAAAACAAATAAATCTTCAAATATCTTTAGTTTCTGATCAAAACCTTACAGCTTTGCTCCCTGCCTCCTCCATTGTGCACTTTGCAATTAATGATGGTTTTTGAAAATTTTAGAACAGTTAAAATATGACCATTAGTGCAACCTACTGATATTCCTAAGGGCAAAATGAGGTAGGTTTAATATGACTTTAATAAGGGCATCTGAATCCCTTAGTTTTGAAAACCTCAGCTTCAGTCTCTATACAGGTAACAAAACAGAGATGGAAATGAAGTACAATGAATAGATATTATTTCACCAACATTGTATCCTGGGTCTCCTATGTCCCATAGCAATGAATATTTTCCAGGCCCATTATGTGCCAGGAGTTGGGCTGTGTTAGAGATGAAGATTTCTGGCATCTCCTATCACCAAGAAGAGGATTTTTGCTGTCTTGGGACTTCAGCTTGCAACCATGGTCCTCATCCACCCACAATTCCAGTTGTCTCCTTTAACCTGCCTCTTCCTTGATGCTTCATTTTCTGGGGCAAGTATATTTTCCCACAAGATGACTATTTATACCATGGTACATTGAAAATAGAGTATGGCACATGCCACAAGTAAAGAGCTGTACTGGAGGGCAAGAGATACAAGAAATTCAACTGTTCTTGCACCTGAAAGACGAATGCTAGTTCAGTGTGCTTAAAAAAAGGCATAACTGAATCTAATTATCTGGTGGTAATTTTCTTAAATTATACCTTGGAGAGAAAAAACGATGACTTACATGGTGTAGGAACATTGGGATTGGAATAGGCCACACACTGTGTGGATATGCCCCCTTTTATCATAACCATTGACTAAATCCTTAGCTGCTCTTTCCTACTCAGAAGGCAGAAACAGCCAGAGTCATACTCAGCTGTGTCATGTGCTCCCAAATCAAGTTTTCTCAAACACATCATGATGCCTCAGTTTCCTCCTGGGTATGTTTTTGGGATCAGTTTTGGCTCACATTTATTGCACTATTACAATGGCACAAAGTGAGGACTCAGCCCATCATTCCCAGCAGAGTTTCCAGACTGTGCTGGAAATTCCTTTAAATATGTTTTCCTCTTCTGAGATCACTGGCTTTCATAAATCCTAAGTTATAGCTAAAACATACGACTATTTGAATATCACTTTGTTGTTCTTCCAAAGTAAGAGAGGCTGTAAATGTCACAAATGGACTGAAAATTGTCTCTTGCCTGCCTTCCCTTAGATCTGTCTGCAATCAGTTATGTAGTCTTGGAAAACATTCATTACTCATATCTTTTCCCCTTTATATTTTATCTTCAATTTATCTATCTTTCAAATTTTCTATCACTGCTACATATCCTCTCTGTTATTAGACACTGGCTAGAATGTCAAATTTCTCATGGATGTCTGGTGATAGATGGCCTGTTTAATGAAAAAACATTGTAGAATTCCTAAAGGTTCCAATGAAGTTATATTTAGGGTTTTCTTCCTATCATATTTTCAGACAGTTCATACTGCCTCTGTAATATGTAGTAGTAAATTTGATAATATCCTGTATGGCTTGGGCGGGGGGAGGAAGTAGGGGAGTTGTTTTGGAAGAATGTAAAATAGTTTTGTGGATTTCTAAACTTTTTAGTAAAAATGAAAAACAAAGGTTTTCTCATTAGGGTTTGTAGATATTCCAAACCAAATCTTCACTTTGTAACAGTCTGTGGAACATCACAAGAAATGCTTAGGTGGGTTTTCTTAGTAGCCAGCAGTAAAATCACCAGGCTAATTAATCTTCCACATCATCTGGGGAAGGCCCCAGGGATACAAGTTGAACTTCTAAAGTACATAGCCAATAACTAAAGACAATTTCAGTAAGTGATTTTAGTATCTAAAGTAGCTAGCATCCAAGAGACCAATAATAAAAATGACTGTTTTCCTATATCTTTCCAGAAAAATGTGAAGCCGACAGTTGGCATTATTGATCATTTCAGGAGTAGCCTGTGTGTGTGTGTGTTTCTTTTCTTTTTCTTTTCTTCTTGTTAGAGACCTTTTCTATTACCTGCCACAGATGAAGCTAAAACTGTAGAAAATCTTGTGTTTCTGTGGGCAGGGGTTTCTGTAAACTATTCTTCTGCTTTCTTTTCTTTGAATTTGCGTTGATGAAGTTCTCAGATGCATGGGAAACCACAAGTTCAAATGAAAAGTAGCAAAACCCACCAAATTCATCACAGGACATAGTCCTCCTTACCCACTGCTATATGCAGTGCAGACATTCTAATTGCCTAGCTGTTCTTTGTCTGGTCTTTCTGCAGGTTTATAATTCTTCAATGAGGTCCCGAAGAAGCTCTCATTTTTAGACAAGAATGCATTTGTATCAAGACAGGGAGTGTAATTTGTTGAAACCAAAACTTCTCTTGGGAACGTTTCAGTTTTGATAAAACTTTCAGAAAGAAATGTTTCTCAAGACCAGGATTGTAATTTGTTGTCTAAAAGAGAGAAAGCGACGGCGGTCCCAACTGCAGATCAGCAAATATTTTAGTGTTTAGGCAGGGATGAAAGTAACATAAAAGACTTACGGTATGGGGCCTCGGGTAGACGGGGTGGAGGTAGGGGATCAGCTTCCCCCAGCCAGCCCTGCCAAGTTGCCCAGCCCGTGCTGCCTGGGGTTCTGGCAGTGATTTAAAGAGCCCAGGGCTCCAGCTGCAGCCATGGTAGTGCTGGCTGGGAGCCCAGGGCCCTTCTAAATCTCCAGGCCCAAGGGCAGCTGCCCCTTTTGCCCCCCTCCCCCTCCCATTGGCATTGGCAGCCCTGGGGTGGGGGGAGAAGGGGCAGCAATGTTAAAGTGCTGCCACAGCAGTGCTTTAAGGAGGGTCCTTAAAGCGCTGCTGTGGCCGTGCTTTAATATCGGCTGTGTATAGGCCGGTACTCGTGGCCACTTCTTACTGGTACGCTGTACTGGCCTGTATCGGCCCTCTTTCACCTCTGTGTTTAGGGCACTCACCTAGGATATGAGAGAATCAAATTCAAGATCCTTTATATCAGACAGAACAGGAACTCAAACCATTGCTGAAATAACTCAGTTGTTCTGATCAGTCACAACTACAGCAGAGTGGGAAAAAGTTTTACTGTCCTGCAAATTTTTTCAAGATTAATAAACAAACAGCTTCTTCTGTCTCAGGATGAAACTAAGACATTTTGAAAGAATCATAGAATATCAGGGTTAGAAGGGACCTCAGGAGGTCATCTAGTCCAACCCCCTGCTCAAAGCAGAACCAATCCCCAATTTGTGCCCCAGATCCCTAAATCCCCTCAAGGATTGAACTCACAACACTGGGTTTAGCAGATCAATGCTCAAACCACTGAGCTATCCCTCCTTGACAGACACCCCAGAATAGCCAATACCCCAGTGGTTAGGTTATTCACTTGCGAGGTCCGATGTTCAAGATGCTGCTTTGCCAAATTTTAAGGTCTTGAACTTGGTTGTCCTACATTCAAGGTGAGCGCTCTGAGCTATTTGATAGTTTGGAGTTGGGGTTGAAATCTTTCTCTCTTTTTTTTAAATCCAGAAATTACAATCTTGGACCTGAAACAATTTTCCTGTTTAGAGTTTTAGCAAAACTCGTACATTCCAAAGAAACATTTTGGTTTTGACAAATTAGCATTTTCAGGTGAATGAACCAGCTCTAGCCACAACCAGGAATTAAAGTAGTACAAGAACTTTTGTTTCTGATACAATATTGAGAACCGATTTTAAGATCTGTGCAGAAGAGAAGCCATTTGGAGTGCACAACAATATACTGATCCTACAAAACTTAGAGCTTTGCTGCATATATTTGTGTACCATCTACTGGTTCTTTATCTAAAAAATATTTACATATATGCGGACATGGAACATGCCTATACACATTTTCCACCTAAAACCATATTTTAGACTTCATTTGCTTGAAAATGATTCTGAGTATTTGGAAATGCCTTGTATTTTGAATGTTCTCTATTAGGACCTAAATCAGTGAATGTAAGCCTCCCTAAGAGTAAGACTTTGTTTCCCTTTTGTGGCTGGCCCACACAGAAAGTTTGAGTCTCCTACAGCTTCCAGCTGTGGGACTTTAACCCCAGGGGTGCTGGAAGCCATTGAATCAAACTGTAAACCAGGAGATGTGGCAGCACCCTCAGTTCTAGTACTTATGCTTAATCCTGTAGCTCAAGCAGCAGATGCTCATAGATTTAGTACTTTTATGTCCCAGGTTCAAACCCCGCTCTCAGCCTGAGTGGGGCTGGCTGTACAAACATTTACTACTGGGCACAGTGCTTACCATCATGAGTAAACCCATTACTTTTAGTGGAATTGCTCATATCAGGAAAGTTACTCACAAGCACATTTTCAGGATTGAGCCCATAGTTCATAAAGTGCAGTATAAATGAAAGATTCTATTATTTCTTTATACATACCGATATGGTTATATGGAAGTGCAAGCCTGCCTTTACTTTAGTAGTGTTAATTTGTATGATGATGATAGGATTGCAAAAGCTGACTTTCCAATATTATCTGTGTGCCATTCCCCGAGGGTACCCAGGGTTGTGAGGCATCTCACTACCACCAGCTCTTAGCATGAGGGAGGCTTGTCTGTGTCTGTCCTGGGTCAACTCCCTGACACCACCTGCTACTGGCAACCCAAGCACTCCTCTCCAGGCCTCTGCAGGCCTTGCTGTCACTTTCTGGGGTATCAATAGGAACACTCCAAGCTCTCCAAGTGTTCCCTCCAGTGTCCAGCCCCTGATCCACTGGACACTCACCAAATTACCAGGCCTGCTGTTCCCAAAGGAACAGTTCAACTTAGAACAGAGATCTTCTTAACACCCAGCATTTGGATTTGTTTAGAGAGAAAACAAGTATAAGTTTATTTAAGAGAAGAATGGAGATTCATATTCTAACAAACAGAAATATTGGAAACAAATGATTACATCTAGAACAAAATCAGAATATGCATTATAGAGCCTAATTGCAACTAATGATATCTTCCTGTTGAAAGAAGTTTCTCATATGAAGTTTTTTCCAGAGGCTGAGATATCTTTTTCATGAAGCAAACCCACTGCCACTTTACTTCCTAGGTGAAGGATAACTGAGGGTCCCTCTGCACCCCATATATAGTTCTACAAGTTTGTTGTCTTCATTTGTACACAAGATGCATCAAGCAGTAAATGTTGTTTTTTTTTCCCCCAGGCAGCACCCACAATCTGTTGATTAGCATTTTGCTCAGACTGCAAATGGGTGAACAATACAATACTCAGTTTGCACATGACCAGCTAGAGAGAGAAGCATCTCTTCCCTGCTGCCTGCCAGGAGTATGTGGATCATCTTTTGGTGGCCTGCCTTAACACACAGACCTAGAGAAAATAATTTTCAGCCTATGTACTTAACTTCTTGTTTTCCATGCTGTCATAAATATAAAGGGACGGGTAAACCCCTTTAAAATCCCTCCTGGCCAGAGAAAAAATCCTCTCACCTGTAAAGAAAGGGTTAAGAAGCTAAAGGTAACCTCGCTGACACCTGACCAAAATGACCAATAACGAGACAAGATACTTTCAAAAGCTGGGAGGAGGGAGAGAAAGAAAAGGTCTGTGTCTGTCAGTATGCTGCTTTTGCCAGGGATAGACCAGGAATGGAGTCTTAGAACTTTAGTAAGTAATCTAGCTAGGTATGTGTTAGATTATGATTTCTTTAAATGGCTGAGAAAAGAATTGTGATGAATAGAATGACTATTTCTGTCTGTGTGTTTTTTTTGTAACTTAAGGTTTTGCCTAGAGGGATTCTCTATGTTTTGAATCTAATTACCCTGTAAGGTATCTACCGTCCTGATTTTACAGAGGTGATTTCTTTACTTCTATTTACTTCTATTTTTATTAAAAGTCTTCTTGTAAGAAAACTGAATGCTTTTTCATTGTTCTCAGATCCAAGGGTTTGGGTCTGTGGTCATCTATGCAAATTGGTGAGGATTTTTACCAAACCTTTCCCAGGAAGTGGGGTGCAAGGGTTGGGAGGATTTTGGGGGGAAAGACATGTCCAAACTATGTTTCCCAGTAAACCCAGTTAGAGTTTGGTGGTGGCAGTGGATATTCCAAAGACAAAGGATAAAATTAATTTGTACCTTGGGGAAGTTTTAACCTAAGCTGGTAAAAGTAAGCTTAGGAGGTTTTCATGCAGGTCCCCACATCTGTACCCTAGAGTTAAGAGTGGGGGAGGAACCTTGACACATGCATACATCTTGCATTGGTTATGATAAGTAGTGAGATACAGGCTTTCAGTAGAGACCTTACATGACATTCTTTGCCAGACTAGAATGTAGGAACCAGACCCAGGGTTTCGTGTAAGCATTGTGTACCTCTTTGCCCCAGGTCAGCTGGAACAACAAGGTCTCTAGGTCACAACTTTTTATATGAAATAAATGAACACCACACAACATTTAGACTTTCCAGTCCCTAACGCAGGTCTGACCCAGTAAGTAACAAATTTTGACAGAACAAATAACTGTTTGTTTTGAGTTTGAAAACAACTAAAAAATAAAGTGACTGTGGCAGAATTTACAGCCAATCCCAATCTGTCCACTCCTACTGGAAAGGTATATTCACCAGATAGATAAATCATGGGATAGATAATAATACAGAAAATGTCATAATGCCACTATATAAATCCATAGTACAACCACACCATGAATACTGAATGCAGTTCTGGTTCCTCCATATTAAATAAAAAAGATATATTAGAACTGGAAAAAGTACAGAGTGGCAACAAAAATGTGTAGGGAATATAGAACGGCTCCTGTATGAGGAGAGATCAAAATGATTGGGACTGTTCAATTTAGATAAGAGACAACAAAGGGGGGATATGAAAGACTGCTATAAAATCATGAATGGTATAGAGAAGGTCAGTAAGGAAGTGTTATTTATCCCTTCGCCTAACACAAGAACCAGGGGTCACCTGATGAAATGAATAGGCAGCAAATTTAAAACAAACATAAGGAAGCACTTCTTCACACAATTGCATGGTAAACCTGTGGAACTCATTTCCAGGGAATGTTGTGAAGGCCAAAAGTATAAATAGGTTTTTAAAAGAATTATACAAGTTCATGGAGGATAGGTCCATCAGTGGCTGTTAGCTTAGATGATCAGAGATGCAAAACCATACTCGGGGTATCCCTAAACCCCTGACTGCCAGAAGCTGCGACTGGGTGACAGGGGATAGATCATTTGATAATTGCCCTGTTTTGGCACTGGCCACTATCAGAAGACGGGATACTGGGTTAGATGGATTATTGGTCTGACCCAGTGTGACCATTCTTATATTTGTATGCTTGGCAGAGAAATGTCTATGCTAACACAGCATAAATATTGAAAATTGAAATTATAGTCCCACTGGCATCAGTCACTGCTGATCAGTGGGGAAAAATGGTTCATCTAAATACAGTCAATCTCAACATGCCAACCTCTGCTCCTACCTTTCTTTTGCTTTCTGTAAATGCAGGCTGAAGGAGGAGTCCTAAGAATCAGTTTGAGTGAGTTCTGTAAAAGTGGATGGTGACTCAATAACAATAGCCAAAAAAACCCTCCACTTACTGTTGGTTTGCCCAGGGTATATACTGCAAATCACATGAATAATACAACATAGTAGCATTGCTAAAACAGACTATAGGAAATTATTAAAATAATGCTATGAAATATCTGCTGTAGATCTTGGGAGGAGTAGGAGGACCTTGTTAATTTGAAAGTATGCAAATGGTCAGATACAGCCATATATTACATATCTGACTTTTTGGAACATTGCCATGATTCCACTAGTTATTTTTCCATTGATAGATGTAGAATATGGCATTAGATATAACATAATCATCCATAATTATCAAGACCTTGTTTTCCCTTAGCAAAAATGATGCATCTCACTATTGCACTTAAATCTCCTGTAGTTTCATTTAGCACAAGATCACTTATGCCTGAAAAAGGATCTCTGTCAAGCAAAGTACTAGTGATGTCAAAATAGAAGAACCATGTCCCATATATCATCCTACCTACTAATTTCTAGTATGGCATTGGTGACCTGGTGTACATCCAGGGGTTAATGTAAATCAAATGTGAGGGAGAGATCACCAGTTCTGTAGCTGTTTGTCACCATTGGTGTTAATATCATGTGATGAAGTGACAATACATCATCTCATGAGATGGGACATGGCATGGGGAGAGAAAGGAGTCAAGGGAGTCTGTTTGAAAGCAGCAGACTTCTAGGCAGCCAGTCAAGTTTTGAATTGTGCAGAGGAGCACCCCTTGAGCACCCAATCACCTTCCCCATCCTATTTCAACTACATGCCCCACAATGCTGTGCTAGGATGCAGGAAGGAACTGACAGAGTCAGTCTCCTGGATTCTGGGTAGAGTTGGGGAATACTGTGGCAAGGTCCCATTTTCCCCCCAGATCAAAAGAAGAGGGTGCCAGTCTCCCTCTCCCTTATTCTTGGAGGGGATGGGGAGCCAGCTGTGCAGCAGACCTTCCTATAGAAGAAAGGAGCCAAATAGAAGAGTCCTAGCTTAGATATTTTCACTCCATTCAGATGCTAGTGTTCAGTCCATCCACTGGCAGGCATGTTGGGAGGACAATCAACTCCTCTTCCTGCTACTTTCTTGTGTGGTGAGTTCTCATTTCACCAGCCAGTAAGAGGCAGAAATTCAGGGAAGGACTGAGGTGGATGAAGGGGAACCCTTCTGCCTGGCATGCATAAAGTGGTATGCAATGTAATAAAAGTGTTATGCCCAGGACTGCTTGTAAGACAACTTTATTTCCTAGTTCCCTTTAGTTAACTGAGTCATGTTTATAAAGACCCATACCGAGGGTTGCCACATCTGAGATACAAAAAACTGGGATATCTGGGATGATCCTGAGCTCCTAAAAGTGGACAGCTGGCAGTGCCCATAAAACTGGCTTAGCTGGCAGCTGAACACCTTTACAGATTTTGCAGGACAGCAACCTTAAAACAGGGATGGATCCTGGGAAAACCTGTACAGGTGACACCCTACCAATACACCTGACAGCATGTTGTCATCATCCATTGCTTCTGCTGCAACTCTGCTCTTCTGCTTTCCTGGTGCCATGAATCCACCATGCAGATCCTCTCGTTGTTCTGTATAAATATCTATTCTCATGGCATCTGTTGTCATCCACTGCTTCCGCTGCAACTCTGCTCTCCTACTCTCCTGCAGATGCCATACCACGGCAAGCATGGAGCCCACTCAGCTCACTACTGGTGTTGTGAGCATTGTAAACACCTCACGCATTATCCTGCAGTATGTGCAGAACCTGCAAAAGCAGGCGAGGAGGCAACGACAGCACGATCACAATAGTGATGAGGACATGGACACAGATTTCTCTCAAAGCACGGGCCATGGCAATTTGGACATCATGGTGGTAATGGGGCAGTTTCCTGTCATGGAACGCCGATTCTGGTGGGACTGCATAGTGTTACAGGTCTGGGATGATTCACAGTGGCTACGAAACTTTTGCATGCATAAGGGCACTTTCATGGAACTTTGTGACTTGCTATCCCCTGCCCTGAAGCACAAGAATACCAAGATGAGAGCAGCCCTCACAGTTAAGAAGTGAGTGGTGATAGCTTGCAACGCCAGACAGCTACCGGTCAGTCGGGAATCAATTTGGAGTGGGTAAATCTACTGTGGGGGCTGCTGTGATCCAAGTAGCCAACACAATCACTGAGCTGCTGCTATCAAGGGTAGTGACTCTGGGAAATGTGCAGGTCATAGTGGATGGGCTTTGCTGCAACGGGGTGGGGCAACAGACTGAATTCATATCCCTATCTTGGGACCGGACCACCTTGGCAGCCAGTATGTAAACCGCAAGGGGTACTTTTCAATGGTGCTGCAAGCGTTGGTAGATCACAAGGGATGTTTCACCATCATCAACATGGGATGGCCGGGAAAGGTGCACGATGCTCACATCTTGAGGAAATCTGGTCTGTTTGAAAAGCTGCAGGAAGGAACTTACTTCCCAGACCAGAAAATAACCATTGGGGATATTGAAATGCCTATAGTTATCCTTGGGGATCCAGCCTATCCCTTAATGCCATGACTCATGAAGCCATACACAGGCACCCTGGATGGTAGTAAGGAGCAGTTCAACTATAGGCTGAGCAAGTGCAGAATAGTGGTAGAATGTGCATTTGGACTTTTAAAAGCTCTCTGGCGCAGTTTACTGACTCGCTTAGACCTCAGCGAAACCAATATTCCCATTGTTATTGCTGCTTACTGTGTGCTCCACAATATCTGAGAGAGTAAGGGGGAGACATTTATGGCGGGGTGGGAGGTTGAGGGAAATCACCTAGTGGCCAATTACGCGCAGCCAGACACCAGGGTGATTAGAAGAGCACAGCTTGGCACCCTGCGCATCAGAGAAGCTTTGAAAACCAGTTTCATGACTGGCCAGGCTACGGTGTGATAGTTCTGTTTGTTTCTCCTTGATGAAAACCTGCCTCCTTAGTTGACTCTTCTTCCCTGTAAGCCAACCGACCTCCCCCCTTCGATCACCGCTTTCAGAGGCAATAAGTCATTATTGTTTCAAAATCATGCATTCTTTATTAATTCATCACACAAATAGGAGGGAAATTCGCAAGGTAGCCCAGGAGGGGTGGGTGAGGAGGGAAACACCAGGTGGGATGGTGGATGAGGGGAGGAGGGAAGGGCAAGTTCACACTACAGTTGAAAACTTATTGAATGCCAGCCTTCTGTTGCTTGGGAAATCCTCTGGGGTGGAGTGCCTGGGTGCCCATAGCCTTCCCACCTTCTTGGGCATCTGGGTGAGGAGGATATGGAACTTGGGAAGGAGGGCAGGCAGTTATACAGGGGCTGTAGCGGCAGTCTGTGCTCCTGCTGCCTTTCTTGCAGCTTCACCAGATGCCTGAACATGTTAGTTTGCTCCCCCATTAGCCTCAGCATTACATCCTGCCTCCTCTCATCGTGCTCCTCCCTCCTCTCATCGCATTCCTGGACTCTGCTATTGTTTTCCTCCACGCATTCTGCTGAGCTCTTTCAGTGTGGGAGGACTGCATGAGCTCTGAGAACATGTCATTACGAGTGCGCTTTTTTCACCTTCTAATCTGTGCTAGCCTCTGGATGGAGATGATGGGGAGATGGGGGAGCGTAGAAACATTTGTACCTGCAGGAGGAAAAAAAGGGAAAAGAATATTTAAAAAGATACATTTTAGAGAACGATAGGTAAACTCTTTCACGGTGAACCAAGCTGTTAACATTACATAGCACATGTGCTTTTTGTACAAAGTAGCATTTTGCCTCTTATATTGAGCGCCTGCCAGTTTGGAGTGAGACATCACACACACTTGTCTGGGCAACAGAATTCGGCTTGCAGGCAGCCATGGTAAGTCAAAAGGTTTCGGCTTCTTCAACCTTCATAACATGTGGGAATGGTTTCAAACAGAAGCACCCTCCTTTCTCATACCAAGCAAAACCTGTTGGGTTGGCCATTTAAAAGGAGGGGCTGTGGTTTTAGGGTGAATGTGCAGCAACCCCCCCCACCACCACCACCCAATTTCCTGTGATGGTCGCTTCACCCTGCTCCTCCACCACGTGGCTAGAACCAGGGAAGATCCCTGTCAGCCAAATGCAAACAGCTCAGTATGAACGGGCCTCCCCATACTGCGTGGCTAACAGCGGGGATGCTTTCTTTTCAGCCAAAGGCAAACAACCCAGCAGGACCGGGAATCTCTGAATGTCCCCTTGGTGTGGTAAAGTGTCCTACCATGAAGGACGGAATAAGGCTGCCCTCCCCAGAAACCTTCTGCAAAGGCTTTTAGAGTACCTCCAGGAGAGCTTCATGGAGATGTCCCTGGAGGATTTCTGCTCCATCCCCAGACATGTTAACAGATTCTTCCAGTAGCTTTACTGGCTGCAAATGCATCCCAAGTCCTCAGGGCAAATTACTCACTAAACACGCTTGCTTTTAAACCCTGTTCTATATTTACAAAGGTACACTCATAGAGGTGCCTTCTCCAGCTTCATGGTCCGGGAGCCCACCTTGGGTATTGGCTCCAGGGTATTGGCTCCAGGGTGATGAACAGTTCCTGGCTGCCGGGGAGAAGGGATTCTCCACTTGCCTGCTGTGCGCTATCATCAACCTCCTCCTCATCCACAAAATCCTCATCCCTGCTTCATGAGACTCCCCCCTTGCAGGTGTCCATGGACAGTGGTGGGGTTGTGGTAGGGCCCCTCCCCCCCCATAGAATTGCATGCAGCTTATCATAGAAGCAGCAGATATGGGGCTCTGACCCGGAGCGACCATTTGCCTCCTTTGTTTTTTGATAGTCTTGCCTGAGCTCCTTAATTTTCACGTGGTACTGCTGTGTGTCCCTCTTATAGCCTCTGTCCATCATGCCCTTGAAGATATTGGCACATATATTGGCATTTCATCTTTTGGAACGGAGTTCTGCCTTCATGGATTCTTCAACCCATACAGTGATCAGATCCAGTACCTCCCGTTTGGTCCATGATGGAGCTCTTTTGCGATTCTGGGACTGCATGGTCACTTGTGCTGATCAGCTTGCCACGCTGGCCAAACAGGAAATGAAATTCAAAAGTTCCCGTGGCTTTTCCTGTCTACCTGGCCAGTGCATCTGAGTTGAGAGTGCTGTCCAGAGCAGTCACAATGGAGGACTCTGGGTTAGCTCTCGGAGGCCAATACCGTCGAATTGCGTCCACACTACCCCAAATTCGACCTGGCAAGGCCGATTTCAGCACGTATCCCCTTTTCGGAGGTGGAGTAAAGAAATAGATTTTAAGAGCCCTTTAAGTCGAAAAAAAAGGGCTTCGTTGTTTCCACAAAATCTAAATTTTCCACAGGAAAAAAAACATCAATTTTGCTGACATTGTATTCTCCATTTATAAAATTAAATCAAAATGCTTTGGTCTTGGGTCAGTTTGACATTAATCTGTCCACTTGACCTGCTGCAATGCCTAATGAAATTTGTAGTTTGGGTACTTCCTGCCCCTGGTCTCCCCTATGTGCTGGGATCCCTAGCTGTACTAAATCTCCCACGATGCACCACATTTTCCCCTCAGGCTGAACTGCAATGGTGCATCTTGGGATCCCCATGTCTACAATCACTAGAAGGCTATATCTAATGTGTATTCATGGAAATTCACAGCTCGATTTAATTGTTTGTCATTAAATTGCTTATTTGTTGTCATAAATTTTATATATGTGTGTGGAGATATATATATCACAGATAATTAATGATATTAGTAATTATCCTTTAGTAAATTTCATTTTTACATCAAATTTATTCTTGGAAAATGTCTGTGGCCCCAATCCTGCAATTTGGTTCATGCATACTAAGCCCCATTAACTACACTGGAGTTCCATGTGACCTCAGGTGTCTGTATAGGCAGTGTGCCCTGCAAGATCAAACCCCATATATTGATCTTGCAAAGCACATATCTATAGTGTTTGGTCTTGTCTTAAAATAGCTTTCAGATTTTATTAACCAGATTAAGGTGTGTTAAGAATCGCATTATTCGGGGTCTATTGCCTGTTAGTGGATCCTTTGGAAGGTCGATGCATATTGTTGTTTACTCCATCATTTATCATTAAGGATGTTTGTCAAAGCCTGGAACAAATACATATAATTTATTTTTACCATGTTAGCTAAAACATTAATTATTTTCTGCAATTAGGACATCCTAATGAGGAACTAATATTAATTCATCTAACAAAGTTCACTTTTATTTGAGACACTCACCAAGGTAATTACTAGATTCCATTCATTAACATTTCAAATCTCATTAAAATGTAAATGGTGGGGAAACTTTTTTTCCATAGTAAAGGGTATTTATTGACATTCATCACAGTAAGTAATTTGGTCCTCATTAATGATAAAGAATACAGTAAATCGTCATTTACTTTTGTGACAACAGCTGGTTAAAGGTTGTCATGCTTGTGATTTTTAGCGTTGCAATCAAAATGGATGATTCTTATATTTAATTGTATATAAGTCTCAACACTGCATGGGCTGATGATGCCTTGCCTTTCACTTAATGGAGCACAATATGGGGCAGGGGGAAGAGCATGTAAGAAGTGTTCCTGTTCATCATGCAGCCCTGCATGGATGTGTTTAAGGATTATCTGGGAACATCAGAACTGTTCTAGGCCAGATGGTGCTAGCTTCTCCCTGTTCTTCTCACAAAGAATTGTCCGCATAGTTTTGACCTGTAATTAATTAATGCTATTCTTGTTAACTCGCTGTGATGCAAATGTTGGGCCTATAAAATCGAGCTGCAGAAAATCTGAGAATGCAAAACATTAATCTGTCAGGCTCATTGACTGAAAACTTTTTGCTGGAGGAACAGTTCATTCAGACAACTCTACTCCTGTGACTCTGTGTACCTCAAGCAAATTAGAGATTGTTAACAATTATTATTAATAATAATTTACATTGGTAACCCTTCATAAGCTACTTTTACTATTACTACATCTAGGGCTCTGTGATGGCCAATCCACAGCATAATTCATGATAGGACAAAGAAATTAAGGTCAAGGACACTGGAGTAAATCCCTGTTTATTCAGTTAGCATAAATTCTGAAGTATGATTGGGAGGTAGCACACTATCATTAACTACTGTATTTCATAAAATGGATTGCGCACTCACAAGTCTTTCCTCATGTTTGGTACCGTTATATTCAAATCTTGCTGCTGTATCTATTGCATTGCATTGTCTTTGCATGCACTATATTAAAAGGAAATCCTGAACTCTATGTCCAAGTCTTCTTTGTATGGGATTATATTGTATCAAAACCAATGGCTGCTTTCTCTAGCTGGCCCTGTGTGTGATGAATTTGGATGTGTTATGCAGGTGAAAACTAGAAGGAGTGACCTAACCTTTTACATTTCTATGTATTGTCTTCGGTATAATCATCCACCAAATTGCCTCCTGTTGCCAAGCTATCAAAGTCACTCATTTTACCAGTCTGAATCACATCATCCTAAAGGATGACAAAATCTGCAACATATGCTCAAAACCATCCAGCTGTTCAAAATGAATTTATTTTTTTTCCACTCCGTAGCATAAGTAAACAAAGTTGGCTCTGGCATGCAGTGCTCTGCCTTCACACACATTCATTTGCTTGTAACCTACCTATCTTTGGGATGACCATGCCAGAGCTAAGCGCTAGAATTGAGACATCACGTCTAATACCTGTAGAAAGTTTGTATAAAAATAAGTAGTGCTTATATTATGTTCATTCTACATAATGAGCTAAATATAGCCCAGGGTCTCTGGAAGCCTCCCAAACAGGAGGGTCCAGCAGGATACTGTGATGCTTCCTAGGTGTACCCAGGGTTGCAAGGCCCTTAGCATGGGGAAACCTTGTCTCTGTCTGCTATGGGTCAGCTCCCTGACTTCAGTAGCCATGGGCAAAATAAGTACTCTCCTCACAGCCTGCACAAGCTCTGCTGTCCCTCTTCAGGTTAGCGATAAGCAGACTCCAACTCCCAAGCCGTCCGATCATCCCCTGAAGTCTTCAGACCCTGTTTCACTGGGCACAGATTCTGTGCCCCAAAGGTACAGTGTAGCCCAGTTTATCAGTTACAACTCAGATCACCACTCTGTGTTAACACATGGCACTCAGGGCTTGTTTACACTTAAAATGCCGCAGAGGCTCAGGTGGGCTGCTGCAGCTGCGCTGCTGTAGTACTTCAGTGTAGACACTACCTATGCCAATGGGAGGGATTGTCATGGGTAATCTATCTCCCTGAGAGGCAGTAGCTCGGTTGGTGGAAGAATTCTTTTGTTGACCTTGCACTATCTACGTGGGGACTTAAGTTGGATTAATTACACTGCTTGGAGTGAGTAGGATTTTTCACACCCCTGACCGACTTAGTTAAACTGACCTAATTTTCTAGTGTATGCCAGGCCTCAGATAAGTTTATAGTGAAAAGTAAAAAATTTAACCAAGTATAGAGATTCAAGTGACAGCAAGTAGAAATATTGCAAACAAATGGTTACATATAAAATAAAAGCATAACACACATTCTAGCTTCTAGACTTACTTAACTCGTCACTGTGTTATAGAATAAAGCTCACCCAAAATTCTTCCAGCATATTATAGCCAGGCTTGGTTGTGATCTTTTCTGTTCATGAGGCAGTCATACTCTCTTTTTGCCTCCTCAGTGGAAAAAAAAAATTCTGGGGCTTTCTGTGTATCTCCCATTCCCTGCTGTGACAGAATCTACCTCTGTGTCTACACCCTATTTTATTTAATAATGTTTGTACAAGGTATGCATTTTAGGTATCATTTAAAAACTTTGCTGGACATTATTGTCCTGGTAAAATATGTGTGGCAACTTTTGTATATGAAGTTATATATTCCCCTGTATGGTTTTATTAGCACATGTTTCAAACCCCACAGACCTACAGAAACAGAAGTTGGCAAACAGATCTGTCCTAAACAAAGGAATGTGGATTTACCTTAATTTGCATTTAAGCAGTGAACAGAGTCATCAAGCTGGAAGGGAAGCCTTCTTGACTCCTGGTTCTCAGCTGGAAATGTTTTTTTCAAGAGGGGGACTGAAACTATAAAAAGGAGGGACAAATACCTTAAGGCTCCCCCCTCTCACCCTGCCCATTGCATTCACTCTACCCGAAGAGTCAAAGAAAGCAGCCATTTGACTCTGCTGAAAGGTCCTGGATCCTAACCTAAAGAATTTTGTCAGTAAGACTGCTGAAAGCATGGAGTGAGAACTTAGCTTTGAATCTAGTATAGTTTGTGAAGTTAGGTACCACTCAGCATTTTAACTTTATTTTTCTTGTGACCATTTCTGTCTTTTATGTATCATTTCTTCCATTCACTTAAAATGTATCTCTTTGTGGTTAATGAACTTGTGTATTGTTTTATCTAATCCAGTGTGTCTAAGCTGAAGTGCCTGGGTAACTCCATCTGGTCTAACAAGTAGTGTGCATATTATTTCCTTAGTACATAATTGTACTATCTCGGAGAGGGCTGGGCAGTACAGGACATGCATTTCTGGGGGAAAGGTTGCAACTGGAAGTTTGTTGGGGTTACCCTGTGGTAATTTTTAAGGCTGGTAAGAGCCAAGGTGTGCCTGGCTGGCTGGCTGCAGCACTCACTGGTATAGCTGGGAGTGACTTACATGCTGGAGGCTGTTTGCAAGCAGTCCAGGTTGGCGGATGCAGCAGCAAGGCACTGTAGAGGGCACCCAGGTTACAGGGCAGGGATCTCACAAGTACTCATTAGTCTGGGTTGTACCCTGGTATGTCACAACCCCCCAATCCATTCTTTACTAGTTTACAGGATGCACCCGGCTAGTATTTTTTTCCTGAGTGCCTCTTTCTTATTGATTTCACAGTCTCCATTAGCATTCAGATCATTCTGTAGGCAGTCCTCCATTGTGAAGAGGATAATAAATACCTGACCACCCAGGGAGAGATAAGCTTCTCTTCCCTTTTACCTGCCAAGAATGTGCTTATCACCTTCTGGTGACCTGCTTTAACTCTGACACTTAACAACATAATTTCCAGTTCAGATACATAATTCCTGAAACAGTATTGCTACATATATTTTGCAATGATTATGACAACCAGTGGCCTATTGGACCTCACATTACACTTTGGTAAACTTAATATCCATACATCTGACCTAGGGAATCCATGTGCACCACTTGTTCCCACTTTCACTTGTCACAGAGATTCCTGGGTCACAGAGATCATCTGTGGTCAAAATCAGCTGCAATCATTTTTCCATAATAGAATTCACTTTGCAAAGACTGAGCTGGTAGCAAAATCAAGTTATATTTCACTCAAAAATGTTCACAAAATAGCTCCATTTTTTAATAAAACATTCACAAAATGAAATTTTGTATTTTGTTTAATATCAATTTGAAGTTTTCATTTTGTTTTCAATAATTTTAACTGAAAAAAACAAAAATATCAATGAAATTGAACTGTGTTAATTTAGGAAATAATTTGGTTTGGAAAATTTCAACCAGCTGTACAACTCCTACAGTTTAGAAAAGTGGACAGCACTAACTGGAACAATCTATGGCCATCATGACAACCAATGCTCTGCTTCAGTGCTTTTTGTCAGCACTGCCATTTCTGTTAGTGGAGTGTATATGGACCTATCAGTGGATTTTGAAGCTGTGCTGTCCTAATGGAGAGCTGGTGATGGCAATACCACCTTCCATCCCCCAGGTGAAGCTGCAAGGAGCTAGGCTGATGCACAAAAGTGTACTTCAGACCTTCCTGTACCATTTTCAGTGACTTTGGCCCAGTGAAGGAAATGACTGAGGGGACTACACAGCATGCAAATGGATACTGTACCACTTGGGTACATGAGTGACTTTAAGGTGTTGACTTTATGATGAAGTAAACATTGCATGTCTGGAAAGCCTCAATCTCTGTGTAGAGATGGGTGTAGGGGTGGGAAAACTCACCTTGTTGGTTTTCCCAAAATTCCTATACATACTTGTGAGTCTGGGATTTCCATATAATTAAAATATATTAAAATCATAGAAACATAGAATATCTGGGTTGGAAGGGACCTCAGGAGGTCATCTAGTCCAACCCCCTGCTCAAAGCAGGACCAATCCCCAACTAAATCATCCCAGCCAGGGCTTTGTCAAGCCTGACCTTAAAAACCTCTAAGGAAGGAGATTCCACCACCTCCCTAGGTAACCCATTCCAGTGCTTCACCACCCTCCTAGTAAATAAGTTTTTCCTAATATCCAACCTAAACCTCCCCCACTGCAACTTGAGACCATTACTCCTCGTTCTGTCATCTGCTACCACTGAGAACAGTCTCGATCCATCCTCTTTGGAATCCCCTTTCAGGTAGTTGAAAGCAGTTATCAAATCCCCCCTCATTCTTCTCTTCTGCAGACTACTGCAGATCTAATATTTGTGGGAGATGCAGCCAGAAGATGATTGTTCCCCATTCCATAAATATAGCAACACAGAGTATTCTGTATAAGAGAACACTGGCTCCACTAGCAATGCAGAATTTACCCCATGCTAGTAATTTGCGTAAGGGACTGTATCTATAAACATAGTATATTAAATATTCTAAGACAAATTGTAAAGGCTCAGAAATGAGTCATACAGGAATACATCTATTAGCTAAGACAAAGTTTGACCATTACTGTCCTTGGTAGTTTTTTCCATTCATTTACAAGGAATAAAGATTTGGTTTATTTATTTATTTACTGAGGTTTCCCTCAACACTTTTATAGCCAGTAAAAAATTCAAGTTGGAATACATTACTTATCATGTTAGGGAACATTTGTTTGTTTCAGTATTTTTGTCCTTTATGTTTGAGAAATCATCTTCATTCTCTCTCTCTTTGTATATCTTTGAACATTAAAACCTAAAATAAAAAAGTAGTAGATAAATAAAACCAACAAAAACAGATATAAAACTTCCAAGAAAACTTGACTTCCATATCTCCAGTTCCAAACTGAGCTGTTGTTTCCATAGGTTTTTGGCTGTATGTGAACACAATATTAGTTAGCCTTATCCTTTTGTCAAGAAAGAGTTTGCATTTTTTTTTACATCCAAATCACTTTAATTTCCATTAATATAATAGTCTGATACTGTGAAGTTTGCCCCAGCTTTTTATAAAAGATTTATTTTTTAAAATTAAGGTCAGTTTCTCTATAAGCAAGCATTTATACCAAAGTCTGTGGCAATAGCAAATATAGAAGCTGTCATAATTTCTAATATTCCATAGGGATGAAAAGTGAAACCCATTTTCATTTCTCTCTCTCTCTCTCTCTCTCTCTCTCTCTTTTGATCAGGCAACTCTAGAAATGAAACATTTTCTTTACTATTGCTTTGGAGAGCAACTTTTATGAGCAAAGTGCAATGCCATCTCGAAACAAAGAATTTCTAATCCAATTGAAGAGTCAGACGTATTGTAAAATAAATGAGTAACTCTAGTAGGGAGTATAATATGCCTTTCCACTTGATAAATGCCAAAAGGATTATTTGAAACATATGCTAAAGTTGGCAAGGTATCAAATTCTGAAGCTGGACTACTGTGTGGATGAAAACCAATAATAAAAGACAGCATGAACCTCCTAGATATTGTAGCAAGTAAGTGATCTTCATTTCTGTGCTATCCAAAGACTTAGGCTGTGATTTTTAAAGGGCTGTACCTGTGTGGAATTTCAATGGGAGTTGGACACCTAACTCCCCAAATCTCACTGTTCATACTTTTTTTCTTAATATTTACAAGATGGGTGTGCATCAAAAATCCAAGAGCTTTAGGCAATGTAATGTAATCTCATTTGCTTTGTTTGTTTCTAAAAAGATGGGATTAAGCAAATTGTGTGCTTTGATGACTGCTTATCACATTGATCATAATCATCTCACTCTTATCTTGCGCTGACCTGTTTGTTGTATCCATCCAGTTGTATTTTATCCTTAGAATGTAAGAGCTTCGGACCATCTTTTTTTGTTATGTCTGTACAGTCTGTGAGGGGAGGGCTCCTGCCTCATACTGGGAATGAGGGGCGATCAACAGGTTATCTCAAGTGCTTATATACAAATGCACAAAGCCTTGGAAACAAGCAGGGGGAACTGGAGGTCCTGGTGATGTCAAGGAACTATGACGTGATCGGAATAACAGAGACTTGGTGGGATAACTCACATGACTGGAGTACTGTCATGAATGGTTATAAACTGTTCAGGAAGGACAAGCAGGGCAGAAAAGGTGGGGGAGTAGCACTGTATGTAAGGGAGCAGTATGACTGCTCAGAGCTCCGGTACGAAACTGCAGAAAAACCTGAGTGTCTCTGGATTAAGTTTAGAAGTGTGTGCAACAAGAGTGATGTAGTGGTGGGAGTCTGCTATAGACCGCCGGACCAGGGGGATGAGGTAGATGAGGCTTTCTTCCGGCAGCTCACGGAAGCTACTAGATCGCATGCCCTGATTCTCATGGGTGACTTTAATTTTCCTGATATCTGCTGGGAGAGCAATACAGCGGTGCATAGACAATCCAGGAAGTTTTTGGAAAGCGAAGGGGACAATTTCCTGGCGCAAGTGCTAGAGGAGCCAACTAGGGGGGGCGCTTTTCTTGACCTGCTGCTCACAAACCGGGTAGAATTAGTGGGGGAAGCAAAAGTGGATGGGAATCTGGGAGGCAGTGACCATGAGTTGGTTGAGTTCAGGATCCTGACGCAGGGAAGAAAGGTAAGCAGCAGGATACGAACCCTGGACTTCAGGAAAGCAGACTTCGACTCCCTCAGGGAACGGATGGCCAGGATCCCCTGGGGGACTAACTTGAAGGGGAAAGGAGTCCAGGAGAGCTGGCTGTATTTCAAGGAATACAGGGACAAACCAAGTTACAGGGACAAACCATCCCGATGAGTCGAAAGAATAGTAAATATGGCAGGCGACCAGCTTGGCTTAATGGTGAAATCTTAGCGGATCTTAAACATAAAAAAGAAGCTTACAAGAAGTGGAAGGTTGGACATATGACCAGGGAAGAGTATAAAAATATTGCTCGGGCATGTAGGAATGATATCAGGAGGGCCAAATCGCACCTGGAGCTGCAGCTAGCCAGAGATGTCAAGAGTAACAAGAAGGGTTTCTTCAGGTATGTTGGCAACAAGAAGAAAGCCAAGGAAAGTGTGGGCCCCTTACTGAATGAGGGAGGGAACCTAGTGACAGAGGATGTGGAAAAAGCTAATGTACTCAATGCTTTTTTTGCCTCTGTTTTCACTAACAAGGTCAGCTCCCAGACTGCTGCGCTGGGCATCGCAAAATGGGGAAGAGATGGCCAGCCCTCTGTGGAGATAGAGGTGGTTCGGGACTATTTAGAAAAGCTGGACGTGCACAAGTCCATGGGGCCGGACGAGTTGCATCCGAGAGTGCTGAAGGAATTGGCGGCTGTGATTGCAGAGCCATTGGCCATTATCTTTGAAAACTCGTGGCAAATGGGGGAAGTCCCGGATGACTGGAAAAAGGCTAATGTAGTGCCAATCTTTAAAAAAGGGAAGAAGGAGGATCCTGGGAACTACAGGCCAGTCAGCCTCACCTCAGTCCCTGGAAAAATCATGGAGCAGGTCCTCAAAGAATCAATCCTGAAGCACTTGCATGAGAGGAAAGTGATCAGAAACAGCCAGCATGGATTCACCAAGGGAAGGTCATGCCTGACTAATCTAATCGCCTTTTATGATGAGATTACTGGTTCTGTGGATGAAGGGAAAGCAGTGGATGTATTGTTTCTTGACTTTAGCAAAGCTTTTGACACGGTCTCCCACAGTATTCTTGTCAGCAAGTTAAGGAAGTATGGGCTGGATGAATGCACTACAAGGTGGGTAGAAAGCTGGCTAGATTGTCGGGCTCAACGGGTAGTTATCAATGGTTCCATGTCTAGTTGGCAGCCGGTATCAAGTGGAGTGCCCCAAGGGTCGGTCCTGGGGCCGGTTTTGTTCAATATCTTCATAAATGATCTGGAGGATGGTGTGGATTGCACTCTCAGCAAATTTGCGGATGATACTAAACTGGGAGGAGTGGTAGATACGCTGGAGGGGAGGGATAGGATACAGAAGGACCTAGACAAATTGGAGGATTGGGCCAAAAGAAATCTGATGAGGTTCAATAAGGATAAGTGCAGGGTCCTGCACTTAGGACGGAAGAACCCAATGCACAGCTACAGACTAGGGACCGAATGGCTAGGCAGCAGTTCTGCGGAAAAGGACCTAGGGGTGACAGTGAACGAGAAGCTGGATATGAGTCAGCAGTGTGCCCTTCTTGCCAAGAAGGCCAATGGCATTTTGGGATGTATAAGTAGGGGCATAGCGAGCAGATCGAGGGACGTGATCGTTCCCCTCTATTCGACATTGGTGAGGCCTCATCTGGAGTACTGTGTCCAGTTTTGGGCCCCACACTTCAAGAAGGATGTGGATAAATTGGAGAGAGTCTAGCGAAGGGCAACAAAAATGATTAGGGGTCTGGAACACATGACTTATGAGGAGAGGCTGAGGGAGCTGGGATTGTTTAGCCTGCAGAAGAGAAGAATGAGGGGGGATTTGATAGCTGCTTTCAACTACCTGAAAGGGGGTTCCAAAGGGGATGGCTCTAGACTGTTCTCAATGGTAGCAGATGACAGAACGAGGAGTAATGGTCTCAAGTTGCAGTGGGGGAGGTTTAGACTGGATATTAGGAAAAACTTTTTCACTAAGAGGGTGGTGAAACACTGGAATGCGTTACCTAGGGAGGTGGTAGAATCTCCTTCCTTAGAGGTTTTTAAGGTCAGGCTTGACAAAGCCCTGGCTGGGATGATTTAACTGGGATTTGGTCCTGCTTTGAGCAGGGGGTTGGACTAGATGACCTTCTGGGGTCCCTTCCAACCCTTATATTCTATGATTCTATGAATCTGAGGCCTTTAGGCAGAACAAATAATTATTGATACAGATAATAAAAGCTAAGACACTATAACCAGTACCATGCCTAAAATGTTAAAATTATGAAGGTGATTACATATATACTACCTTCAGACCAAAAATCTGTTATAGAATCAAAGAACAGGACAGTGATAAGCATTTTAGCCGATTTCAGCTAATAACACAATTATCACATTGAACAAAGTGTATGGCACTTAGGTATTAGTAATCTCTGAGAGACCTACCATAGAGTCAACAGATTCCTCTGAAGAAAGACTATCTTTAGAAGGGAATTTTGAAGTTGATGATGAATTCCCCAAGGGGCCTATCAAGGAGAGGCATCATACCTTTGAAAGAATACTGTTGGTGCTGTCTCATCTCTGCTTTCTTGGAAAAGGCAGAATGTGTATGATTACTAAATAGACAATTTGAAAATTGATTAATGAAACAAACTGATCTGTCAGCAACCAGACAAATGGAGTAGGGAAAAATCTCATGACGTCTTTTAACATTAACCCAGGGTTTTCTCCACTTATCTCTGCTCTGATGCTATCTGCTTCTTTGCTTTTACCTGAATTACCAAATATTTTTGTCGCCACTGATATCTACTAAAACTGGATCTGTTAAAATATTTCATCTTCATATAATTTCAACACTCATTCCAAGAATTGCAAAAAAGATTTCATTAAAAAAAAGTTCATATGGTTCCTCTTAGCAAGCAACACATGTCAAACACTAGTGAGCAGTTATATATTTAATTAGTGAGCCAGTTATGGGCTTGATGCAGAAATTACTGGGAGAGTTTCTGTGGTCTGTTAGCCATGTGATGAGACTACACAGTCATTATCATCCCTTCTGGTCATAACATCTATATTGTGAATGACTACATTAAATTTTTCACTTCTTTAGCCTTTTATTTTTCACAAAGTTGTGAAATAACAGAAGGAATCTGTAGTGTATCCAGACAATGGGATGCAGTTTTCTTTTTTGGTTTTCCCACAAATATTTATGATTAAAGTCAATTTTATTTTAGTTCTGAATAGCAATACAAATAAATACAATAAAATACAAATAACAATATAACAAGGATGGAGACAGTTTTCTACACAAAATTTATTTTATTGTGGCTGAAAATGCCAAATGTATCTTGTGTCGCACAGAATTTTATAGTTCAGGCCTGCAAAATGAAACTCCCATCTCTGTCTGCCCTCCCAGACAGTCCAAAATTTTTCAGTTGCCCTATACAACCTTTCCCACCCATATAAGTTTTTACACTTCGCAACCAGCTCTACCTCTCAATGGCTCAAGTCAGGTGTACTGGAACAGGGGGGAAGGGCTCCATCCCTTTTAAAAGTAATCCTCCCACTTTTTTCCTGCCTTAAGGGTGAGCAACAGGAAGAGGGGGTGGAGAGGAGAGGTGGGCACGTTCTTGGGAGAAGAGGTGGAGAATGTGTGGGGCCTGGGGGAAGAGGCAGAGTGGGAGACTTGGCCATTATTTGGGCACTGGTGGCCCCTCACACATACACTTCTAGGGAGTTTCCCGCACTCCTGGCTTAAGTCCTTCACTGAGGTACTAAAAGAAAGTGCATTGTAAAAAGAGCTGTCCATCCCCCCATTGCACAGCTCAGGTACCAGAATGGACCAAGCACAATTGCAGTCCTTGCAATTGGTCGAAAATTAGCTGGAGTAGACTGGTTTCCTTTTATTGTTTGTTTTTGTTTTTATAAAAGTGGGAACATCTCTATTGGTGTAGAAATATGGGCAGGTGTTGTTTATTTGGAATATGAATGAGTGTTTGACATCTGTCTAGTTACAGTATTAGAGAGACAAGGTGGGGGTGAGGTAATATCTTTTATCATACCAACTTCTGTTGGTGGAAGACACAAGCTTTGGAGCTTAAATAGAGCTCTTTTTCAGGTCTGTGAAACTTACTCAGAGTGTCACAGCTATAAATAGAAAATGAAACAGATCGTTTAGCATGGGTAGTTTACACATATTTCAAGGGACAATTCATTCACCTAATTGTCTCTCTAATATCATGGGACCAACTTGGCAAAAACAACGCTGCATAGATGCAGTACTGACATTCTGCTTCCACTTTTTTCATTCACTCTGCTCTTACTATGGAAATATGTCTATGCTTTTCTAAATATTCATCATAAACAATTTGGGCAAGATCATGCTGACTCTGTGCATGGGGGGAGACAGCAGAAGGAGCTTCTACCTTGCACAATGTAGTCCTTACACTCCTGGCCTCTGCAACATAGGCAAGAATAAGAGGCAACATAGTCTATTGGGTGAGATTCTGGATTGGGTGCCAAGAGATATGGGTTCTGTTCCTGTCTCTGTCATTGATCTGTTTTGTGAACTTATGATCCACCCAGTGGAGGTCAACACTAAAGGAATTAGCCAATTTTTCAGTTTGGTAGAACTGGGACCCTCCCACCCCTATCTCCCCAAAATAAATAAAAATAAAACAACATAAACAAAAAAAGAAAAGTTTGTTTGGAGTTGACCCAAGATGATGATTTTATTTTGCTTTATTTTTTCAGGTAAAGTAAAAAGTAGTGGGTTTCAGGTTAAATGAAAAGTGTTGTTTGACCCAAAAGGAAACACTTCATTTTTTGAGGTTATATAGCCCTTTTTTGAATAAATTGGAATGAAATTCCAAAATGAAGTGGCTTTCCAAAATGAACTGTTTCAGCATTTGCAAACTTGTTTTGTATTCAGCCAAAACAATTTGTTGAAATCAGCCCAAAGTCACCAATTGTTTTAGATAACCCAAATCTGCATTTTCTTGGCAAAAAACTGACTTGCACAACACATTTTGCCCAGTTGTAGTCAACACACCATGTCTGGAGGTTGAGTGCCTGTGTGTATTTGTCAGCAGTGTCCATTCCAACCCATTGGAATGTTGCTCTACAGTGTATGACAGGGTAGGGCCAGATGGCTACAGGAGAGTGATAGAAGGCAGATATATTTGCCCCAGGTTAAGCAGGTCCCTTTTCCCTGGGTAAGGTAACAGGGGCAGTTCCAGAACAATCAGGAACTTGCTGGAACCAATTAAGGCAGACAGGCTAATTAGGACACCTGGAGCCAATTAAGAAGCTGCTAGAATAAATTAAGGCAGGCTAATCAGGTCACCTGGTTTAAAAAGGACCTCACTTCAGTCAGTGAGGGGTGCGCAAGGAGCTGAGAGTGAGAGGGCATGCTGCTGGAGGACTGAGGAGTACAAACGCTATCTGGCATCAGGAGGAAGGTCCTGGGGTGAGGATACAGAAGGTGTTGGGAGGAGGCATGGGGAAGTAGCCCAGGGAGTTGCAGCTGTCACACAGGTGTTACACGAAACACTGTAGACAGCTGTGATCCACAGGGCCCTGGGCTGGAACCTGGAGTAGAGGGTGGCCCTGGGTTTCCCCCATTCCCCCAACTCCATATTGGATACAGGAGACATTCAACTGGACTGTGGGTCCCACCAGAGGGGAATGTCCCTGGCCTGTCCCCTGACCCACTAGGTGGACCAGCAGAGACTTTGGGGATTGTTCTCCTTCCTTTTCCCCATGTTGGCCAATGATGAGGTTAGCTGAGTGAACGGCAGGTCTGAGCCACTAGCAAAAGTAACCAAACTGAGGGCTGCCGTAAATCTCTGAGGCAAGCAAATCCGCCAATAAGCGCAGGACCCACCAAGGCAGAGGAGGAACTTTGTCACAAGTGCAATGCCATCTCTTTTCCAGAGTTAGGCACAGTTTGTCCTCATGCCTCATTGATTAGAATTTTTTTAAGATCCCCGAA
Source organism: Caretta caretta (assembly GCF_965140235.1). Taxonomy (NCBI): domain Eukaryota; kingdom Metazoa; phylum Chordata; order Testudines; family Cheloniidae; genus Caretta; species Caretta caretta. The sequence goes on from NC_134207.1 coordinate 126,484,877, forward strand.
CTTCTGCTGTGATAGAACTCCTAATGCAGGGCTATGCCTTAAATGGCACCACATAATTATTGATTTTTAAAGGAATAAGCTTTGCCTCTAGCCAAACACTGTAACTTCTTCACTGACATGTGCGAATGACAAAGTGAAACTTCTGTGTGGTGTAGTTGTAGTTGTGCCGGTCCCAAGATAATAGAGACAAGATAGCTGAGGTACCAACACTTTATCCAAACTATGGGAACAGCCATAAGTATTAAGATGCCCAATATGTCAACCTCTTCATGGGCCACATGGAAGAAGAATTTATGGAAAAATGCCCCATGAAACCAATGTTAGATCTGAGATATATTGATGATGTTTCCTCTGCACAGACAACAAACTCCCTGGTAGATTTCCTTCAAAACTTCAACAACCACCACCCATCCATTAAACTCTCTTTGGAGCACTCCCAGACTAGCATCAACTTCCTGGACACCACAATCACCTTCAACAGAACTCTACTGACAACCATATACAAGAAACACATCTACCTTCATACATCCAATTACCACCCCAAATGCACCAAGAAATCTGTTATCTACAGCCAGGCATTCAGATATCATAGAATATGTTCTGAGGAGAAAGTCTGGGATATACACCTTAACAAACTTACCACCACCTTCACCAAACAAGAATACCCCACCAGAGAAGGAGATTTTATAATACTATAGGCCACCCAAATACCCAAAGAGAACCTGCTTCAATAAAGAAATAAAATCCCCTCTGACCGCAAGTTCCTAATTGTCACCTACCACTCCACACTGGAACCCGTACAGGGTATCATCAAACTAAAAGCTGTACTCAATGGGGATCCGATCCTGAAACAAATCTTTCCTGAATCCCCATTTCTATATCTCTGCAAATCTGCAGATACCCCTGGACCATGTTTGCCGATAGGTTGCAGATACAAATTTTGTATTCTCGCAGGGCTCTACCTATTTCTGGCCTTCAACCAGCCCCCCAGCCTCTCCAAGCTCATCATCAGAAACAGGCTCCCCACAGATCAGTACCCACCAACTAAAAGTAGCACGAGACGCTGTCAGAACAATGGATGCAAAATCTGATCAATATCCCCTACAACGCACTTTTCAAGATCCACAGATCCTACACATGCCTATCACAACATGTGGTGTACCTCATCCAGTGCTCTAAATGTCCCACTAGCACCAATGTGAGTGAAACTAGGCAATCAGTATGCTCTTGAATGAACTTACACAGGAAAACAATAAAAGACAAAACAGGCTATCATCTGTGGGTGAACACTTTTCACAAAGCCATCACTCTAAATCTGACCTATCAGTCCTCAAATAAATTCTGCACAACATTTTCAAAAGACGAGCCTGGGAGCTTAAATTCATTACTCTGCTACACACTAAAAATTGTGGACTGAACAGAGATGTTGGATTATGGTTTATTACAGCTTTCTGTAACCCCTTACTCCTCCTTCCATGCTTTTTGTCCTACCAGTGGAGAGGTGTTCATGGGCCACTCTACCTTGAATGGTTTCAGAGTAACAGCCGTGTTAGTCTGTATTCGCAAAAAGAAAAGGAGTACTTGTGGCACCTTAGAGACTAACCAATTTATTTGAGCATGAGCTTTCGTGAGCTACAGCTCACTTCATGGTTCCTTACAATATGTGCTAACTACTTATGCTAAACAATCTGTCCATCTTGTATTTTGCTGTGATGCTGGGAGTACTTTCTCAGACTTGAAGAAGAGCTCTCTGTGTGGCTCAAAATCTTTTCTCTCTCACCAACAGAAGTTGGTCCGATAAAGATATTATCTCACCCACCTTGTCTTTCTTAAGTGAAACTCATCAGAAACTGAGCAACCTAGTTTACTTAAGCAAGCAGAATGTACTAGAAGGGAAATGAACTGTACATTTGACTAAAATTCTTTACTTTTAATAATTTAGAGTAATTAGTAACACTGATTAGGAGGTCTGTGTATGTGTGGTGTGTGTGTTTGTAACAGACAGAATTTTAAACTGAATGGCTCTTTAAAAAAGATATTTAGATCTTTGGGGAAAAGGCTGGTATGTTATAAAGCCAACTGCAATGAATATTCTAATTAGCCTGAGTAAAAAATTAATTACTGTGATTGTCAGAGAGGGAGATTGGCTGTAATTTAGATTATTTTTGTCTACCTCACTACATTGCACATTGGAAAAACAAGTGTAATCATCCTTCCATTCATCTGTCCCTTTTAACCTTGCTCACCTGAGGTGTTGCTGGAATAATCAGCTGATATGAAAATTAAAAGGTAATACTGATATAAAACACAGAACAAAAATATGAAATATTTACAATTTGTAATAATTTTCCTTCAGACTAGTGTCTTGCACCTGAGCTTTAATGGATCTAGGTGATACTTTTGTTTTTAAAATTCCTTTCACTTGTTGTCACTGGTTAATTCATCAAGTGGTTCTCTCTGTCAAGTCAGATGGTATTTGAAATAAAGGATTTTGTTGTTGTTGCTTGTTTCTTGCCATCTGTTGTTGCTGTTATTTTTTTCCCAAGAGATCAGTTTTAAAAGAGTTAGAAGGGCATATTACAAGTATGATACTACTTATAAAATGTTTAAAATTAAAAGCAGAAGGAAAATTATCTTAATTATAATGTAACATGTTTCCTGTAGGAGATTAAAAACAAAAAACAAACAAAACCCCACAACAAATGAAGCTCTTACTCTTTCATATTTTAAATTGATGCAATTTGTGCCCCAGTGTTACAATAAGAAATCTGATTATATATAACATCCAATTTCCTATGTCATTCCAGTGGAAGAGAAATTATCTGAAAGATATAAGGAAGTGAGTGACTCTAATATAATTAGAACAAAGAGAAATCCCAGAAGTTCCACTTGCAAAATATTAGTTTTATGTATTGCTCAGTATGGGGCCTCATCCTGCCCCTTTCAACATAATGGGATGAATGGCTGAGTGAGGAGTGCATAATGTAGCCCATAGGGCTAGCTTGCCTTTGTTATATTCAGCTGTAACTCAAGGAACCTAAAGGCCTGTATTCTGTAAAACATTAGCTTAAGCAAGTTAGCATAAGTATACTTAAGTATAGTAGGCCTGTCAGCCTTGGCATAGCTAAATGGTGTTCAGACCCTATAATAGGGTGAACTACCATGTGGAGAGTTTAGTCTTTAGCTTTTCGTCTTTAGCTTTTAGCTGGGTTTTCCATCATCTGACTGAACCTGAACCATCAGCCTCATTTGGCATGCTAGAGACAGAGCTGGTCCTTTGTCTCTTACCACCAGATGCTCAAGGAAGGTTGTAAGTATGTAAACCTAAGAGCTTGTGCAAAGTATGATACCACAGATATCCCCAATACTTTATTACTCATATTGGTTCATGTGACTTGGAGCTTTTCTGGCTTTTCACTGATTTTAATAAAAAGCTCTAAAGCTTTACTTTGTCCTCAGTGTGAGTGTCCTTGTCATACACTCCGAGGCTTCTGACAAGATATTGAACTCATTGGTTTGAATTCTGTATAGCCTGATTCTGGGACAAGAATCTTATTATCTTCTGATCAATTGGCAACCAGTACAAATATTATTAACCTTCAAAAGGATCGGGTAAAAGTAGTCAGGTTATCCTATTTTAGTGTTACTCCTAATTATAAATGGTAATATCTCATTGTTTAATTTTCTACTACCTATTTAAGGCCGAAATCTGTCCTCAGATGTGCACCAATATCTCATGTTATCAATGGAAATTGAGTCCTAGTAATTATTGTGATGTTTAGCCTGATCACATAATACATTGTGTTAATTATTCTTTCTTTACACAGCTGCGGATTGGTTTCAAGCCTCACAAAAAACCTGAGGCCAAGTCTACAGTATGGGGAAGATCGATCTAAGTTACACAGCTTCAGCTACGTGAATAATGTAGCTGAAGTTGATGTACTTAGATCTACTTACTGCGGGGTCTACACTACGTGATGTTGACTGGAGACGCTCTCCCATTGACTCCCCTTGTGCTTCTCGTTCAGGTTGAGTTCAGGTGTCAATGGGAGAGCGATCGGCAGTCAATTTAGTAGGTCTTCACTAGACCCACTAAATTGACCGCTGATTCATTGATTGCCATGCATCAACCCCCAGATAAGTGTAATCAAGCCCTCAGATCCCAATAGCCCTATGTTTTAAAATGCCAAAAACCTGTCCTCAACAACTGTGGGAGGACTGTCAATAATGTGTGACTTTTAGGAAATATCACTGATAATCTTTTCACCTTAGTAATTGATTTACATTCTTAAGGCTGCTTTTGCAATTAAAAGGGCTAGTGTTGTTGTTTTTTCCATACATGAAGAGCAAACTGATATTTTTTTTAGTCAGAAGTCCTTTGCTTTTAGATTAAGAGGAAAAACAATAACTCAAGAAAAAAATAAAATCAAAGTCATTGTGAAAGAGCATGTTTTTCTGTTGTCTGATAGAGCCTCAACTAAAACCCATCACAATAAATGGGAAGACTTGATTGGACTAGACCTATAGTCTCCACTGAGACATAAGGAAAAAAAATCCTTTCTGAATTCTGCACACAGGGAAAGTACTTAGAAATGTTAAGCCTTCATCTCAATGAAGGACTTAATCATATGCCTAACTTTAAGCATGTGAGCAGTCAGTGGGAGTCTTTGGGTGGAATTTTCAGAACACTTAAATCCCATTGACTTGTCTTCCCAAGTCACTTACGTACCTAAATGTCTGGAAGAATCAAGGCATTAAAATGTACTTGGGAGGAGAATTAGATTTTTTTTAAATGAAAGCTGTCATTTCTTGCTTATTCAATTGCAGTTCATATATATATATATAATTTAATAAAATGCCAATCTGTCAAAATTGAAATATTCGATTTTCATGAAATTCTGATGGAATATCTCATAGAACCCTGCCAGCCAGTCTGGTTTCATTGCCTGATTATAAGGCAGGCTTGTGCACACACACATGTGCACAATTGTCTTCCGGTCTCTGTCATCTGGTGCTGCTGGAAGACCCAAGAAATGTAGTTGGTAATCCTCAGCAGAGATGGCTAGAAACTAGTGTCATCAGTTGCTGACTAAATGTGTGCATCGTCCCTGCATGTTTCCCTTGTTCTGGCCAGATAGCTTGTATAGAAGGCTCCAGTCGAACTGCCCAAGAAGACCATAGACTTTGTTCAGTAGTGAAGGCACTCAGCTAGGTTTATTGTCAATGAAGCATGATCCTAGTGTCCTGGCTCAATTCCTACATGTACAATAATACATGTATGCCTGTTACAATGAACCCAGCTCAGTGAATGGCAGGAGTTTCCGTCCCTGGCTAGACAAAAACACTCCACCTTCTGTGACACCTCTTATATACAGTGATACAAATAAGTTATGTATTGCCCTTTTGACATAGTTACCACCCTTTACTTTGCACTTGTTGTATTGATCAAAACATCCATCACCCTGTCATCCTGACCTTATCTTTAAGTGGGATCAGTGTGTCCCTGTACCATCTTCAGGGACTGTGTTTACACCATAACTTTGTAGGGTGATTTTCTGTTACTATCCATCTGGAATATATTTACGTGAATACTTAGTGCCTAGGAGTGCTTGAGTTTCTGCAGCACCAGCCCTATTCTTGCCAAGTTCATATATTGGACAGCTAACTGAAAGCAGGCATTTGCTTTGTAACAGGGGAGGGCCTGATTTTAATTTTGGCCTGAAGCCTTACACCACACCCTTATACCAGGCCTCATGGCTCAGGCTCTCTCTTTCTATTACAACTAGAATTCCCATTCCATGAGGAATTCTGATATTTAAAAACAAAATTACTGAAATGGAATGAAAAGCAAAAATTAAAATTTCCCATGGAACAGAAAATCCAAAACTTCATTTTGAAAAAGTGAAACTGATATTTCATTTTAACCTTTTTGAAACATTTCTGAGGCTTCCAGAAGCACAGCTACCTGTTATGCAAGATGTTAAGGAGCTGGAAGCCAGGAAGCCTGAGCTGCTAAGACATCAGTGGACAGGCTACTGAGGAGCTGTGCAAATGAGCTGGCAGAAAACCAGATTTGGAAATCTGTGTTACCTCAAGGGGAATAAGGCAATGCTTCCGAAAGGAAAACTTTAGAAATGGTAAAGGGGAGATAAAAGGAAAGCCCCTTTTCTCAGAAGGTGCAGACTCGACTCCCTCCTGTATCTGTCACCAGTGGATTGTCACCAGTGGATTTAGTTTACAATAAGGGGGTCCCTCCCCCCTTGTGTAACATAGAATAAAGAGAAGACAAGGTGATATGGTGCAAACAAAGGTAAGTGTATTAGGGTAAAGATACAGAAAACTGGGAGAAATGGGGTGGAGGAAGAAGAAACACAAACCTAACCAATACAATGAAACAGTGACTGGCTTTAGGAGCTTGAAGCTCAGACCCACAAAACCTCCCTTGGTGTTCAAAAAAATAATAAATGAAACCCCAATGCAGAAACCTCTCCTACTTTATTCAGGCACAGTGGATGCTTTGCACAGACATGAGGCCCAAAACCTTCAACTCTCTGGCTGATTGGGAGCCTTCGAGGAGGACCAGTGGGGAGTTCTAAGAACTGGTGGACTTTGTTGCAGGTGGGGAGACCCTCTGGGATGATGGACACCAGGAAAGCTGCAGGATTCCCTCACAGGTAAGATGGTTTTGCTGTGGTGGGAATGATGATGATGACAGGTCTCTCCTTCCTCTGTCTCGCTTTGGGATAGACAATGTTCTTCTCGCTAGCTCTGGAACGTTTGGAAGACCCGACTGTGCACTCGCTGCCACTAGAATGGACAGCCCCGCACAGGTGCTGAGCAAGATCTTATATAATCTTTAAGGCCTGGTCTACACTAGGAGTTGAGGTCGAAATTAGTGTTAAATCAATTTAACCCTGCACCTGTCCACACAACGAAGCCCTTTTTTTCGACTTACAGGGCTCTTAAAATCGATTTCCTTACTCCACCCCTGACAAGTGAATTAATGCTGAAATCGGCCTCACCGGGTCAAATTTGAGGTAGTGTGGATGCAATTTGATGGTATTGGCCTCCGGGAGCTACCGAGAGTGCTCCATTGTGACCGCTCTGGACAGCACTCTCAACTCAGGTGCACTGGCCAGGTAGACAGGAAAAGGCCCGCAAACTTTTGAATCTCATTTCCTGTTTGGCCAGTGTGGCAAACTGCAGGTGAGTGCAGAGCTCATCAGCAGAGGTGACCATGTAGAGCTCATCAGCAGAGGTGACCATGATGGAGTCCCAGAATCGCAAAAGAGCTCCAGCATGGACCGAACAAGAGGTAAGGGATTTGATCGCTGTATGGGGAGAGGAATCCATGCTATCACGACTCTGTTCCAGTTTTCAAAATGCCAAAACATTTGTCAAAATCTCCCAGGGCATGAAGGACAGAGGCCATAACAGGGACTCGAAGCAGTGCTGCGTGAAACTTAAGGAGCTGAGGCAAACCTGCCAGAAAACCAGAGAGCCAAACGGCCGCTCTGGGTCAGAGCCCCAAACATGCTGCTTCTATGATGAGCTGCATGCCATTTTAGGGGGTTCAGCCACCACTACCTCAACCCTGTGCTTTGACTCTGTCAATGGAGGGGGAGGCAACATGGAAGCAGGTTTTGGGGACAAGGAAGATGATGATGATGAGGTTGTAGATAGCTCACAGCAAGCAAGCAGAGAAACCGGGTTTCCCGACAGCCAGGAACTGTTTCTCACCCTGGACCTGGAGCCAGTACACCCTGAACCCACCCAAGGCTGCCTCCCGGACCCGCCAGGTGGAGAAGGGACCTCTGGTGAGTGTACTTTCTTAAATTAGTATACATGGTTTAAAAGCAAGCATGTTTAATGATTAATTTGCCCTGGAATTCACGGCCAGTACAGCTACTGGAAAAGTCTGTTAACGTGTCTGGGGATGGAACGGAAATCCTCCAAGGACATCTCCATAAAGCTCTCCTGGATGTACTCCCAAAGCCTTGCAAAAGGTTCCTGGGGAGGGCAGCCTTATTCTGTCCACCATGGTAGGACACTTTACCACGCCAGGCCAGTAGCACATAGTCGGGAATCATTGCAGAACAAAGCATTGCAGTGTATGTTTGCTGGCGTTCAAACAACATACGTTCTTTATCTCTGTGTTTTCCTCAGGAGAGTGAGATATCATTCATGGTCACCTGGTTGAAATAGAGTGCTTTTCTTAAGGGGACATTCAGAGGTGCCCATTCCTGCTGGGCTGTTTGCCTGTGGCTGAACAGAAATGTTTCCCGCTGTTAGCCATGCGGTGGGGAGTGGGGGGAGAGGGGAGGGATTAGCCACGCAGTGGGAGGAGGCAAAATGCGACCTTGAAACGAAAGCACATGTGCTATGTATGTAATGTTAACAGCAAGGTTTACAGTGAAAGACTGTACCCATTGTTCTATAAAATGTGTCTTTTTAAATACCACTGTCCCTTTTTTTCTCCACCAGCTGCATGTGTTTCAAGGATCACAGGATCCTCTCCTTCCCAGAGGCTAGCGGAGATTAGAAGGAAAAAAAATGCAGTCACGATTAAATGTTCTCTGACCTCATGTTGTCCTCCCACACTGACAGAGCACAGATAAATGCGTGGAGGCAGACAATGTCAGAGTGCAGGAAAGCACAAAATGACCGGGAGGAGAGGTGGCGGGCTGAAGAGAGTAAGTGGCGGGCTGAAGAGAGGGCTGAAGCTGATAGGTGGTGGCAGTGTGATGACAGGAGGCAGGATTCAATGCTGAGGCTGCTGGAGGATCAAACTAATATGCTCCAGTGTATGGCTGAGCTGCAGGAAAGGCAGCTGGAGCACAGACCTCCGCTACAGCCCCAGTGTAACCAACTGCCCTTCTCCCCAAGTTCCATAGCCTCCACACCCAGATGCCCAAGAACGTGGTGGTGGGGCCTATGGCCACCCAGCCACTCCACCCCAGAGGATTGCCCAAGCAACAGAAGGCTGGCATTCAATATGTTTTAATTTTTTTAAGTTTTTAAGTTTTAAAGTGCAGTGTGGCCTTGTCCTTCCCTCCTCCCACACCCCTCCTGGGCTACCTTGGCAGTTATCCCCCTATTTGTGTGATGAATTAATAAAGGATGTATGAATGTGAAGCAACAATTGCCTCTGCAAAGGGTGATCAAAGTGGGGAGGGGAGGGTGGTTAGCTTACAGGGAAGTAGAGTGAACAAAGGGGGTGCGGTTTCATCAAGGAGAAACGAACAGAACTTTCACACCGTAGCCTGTCCAGTCATGAAACTGGTTTTCAAAGCTTCTCTGATGCACACCACACCCTCCTGTGCTCTTCTAATCACCCTGGTGTCTGGCTGTGCGTAACCAGCAGCCAGATGATTTGCCTCAACCCTCCCACCCCACCATAAACATCTCCCCCTTACTCTCACAGAGATTGTGGAGTGCACAGCAAGCAGTAATAACAGTGGGAATACTGGTTTCATTGAGGTCTAACTGAGTCAGTAAACTGGGCCAGCGCGCCTTTAAACGTCCAAATGCACATTCTACCACCATTCTGCACTTGCTCAGCCTGTAGTTTAACAGCTCCTGATGACTACTGTCCAGGCTGCGCGTATGGCTTCATGAGCCATGGCATTAAGGGGTAGGCTGGGTCCCCAAGGATAACTATAGGCATTTCAACAAACCCAATGGTTATTTTCTGATCTGGGAAGAAAGTCCCTTCCTGCAGCTTTTGAAACAGACCAGAGTTCCTGAAGATGTGAGTGTCATGTACCTTTCCCGGCCATCCTATGTTGATGTTGGTGAAACGTCCCTTGTGATCCACCAGTGCTTGCAGCACTATTGAAAAGTACACCTTGCGGTTTATTTACTTTCCGGCTTGGTGCTCCGGTGCCAAGATAGGGATATGGGTTCCGTCTATGGCCCCAGCACAGTTAGGGAATCCCATTGCAGCAAAGCTATTCGCTATGACCTGCACATTTCTCAGGGTCACTACCCTTGATATCAGCAGATCTTTGATTGCGTTGGCTACTTGCATCACAGCAACCCCCACAGTAGATTTGCCCACTCCAAATTGATTCCCAACTGACCGTTAGCTGTCTGGCATTGCAAGCTTCCACAGGGCTATTGCCACTCGCTTCTCAACTGTGAGGGATGCTCTCATCTTGGTATTCTGGTGCTTCAGGGCAGGGGAAAGCGAGTCACAAAGTTCCATGAAAGTGCCCTTACACATGCGAAAGTTTCGCAGCCACTGGGAATTCTCCCAGACCTGCAACACTATGTGGTTCCACAAGTCTGTGCTTGTTTCCCGGGCCCAGAATTGGTGTTCCATGGCACGAACCTGCCCCATTAGCACCATGATGCCCACATTGCCAGGGCCCGTGCTTTGAGAGAAGTCTGTGTCCATGTCCTCATCACTCTCGTCACTGCACTGACGTCACCTACTCGCCCGGTTTCGCTTTGCCAGGTTCTGGTGCTGCATATACTGCTGGATAATGCGCGTGGTGTTTAATGTGCTCCTAATTGCCAAAGTGATCTGAGCGGGCTCCGTGCTTGCCATGGTGTGGCGTCTGCACAGAAAAAAGGCGCGGAATGATTATTTGCAGTTGCTCTGACAGAAGGAGGGGTGACTGACGACATGGCTTACAGGGTTGGCTTACCGGGAATTAAAATCAACAAAGGGGGTGGCTTTACATCAAGGAGAAACAAAAACAACTGTCACACAGAATGGCCCTCTCAAGGATTGTGACTCAAACCCCTGAGTTTAGCAGGCCAATGCTCAACCCACTGAGCTATCCCTCCCCCCGTTATTCCTGGAAGGACTGAATCTCCATTAAACTTTTCAAGGTGCCCTGACAGACCTCACCGAAATGATTGTTGGTCATTGATTTCACAGAGGGAGGGAGGGAGGGAGGAAGGGACGGGGGAGAAAATAAATGCAGAACAAATCTGGTCTATTTCTTGTTTTGATCCATTCCATCTATCTTTTACATCTTAGGCTGGCAGCAGACGGAACAGTAGATGACTGCTAGCCATCCTCATCTCCTGGCTGCTCGGCAGAAGACAGTGCAATACAACTGCCAGCAGGACTAAAGAGAATGACCTGGTTGAGTCACTCCTATTTATGTCCCTGTGCCCATGTCTGCTCAAGCGCTCCTGACCGACCTCACGGAGATGGCCAAGAGCACCTAGGACATGATGACAATGGTTATCAGGCCTATTGCACCGTCTGCTGCCACAGGCAATGAGCTGCTGCTGTGTAGCAATGCAGTACCGCATCTGCCAGCACCCAGAAGACGTACAGTGACAGTAAGCTGAGCGGGCTCCATGCTTGCCATGCTGGAGGAACCAACTAGGAGCAGAGCTCTTCTTGACCTGCTGCTCACAAACTGGGAAGAATTAGTAGGGGAAGCAAAAGTGGATGGGAACCTGGGAGGCAGTGACCATGAGATGGTCGAGTTCAGGATCCTGACACAGGGAAGAAAGGAGAGCAGCAGAATACAGTCCCTGGACTTCAGAAAAGCAGACTTTGACTCCCTCAGGGAACTGATGGGCAGGATCCCCTGGGAGAATAACATGAGGGGGAAAGGAGTCCAGGATAGCTGCCTGTATTTTACAGAATCCTCAATGAGGTTACAGGGACAAACAATCCCGATGTGTAGAAAGAATAGTAAATATGGCAGGCGACCAGCTTGGCTTAACAGTGAAATCCTTGCTGCTCTTAAATACAAAAAAAAAAGCTTACAAAAAGTGAAAGATTGGACAAATGACCAGGAATGAGTATAAAAATATTGCTGGGGCTTGCAGGAGTGAAATGAGGAAGGTCAAATCACACCTGGAGTTGCAGCTAGCAAGAGATGTTAAGAGTAACAAGAAGGGTTTCTTCAGGTATGTTAGCAACAAGAAGAAAGTCAAGGAAAGTGTGGGCCCCTTACTGAAGGAGGGAGGCAACCTCGTGACAGAGAATGTGGAAAAAGCTAATGTATTCAATGCTTTTTTTGCCTCTTTCTTCACGAACAAGGTCAGCTCCCAGACTACTGCACTGGGCAGCACAGCATGGGGAGGAGGCGACCAGCCCTCTGTGGAGAAAGAAGTGGTTCGGGACTATTTAGAAAAGCTGGACGAGCACAAGTCCATGGGGCCGGATGCGTTGCATCTGAGAGTGCTAAAGAAGTTGGCCGATGTGATTGCAGAGCCATTGGCCATTATCTCTGAAAACTAATGACGATCGGGGGAGGTCCCGGATGACTGGAAAAAAGCTAATGTAGTGACTGTCTTTAAAAAGGGAAGAAGGAGGATCCTGGGAAATACAGGACAGTCATCCTCACCTCAGTCTCTGGAACAATCATGGAGCAGATCCTCAAGGAATCAATTCTGAAGCACATAGAGGAGAGGAAAGTGATCAGGAACAGTCAGCATGGATTCACCAAGGGCAAGTCATGCCTGACTAATCTAATTGCCTTCTATGACGAGATAACTGGCTCTGTGGATGAAGGGAAAGCAGTGGACGCGTTGTTCCTTGACTTTAGCAAAGCTTTTGACACAGTCTCCCACAGCATTCTTGCCAGCAAGTTAAAGAAGTATGGGCTGGATGAATGCACTATAAGGTGGATAGAAAGCTGGCTAGATTGTCGGGCTCAACGGGTAGTGATCAATGGCTCCATGTCTAGTTGGCAGCCAGTATCAAGTGGAATGCCCCAGGGGTCGGTCCTGGGGCCAGTTTTGTTCAATATCTTCATAAATGATCTGGAGGATGGTGTGGATTGCACCCTCAGCAAGTTTGCAGATGACACTAAACTGGGAGGAGTGGTAGATACACTGGAGGGTAGGGATAGGATACAGAGGGACCTAGACAAATTGGAGGATTGGGCCAAAAGAAATCTGATGAGGTTCAACAAGGACAAGTGCAGAGTCCTGCACTTAGGACGGAGGAATCCAATGCACCGCTACAGACTAGGGACCGAATGGCTCAGCAGCAGTTCTGCAGAAAAGGACCTAGGGGTGACAGTGGACGAGAAGCTGGATATGAGTCAGCAGTGTGCCCTTGTTGCGAAGAAGGCCAATGGCATTTTGGGATGTATAAGTAGGGGCATAGCGAGCAGATCGAGGGACGTGATCGTTCCCCTCTATTCGACATTGGTGAGGCCTCATCTGGAGAACTGTGTCCAGTTTTGGGCCCCACACTACAACAAGGATGTGGAAAAATTGGAAAGAGTCCAGCGGAGGGCAACAAAAATGATTAGGGGACTGGAACACATGACTTATGAGGAGAGGCTGAGGGAACTGGGGATGTTTAGTCTTCAGAAGAGAAGAATGAGGGGGGATTTGATAGCTGCTTTCAACAACCTGAAAGGGGGTTCCAAAGAGGATGGCTCTAGACTGTTCACAGTGGTAGCAGATGACAGAACAAGGAGTAATGGTCTCAAGTTGCAGTGGGGGAGATTTAGGCTGGATATTAGGAAAAACTTTTTCACTAGGAGGGTGGTGAAACACTGGAATGCGTTACCTAGGGAGGTGGTGGAATCTCCTTCCCTAGAAGTTTTTAAGGTCAGCCTTGAGAAAGCCCTGGCTGGGATGATTTAATTGGGGATCGGTCCTGCTTTGAGCAGGGGGTTGGACTAGATGACCTCCTGAGGTCCCTTCCAACCCTGATATTCTATGATTCTATGAACCCAGGAAAAAAGGTGCGAAACGATTGTCTGCCCTTGCTTTCACGGAAGGAGGGTGGGAACGGGGGCCTGATGACATGTACCCAGAACCACCTGCAACAATGTTTTTGCCCCATTAGGCATTGGGATCTCAACCAAGAATTCCAATGGGCGGCGGAGACCGCGGGAACTGTGGGATAGCTACCTTCAGTGCAACGCTCCGGAAGTCGACACTAGCCTCGATACTGTGGAAGCACTCCGCTGAGTTAATGCACTTAATGCACTTAGAGCATTTTGTGTGGGGACACACACAATCGACTATGTAAAAACAATTTCTAAATAAAAGACTTCTATAAATTCTACCTAATTTTGTATTGTAGACATACCTTAAGGCAGGAAAAGTTCTGATGGACTAGAGTGTTGGGGATTGGTTTTGGTGCGAAAAAACTGGTTCTCATAGAAGTCATAGAATATCAGGGTTGGAAGGGACCTCAGGAGGTCATCTAGTCCAACCCCCTGCTCAAAGCAGGGCCAATCCCCAGTTTTTGCCCCAGATCCCTAAATGGCCCCCTCAAGGATTGAACTCACAACCCTGGGTTTAGCAGGGCAATGCTCAAACCACTGAGCTATCCCTCCCCCCAAACTGTCCAGTTTGAGCCAGGGGACTCCAGTGTCTAAGTTGTAAACAAATTTGCTTACAAAGATGGAGTCCAAGGGTCACGGATGATATACTCCATATTGGATTTCATTGCATAACCTTTATCTTATATACATTATTAAAACAACTAATTAAACACATTTAAACAATACCAACACAACATTTTTTTTCTAACACCTGCCTCATAGTCAGATATCGAAACCAGACTGGTAGGCAGGATTGCATAAGAAATACCACTGGAGTTTCATTAAAATCTAATGTTTCAATTCTGACAGATTGGCATTTTCTGAAATTTCCAATCAGCTCAAATCTTTATAACAGCTCTAATCTCATTGTTATGAATTTATGAGACTGTACTGTAGTTTAAGGATTTTCATTTGCAGTTCAAGGCTCACTCCTTCAAAATGTTGAGAATCTTCCAACCCCAGCAAAGTCAGATGCCAAGCATCCTTAATGGAAACTGAAGTTGGCCCAGCCTTTTGTAAGAAATGTTCAGCACCTGAGAGAAGGAGGCCCTTATTTGGATATCTGAAGCTTGCGGGGTCTGTTTTGCCAAGTTCTGTTTCCCTGTAGGTAGGAACAGTACGAGTTTCTTATGTCTGTAAAATAAAGTCTGTCCACAATTATATACCTTATTAGTTCTGTTATTTCTGGAGTGTAATTCCTGTATATTGGCATATTATTTCATAACAAAATCCTGTTAACCCGCAGGGCATGTAAGTATGGTGAGAGCAGAATTATTACAGCTGTAAATTATTACTGATGTTGTAAGGGGATATGAAGTGCCCTATAACAAAGATTTTATTATTATAGGGAAAACGTTCATTTTAAGATCAAATAAATTTTATCATCATTTTGTTCTGTATCTGAAGTGCAGCAAATGGTCACTGAAAGCTTTCAGTGTTGAATGACTGAATGAATGAAGCCAGGAAAATCCAACAGGAAAGCTTTCAGGGCATCTGGGCAATGGAATTGTTCTGTATCTTTCCTCCACCCACCCACACACACAGACACACACCTTTTAGTCTAGAATTATGTAAAAACATGTAATATAGTAGCCACTAACCACATCCTTTTCGTCCCCTAGTGCATTGGTTCTTCTGTACAGGGACTCCATGTTAAAATAGAAAACAAAGCTTTTGATCCCCTTCCCATACATTTTGGGGTGCGTAGTCATGACACATTGTAACCTGTTAGTAAGCCCCTGTTCAAAAGCATTCACCAGTGAATCTGATCTCACAGGCAGTCTTTCTCTCTTTTGACATCTGTTTTACTGCAAAGCCCAACTTTTTTTGCATGCCTTTGTGATGGTTGTGGGTTCATCAGCTTGCTTTGTAGATTAGAATGGGTTATATTTGTGGGTTCATCAGCTTCATTTGTAGGTTAGAATGGGTTTTAGCTAGAGATACTGAAGTCTGGTAGGGTATTTTTCCTGTGTGGGAGTCTGTTCGTTATACAAATTGTATTAATGGATATTTAAAGAAATGAAATATTGTACTGACGATTCTCAATATGATAAAAGTCTGTGTTTTGCCAAAGAGTGAATTAAAATAAATATAATATTTAAAGGCACTAATTTTCTCCCCAAGATAATGTATTTATGTTGCATTTTTACTGAAAGTATATGAAATATATGAATATAAATGAAATGCTGAAATAAGTATATACCTATACAGTCTGGTTTATGCACATTTCATGTGCAATTATGCATCTCATTTGCTTGGATAGACACATAATCCAGATTTTGTTCAAACCAGATTTTGTTTCATTTTCAGACTCCCAAATACAGTTTATGACATTATCTGTGGTGAGATGTTGGAGTACACTTAAGTGGCAGCACACTGAATCCCTTTCAACTACTAATTTTCCTGTTCCTAATTAACCAGTATCATGTTACAATAGAAAACAAAGTTTTTTGATGGGATAGGGATGATAGCTATTGAGCTAGGTCACATATTGTTTTGGGTAATGAATTTCACTACTTCAGAGGCAAACTATGCTGAAAAGAGTTGGATGGCTCTAACTTTTTTTTTAGCAGACTAACTAATTGCCAAATATTGGTATGTGCTTTGGATGTGACATGCCACTTTTCTGACTGGTCAGTTAACATTTATGACATGCAGCATTGTGCTTAATCATTTTATGGTGCATTTTGCTGTGATACATCACTTTAATATGAAATGAGACTTAACACAGCATGTCTGTCTATATAGCTTGTAATACAGGGGCAATATGAAATGTGCCACACTCTGATCTTTGGCTCAGATAAAACATTCTCAGCTGGCAGAGGATGTGCAGTAAAGTTAAATATATTATTTTTGGAAAGAAGGAACATCAAACGCCAATCTTTAAGTAATTGTGTGCACTCTCACATATACTTCTTGCGTGAGAACAGTGAGGACACAAGCTATAATGTTAACACGTAAAGTATTGCTCCAAAGGGTAGATAGTATTTGCCATCCAAGGACATATCTTAATAATCGATTCTCAAAACCTTCCATGAGGGTGCATGAGGCTTTGTCATGGCACACCAGACTGGGGCATCTAGGAGGCCACTTGGCCAATGGATTATGTATATAAAGGGCAAGTATTCTACTCCCATATTAAGAATGTAGGCTACCCCCATCTATGCTCAAGTCTCCACCCTCTCCTAATGATTAGGTTTTTCTCTAATATTTGAGAGCAGTAAATCCTACTGCCTCCAAAATTCAACATGGAGTGCAACTATCTTGTCCACTGCACACAGGCAGATTTCTGCGCAGTAGAGCTTAAGCAGCAGGCAAAAACACAGTGTGCATCACATTGTATGACCCACGGGTAGTCAGAAGAGGCTGAGCTACCTCTAACTGGCAGGAGATTTTGTAGAGAACCTAGAAGGCACTAGTTTCAACAATGAATGCACTTTGGGGGACAGGATTAGATTCAGCATGTTCTTGATAAATTGGAGAACTGGTCTGAAATCAATAAGATAAAATTTGATAAAGGCAAGTGAAAAGTACTACACCTAGGAAGGCAAAAACGCAACATGAGGAGGCAGCAGTAGGAGACAAAGATCTTGAGCTTATAGTGGGACACAAATTGAGTCAACAAGGTAATGTTGCAGTGAAAAAAAGCAAATGTCATTCTGATATGTACGAACAGGAGTGTGGTGTGTAAGATATGGGAGGTAATTGTTCTACATTGGTTGGAACTGGTGAGACCTCAGCTGGAGGTCTGTGTTCAGTTTTGGGCACTTTAAAAAAGATTCATCCAGTGGAGATCAACAAAAATAAGAGGTCATGTATTCTAAATTTATGAGGAAAGAATGAAAGAATTGGGCATGCTTAGTCTAATGAAGAGAAGACTGAAGTGGGATGTAAGTCTTGAAATATGTGAAAGGTTGTTATAAAGTGGACATGACCCATTGTTCTCAGTGTTCTTCGAGGGTAGGACAAGAAATAACCAGCTTAGTTTTCAGTAAGGGAGATTCAGGTTAGATATTAGATATCACTATTAGGAATGGTCTAGGTATAGCTGGTCGTGTTTCAGTGCTGGGGACTGGATAGAGCACCTCTTCAGGACCTTCCAGATATATGATTCTGTGATTCTATGAGAATTCCAGGATCCAATGGATCCAATAATAAACCTAGATGCAGAGGACGGCTGAGCAAATGGACCTTAATTAGCAGAGCTGTGAAAGGCATGTGAGTGGGTGGGCACATCAAATGATGGCTCTCAAAGGTTACAGATCATGGTGGACTTCAGTATTAGCCCTCAGTGACTTCCTCAGGTGTGCAGTCATATGACGTGAGACCAGGAACAAAAAGCCAGAACCTTATCCAGTCTATTGTTTATGATCAGGCTGGCCAATAGGAGACTGCTTTTGCCTCTTTCAGTGGTAGGAGTAATCTGAAGCAGTTTGGGGTGTCACTGCAGCCTCTCCCCCACCCTCTAGGTAGTTGAAAGAGCAGGCATCTCCCTCCTGCTACTCCAGGGGCATGGGACAAGCTGAGGGCTGCTGTGCTGAATGGTCAAAATATCTGCCACATAAGGGGGCAGGATAACTCTATAATTGAGAGAATTAAAAATATGCCAGCTTGTTCTGCCTTTCTTTGTAACTACAGAATTATGTAGTGAGGGCTACATTGGGCCTTAGCTGAATGCCTGGGGCACCGGTCATTTTGTAGCTGTGTCCCCCCATGGTGGAACTTTAGGAATAAATTGTTGTGGTGCTACAATTGCTGCCTATTCCACCTTTGTTCAGAGGGGCAAGAAATGTGTGCCACCATTTACCAGGTGAAGATTATCATCACTCTCCCACCTCCACCCTCATTCTTAGGCCTTGCCAGCTCTGCTGACCTGGGCATTGGGAGGCCAGTCATGTTTCCACCTATTAACTTTCCTTTCCACAGACTAGAAGCCGACTCGCTGTGGAGGAGGAGGTGGTAAGACGACTGAGCATGCAGCCTTTCCTCTGTACCCGAGCTGAGATAGAGAGAGGCAGTGAAGGGGAGGAGCGAGCGGGGGGACTTGGACTCGTCATTGTAGCTGTGTTAGGTTCAGGCGCAAGCTGGCCCAAATTAACCAAATGATTTAAGAAACATAAGAACTATTACGGTAAATAGAGGTAGGAATAGTAACATGCTGAGGTTTAGGCAGAAAGCTGAATTTGCATTTATAGTATGCTAGGAATTACTTAGATAATAATAATAATAATAATAATTAATATTGGGAACTGTAGGATAAATTCTTACCATGTTTGAACAACATTTCCAGAAGGACACAGGAAAATCTTAGTAGAATTATAAAAGGTAAAGAGATCAAAAATATAAAATAAAATACACATTACAGTCACTCCCTGTTCTCTGTGAGCAAAATTTATCCAATTGTTAAGAAAAATGCATGCCTTTTTTAGATCTGTCTGTGCCATGGGTTAGACTGGCTCATTTATGTGTGATATTAGCCCATAAATCTGAACCCATTTCACCAAACCTTGTATTACCACTAGTTAACAGCATGCACTAGGATTGCTACATTTTAACATCAGGGAGAAACGAAGGGGCTGTGTGGTTACAATCGGCCAGTTTCTCACTTGGGTTTGTAATGTTTGTGGGGTACATCTGTTTGCATGTACAAACGCTAACACCTGCTGCTGTAAGCAAAACAGTTAGCTGATCTGTGAGAGAATTGCCTCTTTAGATGCTCCAGTGTGTGGCTTTGTAAATGCAGACAGAGACTCCCACAAATACCCAGGGGGAAATTATGGAGGCCCATAAGTAGGGCTGTCTGAAAAAGAATAATATTGTTTTACAAAAAATTCCAATCTGCATCAGAAAGTGATCCTGCCTGATTCAGAGTAATGATCTGAACCTGGGTCTCTCACATTCCAGGTGCTATTAGCTCTTTTAGAGTAAGTGGGTGGATTGCTCTCTTTCTCAGACTAGAAATTTCATCCTGCCTAGACCTGATAAACCTTCTGTGAAAAGTTTCAGTTTTGCTGAATCTGCATTTTCCAACAGAAAATGTTTTGTTGAAAAATTCCAGACCATCTCTAAAAATAAGACACAATTAGTGATAAAAGGATGTTGTTTTTCACAGCTCATGTTCTGAGCACACTTCTTTTATAACTAGGGATTTTATTCAGGACTCAATTTTAGCTGAATGAATTAAGAGGTGTGTGTGGGGGGGAGGACAGTGATCCCACTTTCATGTGGTTTGCCTGGCCCATCATAATTGATACTGGGGCTACTTCTGAACTACTGGGGATCTCTCATTTAGTCTGGCCACCCATCATGAGAGATACCAGGCTTCCTTCTTGAAGTATCAAAATTGAGTCTTGCAAAGCTTTTGCATAATTTCAACATAGATTTTAATATTCATAGAAGGAATAAGCCATGCTTCATAGAGAGAGAAGAAAGGCGCCTTCGGTGTGACTGCTTTTAGATATTGTCTCTTACACTGCATTATTCAGGAGACAAGAATATAAATCATAGAGAGATGTAGGCTGATGAAACCTACCAATCATTTCTTTCTCAGCACTTGGTTTACCATATCAAGTGCAATTTTGCAATTCAAAAGGCTGAATATATGTTTTATCCATTAATGAAGGAAGAGCATGGTCTAATGATGACAATTAAATATTAAGATGAAAGGAAAATTTGCAATAGTATCTTTTTATTCAGGAAGCTGGAAGGAAAGACAAAAGAACTGGAATGGAAAAAACAGTTTTTTTTTTGTGGTACAGGTAAGTAAAATATCGTTGCTTTAAAATAAATGGAAGTTTGTACTGAATCATAGGCAGGAGTTTTTGATTGTGTGTGTTCAATGAAGCAAAAGTCTGATTAAGCTCCATGAGCTCTTTGAGAAACCCTCCACTGACTCAGGAAAGTGAAGGACATATCTGATGTGCAGAGAAATATACAATAACTTATGCTTTGGGGTTTCTCTCTTGTTATTTATCTGTGGCAGCATCTTTCATTTTTAATTCCAAAGTCTCCCTAATACTATCTCATACCAAATCTAAATTCCTACATAAGAAACACCCTGCTAATGATATATCCTTCATCCACATCACATTCTTAGTTATCTGTCAGTATCCCAATGCAACACCAACAGACCCTGGTCGTTGGCAGGTGGGATCAAACCTGGGACCTCAATACATGAGCCTCTACTGCATGAGCTAAAAGCCACATGGCCCTTAGCTAAGGCTGTAGAGAGCACTCATTAAACTCTAAGTGGTCTTGCTGCCACTAGATGGGACAGAGCACCACACTCACGAGGCCTGTGGGTTACACAAAACATCTGTCAACCTGAACCATATCTGCCATTTTTGTTGGAAAAGTTCCAGCTTTGTTTGAATGTCTACTGCAAGACAGCAGTGGGAGGATTAATCTTTTTATTTGCCAATCTTCTTTCTCAAAATGGAATTGTAAGTGGGGAATGATCATTGAGCTGGTGTGTTTCTAATGGGGTTCCTGAGGGATCAGTTATAGATTCTACGTGATTTAATTTTTTTATCAATGACCTGGAAGAAAACATAAAATCATCACTGAAAAAGTTTGCCTGTGACACAATTAGGGGAGTGATAAATAATGAAGATAATAATAATAATGAAGGTAATAGATACTGATGGATCTGGATAGTTTGGTAAGCTGGGCACAAGACAACAGTGTATGTTTTCATATGGCTAAATGTCAATTTATACATCTAGGAACAAAGAATGTAGGCCATACTTACAGGATGGGGACAGGGCCAGATTAACACAGAGGCTTTAGGGGTTGCAGCCCAGGGCCTTGTACTAAGGGGGACCTGCTGCTTCTTTTCATCCAGCCCACAGCAAGTCTCCGTGCTACAGGCTGGACCCTGCTCCCTGAGCCTCGGCGCCCCCAGCCTCCTGCGGGGCTAGAGCCATAAGTGCCGGCTTGCTGGCATGTCCCTTCAGCCCCTAGGCGAGGGGCATTCAGAAGCAGGGAAGGGGGCGCATGCACATGCTCAGCACACTGCCACACACCATCATGCATGCAGGGGGACGTTGTAGCTGGACTGGAGCCAAAATCACTGAATTCAACCTTTCATTCTGATTGGCCGGGATCATGGGCGGGCCAGGGCTGGGAGCTAATAAAAAAACAAGAAGCTACAAGCAACTGTAAAAACCCTGAAAGCCAAAAAACTAGCCAACAGGCAATGTACGAGCCAACTCAGCCTAAAACAAGCCCAATTTCTGCTTACTTTCTGTGGATTTGGCAACTCTGGAGGATCCTTCCTTAGCCTCGCTGGACCGCCAACCAGAAGCTGCCTGAAGTAAGCACCTCCTGGCTGGATCCTGAACCCCACACCCCCTCCTGCACTCCAACCCCCTACCCCAACCCGTAGCTCCCTCCTGCACCCAAACTCCCTCCCAGACCCAGCACCTCCACCGGCACCCCAACCCCCTGTCCCAGCCCTGGCCTCACCCCAGAGCCCACCTCCCAGCTGGAGCTGCATCCATTGCCCAGCCCTGAGCCCACTCCCACACTCCAAACCCCCAGGGACCCCACAAAAATCTAATAGCCTCAGGCCCACAGGAGAGTTAATCTGGCCCTGGATGGGGACTTTATCCTGGGAAGCAGTGACTCTGAACAAGATTTGAGGGTTGCGGTGAATAATCAGTTGAACATGATCTCCCAGTGTGATGCTGTGGCCAAAGGACTAATGTGATCCTTGGATGCATAAACAAGGTATCTTGAGTAGGAGTAGAAAAGTTATTTACTGGTGAGCTCTGGTCCGACCACTGCTGGAATATTGTGTCCAATTCTGGTGACCACATTTCAAGATGGATGTTGATAAATTGGAGACACTTCAGAGAAGAGCCATGAGAGAACGATTAAAGGTTAGAAAACATGCCTTAAAGTGATAGACTCAAGGAGCTCAGTCTATTTACCTTAACAAACAGAAGGTTAACGGGTGACTTGATTAGACTATAAGTACCTACATTCTGAACAAATATTTAATAATGGGTTCTTCTACCTAGGAGAGAAAGGTAGAATATGATCCAATGGCTGGAAGTTGACATTAGACAAATTATGACTGGAAGTAAGGTATACTTTTTTAACAACGAGAACAATTAACCACTGAAACAAATTACCAAGGGTAGTGCTGGATTCTCCATCACTGGCAATATTTAAATCAAGATTAGATTTTTTTTTTCTGAAAGACATGCTCTAGATATTTTAGAGAAGAGCTGTGCCCTGTGTTATTCAAGAAGTCAGATCAGATGGTCACAATGGTTCTTTCTGGCCTTTGAATCTATGAAAGAAAAATACAGAACTCTCATCTCCTTTCTTCCACTGCAGGCCCTTTATTATTGCAAAGTAGGCAATATTCAACTGCAACTAGCAAAACAAAATAAAATAAAAAGAATGTGTAAAATGATTGTATTCTTCAAAATAATGTGTTGATAGCTTAAATTGTTAAAGCCTCGGGGGCAAATTTTCAAGCCTGGAGCCCCAGTTCAGGAAAGCACTTAAACCAATGCTGACATGCTTTACTGAATAGTGATTTTCCCCCCTAAATCAGAGCCTGAGTACCTACATTTAGGTTCCTAAATTAAAGTGTCCTGACTTTCAGAGGTCCTGATCACCTGTAGTTCCCACTTAAGTCAATGATTTGGGATTACAATAACAATAGTTATTATGACAATGATTTTAAAGAAATGGAGCTGAAACTAATAACCATCATGAGAAAAGCAATACTTTCAATACAACTATTTACTTAATGATTTTGAGATAATGAATTTAGTAGACTTTACAGAGTCAAGAAATAGTACAAAATAAGGGAGACAAGATTTATTTATATTTTTATTATTTTAGTATTGTGCTCTAAGCTGACTATGACAGAAGCCACATTTGTCTCATTGTGCATCTTATTTATCTTTTCGGTGTTTGCTAGGTCAAGCAATAAATTAACAATTATCTTAAATATGTTAGGAGAAGATAGTTATCCACATCTAGAGTGGTCATTTGGGAAATGGTTGACACAAGTTGTGAAGACTCGACAGTTATCAGATAATTTGTTTACTATAAACGAAACAACAGAGAATCAATTCATTACAGAGAAAATAGCTAATGAGGAAATTGGATTGTCACGCTAGTCATTGAACAAACAATCATGAACACCTTAATTTCTAATGTAACTTTTGCATCCAAAATTCTTTAAAGCTAGCCGTGAGATCATATATATGTATTTGATTTAAAACACTACATAAAATGTATCTTTAAAATGAATAATATGTCAAGAAGATCAGACAGAAGGAATCAAGTTTTCTCAGAATCAATAAGGGAGTTAACTGCTGCTGTTACTCTACTAATTCAAAATACAGATTGATGAATTCTTTATTGCTGTGAGAGCTGCTGTCAGAGAATCATTATACAATCAAGCAGCACAGAGTTTATGCAAGAGTATATACACAAGAATAAATTTGAATTGCACCCATTAGGTACATACCACTTCAATATTTTCCTAGTTGTCTGGAATATCAGTATAATACTATATAAATCCGGTTACCAAGTGATGGGTGCATTAGAAATGTTAGAAATTGAAAATGAAATATATCTCTGTGTGTGTATCACATTTGAAAGTCTATGTTACTAATGTTGCAAAGTCAAGTACTCAAAAGTTAGAAAATACCACAGGTGTCTTTTCTTATTTAGCAGATATTGTAAGTGAATGAAGTAAATGTATGTATATTCCGATTTTCTGAAAAATTCATAATCATGGAAAGGAAATATTTATTCAATTGTCTCCAGTTTTGTCTCCAAAGTTAGGAAAGGTTAAAATGTCAGTTGGCAGCCTCCAAAAGGAATGATTCTCTCTCAGTTTGAAAGGGGGCTAGGACTATATATATATAACATCTCTTCTCTTTGTAGCTACTGATGGGGTCCCATAGTCTCTTCACAACACTCCTTTGAGGCATGTAAGTATGCTCCTATACAAGGGATGAGGACCTGAGTTACACAGAGATTAAATGTTTTGCCCAAAGTCTCACTGGAAGTGTGTGGCAGACATAGAAATTGAAACTATGTCTCTTGAATTCCACTCCCATACATTAGTCACAAAGCTGTCCTTTCCATGCCAATTTACATCAGGTGAAAATCTAGTCCTTTATCTTCCTAGGTTTCCAAATATAATTTAAAATAGGACTCTGAGGCCTTGTCCACATATGCACATGTGTATCATAGTTAAAACATACCTTAGGATGTATGTACACCACTATAAATGTGCTTATACTAGATTTTGTTCCTTTATGGGAAGGGAAATAAGCTATACTGGTACAAGCCACCTTTACACGAGTATAACTATGTCCAAACTAGAGGTTGCTCTAGGAAAACTACTTTGTTAAAAAAAGAAATCATAATCCTCATCCACTAAGTTTTATCTCAGTATAAAATCTTTGTGCCTACCAGGACTAAGTATATAGCTGGGCCCAGGAAGCTGTACGTGAACTGTGGATTCTACTCTAGGCTGACTAGGTAAAGTCTGTGGACACAGAATTATTACTGTTAAGAAAACCGTTGTAAGGGTATTCCAGTAAGAATACTTTATATGGTCCCAGTTTTCATTCCTGGCCCAAACTCCCATTGATAATAAGGGGAGTTTGGGGTGTGTAATAAATGCAACATTGAGCTACTTAGCAACAATTCTCCATTAAAGCTGTTTTCTCTCCTGTAATTTTCTGATCCAG
The DNA here is from genome assembly GCF_965140235.1 of Caretta caretta. Classification (NCBI taxonomy): domain Eukaryota; kingdom Metazoa; phylum Chordata; order Testudines; family Cheloniidae; genus Caretta; species Caretta caretta. The sequence goes on from NC_134207.1 coordinate 126,510,372, forward strand.
TTCTTCCAAAATTACTACTATTTGGAGCATAAGAAAAAATAAAATTGTGCAGTTAGAAGCTAGTGAATACACATTACTTTATCATGCAGGAATGATTACTGCTCTGTGGATTATTATTTTTTTTAATTTTATCTTTTAACCCAGATGTATATTTTCAGAGCAAAGTTCCATAGCTTTATGATTTTTATCTGCACTGAATGCTAAATGTTATCAGTTTATTTATCCTAATATGCCTGGAAGGAAAATATTCATTTGTTTTGGCCGGAGGGACTGGGAAACATTTTACCATATCCAGTTAAGTTTTCCTTTGGCTTCAGTCATAGAGCACCAGAGATGGATTATGCTTTCATATTCACACAGAAAAGTGTCAGCTTCATCTCCCCAAACAAGAGCAAAATGTCTAAATAATGATGCTCATAAGCACTTTCAAAATGTATACAAAAATGTGTTTTCTTCTTTTCTTTTCCTTTCACGTTCTCTAACCTAAAGCCTGAATAGCTATAAGGTAAAGGACATATGATATAAAAATTGTTTATGTCTTCTACCAAGTCAGCACATTCTGTAACTTGGCATTTCTGACAGCCTTAGGGTATTTCATTATGGTGCTATTTCCTAACCTTTTAAACCAAATTTTATTTACAACAGCGCTTGGTAGTTTGTGTGCTGCAGTAGGTAGGTTTCAAGGGGTACAAAATCAAAGTTCTTCCATAACTAAAAATTACAGTCTCAAAGATAGTGAGGGGGTGAGGTTTTGTGTGATTTGTTTTGTTTTGTTTTGTTTTAAATGAAGGGCAGACTATAGTTGAATGGAAAACTGAAGCATGGCTCTACACAGAAAATAAAAGCAGCAAATGCTTCATTTGTTCTCTTTCCATTTGCACAATGGTAATAAAAATGCCAAACAGATTGATTTTTAGGCAAACAGTACACTGCAGTAAAGTCAAGATTACAAGAGCAGATGCATTAATACACAATATTTTTCTTGCAAACCTGCATTTCTACCACATTTTCAGATGTGTGGGGGAGTGGTTGAGAGGGGTGTCATTTTAATTTCAATTGGAGGCAGCCATTTGGGTTTTACATTTAAAAGGAATATGAGTTTATTTGAGACAGTGCATAGAATGTGAATTTTGTAGTTCACACAAGGCTTTCTAGCTAGGATAATTAGACTTTATAATCTAGAAAATTCCACACAAACTGGAGAGGGGAACAAAATCTTGTATGTTCCAGTGAACTGGCTACTGAATGAATTCTAGTGTATATATATTTTAAGCTGCTGTGACACAAGTCCCATTGGTTTTAACAGAACATAGCGTAGGGGTTGTTTTGTCTTTCCCAAATGAATAGCTATATTATGATCCTTTGGAATGCAAACTTGAAATTAAAAGTTCTGCAAATTCATAAAATACATTATATATAATATTTTATAATGTTATCATTTCCACAGCAATAAATCAGGTCATATCAGTAATTTTTTAAAAAATATAAACCTCTGTTTTCATTACATAAAGAGTCACAGTGCTCTGAAATTTGGCATGCAGAGTATAAGCTGCAGAACAATTAAAATAAAAATATTAATTTAGCATTTTATGAGAGGGCAATAAAAATAAAGGCTGCAACAATTCTGCAAATGCTCAGTGTGTCCACTGGTTCAGGACAGGGCGTGCTTATAGGTTTAGGCTCTATGAGCTTGATCCAAAGCCACTGAAGTCAACAAGAATAGTTTCATTGACTAAAATGGTCTTTGGGTCTGCTCCTAAGTGCACAGGCCACATTAGGAATGTTAGTTAAGTATATAACTTCAGGCAGTCTCAGGTGAACATAGGTTGCCATTTACTTTTTCTTTCACAAAAGTCTAACCAGGGTTTTCATCTTTAAAAAGTATATGTATTTATTCATTTGTAATATATGAGAGCCAAAAAAATTGTTTGTTTTCATATCTACTAAAAAACCTTAACATATTTTTTCCTCAATGAAAAATGGAAATTCATATCAGAAAAACAACATTAAGGGCCCAGTTGTGTGAAGTGCTGAGTTCTTTTTAGGAAAGTCCTAATGGCCTCAACTTTACCTTGAGAGAGCTTTTTAAGAAGATGGCTGAATTTAATAAGCTGTGTGCATCACTGTTTATAGACTTCTGCCGGGACTTCGATTCAGTGTATGAAGTCAGTTTGTGGGATCTGATGAGGCAACTGGGTGTCACTGGGAAGATAGTGTCATTGATAGAAGAGCTCTATAATTGAATGGAAAGCTGTGTTTTAATCCATGACAAATACACAGCATAGTTTTATATTGCCATAGTGGTTTGGAAAGGTTGCCTATTGTCACCACTGGTATTCAATATAGGCATTAATTAATTGAATTAATTAATTGATGGATAAGTGTGAGAAGGCAGCTGTGAGTGGTGTTGAGCTGAACACGCTTCCGTTTCAAGATCTTGAATATGCTGATGACATTGTCTTGATGGCTCAGTTTCATGGAGTGCTGCAGCTGATGGCCAGTCTGGTCAGGCAAGAAGTAGCATACTTTGATCTGGTTATTAATCCAGATAATATTAAGTCCCTGGCCATTACCATCAAGTTAGCCTTCAGCTCCTGATTAAAACAGCTCAGTATTAACCTGTCCAGATGTGAAATCGAGCAGATACCAACTGTCAAATACTTGGGAAGCATCACAGAGCTTGGGCCCTTCAGAAGCATCTATGGGGGCATTGTAACCTCAGGCTTGTTATGAAGCTTCAGTGCTATGGAACCATGATTATACTAACTGTTGTACATCAGTGAAATGTAGGTGCTGAAGACGGCTGAAGAACAGTGGATTGATGTTTTCAATTCTTGTTTTCATTAGCTGCTCCATATTAAGTTCTAGGACAAGATGGGACATGAGGATTAGACTTGAAATTAGACGAAGGTTTCTAACCATCAGAAGAGTGAAGTTCTGGAACAGCCTTCCAAGGGAAGCAGTGGGGGCAAAAGACATATCTGGCTTCAAGACAAAGCTTGATAAGTTTATGGAGGAGATGATATGATGGGATAGCCTAATTTTGGCAATTAATTGATCTTTTACTACTAGCGGTAGATAAGCCCAATGACCTGTGATGGGATGTTAGATGGGGTGGGATCTGAGTTACTACAGAGAATTCTTTCCTGGGTATCTGGCTGGTGAGCCTTGCCCACATACTCAGGGTTTAGCTGATTGCCATATTTGGGGTCAGGAAGGAATTTTCCCCCAGGGCAGATTGGCAGAGGCCCTGAGGGGTTTTCGCCTTCCTCTACAGAGTAGGGCACAGGTCACTTGCTGGAGGATTCTCTGCATCTTGAAGTCTTTAAACCACAATATGAGGACTTCAATCGCTCAGACATAAGTTAGGGGTTTGTTACAGGAGTTGGTGGGTGAGATTCCGTGGCCTGCGTTGTGCAGGAGGTCAGACTAGACAATCATAATGGTCCCTTCTGACTTTAAAGTCTATGATTCTATGATATTCATAGCTGAACCCAAAAACTACCTCTTTAGCACTGGTCCAGTTTCTATAGCTTTCTTGGAACAGACATGTTTTTAGAATGAAAGACCAATGAATTACGAAGCATGTTTACCAGGAAATGCCACTAAGTGGCTGGAGATCTCGTGGTTGCCAAAAGTTTGGTAAGGTTGCCAGTGATAGACCAAAACCAAATATTCAGCTGGACCACATGAAGCACCTAGCTAGAGATTGAGCTGGGTGTTAATGGTGCTACAAGGAGGCTACATCCCTTTGGGATTGGCCATGACAATGACACTGATTGCCCTCAACTCCTGATTTTAATGGGGTTTGAGGATGTCAGCACAGTGCATGATTAGAACTCAAAGTGAAATCCTGACACCAGTGAAGTCAAAGGCAAACTTCCCATTGACTTCATTGGAACTTTGATTTTAGTTGATATCTCCAATATTTAGACACAATAGGATTCCACCTGATTAGCTAGGTACTGGAGATATAAGGCCAGGTGCTGTTCTCGGTTCATTGTCTCAGTCATTGACACTGATAGAATGGTATGTGGACAGAACCATACTGGTAAATGAAAATAGCTTTTAATACAAAAATGTAACATTGTTGTCTTCACTTGAGTGCCCAAATGAACTCCCAAATGAAATTTCAGTACTCCCATTTCTTTTCCAGCTTTCTGAGGTTGATGTCCATAATTACATGACACTCTGCTCATGCTCAGATGTCTCATTATGTTCCAGGCTAGTAATATCCATACACATAAACTCTATAGCCTGGAGTCTGTCTGTGAAAGTCATTTTTTTCTTCCATAATGAGGACACATTTACAGTTTCCCATTATGTTTTCATATAAGAAAATTAAAACCAATTCATTAAAAATGAAATAAGTCATTACATTTTTGCTTGTCCTTGATGCTCTCATACAACAAATCCTAGGTATCTATGCTTCTAGCCTTATGAAACTGTTGTAGCAACAAAAAGGTAGGGGTGTATTTGTGTGTGAGAGATAGAGTTTTCTAGGGTGCACAGAGACTCATGAAGTGGGAATCATAGGCAGATAAGCTGTCTTACTATGCAGGAATCAGACCCCCTTGGCAACCATGGTTTTAATTCATGTCAAAGGCAAGATCAGGAGTTCAGTGTGTAAAACTGTATGCTCTGTATTCTATACCTCCAAGGATACAATAACAGAAAAACAAAACAAACCCCTGTTTATTTTTCTTAAAAGTTCCACAGTAACATACAGTTGATTGGGAATTGAGGAAAACATGAGAAAAAATGTTTCTTCAAAGACAGAATGAAGTTAGGAAAGTTAATCTCCTTCCACCACTAAAAAGAAAATGGCACCATTCTCGTTAAAATGCAGGAAAAATAAAACTTAAAATTTTGTCAAGCTTTCCTGAACTGGTAATAATTCCAAAAGGTGTTATTGACTGACAACATTCACTTGTTTTTTGTTTATTTTCTGAAGATGAAGTTATAAATGCAAATGCTCAAAAATAAGAAAATACAAAACTTAAAGTTAAATATGTAACATTCACTCTGTCCCTTGTGTGTAGGAACTATGATATGTTCTTTAGTAACATGATCATATACTGTGTTATGAAAAGCAGTGCTTTCTATGACCTTAGACATACATTTCTGGTATTTTGTAATTCATTTCAAGTAGTACCTTACTCCAAAAATAGTCCCATTAAAATAAACGAGATTCCACACAACAGTTTTTCCCAGGGGCTGCTCTGTCTGGCTACAACTATGTACTCCTTGCATAATGCTTTGGCTCTGGAACAAGTGTGTAGTGTTCCAGGCAAAGGAGCTCACTACTGAATCTGAATTCATCCCCTCCTACCTTCTTCCCCTTTCCTCACTGCTGCTTGTGCTGAGATTACTACCTCAATTCCAAACACATGTAGGCAGGGTATATATACATGTGATATACATGTATATCTATGATATACATCAATAGACAGCCAAATAGGCAATATTCGTCCTGAAGGTGATTACCTAAATGTACTGAGGACATATACGGTTGATAGTACATATTACTCCAATCATTCATGACAATAAAAAACAGAGTCCTGAATGTTTGTAGAAATGGTGACACACTAGGTTTGGGATGAATCATAAACTGAATTTAACAAACATCTTAGTGAATACATTTTTTTACTCTTCCCTAAGCTCTAAGGTGGTTTTGTTGTTTTGTTTTTTTACAGTAGCAAATGATGTAGATAATGTTATGAATCAAAGGAGATGATGTACGGTACAGGACCAAATGGTATGATAGATATTTTTGTACATTTCTGTTTTACTAATTAAACCCTTGATTCAACAAGGTACTTAACTGTGTGCCTAATGTTAAGCACCTGATTAGTCTGTGACTGTAACCCACATGATTATATTTAGTCACATCATTAAATGCCTAACTTTGGAGATTTCAGCCTTTTTAGTTGACTATTATATTTTGGATGGAAACAGTAAAGAATTCCCAGAACTATGAAACTTGTCAGTTGTCTTGGAGACAAGCATCTTAAAGTATAACTTTCTACATTTGTGGGGCCTGACATCGACACATTCACATTTTCATGTTGTCTTTTTATTGGAGGCAGAGAGATAATTATAATTACACAAGCCCGAGACTCTTGATGGGATCAGGTTAGACAGTCAAGGGGAGAAATTATGGCTAGTTATGAAAAAATATGATGTGTGTCTAAACCAAATTGAGTTATTTAATGAGCAGCTTTAGAAAAATGGATTGTACCCCATCATGCCACTTAAGCATATTGAGTGGCTCAAGGGGAAAATGTTGTGTGTAAGCTTTAATTAATTTTCACTTTCAATTCCTCAGAGATAACAAAGAAAAAAGTCTGTGACACATATTGTTGATAGTATATGCTAGTTCCAAGGACATACAGCAGAATGAAAGAAATTCTGATCATGATGATTCATTTTTGTCAGTGTCTCCTCATTGCTGCTTGTGCTGAGATTACTACCTCACTTCCAAAAACATGTAGGTAGTGTTTTGTGTTATTTCTCCCTTTATGTTTTCGTTTGTGTTTTCAAAATGTGGCATGTTAACCAATAGTCATTTGGATGGATTTTTAACTGGTATAAATTAACATAGCTCTTTGAGTCAAATCACAAAAGCACTTTTACAGCAATTAAAGATCTGGACCATTGTGTTCTAACTAATCCTTTTGATTGCTTAATAAATTGGTGCCCAGATATCACCTTAAAGGACACATTAAAAATGTTAGATAAATTATATTTTTGTTTAGATTGTTTGGATTCGCAGTGGTAATTTTACTGATATAGAAATATTAAATATTTTCGTATTTTTAAAATTGTAGTAATTTCTAAACCTTTTAAAAAGAGTGATCTGATAGGAACAATGTTGTTCATTATGTGGTGTACCAATCAATAATAAGCCTTGGTGCAACTGTACAACTCATGGTGAGCTATGGGGGCTTTTTTGGACTGGGAGTTCAATTGCTTTTCTTTTTTTTCATTTCTTTTTGTTATTTGATTTCTAAATAGATTTTTAAAATGTACCTGTCTCACACTCTAAATGCTTTTTAAAAGGACATACAGCAGAATGAAAGAAATTCTGATCTCATTTTCAAAAGCGATTTAGGCACTTGGAGCCAAAATCTCATTGATTGATTTTTGCCCTTATCAGCCAAAAGCAGAACCTTAAATTCAACCCAGAAAGCAGGCAGAACACATTGAAGTTCTGCAGAACACATTGAAGAGCGCAGCATCATGTGTTCTCACTGAGATGTGCCACTTAGCAAGCATGGACTACCATGCTATAAGCCAGGAGAAGTTTCAAAGTGATGGGGTTATTTCTGGTCGAATCAGCAGTGGTGGAGACTGTTGCATAAACAGATATGATTTAAGTTGAGCTACCTCATTGTGAAACAATCAAAAAATAAATGCATATTAATGTCTCCCAAACTGTAGGCCTGATCCTACAAACCCTCCCTCACCGCATAAGCCCCTATACAAATAGCCCCATTGTCTTTATTCACAGTATTTGGATGAGTGAAAGTTTGTAAGATTGGGACCCATGCTCCTTGCAAGTTTAGGGTACATATTTTCAAGGCAAGTACCATATTACCAATTGATCAGCAACTCAATGTTGTCATATTCCAAATATTCTAAGATAAGGGCATTAGCATATCATATCAGGAGCTAGACTAAATCATTCAAGTTATCACAAGTTCTGCTTTGTCCATTTTCTAGTTGTTGTACAAAGGCATATTTTCCTGGAAATAATGGGCCTATGTATTATTTTTATGCATCAGTAATATAAAACTACTATCTTATACTATCTCCAAGGTATTAAAGTACCATAATATCACTGTTAAATTTCCATGTCAACTGTGAGCAGTCTGAATGAATTGAGATTAAGAAAATGTCTGTGTTGCAGCAACCGAGAAATTTTCCATGAATAACTTTAAGATGATTTATATTCTCCATAAACTTGTAGTGGTAAGAAAAGTCAAGTTCAGGTTTATCAGGCAAAGTTTTATTATACAGTTATTTTGAAATGCTGACCTAAAACGCTACTGAGAAAAAAAAATCCATTGTACATTTTTAGCTCTGCTGCTGAACATCATTTTCAGTTTATCCTGGTTATCCAGTGCTACGAGAGGCCATAATCTGAATCCATAAAAGAAAATAAGTATGTTGAGGAAAAAATACAGTGACAACAAAGAATAATTGTGACAAATATGTGTAGTGCCTCATGATGTAATGTGCTGACAGCCTTTTGTGAAATACAGAGCACCCACAACTCCCGTTGAAGATGCTAGGCAGCTTTCAAGGGAGCTCAGGACCTTGCAGAATTTGATACATAGATAGAAATGGATTATATACCTCTGCTTCACAAAGTTAAGTACATTTGTTTTTGTTTTTAAAAAAGGTGATCAAATTCAAAAATACCCATTGTGAAACACAAATTTCAATTAGTGAGGTGGCCCAGAATTTTGAAGTACTTAACCTCAAAGAAAAATGTATTCTGTCTGTGGAAAATTTGTGGAGTCTGTTTCCTTAATATTGTTTTCAAATACACGTGTTTCAGGAGCTGACTTAGGGTAAGCTTTAATTTTTTAGTTCGGTTTGCATGCTTACATGTGTCAGTGATTACATTGCACATTTTCATCCAGAGAACATGTGTAAGTTTACTTCATTGAGGGGCATAATTATTCTATGTAATGGTATTATTGGAAAGTAAATATATAGATCGCCTTTTCTAATTTTTAGATTACATTTTTAGTGCAAATGAAAAGTACAGTATCAGTTCAACAGCAATGTAAAATGAAGTGCTTTATCCACATATCTGATTCAGGATGAGCAGGAGAAATGCAGGCTTTAAAGATGGGATTTTCCAGAGTACTCAGTATTGGTCAAAATGAAGTCAATGGTAAAACATCCATTGAAAGCAGAGTTCATAGAATATCAGGGTTGGAAGGGACCTCAGGAGGTCATCTAGTCCAACTCCCTGCTCAAAAGCAGGACCAATCCCCAATTAAATCATCCCAGCCAGGGCTTTGTCAAGCCTGACCTTAAAAACTTCTAAGGAAGGAGATTCCACCACCCCCCTAGGCAACGCATTCCAGTGTTTCATCACCCTTCTAGTGAAAAAGTTTTTTCCTAATATCCAACCTAAACCTCCCCCACTGCAACTTGAGACCTTTACTCCTTGTCCTGTCCTCTTCTACCACTGAGAATAGTCTAGAACCATCCTCTCTGGAACCATGTATGTGTAGTGCCTCAGGTAGTTGAAAGCAGCTATCAAACCCCCCCCCCCTCATTCTTCTCTTCTGCAGACTAAACTATCCCAGTTCCCTCAGCCTCTCCTCATAAGTCATGTGTTCCAGACCCCTAATCATTTTTGTTGCCCTTCGCTGGACTCTTTCCAATTTATCCACATCCTTCTTATAGTGTGGGGCCCAAAACTGGACACAGTACTCCAGATGAGGCCTCACCAATGTCGAATAGAGGGGGACGATCATGTCCCTCGATCTGCTCGCTGTGCCCCTACTTATACATCCCAAAATGCCATTGGCCTTCTTGGCAACAAGGGCACACTGCTGACTCATATCCAGCTTCTCGTCCACTGTCACCCCTAGGTCCTTTTCCGCAGAAAAGAGTTAGGTCAATGCTGAGCACTTCTGCTATATCCCTGCATGTCAGGGTCTAGTTCTGTGCCCTTTTAGGCTTGATCCTGAAAATGCTTACTGGTGAAAGTAGCACTTCATGCTATAGATAGTCCCATTATGGTCCAAAGGAGTATTCAGGGTCATAAGTACTACATTCAGGCAGCTGTCCAGCCCAAATCCTACAAACACGTGGAGCCTGGGCTTTACTTTAAGCATGTGAGTATTCCCATTGACTTCAATGGGATTATCCATGTGTTTTAAATTAAGTATATTCATAAGAGTTTGCAGGATTGGGTCCTTAATCTTTAGCTCCTTTACTATAATTGCCAAAAAGGGACCAATGTGATGGTGATTTTTGTGGAATAGATTCCTGTCCACTAGTAATTTCACTGGTACCAATAACACATTGAAATACAGTAGGCCACTAAAACCTGTCATATGGTGGTAATCCTTGGTTACTAATAGATGTCTGTAAAATAGTCACAATAAAATCTGAAATGCTCAAAGTTAGAGCTTTTTTATATTTCACTGTGAAATCAAAACTGGTTCCATTTTTTTTTAAATTCACAGGCCCACTTAAAGTAAAATTATTTTTCTACAAAATCATATATAATTGTGTGATTTTTTGCATTTCATAAACATCAACATTTCACAAAAATACTAAATTTCAAGAGCATGAAATTAAATTGTGTAAAATATCATGGAAATATCATGACTTTTTCATAGTTTCCCACAGTGCCAAGGTCTGATATCTTGATGCACTAAGGTCTGAGGGTACTAGGCACCTACAAAATCAGGCACATACTTGCTCGTAATATGGGTTGAATTTGACCTAGTGGCTTAAAAACCAAGGGGGAGATTTTCAAAGACAAAGTTGGCACCTAAATCCCATACACTTTGAAAATCTCCCCCCTAAAAGCATTTATATCAATGAGTCATGCAGACCCCTTGTATACTATATTCCCCCCCCCCCCCCACGACACACACACACACAAACAATCCATATAAAATACAATATTAAGGTTGCAAAGTCAAGCACTCAAAACAAATTAGGAGATATCAGAATTAAGGTTGTCTGCAACTTTAATTCATCCCCCTGTGGGTATACATTATGATACAGACTTTAAATTACATGATCACACTATTTTTTCCACAGGACCATGGGTATTGTAGTTCTTTGCTGGTTCTGTTTGTCTGAATGTACAGGGGTTAGATTTTTATATATGCTGTGGTCGACTATGATTAATTTCTCATTCAATATTGAGCCTGTCACCAGTAATGCTTATTCTGTCTGAATTGTTCTTTGACAAAAATGATTCTTTATTGCAGATTAGACAAAATGTAAGATGGTGTCAAAAGCGATGTAAGTGTGGCAGCAGCCTAAAAATGGAACTGGAATTCATTATGGAGACTGCAGGACTTCACATGCCCAAAACAAAGTGGGAAGGTATGAACTGTCCTGAGGAGGAGAAGACTTGTAAGAAACATGGGGAGTTCATTTTCAAGGATACTTTGAAATCAGAAGAGGAGGAAAAAATGATAATCTGATTAAAAATAGAGCTCATCAAAAGATGGTGAGAAGGGAATTGTGAAAATGTTGTCTAAGCTTTTCCATAATTTTTTTCACAGAAAATTCAAAATTCTAGAGATTTCATGGAAATACTGAAATCTACAAGATTTTCATCAGTTCTAACGGATGTATTTATAATATTTGGCATTTAATGTCTAGATTTCTACTTCAACCAATAGGTACTCAATGGTGACTTAGAAGGAGCTAGGCAATTTTTTACAAATATACATTAATACAAATAGAACTCCCTCAGTCACACCCCTTACAGCAATTAGTTAAAACAGCAGAAAAATGTTATGCCCTTTCCCCAATGCTGGCCAAAGTCCAACCAGCACCCATCTTCTCAATTCTCCACTTTATCCATAAGGTGGGGATAAAAGATTTTGTGGCACACCCTAAACATTAACAAATATGAATTAACAGATTTTGGTCCAAGAGTGAGGAGCCATTTATAAAACCAAAGGAGCGTCACAGAAAGCACCCTAATGTGATGAAAAGGTAAATCTGGGGGTATATTACAGTAGGTTTGCTAAGCTGCCACCTCCAAAACTCACCCAAAGTTTTCACTTTAGAAACCCTGCAACAGACAACAAGTTCTAAATGGATCCCATAAATCAGTTTGTGGCAGTGTTTAAGATGATGGATAAAGACTGTGCATTTACTGACATGGATGAAACAATTCAGGACATAATAGTTTTCGAGACCAATTCATCCAAAGTCCAGGAAAAAGCTGATAAATCAGGAAGCTGAGCCTGATTGAAATAAAGCATCAGACAATGCAGGAACACATGAAATAGCTCAAGTCCAGCTACAATCTGTGTGGAAAGAGGAGTCAGTTCATGAAGTAGGCAGCTTAAAAAATACAAAATACCTCTGGTGTATTCATATAGGGCAACTACAATCCTGTAAACAGGAGGACTCGCAGTGGGAGAACACAAAAATGAGATGACTATCCAGCAAAATGAGAGAAATGTTACAAATGTATTTAAATGTCACAAATGAGAGAAATAGTCACAACTACTGAAATGAGAAGACAAAGCCTATTCACTTGGTGCTATTGTAGGAAAATGAAAACACAATGTCTGAAGAGGTTTGTTATCTAGGCTTAGCATAAAAGCTAATCTTTTATGCAAGTTGGGCAAATCCAAAAGAATGGATGGGGATAGGAGCAGCCATAATACAGAATGGGTGTTGTTGTTTTTTTTTTATGGAAGTCATCAGCAAGACATGGCAGGAGTGGCGACATTTTTAGCTACAGCAGCCCAACCAGCCAGCCAGTGTTGATAGGTCAGAGATATTACTGTTTAAAGTAGGTTTCTGGGCCTCATGTTTGTGGAGACAAGTAACAAAATGTGACCCCAGTGTACCCTTATAGACTCAAAAGGCAAATAGAAAGAACACAACAGATTTTTTTTTAAATGTCATGGTTTTTAAACCAGTCTCATGATTGTTTGGATACTGACATTTGCACATTTGGCACTGACAATACTACTTATAACACATACCCAGTGAAAAATCCCAGTTTCACTGAATAACTAAAAAGCTTTTGGGCACAGAAGATACCAAATGACACACACATTGACTTTACCATAACAAATTTATGCATGTCAGACAAGACACTGGCAGAATTAAGGGTGGCAACTAAGCAAAATCAATGGTTATCCACATAGAGACTATCATTGTGGAATGAATAAAAGAAAAAATGTTTGTGCCCACTAGAAGTCAATGAAACTCTCAGATCCCTGCAGAGGAGGTAAACTCCATATGGATGGGGTGGTTGCTCCATTCCCCTCTTCCAGTTTTGTGGCAAATATCCCATATTCCCCAAGCCTGCCAGATCCCCCAGAGGAATACCATTCAGGCTAACCCTCTCTGATGGACACCGTCTTCCCAGAACCAGCCATCTCTTCCCTCCCCAACCTGTCCCACATGCTTATCAACATTTTTCTTCTCTTTTTGTTATTTTGGTAGGGTTATATTCTGTTTGGAGATTGGTGGTAGGGAAAGTCAGTGAGGGGCTGCTGTTTGAGTACCTGATTATCTGATTTTTAAGGTCAGTGACAACTTGTTCCACAGCTACTGATATGAGAAGACAAAGCCTATTTACATGGTACTGTAGTAGGAAAGTGAAAACACAAGGTCTGAGGACATTTGCTATCTAGGCTTAGCATGAAAGCACAAATTGAAAAAGAGGCTCTGAATTGCCCAGTTTGTCTACAGCATCACATGACATATGATAAGCAGCTTATGATCCCTCACAACATGACATCTTGTCCATGGTAAAAAGTGACAGCAATCACTACACTTATGGCATTTTCCTCTTCTGCAGGGACATAGGAAGCTATGGCATGGAAATAGGCATGCTTTTCAATTCATACAAAGAAAATAGTCACTAATGTCATCTGAGAGACTGGGAAACACAAAGTTCTGTACTTAAAATCAAAAGTTATCAATCCAACAACAACACAAGAAAAACTTAAGTCTAAACCTTTCCTCAGTTAAAATATTATGATAGGAACATTAAGGTTTACCTCTTCTCCAGGGTGGAGAGAGAAAGAGTATATGAACAATCCCAGTTGAGTTGAAAACTGGCACTGTCAAAGATTAAATTACACACATTGAGATCCTATCTATACACATTGAGCATGGAAAATGTTTAGATGCAGTTGTTCAAATCACAAGGAATTAACGTTAATCGGTGATTTGTGGAGGTGAATGCATGGTTACGCAGGTGGTGTCGGAGAGAGGGCTTTGGATTTTTCGACCATGGGATGTTGTTCCAGGAAGAAGGATTGCTAGGAAGAGATGAGATCCACCTAATGAAGAGAGGGAAGAGCATCTTTGCAGGCAGGCTTGCCAAACTAGTGAGGAGGGCTTTAAATTAGGTTTGCCGAGGGGATGGTGACCTAAGCCCAGAGGTAAATGAGGGAGTGGGATACTGGGAGGAAACACAAGGAGGAGGGTACAAGATGGGAAGCCTCCTGATTCATACTGAGAAAGTAGGGCAATCAGCTAGTTTTCTTAGGTGCATGTACACGAACGCAAGAAGCCTCAGAAACAAGCAGGAAGAATTGGAATTCCTGGCACAATCAAGGAACTATGATGTGATTGGAATAAACTGGGTGGGGCAGTTCACATGACTGGAGCACTGTCATGGATGGGTATAAACTGTTCAGGAAGGACAGGTATGGGAGGAAATATGGAGGAGTTGCATTGTATGTAAGAGAGTGGTATGATTGCTCAAAGCTCCAATTTGAAACTGGAGAAAAGCCTGTTGAGAGTCTTTGTTGAGAGGTTAAATTTAGAGGCAAGAACAACAAGGGTGATGTCGTGGTGGCATGTGCTACAGACCACTGGATCAGAAGGATGAGGTAGATGAGGCTTTCTTCGGACAGCTAACTGAAGTTTCCAGATCACAGGCCCTGGTTCTAATGGGGGACTTTAATCACCCTGACATCTGCTGGGAGAGCAATACAGCAGTGCACAGACAATCAAGGAAGTTTTTGGAGAGTGTTGGGACAACTTCCTGGTACAAGTGCTGGAGGAACTGACTAGGGTCTGTGCTCCTCTTGACCTGCTGCTTACAAACAGGGAAGAATTAGTAGGGGAAGTAGAAGTGAGTGGCAACATAGGCAGCAGTGACCATGAGATGGTTGTGTTCAGGATCCTGAAAAAAAGGAAGAAAGGAGAGTAGCAAAATACGGACTCTGGATTTCAGAAAAGCAGACTTAGACTCCCTTAGGGAACTGATGGGCAAGATCCCTTGGGAGGCTAATATGGGGGGGGCAAGGAGTTCAGGAGAGCTGGCTATATTTTAAAGAAGTCTTATTGAGGGTGTAGAAACAAACCATCCCAAAGTGCAGAAAGAATAGCAAATATGGCAGGCAACCAGCTTGGCTTAACAGTGAAATCTTTGATAAGCTTAAACTCAGAAAGGAAGCTTACAAGAAGTGGAAATTTGGACAGATGACTAGGGAGGAGTATAAAATATTGCTAGAGCATGCAGGGGTGTAATCAGGAAGGCCAAGGCACAATTGGAGTTGCAGCTAGCAAGGGATGTGAAGGGTAACAAGAACGGTTTCTACTGGTATGTTAGCAACAAGAAGAAGGTCAGGTAAAGTGTGGGGCCCTTACTGAATGGGGAAGGCAACATAGTGACAGATGATGTGGAAAAAGCTGAAGTACTCAATGCTTTTTTTGCCTTGGTCTTCACAGACAAGGGCACCTCCCAGACTGCTGAACTGGGCAACAAAGCATGGGGAGTAGGTGAGAAGACCTCAGTGGTGAAAGAACAGGTTAAGGACTATTTAGAAAAGCTGTACATGCACAAGTCCATGGGTACAGATCTAATGCATCCGAGGGTGCTGAAGTAGTTGGCTGATGTGATTACAGAGCCATTGGCCATTATCTTTGAAAATTCGTGGTGATGGGGGAGGTCCCGGACGATTGGAAAAAGGCAAATATAGCACCCATCTTTTAAAAAGGGAAGAAGGAGAACCAAGGGAACTACAGACCATTCAGCCTCACTTCAGTCCCCGGCAAAATCATGGTGGAGGGCCTCAAGGAATCCATTTTGAAGCACTTGGAGGAGAGGAAGGTGATCAGGAACAGTCAACATGTATTCACCAAGGGCAAGTCATGCCTGACCAACCTCATTGCCTTCTATGATGAGATAACTGGCTCTGTGGATATGGGGAAAGTGATGGATGTGATATATCTTGACTTTAACAAAGCTTTTGATACGGTCTCCCACAGTATTCTTGCCAGCAAGTTAAAAAAAAAAAATATGGATTGGATGATTGGACTATGCGGTGGATAGAAAGCTGGCTAGATTGTTGGGCTCAACGGGTAGGGATCAGTGGCTCGATGTCTAGCTGACAGCCAGTATTAAGTGGAGTGCCCCAGGGGTCGGTCCTAGAGCCGGTTTTGTTCAACGTCTTTAGTAATGATCTGGATCTTCAATGGGATTAATTACACCCTCAGCAGGTCCGCAGATGACACTCAGCTTGGGGGAGAGCAGATATGCTGGAGGGTAGGGATAGGGTCCAGAGTGACCTAGACAAATTGGAGGATTGGGCCAAAAGAAATCTGATGAAGTTTAAAAACGACAAGTGCAGAGTCCTGCACTTAGGAAGAAAGAATCCCATGCACCGCTACAGGCTGGGGACCAACTGGCTAAGCAGCAGTTCTGCAGAAAAGGACCTGGAGATTACAGTGGATGAGCAGCTGGATATGAGTCAGCAGGGTGCCCTCGTTGCCAAGAAGGCCAACGGCATATTAGGCTATATTAGTAGGAGCATTGCCAGCGGATTGAGAGAAGTGACCCTCTATTCGTCACTGGTGAGGCCACACCTGCTGTATTGCATCCAGTTTTGGTCCCCCCACTACAGAAGGGATGTGGACAAATTGGAGAGAGTCCAGAGGAGGTCAGTGAAAATGATTAGGGGGCTGGGGCACATAACTTATGAGGAGAAGCTGAGGGAACTGGGCTTATTTAGTCTGCAGAAGAGAAGAGTGAGGGGGGATTTTATAGCAGCCTTCACTTACCTGAAGGGGGCTTCCAAAGAGGATGGAGCTCGGCTGTTCTCAGTGGTGGCAGATGACAGAACAAGGAGTAATGGTCCCAAGTTGCAGTGGGGGAGGTCTAGGTTGGATATTAGGAAACACTATTTCACTAGGAGGGTGGTGAAGCACTGGAATGGGTTACCTAGGGAGGTGGTGGAATCTCCATCCTTAGAGGTTTTTAAGGCCCGGCTTGACAAAGCCTTGGCTGGGATGATTTAGTTGGTGTTGGTCCTGCTTTGAGCAGGGGATTGGACTAGATGACCTTGTGAGGTCTCTTCCAACCATAATAGTCTATGATTGTATGAATCCAGAAGTTTCTATTTATGACTCAAATTGAGGTGATGGTTTTGTTCAACAGGAAGACTTTACAAAATCTTTGACCACACTTTAAGTTTTGTGGCATTCACAGACCAAACTAGATCACCACATGGGTTGAAGGGGTTAAAATAGGCCTATCGGAAAAAGCTGGTCACATAATTATGTTTTTAGTTTGCTGGCAATTCCCCAAAATGAAAAGAAACATTGATGTCAGGTAAACCGATAAAAAATTTATGTTTAAAAATTCACAAATTGAAAAGTAGGAAAATGTTTGTAAATATTTTGTTTAACCTGATTTGTAATGTTTCATTTTGATTTGAGGCACTTAAAAAAGAATACTGGATTCACAAAGTGTCCAGAAGAGGAAAAGTTCTCCCTTATAACTTCTAGCCCACTGGTTGAGCATTCATGTGTGATGTGGAACATAGGGATCCCTGATGTGGAGAAGGGATTCAAATTTTGGTATCCCACATTGCAGGAGAGTGCTCTAACTACTGGGCTACGGGATATTCTGGGGCAGGTCTCTCGGTCTCCCTTGTTGAAGCTGTTCTACCATGTATAAATAATAATTGAAACAGAGACTTCAATTTCGTCTCCCACATCCTAAATCAATTATCCAAACCTCCATGCTATAGAATTATTCTCACTCTCTTTCCCTGGCCCAATGACTATTCATTGTCATGTACAGTGGCAATTTAGTCTCATTCATAATTTGCATTTCCAGCGCTCGGGAGAGCACAGGGAATGAAGTTTGGCTGGCACCATTGTAGCAACAGAAAGGGGAAGAAAGCTGTTTGTGCAATCACCAACTTGAACTTCTGCATGCAGTCTAGCCATCACTTAGCCGTTTGTACAATAATACGTATGAAGGTATGTAAGCTGAAAAGGACTATCCTTGTGTACAAGCTGTGTGCGTTAGTATTTCTACCTTCTCTTTAAACATTTTTAAACTTGTTTTCTTTCTCTTATCTTCATCACCTGTTTCTCCAGGGGGCACCCAATTAAATTAATAGACAACAGGTTTAAAACAAGCAAAAGGAGGTACTCCTTCACACAATGCACAGTCAACCTGTGAAACTCATTGCCAGGGGTTGATGTAAAAGCCAAAACTATAAAGGGGTTCAAAAAGAATTAGATAAGTTCATGGTTATTGGCCAAGAGGATATGGGATTCAACCCCATGCTCTCCGTGTCCCTAGTCTCAGATTACTAGGACAACAGGGGATGGATCACTCAATAATTGCCATGTTCTGTTCATTCCCTCTGAAACACCTGGCATTGGCCACTGTCAGAAGCCAGGATACTGGGCTAGATGGATCATTGGTCTCACCCAGTGTTGCCGTTCTTATATTCTTTGTTTTTTCTCTCCTCCTGTTTTGTTCCTCACTTTCATTCATTCTCATTTTTCTCTCCTATTTTTATGTTTTACATTTTTTTCCTCTTTATAAAATGTATTCTGCCTACCTGGCTTCTCTCCACTTTTCACTTAGCATTGAACTTTACAGCCTTTCTTATTAGTATGCGTTCTCCAAAGAAGGGGTGCTAAGTAATGTTTGATCAGATGGAATATTATAGATTAGTTGCATCTGTGCTATTGTTGTTGTAAAGTTAGCATAGCATTTAGGTATTGGAAGACAACAGATCAGCATAAAATGAAATACTGCTATTTAGGGCAACTCAACAAATGCTCTCTTCAATCTTCAATTAATTTTGGTGTGACAGGAAACAGTGATACCCAGTCTAACTGAGATTGCCTCTGGTTCTTGTCTGTGCTGATAAGTAGTCCTGAAACAGAAAACTCCTTCTTGGCTTGAGCAGATACAATACACTGTTGTATCACAGGGAATTGTTTGAGCAATTTCCTCCTATTATAACAGTAAATATGCTATGCTGAAAGACACTTCACACTGTACAATGGTGGTGATGGGATATTGTGCAGAGCTACCGTAAGCATGGAAAGTTACTCTATATTTTTATCATTTGTCAAGAATGGCTTTCTTTAAAAAGTACTGCTCCAGAAATGTGCTATGTGCTTTGCTATTTAATCCTTCCGCTTAAGGATGGGCAAACTGAATAGGAAATGTACTGAAGAACATTAATTTTAGTACCTTTCAGTCAGATGAATATTGCCCAAATTAATATACGTGTGCAGTATATTAGGAATGAGATGTAAAAATGAGAAGAATGGCAATGAAGGGCAACAAAAATGATACAGGGATTCTAGAAATGACTGAGGGAAGATAAATTTGCACAGTGTAGAAATGAAATGAAAAGACTCAAGGGATCATGATCATAGCCTATAAATACCTTCAAGGTGACAATATAAATGAAGGAGGAGAATAATTCACTAGAGCTGTAGGGAACTTTCAAATCAAAGGCCAAAATCTGAATATGAACCACAGAGAAGATGGTGATTTATGCCGCAGTCAAATGGTTAATTTAATGCAGATGAAATAGAAGCATCTTAGAGGTTTTACATTCATAATTTTCAACTCAATAATTTTTAATGAAATTCCCATGTAGCCCTCCTAGAAACAGAAAAAATAAGGACTAAAAGTAAATATGAAATGCTTAGGAATCCTAGTCACATTATACTAACACAGAGAAATGGATAAATTGCCATTACTCAGATGATAGGTAGCAGCCACATTATAGTTAAGATGTTTCTGAGTTTCTATTTTGAGTATTATTTTTTATTGTGATTATTTCTGTTATGGCAGTACCTACAAGCTTCTATCAAGCTTGGTCCTCATTATGTTAGGTATTGTACAGACATACAGTAAAACACTGCCCTGTTCCAAGGATGATATCTATGTGGCTTTTACAGACACAGTTTATATTTGTGATGAGTAGTGCATTGATAGCCATAAAAAGTATTCCTTATTTTATCTACAGAATAAAAACTACAAGTTCCCATTCAACTGTACTTCAGCAACATGCTTCAGCTATGATCTGGTGGAACCACCTCTCGAGGTAAAGATGTAACTTGCCCATTTGATCTATCTTATAAGGCACCCACGATCATAGTATCTGAGTACCTCATAATTGCCAAACTATTTATCCTCACAACAGCACTGTGAGATAAAGGATTACTGTTGTCCCCATTTTAGGGAAGGGGAACTGAGGCCCAGATGCCCAAAGGTATTTAGGTTCCTAACTTCAATGGAACATACTTTCAAAATCTAGGTCCATGTGACACACCTAAGATCACAAAGGAAGAGTATGCCAGAGGAGGGATTTGTACCTGGTTCTCCCACATCCTACACTAATGCCCTAATCATTTTACTGTCCTTCCTCTCCCTCAGTCTTCGGCTTTCTCTGCTGTTTCTACTAAACAGTAATGCCCAATTGGGATGACACTTGGTGTGTGGATACCTATCCATTGTGAACTGGACTAAAACTACTAGTTCATTTTTTCACATACTACCAAAATGTCATTAGATGGTAAGAATTTTTGAACAGTATTGAGCTGAATTTGAAGCAGCTTTTGCATGTTTTTGAAATGAGAAACATAAAAAATGAATTATTCTTGAAGGCATACTTTTTCCCCCCAGATTCCCATGCCAATCTTTTTTGTATTTGAGTATGGTAATCACAAGGAAATGCTAACCAGGTCTACAACAGCTTAATAATACGTTTCCTACTGGAAAACATAAACAAAGCAACATACAGGGTATAATTTAATGATCTGTTACTTTTTGTTGTTGGGCAAAAGTCTGCTTCTGAGATTCTTTCCCCCTCCCCCCATTAGGAAGCATGTTAGGCTCTAAGCAATGTGATCCTTTTATATTCTTTCATAGGGATGCACATTTTGTAGCATTGACAAGAGACACATTTTGAAACACTAAGATTTCTCTTGAGAGCTAGCATTTTCAGAACAAATTGGGCAGCTGACAAATATTTAGGCTCCAGATCTCAGAGTGATAGTTAAAATTGGTGATTTCAGAATACTGAGAGAAAACAATTACCAATGCTTGACTTGGAACCCAAATATTGTTGTGAATGCTTTTTAAAGACCATGTACAGGATTTATTTGCTAGTCCCTATAGACATTTTGCCAGTCTTGCCAGGCTTCTGAACAGAATCACACCTACTACATCTTGCTAGCAGAGTAGTGCTAGCATTTGACTTAAATGGGCTATTTTGTTTCTACTTTATAATTAGAAAAAGGGCAACAAACATGACTTTAATAATACTGTAACACCTTGAACACTATTCTGTAAACAAGCAATGATAAATATATTTTCCAATTTCTTCACAGATTGCAGTAATTTGTTCCAGTCAACAATAGACACAGAGCAGGTCAATAAGAAGTTGAAGGTGATACCAGTTATTGGTCTACATAGAAAAGGTGCTTGCTCTAGCTATCTTGTATAATGGTATGTGGGGGGAGGGGAAGTGGTGCTTGAAAGGTCGATTAGATTACATCTTTTTTTCTTCTATTTGTACAATAAATACCTCAGAAATAGTGGAATAGACACAGGTTTGTGGATCAGAAGTCCTTAATTCTATTCAAGTCTCACTATTTGCTCTTGGGCGAGTTACTTCACTGCTGTGCCTCACATTTCCCACTAAAATAGGTATCTATCCAACTTTTTCACGTATACGGTTGCCATTATTGTAGAATCTAAGCACTTCACAGCCTTTAAAGTATTTATGCTCACAACACCCCTGTGAGGAAGGGAAATAGATTAATTGATTATAAAGGCAGCAGGGACCATTGTGATATTCTAGTCTGACCTCCTGCATAACACAGGTCATGGGACCTCACCGAACCAATTCCTATTTGAACTACAGCATATCCTTTAGAAAAAACATCCAATCTTGAATGAAAAATTGCCAGTGATGGAGAATCTACCACAACCTTTAAATTGTTCTACAGGTTAAACTCACTGTTAAACATTTGCACCTTATTTTTAGTCTGAATCGGTTTGATTTTAGTCTGAATCTTCCAGCCAGTGGATCTTGTTATACTTTTGTTAGCTCCCCTTTATCAAATTTCTGTTTCCTGTGTAGGTACTTCTAGACTCTGATCAAATCACCCCTTAATTGTCTCATTCAGTTAACTAAATAGATACAGCTCCTTGAGTCTTTCACTATAAAGCATGTTGTCCAGTCCTGTAATCATTCTTTGGACTCTTCTCTGGACCCCCTTCATTTTTTTAACAACTTTATTGAATTGTGTGCACCGAAACTAAAGCAGTACTAGTCACACCATTGTCAATTATTGAGGTAATATAAACTATCTTCCCTGACTTGATAGTATCCTTTTTTATGCATCCCAGAATTGCATTAGCGCTTCTGACCATAGTGTCACCGTGGGAGCTCATGTTCAGCTGATTATCTACCATGACCCACAATTCTTTTTCTGAGTCATTGTTTTCCATGATAAAGTCCCCTATGCTGTAAATGTGGCCTGCATTAATTTTTCCTATATGTATGACTTTACATTTGTCCATATTGGAACACACACTGTTTATTTGTGCCAGCTTACTAAGCGATCCAAGTGCTTTGTCTCAATGATCTGTCCTCTTAAGTATTTACCAGTCCCCAAATCTTTGTGTTTTCTACAAACTTTAGTAGTGACGATTTTGTGTTTTCTTATAAGTCATTGATAAAAATGTTAAGTAATTTAAGGCAAAGAAGCAATTCTTGCAGGACCTCACTGGAAATACACACACTTTATGATGATTCCCTGTTTACAATTAGATTTGGAGACCTATTTTCACAATTCAGGGCAACTACATCTATATTACCCCTCTGTGGTCCAGCAAGGGCACCCACTCTAGGCTCCTGGCTCCTCAGCCATCACCTCTCTCGGGTAGAGACACAGTCTCTCTCTCTCCTTCCTCACTGTGTTTTTTCCAGGCCACACACATCCCTGCCTACACATTCTGTCTTCCCAGCAATCCAGACAGCCTAAATAGGCCAGGATCTGTGCTTTTCTTTGTCTTCAGAGGCTGCAAATGGTGTAATTTCCCAAAGTTATGTCATCACACAACCCTTTCTAGACAAGAATGTTTATTCTTAAGGAGAAAGCATTTCAGAGAAAACATATTTAAAACAATAAAAGAACCTTCAGGCATGCTAATAAGCTTTCCTCCGATCACCCCTCAACTCCAGCAGGGGCCTGGGTAGGAGTCAGTCCTGCAAACCCCACCAAGGGAATTTTCTGTGGTTACAAGTTCATAACAGTCTCAGCTCAGAACAAGCATCCAGACTGCACAGATCAGCCTGTATCTTTATACAGTTGGGGTCTTTGATCTCCAAATATTGGGACCAGGAATCAGTAGATAATATTTCTATCCTCAGGAAGTTTGCTTCAAAAGTTTGGGGGTTTAAATTACCAGATTAGGGGATTTGTATCCACCTCACCCTAGATATTTCCCAGAAACTCCACTTCACATGTATTGTCCCAAAACAACATTCTTGTCTGCCACATTGTTCAGCATAGTCCTCTGATCAACCAGACCAACAATAATACATAACCTTTGCATTAAACACAATGGACTCCAAAGATACTTTTACTTCTTCAGTAAGGTTTTTAAAGGGTATTGCAGGAAATAGTAATATCTGTCACACTATCAGTTAGCCAATTTTCAAACTATTTAATATGTACCACACTGATTTTATATCATTTTAGTTTCTTAAACAAAATGTGGTGCATTACTAAGTCATATAGATTACAGAAGTCTAAATATATTACATTGATGATCTTACATTTATCAACTACATTGGTAATCTTGTGAAAAATTTAGTTTAGCAGGATCTATAATCAATAATGGAATGTATATAATGTTTTACTTTGACCTTGCTGACCTGTAGAGAACTGTGTCCACATGTCCAGAGAGGAACCTCGGTTTTTGACAAGGGAAGTTTGTTATCACATGTCTCATCAATTACAGAATACTGGTGATTGATAAGAGGTGGATCATAGACTCATAGAATTGGAAGGGACCTGGAGAGGTCAACTAGTCCGCTCAAGGCAGGACTAAATATTATACTCATTGTTCCTTCCTAACTGGAGTACTTTGCATTTGTCCTTATTGAATTTCATCCTATTTACTTCAGACCATTTCTTCAGTTTCTCCAGATCATTTTGAATTTTAATCCTATCCTCCAAAGCACTTGCAACCCCTCCCAGCTTGGTATCATCCACAAACTTTATAAGTGTACTCTGTATGTCATTATCTAAATAATTGATGAAGATATTGAACAGAACCGGACCCAGAACCGATCCCTGCGGGACACCACTCATTATGCCCTTCCAGCATGACTGTGAACCACTGATAACTACTCTCTGGGAATGATTTTCCAACCAGTTATGCACCCACCTTATAATAGCTCCATCTAGGTTGTATTTCCCTAGTTTGTTTATGAAAAGGTCAT
Source organism: Caretta caretta (assembly GCF_965140235.1). NCBI lineage: Eukaryota > Metazoa > Chordata > Testudines > Cheloniidae > Caretta > Caretta caretta. The sequence continues at coordinate 126,534,860 of NC_134207.1, forward strand.
GTAAGACAGTAGCAAAAGCCTTACTAAAGTCAAGATATATCACATCTACCGCTTTCCCCATATCCACAAGGTTTGTTACCCTGTCAAAGAAAATTATCAGGCTGGTTTGACATGATTTGTGTATGTTATTGCAGATTTTGTCTGTGGTTTAAGAAATTACCCATTTTGAATGTTTGAGCTCATAAGGAATTGCATGTTACCAAGATATTAATAATAATAATTACAGAGTTATAAATCCCTTTACCTTATCAGTAAAGTAGCTTCTGTTCCCCCCCAAAGGAATTTCTTTGTCCCACACCCTATAAAAGGGAAGAGTCTGGGGCAATTTAGTTGGAAGTGGACAAGCTGCTATCACTTCACCAATTTCAGAGTGTTTGCTAAATTATGCTTTTTCTTTCTGTATTCTGTATTGTGCTGTATTAATTTTTTATTAATAATATCTGATTAATTCCAATACAGCCAATTATCTGACATTTTGTATTGTTAATATCATATTAAATTTGAACATGCAATATCTGCAACACAATTAAGCTTAGCCTGTGGTAGGTGATCTCTGGCATCCTGTGACAGAGGTTCCTGTGTGTGTGATGGCCCTGTTGAATCCAAACTAAGTGGTGTGGAAAAAGCAATGTTGTGGATGGATTCTGGTTTTATTTTAACAGATCTCATGATTATGCACTTTATGTAGGGAATGTCTTGATGTAAAGATGTCTTTTGAACATGTGATGATAATTTGTGAGATATAGCAGTATAGTGTTTTGAACTATTTTTTTTTAAATGGTGGTTAACAAGATTAAGAATTTATTCCATCTACAGCTACATTACTGGGGATAAAAGGAGTATATTTAATTAAATGACAAAAAGAAGCTCTTCCAAGCCTCATTCCACTCTTTCAGACCCACTTCCTTAGCCTTCCCAAGGTACATTCTAAGGTCTAATCATGCAAACATCTATGTATATCCTTAGTTTAATGTATGTGGCTGATGTCAATGGGCTTACATGAGTATGTACAATTGTGTGTGTGTGCGCGTACATGTGTGTACAAGAGCGAGACTCAGGCAGACACTCAGACACTGCAGGATCCTGGCAAGATTGTTTGAGACTAAGTCTTCTTAAATTTTACATTTGTGTTCTCATAAATTGAGACCAAATTCTCTCTGTTGACCGCTGCAACTCTTGATTTCAGTTGTGTGGCATCTGTGTAGGTGAGAGAAGAACTTGGCTGTCTGATTCTTACTGCTTCCCACTAACCTCAATTATGTCAGTTTTTCCTACATGTCCTGAACTCATTCTGCCTGAGGCTGAGATGTCATGAAATTTTATAGAGTAAACAGAATTATTGGGAAAGAGACCCCAAGGAATATAAGGCTCTGCAAGAAATGATATGTTTAATTCAATAGGTGGCACTGAATCTGTACTGAATCAATACCCCAATTGTACGGGGCAGTGTGCAGCAGGATATTTAAAAAAGTGAAAAACCTGAGGTCCTGATCACTAAAAGATTCCATGACACCTTCTCCAAGAGCAAGAGGTTTACTTTAGCATTTTGGGTAATTGCCAACTGGGGCATGTTGGCTGCCTAAATCTGTCCTGCAGAGTCTTCCGTTTCTAAAAGACAGTTATAACAGTTAAACTTTTTTAACTTAAGTGGAGTTACTCCAAATTCATACCAGTGCAGGTGAGAGCCCAGAATCATGTCCAGTCTCTAAAGTGTTTTTGGATCCTTCAAGACGATTGTACAATAATCTAGGACTAAATCATTTTAACCATAAAAAACTTTTAAATTACTACAACTCAGCAAAAAAAAGAAAATAAAAGAGAAAAATTAGTCTCCTTGGCTAGTTCAATTGTCTAAAGTAAGGAGTCTGTTCATGTATTTATTCTATTGAATATACAATTAAATGCATTTAAAGAATAAAATCTAGTGAAGTTGAGAAATGTCAGTAATTAATTGGCAATTAAATATAGATAACTAATTTATTTTAAGATATTGATGCTAAAAAAGAATTACTTACATATTTTTTATAGTCTAAAATTCAGTATTTTAAGTTTATATCTAGCACTAAGGGTTTTTTTCTTAGTAGAGAAATGGACTAGCTACATTACAATGGTATTTTTGCTGGTGAACAATATATATATATATTTAAATTTACATTTTATTGTTTTGTTTCTTCAACTAACTCACCATTTTGTGGCTGCAGTTATCATCCAGGGAGTTAAAATATGTGAAGGGGCAAAAGACATGCACAAAGATATGGTGGAAAAGAGATGTATAACCTTAAAAAAAAAAAAAGAGGAAGAGCCTAAATATTACCATCCTCTACATCAGTATGTGGCTGTAAGGAAGCATCAAAAAGGTCAGGAAGAGAAACCAGAATGTCCAGATATATGTTTGGTGTGCATGAGTTAGTTTACTCAATGATGCCAAATTTGCAGCTGCAAGGGCCCAAACCCACAATCCTTACGGAAAGAAGATTTCATGTGGTATTTAACTCCATTAGTATTGTGGCTGTAACTCATGTTCTCCTTGGGCATATATATTTCTATGCACCAGGGTGTATATTTCATTACAATCCAAAGCTAGAGTGGAAAGTTGCTTTATTGGTTATACCTCATTACTGCATGATACCATCATAATTACCACTAAATTAAAATGAGTTTCTTGGAATGTGAAAGAAATAAACCAGCCCATTAAAAGGCCAGAAGTCTTTGATTATGTGAAACAAACTAAATGTCTATTGCCTTTCTTCAGGAGACTAATTTTCTTTCCAAATAAGTAAAAAAAAAAAAAAAAATTGCTAAGAAGAAGGTGTCAAATGTAATTTCTTAAGAGCTAAAATCAGAGGCATTGCAATTTTACTTAATGGAAACCTTAATGCTCAGGCTTTAACTTATGGCTCAGATGACAATGGTAGGTGGGCTGAACCCTGTCTCCAAATACAAAGCAAGGATATCATACTCTTGAATGTAGTTACTCCCATTACTGATGTACCAGATTTATTTCAGGGGGTTAAGGGATGCAATGGAAGTGATGGAGGAACCCAAATTTGGGCTTGCTTTTTGAACAGCAGATGTGCAAGGAAAGAGAGGTGTAAGGAGCTTTTTGTCAATTGGCTTTCGTGTGTGTGTTCTCTTTGTGTGCAGTCCAGCTCTGCTCAGCAGACCTCATTGGAACTGCGCAGAAAGACCACAGGCTCAGTTCAGTGTTGAAGGCTCTTGGCCAGGTTGATGGTCAATGAAGCACTAACACATGTATGCCTATTACAATGGACCAGCTCAATCAGCAGCGGGACTCTACACTTCCCCCGAGGCTGGACCAAGGGTTAAGATGAGGTACCCCGGGACAAAAAACTTATGTATCACCTTATGTGTTTCATGAGATCTGTTTGATACATCCCTTGGTATCTTGCTCCAGGTGTCTCAGGCAAAATATCCCTATTCATCACTTCTGTCAAACTTCTGTCTTATCTGGTGTTAGGTCAGGATGTACCTGGGCAATTCTTCTGAAGTGTGTTCACATACATACCTAGTAACTGTTACTTCTTAAAAAGAAAAGGAGGACTTGTGGCACCTTAGAGACTAACCAATTTATTTGAGCATAAGCTTTCGTGAGCTACAGCTCACTTCATCGGATGCATACTGATGCAAGTACTCCTTTTCTTTTTGCGAATACAGACTAACACGGCTGTTACTCTGAAACCTGTTACTTCTTAGGAGTGCCTGTGTTTTAGCAACACTAGCTGTTTCCTTGCCAAGTTCATGTATCAGACAGCGAACATGTAAGCATCTGCTTTAAATCATGGCCTGACTTTAGGTTGTGACATGGTTTAAGTTTGCTGACTCTGGTTCAGGCCTCAGATCTTATATATAAGCATTGTTGCTAAATAGAGTTAAATTGTAGGACTATAGAAGTATAACATAGATCAGTAGTTAGAAGGGATAATTATGTGTTAGGTATCTAAGTCAGTAGGGCTGAAACGCTAGGCCTATAGGCTGAGGCCTGCAAGATTTTAGCTTAGATACTTTAGGCCTTGGAGATAAGAAATGTTTGACATAAATAAGTGACCAGAAAATGACCCTATGTTACAAGATTACTGGAAAAAATGTACCAGTCAGTGATACTGTGAAAAATTAACAGTAAAAGTAATTTTTTGCTTAAAAGATACCTGATAGTCACATTTTTCTAAAACATGCCCTAAGCACAGGGTGCACTATGTGTGTAAATGCTAATGAGGTATAGTCAGAACCACATTATAAAAAGAGGGTGCTGAGATGAGGAAAATTGAGCTCCCTATGGGAAACTCCAGTAGGAGCCATCCCTCTACTGATGATCAATAATGAGACCCATCAGACCCTAACACTATTATTAAGGATGTGAGTATAATTATATTTGTAACTTTTTTATTATTTGTAACTATAGTTGTGCATAGGTCTGTATAGAATTTTATATGCATGGGTAACCATAATTTTAATTGCAACTTTAATAAAACTTGTAAAATAGGCTAGATCTTGTACTTGGGAATTTTTGTGGTCACTACCCTTGGTCTTTATGTGTTCCTAGAGACTCAATCTGAAGCAGAGGTGACTTTCATTCTGTTAAGTTTGAAACTGTAGCCACGGTGCTGTAATACCACATTGCAAAATTCACTTTAAATAAAATAAAAGGCTACATTGTACACTGTGTAGGATTCCTAAAGACAGGCATAATGACTAACTGAGCAACTGCTGGGAATGGGTAGTGTTCTGAAACACACCTGCATGGACCTCTGATAAGGCTTAACCCCCCAACATGTGCCAGGATAGCAAATACACTTGGGGTGGTGAGTAACTAATTGGCACCTGGCCAGGGGGGCAGAGCTGAGCCACAAGACATCAACTGAGCTCTTCAGTATAGGGGTGGACACTGTAAAGCAGACAGGTCTTTCTGGCTCAAAGAAGCCCAGTGTTAGCATAATAGACAGAGATAGTGGGGGCAGTGCAGGCTTCTGCAAGAGAAGCCCTGAGATAGGGTAGGTGTAAATACAAATCATTTGAACTTGAATGTGATACTTTGGAAGGGGTTTTAACTTGGTGGCTTGGCTAAAGGGCGGAACCACAGAAGAGCTGGGGTCAGAGGCAGGCAGGCAGCCAGCCATTAGGAGGCACTACGAACAAAGATAATGGCAATGCCCTGCACTGATGCAAGGGGGCACTACAAGAGTGACCAGCACCAGAGGATGCTAATGCACTGATTCAGCCAAGCGCTTAAGCACATGCCTAAGGGTGTTAGTAATTCCATTTAGTTCTGTGTGACTTAAGTGTTTTAGTGAATTGAAACCTAAGAGTGTGATTCAAAGCCCACAGAAGTCAATGGAAAGTCTCCCATGGGCTTTGGGAGTTATGATCTTTGAGGATCTGGAAACCTAGAGGGTACTATAGATGTGTCTATACACAAACGTTCACCAAAATACCAAATTCAGGTTTAACTCTAACTCAAGTCCCTTGTTGCTTTGCATGTCTGTATGGACACTCTTATTTGGGATGAAAGTGTCCAAACTCAATGTAGCTTAAATCAATAAAATAAGGAAAGTAAAATTAACTTAAACTAAAGAAGAAAGGGAAATCTTCATCCAAAATAAGTACATCCACAAGCACAGTTGCACCAAATTAGCAAAATATCTGAATAGAGACTGATTTAATTATCTCGGTGAAAGTTAGCATATGGTCATGCCTTAAGGCAATTGCTTTGACACCAAATATAATAAAATACCAAATTAAACATAAATTATTCTGGTTTTGTATTGAATGGTAACTACCAACAAAATCAGAATAAATATGTAGATATTTAATGGGCAAACAACTATATGAATGCCAAGAGAAATAAAAATAAATCTAATATAATCAGTTTTGACAAGCTAGAGTAAAACTGTAAGAGAAAATAAAAATATTTGGTGAAAGTTTGTTACATTTGACCTCAAACTATACTAATCTGAAATGGAGTTTCACCTAGCAGCATTTTCTAAAGTGGCAATAGATCATGAGAAAAGCAAGCGTTTAGCTCTCCCAGTATCCGCTAAGGAAACTATAGCTACTATTAAATTCCTTAAGGCTCAAAAGGGCTATTGGGGTTAATGGTTCTTTGCTCAGTTTTGCATTTCCTAAAAAGATACTTTTTCTCCTAAACTCCTGAGATTATACTCTGATTTTTAGTGTTAAAACATCCATCTGGTTTGTTCAATGAAGCACTAGTTATTTGTATAAAAGTGGCCAGTATAGAGACCTTACTGATTACAAAACAAGCACAATACCTTTCATAGCAAGATTAATGTTAAGTATCTTGAAACAAGATTGGATTTGTTAAAGCAAACTGTATGTCCAGACCAGATAAATGTCCTGAAGTATAGGATTAGGTGATTTTGTGATGAAATTTGCAGGTCCAACTTGATGTTGACAAGGCATTTGGTAAATATAGGGATCCATATTATGTTTTTAAATGGTTTGGCTAGAGACAAAATTTCATTTATCCCTTTTCAAGATGAGTAATTCTCAAACTGAGTTAAAAGTATTCACATAGGGATATTCAACCTCTCTTTCACATCTCCCATCCGCTCTGGTATTATAAACTCTGGCAAGCAAAATTGAGAAGGTTGATGTAACCCAAAGGGCCAGATTTTTAGAAGCTCAACTGTCCTTACATTTGTGGTATATATACCCATTTTTATCGTTTTGGTAATTAGCTTCTGAATTGTTTAGTTAGGCTGTACCTCACTTGTCTAAACTGATGAGCTCCCACTGATCTCACCACCCAGCTGCAGACATACCCTAAATGACTTGCTCATGGTCACAGAGAAAGTCTGTGGGGGAACAAGGACGTGAACTTGGGCTTTCTAAGTCTTAGGCTGGCATCTTAACCACTAGCCAGCTTTCCTCTCTAATTTACAAGCAAGTGAAACTGTCCACAGGAGTGATTCTTTCATTCTCAGTCTTTGTAGCCTGTAAAAAAATGCTTCCTCTCCTTGAATCTTTCTGAACTTGTTCTGCTCATCTCTAAACAGGAACACATTAGCATTTAATACTCACAGGAATTAAATGCTTTGGCACCCACACATCAAAGAGACAGTGGTGATTTATGTTAGATGTTCCAAATAAGGTTAGTAAGAATAATAATGGCTTGAACCATTATTTGAAATAAAACTGCCCCCATTAGGTCCAAAATAAATATTGCTACAGACTGTACACCATACAATAATTTCTGAGAGATTGATAATTCTGTGCTCTGACCCCAGCTATTAAAATGTAATGGATTGGGGACTGAATTTATTACCTCTAATTTTTAATATTCACTGCCCATAATGCTCTGTAGAGTTATAGATCTAGATATAGATAGATATAGCTACTACCTGGGAGAAGCAGAAGATTCCTGCATTTCTATTTTTTTAAAAGAAGGTGATAAATATGTTAACTTCCTAATATTGCCTCCACCAGTCTTCACCTATCTGCAAGTGAATGAATCTTAAACACAAGTGATTTGATACATTGTTACCTTGAAAAAGTTCTTTTTAAGTCTAAATGTCAGTGGGAAAATATCCTGAAATCACAGTCAGTGAGAATAATATAGATTAAATAAAAATATGGTAACAATAATATCAGATTGTGTTTCTGTATCAGATCTAACATGAACAATTCAAAGATCCACACTATTCAATGAGTAGCAGAAAATTCTTCTATTTTATCTAATTAACATGCCACCACTGTGAAAATATACTGTTCTTGAACTTAGATGACCAGCTGATTATCTATTGTACAACACCACACTTTTAACTATGTTCTACATTTTTACAATTTCAAATGCATTTCTTATTCTTCTTCTATTGTACTCTTGTGTAATCCCTCAGAATGGCAATTCGTATTTGAACTGGATGAAGTCTAGTATGTGATATATAAAATAAACGCACACAATGCTTTAATTTTGTTTTCTCCTTTTTGAGGTAGATTTGCATACATAGAGAACACGTCACCTCATCTAGGGTAATAATTTTATTGTATGTGTAATGTTGACTCCATAATCAAAAGCATGACTCAGTAATTGACACTTCAGTGATTGAAAATAAAATTTGTATTTTACCTCTGGAGGTGATAAATTTTACTTAGAATGTATCTATGTAGTGTTTAATTTATTTCCACTTTGTTCTATTTGGTTTGAATATCTTCTTCCCCCTGTCATATGATGCAATTTGGGTGAAAGGTTTTAAATGAAATGATAAGTGCTGCTGACAGCATTGCTTCAAAAACTGGATTAAAATGGATGTGAGCATACAGGATGTGTACAAATGATGCATGCAGAGAGATACATGACTTTCTTTTTATTTCCTTTCAATGCTTTATACAATTTATTAATTTAATTTTTAAAATGGTCCTAATTCTCAATGTGCATGTACAAAATTGGAAATAAGTATATAGGACCGTATTCTCAGACAGTGGAAGTTGGTGTAACTCCAACTGAAGTCAGTTTCTGCAGTTTTCAGAAAATAAATATATCTTCACCCATACACTTAAAATGCCAGCCTACCATCCATCCCCTGTGCCTGGACACATGTTCAGGAAAGAGCCCAGAGAAAAGGGATGGATCAAGTACCATATCCTAAAGGTCAACAGATTTGGATCACCTCAGAAAATCAGGGGAAATTAATTCCAGAGTTGAAGACCTATGTCTGAGAATACTCGGACATGTTAAATCCAGTAAATGTTAACCTAAATTCCTCAGATGATCCCAGCTACCAACACACTACATAAGAACAGCAGATGTGTCTCACCTAGCTGGAATCTAAACCATATGGAGCTTTTAAAATAAGTCAGCACCTTTAATTACTCCAGCAAGCGAACAGAGAGCTAGTGTGGTTCCTGGAGGACATATTTAATATATTATCTGCAGCTGAAACTGCTCAACAAAACAGTATCAGAACTCTGCTTCTGCTATAGCTTTGGAGTGTTTATCAGAGACAATCTCATATGAAGCATATTATAATAGAGCATAGAAGTCCATAAAACCTGGGTGATCATGAAATGGTCCAGGTTTGAGACAAATGTTATCAGCTATCTAATAAGAAGTAGATAAATAAATGTTCTTTGGCCACTTATGGATGGATCAAGAAAATTTGTGGGTACAAAAGTACTCCCAGACTGTGAATATCCATGGTGAAAAAGGAAGAAACCACCTCAACAGTGAAATTAGAAGAACCGTTTCTGAACCAATAGTAATTACTTCTGCTTTGGGTGGATTAAGCTTCAGTTGGCTCCAAAGTCCAAGTTTAAGATTTGTTTTCCTGATGAAAACAAGAAATAGAGCTTGGTGTTTCACTGCCATGATCTGGAAAAAGGGGTAAACAGTGAGGTGGCAAAATTTGCAGATGATACAAAATTACTAAAGATAGTTAAGACCCAGGCAGACTGTGAAGAGCTACAAAAGGATCTCTCAAAACTGGGTGACTAGGCAACAAAATGGCAGATGAAATTTAATGTTGATAAATGCAAAGTAATGCACATTGGAAAGCATTATCCCAACTGTCCATATAAAATGATGGGGTCTAAATTAGCTGTTACCAACCAAGAAAGAGATCTTGGAGTCATTGTGGATAGTTCTCTAAAACATCCACTCAATGTGCAGCGGCAGTCAAAAAAGCAAACAGAATGCTGGGAATATTGAAGAAGATAGAAAATAGGACAGAAAATATCATGTAGCCTCTATATAAATCCATGGTACGCCCACATCTTGAATACTGTATGCAGATGTAGTCGCTCCATCTCAAAAAAGATATATTGGAATTGGAAAACGTTCAGAAAAGGGCAACAAAAATGATTAGGGGTATGGAATGGCTTCCGAATGAGGAGAAATTAATAAGACTGAGACTTTTCAGCTTGGAAAAGAGACGGCTAAGAGGAGATATGATTAAGGTCTATAAAATCATGACTGGTGTAGAGAAAGTAGATAGGGAAGTGTTGTTTACTACTTCTCATAACACAAGAACTAGGGGTCATCAAATTAAATTAATAGGCAGCAGGTTTAAAACAAATAAAAGGAAGTATTTCCTCACACAATGCACAGTCACCCTCTGGAACACCTTGCCAGAGGATGTTGCGAAGGCCAAGATCATAACAGGGTTAAAAAATGAACTAGATAAATTCATGGAGGATAGGTCCATCAATGGCTATAAGCCAAGATGGGCAAGAATGGTGTCCCTAGCCTCTGTTGGCCAGAAGCTGGGAATAGGCAACAGAGGATGGATCACTTGATGATTACCTGTTCTGTTAATTCCCTCTGGGGCACCTGGCACTGGCCACTGTTGAAAGACAGGATACTGAGATAGATGGACCTTTGATCTGACCCAGTAGGGCCATTCTTATGTTCTTATGTTATATTTGGTGACCTCAGAGCCCATGCTGATTTGTTTCTAGCTGCCAGTAGCCTCACATACATGTTGAACATGTAGGATAATAGAAAATAACCTACGAGATCCCATGTGACAGAGTCCTTGGGACAGATGAATGATTTCCCAAATAAAAGAAGAGAACAACTTAATACTTGTGATCTGCAAAAGGATTAACAAAGCTTTATGGACTTTAGTATTCAAGGTATTTGGCAGATTTAGAAGAATTAGTATAGACACTCTTCCTCCTCCTACTCCTAGAAAGATATTGTGAACTAACAGTCTCCATGCTGTCCCCAGGCCAAAACCAGAGTGAAAGCGGTTAAAGAAATCTGCAAACTCCAGGTAGCGGGGTGGTAACCCTGCTCCAGCCCTGAAGGGGTTAAAAACATGGGAAAGGGCTGCCCCAGAGAACCAATAGGAAAAGGCTGGGAGGCAGCCAATCAGGGCCAGGCTGGGCCCTATAAAAGAGCTGCAGGCCAAAAGGCAAAGGAGTCTCACTCTAGCCCTGGAGGGGGAAGGGTTAGTTGCCTGGGAGCAAGGTATTTGAAGTGAAGCAGTGCTGGGGAAGAGCAAAGGGAGCTCCAGCCTGTTACAAGGCTGTAGGCCCTGTCAGAGGCCCAGAAAGGTACTGGGGCTGCAGAGGGGCAGCCGGGGATAGACAAAGGTAGCAGGTCTGACCACCTTGCCAATGATGAGTGGCCATTACAGACTGCAGTGTGCCCCAGTGAAAGGGGGCTTGATGATGACTGGCAGTAGCCACGGAGGCAAGGTGGGCTTAGAGGGTTGGGGGTTCCCCTGGGAGAGGAGACCCAGAGTGTGGGGGTAGTGTGGTGGGCAGAACCCCAGGGTAAGGGGCACCGGGGTTAGGGAGGAACACGGGGGCCTGAGGCAGGTGAGGCACCGGCCAGCAAAGGGTGCTCTGAGTGCTAAAAGAGCTAATTCCCAAGACGACCAGCAGGAGGCGCCACATCGGTGAGTCTTCAATCCGCTGCACTCCAGATGAGGCTCACTATCACCTTCTGCATTATCGTTCCCCAAAATGGAAAATAGATACAGGGCAATAATTGGTGAGCTGGCTATGAAAGTTATTTGAGGGTAATAAATCATGGCTACTTGTTGAGGTAAACTGACACACAGCACTTTTGTAATAGAAAAATATTAATGAGCAATGAACCAAGTATGGTTTCTATTTAATATGATGTGTTGAGTGTTTTTTGTCATCTTAGGTACCACAAAGGTGCATCAGGAGAGAAGAAGTCTCTTAAACAGCTAAGGTGAAAGCCTCAGAGACAAAATATAGTACCTTGAATTGCACTTGGAAGCACGTAACTCATAAAGAGCATTGGTCCAAGTTGCCTGTGCCCAGCCAAAGTTTCACCCTGTCTCTCTCTGCAACCTCATTCTGTGAAACTGTCTGAAATTCAGCCATTCAAATTTGTAGTTGATCTCCTGCTAGTCTTCCTCCAGCTGCCTAAAGCATTGAGCAAGCGGCTCCTCATGCCTCCTCAGTTGCTGCTTCTGCTCCTGCATCATTTCCCAGTAGTGCAGGAGTCACTTGCCCTCTGCAAGCTCCTGCTCTCTTCTGTGCAGGTTGTGCTCCCAATCAGCATGAGGGGCTGCCCCGTGGCGAGCCATATGCCTAACTTGGACTACTAACTGCGTTTGGAAAGACTCATCTCCAATACCTCACTGCTGCTGCAGTCCTCGATGGTCACTGCTGCTTTCACAACACCTTTCCCACCCCTCCACTGCTCTCCCAGTTGTCCTGGCTGATGGAAATAGGGAAGATAGCTTTTCTCCCTGTCAACAAATCTTCAGCATGACAACTGACAACCATGTAGCTGCAAGATCACAGACATGCCCCTGTGTGGCAGGTAAAGATGGTTCAATAACTTGTCCACAGCAATTGCTCCCTTGCTTCAATATTTGATCACCTTGCTCAACATTTTGAAGTCTCGATTAAAAACAAAGTGTCTCTAGGCAAGGGATTTATCTGCTGTTTTAGTATTCCCCCTCCAATCCCCTGTCTTCCCCCATACTTGTCACTGTTGCTCATCCTGAATGATTACTCAGGTGTTTGCTTGACATTCAGTGTTTTCACTCTCCTGTCCTCTTGTGCCTCTTAGCACCCTCACTACCATACTAGCATATGCTAGTAGGGTCTGCAGGTGAACACTTAGGTGAGTTTGAATTCATTCATAAATGAGTACATCCGTGTATTTATATACTACTATATACATGAATAAAAGGTTTTACCTACACATTAATACAAACAAAAACTGTCTGCATCAATGATAACAGAAAGATTTTAAAAAAAATCAAGAGAGAAAGTGTTTAGGGCACTACCCTAGGATTTCTGAGACATGGTTCATGACCCTGCTTTACCATAGATGACATGTGTGACCTGGGGAAAGTACCTCAGTTCCCAATCTGTTTAAAAAAACAAAACATTGAGATCCTTTTTTTTATATCAGAGGGGTATTCTGGGGATAAATATGTTGGAGATTAGAATCATAGAATATCAGGGTTGGAAGGGACCTTAGGAGGTCATCTAGTCCAACCCCCTGCTCAAAGCAGGACCAACACCAACTAAATCATCCCAGCCAGGGCTTTGTCAAGCCTGACCTTAAAAACCTCAAAGGAAGGAGATTTCACCACCTCCCTAGTGCTTCACCACCCAGTTCCAGTACTTCACCACCCTCATAGTGAAAAAGATTTTCCTAATATCCAACCTAAACCTCCCCCCACTGCAACTTGAGACCATTACTCCTTGTTCTGTCATCTGGTACCATTGAGAAGAGTCTAGATCCATCCTCTTTGGACCCCCCTTCCAGGTAGTTGAAAGCAACCATCAAATCTTCTCTTCTGCCTGTTCCCTCAGCCTCTCCTCATAAGTCATGTGCTCCAGCCCCTAATAATTTTTGATGCCGTGTGCTGGACTCTTTCCAATTTTTCCACATCCTTCTTGTAGTGTGGGGCCCAAAACTGGACACAGTACTCCAAATGAGGCCTCACCAATGCCAAATAGAGTGGAACAATCACATCCCTAGATCTGCTGGCAATGCTCCTACTTATACAGCCCAAAATGCCATTAGCCTTCTTGGCAACAAGGGCACACTGTTGACCCATATCCAGCTTCTTGTCCACTGTAACCCCTAGGTCCTTTTCTGCAGAACTGCTGCCTAGCCCCTCGGTCCCTAGTCTGTAGCAGTGCATGGGACTCTTCTGTCCTAAATGCAGGACTCTGTACTGGTCCTTGTTGAAACTCATCAGATTTCTTTTGGCCAAATCCTCTAATTTGTCTAGGTCCCTCTGTATTCTATTCTTACCCTCCAGCGTATCTACCTCTCCTCCCAGTTTAGTGTCATTTGCATACTTGCTGAGGGTGCAATCCACACCATCCTCCAGATCATTAATGAAGATATTAAACAAAACTGGCCGCAGGACCGACCCTTGGGGCACTCCGCTTGATACTGGCTGCCAACTAGACATGGAGCCATTGATCACTACCCATTGAGCATGACGATCTAGCCAGTTTTCTATCCACCTTATTGTCCATTCATCCAGCCCATACTTCTTTAGCTTGCTGGCAAGAACACTGTGGAGACTGTATCAAAAGCTTTGCTAAAATGAAGGAATAACACGTCCACTGCTTTCCCCTCATCCACAGAGCCAGTTATCTCATCATGGAAGGCTATTAAGTTAGTCAGGCATGACTTGCCCTTGGCGAATCCATGCTGACTGTTCCTGATCACTTTCCTCTCCTCTAAGTGCTTCAGAATTGATTCCTTGAGGATCTGCTCCATGATTTTTCCAGGGATTGAGGCGAGGATCCTCCTTCTTCCCTTTTTTAAAGATGGACAGTACATTAGCCTTTTTCCAGTCATCTGGGACCTCCCCTGATTGCCATGAGTTTTCAGAGACAATTGCCAATGGCTCTGCAATCATATCTGCCAACTCCTTTAGCAACCTCGGATGCAGTGCACCTGGCCCCATGTACTTGTGCTCATCCAGCTTTTCTAAATATTCCTGAACCACTTCTTTCTCCACAGAGGGCTGATCACCTCCTCCCCATATTTTTCTGCCCAATGCAGTAGTCTGAGAGCTGACCTTGTTTGTGAAGCAGAGGCAAAAAAAGCTTTTTTTGAGTACATTAGCTTTTTCCACATCCTCTGTCACTAGGTTGCCTCCCCCATTCAGTAGGGGCCCACACTTTCCCTGTCCTTGTTCCTAACATACCTGTAGAAACCCTTCTTGTTACTCTTAACATCTCTTCCTAGCTGCCTTGTGAGGCATTGAGATTCTATGGTAATGGTGTGGGGGGGGCATATAAGTACCTAAAATAGAACATGGCTGAATCATACTACAGTTCTTAAATCACCCACATGTTCCAGAATAATTTCCCCACAGTTAATCCAGCTGTCATAGTATACCACAGTGATGAGAGCAATGTAAATAGCTGGACACAGAGAGAGAGATACAATAACTCTGGAATGCATACAATGTACATGTCTCCAGTAAGAGGTAAAGACAAGAAAGCAGTGTTCACAAACCTCTTGGTACTCAGTGTGGGCAAACCTCTAAAGTGCCAAGGATTTGGGAGGGGTGGGAGGTGATGCAAGGGTGTTAAGGCAGTGTCCATATCCCCCCAGATGACATTTACATATTTCCCCTGCACTGATATTGTTGATGTGCTGCTTCCCCTCCTCTCCTTCTAGGTGGCACTGTTACATAACATTTCTCCCAGCCAGCAGCACTGTCAGCTGCCATAGTGAGGACTGTGGGTAACAATGCATTGCAATGGTTGGGGTAAAGGGAGGCTTTGAAGGGAGAGCTCCTGCAAGTCTGAAGAAATTAGAAGGCTCCTGGCTGGGGAAATGTCTGGGGTAGCCTATCGTGTATGGCTGGGGATCTGGTGCGTTTGTGGCTGGGTTTGGAGGATGTCTGGGGATACTGGATGTCTTAGGAAGATTAGAGAATGATTGTTTAGCTTGAAGATTCTGACTGAGGGTAATATGGAACACATCAAGTTTTATTGATTGATTGATTACTTTCGTTGGTATGAACACAGTTATGTCATTGGTTCTGACCAAGCACTAGCGTTTGAACTGGAGATTGATTTATTCATGAGAATAGAAAGTCACAACATCCAGAAAATTGTTCAATAACCTAGGTCCAGATCTGCACAAAGGACTTAGGTGCCCAAGGCACAACTGAGATTGCCACCAAACGTCTGCTCAGCTGCTACCTAACTCTAGAGTCACCTAGAATACCTCAGCACCTAAATTGTCACCACAAAAATCCCCTAGATTTCTACCACTGGGCATGTGCACAATGTCTTCATCTAGGTGCCTGGGTGCATATCTCACAAATAAGCCCCCAACCTGATTCTCAAACCAGCTGAAACAAAGAGTTGCCTTGCTTAGTTTGGTCCAAAATCAGTAGGTATTCTCAGAGCACATCTAACTCCACATGCAACAGTGGCAGTGACAGCAGTGGCCTCCCTTACAACCTTTAGCCTAAAAAGTTTATGAAAACCTTATTCATAAAAATGCTTACAATTTGGATAGAATGTGTATAAAAGAAAACAAAAAGTGTCCATGTCATAATGCTACAAACTTCTTTTTACTTTCTGGCTATTTATAACACTAAGTTTTCTTTACAAAGTGGAAAATATTTTTCACATCTAATCTGAGCTCTAATTTTCAGGAGTATTCAAAAGTTTTTAGCTCCTTTTTTCCCTTTCATATCCTGTTTGTTTAAGTTACAAAAAAAATATATATATATATATGAATGACCTGTTTGTCAAAAATGCAGCATTTCAAAAGACTCACTACAGGAACAATGTTGTTAGTAATACTTAATTCTGATTGGTCCTGAACCAGCCCAGTGAAGCTAATATTGAAAAACTCCTACAGTGAAATCCTGGCCTTATAGAAGTCAAATGTCTTTTTGTGAATTCTCTTCAAGGATTTTGAATCAGACCCATATATTAGATCTTTTTTTTTTAAACTAGAACCAGAATTTCTATGAGATCTACAATGAAAAAAAAACCCACGATAGGTGGAATTTTCAAAGGTGCCCAAGGAATTAATGCTCCTAACATCTATTGGCATTCAATGAGAGTTAGACTCCTTTGAAAATCCCAACTGTAGTGTTGTTCATATGTAGGTCTCATAAAAATGTTGGATAAATCTTGAAAAATAAATCTACCCAATCCACCCTAGGGATAAGGTACCATGACCTGGAAAGAGAATTCTGTTCAGACCTTGGAAAACAAGGCATTAATTGTGGTGAAAGTACAATCTGTGACAGGGGGACTCTTTAAAAAGAAAAATGGAAATGGCATTTGTATGAGTGCTGCATAAGGGCATCCACATATATGAGCATTTCAGGATAGCAAGCACAGTAAATCAATATGCAGTATGGAAGAACTCAAGGAAAAGCTATTTGGATGGTGTATATATAGAAGCAGGAATATTAAGTCTAATCTGCAGTTGTAACTCTTCTGGGAACCTATGAGGGGAAACAGCAGTAATTATTAACATAGAAAAGCCTTTGCAGAATGTGGGATTAGTTTGAATGAAAAAATGAGTATATTAGTGGCATAAGCACATTGGCTTTCAAAGCATAATGTAAGATGTCGGTAGGGGGAGTTGCAGATTTTTTGGTAATATTTTTGTTTAAACAAAGCTGTTTGTGCTAGTTTCAAGGATAATTTAGTATATTTGATTGCATCTAGTATTTCAGCAGTAGTATTTGTGCTGTTATGTTGTAACTGCAGGTTTGGTGGCATTTTCTTTATAGACTTCTATTTTCAATTGCTTAAAACTCAGCAGGAAAAAAATCATTTTGAATTTAAATTTGGAACAGAGTGCTGCAAATATGGTTTAACTAATAAGGACCATGTTTGCATGGACTTTGTGCACATATAATTATTCATGTTCAGTCACTTTCATATCAGTTTTATGCACTACTAATTAAGTACTTGATTGATGGATGTACACATACAAAAACTATTTGTGCTCTGCTTGTATGTATAAACGTATGTGGACAAGGGAGAGTGGTCAAAATTTGTACTCACAGGTGTACATGTGACACAAAGAGAAGTTACATTTGAACAACATGGCCTTAAAGCCTAAGACCAAAGAATTCAAATATAATTTGTAATTTTGGGTTCCCAATTTGAAACACCTTAAAAGGGTCTACATTTCAGAAGGTGCTGAGAACTTGCCACATGAAAATCAGCCTCCTTTAAGGTGTCTTAAACTGGGCACCCTAAATCGCTAGTTTTTGTTTGTTTTTAAATCTTGACCGGATTTTTCAAAGAATGCGTCGTAAAAACCACGTCTGCAAAATTAGTTATTTTAACAGAAAAACAGCCAGATCCCCAGCAGTATCAGGGTTCTAGTTAGTGCAGCTAAGGAGGTGGAAGAAGAAGAAGCAGAAATGAGACCTTAATCCACATTTGTATTTTCCTGAACCTTAAGGATGCCGGGGACCAATTTAGCCACTGAGTAATTTAGGCACCTGGGACATGTAATACCCGCTTAGGTAGACACACATGCACTAGCTCTGCTCGAGCTACCACCTAAAAATATCAATGTGGATGTAGTGACAATGTCAGTGGCTTGGGCTAGTTGCCTATGTAGATACCCAGCTGATTTGTGGGAAACCTGGGGGGGGGAGAAGCAGAGCGGGGTGAAGGCGGAGCAGAGGGGCGCTGGGGCAGGGAGCTGCCGGTGGGTGCTCTGCACCCACCAAATTTTCCCCATGGGTGCTCCAGCCCCAGAGCACCTACAGAGTCGGCACCTAAGGCTCCGCTTTTGGCTGGTTGTTAAATTTAGAAGCCCTTTTAGAATCGGTTGTCCCTTGTGGGGCTTCTAAATTTAACAACCGGTTCCAGCTCACCACTGGCTTAGAGTAAATTCAGGGCTGATATAATTTCTTCCAGTTTGTAACAGCTCACTAGAAGTTATTGTACCATTCAAAGATTGCCAGAACACTGTGTGCTATGCGCACGCCTCTGGCGCACCCATATGTTTGAGGATTCGTTGAGAATTCTGTCATAGCAGGGAACCTTTCTATCCCCTTTCTGAAAATGTTGTGAAGCAAAGAGCCCAGTGTAGGTGTTAAGAGCTGATCCAATATACTAGAAATAACTAAATAAAGGAAATGTGAAACAATTCAATTAAAAGGAAAGGAATCTTTATTTCCTCAACTAAAATCCTGTGTTAAAACAGATATCCTTACTACAGCTTCTTTCTGTTGGAATTTGCATTCAACCGTTCATTTATTCTACAAGAACAAAGAGACTCAGCTTTTGTTTCTATCTTACCTTTTGTAGGTTAGGACAATTGGAGCACCAGGCTATGGTAACTCTCACTCCAAACCTGAGCAGGTGAGCAATGGCATCAGAGTGGGGAGGGAACCCTGGCAACTTCAGTGAGAGTTTTACCCTCAGGAAAATGTACAAGTTAAGAGCCAATACATTTTGCCTTTTAAATAGCCTGGCCTCAGGTCTGCGCTTTTATTTCTGTCCTCTCATTTAGGAGTGTAAAACTACACTGCATTTTTCTCTCTTGTACATTTTTGGAAGCAGATTTAAGATTTGTGACAGGTGGGCATGCCCTGGAGAGTGAAGTCTTCAATTTCCCTGCAGAATGGGTTCAGCTCAGGTCAGTAGTGTTTATGCTCTTGGGCATTACTAATAAAGCATCAAGCAAATCCAGATGCATGCCGAGTTAGATACACAATTGCCTGTTTTGAGCATGCAATTCACAAGCATGTTTTCTTAAATGTAGTCTTAAACGTATTTGCTGCTCACTCTGTGTCCATTTGAAAGACACTTCAGATATGAAGAGGATGTGGACAGTCATACAATTAAAATTTAATCAGTGTTAATTAATGAGAAATCTAGATTTCTTTAACGTTCACCTGTCTGTCTACAGATATGTCAGTTTATTACATATAGAGGGAAATGAATTCCTCTTTTCTTGTCTCTTATACAGTACAGGCCTCACTTATCCAAGGAGGCCCCTTCTGTTTTATCTTCCCTTTCCCTACCTGTCTGTTGCCTTTGAATCCCTTGTTGGCAGGCAGGACTCACTAACCTCTTCACTGAGCCCTGTTGTTGCAACTCTGCAGTCCTGTATACTGGAACTTCCCTAGTGCTTGTGATCCAGAGCACATTATGCTCTTCTGAACTTTTGGAGCTTTGAGGCTTACCATCACTGATACAAAGGGTTGACAGGGTCTACACTCAGATATCTGTGACTCAGATATCTGCAATTCTCATATCTCACCCAAAATGCTCTCACAGAAACTCCTACCTGTACATTTGCATTGCCTTTACAGGTTTGCAAGAATTCGCCTCTATAGGTTCAATACGTATTTCTCTTTTAATATACATTGTGAGTTGTGCACCCTGTGTTATGGGTTTGAAGAAATGTGTACTGTGTGTGTGTGTGTTGATGCCTTCATACCAACATTCAGTGAACCATGCATATTATATAAAATATGAATATTAATTAAATATAATTTGTAAAATGATTGAATTTCTATATATACAATTAAAAATATTTTGGAATGCTTCTTTCGTTATTAAATTCTGTTTGAAATAAGGCTATACAAGTTCTTATGCCACCATCATCACTGTAGTATCTGAGCATCTTTGAGTACTGCATGTTATGTGGGGGTTGTTCTTTCACCCATCATCTCAACATGGTGTTTGTGTGGGTGGGTGGCAGGGTGGGGGAACAAATGCACTATGCCACATAATGTATCCATTCCATTAATACGTTGAACATGAATACAAATGACAAGAGCTATGGATACCTGAGTGTAGATAGTATACAATTATTGGGAGCAGGATAACAGTTCAGCAGCTGAATACCCTGGTCAGAGTAGCTAACTGTGGTGTTCTTCTCAGAGACGCTTGCATTGAATACTAAATGATTTTACTGTAACCATTACATAACTCTAAAACAATGGCAACCACACCCTTGTGCTGACTACAGGCTGCAGCTCCCAGCAATCCAAAGCCCCATCTTCTAAAGGGGAGGGTGATTTTGGCCTCTGTAGTCACACCCAGCACCCTTATATAACAGTTGCAGCTGCTCCACATGCTAACAATCTGCTTCCCGCTCAGGACACAGAGGCCTGCTTTTGTTGGTATTATTGGATTCATTTATTTCCATTGATCCCTGAATTTTACAGTGTTGTCCAAGTGACTGGTTTGGTACAATTCTTAATGCTTGGAACTGATTCCAAACATACTTGACACATTAGTCGTAGCTGCTGTTGACAAGTAAATATACCAGTAAGATGCAAGGTGACTATGTTCTGAACCCCATCAGGGGTGAAATTTTGGTTGCACTGAAGTCAATGCAAGTTTTGCTGTTGACTATAATAGGACTTGGATTTTACCCATACTGTCACACTGTGAGTAAACTTGAACAAGAGAGAAAAAACTGAATTCTCCGGAAGTTCATAAATGATTTCTGATTTATTTGATATAATGTTAAAGGAAAAGCCATGGGAATGTAATATTTCCTGGACCCTACATGTGGCTGGAGAAGCAACATTAGGGATTTGTAATACATTCACCTTTGTGAAGGAGTTTAAAAGAAATAATCCAGATGCCATTCTTATAGAAATGTGATGAATACATACCTTGAGAAGGAATATTACATGTGAAATTCAACAGTTCTTCACTTCTGTTCAGAAAGAGAGTGAGGCAATAGATTAGCATAGGGAATAGATTTTAAAATGAAAAGCCAAACTTGTACACTTGAATGGATTTTCAGCTAGGGACAAGGCTACTTGGGGCTTTAGCTCTAGTTTGAAAGAATGACTGTTAAGAGATACACATTTAAGACTCCAGGCTTAACATTAACCAAAGCACTGCAGTTATCTGCAGAGCTGCATAATTAACAAATTTTAATAACTGAACAAATCAGGGTTGGGGGGAAACAGCAGCCGCTGATTTGGATATCATAGAAGAAATGGTACCTAAGTAGTATCACAGGAAAGATGCATAGATGGTCTGGCAATTGTGACATAGAGACAGGAGTGAGGCTGTGATGCTCTTTGTGGATTAATGTAATATGAACATTTGGGTACCAGAAATTTGAGGCTATCAGCTGACTCTATTAGCCCATCAGTTATGGCTCCCAGACAAGAGGATTTTCTGGTATGAGCAATGTGTGCATGACATTAAAAAATTAGCACAAGAGAGTGCGGGATGTTTTATAGAAATAAGTGTTTGTATAAGGGGCAGTCTGCAGAAACTGTAACAGAAAAAAACATTTTCCAAATAGATGTAAAGCCAGAGGTGGCTTCATTTTACAAGAATTCATGATGGAAATGTTTGATGAACTGTGTGTTGGAAGTGTACATCAGTACTTGGTGGCGGTGGGGGGGGGGAGGAGGAGGAGGAGGAGGAGAAAGGGAAGAGAGAAGGAAGGGAGAGAATGGAAAGTAACTTAGGAACAGGATGGAGATCCCGTTACAGTTAAGCAAGATAAAGGAGACTAATCCAATATAAAGGAGCATGCTGCCAAAAAAAGATAATGCCATTAAAAGATAATGCCAATAAAATTAACAGAATAGGATTGACAGAAGTTTCCAGTTATTTGGGATATCCACTGTAGTCCCTTCTCCATTTAGAAAGCACCATAGAAACTCTTTTATTACAACTTTCTATCAAAAAGCACCAGAATCCATCCGGTCCATAAATGAGTGAGCAGCAGGGGAGAGTGCATGGAGCTTCCCCCTTGCATATCCCTAGTGAGATAAAATGGCAGCCCTTCAATAGAAGAGTGCTGGCATAGCCCTCTTGACACACTTCTAAGAGTGCATATTACCCCAAAAGGGGTCAGGGAAGAGGCAGGTCCATGACAGCTTGGTCCCCTCCCACTAACACCATCTAATGGATCATGTCAGTCACCTAGAGGGTAATAAACTGCACCCCCTACAGGGAATAGCCTCAAAGGCTGAGTGCCTGGGAACTGCAACAGGTCTTTTCCCTTCCTAAAGTGGAATGCTTCCCAGGGTTCCCTGTAGACTGAGCACTTAGCTCTGTACTAGCCCAACACAGGGCTGTGCCTAACTGGTTTCCAGTAAGCAAAACACTTCAATAAACATTTAGATCGTCTTTTTGATTTAAAAAAAATGCCAAACCCTCCTCCCTCTTTTTTGTAGAAAGGTGTGGTATGTTTCACAATAAAATCCCCAGACTTGTGCAAAATAGCACTTTGGGGAAAAAAGGCATTTTTAAACTAAGATATTTGTATCCAAAACATATTGATGAGCTCTACTGCAAGTGCTCACCTGCCAGAATGCAAGTGGTGAATATGGAAGGAGCCCTCTAAATAATAATGTGATGAGTTTTCAAGCTCAGGTGCCTATTTTTTTTATTTAGGCACGTAAAGCAGCAGCCAGGATTTTTATAGCCTGAGACATGCAGTAGAATCAGAGTCCATACTGTGGCAGCCCCAGCCTCCCAGATATCACCCCTCAGCCCTATGTCATCCCCTTGGGCAATGCCCCCTCTCCTCAGAGATTCAACCTTGCACTTGCATTTTTATTACCCCCACATCCCTTTTGTTTTATTTCCCTCTTTTATACTTGTCCTCTCCTCCTTGTTTTTATTAATTCTTTTCATTTTTGCTCCCACCTCCCTTCCCCAAGGTTTTGCTCTCAGCCTCTCCCTCTTATGTCCCTACTGTTTATCTTTCACTACCTTTCCCCTGCTCTAGATGGATATCATGACTTAACTTTAGGAAACCAAGTTTGAAAACCAGGCTCAGTCATAGCAAGTCTCCCTCTATCTCTCCCTTTCTAAATTTTAATGCATTATTTTTTGTGACCAGCTGGTTTCAAAATTAAACCACCCAGTTCAATGAATTTCATGTGGGCGACTCCAAATACAGAGGTACAATACTCCCACTAGCTCAAGCAATCTCCATTTCAAAGGGCTTGGGATTGTAAAAATGGCGTTAGTCCTTTCTTCCTGGAAAAAAGTAATCTTTAATTAGTGGAAAAAGTGAACTTCTCATATACCTTGGTTTCCATTAGTCTTCATTATTAATAACACTTGCTAATGGCCATAAATAATAGATGCCTATAAAAGCTTTTTGAGCACAGAAACCTAATGAACCCATTATACTTTAGAAAACATGAGTTTTCCATGCTCTTAAGTGTTGACAGGCTTTTAAAGGCACTTTCAATCTTGGAGTTTCGTAGCAGGCATAAAGCATTATTTCCAACAACAGGCTGAACTTGTTTAAATTTCAGTGATTCAAAATTGACAGCTGATGCAGAGCTGGCTTTGGAAGCAGTTCAGTATCACTGGCCTGGTTGGAAATTAATGATGAATTCCACTACTGAAATTTATTTTGAGATACACTGTAATCAGTTAGATGCCTTTTTATTTTTATAATTAAATATAGCAACAGAACTGAGAAACAAAAGTGAAAGAGGGTGAAATATACAGTACGCCTCACAAAAAGAATTTTAATCTTAAAGTCAGTATTTACAATACAATTCATCATATGATATGTTGTATTTAGCATTACATTCTATTCATTTTCTTTCAGACTTAGGACACAAAACGAGGACCAAAGTCTTCAGTAGATTGTAGTGCACAGGGAGATTATGGCCCAGATCCTGTAAGGTGTTGACTCCCATGTACTTCTGCGGAAGTGGAGCTGCACTGCCCAGAGGGAGGAATTTCATTATGCCCTGTGAGAGCTTCTCCTATTTTCTTATATTATCTCAGGAGCACACACACTGCTACACCTCTTTGAAGCATTCTGCCTGCTCACACATGGTGCACAGGGGGCATAATGCCATGGGCCAAGTTGCTCTCTGTGACTCCTACTTCCTTCTGACTGTCCTCCACCTTGGTGAGTAGTTGAGGAGTAGTCCTTGAGTGAAGGGACCACAATTCTGCTGGACACCTATGCAAGATGATTATTTCCTAACCCTAAATATGCACCCCCTTAGGCAGAATCTAAGGGGCTCTAGCTGATGGCTCAAAATGGGAGGCACCTAAAAATGGAAAATGTTGGTCTATGTGCTTTTTGGTGTGGAAAAGATTTTGCATTACGAGGAAAGCTGGTTTGACTCAGCCCTTCCTCATTTTCAAAATTTTCCACTGTGTGTGTGAACTGCTCTTTAAAAGATATAATTTCAGACAAGCAGAGAGACTTAAAAGAAGCAACTAAGAAAACAAAAGGCACATTGGCGGTCAGAATATCTTTAAATTTATATATCTTTTTCAAGAGTGTCACACATGTATAAAGCTACTCAGTAAAACCCCAGTCCTTCATCAGAACAGTACAGACAGACCCCTGCACACATGAGGTCAACAGGGCTCTTTGCAGGGCTCTGGCCCCCTGCAGAAAGCTCAGTGCTAGGTCAAGGCCCATGTGTTTGCTGTTACGACTGCCTCATCCCCTGATGACTATGATGAAAACTATTTTTTACTACTTTGTGTCCCAAGCCTGCCTTTTTATACAAACAAATGCCAATTAAAAAGTGGAAAAGTACATAAGAACGGCCATATTGGGTCAGACCAATTGTCCATCTAGCCCAATATCCTCTTGTCCTCTTGGCAATTGCTTCAGTGGGAATGATCCCAAGTCATTCAGTTTCAGCTTCTGGAAGTCAGAAGTTTAGGGGTACCTGGAGCTTGGAGTTGCATCCCTGACAATCTTGGCTTCAGAGACATTGATGGATCGATCTTTCATGAACTTAAAGTAAGTAATGTAGACTCTGCACTTTGCCGTATATTAATTTGTCAAAAATATTTCATGTTGTTCTTTTAATTGAAATTTTTGTGGCTGATTTTGATGAATTTTTTCAACGGACAAATTTTAAAATGATTCAACATCTAAATGGAATATTTTTTGTTCCGATTTTATCGTTTCATTTTGACTTTTAATTTTGTTTCACTTTATAGTGGTCTTCATTCAGGCACCAGCAGGCCTAGCAGCCAGTCTGTAGCCAAACAGTCTGCCCAAGCCTTAAGACAGGTTTTCTGGGCAGTCCAGGGACCAGCAGCCAAGCCACAGGTTATCCCCCACTCCCCGCCCCCCACTTTACAGTATTCCTCCAGGATCCCTCAGGAGGCCGGGGCAAGAGGGAAGATAGAGGTACCCAGGCCCTCCCTCTCTACCTGGTCTCAGCCCAGGGCCCAAGGGGAGAGAGGTGGCTCAGTGGCTTCTGATTACAACTCCAGATCAGCCTCACCTGGGCCACTTCCTGCCTTCCTGTTTTCCCTTGAATTTGGGGCATGGCCCCAGCCCTCTGCTTATGCAGCCTCCATAGTTCAGGGATGGGAGGGATGTGTTATTAGGGGGAAAGGGGATCCTGGCCAACTCTTGCTCACAGTCCAAATACTCCTCCTGTAGATTGCTTTGACTCTTGGGCTACCACCTGCCTTCCTTCCTGCAGCTAGTCTCTCCTCCTCACTCTCCCCTGCCCAACTGCCAGAGCTCCCTTTTAAGCATGTCCTCCATAAGGAGCATGTGTAGCAGCTGCTGAGGGGCGGAGTCTTCTTGGCCCAATATTGCTCCACCACTCCTGTAACCTTAGTGTGAGGTCTGTGAATCCATCACGCTTTTATAATTATTTTATATAGATATAGATATATCAGAATGAAACATTTTCATAATGTCAGCTTGATGTTTCCAAATCAAAATAGTTTTTAATTTCCATTCCACAAAATATTTTGAGATTTCAACTTTTCTTCGGATTTGGAATAAACATGTTTTGGTGGTTTTCTTTTTTTTTTGAAATCTTGGAATTTCCCATGGGATGGAAACTTCATTGTCTTACCAGATCTACTATGTTTGTTTAATAATGAAGTGATTGAGCAAAGTCAGAGTTGGACTGGAAGCAACACAGCTAAAAAGTTACACTTGGAGTCCAAGGCTTTTCTTTGGCAGGTATAGCTCTCCCATGTATGGTGGGTATTCCAATAACACAATTTGCAAAGTGCAGATCTGTAACTTTGTTTATTTCCAGTACTCACACTTTAAAATACAGTGACAGCAGCATGCAGGACATTGATGATCTTACTGGAGACATGGAGAGATCTTTATATTTACTTGTAGCAGTGTAAGTTTGAGATATTTTAATCGGAATGTTGCTGAACAACATAAACCTAAAGCAGCACATTACTTTTAATGGATGAACTCTGTGTCCCCACAGTACATTTTTTTTTAAAAACAAGCCAACAAAAACTGTTTCCCTCATTGGAGACCCTAAATATTTTTAATTAGCAATTGCAACATGCAGCGTGATGCATGGAGTTGCGCAGCCTTGGGCAAGCCATGTAACCTTTCTCTGTTTCTATTTCCACAGATGATATTTGTCTATTACACAGGGTTCTGGTTTAGATTAGTTCATTAGGTAGTTCATGCCCATTGATTCAAAATTAAAGTGCTAAGAATCGACATTATCTGTCCTCATCTTACGTGGGCTTCTGACAGATATCCAAAAGAAACATGTGCAGCTTCAGAATAAAAATCCACAATAACCCCTACATTCATGCACAGTTCAGATGATGGGTATTGTATACATGCGTTATTGTGACAGTCTACTATTGTGTGTAATATTATAGATTGCATGTACTGTAAAAGTATAGGCTATGTTTTAAAGTGTGCCTACCAAACCAACCACACACAAACTCTAAAGCACAGGCACACGGTTTACATTTTGGCCTATGTAATTCCTTGATATATCTATTTTTTTAAAAGAATAATATAGGTAACTATTAGCAATGAAGGTCACTAGATTAATAGGTGGCAGATGTTGCCCAGTAACAAACAAAACAGTGGCTTTTGGTTGGCTGTGCTTAAAGGGTTGTTATACCTTCCCTTCCAGTCAGGAAGAAAACAGTCCATTACAAAAGGAGTGATAAACGTTATCACAGTATTACACTTTGTCTCAAAAAAATTGCTTTTTAATAAAAGATTCTTTCTTAGTTATATTTGCAGTGGTATAAAAGGTGTATTGTGACTGTATGTGGTGATGGATACTTAGGATATGGTAAGTGATGTATCAGTTTGTTCACTGGTTGCTCTACACAGCCCACGGCAGTGAACCTCCAAGCCCAGGTCAATAAACTCAGGGTCACAGGGCTCATGCTAAGGTATGAAAAATAACTGTGCACATGTTGTGGCTTGGGCTGGAGCTCAGGCTCTGATGTCCACACCCTTCCCTAGGCGTCAAAGTCCAAGCGCCAGCCCAAGCCACAACTTAAAAGCACTGTCTACACAACTGTTTTTAAGAGACATAACATGTAAGGAGAGTGGTCAGTTTGGATGAGCTATTACCAGCAGGAGAGTGAGTTTGTGTGTGGGGGGCGGAGGGTGAGAAAACCTGGATTTGTGCTGGAAATGGCCCAACTTGATTATCATACACATTGTAAGGAGAGTGATCACTTTAGATAAGCTATTACCAGCAGGAGAGTGGGGTGGGAGGAGGTATTGTTTCATGGTCTCTGTGTATATAATGTCTTCTGCAGTTTCCACGGTATGCATCCGATGAAGTGAGCTGTAGCTCACGAAAGCTTATGCTCAAATAAATCGGTTAGTCTCTAAGGTGCCACAAGTACTCCTTTTCTTTTTGTGAATACAGACTAACACGGCTGTTACTCTGAAACCTAACATGAGCCCTGTGACCCTGAGTTTATCGACCTGGGCTTGGAGGTTTGCTGCTGCTGGCTGTGTAGATGTATCCTTAATGTAGAACACTGGCCCTACTGAAGTCAGTGGTAAAGCTCTCTTTGAATTCAGCAAGTTCAGGATTATTTCACAAACGGAGTCAGAAAATGTGAGTTCTATTTCTAACTGGGCCTTACGACACGGTGGGAGAGATCCTTATCTGCTGTCAAATGCCACCCACCTGCATCAATGGGTGGGGGAACTTAATAGGGCCAGCAGTGAAAGAGGGGTGGACAGACACTTGCTAAAGTGCAGTAGGTAGCTCTGCCACTGGGAGTCTCTGGTACTTCAGCTGGCGGAGTAGGGTGCTGACTGACCAGCATTCCCCAGCTCTCAAGCTTTAGCCTAGTGCTAGGGGCATTTGGAGTTTCTTTTGGTTCTGTGCCAGTAGCCCACCCTACCTACCTGAACTAGGGATGGGAACTAGATGCTGTGGGTCTAGCTGACTGCATGTTTAGGGAGTCAGGGAGCATTTTTTTTTCTTCCATGAGCCAATTGGCAGGGGCCCAGAGAGTTTTTTGCCTTCCTCACAGCACCTGCATGCCACAATAGGTTGAATAGGAACATGACTAGTACCTTACTGGGGTGGAGTTGTTTATTCATCACAACTTGTGGCTGGTTTCCAGTGTGCTTAAGAGAATAAAATGAACAGTTCCCAGAGGTAAAAGATCTGGGATTTTGGTGTTGAGCCTTAATCTTATGTGATATGGTGGGCTAGGGTCAGACCTTGTGGCCCTCATGGGCTGAGGTTCCCACCCTGTGTCCCCTTTGTTGGGGGCAAGGTGCTAGGATTCAGAGGTAGCTGAGTCCTGGTGGGTAGGCTGAGGAGAACCTACTTCACATTTTGGATTATAGGGTAAGGAGCCCTGGAACCAATTAAATGCCTGGTATAGGAGAATATGGGTGATAGGTGGGTAGTACTCCTCCCTGTGTTAAAGTTTAATAAAAGTTGCAGCCTTCTGCTTAATTCCAAGCATGTATCTGTCCTCAGTTGTCTTGTGTGTGCGTACATCAATAGCCTTACAGTCATCTTTATATTTTTAAATAGGAGTCTTTCCATTGACTTTTTTACCACATGTTGAGAAATGATAGGCCTGATTATTCTCTGCTTTAGATCAACATAACTACATTCGTTTCAGTGGAGTTACTCATTTAGATTGGTGTCTGTGAGAGCAGAATCAGAGTTCATGTTGCCAAGTAGCTTCATATAGCAAATCCTGAAAAAACAGCAACCCTTATGCAACAACTTTTAAGAGACTGTCTCAAGACATCCCCAAATGCAGAGAGTACAATTCTCTTCCACTTTTAATAGGAGGCCACAACCATTAAGCTATTTTTAGCTTTGCAGTGTCCAGAGTAAGGTTGGAGAAAATAAAAAATATTTAAAAAATGTGAAAAAAAAAGGTATGAATCATAACCCAAAGATGCAATCTGTTTATATCTAGAGAAGAATACAATGTCGGATGTGTCCATTCTTCTCTTTCAGTATGTATCTCACCACTGCCTCAGCTGGAGTGAATGTTCCAGCTGCTCAATAGTATGAATGTTTCCCTCTAGTGGATGCAGTGGTGGCTGTGAACTTAATACTACTGCACAAGTGTCGCTATTTCACAGGAGACCACCAGTGCTATTAAAATAAAACAGAGTTGTAGTCCCACACTGTGCCATTTAATGGTTAATACATTCATGGCCATCTAATCTGAATGGACAAAATGGAGTGCAGATTAGAAAAAATGACTGGTACTGGCAATTTTTGACCTACTAGCAACAATATCTCATGTCTACAAACTTCATGTAGTGTAACTAATACTGACTAAACTACACACAGAAGTAGCAGTTGTTTTTTTCTTGATCCTCACCCTGGGATGAATTTTAAATGCATGCCAGCTCAATTCTAACTTCAGCAAGCAATGAACAAATTGGTATATCACTTATCATACCTGTAAAGAGTGGAGAACAGCTAGCAAATATTTATGGCCTGATCCAACACCAACTGATGGCAATAGGAATCTTTCAATTGACTCTGATGGGATTTGTATCAGACCCTAAATGCACTAAAAGCAGACAAAGTGGATAATGCAGTACTCTTTATTAGAGATGGTATAATGAACTCATTGAATTATTTAGATGTTTAATAAACACAATAATTTTACTAATTTAAACAAATTACACATTTTTCATTATTTATGCAGCTTAGTTTTGGGTGAATCATTTGTGTATAAAGAAAAGGAGTACTTGTGGCACCTTAGAGACTAACCAATTTATTTGAGCATAAACTTTCGTGAGCTACAGCTCACTTCATCGGATGCATACTGTGGAAAGTACAGAAGATCTTTTTATACACACAAAGCATGAAAAAATGGGTGTTTACCACTACAAAAGGTTCTCTCTCCCCCCACCCCACTCTCAGGTGGTAATAGCTTATCTAAAGTGATCACTCTCCTTACAATGTGTATGATAATCAAGTTGGGCCACTTCCAGCACAAATCCAGGTTCTCTCTACATGCCACAAGGGGCCACAGCAATGGTTCCCTCAACTCACCCAGCAATATTGTTAACCTATCCAACTATACTCTTAGCCCAGCAGAAGCAGCTGTCCTATCTCAGGGCCTCTCCTTCTGCCCCTCCACCCCCACGAACATGATATAGTTCTGTGGTGACCTAGAATCCTATTTTCGACGTCTCCAACTCAAGGAATATTTCGAACACACCTCTGAACAACATACTAATCCACAGAGACCTCCCTACCAACACTACAAAAAGAAGGATTCTAGGTGGACTCCTCCTAAAGGTCGAGACAGCAGACTGGACTTCTACATAGAGTGCTTCCGCCGACATGCATGGCTGAAATTGTGGAAAAGCAGCATCACTTGCCCCACAACCTCAGCCGTGCAGAACACAATGCCATCCACAGCCTCAGAAACAACTCTGACATCATAATCAAAGAGGCTGACAAAGGAGGTACTGTTGTCATCATGAATAGGTCAGAATATGAAAAAGAGGCTGCTCGGCAGCTCTCCAACACCATTTTCTACAAGCCATTACTCTCTGATCCCACCGAGAGTTACCAAAAGAAACTACAGCATTTGCCCAAGAAACTCCCTGAAAAAGCACAAGATCAAATCCGCACAGACACACCCCTGGAATCCCGACCTGGGATATTCTACTACCCAAGATCCATAAACCTGGAAATCCTGGGCGCCCCATCATCTCAGGCATTGGCACCCTGACAGCAGGATTGTCTGGCTATGTAGACTCCCTCCTCAGGCCCTACGCTACCAGCACTCCCAGCTACCTTCGAGACACCACTGACTTCCTGAGGAAAGTACAATCCATCGGTGATCTTCCCGATAACACCATCCTGGCCACTATGGATGTAGAAGCCCTCTACACCAACATTCCACACAAAGATGGACTACAAGCTGTCAAGAACACTCTCCCCGATAATGTCACGGCTAACCTGGTGGCTGAACTTTGTCCCCAAATGTGAAATAGTTATGGGTGAGAACAAAGTCACAATGTATACCTTCAAATCAGCGGCACTGCTATGGGTACCGCATGGCCCCACAGTATGCCAACATTTTTATGGCTGACTTAGAACAACGCTTCCTCAGCTCTTGTCCCCTAACGCTCCTACTCTACTTGCGCTATATTGATGACATCATCATCTAGACCCATGGAAAAGAAGCCCTTGAGGAATTCCACTATGATTTCAACAATTTCCATCCCACCATCAACCTCAGCCTGGTCCAGTCCACACAAGATATCCACTTCCTGGAATCAACCTCAGCCTGGTCCAGTCCACACAAGATATCCACTTCCTGGACACTACAGTGCTAATAAACGATAGTCACATAAACACCACACTATACCGGAAACCTACTGACCGCTATTCCTACCTACATGCCTCCAGCTTTCACCCTGACCACACCACACGATCCATCGTCTACAGCCAAGCTCTGCGATACAACCGCATTTGCTCCAAACCCTCAGACAGAGACAAACACCTACAAGTTCTCTATCAAGGATTCTTACAACTACAATACCCACCTGCGGAAGTGAAGAAACAGATTGATAGAGCCAGAAGAGTTCCCAGAAGTCACCTACTACAGGACAGGCCTAACAAAGAAAATAACAGAACGCCACTAGCCGTCACCTTCAGCCCCCAACTAAAACCCCTCCAACACATTATTAAGGATCTACAACCTATCCTGAAGGATGACCCAACACTCTCACAAATCCTGGGAGACAGGCCAGTCCTTGCCTACAGACAGCCCCCGAACCTGAAGCAAATATTCACCAGTAACCACATACCACACAACAGAACCACTAACCCAGGAACCTATCCTTGTAACAAAGCCCGTTGCCAACTGTGCCCACATATCTATTCAGGGGACACAGTCACAGGGCCTAATAACATCAGCCACACTATCAGAGGCTCATTCACCTGCACATCCACCAATGTGATATATGCCATCATGTGCCAGCAATGCCCCTCTGCCATGTACATTGGTCAAACTGGACAGTCTCTACGTAAAAGAATAAATGGACACAAATCAGATGTCAAGAATTATAACATTCATAAACCAGTCGAAGAACACTTCGATCTCTCTGGTCACACGATTACAGACAAAGTTGTGATATTACAACAAAAAAAACTTCAAAACCAGACTCCAGCGAGAGACAGTTGAATTAGAATTCATCTGCAAATTGGATACAATTAACTTAGGTTACCTTGCATAATGACTTAGCCACTCCCAGTCTCTATTCAAGCCTATTTCCCCTTGTTTTTTCCTACCCCCCCCCCAAACGGTTCTTGTTAAACCCTGGATTTGTGCTGGAAATGGCCCAACTTGATTATCATACGCATTGTAAGGAGAGTGATCACTTTAGATAAGCTATTACCAGCAGGAGAGTGGGGTGGGGGGGGGGGGGAGAGAAAACCTTTTGTAGTGGTAAACACCCATTTTTTCACACTTTGTATGTATAAAAAGATCTTCTGTACTTTCCACAGTATGCATCCGATCGAGTGAGCTGTAGCTCACGAAAGCTCATGCTCAAATAAATTGGTTAGTCTCTAAGGTGCCACAAGTACTCCTTTTCTTTTTGCGAATACAGACTAACACGGCTGTTACTCTGAAACCTTTCATTTGTGTATATTTTTTACAGAAGTGTTTATATACTTTTACAAGTGATATTTTGTCACTATTCACATAACTCTACATTTTAGCACTAATAAGTGAACACAGACTTTGGAACAAAAAGATTCTTGTCGTAGGTACTAGCAGTTCTTGCCAAAAAATATAAGCCATATTTATCTACCGTATTTAATAGTGCTTCTTATCACACCACCTAGGCACTGTGATGCAACAGGGCCAGGGAGCAGTGGAAGAGTGGTATAGGGGAGATATATAACCCCTAGGCTAATTAAGGCATAGTTAGGGAAGAGTACTAGGGAAGGGGAGACTAGGGAAGGGTACTTCATATGAATTGGAGCACCTGTAGCCAATTAAGGACCTGTCAGGAACCTAATAAACCCACCCTGCTAAAGGCAGACTCCAGGATGGAGTGAGGAAGTAGAGGACTGGGGTTTGGAGGTGAGAATTGAAAGACCAGACAACTGGAGGAAGGGAGACCCTGCCCCACCAGAACAGGGAGACTCCCTCCCCCAGTATCAATGACTGAGGGCGTCCCTACCCAAGAGTAAGAAACCTGCAGGGATAGAGAGGGGCTGGTGCTCAGAGTGAGGAGCAAACCCAGACCCCTTCCCCACTTCCCTCCTCTACCACCTTCTGGAGCCACTAGCGAGTCACTCAGTGCCTCAGAGGAGGGAGAAGGTGTGGTATCCTAGCCCTCCTGCCAAGAAAAGTGTGGGCCCCACCATTGGCCATTTTGTCACAGCACTTACAAATATTTTAATAAGAAGAATGACAGTTGTCAGAAAAGCTCTGCATAGAGTACCCTCCAGTAGCAGCCCATGACATGACAGGCACACTTGCCTCAGTTTCCCCCTTCAGAGTCTCCAGAAATAGTCTAAACAATCTTCCTGAGTACAAATAGACACTGTCAGGTAAATTTATTACAGGAGCATAGGGCTTTGTTCTAAACCATAATCAATCCCATAGTCATACTACACACAATACATCAGGTAGAGCCCGGCATCTCTCACCAGCCACAGTTCTCCTGTACAGCTCTGGCATCCCTCACCACACTTCTCAGCCCTGTCTGACTCTCCAGCTTTAGCGTGCTGGTTCTCTGAGCCAGAGAGCATCATTTCCCTCTGCGGCTCTCAGCCTGTCACCCTCTCCAGCCTTCTCTGGCCAAGGCTCTGAGGCCCAGGAAGGTCTGACTTTGCTGTTTGACTTTTGTAGTTTTATTTATGCATACAGAAATTATACTGGTCCATATTTTTCAATCAGAATTAATGTGCATAAATCAGCTACGAGGGTGTGAATTTTGCTGAATCATTGCTTGCTCAGTAGCTCCCAATGAGAGTCAAACAGCAAAGGTGGAAATTGGTTTCATAGTTTTTTTCAGTCTGAGCATATGCCCAAATCAGCTAAGCATTTAATCATGTGGTTAGGTCCCATTGAAGTTGTTGAATGGAGATGAAATGCTTAAGCAGGGCTATAGTTCTGTTATGTTTTTATCTTGTAAGGTTGCCTTCACTGAGATCTTTGACATTGAATTTCAGTGTATCACTTCCTTGGTAATAATCTAGTAGAGAAAAGCATAAAAATCAGTAGCTGGAAGCTGAAGCCAGACAATTTTAAATTAGAAATTAGGCACAATTGTTTTATATATGAGCATGATTAACCACAGGAACTATCACCAAAGGAAATGGTGACTTCTCCATTTCTCGATGCTTTCAAATAAGAGTGGATGATTTTTTGGAAGATATGGTTTTACCAAACAAGTTATATGGCTCAGTACAGGAGGTAACTGGGTGAAATTTATTGGCTTGTGATATACAGAGGTCCGACTAGATGATTAAATGTTTCATTCTGGTCAAACTCTATATCTATTAATAATTTTATTTTAATTCCCAAAAGCTTTTCTCTTCCAGTCATCCCAATGTGACCTCAAGTAGCAGCCTTAGTAGAGCACCTAATTATGACAATTTAGGAATACATTTACTTACATGTGTTAACATGTCCATTAATATTTGTTTCCTTCTTGGGAACCTTATCATTTATACTATTGTCTGCACATTACAAAATTATTAATTTCCCCTTTCATAAATCTGGAGTAAGTACCCACTGATTCCAGTGGCTGCCATTAGAAGGTTGGATGTGTATATTAAAACAAACTTTTTTTTTTACTAAACAGTCTTTTTCTGGGGGGCGGGGAACAGTGGCAGTTAATGATTTTTCTACAAATATTGACCAAAGTTCTCTGGGTTTCCTCACAATTTCCATTGATAATTAAGGCATTTGCAATGCAGACTGTTTTCATAATGGCAGTAATAATGAGTAGCAGAATAATAAAAATATAATGGCATAATAAAGGGAAATACATAGTAATAAAGTTATCTATCCAAAGTTAACAATAAGAAAATAAGTACAATCTAAGGATATCTAACAAAAGTTACAATGTGCTTAATAAATTAGTCACTTCTTTTGCTGGTAAAGAAATCTTGCTAAGCTACTGTATTATGTCAACAATTATGAAATATCCACAATGTTAGTCCAAAGACATCCAAAAAGGTATTAAAGCTTACAAAATATCTAAATAGATACTTATATAAATAATTTAAATGAACAAAGGATGATGTACATAATGTACATAACAAAGGATGATGTACATGTAAATGGACTTGTACCTTTAAATATTCACAAATGCATCACTAGGGTGGATATTCGGCTAGATTTGCATGATAAAATGTTGATGGATCATTGGCACAGCTTGTGACACAATTTCTTTGGCTGCAGCAATTCCTACATTTACCCAAAGCCCTCTTCACCCTTCCTTGTAAGCTTTAAATGCAACTGTAGCATTTTTGGGGGAGCTATTTGTCCTCAATATACCCCAAAGGAGACTGATCTTTGGCCATGAGCAGGGGTCCTTTCCTCCTACTGTGGATTCTGAATAGAGATCATACCTTTTCTTCCCCACTGCTGACTATCGATAGAGATGGGAGTTGCTGCTCTTGCTGGGTTCCATTGAAGCAGTATTTGGGGTATCCTTGATCCTGCCCCCTTCTGTCATCTCTAGGGAGGCCTGGGTGCTGTTCTCTTTGCCTCAGATATTTGCCACTTGCTTCTGCCATGGCGGATGGGAAGAGTCCTCAAAAGGGCACAACAACAAAGACCTTCTCACCCGCCTCTGACTGATCCTGCCCACTAAGACAAGTGGTGGATCTCTAGGAAAAAGTCAACCATGACACAGAAGGACTACCTCTATGAATAGGAGGGTACGGCAAGCTTCCCCCACACCACGCACTTCAGAAGTGCTTGGAAAAAAGCAGTA
Organism: Caretta caretta; assembly: GCF_965140235.1. Taxonomy (NCBI): domain Eukaryota; kingdom Metazoa; phylum Chordata; order Testudines; family Cheloniidae; genus Caretta; species Caretta caretta. The sequence continues at coordinate 126,571,473 of NC_134207.1, forward strand.
AAATTCTTGATGAGCCCATATTAATGTGGGTGAGGAGGAATTGGGTTAATATCATTGTGATGGCAGCCATCTTGGGGATTTGAGCTGGGGACTTCCAATGCTAAAAGCATGAGCTGCTACCACTTGAACAAACTATCCAAGCTGCTGCTGGTAGAAAATTCATATCTTCTATGGATCGGCACAGAGTAGGAACTGTCATATATGTTCACCAGAGAGTAGCATCATTTTCCTAGTAACAAATCTGTATGGATGTTTTATTGAACATCACTTTAATAGTGTGGTAGGCTGGTTATTATTGACCCAGAGAGAGCTTAAAAGGATAGCAGAACATGATAAAGTATTGTTCTTAACTAAGTTTAAAAATCTTTGGCTGGCTCTGTGTCCATTGGCATCAACAGGAGTTAATGTAAGTCTGGAAAAGGCTGTTTTTTGCATGTGTGTGCACACGCGCTGCTTCAGTCTGCTGTGGCATAGGCATCTACTACACTGGCATGTTAAACATCTACAGAACAAGTAGATACAGCATACCTAGTGTGAAAATGCTTGTGTCACCTACAAACATTAGCAGTGGTTGTGGTGTTGTGATGGGGCAGGGGGAATTTTCAAAAGCACCATAATGACCTAGAAACTCAAGTCCTGGTGACTTTATTTTGACCTATGCTCCTATGTCACTTAGATTCTTTTGAAAACACCATCTGTATGCTACATAGTAAATAGGAAAATGGGGGAAAAACAAAACAAAAAATCCACCAAACATTTAGCTAAAGACTCTAGAGTATAAGGTGTTGAGTGCTTAAAAAGCCTTAAATAAAGAAACAAAATTGGTAATGTTGGAGGAGGTTTAGAATATATTTTGGAAGATGCTTCTTTGGATCTGGCTTACATTTACTGGGGAAATAGATTGGAACTGAAAGAGTTACAGGAAATCTTACAGTACTGAATAGGCTGTCTACTAAGAAACCAGAGAACTAAATAATTTAAAAGAGGAGACACTTTCCTCGACGATAGTGTGTGATAAAGAAAATGTGTGTCCTTAAAGGGTCTTTCTAGTGGAAATTGGTAGCAAGGAGAAAAGCGTGCATGTATTTCTACTGAGGCAAAATTGCTTGTCTTCCTATCTGTTTTTAGTCTTTTCCTGGAGGTAGAATAAAAGCCCTTTAACTCTTGCTGTCTAGGAGCGAGCAGGCAGGCTGACCTAAACTATGAAGCGAGGATCAACGGAAGCTGATAGAAGCCTGCTAACAGAATGATTTTAGTTGACTTGGGTCTCAGCAGCTTGTGCAATCTCTGCCCTGAAGGCTGCATGCTGAGAGAGAGTGTGTGAGAGAGAATTTGATCATTAAAAAACCACCTGCACCAACCTACGCTAATAAATAACCCTGCACCTGAAAATTAAGAGCCATAGTCACCTTGTGGGTTTGAGAAAGGCTGTATTCATATGAATTAATTCCGTTTGCATGTTGGCACTGGAAATATATAGAGATCACTCTTTTCAATAAATGGAAATGCATATCTGTGTTCACTGTAGCAAAAGAAGCTAACACACACATAGTATTAATAAATACTAATAATTAATACCTAGCTCTTTGACTCTATAAGAGTAATTCTGTACATGGAACCAAGAATTGGCCCTCATTATTCAGCAGAAAAAGAGTACACCCTTACTAGACATGTTCCAGCTCCATATCTGGCTGAGTTACTGATACCGAGGATGAACAGAGGGAGTAGAGGGAGCTTACACCCCTGCTGCAGAAGCAAGTGTATTCATAACAGTAAAATTTCTGCCTTTAATCACTCCTCTGTGAATCTTGCTTTCATTCCATCAACCCAGGTATTGGGGAGGGGAGGGGTATTTCAGCCTTAAAACTTCAAAGTGAGGGATGGAAAGTGCAGGGGCATGAATCATGGGGAAAAAAATGTACATTCTGCCAGACAGGCTTGGGGGCCCCTGGAGACCCCTCTTTTTGTCTCACATGTCTATGGGGAAATGGATGAATAAGAACTGTGTAGATGTGTTATGGACCTGATTTGGCTCCAGTTCACGGACACAAGGCAGGTCAGGATTTGGCCCGTCACATAAGGCCCAGTTCTCTGCAAACAATTGCTTTCTACACATTTATTGTGTGCATCAGTGTGAAGCTTAGAAATTGAAGTTGGGGGAGAATTTAAAACCAGAGAGAGAAGGAAGGTGCCTATCTTCCACTGACTTTCAATGGGAGTGGGCTACTGCTTTTTGTGGCTTGAAAAATTGCTCCCCAATCAATAAAGGCACTGAAGGCCATTCACTGTGCTGCAGATATTAAATATAGCATTTTAATTTCAATAACAGTGTGGTAATATAGTAAGTTTGAGATGTTTCAAAATAGTCTAAGGGTTTTGGAAGCCCAGGTCCTATTTAAAGTCCAAATTGGGTATAGAAGTTTCCTTGTCAGCTTTGAAAATCTCAGCATCAATATTAAATACTGCAAAATGGGTCAACCGCTAGAATTTTGTTTGTCTTGGAAACAAGAGAGCCCATCAAAAAGAAAAATGCTGAGTTACTTTTAGGAGGGAAATATAGCTGCACATACTATATTGGGGCTGGATTATGCCTCATCCTGTGAAGTATATATGGGGTGGAGAGGTTAAAGAGGCTAGCCCTCTCTTGCACCACTGTGCAGGGTCCAGGCATAATTCCAGGCCTCACGCTTTGTAAGACAAAGAATTTGAAATGGCACAGTGAGGAGGTTTGTGTGCAAGATACAATGATCCTCTCCCATACGCATTATACTGTCCACTGACGTTGGTCCTATACAATGCAGACACGGATTCAGCATTTTTATCAAAGGATACTAACCCTGCTTCGTATCATTCCCACCTCTGCCTCACTCCAATGGCACATCTATACGGTCTGTTTCTTTTGGAAGCATGGAGTGTATATATATAGCACCATGGGTGTAAATAGCAGTGTAGCCTAGGAATAATGCTTTAGGCAAGTAAAGGCACGTCTGAAGGTTGTAGGTATATAGGTGAGTGCATACCATACACACTCTCTACTTGACCAAGTCATGCATCACCATTTACACTGCTATTTTTAGTGATAGTGTCCTGCTGCCTCCCCACTGCTGAAATCTTTTGCTCCCACAGGAAAAGATGCCCCCAGTGGAAAGGCCCTAGCAGGGAGAAGGCAGTGGAGAAAAAAGACTCCAGTAGCATGGAAAGGCTCAGCTTTTCCCTGCTGACACACCCCTACCCTTCCTGCCCCTGCCAGAGCTGTTCTTTGCCACAGTGAAAGGTGCCAGCAGTGGGGAGCTGCTGAAGCCTCTCTCTACTGTCTCCCCTTGGACATAGACTTTCACTGAAATGTGTGCTACATACCCTAGTGTGGCTGCAACCAGCTTTTCACTGCAGCATATAGCTACATGTACACTACATGATGCTTGCTGGTAGCATATAGTGTAGACATAGCCCTGGAACAGGGTTCTCAAACTGGGGGTTGCGAGGTTATTACATGGGGGATGGGGGGTGTCAGCATCCACCCCAAACCCTGCTTTGCCTCCAGTATTTATAGTGGTCTTAAATATATAAAAAGTGTTTTTAATTTATAAGGGGGAGGGCGTTGCACTCAGAGGCGTGCTATGTGAAAGGGGTCATCAGTACAAAAGTTTGAGAACCACTGCCCTAGAAGATGTATATTTATCTCAGGTGGCTGCTGTCTCCTCCAGAAGCTCCCACTAAAATGATGAAGATCCACCTTCTAGGGTTACCCATGAGGGTACTATTTAGAGAGCGTGAAAGGGAAAAGTAGATGATCTTTGGGGGAAGGATTGTCTTTTCATTTTGTTTGTCTACAACACCTAGCACAATGGAGCCCCAATCCCTGATTGGGGACTCCAGGCACTCTACAATACAAATTAATGCGTTAGCCAAACAAAAGTTATTGGGCTAAATAGAGGGCTAACTGGTGAGATTTACTGGATTGTGAAATACAGGTGCTAAGGCTAGATGATCTAATTGTCCCTTCTGGCCGTAAATTCTATGAATAATTAATATTCTGACATGAGTAATGATTTTGCCTCGAGATAGCAGGGATTCTAATGACATCATCATGATGAGACAATTGCACAAATGGCTTGTGGTTACATCAGCTCCTCAAGACAGCAATGCAGCTTTGCTGAACAGTCATTGTCCACCAATATACTTAAAATGACAGTATTTTGTACTTTAAAATCGTCTCACTTCTGCTGCTTGTGCACAGGCCCATCTTTTTCTTTCAGTGAGGAGATTTGCTTGCTTAGACATTAAAAGGCTGAGTATAAGAAGTGCACAATAGTCATGTATCAGTTTTAACAATTTAATTTTCCACTAGGTGGAGCATTGTTATTGCAACAGAATTTTTGAAGCTTAAAAAAGCTTGAGTAGAGAAAGATTGACCTAGAGAGTTTGGATCCAGATCTGGACCATAATTTTCCTAAAGTGGGGGGGTGATGCAAGATCCTGCATTGCCGTTGGGTTGGTCTGTCTACTTGACTTGCACTCACTCTGTTTAGTCTATCATTACCACTTTTAAAGCTTTAACAGAAAAAGCAAATGTTTTAATATAAAAGATACATAGAAATTTGAGGTTTTTTTACATTTTCAAGAGAAAATCCAAGGTGGTGGCCATTGCTTGACTTTGTGTGCGGGGGATGTGTTGCCAAGAGGTGGAATCGGCCATTGGCCATTATCTTTGAAAATTCATGGCAATTGGGAGAGGTCCTGGATGATTGGAAAAAGGCAAATATAGTGCCCATATTTAAGAAAAAAAAAAAGAAGAGAAGAGAAAAGAGAAGAGAACCCAGGGAACTACAGACCGATCAGCCTCACTTCAGTCCCCGGCAAAATCATGGAGGAGGGCCTCAAGGAATCCATTTTGAAGCACTTGGAGGAGAGGAAGGTGATCAGGAACAGTTAACATAGATTCACCAAAGGCAAGTCATGCCTGACCCATGTGACTGCCTTCTATGATGAGATAACTGGCACTGTAGATATGGGGAAAGCGGTGGATGTGATATGTCTTGACTTTAACAAAGCTTTTGATACGGTCCCCCACAGCATTCTTGCCAGCAAGTTAAAAAAAAGTATGGATTGGATGGATGGACTATAAGATGGATAGGAAGCTGGCTAGATTGTTGGGCTCAACAGGTAGTGATCAACAGCTCGATGTCTGGTTGGCAGTTGGTATCAAGTGGAGTGCCCCAGGGGATGGTCCTGGGGCCGGTTTTGTTCAACATCTTTATCAATGATCTGGATGATGGGATTAATTGCACCCTCAGCAAGTTCGCAGATGACACTAAACTGTCAGGGGAAGAAGATATGCTGGAGGGTAGGGATAGAGTCCAGAGTGATCTAGACAAATTGGAGGATTGGGCCAAAAGAAATCTGATGAGGTTCAACAAGGACAAGTGCAGAGTCTTTCACTTAGGAAGGAGAATCCCATGCACCACTACAGGCTGGGGACTGACTGGCTAAGCAGCAGTTCTGCAGAAAAGGACCTGGGGATTACAGTGGACGAAAAGGTGGATACGAGTCAGCAGTGTGCCCTCGTTGCCAAGCAGACCAACGGCATATTGGGCTTTATTAGTAGGACCATTGCTAGCAGAAATCGAGGGAAGTGATTATTTCCCTCTATTCAGCACTGGTGAGGCCACACCCGGAGTATTGTGTCCAGTTTTGGTCCCCCCACTACAGAAGGGATGTAGACAAATTGGAGAGAGTCCAGCCAAGGGCAACGAAAATGATTAGGGGGCTGGGGCACATGACTTACGAGGAGAGGCTGAGGGAACTGGGCTTATTTAGTCTGCAGAAGAGAAGAGTGAGGGGGGATTTTATAGCAGCCTTCAACTACCTGAAGAGGGATTCCAAAGAGTATCGAGCTCGGCTGTTCTCAGTGGTGGCAGATGACAGAAAAAGGAGTAATGATCTCAAGTTGCTGTGCGGGAGGTCTAGGTTGGATATAAGGAAACACTGTTTCACTAGGAGGGTGGTGAAGCACTGGAATGGGTTACCTAGGGAGGTGGTGGAATCTCCATCCTTAGAGGTTTTTAAGGCCCAGCTTGACAAAGCCTTGGCTGGGATGATTTAGTTGGTGTTGGTCCTGCTCTGAGCAGGGCATCGGACTAGATGACCTTCTGAGGTCTCTTCCAGCCATAATATTCTACGATTCTATTATTCTAATTAGGAAATTTACTAGATGTTTTAGGAGGCAACATTTAATGACTGGCTTTATACAGGTGTACATGCCAAAACTTTCATTAGATTTAGGATCTGACAGACTCCAGAAGGAGTATTTTTGTAATCAAGAGCCCTTAACTGAGAGCGGACTTTTTAGATGGTCATGTGTGGTGCATTGAAGACCACGTTAAGATGAAGTGTTAAAATTACAAGATATCACTTTAATTTTGTAAGGGATTTCCTGTTCCTGCTTGAAGGCTATGGGGCTCTGTAGAGGAAAGTGTGATCTGGGCTATGTGCAGAGAGCCAGCCTAGAGTAAGTGGATTGAGTTCTACCTTTCTGTTTTAGGTATCAGACTCCCTTGTCTTTCTCCGAGTTGTGTTTTTTGTTTGTTAGGGTTCTGAGTTCTAAGAAATAAAGTAGTATTGTTCTGCAACCTTCCAGCAAGAGTTTGTTTTACCTAACTTCTCTGTGTTTATGTTTGACATCATGGAGTGTTAGGTTCCAACAGCAATTGCTTCCTAACCTAGCATGAAAATGGTGTGTGTGGTGTGAGGGTGTAATGGGTACCTGCCATAACAGAGAACTGGATGAGATTGGCACGGACCATGAACAATTCTAATTGTACGTAAAAAAAAAAAAAAAGTAAATTCCAACAGCTAAGTGAGCCAAACCTATTGTTGACCACTACATCTACCTGAAGGTAGGATTGATTTCCAATATAGCTATCACGGACTTTGATTCACTCTATTGTCTTCAGTAATTTCCTTGGCTAAAATCAGTTAAGTAGAACTGGTGACATGAAATAACTTTACAATACATAAGGGAGGCCTTACACCCCACATGAAAACCTCATGAAATAAATCATTTTCTTACTTGCTAAATTTGTCCTTTGGGTAATCTATGGTAAATATCCATTTCCGAATAAGTGGCAAAATACTTAGGTGGTATAAAATTCCATAGCTCCATTGAGGTCTATAGTGTTAGACTGATGTATACCACCAGAAGTTCCAGCCCATAGGCTACTGAACTGTGATTTAAAAAAAAAAAACACACACCAAGATTGTACCTCAGAAGGGCACTTGAATTTCTGAACTTTAAGAGAGCCAAGTGGATTTCTGCCAACCATTTGACTGAAAGACAGGATTGGGATTTTGTGTTCATCAGCTAATGCAGAATGACTGTACAATATTTCAGGATATATGGGATAGACTTACACAAAGTTTGTGCAGCTAAATTGGTCATATGCCCTCATAATACTGAAGTTCTCTTCAAAAGAAGGTGCCAGTAGAATCTAAATGCAAGATGTTGTCCTGGGCAGGAGGAGTATGTAAAGGGTCTGCACAAGACAATTCATCCAGCATGGAATTTTCAAACAAGTGCGCTTGGGTACACAACTCTTTGGTGTACATATAATTTGCACCAGAAGTTGTGCCATATAGTTGCTTGCAGCATGGGAGCAGTCAAGAGCAGCTGTTTTGCACTGCCTCATCAAATGAGCCATTCCCAGCAGCCAACCATATCCCCATAAGAATTCACAGGAAACCAGTTAGCCTCCTCAGTATGCTACAGAAGCCTCTCTTGCAAGGATATATCAGATGCACACAGATTATCCTGGACTTGCTGAAGAGCTGCAGCAGGATCTTAAAAGTCACAAACACAGGAGCCAAGTTGTTGTGGTGGGTAGTTGCCATCACACAATGGTTTAGAATTCAGTTATCACTGGCTATCATCTGCATACAATTTTTTCCTGTCTTTTTTCAAAATATATAATAAAAAAACAAATTCTATGAGTAAGACATCCATATGTATTAAGAATGCCACCATATAAGTGTATTGCTTTTAGCATTTAGCTACTGCTTTCTTTTCCCTTCCAATTTTGAACAGAGCAATTTCTGAGTGAGATTGTTAGGGGCATTAGTCACTTTAGTAATGTCCCCCATGAGAAGCAGCACCGACAGTAAGTCATGAAACAGTTCATCACATCATAGAACTATCTCCCTTGAGCAGTGGTGCCAGCACTGATTTTCCCTTAAAATGCCTGCCTCTGGAAAGGAGGGAACAGGAAGGAGTTCTGTTCACTAAAGCACATATCAAATCCTATGATCAGAGGTGTCACTCCTCCTTTGTCTAGGCTGTCTCTATTTCCTATCACTTCTTCCGCCTCAACATATCCTTGGCCGGACAGCAAAAACTCTCATCAGTGTCCTCAACATCTCCTATTTTGATGGCTACCACCCTCTTCTTACTCTCTGGCCCCCTTGACCCTTGCATCGCCCCCTCCAACCCATTCAAAGCAACTATTGAGACTATCTTGTTGGCCCATCAATCTGTATCAAACCCCAGCTTAAATCTCTCCACTGGTTCCCCACTTCTTCACCCCATCAAGTTTAGAAGTCTTGTCACTGTCTTCAAAGCTCTGGATTATTGTCCACCATTGAGGCAGCTGCATTGAAAAATAGATATCCTTCTGTGACAGGGTTCAACTCACCACCGCTGGCGCCCTTTGCCTTGTTGTCCAGGGAATTAGCTCTTTTCTGCCTGGAGCACCCTCTGCCGGTCGCAGTCTCACCTGCTGCTGGCCCTATGCCCCTCCCGGACCCCGGGCCCTTCTAGATTAGGGTTCTGCCCCCTAGCAGTACCCCCTCAGTCTGGATCTCCCCTCCCAGGGGAACCCCCAACCCCTTATTCCTCCCTTGCCTCAGTGGCTACTGTCAGTCATCGTCTAGCCCCCGCTCCCTGGGGCAGACTGCAGTCTATACCACTTATCATTGGCAAGGGGGGGTCAGACTAGCTGCCTCTGTGTCGATCTGGGCTGCTCCTCTGCAGTCTTAGTACTCTTTCGAGGGCCTTTACCTCAGCCTGGGGCTCTGCTAGGCTGAAGCTCCCCAGCCCCTCTGCCCTTCCCCAGCACTGCTCTGCTCTGCTCTGCTCTGCTCTGCCCACCCTCCTCAGCTTCCCAGGTAGCCAAGTCCTCCTCTCTCTATGTAGCTAGAGAGAGTGTCTGTCTCAGCTCCTGGCTAACAGCCCTCTTATATGGCCAGCTGTGGCCTGATTGAGGGGCTTGGCAAAACCTGTGGCTACTTCCTCCAATCAGCCTCACTTTCCTCCAGCTACAGCCCTCTCTTAGGGCTGTTTTAAGCCCTTTGAGGCATGGCGGGGTGACCACCCCACCACACCTTCCCTTCAATGGTACAAAATTACTGACAATTGAGGCTGCTATTCATCATGAGTAAATATACATTTCAGCCTGCTGGCAAGTGAGCATTAAAGGCTCAGAACTATGAACCTAAGGCCTTCTGACCCCAGTTGGGAGGATGGACCTGAGAGTGGAGAGCTCCAGTAATGTTTTCCTTTGGAGAACACTTTATTTTCACTGTATTCTAAGTGTTTTAGATTTTGAGTAGATGTTTGCTGATGATTTTCTAAGGATAAGAGCACACTAATGAAATAGCTAAATTTAATGTTGGCTCATTATAGAGTATGTATAATAGTACAGTAATCTGTAGCCTCAAGGCATATCTAATTAACATAGCAGATTTCCCCTTTCACTCCTATATATCCACATAACTTTGGAAAGTGGAAAATATATTTAGCAACCTGGGTGGTGCCTTGCATACTTGGTACATCAGAGAAAATTACACCTCCATTACTGCCTTGTGCACTATGTACATCCTATCTGAAGCATGACTGTTCCACTGGAGTGTTCACACATGAAATCTAACCATTTTAAAGAATATTAACACCATTCTGTCAGCACACAGTAGGCAATGTGGAAGATATTAGTAAGAAGACTTTCACTGTCCTCCACATGTACATTTACCATAATTTACCTGTCACCCTAGTGCAGCAAAAGATTTTTGAAGTGCTGAGTAGAATTTTCAAAAATGTGTATAGGGTTCTGTAACTCACCTAAATTGTTTGAAATTATATGAATAGCTGCATTGCATGGCATGTAAGCGATGCCTGAAAACAGATCTAAGTGTAGATTGAATTCCCAATCAACAACATTACCAGCTGTGAGAAGTACAATATGATAGAGCTTTTATAAAGATATGTAGATAGATGGAATACCAAGAGGCAGGACAAGCACAGCTCTCCATAAGCTTGTGGGATCCACATCAATCATGTTATTTTTGTTAACACATTAACAAAAATGTTTTTTTTTCCCCTCTTACAGGGGAAAACCAAACAACATGATAGGGTTAATATAAACACTTCATCTTGGCTTAGCCAGTTGGGTTCCTGTTCACATAATGCTTATCTCATTATCTAATGATAATTGAGAGCAGTTCTGTTTAATGAGTTGGAATCAAGTGTGGCAAATTACCAGCACTACTATGATAGGTCTCACACTTTCTCTTCTTGGGGGGTGGTGGTGGTTCAGGGCACCATTTCTTGCCCCTGAACTAGAGTATTAACTTCCCCACTAGTGTCCTATAGGAGGGGAGGGGAGGGGAGTGGAGAGTGAGGGACCCAGGCCCACCCTCTACTCCGGGTCCCAGCCTAGGGGCCCTAGGGAGGGCGGTAAAACACTTGAACTAGTGGTTCCTTCTCCTGGGCTACTTCCCTCTCCTGCCCTCCCTCTGCACAAACCAGGTGTCCCTTTACCTAGGATCTTGGTCTTCTTTGACCACCACAGCATTTCTCCAAACTCTCCTCTGCTTCCCTCTAAAGTGCTCTCTACTCCAACACCAATCCACTCTGCTTCAACTCCTCCCCTTGTCTGATTGAAGCAGGGTTTTGTTTTGTTTTGTTTTGTTTTGTTTTATCAGGTGACTGGCTTCAGGTGCTCTAATTGGGTTCAGGTTCTTTAATTGGCTTCAGGTGCTTTAATTAATTTATAGCAAACTTTTTTCCCTCTACAGGGAAGAAGGCTCCCTTCTGGTACTTTCCTGCTGCCCTCTGGCCTGGGCTTTCCTTGCTTTTTGCCCCTGCTTTCGGCTTCCCCCGCGACCGGGCCAGATGCTCTCACCCCTTTCTTTTCTTTTTGTTGTTTTTTTTTTCTTTCTCTGCTGTTGCTAGAATGCTGGCCAGCTGCCGGCTGGCTGTTAGCCCCCCCCCCCGCCCGCCCTCGGACCCTGCTGCCGCTCCAGCTGAACCCCACCCCGAGAGGGGGGGGCTGTTGGCCCACTTCTCCAGAGAGGGGGAGTGGAAGGATCCAGCCCCCAGACCCAGCCACTTGCTGTTTGTCTGTGGACCCGTCTCTGGCTGAGAGAATTTCTTATCCACTCTGAAATCCCTGGAATGTTGCAGCTGCGACCCGGAACAGACAGAGAAAAAGCCGTCTACCAGAGGAACACCGCCCAGGGAATCTACAAATCGCCGTGGAGGGGCCCCAAGACTGAGTAACTTTCGAACTGTGCTCTCATGTGGGGGGAGGCCTTGACTATGTCGTGACTGTGTTTGTAGGGACACAGGGGGTGTGGCACGGAGCTACCCCCCGATCCATCTGTGTCCTCCCAACCTCCACACTACTATCCTCATCACTGCCCCCTCCATCATCATTGCTGGCTGTTTGACATCTGCCTCTGGACTTAGCTGCTCGCCCTGATTCCACCATGTGGGCCAGAAGCATCAGCCAACCAAACAGGACTCTCTGGACAAGCGTACGGAGGTACATGTGTCCCCCTCCCTGAACTGCCCATCCCACAGCCTCTCCCTTTTTACCTGACCCCAACTCCTGCTAACCACCTGCCACCGCCCCCACTGGGGCATCGGCAATGGAGGGCACCGGGGTGACCTCCGCCGCTGCCATTCCCACCGCCTCCCCAGACTCTAGGGGAGCCCCCCCAGCTGGCGGGAAAGGCCAGGGCAAGAAGAAGGGAAGGGCCCCGCTAAAACCACCAGGCCCTCCGTGGCAAAGGCCACCCCCACTGCTGCGGCCCCGCCACCGACCACGGCATCCCTCCCCGCTGCCCCCTCCACCAGCTCTGTGGGTGTCCCTCCCTCACCCCCCAGGACGTATGCCCGGGTGGCGACAGCCCCCCCGCCTGCCGCCTCGTCATCTCTCCCGCCCACCACCTCTGCCACCATCAACAGCAGCTGGGGCCCCTTCCTCACCACGACAAGGAAGCACGGTGTCCGATGCCTCCTGTTGCCTGCCTCGCCCCACGTGGAGACCTACATGTGGGTGTTGGCTAGGGTGGTGGGGCCCTTGGCCATTGTGGCGGCCTCCAAAATGTATGGGAAGGTCGTCTTCTTCTTAGCATTGGAGGCTGCCACACAGGAGGTGGTGGAGAGGGGCCTGGTGGGGGGAGGGGGGTATTTGTCCCCCTAGAGCCACTAGAGGACCTGGGCGTCTATCTGGTCCTGACCTGTGTACCTCCTTTTCTCCCCAGTGCTGCCCTGTTACCCGCCCTTTCCACCCTGGGGAAACCTGGTTCTGTCATCAGCCCTCTCCTGTTGGTTTGCAAGGACACCACCCTCCGTCACATCTTTTCCTTCCGCTGGCAATTGCAGCTTCTACTGCCGTCGGCAGAGCGTGACAGAGAGGCACTCGAGGGATCCTTCCTAGTCCCCCACTAGGGGGACCGTTACTGGGTGTACTTCTCCATGGGGGAAGCCCGGTGCTACCTCTGTTGGGCGTCAGGGCATGTCCGGAGGGACTGCCCCTTAGCTCGGCAAGGAGGGGTACCTGGGATCCCCAAGACCCGGCAGGACATTGGCCCTGTCATTGTTGATGCCCCTGGCTGCCCGATACCTGAATCCTCCCCCCCTCCTCTTCGGACCACCACTTCTCCTGCTCAGGCCCAAGGGGCACGTCCCCGCCCTCACTGCTGACAATCTGGCGGGGCCTATGGAGGAGGGTGTGTCAGAGATACCACCAGGCATGGGAGAGAGCCTGCCCCAGGGAGAATCCTCCCTCCCTTATGCCGCCCCACTGCCCCCCCCCCGCAAGTCCTTGAGCCATCGCCTTTACCCCCTGACAGGACCCCTGCTAACCAGCCCCCAGATGATGCCATGGAGGGCTGGGCCCTAGTCCAGGGGAAGCGAGGCAAGTGGAAGGCTCGAGCTCCGCCTCATTTACATGAGGAGGAGGCCTCCCGGAAGACCAGGAAGGGGGGCACTGATGCTGAACCTTCCGCTTTGCCCACGAGTGCGTCCCATCCACCGGTGTCAGTTGGGAAAGACGTGGTAGCACCAGAAGGTAGTGTCTCCCCTCCACGGGAGACCCTCCCCTCCAAGACCCTCGAGGAAGCCCCTTCTGTCCTGACACTACCTGAAGTCCCCGTGAACCCTGAGGCAACCGTCGTGGCGGGTGCCAGCAGGGAAAACCCCGGGGCGATGGAAAGTGTCATCTCCTCCATGTTCGACGAGCTCAAGGCCCTAGATCTGACCTCGGTCGCCCAGGGGGAGGACGACCATTTGCCCGCAAACCTCGATTTGGGCGACCTCACTCCACCTCTCTTTTCCCCATGCTCCCTCCCCCTAACTGCTGCTTCTGCTCCCACCTCCGAGGAGCCCCTGGACTCCACCATCGACCCGGCCACTGATGACACTCCGCTGATGACCACTGAGCCTGCTCAGGTGACAGCCAGCACCACGCGGCCGGTACACAAGTTGCCAGGGGCACTCCCCGTTGGTGCGGAGCAATCAATTTCCTTCCCGGGCAGGGGCCCAACAGAAGATAATCCACCTCCTGATGCTGTGGCTGCTGAATCCACCATAGAGCCCATGCCCAGTATCACTGAGAGCTCCCTCCCCACCCCCTTAACCCTCGAGTCTGATCAGGAGGCACCACCATCCAGCTGCTTGCCTCCCGAAACCCAGAACCTCACCTCTGCCCCTATCCAGTTTACCTCCTGCAATGTTATCACCACCCCTGGGGCTGTCTCCTTCCCTTTTCCAACTCATGACCCCCAGGGAGCGGCCTTTGCATTCTCCTGCCCCGACCCATTAGGGGCTGCTATTTTCCCTCCACCACCCCCTATTGCCCCAGGGCTAGAGGCGGGCTTAGAAGCTCCAGCCCATCAGGCACCCTGTCGGGGGTCCGCACCCTGCTTGCCCATTTTAGTGGGCCACAGGCCTGCACCAAGGGCCCCGCCGGGGAACAACTGGGAAACCGTAACCCCCCTCCCCCCCCATGAGCTGCGAGGAGAGCTGTGGAAGTTTTTAGAGGATGTCTGTGGCTCCCGCAACAAGGTACAGCTTGCTCTCCAGCGATGGGGGGATTTTTTTCAAATCCTCCAGGCCACAAGGGCCCTAATGGGGGAAGGTAAAGGGATGGGGAAGCAGGATGCCGTGGCCGACTGGTGGGTCCACGTCTTCCGTGACCAATTACTCACCTACGGGATGGGTCAAGGACTGTTGCGCGGCCTGCTGTGGGATGCGAGCGTCCCTGCCAGTGAGGATCCCCCCAAGCCCCCCCGCATGACACCTCTCACCATCGCAATGTTGAACACCGGGGTTGTAGGATGGCTCTCCGCAGGTCCCAGGTGCTCTCCTTCCTTCGGGAGGGAGGTACTCTGTGATTTTTTTTTCCTTCAGGAGACCCATACGGATCCGACTGCCAAAGACAGTTGGTGGCTGGAGTGGGGGAACAGGGTGTACTTTAGCCATTCCACAATTCGGCAGGCTGGAGCGGTGACCCTGTTCTCCTCCGACCTACGGCCTGAGGTGCTAGGGGTTGCCAAGGCCGTGCTGGGTCGCCTGCTGCATCTCCGGGTCCATATAGAGGGGCTCATGGTTAACCTCGTTAACGTCTATGCCCTGACATCGGGCCCGGAGTGGCTGCAATTCTATCAGCAGGCGTCCGCATTCCTTGGCACCTTAGATTCTCATGAGTGCCTGGTCCTGGGAGGGGATTTTAATACCACCCTCAAGGAGCGAGACCACTCAGGGACTGAGCAGAGCCCGGCCGCCACGGACATCCTCCGGAAGATAGTTGAACATAACTCCCTAGTGGACATCTGGCATGACCACCACCCGGATGACAGTTCCACGTTCACCTTTGTCCGGTTGGAAGCCCATCGGTTGAGCCACTCCCGGTTGGACCACATTTATTTATCACGCTTCCATCTCTCACGAGCCCACTCCTCCAGCATTCAGCTGGCCCCATTTTCTGACCATCACCTAGCTATCGTGACAGCCTCCCTCTGTGCGGAGAGGCTGGGGCCGGCCTATTGGCATTTTAACAACAGCCTGTTGGAGGATGAGGGCTTCGTGACATCCTTCTGGGAATTCTGGCTGGCCTGGCGAGGGCAGCGGCATGCCTTTCCCTTGGCACGGCGATGGTGGGACCTGGGGAAGGTGCATGCCTGGCTTTTCTGCCGCGACTACACCCAGGGCACCAGCTGACGGAGAAATGTGGCGATAGAGCAGCTGGAACGGGAAGTCTTAGAGCTGGAGAGGCGTTTGGCCACCAGCCCTGAAGACCCGCTCCTCTGCGGAGCGAGCCGGGAGAAGCGGGAGGAGCTCCAGGCCCTCGAGGACCATCAGGCCCGGGGTGCCTTTGTTCGATCCTGCATCCACCTCCTGCGAGAGATGGATCACGGCTCCCACTTCTTCTATGCCCTGGAGAAAACAAGGGGGGCCAAGAAACACGTCACCTGCCTCCTGGCAGAAGACGGCACCCCTCTAATGGAACCGGCGGAGATGTGCGGGAGGGCCCGAGCCTTCTATGCAAGTCTTTTCTCCCCGGATCTGATCAACTCTAGCGCTTGCAGAGTGCTTTGGGAGGAGCTCCCTACAGTCAGCGCGAGCGACCAAGACTGGCTAGAGTTGCCTCTCACTCTGGCCGAGTTCTCAGAAGCCCTCCATCGTATGCCCACTAATAAATCTCCAGGCATGGACGGGCTGACCATGGAGTTCTACTGCGTGTTTTGGGACGTCCTCAGCCCAGACCTAGTCACCATCTGGGCAGAGTCTCTGCAGAGTGGGGTCTTCCCTCTTTCGTGCAGGCGAGCTGTGCTCGCCTTATTGCTGAAGAAGGGGGACCTCCACGATTTACGAAATTGGCGTCCCTTCTCGCTCCTCGGCACAGACTACAAAATCGTAGCAAAAGCAATCTCGCTGCAGCTAGGGTCTGTGCTGGTGGACGTGATCCACCCAGACCAGACCTACACAATCCCAGACCGCAGTATCTTTGATAACCTATTTCTGGTTCGGGACCTTTTGGGACTCGGGCGTAGAGACGGTCTGTCATTCACCCTCCTGTCCCTAGATCAGGAGAAGGCGTTCGATAGGGTGGACCATGGGTACCTCCTGAGCACTCTGCAGGTGTTTAGCTTTGGACCCCAGTTTGTGGGTTTTCTCCGGGTGCTGTACGCTTCCGCAGAGTGTCTGGTTAAGCTCAAGTGGACTCTGACTGAACCGGTCAGCTTCGGGTGAGGAGTACGGCAGGGGTGCCCCCTCTCGGGTCAGCTGTATGCTCTGGCGATCAAGGCCTTCCTCTGTCTCCTCTGCAGGAGGTTGACAGGGTTGGTGCTGCGGGAGCCAGAGCTGTGGCTGGTCCTGTCGGCGTACACTGATGACGTGCTCCTCGTGATCCAGGACCCCGGTGACTTGGCGCAGGTGGAGGCTTGCCAGGCCATTATTCGGCAGCCTCCTCCGCCCGGGTCAACTGGGTCAAGAGCTCTGGCTTGGCGGTAGGAGACTGGCGGCAGGCGAGCTCCCTCCCACCCGCGCTTCAGACCATCTGGTGGAACGCGGGTCCGCTGCTCTACCTCAGAGTTTACCTTTCTGCCACGCATCCCTCTCCACCGGAGAACTGGGAAAATGTAGAGGGCAGGGTGATAGAGTGGCTCCGGAAATGGACGGGACTACTCCCATGTCTCTCCCTCCGAGGGAGAGCGCTGGTGCTTAATCAACTTGTCCTGTCCATGCTCTGGTACCGGCTCAACACCCTGGTCCCGGCCCCAGGTTTCCTGACCAATCTCCGGACATCGATTCTGGGGTTCTTTTGGTCAGGAACACACTGGGCCCCTGTAGCGGTTCTTCATCTACCTCTGAAGGAAGGAGGACAGGGCCTGAAGTGTCTGCACACTCAGGTCCGTGTCTTCTGCCTCCAGGCCCTACAGAGGCTCCTCTATGGTGCAGGTAGTTCGGCGTGGAGCACACTGGCGCACGCCATCCTGCTCTGCATCTGAGGGCTCCGATATGACCGGCAGCTCTTTTATCTCTGTCCGGGAGGTCTTCCCAAGACCTCTCCAGGCTGCTGGTCTTCTACCAGGACCTTCTCCAGACTTGGAAACTGTTTTTAATGACCAGGTCCGTGGTGGCCACCAAGAGGGTAGATCTCGCGGAGCCCCTGCTACACAACCCCCAACTCCTTGTGCAGGTGGCGGAGTCCCGCTCGGTGTGCCAGAGTTTGATCCTGGCAGAAGTCACGAGAGTCGGAGACCTCCTGGACTATGACTGGGGAGACTGGCTGGATCCCCTGACACTCACTCGGCGCATGGGGCTCTCCAGACCTCATACCCCCCAGCAGGTACTTCAGGAGGTGAAGGCCGCTTTGCTGCCCGCTGCTCGAGCTTACCTCGACCGGGTCCTGCTCAAGGGCACGCCCTGCCCACCCTCTACCCCAGGCCCGCTGGACCTTTTAATTGGACCCCTGCCCCGCGGACCCAATCGACCCCCTCACCCCTTCACTGCGAGCCGGCTGCATGATCTGCAGCCGGTACATTTCCAAACCGCCCCCCCTGGATTGTCCACCCCACAGCCTGCCCCTCTTGTTGGGTGCTTTCAGAGGAGGGAATTGTTGGTGACACTGGGCGTGGCACCAGGTAACTCGAGGGGGTGGCAGACCTTGAGAGTCGATGAAGCCCCCTCCCTCTGGGCCACCAGGTAACTCGGAAGGGTGGAAGACCACGAGAGTTGAGGAAGCCCCCCGCTCTGGGCCCAGGCAAGCTTGAACACTTTCTTCCCCTGAAGCTAATGAGAAAACAATTGTGATTGGCTGCTGTGTTACACATTGCATATGCTGTTGGTTTTTATTTTGTAAGTGTGTTATGCAAATAAAAACACCTTTTTGCTTAAAAAAAAACTCTCCTGCTGCCCTCTGGCCATGCTGTATCACACAAGTAAATCAATAAAATATGTATGTACATTGATAGAGTACAATGCCTCCCGCCTATTGGAATGTGGAGAGCAGTCTAAACATTAGATATTGGAAATATAATGCATTACTATTCATTTTTTGCAGTGTCATTCTTAAATGTGCCACAGAATGTTTCAAAAAGCTGACTACAGAACAGATTATCCATGCAAATTCTATACCAAGTAAACCATATGTCAAACAATATAAAAATAACTGTTACTGTAGAAAGACTGAAGTGAAATGGATAAAGTGAAGCCCAACTTTCATGGAAAATGACTGAGCAAGTGGAAAGTGTAACATGAATAAAATTGGATAGTTGGTGTAATGGGGTTTTACAGACCACACACTAAGGTTAAAGGTGTGGTGGAGCAATGTATTGGGCCAAGAAGGCCCTGCCCCTCAGTAACTGCCAGGCATGGTCCCTGTGGAGGACCCGCTAAAATGGGAGCCCTGACAGTCAGGTGAGGGGGAGATTGAAGGAGAGAATGGCTGCAAGAAGGCAGATGTGGTAGCTGCTGAAGCAGACCATCTGTGGGGGTAGGACTGGGACTGTGCGTAAGACTCCGCTGGGAGGCCAGGGGTCTGCCCCTATGCCTTTCCCCCCTTCTCTCTGATTAGGGAGAACAACTGAACTCTGAGGATGGGATACCTCCACGCCATCCTTAGCTGAGGCTTCAAATTACTGAGACTAGAGTCATGACTCAAAATGAAGGGAAAACCGGTAAGGTACAAAGGGGTCCAAGGGAGGCTGATCTAGAGTGGCTGCTAGAAGGAATTGAACCACCCCTTGCCTCTCTCCCTTGGTGCTGGGACCTGGTGGAGAGGGAGGGCCCAGGTCCCCCTTCCCTCGTCCCCCAGCTACCTGAGAGATTCCAGAGTACTCCGGGATAGAGGAGGAATGAACTGTGACTTGGCCACTGGACCCTCCTGACTGCCTGCAAGAGCCATCCCAGTATTCTGAGAAACTGGCCACAGCCTGACCAGTAGGCCTACTGGCCCTATACTGAAGTCCCCTACAGTCATATAAGAGAGGTTTAGGTAGTATAGTTCAGGGAGAAGAGATAGGAGTTGAATTATCAGGGAGTCAATTAGATATAGACGCTTATGGGGAAAGATAGTCCGGTATAAAATAAGGATGCTCTCCAAAGAATATAAGAAGGCTATTATAAGCTGTAGGGTCTTAGTTAATTATTGTAGAATATCTTTTAAAAAGATTCCTGTTTGTTCCCAGAAAATGGGGAGTATCAGAAAAGGATTTACCACCCACTGTGGAGAGAGAACTATGATATTAAATGGCTGAAGAAGTAGTAGTTATGGCATCAGGAAGCTGGAAGGTTGGGGAGAAGAAAATAAGGTCCAATGGCTGCAAGTTAGAGCTTGACAAATTCCAGGTGCACTTTTTTACCAAAGTGTAATTAACCATTGGAACAACTTGACAAGGTATGTAATGGATTTCTCCATCACTCGAAATCTTTATTTCAAAACTGGATGTCTTTCTAAAATATGTGCTCTAATTTAGTCACACACTATTAGGTTTGATGCAATAATTACTGAGTGAAATTCTATGCCTTGAGTTATAAAGGAAGTCAGATTATATGATTATAGTGGTCCTTTCCAGCCTTAACATTTATGACTTAATAAACTATCTTGAAGATTAGTAGTGTGGTTTGGACTGGAGTCTTTAATTGACAGGAATTCTGTGAAGTTTCTGAAGGTGAGACTGTTCCTGTATCACAGATCTAGTTGAATACATTCTCTTGGGCACCCTTAAAGTGCCTAACCATATTGCTGTGGGGGTGCCCACTTCACTCGGAGTGCTTTAAGCCTCTGGAGTTTGAACCAGGTAGAGGCACTGGCCCTGTTTGGGGTCCCTAGGAACATTCTTGGGGAGCAGACACTCAGTCTAGCACCTGCTCCTAAGAACTGACGAGTTGTGATCCAACAACCCAGCCCCTGGAACCAGTACTGACCACTCAGAATCTCTGTGGCTTTAATACACTTTCACCCACAACTCCAGCTTTGTGCACCTTCTGGGTCCAGAGTTTACTTCTTCAGAGGAATATGATAGGTGAAATACGTATAGACAAACTTTGCACAGGATTCTAAACCATCATTGCTCTTCCTTTAATAGCATAATACACAAATCTATACAAAAATAATAAATTCTTCATGCATTTCCCTGCCTCAATTTTAGCATGCCTTCAGATCATTCTTTGGGCTGGAGTTAGAGTCCTCTGGAGCCATCCAGGGTTGTTCTGAGGCGGGCAGTACATTGATTATCTTCTCAACCATGGAGGCTTTCTCTCTGTCTCTCTTGCAGGCCAGCTTTCTTTCAGCTTGTTTGGCTCTACAACTGAACAGAGCCTCCCCTGTTATAAAAGCATGCCTGTCTCTTCCCCTATCTCCTTCCCAAAACTTCCTGTGTCTCTTGAGTTTGTACGTCCCAAGCTGGACTTAGCATGCCTATTGAGTGCTCAGAGTACAGTCATTAAGGTTAACTACTGTCCATTATATCTATTCTGGGGAAAAACTTGCTCACAAGCTTGTCAGCATTGGAGGATACACAAAGACATAGACACTTTCCATGACCCAGCAACGTTCAGTGATGGAAAATCTACCACATCTTTAGGTAAGTTGTTCCAATGTAACTAGTACCTCACTGTTAAACTATACCTTATTTCCCGTCTGAATTTGTTTAGCTTCAGCTTCCAACTATTGCATCTCTTACACTTTTTCTGTTAAAGAGCTGTCTATTCAGATTTGTCTTCTGCTAGATTGAAGAGAGTAGAGAGACAAGGTGGGTGAGGTAATATCTTTTATTGGACCATCTTCTGTTGATGAGAGATACTGAGATATTCTTCAGGTCCAACGTGGACACAACAACACTGTAAACAAGATTAAATAAATGTCTGTCTCTTTTCCCTGCAGGAACTTGTAGACTGTGACCACGTCACTATTCTGTCCTATGTAGGTTCTGTTACAATCCTCATCAGTGGAGTACCTACATTAAGTGACCTGGCTGCCATGTGTGGTTCTTCTCTCTTTCCTCCTCTCTGCAAGGTGTATAATATGTATACAGTGTAGAATTTTGCTGGTGATTGCTTCCTTAAATGTACATGCTGTTATGTGTTCATACTGGAGAAGACAAGGTCAAAGAAATGCACATGGCCCTTGGTACATTCCCACAGAAAGTGCCCTCCTGCACAGACAAACTTTACCCTATGGTTGAAAGTTCAATGGATCCTGAGGAGCAGAGTTACTGATCAGTCTTAATCCTGAAACTGTAGGTAACTTTATTTTTTATATATTCTAGGCCTACGACAGTGAATGACTTGAACATAATCACCAAGATCTTTAACTTGATCTCTATACCATGGGAAGACAGTGTAGAGAGTGGAGGATGGGTTGAATGTGCTTGAGATAACTAGATTTGCTGAGAAGATGCACTAGAGTTCTGTACTGATCGGAGCTTTCCTACGAGATTCATGCCTCTTCTGTCACTTCTTAATGTTTTCCCAGAAAATTCCCAACCCAACTCTAATCATAAGCAAACTGGTCAATTACCCTCTGACAGCATTACTTTAACAGCAAAGTGAATATAACAACATAATAAATCTCACCCACTAAACTGCCATATTTTCCCAACATCACCCTGCTCCATGCAGCTCAGGGAGAAAAGATAAGCCTTGAAGCAAAAGATAAGGACTATATACAGTCAAACTCACTCTGCAATCTGGCTATTAAGATTTTAAAGGCCAGATATGGTTTGCTCATTGTACTGCATGTTAATATATGCCCATGACTCACCAGTTCCATCTGAATCACCCATTCTCAGGCCTGGTCTACACTATGAGGTTAGGTCAAATTTAGCTGTGTTAGGTTGATTTTATAATGAATGCATCTACACAACCAACTCCATTCTGCCAACTGAAAGGGCTCTTAAAATTGATTGCTGTGCTCCTCCCTGATGAGGGGAGTAGTGCAAAAATTGACCTTCCTCTAGACACAGTGCTGTGCAATTTGATGGTATTGGCCTCTGGGAGCTATCCCAGAGTGCTCCAATGTGACCACTCTGGACAGCACTTTCAACTCTGCTGCACTAGCCAGGTACACAGAAAAAGCACCGGGAACTTCTTAATTTAATTTCCTGTTTGGTCAGCGTGGCGAGCTCAGCAGAACAGGTGACCATGCAGTCCCAGAATCATAAACGAGCTCCAGCATGGAGTGAATGGGAGACACTGGATCTGATTGCTGTATGGGGAGAAGAATCTGTTCAGGCAGAACTCTAATCCAGCAGAAGAAATGCTGATATATATGCCAAAATCCCATAGGGCATGGTGGAGAGAGGCTACACCAGGGAGACACAGCAGTGTTGCATGAAAATCAAGGAGCTCAGGCAAGCCTACTGAAAGACAAAGGAGGCAAATGGTTGCTCTGGGTCAGAGCCCCAGACATGCCGCTTCTATGATCAGCTGAATGCCTTTCTGGGGGGGACCCTACCAGTACCCCAACACTCTCCGTGGACACCTGCAAGGTGGCAGCCTCAGGCAACATGGATGAGGATTTTGTGGATGAGGAAGAGGAGGAGAATGCACAGCAGGCAAGCGGAGAATCTGTTCTCCCCGGCAGCCAGGACCTTTTCCTCACCCTGGAGACAGTACCCTGCCACAGCCTATTGATCCCAGACCTTGATGGCAAAGAAGATACCTCTGGTGAGTGCACATTTGTAACAACACTACAGGGTTAAAAGCAATTGTGTTTCTTGTTTGATTTGCCCTGAACAATTGGGATGCATTCACGGCCAGTACAGCTAATGGAAAAGTCTGTTTCTGTGTCTGGGGATGGAGCGGGAATCCTCCAGGGACATCTCCCGGCCCCCACAGCCTCAAATGTTCCTATGCTCTCCTCATCAACCCTGAAGTTATAATAGATTAGAAGGCGGAAAAACACACTCGCGATTACATGTTTTCAAAGTTCCTGCATCCTCCCATACTGATAGGGCAAAGTTGAATGCATGGAGGCATTTGGTGGCAGAGGCCAAGAAAGAATACAGTGAGCATGATCGTAACATGCAGAAGGAGACGCTGCGGCTAATGCGGGAGCAAATGGACATGATGAGTCAACTAGACTACAGAACCCCGCTGCATTCATTTTATAACTGCCTGCCCTCCTCACCAAGTTCCATATCTTCCTCACCCAGATGCCCAACAACACGGGGGGAGGGAGGCTCCAGGCACCCTGACACTCAACTCCAGGGGATGGCCCAAGCAACAGAAGGCTGTCATTCAAACAGCTTTGATTTGTAGTGTGGCTACAATAAGCAATGTGACCTTGACCTTCCCTCCTCCCCCACCCTACCCCATTATCAAACCCTTTGTACACTCGGGCTTCCTTTTACTAGTTAGCATTGCCAGAGATCTCAAGGTTGTTGTTTTTTTTTTTTTAAATAAATAAAGAATTAAAGATTCAGAACACTAGGGACTTTATTTCCTATGCCAGGTGTGGTCGAAGGGGGGAGAGGGATTGGCTTACAGGGAAGTACCTTCACCAACTGTCACACCTTAGCCTGGTCAGTCATGAAACTGTTTTTTCAAATGCTCTCTGATGCGCAGCGCACTTCGGTGTACTCTTCTAATTGCCCTGGTGTCTGGCTGTTCAAATTTGGTCACCAGGTGATCTGCCTCAACCTCCCACGCTGCCATAAACATCTCCCCCTTACTCTCAGATATTATGGAGCACACAACAAGCAGCAATAACAATGGGAATATTGCTTTCGCTGAGGTCTGACCTACTCAGCAAACTGCATCCGTGCCCTTTTAAATGCTCAAAGGCACGTTCTACCACTTGCTCAGCCTATAGTTGAACTGCTCCTTACTGCTGTCCAGGCTGCCTGTGTACGGCTTCATGAGCCTTGGGAACAAGGGTAGGCTGGGTCCCCAAGGATAACTATTGGCATTTCAACATCCCCAATGATAATTTTCCGGTCTGGGAAGAAAGTCCCTTCTTGCAGCTTTCCGAATAGCATGGAGTTCCGAAAGATGCGAGCGTCAGGCACCTTTCCCGGCCATCCCACGTTGATGTTGGTGAAATGGCCCTTGTGATCCACCAGTGCTTGCAACACCATTGAGAAGTACCCCTTGCCATTTATGTACTGTTTGGCAAGGTGGTCCACTGCCAAGATAGGGATATGTACTCCGTCTATCGCCTCACCACAGTTAAGGAACCCCATTACAGCAAAGCCATCCACTATGCCCTGCACATTTCACAGTTACTACCCTTCTCAGCAGAAGGGTATTGATTTCCCTGGTACTTGGATCACAGCAGCCCCCACAGTCATTTTGCCCACTCCAAATTGATTCCCGACTAACCAGTAGCAGTCAGGCATTGCAAGCTTCCACAACGCTATCACAACTCATTTCTCAACTGTCAGGGCAGGTCTCATCTTGGTGTTCCTGCGCTTCAGGGTGGGGGAAAGCAACTCGCAAAGTTCCATGAAAGTGGCCTTATGCATGCGAAAGTTTTGAAGCCACTGGGAATCATCCCATACCTGCAGCACTATGCAGTCCCACCAGTCTGTGGTTGTTTGCCGGGACCAGAATTGGCGTTCCACTGTATCAACATGCCCCAATGCCACCATGATATCCCAATTGCCATATCCCGTGCTTTCAGGAACGTCTGTGTCCATGTCCTCCTCACAATCTTCCTTGTGCTGGTGACTCCTAGCTAGGCTCTGCACATACTGCAGAGTAATGCGTGAGGTGTTTGCAATACTCACAAAAGCAGTGTACAGCTGAGTGGGCTCCATGCTTGCTGTGCTATGGCGTCTGCACAGATAACCCAGGAAAAAAGGCACAAAATGATTGTTTGCTGTTGCTTTCAAGGAGGGATGGAGGAAGGGAGACTGACAACACATACCCAAAACCACCCACAACGATGTTTTTGCCCCATCAGGCATAGGGAGCTTAACCCAGAATTCCAATGGGCAGCAGGGACTGTGGGTTAGCTACCCACAGTGCACTATTCCGTGAGTCAATGCTAGCCACGGTATTGAGGACGCACTCCGCTGACCTAATGCGCTTAGTGGGGACATGCACGATCAACTGTATAAAATCGGTTGCTAAAGCTGGACTTCTATAAAATCGACCTAATTTCGTAGTGTAGACATGCCCTCAGATAGTAGCTTGTAAACATGCATGGTTAATGACGCCTCTGCACGGGTAGTTAATTATTTTTTGGCAAGATCCAAATTTCTTGGGCAAGGTCTAGTCAAGGTCCAGATTCCAGAGAAAATAATAAAAAAAAAATACAATAATGATAACAAGTAAATAAAAATGTTGAAGTACATTCAAAAACATCTGGCAGTCAGCCTACTGACCTCCAGTCTGCCTATTGACTATTCCCTGTCTCACAGTTGGCCATATACTATACTATCCCTCCTAAATGTCAACGAGATCTGCTAGGTTTCACTGTACTATGTAAACCTGACATAATTTACTGTTTTGTAAAAGGGATGAAATTTCTAATGTCAGACTTTGTAAAATGTTGTCAAAAGGCCTATGATGAAAATATAAATATGAGTTTAGGATTCAAAGTGCAGTGTTAATTTGCTTTTTGCATTTCCAAGTAGTTTATTGGTTGATGAACCAGTAAATGAGCACAAAGGCACATGTAAGACTGTGAGGAGAAAAGATCTTTCAAGCTGCACACACACACAGAGCAAGTTCAAAGGAAAGCTTCCCCTTTTTTGTAGCTCTTCTTCGCTGCAAAAAGAGAGTCCCATAGAAACAGTGTGTGATATACCAGAAGTAAAGGAGGCAATCCCAGAAGGCAAATGGAGGTGCAAAAAGGAAAGGGAGAAAAATGATCAGTACATACAGCCTTTTTTTCTCCTGCACTCCAGGGCTTTCAGCAGGGAGCACAGGCATTGCAAGGGCAGATACGCCACTGTTGAGCAGTTTTCAGTATATGGTGTTTTCAACATGTTGAACAAATCAGTATGTCAATAGAGTGGATGCAAGATTTTAACTGGGGAGGTAGGGGGTTGGGGTGGCAGAAGGAAGGAGTAAGCATTCCAAGGAGGAGTCCAAAATGACAGTAGGGCTGTAGTAGTATTGCATGTCCGCATAGGCTCCCTCTTGGTAGGTTAGCACAAACAGGCAGAGTTCCTGGAATGATGACACAGGAATGAGCTAAATAAATAACAGAACATGTATGTATTACTGGAAGAGGGGACACCTGGGGCTGCTGATTCCAAAACACTTTTTCCTTTACCTGCAGGCATGAAGGACCACCCTGCTTCCCACAACTTCCTGAGAGCTAGGTCCTCCCCACTAGAAAAAGCCACACCCGTTCGGTGGTATCTGTATATGTGGCACACACCCAACCAGCACAATAACTCTGCCATACTGACCCCTCTTTTGGCCTTTCATCTACATAACAAACCAAATGATAAAAGAACAAACTATGAAAACATGGAATCTTTATGCCCAGTTGGTGGCCCAGCCCATTTTATGAGCCAATAAAAAGGAAATGTCACATTTGTTGTGACTAAGGTTGCCTTGAAAATGGTACCTAACAATTTCCTTGTGCCACAGCTGGTGACAATTTTCTAGGGGCTCCACAGCTGCTTTCCGTCCCAGCCAGTAGAGCCTGGCTGTGATCTTTTCTACCCCAGAATACCTTCCACCTGGTCATACATAGTATTTGTAAAACATGGAACACTAATAAAAAGGGACAGGTAGACTTTCCATGATCTAAGCTTTGAAACTTGACTACATCAGATAGCTAACTGGCCAACGATTGATTATGTGTTGCAAGAGAGGATCTCTGTCTTGCTCAGACTTCATCACCATCCCTGACATGCTATGTCACCACTCTCAGGAATCACTGTGGCAGCATATGAGTCTCTACTACTACATCCATCTTGATTTGTTTGGAATGCAAGATACGGCATCTGCATTTACATAAACCTTCTTGTCAAAATCTGATTGAGAGTGTATGTGATTGGTGTTGGGCCCATTTTGATAAGTTGGCCATTATGTGGTTTTTCATTTGTTTTATTCCCTCTTCTCCAGAACAAGGAAGGGACAAAACCTCCCCTAATTTAATACCATGCTTTTAAAATCTGAAGTTCTGTTATTAAATTAGGTATTTGGGCCAGTGAAGCTCCTTTTTGCAGTTCCAAGAGTGCATGCCAGCAGCAAATCATACCTTCCCAATGTCCCACCCAATGGCTTCATAATGCTCTCTAGTTTGTCAATATTTGCTGTTCCTATGACCTATCCTGGCATTACCCCTTCCACACATGAGGGAATTATTACATTCTCTGCCACAGCTACCCTACATAAACCAGAGGCATCTTGCAGACAAAATACAGGAAGGTGTTTCTAACTATAGAGCACATTTAATTCCCCATAATAAAGTTAACTCTATACTGAATCAATAAGTCAATGCCCAACCTCTGCTACTTGAGAAGAGGCCTGTGCCACAATAAAATCCCACACCAATTGAATGTTGCCATACAGACTTTGGCCATTTGCTGCTCTGCCCTCCCCAGAACAGGGAGTTGTTTCTGTGGTCTCTCCCTGGAAGCTTTCTGTAGTCTTTTAGGTAACACAGAAACTTGTGTGCCCCAGAATCTATTAGGATCTCATATAAGACACCTCAACCTTCTCAGGGAGATAGATACTACTCCCTGGAGTGACACTCAGATACCGCGTTTGCCTACAATTTGCAGATAGCTTATGGTGCTATTCCCTGCATCAGTCTGTCCAATAGCAGTGTTAGTGGTTAATCCCATTTAAAATGTCAATGCTTTTCCACATTTCTAGCAGGCCCAATTCTCTGTGGCATTTGGTAATTCACTTGTTGCCCCACTGAATTCTGAGCAGGGTGTTGCCTTGTTCCCTTTGACTGAAAACCTTCACATCTCCATCTCAGTACCTTTTTGTAGTTGTAGCGTTATCTGCTGCCTTTCCATTTGGATCTGACTTCTCTTGTCAGTATTTCCTCTGCTTCCTGTAGAATTTTAATTGTATGACTGATCCTGTCACCTTTTCTACTGTGTCCCTGAATTCCCTGGCCCCAGATCCTCGATGCATACCTTTTCTACTTGTGGAACGGTTCTAATTCACTTTGCTAGCATGATGTCTTCAGCAAATGTTTGCAATTTTGCACTCTGTAGTTGTATCTGAACATCTCCTCAGTTAGTATTAGCAATGAAGTGGTCTCATGCTGAGCTGTCCTGTCCTGTCCTGCTGTGTCCCATTCTGGGTAGGCTTTTGCTACTAGCTGCTTGAGCTGATTCTCAGTCTCTGAGCGTTTCTCTGGTCTCACGTTTCCAGTACGCAAATGCTCCTTGAGCCTCATCTTCATGTGAGAGGGGTATAAACTGATGCTCTAATTCCTCTTTCAGAACTGTGTAATTGGGCTGAACCACAGGGGGGCGGGGAGGGATAGGCATGTACAAATGTGCCATGCCCTACTTTTCAACAGCATCACTTCAAAAATCCACCTTCCCTCTCTGAGACCATTGATTCATTCTTGCAGCCCGTTCAAAGTATCCTATACAGGCACTCTAATCACCCTCAGACTCAGTAAATGGTTCAGGCATAAAAACCGGGCATTTAGGTCTGCATATACCCATTCCTGAGGTTCCCTACTGCCTCTTTGCTGCTATCATTTCCCATTCCCCTTCCTTCCCCTACTGCATGCTGATCCCAACTGCTGCCATCACTGTTGTGTGACCTCACGGTCTCCTCCTTGGTGGGTTAACTCAGCCAGATAGAATCCCTGGAATGATGGCACTGGCATTGTGACAGATTTATGTTACCAACCTGTCTGACGTGTCAGGTGATCAGGCTGAGGCTGCAGAATCATTAGGGGAGGAGATGAAGGAGCACACCAAGTGTCCTTATTAATAAAATTAAGTAAAATAACAGCGGGGAGTGCTGGCAGTTCCCCACATCACTCAGAGGAAGGAAGAAAGCGTTAGTGCCCCCAAGCTCTAACCCACTTTCATACTTACACACGCGCTACCCGAGGCTGGCCAAACCCGGGTGTAACGTAAGAAGAAGAGGGAGAGAGGTGGATGGGAGTTTTGTCCTGTGCACAGGTCGTCCAGGGTCCGCTGTTGATCTCCGATTTGTTTTAGCTCCCAGGAGGGTTTTAAGTCCTGGGGTCTTTTGGGGGCATCTCGTTCAGGGACCTCTGTCACCCGTGTTCTTTGTACCAGTCCAAACTGGCCTACCATGGCTTCCTCAGCTTGCTCAAAACACACTGGCTTCAGGGACACGAAAACTGTTGTTTGGGATGTGAAAACCATTGTTTTCCCCCTCACTGGTCTTCACTGTCTCACTAGTTTTTGCAGCCCCAGCAGTTCTGTTCAGCTGAATCCTCCTTTCTCACAGCTGTTCAGGGTTGGAATCTAGGCCCCCGTCTTTCTTGGCAGGCAGCTGAGAGTCAGTTGTGTGCGGTGGCCTTGGGCTGGAGTCAGCGTCTTATCTTCAGACCTAGCTGGAGCGTCAAGTTAACCCATTCCTTTCTCCCTTCCTCCCGCTTCGGCCTCTCGCAGCCTGCAAAGGAATATTTCACTCCACACTCGCTAACCCTTCCCCAAATACCTTGCAATGCCTGCAACAGCATTAGCAACATACAATGCCAATCTGCTTCCTCAGGGGAATCCCTGAGGTAGGGGGACATTGGGTTGTGACTGCATGAGCTTAGTAATAACAGAACATTCATTTATTACTGAAAGAGGGGACAAAGGCATCTCACTTGCTGCTGATGATTCCAAAACACTTCTGCCTTCCCTCTGGGCAGGAAGCATATCCCACATACATATGGCACTGCATGGCTACTATTTCTCCTTGTACATGAGTGTTTTTTCTGGCACAGCAAAGAGAAAGAAAAATAGGATCTACCTAGATTGGCGGGGGGGGTGTACAGCTTACTTGCATGCTATCCCTCTCCACTCTAGGTCTCTGTGGACTCAATCTCATTGGTTTTACTGGGCATAAACATCTAAGTAACAGCTGCTTATTGTTGATAGCCAATTTAACCATCTGCTGGATTGGGCAGGGCAGGACAGCATGGAGATCTCCTTTGCAACTCTAAAGGGCTTGTGTGGGATTTAGGATTTGGGCCTGTATATTTAACTATGGAAAAAGAAACTAGATTGTATGACTCAATCAGAAAACTGTTGTGTATTCTCTGTGAAATACTTACCTATTTCTTTTAGAAAACATCTCCCAGAGAACACTTGGAATTACTCATGTTAACAGTATGTTCTCCTGTTTTTCCTTTCCACCTATTCCCAATAAGCATAGTTCCTCCAGCAATAATCTAAAACAAAGTAAAGTGACCAGTGAATCTGAACCTTGCCCCTGCTTAGTTTTCTATTCTTCTACTGTGAGTGGTGCATTCTGTTTCATATTCTTTGTATTTTATTCAAGTGTCACGGAGTAACACTATGTGATATTTTTTTCCCTTGGTACGTTCAAAAAAAAGAGATGTGTGTTTCTTATGAGAAGGAACATGTGCAGCTTGAAATCAATAAATCTACACTAAATATGCAAAGGTTAGCTAGGTTTATATAGCAAGGGTAAAAAAAAATGTGTCCTTGAATATCTGTATTGTGTACTGTGTCTTTAGTTTGATAACAGGCATAATTGCCAAAAACTCAAGTTATTAATTTATTTAAAGAGTATATGTTTTATTTTACATGGAGTAATCATGGTGATAGGAAGGGCATACTGTACAGAGCAGAAGAATAAGCAGCAAGAAAGATTTATCTTGAGAGGAAGATTGAAAGCTTTACTCTTTTCATTCAGTGGCCCCTGTAATTGTATTCAAGAATGTAAATGCATTCAACTTTTTTTTTTGGGGGGAGGGGGTTTGAGGGTGTGTGTGGGGGAAGAGATTTCTTTTTCATACAATTTATATTACGGAAAAATCATTTTTTTCTCTTTTGGTAAATAATGACTTTTGAATACTTCAATGTATGCCTCACATACCAGATAGTCTCATCTTTCCATTATATTTCAGACTCATGCTGAATGGTTTTCATTTGCTAGTCTTGCTACTGTAAATGGAATTCATTAATCTGAGGCAAAAGTAATTATAACAAAGAACATAAAATATCAGATTATTAAGATGATATCTTTCTCTGTCTAGATGGGTTACTTCAATCCATTCATCATCTCATGAAAACACTGTTACTTCAGAAGGAATGTGGTCTGAATATAAATCTGGAAACATATGTAATAGTATGGGTCGTACTAAATAAAAAAAGCACTCAGGAGTGATACATGCAGTGTACCTAATCTATTAATAGGCTGATTATTAAAACTCTTGAAAGACATATACGGATGTCCATGCATTTCCCTTCTGTTATTGTGAGTTTTAAAGTGGGGCACACATTGAATCAGATGGCACAAAGTATAAATTTCACTCCTGTGCAGAGAGCCAACACAAATTGTGAACTATGTCCTTTAAGGTAGTCTGACAGGCCATGGCTGCTATGCACTTTCTGTCCAAGAATCACCCACCATTCCCTCTTCTTACAGCTTCAGATTCTTCAACTCACTTGAGTTCTCTGTGGTTAAAGGGGAGCTAACTTAATGCAGTTTGTTTTATTTTATTTTAATCTATGACTTGTTTTATTTTATTTTCCTCCAGGCACAGGCTAGCAATATTCTCTGAAATTACCTCAGTTACAGGCTGCGCAACTTACTTCACTCACCATCCTAAGCACTGGAAACAAAGTTCAGTAACTTGATGAACTGATTTCAGAGTAGCAGCCGTGTTAGTCTGTATTCACAAAAAGAAAAGGAGTACTTGTGGCACCTTAGAGACTAATAAATCACGTTAAGTGATCACTCTCGTTACAGTGTGTATGGTAACACCCATTGTTTCATGTTCTCTATGTATATATATCTTCCCACTGTATTTTCCACTGAATGAACCCGATGAAGTGAGCTATAGCTCACAAAAGCTTATACTCAAATAAATTTGTTAGTCTCTAAGGTGCCACAGGTACTTCTTTTCTTTTTGATGAACTGATACTACTAAATATATTGACTCTCTTAGGTCTCTAAATTTCGTTGCCAAGAGACGGGGCTGGGGAATTCACCTGTGCATGCATCCTAAAATTGTAAATGAGGCCATGGCATTAGACTGCTATCCACTGCCTACTGTGATGGCATTAGCTGCATGATTGCACCCCTGTTTTCAGATGTGCTCTACTTGTTACAAAATAGGTGACTACAGGAAAAAAAAGTCCATCCACCCTGCTGCTGGGTTGGGAGCCTTTAAATTACATCAGTCACTAGCACTCAAATCTTTTACGAAAAGGGTATATTTCCATGGAGCAGACACCGGGTGACAGCATACAGAGGTGAAGCCGCTGCATGGTAGGAATGTGTAAGGACACTTTATCCTCCAAAGGGACACATTATTCACTGCTCTGTCTAACAAAAGGTCATCTGTTTCTAATAGAAGATGCTAGTGCAGGCAGTGTTTATGGATGATATAGATAGTACTGCTATATCCAAGTTTTCAAAAATCATTAACCAATCATCCCCTTTACTCCAATCACATGATTCTTAAAATAATCTCATGATTGGTGGGGGAGGGGAAAGGAGGAATTATTTTTCTTGACTTTTGCCACAACCATGAAGGATAGAAACTATTTTTACAGGACAGCTCAAATTCTCACATAATCACATGCATCCAGGAGCTGAAAGGTAACACTAAATGTTATTTTATAGCAAGTCAAGAGTTAGCTACTCTGTATGGGTGAAGTGGTCTCAAATAAATTAATCTTTCTGTTTCAAGAACACACAATCCTTATAATGGGGTGCACTAACCCCACACTGAATGGGGAAGAGTTAACTCCACATTGTGGGCTGAGGAAGCCACGCTCCCTCACCCCTAATGGGCATGTTCCAAGTGTAGCAGTAGTGTAAAAGGGAGCAGCTCATCTCAGTCTGGGCTGACAGCCAAGGACGAAGGACACTCACTGCAGGCTCCAGCCTGGAAAGTGCCAGAGACTCCAACAGTGGGAATCAGAGACACTGAAGCCCTGGTGGATACTCAGGCACCAGCAGAGGTCCAGGAGAACCTAGAGTCTCCTGGAGACCCCAGAGACACCTGGAGCATGACTACAAGGGAAATGATAGGAAGTAGGCTGGGGGGTGCCAGCCATGTGGCCGAGAACAGTCAGCATGTTACAGTCAGGATCCCCGCTGGTTCAGTGGTGGAGACCCTAGCCACTGACTGGACCCTGGGCTGGGACCCAGTGGAGTAGGGAGGGCCTGGGTTCCCCTACTCTGGCTGCCACCTGCCCCTATGTGGCAGCCCATTTTCCTGACTTGGGCCATTAAGCCTTACAGCCCTGGGAGCAAGGCCAACACTATAGACACTGGTCATTAGCCTTACAGCCCTGAGGCCAAGGGCAGTTCGGTCGATTTATTTGCCCCTCCCTCTGTCCACAAGGGGGACAGGGAGTACTCACTCTCCACTGGCTGGGGTGTCCTTGCCCCAGGACAGTCCTACCCCATTCTCAGTGGCCTGCCACAAAAACTGAGGAATTGCTTCACCAGAATTTTGTCTCCAAATAAAAGAGAAAAAAAAGCATTTCAATACAAACTTTATTTTGTAAGTATTGTACTAGGTTTCAACTTGTGGACAGTTGTAATATTGCAATGAAGCTGGGAACAGAATCCATTGTGTACAGGTAGTGATGTATCTTTCTGTCCTAAGGCAATAGAAAGGATGGTCTGTTTTCTTCCGTCTTCCACAGTCTAAAATTGGCTAGGAACGTAAAATATCCTATCCTCTTTTCTAAAACAGAGGTGACAAGGCAAAGCAAAAATTGGAATTAAGGTCCCATGCAGATTCTCATATTCTGACTTTTTAAATCCTGAATTGGCCAAAAAACAGATTAACATTATTTTATGGAACAAAAACATCTTCTTTTTTTTTCTTTTATTTAGAAATGTCAAAACATTTTTGAGTCAGTTTGACATTACACTGAAACTCACTCTGGTACATTTGTGCCTCATGAGGGTCATAGTTCTGCTGCCTCTTCCCTATGAGCTGGGTTTGCTGGCTGGACCTTATCTTCCATGAAGCACAATAGTCACATGACTCCTATGATGCACCACATCATTTGGTCAGATGGGAGATGGAGGTGTGTCATGGAGTAAGTAGTCCGCCCACAGAATAGCATGGATGCACGAGTCACCAGACTACAGCTTCTATGAGGCAATGTGGCAACACAGGCTTGTGCAGTTTAATATTGAACTGACTCAAAATGAAATATTTTATTTTGGTTCAACAAACTCATATATTTTAATTCAGGTCAAAACAACTGTAAATGAAATATTTTGTTGGGAAAATTTAAAAAATTGAACAATATTGAAATTTCCACACAGAAAATTAGATTTGTCAGGAACTGCTTTTTCTGTCAAAATCATTTCAATGGAAAATTTCTGATCAGCTCTCAGTGGTGGGTTTCACACAATGCATAGTCAACCTGTGGATCTCGTTGCCAGTGGATGTTGTACAGGCCAAAACTATAACTGGGTTAAAAATAGAATTAGATAAGTTCATGGAGGATAGGTCCATCAATGGCTATTAGCTAAGATGGTTAGGGATGCAATGTCCTTAAGAGGACCCTAAGCCTCTAACTGCCAGATGCTGGGACTGTACAACAGGGGATGCATCATGCAATAATTGCCATGTTCTGTTAATTCCCTCTGAAGCATCTAGCTTTGGCCACTGTTGGAAGACAGGATACTGGGCTAGATGGACCATTGGTCTGACCCGTATGGCCATTCTTACATTTCATGGTATAGTGGTTATTAAAGCAGAGTAGAGGTAAAAACCAAAAAGCAACAGGCATTTAAGAGGAGCTAGATTTTACTGTATAGGTAGATATCTTTATAAGCTCAGTGGCCTGATTCCAGTCTTGACAAGTTTTATTCAGGACTGACTCCAATGATATCAATAGAGTTATGCTTGTGTGTATTGTGGGAGATGAAAAACAGATATAGACTGTCTCCAGAGTACAGGGTGCTGTAACATTACATATGCAAAGTTTGGGGATATACACAGTTGTCATAAATATAAAGGGAAGGGTAAACCCCTTTGAAATCCCTCCTGGCCAGGGGAAAGCTCCTCTCACCTGTAAAGGGTTAAGAAGCTAAAGGTAACCTCGCTGGCACCTGACCAAAATGACCAATGAGGAGACAAGATACTTTCAAACGCTGGGAGGAGGGAGAGAAACAAAGGGTCTGTGTCTGTCTGTATGCTGGGTCTTTGCCGGGGATAGACCAGGAATGGAATCTTAGAACTTTTAGTAAGTAATCTAGCTAGGTATGTGTTAGATTATGATTTCTTTAAATGGCTGAGAAAAGAATTGTGCTGAATAGAATAACTATTTCTGTCTGTGTATCTTTTTTGTAACTTAAGGTTTTGCCTAGAGGGGTTCTCTATGTTTTTGAATCTAATTACCCTGTAAGATATCTACCATCCTGATTTTACAGGGGGGATTTCTTTATTTTTCTTTACTTCTATTTTTATTAAAAGTCTTCTTGTAAGAAAACTGAATGCTTTTTCATTGTTCTCAGATCCAAGGGTTTGGGTCTGTGGTCACCTATGCAAATTGGTGAGGCTTTTTATCCAACATTTCCCAGGAAAGGGGGAGTGCAAGTGTTGGGAGGATTGTTCATTGTTCTTAAGATCCAAGGGTCTGGGTCTGTAGTCACCTAGGCAAATTGGTGAGGCTTTTTACCAAACCTTGTCCAGGAAGTGGGGTGCAAGGTTTTGGGAAGTATTTTGGGGGGAAGGACGCGTCCAAACAGCTCTTCCCCAGTAACCAGTATTAGTTTGGTGGTGGTAGCGGCCAGTCCAAGGACAACGGGTGGAATATTTTGTACCTTGGGGAAGTTTTGACCTAAGCTGGTAAAGATAAGCTTAGGAGGTTTTTCATGCAGGTCCCCACATCTGTACCCTAGAGTTCAGAGTGGGGGAGGAACCTTGACAACAGTGCAGTCCAACCACTTCACTGCAAAAATATAGGGTTGTATTCTTCTTTTACTTACTCCTGTGAAACACCATGAGCTTAATATGGTTGTATAGGAATAATTGTGGACAACACTGTCATAAATATAAAGGGAAGGATAAACACCTTTAAAATCCCTCCTGGCCAGAGGAAAAACCCTTTCACCTGTAAAGGGTTAAGAAGTTAGGATAACCTCACTGGCACCTGACCAAAATGACCAATGAGAAGACAAGATACTTTCAAAGCTGGAGTGGGGGAGAAACAAAGGTTCCCTCTGTCTGTGTGATGCTTTTGCCGGAAACAGAAAAGGAATGGAGTCTTAGCACTTAGTAAGTAGTCTAGCTAAATATGCGTTAGATTCTGTTTTGTTTAAATGGCTGATAAAATAAGCTGTGTTGAATGGAATGTATATTCCCGTTTTTGTGTCTTTTTGTAACTTAAGGTTTTGCCTAGAGGGATTCTCTGTGTTTTGAATCTGATTACTCTGTAAGGTATTTACCATCCTGATTTTACAGAGGTGATTCTTTTACCTTTTCTTCAATTAAAATTCTTCTTTTAAGAACCTAATTTCTTTTTCATTGTTCTTAAGATCCAAGGGTTTGGGTCTGTGTTCACCTATGCAAATTGGTGAGGATTTTTATCAAGCCTTCCCCAGGAAAGGGGGTGTAGGTTTTGGGGAGGATTTTGGGGGGAAAGACATTTCCAAGCGGGCTCTTTCCCTGTTATATATTTGTTAGACGCTTGGTGGTGGCAGCAATAAAGTCCAAGGGCAAAAGGTAAAATAGTTTGTACCTTGGGGAAGTTTTAACCTAAGCTGGTAAAAATAAGCTTAGGGGTTTTTCATGCAGGTCCCCACATCTGTACCCTAGAGTTCAGAGTGGGGAAGGAACCTTGACAAACACCATCTCTTTCTTACACACACATCACTTAGGCCTGAGAAAGAGAGGCTAATGGAAAAGTAAAATTTCTGACTGAAAGCACCTTTTCATGTCTTTGCCTCTCTTTCTCAGAAATAACCCCAGTAACATTTTTATTTTCAAAATGTCCAAGAGACTTACATTTACCATTAGAGGTCTTCCTTTTCTATGCTTTGAGTGATACCTTGCTGGGTGACTATTTTCGGTGTAATGACATCAGGGGCCCTACTGCTTGGCCATCTTGTAGAATAATTAAATATCCATACACAAAAAGCCAGCCTGAACCTGCAAAGTTCTGAGCCCCATCTACTCACATTTTTTCTGAGAGTGAAATTACACACATTTTTTTGATTAATTATATTATAATTGTAAAGAACACAATATTCAGACTTTTTCTACTTGATTGTAAAATATGAACTCCCCTGCAAAATCCATTACAATGGCTAAAACCACTATGATTAAACCTTTAATAAGCATGACTAAACTATATGATAAAAGATACAGCCAACTTCCCTCACTCTTCTATAAATATTCAGGAAAACAATTTTTTAAGCATCATTTGTTATAATCGCAAAACCATTGACAAATAATTGCTGCGTGCTCAAGAGAACAAGGAGAATTTGGAGTGAGCTGCTGACAAACATCTTAATTATAACTCAGTGGAGATATGACACACATTAATAGGAAAATTAAATTTAAAAGGGGTAATGGTGGACTGCCCATTTTGTTATCCTTCATCCTAAGAATCTGTGATTCTTCTACACAGCTCAAATACCTCATCAGTATTCCAGCAGAGATTTTCTTTATTTAAGAAAATGATGGCCTGTTTGCTTAAAATATTTAAATGAGGATCATTACTGTTTCAGTCAGATACTGAAAATTGCATCTCTGGTGGAACATTATTGAAACCAATGCTTTTTTACACAAAGGGTGAAGGTAGCTCTGTGTGTGTCACACAAGTCCACCTGAAATTGCATAGCTGAAGATAGAACTTTTGCCTCTGGCTAGTTATTTAGGACCAGATCTGATATACCTGCTCACATTGAGTATTATTGTATCACAAGAGTTGTTCCACTGACATACAATGGAAGCATTAGTGTAGTGAGATGCTTCTCATTGTGGGTAACGATGTCCAAATCTGACCCTTAATGAGGGATTTCTTTATATAAATATGATTTCATTTTTGGTATTTGGGGGTCAGATTCACAAAGGGAATTAGATGCATAAACTCCAGATAGAGATGCTGAAATTGCATTTTTAGGCACAGCTGCAAACCATATAATCACTACTTGGCTGCCACCTAACCCTGTAGGCACCTACACTCAGTGCCTAAATGTTTATTGAAAAACTTCCCTAGGCACCTAAATTTCTGCCTCTGGGTACACCTCAGTCTAGGCATCCAGAAATGCCAGTGGGAGGAGGCAGGCTCCTTTATAAACTTTAGTCCCATGATTAGGTTACTTATCTGAGATGTGGGAGAACCTCGTTCACTTCTCTCCTCTGCCTGGAAAAGAGAGAGGATTTGAACAGGGTTTCCCTACCTCTCAGCTGAGTGCCCTCACCACTTCACTATGGGGATAATCTGATGTAGAGCGTTCTCTTGGGGAAGCCATTTCACTGTTGTTAAATACTAAGTGGGGCAAAGGGTGTGAGAATGTCTCCATAGACCAGTGGTGAAGGAACTCCCCTGAGAAGTGGGAAACACCAAATTGCTTCTCATCAGTGAATGGGCGGAAATTGAACAAGGGTCTCCCACAACCTAACTGAGCACTGGGCTAAAGGTTATAAAGGAGTTGTCCTCCTCTCCTGCACCCCAATTATTTTGTGTGGAGTTGCTCAGCATTACAATGCCTGTCTGCTGAAGCATTCTGGGAGCATCACAAACAAACAAAACTAATACATCAAAATTATACATTGAAGACAATGTTACAATCTGCTTTATGAAGCTGCTGTTTTGGGGTGGTATATCACTCCCATCTCATATTTGCTGCTCATTTAAAAAACAATATCTGGATTTTTTCCCTCCTCTTTTACCTCAGTACCATTCATTCAGAGACTGTCTCTATATGGTAAAATGGACATTCCGGATTACAGTTGATTGGGGAAAAAGACATTTTTGCCAAAATTTCCATTATTTCTTTTTGGTACAAATATTTTTGAAAGTTGATATTTTTCAACCAGCCATACGTTGGAGAGGATATCTACAAAGTTTTAACAACATTTGCTTTCTGTGAATATTCACTTGACTGAAATTTGCTTATATTTGCAGAAAGCAACAATAACAGGTGGCCAAATATAGGCAAGGCAAACGTCTTTAAAAGATATATGAAAATAGCTGAACTTTTTCTCTTACTTGTCCCCCATTAGTTAGAATATTGCCTGTTTAAAAAAATGAAATTTGATTGTCACATTAGGAATCTTATACACTGTATTAGTGGCTGAGTGATGTAGATCTATAACACAAAAAGAATCTTGATTGTTGGAGCTTTCTATATTTCAAGCTAGGGAAATCATGCAAGATGCAAAAATGGAACCAGAAATAACATTGCTCATACATATCATAAGAAATAAAAGCCTTGTTCTTCCCTAAAGAAATAAGATCATAAATAGGGTGTTGAGAGTTCATTAACGTGTATTGTACGAGGTGGTGTAAATCAACATAGCTCCTGCTTAAGTCAACGCTACACCGATTTACTAATTGAGGATATGGCCGACTGAATACAAACACATGACTGTTAAAACTAAGATGTTAAACTCAATCTGCACTAGAATCTCACATCTTAAAACCCAGGTTTCAGGTGGAATTATGATTTTATGTTAGGTCCCAAGTAAATACTTGCCTACTGTACTTCACAAAACTAGTATTATCAACCCCAACTGTTCAAAAATTATGAGCTTGGCAGACACGTGAGATTTTAAAAATGTTCCTCTGCTGTCAGTCTTTTGCTTTCCTGAGAAATAAACTATACCCCATCAGTCCACATGTCTCTTCATCACCCCCAAATGTTTAAATGGAGATTTGACACAGAGAGCTATTCAGCTAATAATACAGGGAACTAACAAAGCAAATGTTAATATTTTTCATTCCACATATATGTACACATCATATGAATCTTAAAATCCTCTTCAGTCACCAGCAGTATCTCTGGAGAGTTTATTACACTTGATTATTCCACTTAAGTATTCATAAATATTTATGTACCAATTGATGTTCTAGATGTAATCTTTCAGTGTCTGGTACAAATATGTCACTGAAAAGAACAGTGAGAGAATGTGTAATGAGTAATTAGTGATCCAAACATATCACATGGAGAGTTGAAATCTCAGTAGTATGCAGTAAACTTCAGTATTATACATATGGATATTTTCAGTTTTCAAACACAAGCCACAATTACTGAATCCAACATGCATACCAAATACATTGCTGTGAAACTAAAATACTGCCTGTAGTATATATTTTAGTCTTCTGTATCTGTATCTCTAAAATTAGGGTGATCAGACGACCCATTTTTAAAGGGACAGTCCCATATTTAAGCCCTCCTGCAGGCGTCTTGACTTTTTCTTAAAAACAGGCAAATTGTCCTG
The DNA here is from genome assembly GCF_965140235.1 of Caretta caretta. Classification (NCBI taxonomy): domain Eukaryota; kingdom Metazoa; phylum Chordata; order Testudines; family Cheloniidae; genus Caretta; species Caretta caretta. The sequence goes on from NC_134207.1 coordinate 126,612,275, forward strand.
TATTTTCTGTCTCCCGCCCCACCAGTACCGGTGGGTCCCTGCTCTCCAGCTTCCCACCCACCAGCCGGGAGGAGGGAAGGGGTGGTTCAGTGTCCAACGATAGGGGTAGGTGTGCAAGGGCGGGGCAAACCTACAGCATGCGGGGCCAGCCACTACCCCTGCTGGTTCATCAGCATAGCCCCCGCTGTGTGCCAAATCTTGGCCAGCAGGGCCTTGCCCCCGTCCCGTTTCCGGACAGCACTGGCTGCAAGCTCCAAGCTGCAGTGGCTGCTGAGTGCAGCCAGTCATGTTATGTGTCATCTCTGCTACCCACCCATTGGCCCTTTACGTGCTCCCCCCTCACTCTCCTCTCCCTGCTTTGCCCCTTCACCCACCTAGTTCCACTGCTCCTTCATATCTTCCCCGGCAGAGTGTGCCCCCCTCCCAGCGCTGTGCAGAGAACCAGCCCCTGGTCGGAGCGTTCAGTTCACTAAGAGCCTGGCTGGCAGGCTCCTTCCTTCCTGCACTGCCTCTGGCTGGGCTGGCACTCCGGGAAAGCCCAAGACACTCCGGCTCGGGGCACTGGCCAGGAGGAGACAAGCCCTGCAAGTGCCAAAGACCTGCACAGTACGGGCATGCAGAAGCCTCTCAGCTAAGCTCTGGAGTTGGGGAGAGGAAGCGATTTCCAGCCTGTTTCCGCCCTGTCTCTGCAGGCTCCACAGCAGCCCCCCCCCCCTTCCCCCAGGCAGGGGCATAGCACCCTCTTCACCCCTCCACTGCCCTAGGTCCTGCCTCCAGGGAGCTTGGGGCTTCTCTGTTCTCTAGACACCCTCCTCTGTTGAGTCAACTCTCTGGCCAGGTTTGCTGAAGCCCTGAAGTCAGGTTCCCTGGGCCCTTGTGAACAATGCACCCTTAGGGGTTAACCCCTTCCTACCCGCTCTGTAGCCAGGGGACAGAAAGTGGCTGGGTTATGTCAGTGGCCAGCAGCCTTTCAACACTGTGCAGGCAGGAAGGGACAGAAGCTGCTTCCAGCCACAGGGGAGTGGGGGTGATGCGGGGAGAGAAGAAGATATGAGCTCTGCAAAGACATGGGTCAGGTCATCCCTTCCCCCGCTTCTCCTCCCTGGTGGCTGGAAGCAGCTCCCATCCCTTCCTGCCCGCATAGTGCTGAAAGGCTGCTGCTGGCCACATTCTGGTGTTAACCCTGGCAGAAATGGGGGGGGGGCATGTGAAGCTGCATATCCCCCCCACCCACACCCCCTCGTGTTCCCTCGGGAAGGCACAGCACCAGGTACGAGGAGAGGTGAGTCCATGATGGGAGTCCAGCCAGGCATGGTGGGCAGAGAGCACCAGGCAGGGATGGTCAGGTCGGTCAGTCACCCCTCCTCCCATCCCATGTAAGAGAGGTGTATGGTAGTGTGCATGTGTCACCTCTCCCCATGTGAACCTTAGAGCCTTAAAGATAAGAAGGTAAATAAAAAGAATCCAACTATACAGTGTTTTTTTTTTAATAGGGGCTCAGTCAACTTGATGTTAATTTGAATGTTTGGACTGCATAGTTCTGATTGTTTTCCATTGAATTTGCTTGAATACATATAATTTTACTGGGTCTCCCATATTCAGCACAGGGATATATGGTCACCCTACCTAAAATTATTCTTTCTGGCATATCTCATGTTATCCAAGACAGAGCGGTGTCTTGAACCACTCTGAAAGAACAAAAGAATAGCCTGAAAATATTGTGAGAGCTACAGATATCCGTTCTGATAGAAATAGGGTGTATGGCTTGGGTGAGAGAGTGGGGGTCAGAGTTGAAAGAGCAGTTATAATCAACCTCAAGACTTAATTCAGCAGATTGGGGAGATGGAGCCGCTTACCAGAATACTAGTGTTGGGACAGATCACTAGAAAGAGGGGCTGACACAAAGAGACAAAGAAATGTGAGCTAGTAGCACTAAGACCAGGGAGGGGGAGACAGCTGAACCAACTCTTTGCTTAAGCTCCACTCTTATCACAAAATAACTTCTGCCCCTTATGCATGGGAGGGACTCCCCATAAACATCTGCAAAGTTATCTCATTGTCATCCTTAAAATGATCCTTTGCCAATATGCCTAAAAAATTGGACAAGTTAAGCAGCTGCTGTGTTGTGACCACTACTTTTCATGCTGATCAGTTTTGTCTCATTGCTTTCATGTGCTTCCTCTGTCTGGTCTATCAATTTATTGTCTCATGTTTTAAACTGGGTGAGGATTTTTTTTTTATGTTTGTACTGTGCCTACCTCAAGGGGGTCCTGGTCTTTGATTGGTACTACTGCAATGCATATAATTAATAGTAATAATTAACTAATCAATTCACTCTCACTTTCTATCTTCATTAAACTTTGTTGTATTTGTCCTAAACTGGAATTATTGGTATCTTTGGGGATTACTGTTGTGTGAACAATCTTGAGCAGAGGTAAATAGTGTTTCAACTCTGAGATAGGGTTGCCAATTTTGGTTGGACGTATTCCTGGAGGTTTCATCACATGACAGAGTCTTTCATTAAAGATTAATCTTTAATTCCTGGAGACTCCATGTTGATCCTGGAGGCTTGGCAACCCTACTCTGAGACAATGTTGAAGGAGATCTGAGCCAAAGATCAGATTCAGGTCTCATGCTACATGCTCATGCTCATGTGGGTCCCGTACCATACAGTGCTATTGACAATCTGGCTGCAGTCTTCCTGAAGCACAGGATGAGCTTAAAAGCACTTGCAGAAGAGCACAATGCTTAGGTAAAGGTGAGGAAGTTTTTTTAGAGTGAAAATAATTCAGTACAAACACAAACCCCATGTTTTTCTCCTAGCATATCAAGCATTTACTAGCACCATTATGAAATCTCTGAACTGGAAAAGGATCTAGAATTCAGAAGGGATTGACATAGAACAAACACATCCAGAGCATAGGTGTAGTTTGACTTCTATATTTGGGGGGTGGGGGAGGCAGCTCCAGTCAAGGGCCATGCATGTGGGGGGAGGGCAAATTGTGTGCCAGCCTACAGGGACACCATCTCAGATTGGGGTGGGGGGGGGGCTTTAACCATGATTCCAGGGGTTACTTAAGCAGATACTTTTTATTTTTTCTTCAGATAATAACTTAGAAATGATATGATAGAGGCTTTGGATACAGTGGTCCTATCAAGAAAGAAAAATAAATATTGGACCGACTCAGCTCTAACACTAACATGTTCTGACATCTTGTGGCTAGTCACTTAAGGGACACTGGTTAGGTTTAAAATTGTAATGTATATTCTTTCTCAGATACACTTAATAAATTCAGAAGGGACCATGGTGATCATCCAGTCTGACCTCCTGCACGTTGCAGGCCACAGGGCTGTCCATTAATTGCAGTTAACTCAGGTGATTAACTCAAAAAATTAATCACAATTAAAAAAAATGTGATTAATCGCAGTTTTAATTGCATGGTTAAACAATAGAATATGAATTGAAATATATTAAATATTTTGGATGTTTTTTCTCTGTTTTCATATATATATATACATACTGATTTCAATTACAACACAGAATATGAAGTGTATATTATTTTTATTACAAATAGTTACACAGTAAAAACGATAAATAAAAAAATAGTATTTTTCAATTCACCTCATAAAAGTACTGTAGTGCAGTCTCTTTGTTGTGAAAGTACAGCTTACAAATGTAGATTTTTTTTTGTTACATAACTGCGTACATAAACAAAGCAACACAAAACTTTAGAGCTTACAAGCCCACTCAGTCCTACTTCTTGTTCAGCCAATCATGTTTGTTTACATTTACAGGAGGTAATGCTGCCCTCTTCTTGTTTACGTCACCTGAAAGTGAGAACAGGCATTTGCATGGCACTTTTGTAGCCGGCATTGCAAGGTATTTATGTGCCAGATATGCTAAACATTTGTATGACCCTTCATGCTTTGGCCACCATTCCAGAGGACATGCTTCCATGCTGATGACGCTCGCTAAAAAAATAATACATTACATTTGTGACTGAACTCCTTGGGGGAGAACTGTATGTTCCCTGCTTTGTTTTACCTACATTCTGCCATATATTTCATGTTATAGCAGTCTCGGATGATGACCCAGCACATGTTCATTTTAAGCTTTCACTTCAGATTTGACAAAACACAAAGAAGGTACCAATATGAGATTTCTAAAGATAACTACAAGACTCAACCCAAGGTTTAAGAATTTGAAGTGCCTTCCAAAATCTGAGAGGGATGAGGTGCGGAGCATGCTTTCAGAAGTCTTAAAAGAGCAACACCTCTATATGGAAACTACAGAACCCGAACCACCAAAAAAGAAAATCAACCTTCTGCTGGTGGCATCTGACTCAGATGATGAAAATGAACATGCATCGGTCCACGCTACTTTGGGTTGTTATTGAGCAGAACCAGTCATCAGCCTGGACGCCTATCTTCTGGAATTGTGGTGGAAGCATGAAGGGACATATGAATCTTTAGCATATCTAGCATGTAAATATCTTGTGACACCAGCTACAACAGTGCCATGAGAATGCCTGTTCTCACTTTCAGATGACATTGTAAACAAGAAGTGGGCAGCATTATCTCCTGCAAATGTAAACAATCTTGTTTGTCTGAGCAATTGGCTGAGCAAGAAATAGGATGGAGTGGAGTTGAAGACTCTAAAATTTTACATTGTTTTATTTTTGAATGCAGTTTTTTTGTACATACACCTCTACCCCGATATAATGCAATCCTCGGGAACCCCAAAATTTTACCTTCTTATAGGTGAGACCGCGTTCTATTGGGGTAGGAAGAGGAACCACTCCCCACCCCAGCTCACCTCTGCTCCACCTCCACCTCCTCCCCTGAGTGCACCGCCGCCACTCTGCTTCTCCCTCCCTCCCTCCCTTCCAGGCTTGCCATGCCAATCACCTATTTGGCGCGGGACACCTGGAAGGAAAGGAGGTGGGGAGAGAAGCGGAGCGGCTGTGGCACCCTCAGGGGAGGAGGCGGAGGGGAGGTGAACTGGGGTGGGGAGCGGTTCCTCTGCGCCCTCTCCCCCCAGTTACTTGCTGTGGCTCTCCCTGCGCCCCACGCCCCCCGCCCCAGCTCACCTCCGCTCTGCCTCCGCCTCCTCCCCTAAGCGCACCGCCGCTCCACTTCTCCCCCTCCCTCCCTCCAAGGCTTGCCACGAATCAGCTGTTTGGTGCGGTAAGCCTGGGAGGGAGGGGGGGAAGCGGAGCGGCGGCGACACGCTCTCAGGGGAGGGGGCGGAGGCAGAGCAGAGGTTAGCTGGGATGGGGGGGGCGCAGCAACTAAGGGGGGGGCAGAGGAACCGCATTATATCTGGGTAGAGGTGTAATTCTACATTTGTAAGTTCAACGTTTATGATAAAGAGATTTCACTACAATACTTGTATTAGGTGAATTGAAAAATACTATTTATTTTGTTTTTATTTTACAGTGCAAATACTTGTAATCAAAAATATATATAAAGTGAGCACTGTACACTTTGTATTCTGTTGTAATTGAAATCAATATTTTAAAATGTAGAAAACATCCAAACGTATTTAAACAATGGTATTCTATTATTGTTTAACAGTGTCATTAGTTGCATGATTAATTTTTTAATCACTTGACAGCTCTACACAGAACCTTACCCACTCACTTCAGTAATAGACACCTAACCTCTGGCTGAGTTACTGAAGTCCTCAAATCATGGTTTAAAGACTTCAAGTTATAGAGAATTCACCATTTACACTAGTTTACACTGCAAGTGCTAATGCCCCATGCTGCAGAAGAAACGAAAAACCACCAGGGTCTCTGCCAATGTGACCTGGGGGAAAATTCCTTCCCGACCACTAATATGGTGATCAGTTAGACCCTGAACATGTGGGCAAGATCCACCAGGAAGATGTCTGGGAAATAATTATCTGTCGTAACTCAGAGGCCTCCTCAGCTAGTGTCCCATCCCCATTCATTGGGGATTTTTGCTACTGGCAGTTGCCGATGGGCCACACAATATTGTAGGTAGTCCCATCATACCATCCCCTCCATAAACTTATCAAGCTCGGTCTAGAAGCCAGTTAGGTTTTTTGCCCCCATTGGTTCCCTTGGGTGGATGCTCCAGAACTTCATCTCTCTGATAGTTAGAAATCTTCATCTAATGTAAAGCCTAGACCTGTTGATGGCCAATTTATATCGGTTTGTTTTTGTGTCCACATTGGTGCTTAATTTAAATAACTCCTCTACCTCCCTGGTGTTTATCTCTCTGATGTATTTATATAGAATAATCATATCTCCTGTCAGCCTTCTTTTGGTTAGGCTAAACAAGCCAAGCTCTGAGTATTCTCTCATAAGGTAGGTTTTCCATTTCTCAGATCATCCTAGTAGCCCTTCTCTGCACCTGTTCCAATTTGAATTAATTTTTCTTAAACATGCGAGACCAGAATTACACACAATACTCCAGATGCATACCTAATGGTACTTACATTTCCCTGTCTGTATTAGGAATACCTCACCTGATGCACCCAGGACTGCATTAGTCTTTTTCATGGCCACATCACACTGATGGTTTATAGATCAACAGATACACCCAGGTCTTTCTTTTCCTCTGTCACTCCAACTGATAAGTTCCCAGCTTATATAAAAATTCTTGTTGTTAGTCCCTAAATTCATGAATTTGCAGTATTAAGTATCATTCCATTTCTATTACTCCAGTTTACAAGGTCATCCAAATCTTCTTGTATAGCACCCCAGTCCTCCTCGGTATTGGCAATACCTCCCAACTGTGTGTCATGTGAAAATTTTATGAGCACACTCCCACTTTTTGTGCCAAGGTCAGTAATAAAAATATTACATAAGATTGGTCCCAAGACTGATCCCTGAGGAACACCAGTAGTAACCCTCTTCTAGCCTAACAGTTCACCTTTTGGTATGACCCATTGTAGTCTCCGCTTCAACAAGTTCCTCATCCAACTTTTTAGTTCCCATATTTAAAACATTTATTAAAGCTAATGCTAAATATATATATAATACAGGTTAAGAAAAGAGTGTCTGTATATCTGGGTATAGTCCTTAGATTATCCACAAATACAAATTTTGTTTTAAAAATTATAAGATACATATAGTACATAATCAGCAATGACCGAAATTTAGGTGAATACGGTGCCCCCCATAAACCTTTATGGAAATATGCTTATGAATGTATATATATGACAACTGGAATATGTTTTGTGCTACATATGCTATGTAAAGGTTATGATCTACTGAATCGATTAATCCTATTTGTGTGCATGTATCATTTTTTTGTATTCAAAGTTATGAATATTGGCTGCATACTTGTTTGATTCTAAGTAGGTTTTAGAGAAGCAGTTGGTCAGCTTCCTGAGAAAAGACTATTCTCAGTAAGTGCCCAATCAAGAAGCCCATAAGCCAACAAATGAACTTGGAGATGCCAATCCACATCTGGGTTTTGCCAGGAATGTGCGTTGTCTGGTAAGGAACTCAGTCATCTAACCATCAGAAGAGTGAAGTTCTGTAACAGCCTTCCAAGAGGAGCAGTGGGGGCAAAAGACATATCTGGCTTCAAGACTAAGCTTGATAAGTTTATGGAGGGGATGGTATGATGGGATAGTCTAATTTTGGCAATTAATTGATCTTTGACTATTAGCGGTAAATATGCCCAATGGCCTGTGATGGGATGTTAGATGGGGTGGGATCTGAGTTACTACAGAGAATTCTTTCCTGGGTATATGGCTGGTGAGTCTTGCCCACATGCTCAGGGTTTAGCTGATCGCCATATTTGAGGTAGGGAAGGAATTTTCCTTCAGGGCAGATTGGCAGAGGCCCTGGGGGGTTTTCGCCTTCCTCTGTAGCGTGGGACACAGTCACTTGCTGGAGGATTCTCTGTACCTTAAAGTCTTTAAACCATGATTTGAGGACTTCAGTAGCTCAGACATCGGTTAGGGGTTTGTTACAGGAGCGGGTGGGTGAGATTCTGTGGCCTGCGTTGTGCAGGAGGTCAGACTAGACGATCATAATGGTCCCTTCTGACCTTAAAGTCTATGATTCTATGTGGAAGGTGGAACGAGACTCACAAAATATTGGGCTGAGAAGGAAGAGAAAATGAGCATAGAGAATGTGGAACCATGGATACAGCCTCACTATAAAAATATGAAAAATACTGTAAAAGGTAATGATATACTCGTAGCACAAATAGAAAGATTTATTGCATTTATGATAGACATGATAAATTGCACATCACAGACAGGGAAAAATCAGAAAAAATGAGAATTATAGCAAGAGCAGCAGAAAAATACTTGTATGTTAGCAATCTGTCAATGAACTGTATTCATGCAATTTTCAATTAGGTTAATGGTGAAATATGACTAATATGGGAATTAGTATCTTTTGCTGGAAAGTGCACAGTTTGAAAACACATTCAAGAAAATACCCTGTGTCAAGGTTCCTTCCCCACTCTGAACTCTAGGGTTCAGATGTGGGGACCTACATGAAAGACCCCCTAAGCTTATTCTTATCAGCTCAGGATAAAAATTTCCCCAAAGTACAAACTTTGCCTTGTCCTTCAACAGTATGCTGCCACTACCAAGTGTTTTAAACAAAGAACAGGGAAAGAGACCACTTGGAGACATCTTCCCCCAAAATACCCCCCCAAGCCCTACACCTCCTTTCCTGGGGAAGGCTTCATAAAAATCCTCACCAATTTGTACAGGTGAACACAGACCCAAATCCTTGGATCTTAAGAACAATGACGAATCAATCAAGTTCTTAAAAGAAGAATTTTAATTAAAGAAAAGGTAAAAGAATCACCTGTGTAAAATCAGGATGATAAGTACCTTACAGGGTAATCAGATTCAAAGCATAGAGAATCCCTCGAGGCAAAACCTTAAGTTACAAAAAGACACAAAAACAGGAATATACATTCCACCCAGCACAGCTTCTTTTACCAGCCATTAAACAAAAGGAAATCTAACGCATTTTCTAGCTAGATTACTTACTAACTTAACAGGAGTTGGAAGGCTGCATTCCTGATCTGTTCCCGGCAAAAGCATCACGCAGACAGAGAACCCTTTGCCCCCCCCCCATCCCAATTTGAAAGTATCTTGTCTCCTCATTGGTCATTTTGGTCAGGTGCTAGCGAGGTTATCTTAGCTTCTTAACACTTTACAGGTGAAAGGGTTTTGCCTCTGGCCAGTAGGGATTTTACAGCACTGTATACAGAAAGGTGGTTACCCTTCCCTTTATTTTTATGACACGCCCCCCAAATCACAGATAGGGTGAAAACACTGGCTGTGATTTCTTCCTGGAGCTCTAGGAGAAAACAGTTAGTAAGACACATGCACCTCTAAATATATTACCAACTGTATAAAGACTAACAATATTTTCTACATCTCAAGGATGATTTTAACCAGTTGATTCTGGGAAACTTTCACGGGAGAGTGCATCATCCACTTCGTTAGAAGCTCCTGAGATGTGTTTTATGTTGAAATCAAAATCTTGGAGAGCTAAACTCCACCGACTAATTTTTTTGCTTTTCCCCTTGGTGGTATGAAGCCACTGTAACACAGCATGGTGAGTTTGCAGGTGGAAACGCCATCCCCAAACGTATGGGCGTAGCTTTTCCAGAGTGTAGACAATGGCGTAACATTCCTTTTCACTGATTGACCAGTGGCTTTTCCTCTCAAACAGCCTCTTGCTGAGAAATACGACAGGATGGAACTCTTGATTCGGTCCTTCCTGCATTAAGACTGCTCCCACACCATGCTCAGACACATCTATGGTTACTAGGAACAGTTTGTCAAAGTCTGGGGTCCTTAGCACAGGGTCAGACATGAGGGTTGCTTTAAGCTGGTTAAAGGCCTTCTGACACTCTTCAGTCCACTGAACTGCATTTGGCTGTTTCTTTTTGGTTAGGTCTGTCAGTGGGGCGGCGATTTGGCTGTATTGCAGTACAAATCGCCTGTAATATCTGGCCAAGCCTAAGAAGGATTGGACCTGTTTCTTTGACTTTGGGACAGGCCACTTTTGGATAGCAGCCACTTTGGCCTATAGGGGGTTGATAGTTCCTTGACCCACCTGGTGTCCAAGGTAAGTCACCCTGTTTAGGCCCATTTGACACTTCTTAGCCTGAACAGTTAGTCCTGCCTCCCTCATGCGCTCAAAGACTTTTTGTAGATGTTCCAGGTGTTCTGCCCAGGAAGCCAAAAATATGGCCACATCGTCAAGGTAGGTGACTGCATATTCTCCCAATCCCTCTAGGAGACCATCTACAAGTCTTTGGAAGGTGGCAGATGCATTCCGCTGCCCAAAAGGGAGCACATTAAATTCATACAGCTCGGCACGTGTGGTGAAGGCTGGCTTTCCTTGGCAGATTCATCTAGTGGTACCTGCCAGTACCCCTTGGTTAAGTCCAAGGTAGAGATGAACTGGGCCCATCCCAGTTTCTCTAATAGTTCATCTGTGTGTGGCGTTGGATAGTTGTCTGGGCGAGTTACAGCATTTAGCTTATGGTAGTCTATGCAAAAATGTATGTCCCCATCTGATTTGGGAACTAGAACTACTGGAGATGCCCATGCACTGCCAGAGGGGTGGATTACACCCATCTGCAGCATACCGTGGATCTTCCGTTCTATAGCAGGTTTAGCTTGAGGAGACACCTGGTAAGGTTGGGCTCTAATTGGGTGAGCATTAGCTGTGTCAATGGAGTGGTATGCCCGTTCAGTCAGTCCTGGGATGGCTGAGAATGTCTGTGCGTAGCTAGTGCACAGCACCTTGATCTGCTGTCGCTGCATATGCCCAAGGATCATGGAGAGGTTCACCTCTTCCATGCCACCAGCACTTTTCCCTTCATAGCAGACACATTCGGGCCACTCAGCTTCATCTCTTCCCTGGGCTGTAAACTGACAAACCTTTAATTCTCTGGAATAAAAGGGCTTTAGAGAATTAATATGGTACACCTTAGGCTTTCGGTTGGAGGTGGGGAATGCTATGAGATAATTAACAGCTCCCAGGCACTCTTGGATTGTGAATGTCCCTTCCCACAAAGCTTCCATTTTATGGGCCTGGAGCACCTTTAAGACCATGACCTGGTCCCCTACTTTGAAGGAATGCTCTCTGGCATGTTTATCATACCAGGATTTTTGCTCTTTCTGAGCATCCTGTAGGTTTTCTTTAGCAAGGGCTAAAGAGGTTCGGAGGGTGTTTTGTAGGTTGGTTACAAAGTCCAGAATGTTAGTTCCTGGAGAAGGTGTAAACCCCTCCCATTGCTGCTTCACCAACTGTAATGGCCCCTTAACCTCGTGGCCATATACAAATTCAAATGGTAAAAACCCTAAACCGTGATGTGGTACAGCTCTGTAGGCAAAGAGCAACTGCTGCAACACAAGGTCCCAATCATTGGCTTGCTCATTTATGAATTTACATATCATGGCCTCCAAAGTTCCATTAAACTTCTCCACCAGGCCATTTGTTTGACGATGGTAAGGGGGTGGCAACCAAATGATTCACCTCATGAGCTTTCCAAAGGCTTCCCACAGTTCCTGCCAGGAAATTAGTTCCTGCATTTGTGAGGATGTCGGAGGGCCATCCTACCCTGGCAAAAATGTCCGTTAGTGCCTTTTAGCCCTAGTGTTGCTTAGAACTACTGCTTCCAGCCATCAGGTGGCAAAATCCATGAAAGTCAGTATGTACTGTTTTCCTCTGGGTGTCTTTTTTAGAAAAGGACCCAGAATATCCACAGCCTCATGCTGAAATGGAACCTCAATGATGGGGAGTGGCTGTAGAGGGGCTTTGACCTGCTCTTGGGGTTTTCTCACTCTTTGGCACACCTCACAAGACCGGACATAGGTAGAAACATCCTTGCCCATTCCCTCCCAGTGGAATGACTTTCCCAAATGATCTTTGGTCCTGTTCACCCCAGCATGTCTACTAGCATGATCATGGGCTAAGCTTAATAGCTTTACCCGGTACTTAGTTGGAACTACCAACTATCTCTGAGGATGCCAGTCTTCCTGGTGTCCACGAGAAAGAGTTTCCCTGTATAAAAGTCCTCTTTCTACAACAAACCTGGATCAATTAAAAGAGCTGAGAGGCAGTGCGTTGCTCCGTGCCGCCGTCCAAGCTTTCTGGAGGCTTTTATCTGCTTCCTGTTAGGTCTGGAACTGTTCCTTGTTGCTGGAGACATCAGTTCCTCATTGGATTGTGGACCTACACTTGGTCCCTCTGGAAGAGATGCAGGTAATGGGGCTGTTTCCGTTGATGGTGAACCGCTCTCCGCTGGTGCACGATGGGGTATTTCAGGCTCTGGCTGAGCCTCTTGTGTAGGGTAATCTGCTGCTGCTGCCAGTGCAGGCTTGGTGATGTCCTCTGGTGTTGGAGCTGTAGACGGGTTGCAAGTGCTGGACTCAGTGCTGGCAATGGTTCTGGTGCTGGTTGTTTCGGCAGTTTTGGTTCAGGGACTGGCTTGGGCTGGGTCTCTGGGACTGGATCCAATACTGCTGTTGCAGTTGTTGGCAGGGGATCCAGTTCCACCACCTCCATCTGGGTCTCTTGTAACACAGATGGGACCCTGGTGGAAGGCTCAGGAACAGGGATAGGTGTGGAAGCTAGCTTCGTCTGGCTGCGGGTGACCATTCGCACCCCCTAGGTGAGCTTTATTTGGTTGGCCAAGTCTTTCCCCAGCAACATGGAATGGGGTAATCATCATAGACTGCAAAAGTCCACATTCCTGACCAGCCCTTGTACTGGACAGCTAACTTGGCTGTAGGGAAATCGAAAGAGTTTGACTTCAAGGGTTGTACTGGTTGTACCATGTACTGGTCTGTAGAGATGCTGTACCCAAGGCAGACCCTTTTGAAGTTTTCTAAGAAAGCCTTGGTATCATCGCCTGCCTTGTAGGTGGGGAAATTTATGGGATGAGAAGCGGCACCTGGAGAAGGATTGCTAGGGTTTGTTGGTATGTTCTGCTGAGCCCTTGCCTTCTCCATCTCCAGTGCATGCTTCCTCTCTTTTTCCTTCTCCTCCAGTTCTTTGTCCCTTGTCACTTGGGCCTCTGGGTTGATTAAGTTGGGGTCTACTAAGGATTAATGGATAGTTGACACCTGCACTCCAGTGTCCCTCCAGGCTGTAACCTTTTTCCCGCCCAAACTCACAGTTTCCCTTCGCTCCAAGGGTATCTTGGAGGCATCTGGGCCTGAGGACCTTTGGTGTGATGCCAGTGCAATGGACTGTAATCTGTTGGGGTTCTTGGGGAAGTTGGCCTTCACATGCCCCAGCTCATTACATTTAAAATATTGCCCAGTTGACTGGTCACTGGGGCGAGTTGGGTTTCCGGAGAATGTTGTGGTGGGACGATAAGGTGTCTGGGGTTTTCTTTGGGATGTAGGTGGTGCCTTGTGTTGCCCCTGGTGGTAGGGTTTTGTTTCAGGTTGTCCCTTCTAGTATTTGCCCCAACTGCTACTAGTTTTTTTCTTTTCTGCCACCTCCACCCTTTTGGCTCCAATCTCCCCCACCTCGATTACAGTTTTGGGCTTCCCATCTAGGATGTACCTTTCTATTTCCTCAGGAACACCCTCTAAGAACTGCTCCATTTGCATTAGGAAGGGCAACTCTTCTGGAGATTTAACACTTGCTCCTGATATCCAGGCATCCCAATTTTTCACAATGTGGTAGGCATGTTGGGTAAATGACATGTCTGGTTTCCACAGTGTGGCTCTGAACCACTGACGGGAATGCTCGGGTGTTATCCCCATTCTGACTCTCGCCTGGGTTTTAAACAGTTCATACTTGTTCATGTGTTCCTTAGGCATTTCAGCCGCCACCTCTGCTAAAGGTCCACTGAGCTGTGGCCTCAGCTCTACCATGTACTGGTCTGTAGAGATGCTGTACCCAAGGCAGACCCTTTTGAAATTTTCTAAGAAAGCCTTGGTATCATTGCCTGACTTGTAGGTGGGGAAATTTCTGGGATGGGAAGCGGTACCTGGAGAAGGATTGCTAGGGTTTGTTGGTATATTCTGCTGAGCCCTTGCCTTCTCCATCTCCAGTGCATGCTTCCTCTCTTTTTCCTTCTCCTCCAGTTCTTTTTCCCTTGCCTCCATAGCTCTCTGTTGGGCAGCCTCTTGGGCTTTTTCTGCCTCTTTTGCTGCCTCCAGTCTGGTTAACTCCAGTTTGTGTTGTGCCTTGGTTTCTGTCATCCTAGCCTCTCTGTTTTTAACTAACTTTACATCTGAGAGTTAGAAAGAAAACCACAAAACAAAACCAAAAAACTTGGCTTGTTACATTTTGCTCTGCTGTAACATGATACCTATGTTCTCCAATAGCTATTCTCAGCCTACAGAAAAATCTTCTTTTTTTTTTTTTTTTTAAAAAGCTAACACCTCTGTCTCCAGGCAAATAGACAGAAAACCCTCTAGCTGCTCTTAGCTTAAAAAACAAAAACAAACAAACAAAAAAAACCTTTTCAGGTCTGCGCTTTTGGTTCAAAATGATCTCTGGTTCAAAATGATCCCACCGCTCTGCCACCATGTCAAAGTTCCTTCCCCACTCTGAACTGTAGGGTACAGATGTGGGGACCTGCATGAAAGACCCCCTAAACTTATTCTTACCAGCTTAGGTTAAAAACTTCCCCAAAGTACAAACTTTGCCTTGTCCTTCAACAGTATGCTGCCACTACCAAGCGTTTTAAACAAAGAACAGGGAAAGAGCCCACTTGGAGATGTCTTCCCCCAAAATATCCCCCCAAGCCCTACACCCCCTTTCCTGGGGAAGGCTTGATAATAATCCACACCAACTGGTACAGGTGAACACAGACCCAAACCCTTGGATCTTAAGAACAATGACAAATCAATCAGGTTCTTAAAAGAAGAATTTTAATTAAAGAGAAGGTAAAAGAATCACCTGTGTAAAATCAGGATGGTAAATACCTTACAGGGTAATCAGATTCAAAGCATAGAGAATCCCTCGAGGCAAAACCTTAAGTTACAAAAAGACACAAAAACAGGAATATACATTCCACCCAGCACAGCTTCTTTTACCAGCCATTAAACAAAAGGAAATCTAACACATTTTCTAGCTAGATTACTTACTAACTTAACAGGAGTTGGAAGGCTGCATTCCTGATCTGTTCCTGGCAAAAGCATCATACAGACATACAGAACCCTCTGTCCCCCGTCCCCCCCCCCCCCACCCCAGATTTGAAAGTATCTTGTCCCCTCATTGGTCATTTTGGGTCAGGTGCCAGTGAGGTTATCTTAGCTTCTTAACACTTTACAGGTGAAAGGGTTTTGCCTCTGGCCAGTAGGGATTTTATAGCACTGTATACAGAAAGATGTTTACCCTTCCCTTTATTTTTATGACACCCTGGAAATGAAAACTAAACTGGTGGCATGTGTATCCAGGAAACATGGTTTGTTAAAAAGCAAGCTTTACAAATTCCAACATATATTGTCTTTAGGCAAGACCAAAAAGCTAGGGAGAGGAAAAGGCAATTGTACTTTCATAAGGAAAAGATTAAACTACATAGCGGTAGAGAATGAAGAAATAAGTCTTGAATATAATGCTGTTGAGATCCCAGTGCAGAGGAGAAATCTTTCTTCGAAGATTTCTATCTATAGCCTTTGTAGGAAATTAGAAATTGTGGGGTTACAAGAAATAACAAAGAATGCTAACATACCAGTGTGGGGCAGTAAGTCAGTTGATGATAATGTTGCATACTTAGAAAAGTTCACTTACGAAAACAATCTAGTGGTTTCAACTAGATTTAATACAGCACATGTTAGTTTATTTTACTTAGCCCTGAGAATAATAACAGCTGATATAGCAAGTAGATGAAACTGGGAAATATACAAGAAAGAAAGAATGGTGAGTGATCATTTCTCTACAATTATTACTTTTCAAGGGAAAACTAAGAGTGAAGATAATGGAAAATTAGCCACATAGAAAGCTAACTGGGAGCTATTTACAAGTGTGTATTGAATTTGTGAATGTTTTGTGTGAGTGATGACATGGAGAATTTCAATGACAATGTAATAAAAGGATTAATAACAGTAGCGCTAGTAGCCATACCTAAGATATTGAAGTACTAAACAATATTAACATTAATAATAATATTATTAATATTAATATTAACAACATTAATAATACTAATAACATTAATAACAGCACTGCTAGTAGCCATACCTAAAATATTGAAGTACTAAAAAACTCACTTCCATGGTGGAATGAGGAGTGCAAAATGACAATTAAAAAAGGAACAAAACCTATACCAGGGATGGCCAAACCACAGGTCATGAGCAGCATGCAGCTCATTTACAGTTAAAGTGTGATTTGTGGAGACCCCCACACCCTCCCCCATTCTCCACCTACCAGACTGGGGTCAGGGTCTCAGGGCTTCTGCCCTGCAGTGGGATGGTGAGTCTCTGGACTTCAGTCCTGTGGGAGGCGCCTGTTGGAGCTTGCAAGTCCCAAGTCCCGGCAGGGGTCCCTCGCAGGGCTGAAGCCCCCAAAACCTCTCCACACATGGCTAAATCCCCGAAACTCCTCTCCCCGTATGGCCAAAGCCCCAGCAGGCTCCTCTCCATGGGGCTGGAGCCTTGAAACCCCCATCCCCATTGGGTAGAAGCCCCGACAGGCACCTACTGCGTGGCTGGAGCCCTGAGCCCCAGCCGGCGCCTTTCAAGGAGTTGGATTGCTGTTTCCTGGCAGGTGCGTCCAGCTCTCAAACTTCTGAAGATTATCATATGCGGTTTGGAAGTTCAGTAAGTTTGGCCACCCCTGGCCTAGTCAAAAGCAAAAAATACAATGAAAAGCTAAGATCAAAAGAAGCATAAAATAAGACAGGCAATAACACAAAGAATTATAAAACAATCAAAGAAAGAGAGTTGGAGGAAGTGCTGTGGGAAGATAAAAAAAATTAAAACGTAAGGAATATATGAAAAAATTAGAAGAATGAATGGAATTCAGACCAAGAGTAGTCACATACTATGTCTTATTAGGACTGACATAGTTAGAAGCTCTGATAAACAAGAAAGCAGAAGTTTTAGCAGAAACTTTCCAAGGGGCGAGTAATGATGAAAATTGAAGTGCAGATTTCCACCAAATCAAATGATCATTCATTGAGGAGAGTCGTGAACTATTATGTGGTAAACATGAAAATACTATTGATATCAGCAAGAATATGTCCCCAGGTAAAAATAATATATGCACCATGATGTTTAAATTCTCTCTGAAAGCAATTTAAGGATTCTTTTAGTGAAAAAGGAGTGATACTGACAGGGTAGAAACATGAAGTGGTAATTCCAATATGAAAACCAGGCAAACTATACACAAAAGTGAATGTTTATAGACCTATTGCCCTTATGCCCTGTCTGGGTAAAATTAAGGAGAGAATGGTGAATGAAAGATTGGTTGTCTGTTTGGAAAACAATAGCATTATAGAGAAGATGCAGAGTGGTTTTAGGAGAGAAAGATGCACCATTGATCACATTGTTAAATTAGAAACCGAAATACAAAATAGGTACAAGGGTTTCATATAGCTCCTTTGTAGATATTGAAAAAGTGAATGACAAGCTATGGAGGGAATGCTTGTTGTACAAAGTAGGTGCACTAGGGATAAGGGGGAAGAATGTATGTATGGATTTGAGACTTCTTCTTTTTTAAGTAACAGGACCATACGGGTCAGAGTTGGGAAAGTTAATTCAACTACATATAATATTAAAAATGGTACAGGGAAGTGTTATCAGCCCAACCTGATTTAATTTTACGATAAATCTTATGCTGGGCTAGGTTTCACACTAGGATCAGATGATTTTGCTCTGTGGGTTAAGAGCAAGTGTCAGAAAAAAAGAATTGATAAAGTGATATGAGAGACCTCTGATATGAGAGACCTCTGGGGAAATGCTCTCATATCAGAGGTCTCTCATATCAAGAGAGACCATGTTTCAAGCTCTCCATTGCCAAAACCAAAGGACTGATCTTTACAAAAAGAAAATTACAAAAGTGTGTCTGCATGGAGAACAAAAACATATAGTTCAAAGGTTTAAACTCCTAGGGGTAATAGTTGATACTAAATTACTTTCAAAAGATAATATAAACTACATTAAAATGCAGCTAACTCCTGAGGTGAGTCCCTGCAACAAGGGGCCAAGTGCTCAAGGAAGCAGTCCTGGGGCTACTGCTCCAGGAAGTTAGTAGAGCTGACTAGAATTGGGAAGCTGCCAGGAACAAAAACACTAAAAGACCCCTGGGAGGAGTGGCCCTGAAACCCGAGAGAAAGGAATGAGTTAAGACAGTTTTCCTTGCCTGTGTTAAGAGAATAAACCTTTGTAAAGGAGATTAGGAGTGGTAGTAAATTAGTCATTCATCCATATATAAACATTTAAATATGTGGTCTAATTTTTTTTCAAAAGTACTAAATATTTACAGCTTCCTTTTATTTCAGTGGGAAGTTCAGGCCCTCACTACCTCTGAAAGTCAGGCCAGGTACTTTGGTGCCTAAATATTGACTGGATTGCCTTCACTCACAGGAATAGTAAAGCTCCTCTCATGGAATTTCTTCTCAGTTATTCCACTGAAGTGGGATCTGCATGCCCTTTCCCAGAGAAATGGTCCATCGTCTGTCCCCAACCCTTTGATCCCCAAGATACACAGGAATCCAGGGCTTCCACAATGGGTCAAAAACTCTAGTACCTCCCCCCACTCCTACTGCCTTGTCATTACTGGTCCAGAAACTCCCATAAACGGGTATCCAAATCTTCAAAGTGGCTGCATAGGAAAGATAATCTCTGAGAGTCAGTGAGAAAATAATATCCAGCTTAACAGGATACCGATAACTTCCCAGTTCTCATATCCTCTCCTTGTATGGATCCCAACCTAAGGGACTGATCTCCAGGCTGTGCTGCCATGGAAGTGTCTTATTTCTGCCATCTCATGTATGGATGGTATTTTCTGTACACTCTGTGACCCGAGGTGCTGAGGGTAGCCAACACTAAAAATGCCAAGGAGAGGGCAGGCTGCAAAAAATGACAACAGATTCTCCCAAAACTGGTAATTAACACTGTAGATAGATTCACCAACAGTCACAAAATGTGCTCCTGATCCACCACACTGGTTATCAAGAAGCTGAGAAAAAGAAATCATTCTGCCCCCTTTGTTGCATTCCAATCTCTGTCTCCCAAACAGCAAATAGGCCCAGTAAAGTGAGAAGTTACTTAAAACTCTATTCACAATACAAAATGTTCTTCTAATCTCCAAAAGGTCAATCACACTACTAGACCAATACTAATTTGGATCTTACCCAAAATACCACACTGTCAGCAAATCCTTTAGTATCTAAAACCAAAAGGTTTATTATAAAAGAAAAGAATGAGAAGAGACTTGTTAAACGGTCAAAGCAATCAGATACATATATATGTCTTCAGAGTCAATATATTAGGTTCTTAACAGCACTGGTGAGTTTGCTGGCTTGTAAAGTTCCTCTAGAACACATACACAACTTGGATGCGTTTATCAATTCTTTGTTCAAAGCTTCATTTTTGTTGAGAAGTTACTCCAGAGGTCAGAATCAGAATTGAAAACGAAATTGAGCTGATGCAGCTGCCTTTTTATATCCTTTGCCATGTGACTTGTACATCCTTTGTCCCAAACACAAGCTCACAGCACATGGGCATGAAAAAGCATTTGGAGTCCCCTGTCCATAGGATGTCTCTACATGTCCTGCTGATTCATAAAGTGTAGCCCCTGGCTTCTCTCAAAGGCTTCATCGTACAGCTGATTGCCCTTGATGGGCATCAAGCAGGCTGGATAGTGCTTATGCCAGTCTGTTTGGGGGTGTCACCCAGAAACACAGCACAAGTTTGATATACAAATATACCACACATATTTGTAAGTCTCAATAAAAGATGATATATAAATATAAACTTGATTATTGTATTTAGCAAAACATAACTTTTCTATTGATTCCTTACCTAGCACATCTTGTATAAGATTCATTGCAATTTTGTAATATCTATATCGATAATATTATAAATGGTAACCCATATTCCATGCAGCATCAGACACTGATCTTGCTAGGCTATGGATTTATGTACTCAACTTTAAATATCCAAGTTATAGAATATTGGCCAAAATGTGCTGAACTTTTAGAGTTTAAACATTCATTTTGATAATTAGAGCAAAAGTGTTGCAAAAACTGATTTTTTTTCAAAAGTCTTATTTAAGCATATATTGTAACAGTAAATTTTCTGAGTGCTGTAGGATGAGATTCACCTTACATTGTTGCTTTATCCATCACTTGACTTTCTTAACAGAAGTAAGTTTTTTTGTGCTCTCAGCTGCACACTGATCGGTACCTTCTTGCTCATTAACCTATCTGCCCTTTTCAGTGTTTGCTTTCGTTTGCACTATGTAAATATCCTCTAACCACTCCTATTACCTCTCACTGTGTAAGCAAAGAAACAATGACCTTTGTAAAAAAATATGGTTTGTAGGTAATTTTTTTTTTAATGGTGTTGATAAAAATAGTTTTTTCTTAACATATGAGCATCCTCTTGAATTCCTCCCAGATATCAGTTATAATAGGACACATTCTGAAATACTTGTTCCTTTGGTGTTCAAAAGCTGAGCTTTGCCAGTATGGTGTATAAACTAAATAGGGCAGAGGAGATCTCTTTTATTCTATTTTTTTAAGTCTATTGGGATGTGTGTGTGCGTATATACACACACACACACACACAATATGAAAGGTTGCCAAATCTGCATATATATATATATATATATATAAATATACATACATACACATACATACAGATTTGGCAACCTTTTCATATTTACTTTATGAAAAATTGCATCTGGGGTGCTCTTATTCTAGGAATACATTATTTGTTTAGCTGAATTGGTGTGGATTAGTGGATCAGAGATAGAATCATAGAAATGCAGGCCTGGAAGGAATCTCAAGAGGTCATTAAGTCCAGCCCACCTATGCAGAGGCAGGACCAAGTAAATCCAGAACAGCTGTTTGTCCAACCTGTTCTTAAAAACATCCAATGATGGGGATTCCACAACCTCCCTTGGAAGCCTATTCTAGAACTTAACTGTCCTTATTGTTAGGTTAGCTATTAGGGGGGAAATAAGTCTCCCTTGCTGCAGATTAATCCCATTACTGCTTGTTTTACCTTAAGTGGCCATGGAGAACAATTGATCACTATTTTTACATATTTGAAAACTGTTATCACGTCTCCACTCAGTCTTCTACTCTAAAGATTAAACATCACCCCTTTTTTAACCTTTCTTCATAGGTCAAGTTTTCTAAAACATGTATAATTTTTTTGTTGTTCCTCCTGTCTTCACACTGTCCATGTCTTTCCTAAAGTTTGTGTCCAGAATTAGGTAGAGTACTCCAGCTGATGCCTCCCTAGTGTCAAATAGAGCAGGATAATTACCTCCCAGCATGACACTCATGCTAATATATCCCAGAATGATGTTAGCATTCTCCACAACTGCAACACATTGTTGACTCATCTTGCATTTGTGATCTACTATAACCCCTAGATACTTTTTGGTGATACTACCACTCACCCAGTTATTCCCCAGTTTGTTGTTATGCATTTGATTTGTCCTTCCTAAGTGTAGTACTTCCCCCTTGTCTTTATTGAATTTCATCTTGTTGATTTCAGAGCAATTCTCCAATTTTTCCAGGTCATTTTGCATTCTAATCCTGTCCCCCTAAGTGCTTGCAACCCCTCCGAGCCTGGTGTCATCTGCAAATTTTATAAGCATATACTTCACTCCATTATCCAAGTCATTAATGAAAATATTGGCTAGTACTGGACATAGGACTGGCACTTGCAGGATGCCACTAGATGTACTGTCCCAGCCTCCTTACAGTAATTTGATCTAGACCACATTTCCCTAGTTTGCTTATGGGACTGTGGCAAATACCTTATTAAAATCAAGATATACCACTTGTACTGCTTCCCCCCATCCACTAGATCAGTAACTCCATCAAAGAAGGAAGTTAGGTTGGTTTGGCACGATTTGTTCTTGACAAATGCATGCTGACTATTCCTTATAATCCTGTTATCCTTTCAGTGCTTACAAATCGATTTGTTTAATAATTTGTTCTAGTATCTTTCCATGTATCGAAGTTAGGCTGGCTGGTCTATAATTCCTCGGGTATTCTTTGTTTCCTGTGAAAACTGAGCATTTGTTATAGACTTTGTGTTATTAGATATCATTTAGTTTTCTGTGTCATCTTTTCATAATTTTGAACATTCATTTGTCCTTCCCAAATATAGTTTTTGTGGTCGGCTCATTTGAGGATGTCCTTTTAATTTTGTCAGTTGTTAATAGAAAGGACTTTTTAAAAAAGAAGTTTAGATAGGTTTCCAATCAAATAGTAAATATATAGCAATTTGATTTGTAGGAAATAAAGAGTAAAACCATACAGAACAGTTATTAAATACATAATTAATTGAATGTCTTGTCTTTGGGACTATGGTTTCAGTTTGTGTAAACAGATGACTATGTCCCAGACTCCACCCTTATTCTTTCTGTTCCATAACAGCTTCCCAATATGTGGGCCTGATTTTGATTCCTGTTATACCAGGGTAAAACTGGAGTAACTATATTAGCTTCCATAGAGTTACTATGGATTTATATGATCATTAATGAGATCAGAATCTGGCACTATATTTCTAGGTTACAAGATATCTAATTTTAAAGGTCTGATGATTCTGATTACCAGCAAGCTTTTCCTTGCTTAATTTGTGCATAAATTAGTCTCCATGGCCTAGATTGCATTTGGTACAGTGCAAGAGGTGGGCAATCAGGAAGCTAGTTCTGACTTCCTAAGTTTCAGGATAGATCTGCCCTGCTTTAAGCCTATACCATAGTTTAAAGTAGGAGGCTACAATATCTTACTGCATCTGGCTATGGACTTTAACAGAATGTTTGCCAGCTAAGCACAGCCAGAGTGTAGTTTGCTCCCTTCCCTGACAACCCTTTCTCCTGGGGTGACTAAAGGATGTGGAAGGGGGATACCTGAGTTGACTTAATACTGGCTGATGTCTCATGCCCACGGAAACTTCAGCTGGCTACATCCAGCTGCTTTCTGATAACTTTGTGTTGCCTGACAGTGGCCAGAACACAACAAAAAATGTAGTCCTAAATCTTTAGAATCATTAGAGCTTAATACCGTATTCCATCTTGAAACTTGGATTCTAGGCTTCTGAATTGTCTATTCCATTTCTAGTCCTAATGGTTTATGAGATGTTTGATTTTAAATCTATCACCAAATCACCTTAGACCTTGTGTCAAGCTTGAACTAAATTCTGTTGACAAGGTTCTCTGTTTGGATTTTGCGGGATTTTGTTCCACAGGTTGGTAATTCTGTGGCAGTAATAGATATACTTTTTTAAACCGGCCTGTTAGTGAATTAAACATGAAAACTAATAATGCAGTCATACAGAATTCCTTTTGTTACTTTATACTAAGTAAAATCTGGTTTAGTTTGCCTCACACTTCCAAATGTGTTGCAGAGTATTTATTGACAATAAATAACAAAGCTGACAGCTCAACCTCCTCAGTAAGTCTAGGACAGTTCTAGGCCCTGGTCCTAAAATTAACTCATTGTTTAGAGTTGCAGGCATCTGTTTTTTGACCAGACCGCCCAGTCAAAAAGGGACCCTGGAGGCTCCAGTCAGCACTCCTCACCCCTCACTGACTCACCCCTGCAGTGCCTCCTGCTGGCTGTCTGGGAATTAGCTCATTTTCCAGCTCTGGAGCACCCTCTGCAGGCCGGTGCCATTGCCGCCGCTGGCCCCCGTGTCCCTTCCGAACCCCGGTGCCCCGTTGTCTGAGGGTTCTGCCCCAGCTGTATCCCCTCAGTCCCCTTGGGTCTCCCCTCCCCAGGGAAACCTCAACCCCCTAATCCCACCTTGCCTCAGTGCCTACTGCCAGTCATCATTTAGCCGCTGCTCACTGGGGCCGACTGTAACCTGTAATGGCCACTCATCATAGGCAAGGTGGGGTAGGACCTGCTGCCCCTGCCTAGCCCCGGGCTGCCCCTTTGCAGCCCCAGTACCTGGTTTAGGCCCCGCACAAGGCCCTGGGGGTTGTCAGGCTGGAGCTCCCCAGCGCCTCTTGCCTTTCCCCCACTGCTGACCTACCTCAGGTTTCTGCTCAGCTCCCAGGCAGTCAGGTCCTTCCCTCTCAAAAGCTAGAGAGAGAGTCTTAAGCTCCTGGCTCACTGGCCTTTTATAGGGCTAGCTGCAACCTGATTAGGGGGTGGTCCCAGCTGTGGCTCCCGTCCCCAATCAGCCGAGGCTTGTTGCTTTCCTCAGCAGGAGCCCTCTCACAGCCCCAGCCCTCTCCCAGGGCTGGTTTCAAGCCCTTCCAGCCCCGGAGCTGGTCACCGTGTCGCTACACCGGGCCATTAAAAGTCCAGTCGGCAGTGCAGTGGAGTTAAGGCAGGTGCCCTGTCTGCCCTGACTCTGTGTGGCCGGCATTTCCCCCTCTTGATCCTAGGCACAGGGGCAGCCTGGGGGGCTCCACGCGCTGACCCTGTCTGAGTGCCAGCTCTTCCTCTCCGGTTGGCTGGGAACCATGGCCAAAGGGAGCTCTGAGGGCGGTGCCTGCAGACAGGGAAGCGCTCTGTGCCATCTGGCCTAGGAGCTGGAGGGGTGACATGTCGCTGCTTCTGGAAGCTGCCTGAGGTAAGCGCTGCATGCAGCGTATACCCCTCCCCCTGCCAGCCTGGAGCTCCCTCCTCTACCCCAAACCCCTCATCCCCAGCCCCACCCCAGAACCCACACCCCCAGCTGGAGCACTCACTCTCCCCACACACCCCAACCCCGTGCTCCAGCCTTGATCTCCCTCCCATACTCCAAACCCTTTGGTCCCATCCCCCAACCTGGAGCTCCCTCCTGCACCCCAGCTGGAGCCCTCAACCTCTATGCACCCCAATCTCCTGCCCCAGCCCAGAGCCCAGTCCCACACTCCAAACCTCTCATTTCTTCCCTGCCCCTCCACCCCCAAGCCGGTACGCCCAACTGGAGCCCTCACCCCTGACCCAGCCCGGATCCCCCTCCTGCACCTCAAACCCCTCATCCCCGGCCCCACCCCAGAGCCCGTACCCCAAGCCAGAGCTCTCACCCCCTCCTGCTCCCAACCGCTCTGCCCCAATCCAGTGAAAATGAGCGAGTGAACAAGGGTGGGGGAGAGCGAGCGACAGAGAGAGGGGGATGGAGTGAACGGGGGCGGGGTCTAGGGGCAGGGCAGGGGGTGGGGCAAAGATGTTCGGTTTTCTGCAATCAGAAAGTTGGCAACCCTGTCAATGACAGCACAACCTACGGAGAGCTCATTTCAGAATCGGGGTCCACATGTGCACACAGTGAAAATCTTAAACTGATTTAGGATGGCTGGCATGACTGCTCTAAGGCACTGATTCCTATGCTTAAGTCTTATTGACTAATTAATGCTTAAGAACGTTGTTGAATTTGGGCATAAAATATTTGTGCTTCAATTAGTACAAAACAATCAATTCAAGTCTCTACTTTAAACAAGGCCATAGTATACGGTCACTGTTCATATGGAAAAAAGGAGAATGATTTTCAAAACAACATTAAAAGGTGTTGGATCAATACAACAAATACATCATTAAAGATTATTTTACAACAATGATGCTATTAATTTTGAGACAAATTTTGCTTGCTTAACTCATATTAGTATTTATGATAGGAAAGACATTCTAGGGAAGCTTGTCCTATAATACCCTGACTGAGCTCTATCTATTCTATGGATAATTAGAAGACTTTAGTATATGGAACTCAATCTGGCACATTTCCTTAGCATTATATATACACACACAAATATAAAAAGAGAGATCCAAAGTTCCATTTTTCTTTAATTTCTAAAGTAATTTAATAAAGGTCTGCAATGTATGTTCATACTATGATATTGACTCTCTTAAAATACCTTTCAAGATTAGTAATGATGTGGTAATTTCTTTTCCATTAGGAAAAGCATGCATTATAAGTGGCAAATAATGAGCATTAACTTCAATTATTTAGCACTAACTTCATTTTGTGAAGATCCATATAGTTTGGGGACAGCCAAATGCTCTGTTTCAAAATAGACTCTATAAACTTATCTAACTTTATTCTATTAGTACATATTACTAAAAGATGCGAACCAAGTTTGTATGTAAGTGACTTTTCTCCTTTCATATGCACTGTTTAATCTATTCCTTTAAAAGGATGGAGGAGGACTACTTACTAAATAGTCTTCTAAGCCTTCATCTAATTTTCCTTTTCTCTTGGGCCATAACATTTCTCATTAAAGATGAGACATTTAGTATGACTAATTAATGCCACATCTGATGTTTTAGCTAATATTATTACCATATTAATTAGCTAATTACCCTAAAGTTGCCAGTGGTAATAAAGTGAAAGCAATACCGTAATCATCATTATTGAGCTAAAAACTGGCAAAACTAGTTCTCTTTAAAGTAGATCTGAAATGAGCATATAGTTCAAGGTAACATAATAAGATAGCATTGTTCATCATACACAACACATTTGGTTTTTAACAGAAAACAAAACAAAACCCCAACCAACCAATAGCAAGTTTAAAATAACAAAGAAACGTGTTTCCTTTATTGATAATTGTTAGGTTTGTTTATCTCCAAACACATTCCCTTGTCTGACTGTGAAATATAATCCCACTGCCAGTTGTGATCCTTTATGTGAGAAGGAACGGGGAAGTGCATGACTCAGAGAATTGTAATGGAATTCAGAACACCAGTTCATGTTGATTGTGATTGAAAATCACTGGCCTCTGCTAAGTCTTTTAGTGGTCTCACTACAATACCGAATGAAGAGATGTTCAGATCCTGCAAATGGATTCATACAGGCACAGGATGGTGTGGTGTAATGTTAAAATTACAAACTATCACTCTAAGAAAGAGAAGTTTCCTCATCATGCTTGCTGACTGGGGGGCTCTGTATGGAAGTCGGAGATCTGGGTTTCAGCAGTCGGTCTGGAAACAAGCAGGTTGGAATAAAGTGGGGTAAGTGATACCTTTTTGTCTTAGGGAGCAACCTGCTTTGTATCTGTTTTTTTCCTTTTTTGGTTACTGTGTTATCATTCTGGATTCTCAGACTAAAAGCAGAATGACATTACACCCTTCCAGAAAGAATGCATTGTTTTTTTATATAACTTTTTTATTTATATTCTGTGAACATAACATATATACAAACGTCCAACCTTGCAGATACAATTGTAAGATACAGCATACAGCCTGGCTAACCTAATGAGGAAGGCTTTAAACTAGCTTCGACTGGGGCTGGTGACGCAAGCAAATCCAAAATATGGTGACCTGTGTGAAGGGTCGGAATCTGGGGGCGGGGCAGAGAGAGAATATGGACGATCACAGCAGGGACAAAGGAGAGATGAGGGAATACAGAGGGGAAATTTAATAAACATCTTTGTCTGCATACTAATGCAAGAAGTATGGTGCATAAACAGGAAGAAGTAGAAATACTAGAGAATAACCACAATCACATCATAATTGGAATCAAAGAAACTTGGTGGGGTAATTCACATGACTGGAATATTAATAGAGCGGGGCACAGCTTGTTCAAGAAGGACAGGCTGGGAAAAAAAAGGAGGAAGTGTTGCTTGTGTGTCAAAGATGTATGCACTTGCTCTGGGGTTGAGATAGAAGTGGGAGGCAAACCTGTTGAAAGTCTGGGTAAGGATGAAAGGGGTAAGAAACAAAGGTGATATCATGATAGGTGTCGACTATAGACCACCTAACCAGAAAGAAGAGGTGGATGAGCCTTTTTTTTAAACAACCAACAAAATCATCCAAAACACAGAATTTGGTGGCGATGGGGCATGTCAACTACCCAGACATCTGCTGGGAAAAAAATACAGCAGGGCACAGATTGTCCAATAAATTCTTCAAATAGATTGGAGACAACTTTTTATTACAGAAGGTAGAGAAAGCAACCAGGGGAGAGGCTGCTCTGGATTTGATTCCGACAAACAGGAAGAAGTTGAGAATCTGAAGGTGGAAGGCAACTTGGATGAAAATGATAATGATGCTAAGGAATGATAGGAGGGAAAACAACCGGATAAGGACAATGGATTTAAGAAGGCAGACTTTGGCAAACTCAGAGAATTGATATGGGAAGCAAATCTCAGGGAAAAAAGAAGTCATGAGGGTTGGCAGTTTTTTAAAGACACATTATTAAGGACATAAGAACAAATTATCCCAATGTGTAGGAAAGATAGGAAGCACGGTAAGGGAATTTCACAAGTATGGTAAGTGCACTTTCACAATTACTCAGTAAAACAAAATTCACAATATCGGACCTGGGCTCTCATTTCACTGCACCTTGTTCTTATATCTCATTGACTGACTGGCAATGTGAAGGAATGGCTAACAACATTCTGTGAGCTTCAAGAAAAATGTAGTTCTCAGAGTCTGGAAGGTTTCATGAGATTCTACAAATGTCCAGAATATTCTAGGAGGTTAATGAAAAATGAATGCACATATTGAATACCTGAAATATTTAATTCAAACATTCTATTTTTCCTTTTGTTGTTAACAACAAAAACAGCATCCCTAGCCCGGTGCCCCACAAGCCCATTACCCCAGGTGATGGCCTGGATCACCTTCCACTAAATCCAGCCCCGACCAGAAGACTGGAAAAGGGTAAATATTGTATATATTATAAAAGGGGGAATAAGGACAACATAGGACATTTTAGATTAGTCAACTTAACTTCAGTACCGAGAAAACAATGGAGCAAATAATCAAATTATCAACTTGTAAGTACCTAGAAGAAAATAAGGTAATAAGTAACAGTCAGCATGGATTTATCTAGAAGAAATTATGTCAAACCAATCTAACATCCTTCTTTGGCAGGGTAACAAGCCTTGTGGACGGGACAGAAGCAATAGATGTCATATATCTCAACTTTAGTAAGGCTTTTGATACTGTCTCACATGACCTTCTTGTAAACAAACTAGAGAAATATAGCCTAGATGACCTACTATATGGTGGGTGCACAACTGGCTAGAAAACTATACTCAGAGTAGCTATCAATGGTTCACAATCAAGCTCAAAGGGTATCTCGAGTGGGGTCCCCCGGGGATCTGTCCTGGGTCCAGTTCTTTTCAATATCTTCATAAATTATTTGGATAATAGCAAAGGGAGTAAATGTATAAAGTTTGTGGATGATAGAAACCTGGATGTGGTTGAAAGAGCTTTGAACAACAGGATAAGAATTCAAAATGATTTTGACAAACTGGAGAAATGGTCTGAATTAGATAGCATGAGATTCAATAAGGACAAGTGCAAAGTTCTACTCTTAGGAAGGGATAATCAACTGTACAAATACAAAATGACTTCCTAAGAAGGAGTACTGTAGAAAAAGATCTGGGGGTTTAGTGGACCACAAACTAAATGTGAGTGAACAACATAATACTGTTGCAAAAAAAAGCAAACATCTTTCTGGAATGCATTAGCATGTAGTGTTGTAAGCAAGACATGAGAAGAAATTCTTCCACGCTGCTCAGCACTGATAAGACCTCAGCTGGAGTATTGTTTCCAGTTCTGGGTATCACCCTTTGGAAAAGATGTGGACAAATTGAAGAAAGTCTAGAGGAGAGCAACAAAAATGACTAAAGGTCTGGAAAACATGACTTATGAGGAAAGATTGAGAAAATTGGATTTGTTTAGGCTGGAGAAGAGAAGATTGAGGGGGGACATAACAGTCTTTCAGTGAGTAAAAGGTTATTATAAATTGTTCTGATTAACCACTGAGTGCAGGACAAGAAGTAATGGCCTTAAATTGTAGCAAGTGGGATTTAGGTTAGACATTAGGAAAATCTTTCTAAATGTAAGTGTAGTTAAGCACTGGAATAAATTACTTAGGGAGCTTGTGGAATCTCCATTATTGGATGTTAAGAACAGGTTAGGCAAACATCTGTCAGGGATGATCTAGCTACTTAGTCCTGCCTCAGTTCAGGGGATTGGACTACATGATCTATCAGGTCTCTTCCAGTCCTACATTTTGATGAGTTCATGATTCTATAATTATGATGAAATAATATCTAGACTTACTAATACTCATGCACTACTCTAAAAGCTTAAGAGACTACATACACACTTTTTTCTGTATATTCATCTATCACTTGAGACCTTTAAAACTAGACTGGACAAAGTACTAGATAATATACTGTGTTGTCAGTGTTTCCAAATTCTTCATAGTGTGACTGACTTTCCAACACAGATTGTCTTCTAGACAGTTCCCCTTCTACTTGTGATTATGCAGACTACCTCCCGTCCCTTTCACAAGCTCATACCATCCCTTTTGCAACTACAGCAATTGCCAACATGGAAAGCTATTACATGGAATACATTATGACTAGCTGAAGCTGTCTTTTAGTGCAATTTTGTGGTAGAAATAATGCGGAGAAGCCAGCACCATATGACTAGCCCATTCTCCACAGATTAGAATTTGGGAATCTTTGGGCTAATACAAAGAGTTATTAGTCCTAATAACTCTTTGCATGCTTAATCTCTGTAATTCTGTACACACACACACACAGTAGTATTGTTGCCAAATCCTTCCTTGAGATTTCATAGTCACAGGGCCAAATTATGCACTCAGTTATACCAATGTAAAACCAGAGTAACTCCAATAATAGAGTAATAAAAAGCAGAATCTGACCCATACATTCAATTTCTCAATGTTTTCATATTCTACTTGGAATAAAATAGAGCAATGTTCACTATTAGACATAACCCTGCTATTTCTCTGAGTAAATTAATGAAAATCTTTTGAAACATGAGGCACTCCAGCTAATTGTAAAATACATGGCTGGGAAATGAATTCTAACAGTTTCAAATTTACTTAGAAGTATGCCATTAAAACACAGAAAACAAGAGCCCAGTAACCACAAGGGCAGATGAAACTGAGGTAGATGAGCTGAGAGCTTCCAGCAAAAACACACCATTCACTTAATAGCACTGGTTAAAAAAAAATATTTTCTAAAAGGAGATAATAGGTCTGTTGTTAGTTTCAGAACAGTTCTTGGAGGCTGAGTGTCTTGAACTGTCACAAAATGTTGGAACCATCTTATCTATTAACAGCCTAGGGAAGACCATTTCCAGAATGCAAAAGTTTAAGACTGGAGTTCACTTCTCAGGGTTACAGCTTTTAATGGACTGGCTGTCACTGATAAGAAAATGATGGAGGAGCACAATGTTCTTGCAATATCATTAGCTGGATGTATTGTGTGATGTTAAAGTTACCAACCTGCAGCATACTAACACATACCAGCAGTAGAAGAGTGAAGGAGAAAGCAATTTAAAGTTATATATGAAACTTTTATCCTTGACTCTGGATTTAAAATAACAGTTTGCAGCACATTATAATTTCATAATTTCTTCTGTGCTATGAAAAGTTCAACCTGTTACTGTTTTAAGATACAATTCCATCAGTGTTAAAAAAAAAAAGTAGAATGTGTTTCTGGATGTGTTTTCCTGGAACAATGATGCTTTTTTTCATAGATCTAAGATTTCAGCTACACTGCCTTCTCCTTGAGAGAGAGACACACATATACCCAAGTGACACAGGGGGATTCTATCCTCACAACTGCTTGCCTAATACAGTTATTGGAGTGTAAATATGACATTTAAAAATATTTACCTCAGGGAAAATCTAACTAGATGGACTGACCTTTAGTCGTTTACCCATCTGCAATAAAAGTCTGCTAGGGATATTTTATAATTATCTGTAACAGACATTGTTTAGAGATTACTTTAAAAAATCTGATTACTTAATTGCTTCACAAAATAAAGCACATGGCATGCAATGGAAACTTTCGTTCAGGGTACTGAATTATTAATATCTACAGGCTAGTTTGGCAACTACTGCAGAAAACAGGCAAGTGGGAAATGAGAAATGCTGAAATATTCCCTTTTATGATATCCCCTTCAAATTATTCATCAGGAAGATGGGTTGCCTACCTGTGGAACAAGGAGGAGTTTCAGATCCATGTAGAACTTCCTTATCCATTGCAGGCAGAGGTTCCATTTTTCTGCAGCAATTCCATAAATGCTTATACCTTCCTGGCAGTATGACTCTCCTTCCCAGGACTGTCCTTCCCCTGACTGACTTTAGAGCTTCTCTGTGAGATTTCCCCAAACAAAGAGCTCCATGGAAAAGTGCATATAGATTCAGGCTATATTAACTTTCCTCAGAGTTGCCTATGCAGCTGGTGTAATGATTAGGCCTATTCCCTTGTCTCATAAATATAAAGGGAAGGGTAACCACCTTTCTGTATACAGTGCTATAAAATCCCTCCTGGCCAGAGGCAAATAAAGGATTAAGAAGCTAAAATAACCTCACTGGCACCTGACCCAAAATTACCAATGAGGGGACAAGATACTTTCAAATCTGGGGGGCGGGAGGGCAAAGGGTTTTGTCTGTCTGTGTGATGCTTTTGCAGGGAACAGATCAGGAATGCAGCCTTCCAACTCTTGTTAAGTTATTAAGTAATCTAGCTAGAAAATGTGTTAGATTTCCTTTTGTTTAATGGCTGATAAAATAAGCTGTGTTGGAGGGAATGTATATTCCTGTTTTTGTGCCTTTTTGTAACTTAAGGTTTTGCCTCAAGGGATTCTCTGTGTTTCAAATCTGATTACCCTGTAAGGTGTTTACCATCCTGATTTTACAGAGGTGATTCTTTTACCTTTTCTTTAATTAAAATTCTTCTTTTAAGAACCTGATTGATTTGTCATTGTTCTTAAGATCCAAGGATTTGGGTCTGTGTTCACCTGTACCAGTTGGTGAGGATTATTATCAAGCCTTCCCTGGGAAAGGGGGTGTAGGGCTTGGGGGAATATTTTGGGGGAAGATGTCTCCAAGTGGGCTCTTTCCCTGTTCTTTGTTTAAAACGCTTGGTGGTGGCAGCATACTGTTGAAGGACAAGGCAAAGTTTGTACTTTGGGGAAGTTTTTAACCTAAGCTGGTAAGAATAAGCTTAGGGGGTCTTTCATGCAGGTCCCCACATCTGTACCCTAGAGTTCAGAGTGGGGAGGGAACCTTGATTTGGTCTTCTCTCTGGACACCACAGGGACATCTACAGAGTCTTAATAAGAGAAACCAGTATTGCAGAGGCATCGGGTACACCTCCACTTTCCAGTTGGGGCAATGGGAGATCCATATGTAGGTGTCCTACATTAATGGATATTGTGGGAGCAGATGTTCAGGCAAGCAAAAGTGTGGAGATCTTCTGTAGTCAGTCTGTCAGTGACATTAGAGTATGTTCCTTTGTGAATAACCAAAGGAGAATACACATCTAATTTTCATTGACATTATTATAGAATCTCTGGGACAAAACATTGGGAGATGACTCTGCTGCATCCTGTAGAGTTATAAAAAGCAAAGAAAGAACATTATAAGTCCTTGTCTACATGTACAGCAGGGAGCTGCCAGAGCCATTCCCGGTGCCTCCCTGCTGTCGAAGCCTTGCCTTCCAGCAGTTAAATGCAGGATGGAACACCCGTTATGATCTTTGCAGTGATAGGACAAAAAGGGTTACCCCACTCGCACACCTTTTTGCTCTGGGACTACAGGGGTGTTAATGTGCCACTCTACCTTGAATGGTCCCTTAAAATATGAGCTAACTACTTCTGCTAAACAATTTGTTCCATCTTGCATTTAGCTGTGGTGCCTGGAGTACCTTTTTCAGACTGGAAGAAAAGATCTGTGTGGTTCGAAACCTTGTCTCTCTCACCAACAGAAGTTGGTCCAATAAAAGATATTACCTCACCCGCCTTGTCTCTCTAATATCTTGGGACTTACATGGCTACAACTAAACCGCATACATTATAATATTATCAGTCTATTTAGATTGTAGTTCAGGGACTTTCACTTTCATTTGTGTCTTGTGCCATGATACATAACAAATAACACCATGATTTGTTAATATTGTGCTGTATGTGCTTGATTCAAGTCCTAATAAGGTCGGATTAATTTTGAATATTTGTTTTGTCAAATGAAAAACTGAAAAAGTACTGAAACTAGTGAAACAAATATGCACAGACACATAAACGTATACCAGAGGAGTTACTTTTATGTTATTGTTGGAGCTGTAGAAGCACTGCTCTCCTCATTAAGCATTTTGTCTGACCCCTGTTATTTTCATTATCAAGTATTGCATTCTCTGTGGCAATGTTGACAACAATTTGAAAGGTTTGAAAGCGATATAAAGCTCCATGTTTAAGGATTTAAAACAATCCCTCACTACTGGGGAATAGAATGAGACATTCATGGACTAAATAAACCACAGCTCTGATCAGTCTGGCCGTGTCTATGTTCCTGTAATGGGGTTTGAATCCGTAGTCTAATATGAATTAATTAGGATAATTATTTTTTTCCTCTGATGTCAAGGCTGTAAACAGACAGAAAATAAGTAGGGCTATTAATTAATCACAGTTAACTCATGCGATTAACGAAAAAAAATAATCACAATTTAAAAAAAATATTTATGATTAATCTCAGTTTTAAAAAATAGAACATCATGATTAATCGCACTGTTAAACAACGGAATACCAATTGAAATGTATTAAATATTTTGGATGTCTTTCTACATTTTCAAATATATTTATTTCTATTACAACACAGAATAGAAAGTGTACAATGCTCACTTTATATTGTTATTTTTGATTACAAATATTTGCACTGTAAAAGTGATAAACAAAAGAAATAATATTTATCAATTGACCTCATACAAGTACTGTAGTTCAATCTATTTATCATGAAAGTGCAATTTACAAATTTAGATTTTTGTTGTTACATAACTGCACTCAAAAACAAAACAATGTAAAACTTTAGAGTGTACAAGTCCAGCCAGTCCTACTTTTGTTCAGCCAATTGCTAAGACAAACAAGTTTGATGACATTTACAGGAGATAATGCTGTCCGCTTCTTCTTTACAATGTCACCTGAAAGTGAGAACAGGCATTCATGTGGCACTTTTGTAGCTAGCATTGCAAGGTATTTACATGCCAGATAGGCTAATCATTCATATGCCCCTTCATGCTTCAACCACCTTTCCAGAGGACATGCTTCCATGCTGATGACGCTGTTTAAAAATCATGCATTAATTAAATTTGTGAATTAACTCCTTGGGGGAGAATTGTATGTCTCCTGGTCTGTGTTACCCCGCATTCTGCCACATATTTCATGTTAATGTTGTCTCAGATGATGACCCAGCACATGTTGTTCGTTTCAAGAACTCGTTCACTGCAGATATGACAAAACACAAAGAAAGTACCAATGTGTGATTTCTAAAGATAGCTACAGCACTCGTTCCAAGGTTTAAGAATCTGAAATGCCTTCCAAAATCTGAGAGGGATGAGGTGTGGAGTATGCTTTCAGAAGTCTTAAAAGAACAACAATCTGATGTGGAAACTACAGAACCCGAACCACCAAAAAAAACAAACAAACAACTTTTTGCTGGTGGCATCTGACTCGGATGATGAAAATGAACACGTGTTGGTCCGCACTGCTTTGGAGCATCGTCGAGCGCAACCTGTCATCAGCTTGGACATATGTCCTCTGTAATGGTGGTTGAAGCATAAAGGGACATATGAATCTTTAGCACATGTGGCATGTAAATAACTGGCGACACCAGCTAGAAAATGCCATGTGAACTCCTGTTCTCACTTTCAGGTGACACTGTAAACAAGAAGCAGGCAGAATTATCTCCTACAAATGTAAACAAATGTGTTTGTCTGAGTGATTGGCTGAACAAGAGATAGGACAGAGTGGATTTGTAGACGCTAAAGTTTTACATTGTTTTATTTTTGAGTGCAATTATTATTTTGTACATAATTCTACATTTGTAAGTTCAGCTTTCATGGCAAAGAGATTGCACTACAATACTTTATTAGGTGAATTAAAAATACTATTTCTTTTGTTTTTTACAGTGCAAATATTTGTAATAAAATAAATATAAAGTGAGCTATTTATACTTTGTATTCTGTGTTGTAATTGAAATCAATATATTTGAAAATGTAGAAAACATCCACAAATATTTAAATACAAGGTATTCTATTATTAACAGCATGTTTAATCGTGATTATTTTTTTAATCACTTGACAACCCTAAAAATAAGACATCAATATATTTTTTGTAAGATTTAATTTTCTGTTTACCATTTTCTTTCTATTTAGATATTTTAAAATATAATCTCAACAAAAACAAATTAAATACTTCACAAAAAAACTCCACAAAAATCTTGCCTTAGAGTCCTCCAGTCACCTTACCGCTCTTGATCTAGAGTATGTTGCGTCCAATTGCTCCATAGTTGCACAAAAGAAATGGGGATGATGTGAAAAGCTTCCTCATCTGTACTCCATTGGGTGTAAGACATGACCCACTCCCACATCTCACACCAGCCACCAGAGCTGGTTAACAGTGTTCTATGCAGTACCCCTGTGGAGATGCAGCAGTGGGTTTGTTTCCTCCACACAGTAGGGAGCTGGAGGAGGGCTTTGGGGTTAGTCCCTAAGGGATCTGTTGAGCCCAAAACATGCAAAGGATGGGGTGGAGGGATGGCGATGCGGAGCTAAGGCTTACTCCCCTTTAGAAAATTGAATCCATAATTAGGCATCTAAATAAAAATGTCCTGATTTTCAGGGGGGGTGGATTCCCTTCCCACAATGGAATATCAAAGATTAAAATTTAACTCACCCACAGAATAAAATCAATTAAGCCCTTTAGAGGGAAATGTTACGAGTATTGCCAACCTCAGGAAATCAAAAATTATGGAACCCCCCAAAATCATGAGATTGTCTCCCCAAATCAATATATTTTAAACAACCTCCAATCATCTTTTCAGTCTGTCTTTTGTCTTCTTAACTCCCCTCTGCCAATGTGTGTGTGATAATTTCAGGTTGAAGAATCAACCTTTAATGCATAAAGAAATGCATGCCTCTTCCTAGCTGCTAAGATGGAGACTCCACTGATTCTCCTCACCCCTAAGATAGGTGAACTGCCATCCATTTCCTATTGCTCTCTTGATTCTCTTCTCTTCTAGTTTTCTAGTTTATTTCTTTTGCTAAAGGAAGGACTGGATGATAAATAGTCTGAGAACCACTGAGCTATTTCATGCATCACAATTCACATTCACAGATAGAACTTACATTATTTTTTAGGATTGATGAGTTTCAGATAAATGTGTTAAAGAACTTTACATCAACTCCTGCTTTCTGAATTTAGCCAAACAGGGTGCAGAGTAATATGTCAGGAGAAGGATCTTAGACAAAAATTAGACACTACTCTATGCAGCAGAACCATGCTCCCGACTTTTTATCCCAACGTTGTATGCAACAGCAAAAGAGAAATAAACTCTCTTACAACATGAGAGTAACTTTATGTGTTTATGCAGTACTGCAATAAATAAGTATGAAATAAATAATCAGTATTAGCTAATGGGCAGCTAATCAGGAACTAGAATCCTTATTGACAACATTGTTATGTCATCTCCCTTCATTGAATATTTCAAAAAGATTAAGCACTGAAAGTATTTGTAGTATACCTAAAATTGCCTATAATGACAATGTTTCTATGCAAAAGACTATATCAACCATTCAGATAAATAATAATGTCACAGTACAAACAACCTGGGATTAGTTGAGCATTTTGCAAGAAGCAACACTCCCCTGATGTTCTTCCCTCCCCCACTTCTCTGGAACATCTCTGCAGGAACTAAGCAGCACTCCCTGCTTCCTGATGCCCTAGGAAGCGGTTCCCACTTCCCAGGTAGATGAGATACCTCAGGGCACTCCGAAGAGTCAGAGAAAAGCTGCTGCCTCATCTAGGGAAGTCCTGAAAATCCTGGGAATGGACGAGCTTCTTGCATCATCATAATGAAAGCTCCTCCTGGCCAAACATCCTGATACGTTCAATTAATTCTGGAGAGTTGGCAATACTGTGTTACTTGCTATGCTATGGTTTTCTAGAATCTCAATATTTCTAAGTATCAGAGGGGTAGCTGTGTTAGTCTGTATCCACAAAAACAATGAAGAGTCTGGTGGCACCTTAAAGATCAATAGATTTATTTGGGGATAAGCTTTCATGGGTAAAAATCCCACTTCTTCAGATGTTTTTTTTACCCACTAAAGAAGTGGGTTTTTTACCCATAAAAGCTTATTCCCAAAATAAATCTGTTAGTCTCTAAGGTGCCAGCAGACTCCTTGTTGTCAATATTTCTATGTTCTTTCAAAACGAAAAGGCTTAATACTTTCCTATATGTATTATCATACTCTTCTGAACTCCACATTATTAACCTTTCTTGTCTCTCCTCCCTTCTGTCTCTGTCTTAAGTTCCAGTCCTGGGAACAGCAGTTCATCTGAGAAGTTCTGAATCAAGAAATGCAAGTTCAGTGCTTAGATTCTAAAAGGACTAGAAATGGCTGAGGGGAAAATGGAAGAATACTTTATGAAAACCTTACCAATTTTTTCTCCTTTTTTTGAGGAAAATGTTTCATTGATATTTCAAAAAGAATCTAGACAATACGGTAATATTACTACTACTAATAAATGTTTACTTATCAAATGAGCTTAGGCTACATACATTCCCCAGCCCTCATCAATCTTGAACTGGAAATGGGTATTCCACTCCCTTACAGAGTGGATATACCAGCGCAAGTGTTTTATTAAATGTAACAAGTCCCTGAATTGTATCAAATATGGTTCAAAGGGACACCCCATGGCTATCAGATGCATCCGATGAAGTGAGCTGTAGCTCACGAAAGCTCATGCTCAAATAAATTGGTTAGTCTCTAAGGTGCCACAAGTACTCCTTTTCTTTTTGCGAATACAGACTAACACGGCTGCTACTCTGAAACCTGTCTTTATTTTTTCAACTCACGTTGCTTTCATATTGGAAAACATCACTCTATGCTTGTCATTAAAATGAACTCAAACCATGTTCGGACAGTTTTACTTAGCTAAAACTAGCACTTTGTTCTAATCTCTTTCCTCCCCTGCTGGCCATTTGATTGGAAGGAGACACGTGGGGTCCTGACTGTCTTTTCCCTTTTCTTTGCAATAAGCAGAGGAATTATTGCGCTCTCTCTCTCTCGCTCTCTTAGCCACTGGAAGGCAGCTCTGTCTTTTCTGTACCTGTCCACTTTCTTCCTAATTTCCAGCCTCCATTTTGTGGGATGAGTGAAGGTTTTCCGCTATTCCCCAATGATCTGTAGCTGTTATACCAGATACTCCATTTGTTTAGCACCTTTGAAACTTGCTCATTGCTCACCTCTTAAAACTGATGCTCTCTGCTCTGGCCAAATGCAGAGGTGATATAAATGTTGGGGTAAGATATGCTTCAGTTAAGTCCTTCTGGTTTAGTTTACATCTCTTTCTACCCCATGTTACTTGCTTTCTCTGCTATACTGCCCCTTCTGTTTCCTCACTATGTAAGTTATACACATTTACAAATTCTTAATTATGCCATAATTGCCAATGCTCACTATTGTATTGCAAGTCATAATATCTTGTGGTTTTCTTGAAGCCCCAACTCCATGAGTCACGTGAGTACGTAAGAATCTTAGCTTTCATTTTTTTTAAAAATTGATCTCTCATGGTTACAAAGAAATGTTGTACCCCAAAGCCTCAAAAGCAAGACAGAAAATAAAAGTATATCTCAAAAAAAAAAAAGAAAACAAACAAAAAACTAAACTTGTTTTTTAAGCTGCTCTCATACTTGGTGTTACTAATACTGCTACTTTCACAGGATGTTTTGTGTGGTGTGGTTTCACTAAGGGAATTCTGTCTGCAGCTTCTGATGATTTTTTCCCCTGTTCTTAGCACATCTAGCTATGTTGGGGCAGGGAGAAAAGCAACTATCTGCAGTATTTACGAAGTGCAGAAGAGCTTGTTTTCAGTATAAGATAGTGTATCTATACACAAATTCTTCTGCATTCCTAATCTCTTTACTTTTCTAGGGTGTTCTGTCTTGGTGGTCAGTTAAATTGCCTACCTTGCTCTGGTTCCCTTTTTATAGCTGGGTATGTATCTTACACGCTGCATGAAGAATCATGTTAGCAAAAGCTATAGCTAGTTAATGTGAACCAGTGTAGTCACTGACTACCCAGACCCATACCTGCTACCTGAGAAATAACAAACACTGGGGGGCAGGGAAGGGGGGAATTCTGTCAATTTCAAGTAAAGTAGAATATCCTCATCCCTCTTTTTAACTATCCATCTTACATTATTTAAAGAGAACTAACTGATCAAGTTTGTTTTAGAGAAATACCATGAATGTGTGTTTGTTGCTTTTACAACTACTTTTATTTGGCATATCTACATAATATTTGGGAACAAAGAAGTTGAGGTTGTCTGTTCATCTAAGGGGAAAACAGCCCCTCAACCAGTCTACACAGAGCTACTTGACAGTACATTATAATTTTTGCTAACAGTGCTGGGAAAAAAAATGCATTTTAGACTAGATATTATTTATCCCTAGGCTAGTATCAGTAAGAGCAGCTTCATATAACATGATTATTAAATGTAGAAAGAAAAGGAGTACTTGTGGCACCTTAGAGACTAACCAATTTATTTGAGCATGAGCTTTCGTGAGCTACAGCTCACTTCATCGGATGCATACCGTGGAGTTTCCACAGTATGCATCCGATGAAGTGAGCTGTAGCTCACGAAAGCTCATGCTCAGATAAATTGGTTAGTCTCTAAGGTGCCACAAGTACTCCTTTTCTTTTTGCGAATACAGACTAACATGGCTGTTACTCTGAAACCTGTCATTAAATGTAGAGTTTTAGCTAACAGGTATTTGCACTATAAAAGAAGCTTTCATCTGTGAAGAAAGAATGTTTTAAACATATTATCTCTGGTATTTGCACCTTTCATAAATTGTTTTAATTGCTGTATTTATTTATAGTGAATTTTGGTGGTGCATAAAATTCAAGACACCTTCCTTTATAGCACCATTTTCATTACTATTGTCATAGAGGCTAGGAGCTTTGATCCAAATTAACATGATATAGTGAATCATTTAGTATTGTATGCAGGGGCCAGGTTAAGTTTTGCTATAGATCATAAGCAAAAACCCGTTTATTTAGGATTATTTATTTCAGTTCAGTGAGAAACACAAGTAAATAAATAAATCAGATATTTTATATAACACTTTTTCTGCCTATACCACAGAGGGGAATATTTTCAAAGTGTTGAACAGAGATAAATCCTCTCAATTTCCATTCCATACGGACACCATTAAGTTAGGCTTGAATAAAGACTGGGAGTCAATTTTCATTGGTGCTAATGGAAGTTCTCCAGCTAAAACCCTGAACGTCACTTTGAAAATGTCCCACTGATATAGGTAAAAGTGCAAGTTTCTTCTTCCTTTGGGTCTGGACAAAGCCTAGTAGGATGTTTTTCCCTCCTGTCATTCTAATGTACTATCTTAGGTGGGCTCTGTGAAAGCTCTGCTCAGACACATCCTTACTCTGCTACAAAAGAGTTCCCTTTGGTTCAAAAATAAAAGAAGGCTTCATCAGCTTTCTTCTTTCTTTTATACCTGTAAACTCCTGCCTTCCTTTCCTTTCCTTTCCTTTCACCTCACCTCACCTCATCCTCTTTTTAAAGAGGAAATTTATGAAGAAAAGGAGAGGCAGAACATTAAAACTTCAGTCATGTTTGAGTGGTGGTGGGTGAACATCTGTATGGGCCTTGGAAAATTCCAGAGGGGAATTCCCTGGGCCCAAGAGCTTCCTATCTATAGTGTTTCTTTGGGGAAAATTCCCAATGGTTGTTGAAATGAGGCAGATCTGTGCCTTTGAAAGAATTCATCTGAGCAGGTTCCCCCGCTGAGATTATTAGAAGGGCCAAACCCCGCCTGAGAAGGAGAAATAGAAGACCTCCTAGGATTGGACTTTAGGGAATTGCTGACTCAAAGCCAGAATACTACCAGAAAAGAAGGGTTTGTTTTATTTAAACTCTGTTTCTCTTTTTCTGTATTGGAGCTAATGAAAAAAAAAAATAATGGAACACTTTTCTATCTGAAAATGTAATCTTGTCAAGATCAAAACACTTTGTGGGATTATATCAATTTACACTAATTTTTTGACAGACAAAAATCTGTAAGATTTGTTTTCACTTTCTTTTTTTCAGTAAAGTTGAAATGAAAGATTTTTGCCTTATAATTTAATTTTATTTTGACTTATGATAATAAAATTAATATATGCATACCTATTTTAACATGTGATATTTAGTATGTTTAATATTGTATATTGTATTGTAACATTTTGTCATTATCAAAAAAGTAAATATTTGGATGCTTCTGAATCAACATTTTTTCAGGATTTCTGCTTCACTGGTTAATTTGGAAATGTTAGCTTTTTGTTCTGATTCAAAAGGTTAACACATTTCAAAATGTCAGAATTTTTTGTGGGACAGTAATCCTGTTTTCTGGCCAGCTCTAGTTTGTACACAACACCGTGTCTAATTGTGCAGGGAGAGTGCATTCCTGTAGACTCATCTGTCCGAAAGATCCCTAAAGCATTTAATGACTAAAAGTCCTAGTAAAGGGGAAATCCCGTTCTTTCAATTATAACCTCAGTGTAAAATGTATATTCATAGTGTGGGACTCAGAACTTCTACAGGGTGCTAAAGTGATATTCCTTTTTATATGCTGTAAGACCTACTTACTCCACCTAAGCTCCTTGGAGAGTTAGGGGTCACTGAAGTTCTGGCCAATACTTTGGGCTATTAGTTGTATTCAGAGCTGCTGTTTTGTGGAAGAAATGAACAGGATATTTAAATTTTAGGTTGTAATTAAAAAAAAAAACAAAACTTGCAGGTGGCTCAGAGCCTGTCTAGGCATGCTGTTTGTTTAAATCAAAAGTAAATAAACACAAATAAATCTCTCTGCTATTGTAACACACTTCTTTCTTAACTTAAAACGTTTACTGTGAGATAACAGGCTCTCCACTGGTAAAGTTGCAACCATGCTTAGTTGCAAGCCCATAACTGAAAACTAGCAATACTGGTTTGGTCTGAAAATCTCCATGTTTATTCTGAAGACTAAGGAGAATTTCTCTGTAAAGCCTGAAGGAAACTGGTCAAACCAAATTTTAATTATGGATCATTTAAAAAAATCCCAGTCTGAAATTTTGTTTTGTGTCCCTCAACTGGTTGGTATCTACCCTTTCAACCTTTTCAGTTATATACTTGGATTTTCAAGGAGATTTTTAGATATTTCAAGAAAATAAGATGTAATTAAGCCAAGTTATTTATTTTGTATCTAACTATCCATATACTGGGGCATGTGTGAGCAGTTTGCTGTCCGGTGGCTTGTTACAGCTTAGAGAGAACACTCTAGGCCTTCTACAGACTGCATCACCAATGCCACAGAAGTTTCCCTTAGTGAAAATTGGAGACCTTTACGTTGTTTGTGAGTTTTTCTTTTTTCTTTTTTTTTTCCTCGTTTTTTCTTTTTAATGTTAAAGACCAGGGGGTTAGTTCCCAGACATGCAATTTTACATGGTTCATCTTGTAACTGGGAATTTATAGTTAGAAATACATTTCAGAATGACACCGAACTGTGTGTTTCTGCAAACTATGTAGAAAACTGGTCAAGCTGTTTTTAACTAGAAAATTGCTCTAAATATAGAGCTACTCACTGCACAGTCCAGGTTGCAACCAGAGTCCTATAACATGGACGTTCTCCTTCAAATGTAGAATAAGGTGAATTCAGTGATTACTTTCAGGATATATTAGAATATTTCTTGAAAATTTTAAAGGTAGTAAATCAGACTGTTTGTTATGGGTGCCTAAAATTACACTCTAAAAAAAGGTAATGAATGTGTCAAACTTTATTTGGGTGTGTCTCTCTAGCTAAAACTACAACTGATTGTAAAATGAAGAAGTTAAATGTACTATTAAATACCACTAAAATCTAGGCCATATAATAACTTGAAAATAAACTTTAAAACTTTTATCCACAAAAGTAGGTGTTCTTTGTAGCTATATCAGTGAATTCACTATAACATCCACATGGCCCAGTGGATCCTTTAGAGGCTATGCGGGGAAAAATTGGAATCCTCCAGCTAGAATAACTTCTGAAAAACAGAGCATGGTAAGGCAAACTGAAGATCATAGGAAACTATACAGCTCCAGGGCTTTGCAGGGCAAGGAGAAGTAGAAATAACCAGGTCCTGTGCCTCTGTGGAGCTCAGCATTTCTGCATGTCAGATGTTTCTGCTGAGAGTCATGGACCCTATGGACTGTGAAATATTATATTGTAGACAGAGGCAGAAGAAACTGAGTCCCTGGAGAGCTCCTGTATCTCACATATCAGGAGACATACATGGAAATTTATGGAGCTTCTGAGCTCCACATATGATTCAACTGGGGAAAAAATGATATAAATGATATAAAATTAACGTGGCACACCTTAAGTGGATTAAAAACTAGTTAACAGATGGGTCTCAAAATCATCATCAAGGGGAATCATCATCATCAAGTGGGTCTGTTTCCAAATGGTGTCCTGCAGGGATCAGTTTTGGGTCCTACACTATTTAACATTCTTATCAATAACCTGGAAGAAAACATAAAATCATCACTGATAAAATTTGCAGATTACACAAAAATTGTGCAAGT
Organism: Caretta caretta; assembly: GCF_965140235.1. NCBI lineage: Eukaryota > Metazoa > Chordata > Testudines > Cheloniidae > Caretta > Caretta caretta. Next base: position 126,656,972 of record NC_134207.1, read on the forward strand.
AGTAAATAATGAAGAATACTTGTCATTGATTCAGATACTGGTCATTGATTCAGAGAGATCTAGATTGCTTGGTAAACTGAGAGCAAGCAAATAATATGTGTTACTGGGAACAAGCAAACAATATGTGTTTTAATACATTTAAAAGTAAATGTATACACCTGGGAACAAAGAATGTAGGCCATACATACAGGATGGGGACTCTATCCTGGGAAGCAGTGACTCTGAAAGAGATGTGGGGTCATGGTGGATAATCATGTGTAACCCTTCTGCCCATCAGAGTTGGCAGCAACAAGGGCTGGGTTCAATATCTAGGGGAACCATTCCAATAACACAATGCAAACCAGATCGAGCCCCCACCCAGTGACCTGGGACAAATATATACCACCCCTGCTGGGCGCCTCCAAGAGGCAATACTTCCCCTCTCACAAGCACATAGTCTGAGTGTAGCAAAAAGCCTTTTAATAACAGAGAGAAACAATGTGGCATTATGTTGGGGAAACACCACCAACAGGATTCATAACACAACCCATGAGCAAAAAAAAAACCACCCCAAGCAAATTGGGGCATGCCCTTTCCCTTTGGTTCTTGAGTCCAGCAACCCCAAATCACCCAAAGTCCCAAAAGTCCAATGACCCAAAGGTCTCTGTCCCTGGTCAAGGCAGCCCCAGAGTTCAAAAGTTTATCTGCAGAGCTTTACCTCCCAACCTGGGTGGAGATGGGGGCGGGGGTAAGAGGCACCTTACATGATCTGAAGCTGACTGCCCCACAGCTCCATAGGGCTCCACTCCGCTCTGCCAGCCGCCCTACGAACTACTTCGCTCAGCTCCGCTCTGCGGCCCACAAGCAGTGCCCGCCGTCCCACGAACTGCTCCACCAGCCGGTCTACAAACTGCTCCGCGTCCCACCAGCAGCTCCCGCCGTCCTGTGAACTGCTCCACCAGCCTGTCCACAAGGCAATCCAGCCGTCCCGCAAACTGCTCCACAATATATCTTCAGGCTCCTCCACTACTTAACACAATGCTCAGCGATTTCAGCTCTTAGTCAGTTCAGCTCTTTGGTGAATTCAGCTTGTAGTAGGGTAGCCTCAGTGCTGGTGCACTATTAGCCCAAAGTGAGCTCAGCAGTCTGTAACTAGACTTCTAATGAAATCAAAATTAGCTCTGATATTCCACATTCAAGAGATGAGGAAGTGCAATTAGCATGTAAGGCCCTCACCAAGGGGTCCATACCACCAAGTATTAATACTTGTCCCTAGCCTCTCTCAATTCACACAGTTTTGTAACCCATGACCCTTTCCTAGCGAGGGCTACTTAGCTGATGGTGAGTCCCTCCATCATAACAAAAGGCCAAGTACAGTTCCAAGCACAGTTCCCATAATCAGGGTAATAACAATTTATTCTTCCTGCCCCAATAACAGAGACACTGGGGATCTCACAGCAGCCAAAGTGACCATTTGGGCAGCTATGGCCTCATTCTAGGCGGGGTGGGTGTGCCTATGCAAATGAGATCGGCCCCTGAAGTTCTTTTCCACAACTTGCCACACCTCACCACCAGATGTCAGGGCGGAGCTCATCCTGACACTGCTTACACATGAGTTCCGAGTATGGAACATGAGTTCCTAGTATGACACTGTGGCCAAAAGAGCTACTGTGATCCTGGGATGCATAAATAGGGAATCTCAAGTAGGAGTAGACAGATTATTTTACCTCTGTACAGAGGCATATTAACACCTAGGCCAGCAAGGCCTAGGCCTAGGGTGGCAAATTTGCAGGGGCGGCAAATTTATAATAGCAGCCAGAGGCTGCTTCCCCCGGTGCTGGTTCGCACCCTCCGCCCCCGCCCCAACTCCACCCCTTCCCCGCCCCCATTCTCCACCCCCTCCCTGCCCCTATTGGTCCCCTTCCCCAAATCCCTGCCCCAGCCCTGCCTCCTCTTCTGAGCGTGCCGCGTTCCCCCCCTTCCCTCTGTCCTTCATGGAGTGGTTTCGCACACAAGCAGGGAGCAGGGAGGAAGCAGGACCCGGTGGTGCGCTCAGGGGAGGAGGTGGAGGCAGAGGCAGAGCGGAGGTGAGATGGTGGGGGGCAGCAATTATTTCTGGGCCTAGGGGCGGCAAAATCATTAATCTGCCACTGCCTCTGTATTTGGCACTGGTGTGACCACTGCGGGAATACTGTGTCTAGTTCTAGTGCCCACAATTCAAGAGGAATGTCGATAAATTGGAGAGGGTTCAGATAAGAGCCACAATAATGATTAAAGGATTAGAAATATGCCTTATAATGATAGAATCAAGGAGCTCAATCAATTTATTTTAACACAGAAAAGGTTAAGGGATGACTTGATTACAGTCTATAAATATCTGCATTGGGAACAAGTATTTTATAATGGGCTCTTCAGTCTAGCAGAGAAAGGTATAATACTACCCAATGACTGGAAGTTGAAGATAGACCAATTTAGACTAGAAAGAAGGTATAAAGTTTTAATGAGTGAGAGTAATTAATCATTGGAACAATTTACCAAGGGTCATGGTGGATTCTCCATCACTGACAATTTTTAAATCAAGATTGGATGTTTTTCTAAAAAAACATGTTCAAGGAATTATTTGGAGGGAGCTTCTATTTCTGTGCTGTAGAGCAGTGGTTCTCAAACTAGGGCCTCCACTTGTTCAGGGAAAGCCCCTGGAGAGCCGGGTCAGTTTGTTTACCTGCCACGTCCGCAGGTTCAGCCGATCGTGGCTCCCACTGGCCACAGTTCGCGGCTCCAGGCCAATGGGGGCTGCAGGAAGGGCGGCCAGCACATCGCTCGGCCCGTGCTGCTTCCCGCAGCTCCCATTGGCCTGGAGCGGCAAACCGAGACCAGTGGGGGCCGCGATCAGCCAAACCTGCAGACACGGCAGGTAGACAAACTGGCCCGGGCCACCAGGGGCATTCCCTGAACAAGCAGCGGCCCTAGTTTGAGAACCACTGTTGTAGAGGACGTCAGGCTAGAGTATCACATTGGTCCCTTCTCGCCTTAGAATCTGTGAATCTGTAAGCATAACAAAATGAAATGGGAACTAGTAAACAAAAATGTTTACTTTAAAATAACTGTGTTATTCTATACATGTAGCAAGGAACATTAAAATTACGCCCCATCCGTTGTATTTAGAAGTATGAAAATGAACTATTAAGGGAAGGTAGATAAGTATTTCATATTGTGTAAATAGGCAATATGATATTTTATCTGTGTATATTAGAAACATCTTTATTCTCTCCTTACATGGCCATCTACTATATAACAGGGGTATGCTTGCATATGACTCATGACTGAGCCTTGCTATGCACCTTCACAGGGGACTAAGGATGTGTAAAAACTCCCCTGCATGGGCAACTTGCATTTCCAGGTCCTATGCAGCTGGGCAAGCAGGCACAGCTGAGATGCAGTTCTCTTTCCCACACAGTTGGAAGTAGGCAGGGAGGGATGAAGAGTAGCTGGCATCTTGACTCTGCCTTGTGCCAATGGGCCAGCTAGCCCAGCTAACTTGGCACAAAAAGGGAAACAAACTCCTCAAGGAAAAGTGTTGGTGCAGCTTATTTTCCCATGGAACTAAGGGGAAGCATGAAACAAAGATCCCTGCACCTGCTCTTGGGGCAGTACAGCTACACATTGCCCCTAAATCAAGCTAGATTGCAAAGTGACAACCCAGCTCATGATACTGTGGGTGGAGTCAGTGGTGAGTTTTGCCATTGTTTTCAATTAACCTAGGATTTTAGATAATTTTCAGATAATTTTTTGAATCGTTGTCTACAAATGGAAAATGCAATACATTCTACAAGTACATTGACTCCCTTCTGCTCTCCGTGGAAAACTGTAATGTACTTGCCTGGTTTACTGAACTGAAATATTCTGAGTTTTATCATCTATATATGCTGAGGGGCTTGGATGTGATCTGTGTGTGGAATCTTCACAAATACAGGGTGCATAGAGAAACTACAATGTGATTTCCAGTATATATAACAATGGTGAATAGCACAGATTGGGTTTTGTGCCATGTTGAAATAGGAGATGAAGTTTCTGGACTTCATATGGAAAATTAAGATGAGATAGTTTGTGGTCTCTTGACCACAGTGGGTGGCTGAGCTGGGAGGCGTTTGAGTATATTGTCTGTATGTGGAGAATAAGAAAGAGACAAGTTACTATTGTCTGTAGCTACCAATGGCTGGATTGATGCAAGATGGACTGCCTTTCCTTAACTATGAATTTCTATACTTATAATAATTAGGTATGTTTTATCTTTAACTCTACAGTTCCTTATCTTAAAGTTTATAACATTATTTGTTTTCTAATAAAAAGTATTCAAAAATACGATTCTGGTTTGGATCTGGATTTTGACCCACCAGTAGCCCTTGGGAGGTGGTTTAGTTGGGCCCATCTCTGATATCTTTCCAAAGATAAAGATAGAACACATCAAAGTAGTTTTTAAATAACTAGAACACACTCTGATTCTTTGATTCAATCTATAGAGGTCAGGGTTGTAAGGAAGTTCAAGGTGGAGGCTCTTATTGGCTGAGTTGCACTCTTCTTCTCTCATAGAGATTGTATATCTGTTCTTTGTCTTCTTCCCTTAAGGTACAGTAAGTCATTTGACTGAAAGTGAGTGTTTTGTTCTCTATTGAGGGCAAAGAGTTACTGGTTTTCAATTCATCAAAATTCCTACTAAATTTTTGTAGCATTTCCTGGGATGCATATTATGAACTTTTCAATTTCAAAACTGTGTATACATAACACATTCTTAGCATTCTGGCACTTCTAACATCAGACACTGTGACAATCTGTCATAGACAGAAGCTACAAAAGGTCAGCTAACACAATAACATGCTCACCACCTAATTGCTGAGCACCATGTTTTTGCGCACTTCTTGAAACTGCAGGTCAGTGAATGACAGTGTAAGGTTATGAACCGTACCTTCCTAATACACAACTAAACATTTTGTTCTTGAAGGACTTTCCTTCCAATGCCTGGCTGAAGTCATTAACAATGACAAACTGTAACACCTGCAATCTTATAGGGTGCCAGAAACAGACAAGGCAGAAATGCCACACAAAAAGGGACTGTCAATATCCCAGTGAATAAATGTGGAAAGAGAAGATTGTACTATACTTCTGTGTTCCAGTTGTGACAGGAATGATTATAATTGTGTTCTACTCAGACTGCCAGGCCAGCACTGTTTAGTTATCACTTCTTCCTGGATTCTGATTTAAGAAGGACACTTCTCCAAATGGAACACATGGACTTAAATTGCAAGATTAATGATCCAATTTCTATGCACATTAACGTTTGCAACTTTTGGATCTGGAGTATGATTCTGACCCAGTAAATATGTCCCCTTTGTACAGGACAGAATGTGATCAGCAATAATCATTTTCAGTTCATTTGCAGATTGAATATGACTTATTTGTCATCTCATCTGAACATCTGACTTCTGGCTTTCATTTTTCACCTTCCTACAGCAGTTAAAGTTTTCCTGTTGGTTTCCCAGCTATAATTTGTTATTCTGATATTTAAAGCCACATGCTCAGAAGCAGCCATGAAAACTTCCTTTAAAAAGACATGTCGCTATAAAATTGGTATCATGACTAAGCTAAAGAGGAAGGAGAACATTTGGTCAGTTGTTTTGTTTCTACATTAATAAAAATAATTCAACCTTTTTATTCTTTTTTTCAGTTAAAAGTATAATCTCTATTTTCCATGGTTGCTGCTTTATAATCAGCCCCTTCTGCAATTTTATGCAGATACAAATTTCTAAATTATCCAGTCTATTTGGATAATAGGAGTCAATTACATTTGTACTACAGGGTTTTTTTCTTCGCATGCTTTTCTATTTTCTGCAGGGATTTAGATATAGCACCTCATTTTTTCCTTTTAAATAAATGCAGCTGGCCTATCTAATTCAGATTGAGAATTTAGTACTGAGAGCTGCCCCTCAGATCACTGGCATCCTCATAAGCCCCTAACTGATGTTGTTTATTTCATCCCAGTACTCCAGACCTTTGAAGGAAGGTGTACAGTAAATTACCTCCTATTTTGTAAGTGGTAATGGAAGTAAGATTTTGCAGTGGGAAAAGTGGGACAAGTTTGAAAATATGTATATTATGCAAATGATTTTGCAAATTAGCAGAATCTTTGTGAAAGATAGATGCATATCCTCTGTTTTACACACACACACACACACAAAAAAAAACCTTAGAGTTCCTAGCTGCTTCACAGGGCAGTCAGTGGTGTTTTCTATCACATTATTAATGTTCACACTCAATTCTAGTACTTCACAGCTAGTCCATTCAAGGGGCCCTCAGCCACTCTGTACTTTTTTTTCCTGAAAGTGAGGCAAGAGCGGAAAGAACTTCTTTAATAGCTATAGTTAGAGACTAGCAAATATTTGCAGCGATATGTGAAAGAATACTAGGTCACACTGAGCAAGAGTTTATTTTCTCTATTGGTTATATACTCTTTTCCTTGCCTGTACCACCTTCATTGCTGGTATTTAAACAGGGACATTATGTTTATCATTAGTTAAATATGACAAGTAATGGCTAATTCACTGTCCAAGTTTACAGTAGTTGTGTCTCTAAAATACAGAGCTAGTAGCTCAATGAACTTAGGCAATTTTACTCTGTGTTCCAAATCTGTTTTCATCCAAAATTGAAGAACTAATGACCTTCTATAATAGTGTACAGAACTGGGTGGTAGATTTTTTTCCCCCAGTGTTTGTTTTTTAGCAATATAAAGAACTGAAAATGCTAGGCACACATTACTTCCCATATGCTTTGCTTTTCCTAAGTGTGTGTCAAATTCATTTTCATGAATCTACCTCTGTGATTAAGCTTAATTTCACCATTTCAGTATGGTGGCTGAATACAAGGCACTCTACTGTGGTGCACTGTATTCCACTGTCCTTCCTGAAGCCTTTTAAAGAATCTCCCAGATTCTTTTAAAGCTACTGCAAAAATATTGAGTGAGAGAATAAGCTCTGTATCCTGTAAAGCATGAAGGAGTGTATTTGCCTCTCCTGCAGCATTCCAATATTTTATATGTTTATGCACAAATTAGGTGAAACAGGCAGGTCAGTAATGATCAACCATAGGGTGTGATCCAGACAGATCATTTTTATTTTGGCTTAGTTATATGTGAACGTTGCTGTTGCAGTTGTACCCCTATCACTACAAATTGCAGGAACCTCACTATATTTACTGATCACCAAGTTTAGACGGTGATTGCATAATGAACAGAGAATGCTACTAGGAACTTGTACCACTAATTAATGCCTGGAGTCCAGAAAAGCATCAATGAGTTCCACTAGCACCCCCAAAATTCAAAGCCTATTATGATCCACACTGTGTTCACATCTTATCATTGTCTTCTCTTCTTTGATTCTCTAACTTCTGTAAACTGGAGGAAAGCATTTCTAATGACCATATTGTGCATGTACCTAAAACAAAGTGTCACTTATTCCTTTCCCCCGCAGGGTACTATTTTATCTACAGTCACACAAGCTTAGAATTGTTGGGTTTCATAAGTGCACCTGTTATTTTTTGACTAATACACTAACTCAGCTGATTATTAATAGCTTTTTGGTATACTATGCATTTTGGGGACTATATTTTAGATTCTTCAGTTCCTTGTCACCGTTGCCAATAAATGCACAGAAAATCACAAGCAGAATTCCACCATTCTGAACCAATTCTCTCTCTCTGGCCCGGATAGAGTGGTTCACCATTTTGTGGCTACAGAGATGATACTTTTTTGTTAGGCTCCGGTACAGCAAAATACTTAAATGTGTGTTACTTTATGTATGTTAATTGTCCAAATGACATCAATGGGGCTACTCACCTCATTGAGTCAGGAAAAAAGCACCATCTCTATGGTCATTGTTTTACATTATCCCAGAGCAAGTATTGCCCATATGATTTTATACAGAACGTCTGTTTTGCTTATACATATTACAATTGATTTGGCTGTATTGTCTGCAATGTCAGATCCTCTTTTTCTTTACTTTCCTCCACAACATTCTTGCCAACCCCATGTTTGGTTATTTTGTTCTGTTATTCCATTTTGCTGTGATTTGAGAGTGTATCCAGCACTTTACCAAAGTTCACTAAGGCCTTTTCAATGAATATTTCTAACTTTTCTAAACCACAACTGCCTTCCTATTACCCTCAAAGCACACATTACTTGCAGGTAACTCCATGATTTACACTGCCATGAGAAGCTTCGGGAATATGGTAGAACAGATTGCTCCAAAAATACAATTTCTCTGTAATCTCTAAACTTTTCTCACAGGCTGAACTATATCATAGGTGTGACTTAGAAACAATGTGTGGAGCAGAACATCTTGACATTCTTGGTCACTAATATAGCTGTTTGAAATTAAAAAAAACTAATAAAAATGGTGATGAATTATGAGGTGTTCTCTGTTCTAGTATTTTACAATGCCCATGTTTTTGATTTTCAAATTGATTCTTAGTTTATCTTCTGTAAATTACATTTTTATATTTTAAATTGGAAATGTTCAAAAAACAACTATTTCATATTTAAGTATATTGCAAAAGATAAATAATATATTTTAAGGGAAAAGCAACAGACTACATATTTGCACTCAACTGGGAACAAATTAAACTCTCCCTGAAAAGGAAATGTTTTAATGAAAAATACCATTATCAGAAACAGCTAAATTTGGATGAACAAGATGAGGGGGAAATCTGAGCAGCAGAGTTTAGTTGTAGATTACTGATGAGGTGGTATCAATGCTGAAGCAGCTAGAAATGGGATAGCAAAAGAGATGGCTTGTCCAGTCATTTGGATGCAAAATCAGTACTTTGCAGTATCCAACTTTTAATGAAAGCCCTGATTGTAATTGTTAAATCCTTGCAAGGGGTAAAAGTACGAGCAATTTCCGTCTGTGCGCTTTAGAAGAGTTTTGAGACTTGCATACTGCCAGTCATGACAGTATATATACACAAACACAGAACAATTTCACCAGGACAGCAAAACTTTTAAAAATTTGCCTGCTTGCTCGTAACCTGCCAAATAGAATACCCCAAACTAGATAGAAAGTGGGTTACACTGAAGACTGAAAAAGGTAAAGTGACAATGAATCATAAAAAGCGAGGGAACATGAATTAATCTTATAATGCAATGAAGATCAATGCATACATTTGCAGTGAGGGTTATGACTGCACAGTGTATTAACTGATAAGTATATCCTATGTACTTGCTCAAATAGAAAAAGGAGGCTTGGTCGGTATAATGGATGAAATCCTGGCTCCACTGAAGTCAATGGGGGTTTATGACAAGACAATGGTTTTCTCATGGGCATAATCATGCTATTATAATGCTAAATCCTGTAAAAAATGTAAATAATGGCTAATATAAAACAAAATTTTAGGCCTGACCTTCTCGAATGTAAAATACCAAATAGAATTCCATAGTGTGAAACTGCGTGCCTTCCACTGTTGGTTGTGCCATGAACCTCTGGCCTTAATATGAAATACTATTGTGCTTTGTTTGATGTTTAGTTGTTCTGGGATTGGAGTGGGGAATGTTTTTGCACCATGTTGCAGTTTTCCTCTGTGACTGGTCTCTAGATTTACCCTATTAAAATTATTTAGTCTATTGATTATTCTAACCCTAATTATAGCATAGGACATATATGGATTTATTCTATGAAGAATATCTACAAATAAAAGCTTTTGTAATCCACAAAACTATAGATTTGTACCTGGGTCTAGAAATTAATCACAATTACAGGTTTTTATCGACTAATTCTACCCCATTTTGGAGTTGACACCTAATGTATTAAGATGGTGCTGTTTTTTTTAAATCCACCTATTCAGAGAGCCTCTTGCAGTTTCAGAACAGTGCTTAAAATGCTAGCAGGATGACAAATCTATTGTGAAAATCAAGTATAGTATTGAATCCTAACATGCAAATACTATATCATGTTGCAGAGTTAATTGTCTTTTTTCTACATTGTTAAATTATTTTTGTCTTATTCTGCTCTTTGTATTTATAAAATCTTGAACAGAGTGTTCAGGATACCAAAATAGCTTTAAATGCCTATCACAAATTATAGTTTATTCAAATAGATTAATTTATTACAACTACACAAAGGGGTTTTATTAAATATTCATTTTCTTCTATCAGCACTGATATTAGTAATTTAAGTTTGGCTATAGTGTAATCAATTAAAGTGAAACATGCTGTGAAAAAGGGAGCCTAGCACATTAATTTAATCTATTTTAGCTACTCCTGCTGTCTCAGAAATCATTTCTATGGTTACAAAGTATTTGTCAAAGATTTCTAAAAGAAAAACATCCTGTATTGTTGAACCCTCCCTAAATAAGGCTAATATTTTATTATTTTTTCATGAAATACCTGGTCTGAGATTTCTGTGTGTGTATATATGTATATATAAATTATGAATTTTTTAATATATATATATATATATAAATTGGTGGGTTTTTTAAACAATGTATGAAATTTTAATATATATATATATATATATATAAAACCCCCCACCAATTTACATCTTATACACACAGAATATGTGGCTGCTTGTAAAACTAATCAATAAGACTGGCAAATAATTTTCTAGGTTGCCAGAAGGACTTGCTAGCCTCATCTGAAACATCAAACTGGTTAGTTTCTACTGTTACTTGAGACATGCTAAGTGATTTCACCCTGGGTTGTAGAAGTACATGTTTTTAGTTCTAAGAAGAGATGGATCCAAACTGGAAACTAATATATGAACAGATGGCAAAGGATGGTGTTTTAATTTTTAATCCCCAATATGAATCCCAGCTTGTGGGTTTGGCTTTGTATTTCATCTACTTCCAGCATGGCTCTAAACAGTAGAAACCCAAAAGAGGGGTTATTCTCATGAAAATATGTCAAAAATCCTGTAAGAGCTAATCTTATGAGAGTAGCATTATTTTTAGTCACCAGTTGAGATTAAATCTTGCACACAGCCCTGGGCCTTAGCCCTAACTTGATCTCAAAATCAAAGTTTTAACACTATTCTTGAATGAAATATCTAGATTCAGTTCAGAATGGTGTTTCCTTGCATTGTCTCCAAGAGACCAGACAGACTGTGTTTTGAATCTTAATGAAATCAGCCACCACTGGCTCTAACCAAATAATGGAGAGCCAAATCTGTCTTGATCAATAAAAAGAAGTAGAAGGTCTTTCCTAGGTATGGCTAGAGATATTTTAATTATGAGAGAGAAGGGGGAAAGCTTATTGTTTTTATTATTGTAGTGCACAAAGACCCAATCAGGACTGATGCCAGACATTATAAATATGACATGGTATAAATATGACCAATGTATTTACAGTCTAAAAAAAAGAAAAGATGGAAAAAGAACCAGGGAAATGGGAAAAATAGATAAGTGAAGTGATCAAGGTTATTCTGGGCACACTTGTTTGTAACCAGTTTTGAGTCAGTAAAAAACCTCTGGAAATCTGTCAGTAGTCTCTGTGGTGGCCTCTCTGCTATTTATGTGTGTGCTTGGAGTCTCAAGGAGGAAATAAGTCTTTCTAATTGTGTGGGGACCTCCCACATACCCAATCTGCCCCTTATTGTAATGGACAATCCTGCCATTTCACCGGGCTCAAGGTGATAGTTAGTTCATAAGGAGGCAAGAGCATCTATCAACAGAAGCTAAATGAAGCCCAAAATGTCTAAAAGTCTGAAATACATACCTTCATCTTCAGGACATTTATGTGGAGTTTAGATTTCTTGAAAGACCTAGAAATCTGAGTGTGAGTGTTCCTGTGTGGTCTCCTAAATTCATAGTGGCTTTATTTGTGGACATTACAATTTGGACTGGAAGAATCTGAAAATGTTTTGTCCTTTTAAAAATATTAAATACAGATTTTGTTGTGTGGCAATGGCAAAGGTAGGAGTTGGTAGGGAGAACATCGCCCTGTTAATATAAGACATAAAATATTATATTAATAGCTTCTGGTCTGCACAAATTCCCAGTTAAAGTTACCTTTTACTGACCAAATAAAAATAATCAATCCTCATTGCCTGCTCCTGCCACACAAACAAAAACAAACCTAGTATTGTAAAGCAGGCAGTATGTGTACCTTCCACATGCTAACTGAGATGTTCACTAGATTAATGTCCATTCTAGAGATGTAAACAAGAATGACAAGTTATATGAAAATCCATTATTTACTTGCATTATGTCCACAGTGACACTGCCGTGTTAGGGAATGTCTATGTTGAAATGTAAGCTTGGGCTCAGGTTCAGACTTGAGCCAAACCTCCACCCCCCATTCCATCTACACACAAATCTGTCTGATTCAGGCCAGTAAATTCTATGGACACAGGCCCTAAGACCCGACAAGGGCGCGGGGTGGGGGTGGGGGGAGCCCAAGTCCCAGTGGGACTTGTATCTAAAGTGAACCATTTTGCAGTGTGAACACAGCTCAGGCCCATGTCCCCAAGACTTACGTACTGACAGTCTATTAACAATGTCCCATGGACCAGTGTTCCTATCCTTTCTATCCAAGGCTAGCCAATCAAGTCCCTGGAAATGGAAATAACCCTCTGGTTCAGGTACAGCTGCTCAGCATTTAACCTTTCCATTTTATTTTGATCGTTGCGCTGCAAAACAGATTGAACCATCTCCTGCATTAGCTGTCGCCACCAATAAGAAATCCTTTGCCAAGTGCACTGCTACCTTTTCACTGGACCACAATAAGATACTGGTAAATATGTGGTGGAAGGGAAGCAAGATTTTTTACTTCTGTGAGAGTACCAGAAATGACCACATGTACTAGAAATAGTGGGCAAGGTGGCAGTGATGGGGATTTAACAGACCAAATACAAGGAGCATATTAAGCAGCTCAAAAGTGACTTCTGGAAAGCCAAGAATGAAACCTGCACTTCTGGGAACTCCCTGTCATCCTGCCTCTTTTGTGAGGATTTTGACTGGATGCTGGGTACTGCACCAAGCACCAAACCCTCAGTGGTTCACAGTATCCTGGTCAGCTGTGGTGGCAACCCTCTGACACCCAAATTTATTATATGATTGGAGGGGGGCATGCAGGCATCAGGTTATGCTAGCGAAGTGACTCTGGTGCTCACACCAGACCCCAGGGAGGTTTGCTGCATCACCTTCTGGGTCCATGCTTTGAGAAGCTACTTGATGAGCTCCTGCAGGAGCAGCCCACTGCAGAACCTGCAGCAGAAACAGAAGAGGTGGAACTAGCCCCAGATCTTGGTACGTGTTTGACTTTATATTTGTTGCTATTAATATACAAATGGGAGGGATTTCTGGTTTACGACCCAATGCAATTTTTATTACAAGCCAAAAGTAGCAGTGGGTATCTGTAATGGCAGACTGGAGAGAAGCATTTTGGCATCACCCTCTGCACCACGCTGTGGAATTCAAAATCGAGACCAGGAAGCACAAACAACAGTTAAACAAGTATTTAACTTTTTTTTTTACTAGATATGTGCACATTCTTACAAAGACGTGCTGGGGTATTAAAAATAAGAATGGTATATTGCCTTCCCTATTAGTACATTGCACCAGAGAAATCAGCAATGCCACAGTGTTACTAGCCAATAGTAAACAGTATGGGGGGATTGGAGGGAGAGGAGGAAATTTAGTGCATGGGTGACAAAAACAATGTTTGAAATAGGGTGGGGAATTTTATTCAGTCCAGAAATGTGTTATATGAGGGAGGGCTGGCTGTGCAGTTCTTTGAGAGTCCATGTTGTCTTGTGTGTTTTCATGTAGTCTATGGACAGATATAGTCAGAATATGCTATATAATAAACAGTAGGGAGACAATAATCCCTGTGGACACTAATTCAACATCATGTTGATTCCACCACGAATTTTGACCCAGTCCCAGGTGCTGATAGCTGCAAACTTCTCCCACAGTAGGAACTCGAACTAGATAATCACATTTCAGGGAAGGGCATATTTTCTGGGCCATCCTTTATAGAACACCAGCACACTCTACTCATAGATATGTTGCTGAGCCAGCATAAGCTTGAAAACCTCTGTGACATGGCTGGCTTGCCACTGGTAGCTTGGAATATAATGTCCCTTTGCTATTCAGGAAAACAGCATTACTATGTCCTTCAGAATGTGGAATGTCTGGAAAGATTGAGAAATGTTAGGTTGCAAACCAGAGCACCCCACCCCAGACTACAATGGTCTGCAGTTTTTAAAGATATAGCATTTGTAAATTTCAACTTACCTTTGTGTGTTCACTCTTTTTACTCTGCTTAACTTAGCTGTATCCCCTTAGTGTCTTGGAAGTGAAGCGCTCCTCTATATTCCTCAAGACTATATTAAAGCTGAGTTTTACTGAGTAACTTTTTTTTTTTTTGCATTGAGATTCCACAGGGACTTTTCTCTGAGGATGCAATTAACCTTTTTCGAAGTACTGAGACAATACTGTACTGTTTGTTGTCTGTTTTCAGGCCCTGCCCCCTCAGCAGCTCAGCCAGACTCCAGCAGGACCCTGGGATTTTGAACTGTCATGGACTGGTCAAAGAGGATGTGTTTCTGAGATGAACTTATGGCGGACATCATGGACAGGACAAACAAGCAGGTACAATACCAAAGGGAAGAGAATTCCAAGCAAGTGGAAGGGCACAGACAGGCCGCAGAGTCTGAGGGGAGAATTGTAGCATGTGAGGAGATACCTGCGGCAGAGTTTTCTGGAGCAGAAATGTTGCTTGAGGAATGAAGAAACAACACAGCAGAAACACTAGTTTGAGAGGCTGCTTGCACTAATGGTCACAAGACTTCATGCTCCTGCTCCACTCAAACCTGAGCCTTTTTCATGCTACCATGTCCGGTAGAACAGCAGACAATAGCATGTTTGGTGGCTCATGCAACCAGGACTGAACACTAGGTTGACAGGGCAAATGTGCAAAAAGCATCAAGTGCTTGCTAAACATGCCGGATATGCAAAAGTATGGAATTTTTGTTTGCACTGATTTCTCTTTTTTGTAGTGGTCAATGTTTGTGTTATGTACTTTTTCTTATTAGTGATTTTTCTATTGGTTTATTACTCATGTTTTCATGTTGTGATGGTAGTTGGCCTGCCTGACAGTGCTATAATATATATTGTAATACAGCCATTTTCACATATAAAGGCTTCTACCTTATTTAAAAAGTGTATTACCATCACTGCATCACATCATAGAATGTGTATTTTGAAGACGAAAAAAACATAAGCCACAACTGGGAAGTTATATTCAAACACAACTTCTCAGTACTCCTATTCAGATCAATCCATAATGAAAATCCACAATTTATTTCACACCCACCCACCCCCATTGTTAAGTAGTCTTCTCAGTCATAATCAATAATTCATGACAATCTTTCTCACATACACACCCCATTCATAGCATATAGCAAGAGTCATTTACTGTAAAAAGTGCTGTACAAATACATCTACAAATGTGCTATTCTCCCTCTCCCATTGGTCCATGCAATTCATAATGTGGGCACACAAAACATCCATAATTTCTGTTGCCCATGTGCATCTTGCTCCAGCTCTGACAGGTGAACTTTCTGACTGAGTGTACCAGTTCAGCTACCCATTAACTGTCCTAGGTCCGTTCAGGGACAAATGTCACATTTGGATTTAAATAGATTGTGAAAAGCACAGCAAGCCACAATAATGTGGACAGCATTGATTACACTGGAATCAAATAGTTGTGCAAACAGTGCCAGCAGGATTTCAATCACCATTCTACACCTTCTGAGAGGGTAATTAAACTTCTTTTGCCAGAGCCTCTGAGAACAGGGTACAGTTTCCTAAATGAAGAATACCCCTAGAATAACAAGGTGGACAGTTACTCTATAACAATGTCATTTGGTAGGAATAATGTCCCAGACAGTCCATGCAGATAGACTCCCACTTCAAGGAAAACACTGGCATCATGAACTTTTCTAGTGCAGCTCACGTTGGCATCTATAAATCAGCCTCTGAGGTCCATGAGGTTCTTCATAACAATGGAGTAGTACCCTTTGTAGTTTATGTACTCATGTGCTCCTTGAGGAGGGCAAGCTATGGGCACATGAGTCCCATCAATGGCCCTAGGGTAGTTGGAAACCCCATTTTCTCAAAACCAGCAATAACTTCAGGAATACTGTTTATGTGTGCCACCTTGGGTAAATCACACTCCTGATTTCCTCAGAAACCTTCACCACCTGTTTACCCACAGTTGACTTTCCAATACAAAACTGGCTAGCAATGGACGTGTAACAATCTGGGGTAGCTAGCTTCCATATGGTTATAGCAACCTGCTGTTGGTTGGGCATGGCCATCCTTATGCATGTGTCATTATATTGGAGGGTTGGGGTAAGCTGCTCACAAAGCTCCAGAAATTTAGCTTTCTTCATCCAAAAGTTCTGGAGCCACTGCTGATCATTCCAAGTCTGCGTGATGATGTGATCCCAGCGGTCTGTACTTGTGGCCCTGATCCAGAAGTGCCTACTCTGAAACCTGTCTACAGAGGGGACATCAACAGCTACCCTGAGAGTTGTGAGCAGCATCAGCCAGTTCAAGTCTGCCATGTCTGTATTCCTTCTTCTCCTCCAACAGGTGGTTAAGATAGGTCATAATATGCTGCCAAAATATCCGCCAGTATCTCATGAATGATCTGCCCATTTCCTGAAACAGGAGTGAAGGCCCAAACAGGACAAGTTCTTCAAGAGGTGACTCCTCCATGTTGCTGGCTCCAGTTGCCATGAGCATGCAGACCCAAAAGACAGCTCAGCAGGATGTGTTGCTGGGCTGCAACAACTTCCTGTAAAATGTGCAGGAAGGATAGTCACCAACCGTGCACCACAAAAAAATGACTAGTGCAACTACAGCTGGGGAGGGCTCCAGGAAGCCTGGCATAGATTAGTTTGACTAGAGTGTTTGTAAATTCAGCGTAGAAGTCTCAGTGCAGATATGAGAACTGTGTCCAGAAATTGTAAACCTAGGCTCAATATTCAATGTAGATGCTCAAGTCCGGGCTTACAAACACTGAGCTTGCCTGCTCAAGTCCCAAAGACCCTGAGCTTACATTGCAGTGTAGGCAGACCTTTGGAAATCAGGTGAAAGTAAGGCTGTGAATAGCCCCAAACTGGCAAGTCTCCAGCCCTAATATCAGAAGCATATGACAAATTGAATAAATGTATAAGTGTACTGTAAATGGGGTTATTGGCTTGTCCATATAATGGCTTTTGAAATACTCAAAATATGGCAAAAATGACACTAACTCATCCAAGAATCAAACCATTTGCTTCATCTAATACCAAGTAATTTTGAAAATTAAAGAGCAGTACCCACTACTTTGAATGTTTATGGGTGAATGTGAGAGAAAGCAAAAGTATCTCTTTAATGGTGCTTTTTTAAAAAAGAACAATATCTTAAATTAAATATCCATCAAGAGGCATCAAAACCATACAGAGGTTTTAGCAGTGGCAGCACAGAACATTTTAATTATACAGTCTTAGACATGTCTAAATACACTTCCATGAGCTGGAAAGATGCCAACTTTTTTTAGTGGCAATCCCCAGCTAGTGTTATTATGATAAATCGTCTCCATAGGTGCCAGTGCTCCAAAAAGCCCAAAGTCATACACTACACAATATATTTTCCCCCAGATTCTGGACCCCAGCTTGCTCCTCGTTGGCTTGGAATATGTAAAACACTATGTGTCGGCTAAGTATAAATATTGGGTGGGATTTTCAAAAGCACTATAGCATTGGCATCACTGTGCTCCCATTGAAATCAATGGGAATTTTACCATTGACTTAATAGGAGCACAGGTAGGCTAATACTGATCGCTTCTACAGTGTACAATCATAAAGGCCAGCTTCTACGCTCCTGGCTCAGAAAAAGATTCCCACTTAAAGACAATTTTCTCTGAGTATGGAAGGTGTGGGCCCCCAGATGGCTGAAAATAAACTTTGTGATTAGTTACTTTAACATTTCAAACACTTTCTAGGGACAAATTCTGAAAAAGAATGTGCAACATATAATGCTTGGATACCATGGCAGTATTTAGAAAGCCAACAAAAAACCACCAAGTTTAAGTCCCCTGCATATGTCAAAGAACTGTGGTGAGAGTTCCTCTCTAGTAGTTTATTCCAAACTCTCACCTTCCACCTTGGGGTAGAGAACTTTCCAGCAGGAATTCATCCAGATATCACTTCAACAAGAAAACAGTTCCATTTATTAAGGGTGCACAGTCCAACTGCCCTTCCAACATTGGTCCCTGAATCACAGATTGGGGCACCTCCTTCCCTTTAGGATCTGGCTGATTCTTGAATGGAATATGGGCAAGAGTGTAGTGACCCTGCAGGGACTAAGCCAGCCACCCAGGCCTAAACCCTAGATTCTGGGCCATCTGTCTTCTTGAAGCTGCAACAGTAACCCATGCAATCTCCAGTGACACCCTCGTTCTCCAATTGTAGTAGAGCTGACAGCTAGCAGTAGGTCTGGAATTTCCTGACAGCTCTCTAACCAACCAAGGTTGTGGAGCTTATGTGTTTACATCTGAACAATGAATTAACACTTGGGTGAGCAGTGTATTTCTGTCCAAGTTCTCAATAAGGCTCCCCTATACATAGCACTAGGATACATTCAAAATCCAACTCAAAAAAGATAATTTACATATAACATAGTATGGTTATGCCACTTTCCCTCTTCTCTGGAATAAAAATATCCCCCACAGAATCATGGGCTAGTTTCCAGCTCTGTATACAAGTATTGTAACATACTGTATTTTAGTGTCTCCATGGTATGCATGTATGAGAGCCTTTTAAATACTGTGAGTGACCCCTTACCATAGCTAAGTTTTTTTTAATTATTACATAATTCCTATTACATTGTGACTTTCTTGGTCAGCCAAACAATGCTTTTTATCCCATATTCATCCTTGATTATTTGTCTGGCCTATGAGAAAATTGGAAGAAGAAGTGAGTTTGGGGCCCAGTGCAGCTGCAAGTGATTTCAATGAGAGTCTTTCCATTGGCTCCAATAACATTTGGATTGGACCCCTGGTGAATCCACATACCTATGCATGAATAATCAACAGTCCCAGAAACATGCATTGCAGAATGTGGCATGTTCTTTATCACAACTTTCATGTGGAAAGATCTGTATGTCTCCTGGCTCAAAGGCAGATTTTGACTCTTGGGATTTAACCTTAATTCAAGAAGTAATTTTGATTTAAGATTACTAATTGCTTTATGACTCAAACTCAATATGGAAACACTCTAGAAGCAAAATTATGCGACTTTTTAACATTTATGCACTGTGAGAAATAAACAGCTGGGGAAAGCAGCAGGCATTTCAATATGTTTTATTTATTTTTACACAGAACTTTAAGCATATGTCATATTGATGGCATTTACATCATAATATATGTTGTTCACTACAGTTCTGCATATCCATCAGAAACTGCATGAATATCTAGTGAATGTCAGGACATGAACAGCTTACCAATTTTTTTCCCCTCCATCTGGTTTACATCCTGCGGACTCAGCTTTTCTATATGAAGAACATAGCTAAGGAAATGTATGTTTTAAAAACATAATGGCCTTCCTCAGAGAGAGTGTTTTTCTTTTTCTTAATCCCAATGAGATACCGAAAACAAATAGATGTGAGGATTCAATATGTGCCAGCAGTTAAAACGAAGAGAATGGGAAGAAAGTGGCCATTGGGAGAAATAACTTCAAGGATTATGTCTAGATTAAATTAAATACACTGGAAAATGTGTTTTTGTGCAATACATTTTGTAAGGAAAATATTCTTATTTCAGTATTATAGTTTCACTATAGATCGGCATATATATAAAATATATGGGAACATAATTCAATATGTTCATTAATACAGGAGTTATTGTTTTTTTTTTGGATATTAATAATAATATATACATGCTCCAGCTCTAACATTTTTTTATAAATAAATTCAGTCCCTTGTTCCATTCATCCAAGCTTCCTAAAACCTTTAAAGCTTCTAAGGCCCTGAGTTGTGTTGAGAATGGTGAAAGGGTCATGGTTTGAGAAAGGATGTATGGAAATATTATGCCATTTTAATCCATAAAGTTTCATGGGTGCTGTGTGGAATCAGATGGTTTGTGAGACTTGCCATAAAAATACAGCAGAGGCAGCCAGTACTTTGTTATCTTTCCAGTGCAGCTTTGCAACTCCAGTCCGTTCGCACATGCAGACAGCACTAGTCAACCCACATCTATTGGATGTCCAGCCACCCAGATTATATCTGCCCGTGAGCCTGATTCAATACCCACTGAAGCAATGGAACACTTTAGTTGGACTTCAGTGGGAATTTATTTGGCTAATTCTAACTGGAACATTCTTATCTAACATTTTCCCTATATACAAACCTTAAGTTTGTAATCCTTTTAAAATGGACTACAAATAAAACAGAAAAAAACTCCCACTCTTAAAATAGTAGCATACTTAACCACTATGTAATATCGTATATGTTCTACAAGAGTTACAGTCCACCATAGTTCATATAATACCATAAAAGGCAGATGATAGACCAACTGTATGGGAATATTTAGACAAATGGAGCCAATAGTAATAATGAAACCATAGAAACAATTGTCAGATAACGCTCCCAAACAACATAATAAGTCGTGTTCCCAGGTGGTAAGATGTTCAAACACCAAGGAGTCATCTCATTCCATTTTTTTACTTCATCCACCCAGAGAAGTGATAGCTACCTTTCGTTAAGAAAAAATATGACAAATGTGAAATGACAGTTGAAATGCAAACCTATATACAAGATAGCATCTTCCCTTTATTCCTAATTCCCAAAAGATAAACACTATATATTTATTTCCAGGTAATTTTAAGATTTCAGAGATTGAAGTTAGCATGTACACATTTTATTCTGAGTAGCCTTGAACTGTGAGTCTTCTTAAGTGAGGAACACTGCATAATCTCAGACTAAGTGAGCTTTTTAGAGGCCCATCACACAAGCTGTAAGAGAGTTATAGCTCAATAAAAAGTTATTCTTGGCAGACTCCATCTTTTAGGAAGTGCACTAGTTGTGGGTCTTTAATTTTAGGGAGGTTTATAATGAAGTCCTTCTTCATTTTTGTATTTATGATGCTATTTTCTGGCCTGGAGCAGAATTTTAAAGTAACTTAAATCAATCTATCACTGACCTCTTTATATGCAAAAACAGAATTACGGATATTAATGGAAAGAATTCCTTCTTACAAGTCCAACCTCTCTCTCTCTCCCTCCCTCTCCCCCCCCCCCCTTGTTTTTCTTTTTTCTACTAATAAGAAGACTCTTATTTCAAAATTGCCTGGTAGAATTCATAGCAAAATGCCATCAACTTTGGAAAAGAAGTTAATCCTTGCAGTCAGATTCTTCATTTGAGTTACCCCAGTCTTATACTGGTATAACTGAGAGCAGAATTTTGCTTTTGATATAAGATGTCATAGAAATGCAGATATGATATGAAAACACGTATATGCTTCCCCACTACCACCAGGAAATTGCCACAAAAATGGTTTCTCTAGTGAAGGTTGACATGTCCAAATTAGTCCAGACCATGGGGTTGGAGGAACTAATAAATCTAAGGGGATGGGCAAAATAATAACAGATTAAATTTACTGTTGATAAATATAATGCAATACAGGAAAGAAAGAAAGAAAAATATGAACTACTCATATAATTAATCTGAAATTTAACTGTAACCACTCAGGGGAATTACTTGGATGCCACTATGGACAGGTCACTGAAAATATTTGCTCAGTTTATAGTGGCAGAATCAAAGCAAACAAAATGTTAGGATTTATGAAAGATGAGAGAAAAAGTACTGAAAATATTATAGTGCCATCATATAAATCAGTGTTATGTCCCCACCTGGAATACTGTATTAATTCTGGCCATCCTATTTCAAAAAGGATAGAACAGAAATAGAGGAGGTCCAGAAATAAAAGAATACAAATATTAGAGGCATGGTAAGGAGTTCCATGTGAAGAAAATAAAATTACTGGGACTAGTTAATCTAGAGGTAGGACAAATAAGAGGAGACAGCGTTATACAAAATATACATGTTTTTGAGAAAATAATTTGGACACTCCTATTTACCGTTCTTTATAATACATGAACATGTAGACATTCAGTTCAGTTGAAAAGTAACACACTGAGAACTGAGAAAAGGAAGTCGTATTTTACGCCGAACATAATTCACCTGTGAAACTCCTTGCCAGTGGAGTGGTCTTAGTTTCTTTTGTGTATTTATTTAATTAATTAATTTATTTGTTTTTAGGGAGAAGCTGCCTTCCACTAATGTGTGATCACTTCAGGTTGAAATTCAATGGATATACACAAATGTAGGCATCCCCCTGGGTGCTGAGGCTTAGGAATGCTCCCAGAGCTACTCATGGATCACACAGAGAAAGGCACCAGAGCCAAATCAAGACTAGCACTGCAAATTTATCAATTGGTTCACCACTTCATCAATGGAAAGAGTATATACACCACTATTTGCAAGCCTGAGCAGTTTTGCCACACACTTCATACAAACTCACTGGTAAAGATAAACAGTTAAACAAATATATTGACTAAAAAAGATGTTAAGTGATTATAAGTGAAAGGCAAAAATCCAGAGTTAGTTACCAAAATAAAATAAAATATGAGCATGCAGTGTAAACTCTCAACCCTATTAGACTGGGCAACATCTAGATTAAGCAGTTTTTCTCACCCCACTAGATATTGCAGTCCTTAATATACAGATTTCACCCTTGGAATCTGGGCCAGTCTCCTCTGTTGGAGTCTCAAGTCTTCAGTGTCCTTGTTGTTTTCAGCATAGGTGGAAGAAGGAGAAAGGCTAAGCATGTGGCCGCTGTGTCTGTTTTATATCCTCAATCCATGTGCTTGGAAAACACAACTCCAGGCATGTCTGGGTGTATTGCTGAGTCTCCAGGCAAGGTTGAGCAATTCCCTGGTGTGGCCACATGCAGGTGAATCATTGCATTGTAGCTCCCTTGCTGGACAATGGTTGTTGATGTGTTGATTGACACCCATCCAGGGTGTTGGCTACTTTTCTTGCTTTGCCTCTGTGAAGCTAATATCTGGCTGATTCCCAAACTTACAGTATGTTTTAGTGACCACCGTACAACACAATTCTCATAACTTCATATGCATTAATGATACACATATATGGATAGAGAAATGACTTTCAGCAGATCATAACCTTTCCCCTGATACCTTACAAGGCATGGTTTATAATGTAAGATCACGATTATATAAAAAATGAGGAATATGGAGGTTCCAGGATGCTCTCACAAGATATAGAATGTCACAGGATGAACTAGAGTGAATTGTCATTTTCATAAGAGATTGGCCATTTGTGCTAAAACATCTGATCTTTGCAGAGATATGGACTGACTGTCTATGATGTTAGGACTTTTAGATCTAGTTTAGTACCAGAGAGGAATTCAAACTTTTTCTATTTGAGCTGCTATATAATATGCTATATAATGCTACTAATTAGAGATCTCATTTCAATTTCTTTCATTGCATCCTTTGCAACCTGCTAAATTGCACACAGTGTCAAGGTAGTTCTCAGAAAATGAAGCCAATGGTCCTTCATGAGAGTCCATCTTCTTGGGCCAAGTACATAGATGCCTCAAGATGTGTTTAATACTTCATATTCTGTACTGACATATCATGTCACATTTGGCTGATTTAAAAAAAAAATGTGATTTTATAAAACGTTTCAATACTAGCTTAAGACAGCATTATTTTGCATGATTTAAGATAGCATTATTATAAATGCCAGATGAGCATACATAGCTCTGATCTGGTTGCTACAGCTAATATTAAGCCTGCCATTTTACTGGCACCATCATTGCATTGTCTGTGGCAGTTGTTGATCCTAAGACTTACAGAATAATATATCTTTCTTAATATGGCTACATGCACCGAAGTACAGGTTACGTTGTAAAATCAAATAAGTCTTCATGAACATTCTTGTCATCTTCAACATATTGGAGGCATGAAGCCACCTGCTCTTTGTTGGAGAAGTCTATTTAATCTATTATAGTTGTATACCACTTTCCAGAAATTTTCTCTGAAATATCTCTCACAATTAAGAGTCAGAGTTTCCATTATCTTGTTTTGAATAACTGGATTTGTGAAATTGTCTTGACTCTTTTTTCAGCTACTTTGAAATATCAGGATCGTATTCTGCCTGGAATTAAAGTAGCTTAATAAAGTTGTCTCCTTGGATGTGTTTTCAACTTGTTCAGTATAATGACCTTGCAGTGTAAGTCCTTATTTGGCAAGAGAATGTATACTACTTAGTATTATCATTAGGATCTTTCTGTTTTGTTCTTTCTTCTGAGAGTATTGAAAATGAAGGACGCCACTAGCATTGTTTGTGGTCTTTTGAAGAATATTAACTGCTAGTGACAAGATGAAGCTTGTGCCCCTCAAATTTTCCTTGAGACTTCTTCCAAATAAAGAATCCAGATTGTGTGAGAGCATCATCTATTTATTTAGTCTAAAGTAGTTTGCAATTAAAAGTTGTTTAACAATAGAAACAAAGAATGCTGCTACTAAACTTCAGAATAATGGAGCCATTGAAGATCATCAGATCAGGATGAACAAAAAGAATGGCCTTGTTTTCCAAAGTTACACTCAGGGAAAGACTTAAATCATGATTGATGAGGTGCCTCAGAAGTGCTAATAGTATAATGCAACTGGGCATTTGGTTTCCATTGCAGGTGGAGACAGGTCAATATTATAACCAGCAGAAGTTGGTCTGTTTTTTGGAAGTATATTATCTTCTTGTTTTTAATCAGCCATGTTTTAAGTGATTTCATTTTAGCACCTTAACAATACATGCTTTGGTTTTGTATTTCACTCAGTCACTGCTCAGAAAGAATGGCATAGGATCTCACAATACTCTCTGGCAAAGTGTTTAGCTGGCCTCTTGGTTTGATACAGTCACTATGTTCTTTGGAGAACTGTTTAGAATTTGGCTGAATGTAGAAAGGAAACAGCCTAAACATCATCTGTGGGTGACAGTAGAAAACTCTTTTTAAAAAACATTTTACTTATGTACCTTCCTGGGTTTCTCTCTCACCCAGAAACTCTGACAAGAAAAAAAAACAAAAACAAAAACGGCACATAACATGGCATCTGGATGCCCTTTGACTTGAGGCATGATGGGAGTGGGGTCAGAGGCTGCAAAAGGACCTATGACTCTATGATATCTAGTCTCCCTTCTCACAACATAAGAACATAAAAAGATAAGAATGGCCATACTGGATCAGATGAATGGTCCATCTAGCCCAGTGGTTTTTAACAAGTGGTCGGTGGACAGCTGAGGGTCTGTAAACTGTCTAAGGGGTCCACAAAAGTTTGTCATTACCAAAGAACAGTGGTTTTCAACCTGTGGTCTGCAGACCCATGGCATTTTCAAAGGGGTCCACACGTCTATTTGAAATATTGTAAGGGGTCCTCAAATGAAAAAAAAAATTGAAAACCACTGATCTTGCCAAGTATCCTCTCTTCTGACAATGGCCATTGAGAATGAACAGAACAGGGCAATATTCAAGTGATCCATCCCTTGTCATAAACTCCTAGCTTCTGGCTATAAGAGATTTAAGGAAACCCAGAGATTAGTGTTGCATCCCTGACCTTCAGCTAATAGTCATTGACAGGCCTATCCTCCATGAAATTATTTAATTCTTTTTTGAACCCAGTTATACTTTTGGCCTTCACAAAATCACAAGCTAACTGTGGTTGTGTAAAGAAGTACTTCCTTATATTTCTTTTAAACTTACTGCCTATTAATTTCATTGGCTAACCTCTGTTTGTTTTCTGTTTTGAGGTGGGGTAAGTAACACTTCCCTATTTACTTTCTCCATAACATTCATGATTTCATTTTATAAATGTCTATCATATCCCCCCTTAGTGTCTATTTTTCTAAACTGAACAGTACCAGTCTTTTTAATCTGTCCTCGTATGGAAGATGTTCCATGTCCCCTAATAATTTGTATTGCCCTTCTCTGTACCTTTTCCAATTCTAATATATCTCTTTAGAGATGGGGTGACCAGAACTATATGCAGTATTCAAGGTGAGGCATACCATTGGCTCATAAACTGGTATAATGATATTTTCTGTCTTCTTATCTATCCCTTTTCTAATGGTTCCTAACATTCTGTTAGCTTTTTTTGACTGCTGGGGCACATTGAGCAGATATATTCAGAGAATGGTACATGATGAGTCTAAGATCTCTTTCTCAAGTGGTAACAGTTAATTTAGAACCCATCATTTTGTATAGATAGTTGGGATTTTTTCCCCAATGTTCATTACTTTGCCCTTATCTAACTGAATTTATTTTGCTGTTGTGTTGCCAAGTCACCCCATTTAGTGAGCTTCTTTTGTAACTCTTCACAATGAGTTTTGAACTTAACTATCTTGAGTAATGTCGTATCATCTGCACATGTTGCCATCTCACTGTTTACCTCTTTTTCCAAAACATTTATGAATATGTTGAACAGCACAAAACCAGTATATATGCTTGAGGAATCTTACTATTTATTTCTTTTCATTGTGAAAACTGACCATTTATTCATATTCTTTGTTTCCTGTCTTTTAACCAGTTACTGATCCATGACTCTTATCCCATGACTGCTTAGTTTGCTTAAAAACTTTTGGTGTGGGATCTTGTCAAAGGCTTTCTGAAAGTCTAAGTACACTGTATCAACTGTATCACTTTTGTCCCTAAGTTTGTTGACACCCTCCAAGAATTCTAATAGATTGGTGACTCATGATTTCCCTTTAAAAAGCAGTGTTGACATTTCACTTTGTGAAAAAAAAAGCACACAGAACTCAGACAGGAGGAAGGGTGGAGGAAGAAAAGAAGAGAAGAGCCAATCTGGAGGCAATGGGAGTCAGTACATGAGGAGTAGCATCTGGCTGGGTGTATCCCAGGTCTTCCTAGAGGGACACAGAAGTTCTAATGCACAACAAAGAGGTTCAATCATAGGTGCTGGAACTAGAGTCCTGGGGATTGTGCCACACCCCCTGTCTTGAAGTGGTTTCCATTATATACATAGTTTACAGTTTCATTCAATGGCTCTCAGCACCACCACTATACAAATTGTTCCAGTACCCCTGGGTACAATAGTCTTCATGAGAGAAGAGGGACATATCCAGCTATGGGGCAGAAAGAGTGGGAGAAGCTCAGCCAGGTAAACCTCACACAGTCAGGCAAATTTCCTCTTCTAAGAACAGCAAACCCTGCTTGTGGAGCCATGTATCAGTGCAGGAAGAAAGGAGCCAGAACAGACCTTCAATATGGACTCTGCTATCAAGATACAGTTGATACCTAGGGGGAAAAGAGGGACTTCAAGCAGCCGAGACCAGCTCCTCTTGGGCTGAACAGAACAAATGGTCAGGTAGTCAGAAGACTGTCTGTGCTACAATAATCAGATAATGTAAAAATGATAATCAACAGCTATTTTATTATCTTGAACTCCTTGCTGTAATATCAACACGCTGATGTGCACTGTCCTGCCGCCCTCACAGGCTCATGCCACTATTCATATTCCGAGCCCATCAAGGCTTTTACATTTTTTAAATCAAGTTTCAAACTGATTCTGCATTTGCTAGTGTAAATCAGGAGTAAAACTGAGGAAAGCAAGCTCAGAATCTAGTTCTTTACTTTTGGCTCTGTTTATTTTGTCACTACAGTATGGTCAACTAAGCTATATTTTATTGTTCCTTGTGTAAAAATGCATATGTCCCCAAAAACAAAACCCTGTTTAATTATTTTAATATATAAATAATGATTGTATCAGGAGGGGAGTTACAAAATAAATTTTACTAGATTGATATATACAGTCCTGTGACTTACCATTTGCATTTATTTGTGTTCTTTTCTTTCAAACTCTATTTTTGGACCATTTTTTAAACTTGTTTTGAAATTGTAAGCAATTTGGAGGAAGGATTATGGCTTCTGTGTTTGGAAGATGTTTAGTACAATCTGGGTTTTACCACAATCTAAATAATAATAAAATGATATAAACAAACGGAAGGTATTATCTTATAGCAGAAAAATGCTTAGTATGTTGACTCTAAATTCAAATTATATTTTTCTATACAATTTAAGCAGCAAACTTTTCTATTCACTATATTCATACCAGTTGGTGTGCAGAATCTATACATGATTGATGAAGAAAACATAAGTATTTACAGTATGTCAACACTATGTAAATATGTGCCTGTTTGGAGATAGAGTGACTGATGCTCTAGGATACCCTTCCTTCTCCAGATGAGATGCAATGAATGGAAAATGTTCTCAACATCAGCAATCTCCAACTGACAAATTTTCTACCTAACAGGCCAATAAAACAAGTACATTTGTGGCCCAGTAATCAGGAGCAGTGAATTGTGTTTAAAATTGTGTTTATCTGTAGATAAATATATTTAATACAAAAGAGTTGACTTTATTCATGGAGGCCACAGAAGCTCCCTGACAAGCTAGCATTTTGGAAGCCAAAAGAATAATAGCAATAGCATTAATAAGCACAGCAGGAGGAAGATTCAGTGGTGGTGTGGAAGTCTAGAAGGGAAAATTCTATAAATATTGAAGGGTCATGGTCATGAGAAGTGATGACACCTAGTGAAACACTCTTCAGTCACATACTCTTTCCCATTTTTACTTTGGGACAATAAGGACACAAGGAATATGGGAATTCTGTTTATAGTTTTTAGTATAAGCACCAAATTCTTAGTTGCTGTAAATCAGTGTAGCTTCACTGAAATTAATGGAGCTACATTCATGTAAATCATCTGAGGATCTGGCATTAAATATATTATGCACAAAACACACACACAGCATTATTCAGTTTCTTTACCTTCCTTAATGTGTTGTTGGTTAAGAAAATATTATTTTTGTCAAATAATTCTCTCTCTCTCTCTCTGAACAGAGGGCACATTTTAGGGGATGACCATTTATGTTTCAGCAACCATACATTTCTGAGAACATTTGGGAAATATTTTCTAGGATATTTTCTTGACCTCTGTTTCTATTGAGATCCAAATCAGTGGCACTAACTGGGGGGATGGGGCGGAAAATGCCCTCATGCCCCATCTATGGTTTTTGCACTTGCTGAAAGTTCCATAGGATATGGAGCTGGGGTGGATGGCATGGCATGACCATTTTTAAGCAGTGCTTCTAAATCAGTACAACAGCTCCTGGAGCAATCCAGAACATGGCTCTGGCTATGTGGTATCAATGCCATTGAAGTTTGACCCAGCCACTCCTCTGTCCAGTTGAAGGGGTGGCCAGGCCAAATTGTTTTGTGACCTGGCACATGGGGAGTTTGTTCCTGTATGGCAGAGTGCAAGGGAATCATCTATAAAATAATTTGAGATCCTGATTGGCCTGGAGAACAGACTAGGTCATCTTAAAAGATGTACACCACACTCCTCTCTCTGATCTACCAACTGGGTTTAGCTAACAGCTGGAGAGAAAAAGTGCACAAAATGTTCATGCAAATTGTATACAACTTACACTAGAAATACATATAATTTGTATAATGTATCGGTGCATGCAATCCACTTCAGTATTACAGCCCCAACTCAATGAGTACCCCCCAAATCAAGCAATTACCCCTGCATGAATACATCAGTTTTCATTGCCCCCTCCTTAGTACACCAGTTCTCCAGCAAATCAGGCAGAGTAGGGGACTTGAATCTGGATCTCCTATATCCAGGGCAGTGCCCTAACCACTGGTCTATAGACAATCAAATTTTCTCTAACACTTTCCAAACCTCTTATTTCAAAACCTCAACATGTTTCGTGAAATGGAATTCTTTTCTGGCAACCCTAGGCCTGGTCTACACCCAAAATGTAGGTTAACCTAGCTACATCACTCAGGAGTGTGAAAAATTCACACCCTGGTGAGATGTAATTAAACCAAACTAATCCCTGGTGTAGACACCACTAGATCAACAGGAGAACTGTTCCATCGATCTAGTTACCAGTACTCAATGGGGTGGATTGACTAGAATGATGGAAAACCCACTTCTGTTGATGTAGTAATTATCTACACTACAGCACTGCAGCAGCCTAGTGTCAGCCTGAAAAGACCCTAATGTATGACAAAGAACATATAGGAAGAACATAAAGCATTCATGCAGGACACAAGTGCTCTCTCTCCTCATTTCTATAATTCTTTACTTCCGATGTTCATCACTTTCATCACTTTTTAATGAGGGGACACAAAAATTTTATGAGACTTGGATAACTTTGGGATGAAAATGAGTGACATCCACTGAGATGAGGGACATTTGTGAGGTAGTCCTACATTTTATTTATTGTTCCTGCTGCCCCTTTATCTCTAACTTAGGCCCCATTGATCCCAGGGCCTGGAGGATGCATGGGTGCTCAGCTCTCTCTCAGGGATGAAGCAGCTTTGTTTCTGCTCTACACCATTAGTGCTCTTGCTTCCTCTCCACACCCCTCTCCCAGCTCCAGTCAGATACACAGCAGGAGGAGGAGCAGCTGGGAGGCAGGAAGCCTTCTTTAATCCAGGAGATAGAGCCAGAAGTCTTCCCTATCAGATAGTTCCCAATATATGGCAAAGAGACTGAGGTAAATTTTTCTATCCAGTTGCTACAGTGCCAGTGACTAATCAGGGGGGAGATGAAGAACAGTAGAGAGAAGGGAAAAGCTGGAGTCTCTGGCATGAGAGCGAGCTCAGGGAGGAAATATGCCTGAGACCCCTTTGGAGCAGTATGCATTTCCATGCGCAGAAACTTTTACTGTCCTTGTCATCAGGCTCAGAGGGCTGAACAGCAGCCCTTAGATATTACAGTTCTCTAGACATGTACAAAAATAACAAGCTTCTTCCCTGGATGATAATTTTATCCATGCTTTAAATCCACATAGCATGCTTAACATATCTAGTAAATCAACTCAAAGATAACTTGCTAATAAACTGTGCTTGCAAAGGGCAAACCATTAGTAAAATTTTACTTTAGGCCTTTAAAATTCTTCTCCTGTCCTCCACTCTCTCTGACTCTACAACCTCAGGGGATGTAATCCCTTAAAATGCAGCTCATCTTCAATTAGCAGAAAGAACATATGTACGTTCTTCATTAAAATCCCCAGGTATCGTGCAATGCAGTTCACTTCAGATTTTACAGTTAATTAAAGCCTCATACACATTTTCTGATTCTCCAGCTGGCATTGGAGAGTTTTATAGCTTAGATCACTTTAGTTATTAAACTGCTTAAAAGCTTGATAATAAACATTAATGGCGATGCAGCTTGCTTACTGCCCATCCATAGTTATGGGAAGTTCATTGCTATAACCTCAACTCTTCTCACAACATAATTAGAAACAAATGGGGTCAAGGTGGGGGAACCTGAGCTGTCTTTGTTGGAATAGCCTTTTTTTTCAAGTAATCGGAATTTCATTGGGAAATTGCAGCTTGAAGAGGCACAAAGCATGCTTTGGTGGAGAAGTGTTGCTAGTTTTAATCTCCTTTTTAAAAGTTCTAGGTATTTCTCTGAATCATATGCTCAGATACCATGGTGATGAATGCAGTCCACCTCCGCAGGCAGTGCAGACTGATTGATTTAACATTTTTCAAAACATGTTTATAAATGTTATGGCAGGGGGAGGGGGAAATTGCTTTGCTTCTTTTTTGACTCCCTGTAGAAGTTACTCAGAACACAGTGGATCCTTTTGATTTTGTGTGCTAAGTAATAATCATGCATAAAATAATCTCTCTTTTTCCTTGCTCCATAGCCGAAATGATCTCCAGGGTGCAATCTCAGTATTGAACCTCTTTGCCTTAGTAGACACTTGAACTATTCAATTATTCTTCGTATGAGTACTTCTGAATATCTCAGTGCTCCTTCCTCCAGGCCTTCTCATTCTACCCATCTCAACTAATGCTGTTCTTGTCTTCCGGCAGGCTGCTCTCATTTCCTCTTAAATCTCTTTTTTCTCTGCTTGTGCTTCTTATCTTCTTTCTACATCCTTCTCATTTTCCCTGGATCCTCTTTTTATACTCAGTTGTGTCTCTATTACATGACCACTCAGTCTGCTCTGAAAACACCCTGAGTATCACATAACCTCGCCCCCGAACTCTCTGTCAATCTTGCTAATTTGGCTGAACCAAATTTGGATGCCTGTAGTACTTCTTTCTTCCCTTTATGTAGTAACATTTTCTTGTTATGTTTATAATGTGGGTAAAGATATTGCTACAGAGATCCCTTACCTCAAGATGAAGCATTAAGGGCCTGATCCAAAGCCCATTGATGTTTGTGGGAGTCTTTCCACTGACTTCAATTGGTTTTGGATCAGGGCCTTATTTATTTCCTTCACAGAAAAAATGTCTTCTCTCCCCCTCACCCCTATGCACAAAAGTAATTGAAGAAAGAATTTGGGCCTGCAAATGAATGTCTCAAGCTACCCACCATTTTCAGGTGCCTGTAGAAACCACTTCACAGAGGCAGTAAGGGAAATTGTGTGTGTTCACACATAGCAGAATACTACTACTATCTCAACAAGATTAGTTAAAAAAATTGCTAAAAAAAGAAAGTTTCTATTTCCTAATAAAATTATACAATACCACCCATATGCTTTGTTACAGCCCCTCCATTGCACATTAAAAGTGCTGAGGAAGTTTACTACAGGCTTTCATTTAAAAGCCAATTGGGAAGGAAGACAAGGGAAGGAACTACTTCACATTCCATTTGAAACCAGTGTTTTTCTGCTCACTCAGCTATAAAGTTATTACTGAGTAAAGGGAAATTGCAGTAAGAAATGTGTTCCTTCTATATCAATCCATGACAACATTTCACATAAATGTGGGGAGTTGAAGCCCTTGCTTCAGCAATTTTTGTATTAATCTTCTTTTATTTCTTTTAGATTCTGGGGGGAAATATGAGGTTTTTCCATTGTGGGTACGTTCAGTATTTTGTGAACTGGGATCCTAACCTTAGCTGGTGTAAATTGGGGTAGTTCTACTGAAATTAGGGAAGCTACACTGATTTACACCTGGGCCCTTAACTGTATGAATATTTTGTATGCATGGTAATGTGAACTAAATCTTTCCTTTCTTCCCTATTTTTGCAAAAAAAAAAAAATTTAAATCAACATTTTACAAAGTAATTTTTTTAGATTCTTTCACTGAAAGTAAAGTAGCAAATACTTCAATCAGCTTCAGAAGTGGTTATAACTGAATAGTAAGTGGTGAACAGAAACTTCTGTCTTTACAGAATTATTAAGTCCGGGATTCGCAAGCTAGATAGCATATGAATAAATGCTGAACCCGTGAAACCAGTTCAGACCATGAGATCAAATTCTCATTGGATATTTTATCCTGAGATCATTAAAATTTTATGTAGCATTATGTGAAAGGTCTATCTAAACCTATCTGTCCAATCATGTTTATCGCAGTTATGGGCTTAAGCCAGGAAGTTTGAATCTGGATTTGTGTCCAAATCCAAACTTTCTGAGGGATGTAACAGAGGATTTATTATTCAAGTTTGGTCCTATATCTACAAATGCATCCATACACAGTGACTTTTGTCACTCAGTCATTCTCTGAACCTTGCTGTCATGCTCAGGGTATTCACAGACCACAAGGGCAATATTTTGCAAAAGGGAGGAAGTCTGTATTGATATTGGCAAAAAAAAAAAAAAAAAAGAAAGAAAGAAAAGAAAAGAAAAGAAAAGAAAAGAAAAGAAAACAAAACTGTCAAATATTTGCTTTAAAATAATCATGCTATTATTTCTGTTGAAGATACATAGCTTTAGTTTTTCTTTCTTTCTGTCTTGTTGATTGTATTTACACCAAATTGGCATTTCTCTCTCTTGTGTTAAAGAAAAGGGCCAGATTATGCCTGGAACTATTCAGGTGGGCAAAAGGGGGAAAGGATGCAAGGAGCTTCTCCCTCTTGCCCTTAACCTGGTGCCAATGTATACAATCCAGCCACAATGTCCTTGGGAAGCACACAGGTGGGCAGCCGAGGGCACTGAGTAAATTCCTACAGCTTATTTCTACTGTGGAGCAAGGCCTTTGGTCTCTGATTTGTGTAAGGAATAGCACACCTCTTGCACAGGGCTCTTGATAGTGCCATGATTTAGTCCAAATTAATTTCTATCCCTCTTTGGGGTTTACACCCTTCAGATACTTGTAGATGTTAATCTTTTTTTTATCCAGTGTCTGTGTGTGCGTGCACATAGTTTTCTAAATCTTTTTCTCACTAATCACATACACTAGCCCCCGACGATTCATGTTTCATGGCCAGATAAGCTCCTATGAGTCTCTGATGGGACCAACACTAGTGTAGAAAGATACTCTGTATGGCAGCTACAATTTTTTGACTACTTATCTTATGAAATCTTAATCATTTCAGTCGTGGTGCATGACTATTCATTATTATGAAACAATTGTTTATACCATAATTGTGTGCATGGGGGGGTCCCTGCCCCATTGGAGGTTACATGATAGCTTAAGACATAAACTAAAAAGGAGAAGGAGATTTTTCATGCATATTTCCTTGAATTAAAAAAACAACAACATTTCACTGGCTTCGCCTACATTTGTGCACCTTTAGTGCTCCCTCTTTGTATGTAAATTATTGAAATGAATGTCCATGGCAATAAGAGAAGTTTAAGTTAATATTAGAGAATGTTTGTGGTAAGCAAATTTTCAACTGGAAGTCTGTTTGCACAAGAAACCTGATTCTGTAAAACTCATCCAATATGGAACTATAAGCATATCTAAAAACTACTACGTGAGACCTTTTTATCCAGTCAAATCTAACATATCTGGAATTTCAAAACTACAGCAAACTGTTCACGAACAGTTACAGAACAAGACTCAGTCACAAAGATTATTTAGATAATAATAATGAATACCAAATTAATTTTAATGCCTTTTAAATTGTAAGCTTTTAACAGATCATTCATAAACAGTAGATGAGGCTGCATTAATTAAATAAACTATTCAGAATTAATTATTTGTTCATCTATAAAAATAAAGCTATTTCTCTTTTGCTGTTTAAAATATCTATTTTAGGCTTTATTAGGTTGGCATGGAAATGTTGGAGTGGGATAGAAAAGTGAGTGAGAATTCACCTGCTGTATAATATATATGCCATGTTTCAGAGTAGCAGCCGTGTTAGTCTATATTCGCAAAAAGAAAAGGAGTACTTGTGGCACCTTAGAGACTAACACATTTATTTGAGCATAAGCTTTCGTGAGCTGCATCCGATGAAGTGAGCTGTAGCTCATGAAAGCTTATGCGCAAATAAATTTGTTAGTCTCTAAGGTACCACAAGTACTCCTTTTCTTTATATGCCATGACATTCTGTGCATAAGGGGCAGCACAGTGCATGCATTTACATGAGCTGAAGCTAACAGTGGGATATCTGGATATATCCTTAGATGGCTCACAGATATTATGTTACTTTTAATTACTATGTTTATGTCCAGCTCCCTCCTTCTCTTGACAGGGAGACTTTTCATATTTGTTATCACAGGTTAAAAACATTTCTAACACAGTATAATAATATTAAAATTCTAAGTAATATTGTAATAGTTTATGATAATTAGTTTTTAGATTGTTGTTTGAATAAAATCACAAATCAATCAAAGAGAGACATATTTGTCAGTTGCTCATGTTATAGCACATATACATGTATGGACAGTGTTTGTCAATAAAACCATTCCTACTTGCCTAAGTGATAAGGAAATTTTTGTTCCCAGTGATGTTACCCCTAGAAGAGACTGAGTAACTAATAAACAAATGTGTCAGTATGTTAGGATCATAAACGTTATTTACAGTGAAGGAGTGGAGACACTCATAAAAATTTGAATGTTTTTCTCTTGTAAATGTGCCAGATGTTGAGTCATATAATGTGGGAGGTTTAACATTAATTATTCAGATAATTTGTCTGTCACTATATTCCCTTATGCCACACAGAATTGGAGTTGATAAATATAACTGTTTTATGGGTGTAAAAATCCAAAGTTTGGTCAGAGTGAACACGTCACTTCTTTTTTTTTTTGTTGAAATGTTTAAAGTACAATGAAAAGGAGCAGCTTATTTTGTAGATATGTGGACCCTTTAAACCGGGGGTGGGCAAACTATGGCCCGGTGGCTGGATCCGGCCCTTCAGATGTTTTAATCCGGCCCTCGAGCTCCTGCCGGGGAGCAGGGTTGGTGGCTTGCTCCATGTGGCTCCCAGAAGCAGCGGCATGTCCCCCCTCCAGCAAACTGGGCCAATGGGAGCTGCAGGGGCAATGCCTGTGAAAAGGGCAGCATGCAGAGACACCTGGCCATGCCTCAGCATGGGAGCCAAAGGGGAGACATGCCGCTGCTTCAGGGAGCTGCTTGAGGTAAGTGCTGCCCAGAGCCTGCACCCCTGACACCCTCCGCACCCCAGCCCTGATCCCCCTCCTACCCTCTGAACCCCTTGGTCCCACCCTCCTGCACCGCAGAGCCTGCACCCTCAGCAGAGCCCTCATCCCTCCCACCCACACCGCAACCCTTTGCCCCAGTCCAGAGCCCCCTCCTGCACCCTGAACTCTTCATTTCTGGCCCCACCCCACAGCCCGCTCCCCCAGCTGGAGCCCTCACCCTGTCCCGTACCCCAATCCCCAATTTCATGAGTATTTTCATACAATTTCCATACCCAGACGTGGCCTTCAGGCCAAAACTTTTACCCAGCACTGCTTTAAGCAGTGGGTGTTTGATAGTGATTTACCATTGGAGCAAGAAGATGGTGGCTTTATTCTGAGCTCTGTGACAGGCTCTCTGCTGCCTCTATGTCACTTAAAAAAGCATCTCAACTTATAGGGATATAGTATCAAGGCCTCCACATTTCAGAGCAAAATTGTCAACAAAAGCTGAGAAAAACAGTGGTTTGCTCCTCACTGAGAACAGACTGTTATCTAATCCAAGAGGCAGGGGAATAAGGAAGAAAGGCTGTGATTTCTTAAAACCATATCAGAGGCCATAGGGGCAGATCCAAAACCAACTGAAATATTTCCATTGATTTTAATAGGAAATTGGCCTGACAAAAGCCCTTCAGGAGAAAGTTTTGGACCTAGAAAACATATCATGATGGATTACCTGAGAATGCAGAGAAAACATGTCTTATCTGAACTCCTACAAAACTTGCTGCCTCAGCTACTGAAGATGTCCTTGAAAATAGGCTTGGAGAACCACTGAGCACACACATCTCTGCCACCCAAACTGAGGGAGGGGAGGATACCCTGCTCATCACAGAGAAACTCTACTGGCTCAGTACTCAAGTGTTTTTGTACCTCAAGGTCCATAAGTTTGTGGGGCTGGAATAGAAACACCTCAAGAAAATCATGCTGCTCCCCAGATAGAGCAAGAAAAAAGCCACATGTTCCAGTAAATCAAGAACCTGGCTTTGCTCTTTTTCATTTCCTTCCTGGCCATCTTATGCCTGGGACATGGCCATTTAATAAATTTCAGGGCAGATATATGCCTCCTAAGCTCTCTTAAAAACACCAGATGACCAGGAGCCAAGATGCACACTTCACCGGTTGCTGCCACTTTGATCTTTTGGTCCCTGCCAGCCTTCCACTCCTGCTTTCAACTGATGGACCTCTGATGCCTCTCTGACTCCTGTTGCTTCCGTTAGTCCCACTTGTACACAGCTGTGATCCCCTGCTTCTACATTTGCACCAGCATCTCTCTCTACATGGATTTCCTTGGCTACTTTTCTCTGTTTGCTGATACATCTTTTGACCTGCACTGGCTGCTTACCATCTCCAAAGTGGTGTGGCAGATATACAGAATGGCTTACATTGCTTGGGGCAATGGCATATTCCCTGGACTAGGAATGGATGGTGGTGTTTTTATGATATTTTTACTTGGCCTCCGGGGAGCTGGGTTCAAGTTTCCAGCTCTGTCACAGACTTCTTGAGTGACATTGGATAAGTCACTTAGGGAATGATTATGCAAAATGCTGAACATACTGATCCCAATCCAGCAAAACACTTAAGTAACTGTTTAACTTTGTAGTCAATGAAAAAATGCAAGTGTTTAAAGTCAAGCATGTACTTAAGTGCTTAAGTGCTAGATAAGGGTCAGAGTGCTCAATAACTTTCAGGATCAAGACTTTAATCTTCATCTTTGTTAGTCTTTTTTAAGGAATTGGGTTCAGTTATGAGGCCTGCCTCTGCAATCTAATCTTTTGTCATGTTTGCCACAGAGATTAGTCTTGGGCCTTTAAGGGACAGCCATTTTACAATCTCAAATTTAGATGAGAAAAAAATTGAGAAAGTCAGGCATAGTGCCAACATATGAAAGAAACAAACAGACAGACCTGCATAAGTTGTGAGTCACAGGTCAACATAAGCATCCACCTACTGACAAGCTGAAGATGAAGGTGTGGGATAAGCATCCATTTCCTCTCTGCAAATGTTTGAGCCACTCAAGATTTCATAAAATTTCTGGACAAAAACTATTGAAAAATTCCATAATGTTTCAATTAAATGAATCTGCAAGAAAATTGGAACCTAACCTAAAGCATCATGATATCACTTGGAGTCTTTCCCAAATTCTGTAGATTTTGGATCAGACACTTAGTAAGTAATTGTTTGAGGACAACGGATATATACCAAATAGCTGAGAAAGGTGGAAAGAATCAGGAAAAGTGTATGATGGGGGAAGGCAAAAAGATGGATTCCACAAAGAATCATTGTAATAGACCCAAGTAAAAATAGTGTGATAGATTATGATCCTAACACAAGAATGAACTGTTGTAATATCAGCTTTTTTGTAACATACAAAGGAAAATACACATAAAGTAATACATGTTGCTTTCTGTTCATTCTCCCATAATGTATGTAATAATTAACTTCTATGACTGTTTGAAATATGTGGGAGTCATATATTATCTAAATTTGGGGAGTTTGATCAGGCATCTTATTACATCGAAAATTCAGGATTGGTGTTTACCACTTGTACCTATGGTAATTATCCAACAGAAAGTGATAATAGCAGGATTTTCAGCAGGGAAAGAAGTTAGGAAATCTTTAAATTACAAAACACATTTTTTTAAAGAAGATTGACCTAATATTCTAATGAGCAACACTTCCCCAAGATGGAGAGGAAAACAGACACCTTGAAGAATAGCTCAGCATAAGAATAAAACAAAGGGGAAGAAAAAGACCATTCTGTTGATGCATACTTATACTTTTATTGTCAGTCTCCTAATTTACACAATATGAGTTAAAGTTACTAGCATATTTACAGGAAACAATATGCCTATTAAAGAGCGCCTCAAAGTGCTCGGGAAGCAAGATTTAACTTTTACCTAAAGATACACAATAATCTATTTTTCAAATATTCCTTACTTTCTCCCCTTAAAGATTAATCAAAAAGCAAAGTTGATAACTTGGAAATGTTACAAATTCTGTTATTCAAGAGTGAAGTATTCAGTTTTCTAACTCACTAGGAGTTTCAGCTGGATACAAAATTAGAGACCTATCCTCAGTCAAGTGAATGGCAAAACTCCTATCAACATCAATGGGAAGAAAATAAAACCCTAGACAGATTGCAATTATAAAACTCTAGAAAGTGAGGCTGATGAGGGAAGTAGGGATCGAGCCAACGTTAGGGTATGGTGGCTCCTTTAAATAGTCAAGGACTCAGTATTAAGGAGAAAAATAAAAGCAAGAATTATATTAGTTGAGGGGGAAGAAAAAGAATGAAAACAGTAAATATCTATAGGGTAAGAAGGTATTAGATACCTGCAGCTTCCATTGACTTTATCAGGAGCTGTGGGTGTTCAGCCCCACTGAAAATTAGGTTAGTCAAAATTAGGTGAGGATCAGCACACAGAAGCTTTTGCTTGTCTTCAGCATTCCAACTCCTTAACTGAAGTTTAATATAAGATATAAAATAGTATCCGAGTCTATTTGTTAGTGTCCCAAAATGGAAATTCACCACTTTAAAACAAACTTGTGATGTCCAAGTAGCTTGTTTAACGAATTCTGTAATGCACCTTCCTCATCAATCAGTTTATCTCCCAGCCCCAGCACCACTGGATCTGCAATTCCATGCAAGCTGGCCTACTTTAAGTCTTGTCTAAAGATACCACATTAAATATTTGATACAAATAAACGTTGTCTGCATAGTGTGAATAATTCATTTCTCTTAATGTCAGCCATCTCCTCTGAGGCTATTGACATTTTATCGTCTGATTAACACATTGCTTGCACTATTAGTCTGATCATGCAAACCCTAACTCAGGTGACAAAACCTACTGAAAACCACTGGATTATTCACATGAGTAAGAATCACTCATGTGATGAAAGGTTTGCAGGACTGGGCCGAATATCTGCAAATGAAAGGCTTTGCAAATAAAGATTAGGACAGAGGAACAGCAAATTCTTAAGCACACAAGCAGTTCCATTGATTTCAATTCTGATAATTAACCCATTTGATTAAAGACTGCAGAATGGGGCTCTGAATTTGTCACAGCTAGATTCTCAGTTCCAAACATGTGAAAAAGTCTTTGCTCTGTGTTTAGGTTTGTCAGTATTAAAAGTATTACTTCTACTAGTCTACAAATAGATTATGTTTGCCTTAATTAACAACCTGGTCTGATGACACACACCATGCTGCCCATATGGTCTGTTTTGAAAATAAATGAGGTACTAACTCATTTCCTGCTTGTGGTATTCATGCAGATGCCACTCTTGCCATTAGTGTTTCTTCAGGCTCTCTGGAGGCTGACTTTTTCCCTTTATATTTATGCAGATATTTATTCAGATTTTTGATATGATATTCTTAACTTGGTAGCTGTGACGTGAGAAAATGGTAAATGTGGAAGATCTGATTCAAGGTGGGCAAAATGTGAATTTCCTAAACAATGAAATGTACATTTTCATTGCAAAGAGGAAAAATAATCCTTTTTCATCTTTTGGTGTTAAATGCATCTATTAATGTTGTCTATTTGAAACAAAAACAAAATGAATGGATGTCTGGCTTTGAAAGTTCTCTAGCCCACTACTTTCTTGTCCTGTTCTTTCTTTCTAACTTCAGTGGCAGCGTAAAAACAAACAAAAAGTCTCTGCTAGATAATAAACACATTTGCCAAGCTGACAGCTACCCTGCATTTGGAAGGTGAAACCCAGAGATTCACTTTGGGTTCGATCCTGTTCCCATTGAAATCAATGGTAAAACTCCCACTGGCTTCATTGGATCAGGTCCAGTATCACCTTCCCATTCTTCAAACAAACTTAATACCTGTTATTAGGTATTGAGCAAGTCACATACTTCAGCTTTCATTTCATAAGGATATGAGAAATGGAAGAGAAATGGGACCAAAGATGGGTATGGAGAGAAGAAAACCACCAAGAATGCTGAGAGAAATGCACTGGAGAGAGAGATGAGGGTGAGAGATTCAGAGATAGAGCATAATCTAAAGCCATTGAAGAAAATGAGAGTCTTGCTATTTACTCTAATGGGCTTTGGATCAAGCCCAGTGAGA
Organism: Caretta caretta; assembly: GCF_965140235.1. Taxonomy (NCBI): domain Eukaryota; kingdom Metazoa; phylum Chordata; order Testudines; family Cheloniidae; genus Caretta; species Caretta caretta. The sequence continues at coordinate 126,698,558 of NC_134207.1, forward strand.
GGAAAGGAGGGGAAAAATCAATGGTAGAAAGGGGGTTTATGCAAAAATATCAACCAAAGAATTTTAAAAGAATGAAAAAATATAGAAAAAATAGTCACAGGTTTCAGAGTAGCAGCCATGTTAGTCTGTATTCGAAAAAAAGAAAAGGAGTACTTGTGGCACCTTAGAGACTAACCGATTTATTTGAGCATAAGCTTGCGTGGTGAGCTGTAGCTCATGCAAGCTTATGCTCAAATACATTTGTTAGTCTCTAAGGTGCCACAAGTACTCCTTTTCTTTTTTTAGAAAAAATAGTGAAAGGGGGGAAAAAGCACCGAAAGGACTTATAGACATTAAGGAATTTTATCAAAATAATTTCCACCACTTCATCTGCAGCAGTGGTAGCTCTAATGGGAACCATTGTGTAAACAAGGATCCAGCAGCTTCAGACATTTTTGCACCCATGTCAATTAAACTATTGCAAACTATTGTCAATTAAACAATTTAGCCCCAATAAGAAATTTTTTACCCTAATTCCTTAAGGTCAACAAACACATAAAATTTGAAATAAAATTGCATTAGGATGTAGAAAAAAAAATGTAGAACAGGAAGAAAATCCAGGAAAGAGAAATACCAAACAACCAAGAGATATTGGAGTGTTTTGGGGGATAAGACTAATTAAAGCTGGTTGATAAATTGGATGTTTTTTTGGGAAAAGTTTGTCCCTTTTTTGGTTATTTATTTATTTATTTATTTATTTGCCAGTGCTAGTAAGAATCCCTTCTTGGAACCAGCTCACTATCCTTGCTATGAATCACCCTTATTGCCTTTATTTTATGAAAGAGAAATAAAAATATTAAATTCCAATACAAAGTTATTTAAAATACAGTTTACTTATGTCTCGTATACATATAAAGCTTTTGGAGGAGGCAAACATCAAACATTTATACTGTAAAACAATAAATAGATTGCACAGAAGATATTGCGCTCATCCTGCACTGCATTCTGTGTCGGCAGACATTTTCACTTATGTGGAACTCCACTTGTGGGAATTAATATGTACTGAACTATTGTGTCTGCCATTTTTAAACTAAGACAGTCACAATACCTCAGCAAGGCAAAAGGGAGGAATCCAACTCATCAAACACAGCTGATTCAGTGTATGTAATTTTATTCAAATCAATACCAAAAATGTGGATCAATCATATCAAAGAGTTGAGGAACTTTAAAAGAGTAGTCATGTGTTTAGGACAATCACAAAATGGACATTTATTAGGAGCATCAACTAAGCAAACTACAATTTATCTTTTGAGAAATGCAATAGAAATGTAGCACATAATAGCTAGTTGTAAGCACTATAAGTTCATGCCGCTAGAGCTTCATAAGAAAAAAAATAATCAGGAATCTGTCCCACTTATACTTAAAATATTAGGAGAAATCTGATGGTATGAGTTAATTTTACAGCTCTGTGAAACCTACCAATTTCAATGTGCAAGAATGTAGCCTAACCTTTTGCAGAGTTTAGCTCATAAGAGCAAGCAACCTGTGAGAGCTGCTTTTTTGCTGAAGTTGCTCACACCCCAGAATTCCCAGTGAACCTTAAGCAAGCCCAGTGAAACTTGATTATTTTTATACAGAAACTTAGAAGCCCCACTAACTCTCTTTTCCTACTGGTTCCTCTCTATCTCTCCCCCTCAAAAGTCCTGGACTTCTTTGCAACTTCCACTCTTCTTCCATTGTCTAATGGTGAAGAAGGGCTGGTGGCCAGACAATGTTTTCAGGAGATTTCAGATCACCCAACTTACTTTTCTAACTCTTCCAGAGGCAACACTGATGGCCAGCTCATTCTGTCCTGGTTATGTCTGGTCTGAAGACTGACTCCACTCTCATTCCCTGATCCACCAGGTATCCTTCCTGGTAAATAGAGAGTGCCTAGCCTACTGCACCTTGCCTGCAGCAGCATGAGCTGGAAAGGTCACCCAGTGTGAAATCCTGGCTCCATTGTAGTCAGTTGGAATTTTTCCATTGAAATACAATGGGGGCCAGAATTTCACTCCCAGCTCTTTATGTGTTTGAACTCTTGTCTTTTGTTTATCTTCTTGCACTATAAGCTCCTGGCGTCAGGACTGGTTTTTAGTCCATGTTTTCTATGGTGCTGACTGTAATGTCATTGCTAAATACATAACAATTGTACCCTAACATCTGATCTTTCTTCTGGCCTTCAGTTTGCATTTTAGGTTTTCCCAATGACTGTGGTCAGTCTGCTGGTACTTCTGTAGAAATAAGCCCCCACCCTCTCATGAGCTCTTGGGAGAAAGTGCAAGCTGATATTTTCACCGCTGTCTGTGGTCTGACTTCTGCAATATTGCAAACTCTAGTGATTTGCGTGTTTTTTTTTAACCTAACTTATCAAAAGGTGATTAATGGCTGCCAAATCACAATTTTTCCCTTATTCAAACTGGTTATTTTAACCCCTTACTGTCAGTGAGGCCTAAGCCAGCAAGTTGGCTTTTGTTTCATTATAATCTATCTTCTTATGGAAGGGGGGGGGTGCCCTATAATAAAGATGGTTGGCACCACTCACTGTTTTCAGTGAGACTGAACTCAGACCCACAGGCCAAGTAGTTAACACTCTACAGTTTCAGAGGAGCTAGACTAAATATTATTAGGACAAAGGGTCTGTGAGGAACAGCAGAGATACTGTGAAAGGAGCTTGAGGAGTCTCAGTGGGAGCAGGGTATGAGCAGGAATAGGAGACAGATTTAGAAGTTGCCAGGGAATGTGGAGGAGATGGGCTGGGGGTACACAGGATAATGGTGAGGGTGGGAGACGAAAGCAGGATTAAATGTCAACTCCCTCACCCCAGAGATAGTCAAGGGTAAGGGAAATCCCTTTTGCACAGCAGGTGGAAAGAACACATTTTTGCATCTATATTTATGGTTGGATTTTGACCTACACCAAAATCTCTATAATTTTGTAAGCCAATCTCATGATTTGTAATTGAATGGGGTTGCCAGTGTTGCTTCAAGTTTTCTTTTTGCTGCCCGTGACTGACCCCACTAACAGGTGACAGTTCCAGTTCTCTTAGTTAAGCAGTGTTCATAGGAGAAAGAAAAAAAAATCCAATAAAAGTTAAGCAAATTAAGTCAGAGCTAGTCTAGTGAGGCTGTCCTCCTGCCCCTTCTTGGACAAAATAACACTGGTGGTTGCTGTCTGATTATTAAACAGGATTAGAGATCTTTCATTCTTAGAATTCCTGGGGCCAACTTTGTTGACAGGTCTAATTCATGTCTCCAGGGTATTTCCCCAGTGTTAAACCCTCTCTCTGTGTCTTGTATGGGAAGCCCTGTGTTGTGTCCTTTGTCTAGCTACCCTTTCTTGTTCAGGAGTCAAAACATCTCATGATTATGTTAAACAGTAGGTCCCTCTTCTAACCTTATTATCCTGGTACAATTAGCTGTGGAACACTATTTCATTCACATAATTACAGTCCTATCAGTCTACAATCTCCATTGTACCATATGTTCTGGGTTACTCAATGCTTAATGCAGGTCAGTATCCCTTGATATTCAGTCTTTCAATTTCCTTCTAAGTAGCATGGTAAGATACTCAGAATTTCAAAGGGACTGTCTTCCACTTCAAAGTCTACCTTCTGAAGTTGTCTGAAGCTTGAGGCATGTGAAAGGATTTTCCCCTCCTCCCATCTTCTAATGTATAGTCTGAGTTAACGCCTTTAGGATGCTTGTTCAGTTAGTTTTCTAATAAATCATTCCAGACAAAGTAAAGCAGGTAGGGTGGAGACCTCCCTATTTTTGAGGAGCTTTTTCAGATGCCAATTATTTTTCTCACCTGAGGTGGCTTCTGGCTTTGTTTACAGTATTGAAGGCCAGCCAGATATTTTACACAGACACACACACAAAATCCCTGGACACAGCCCCCAAGATGCTGTTCCAAACCCAGCAAATGCATTTCAAAATCAGACAATGTTTCAGAACATCACACTAATAATTAGCAAATAAACATATCATGCAAAAATTCAACTAACTATAGGAAGTACAGATTTTAACCTATGCACATGCGAGGTTAATATGTCAGTCAATCAGAACTGATACAGAAAAGCAATTAGCACGGAACAGATAGTAACTTCTCTCCCTCTGTGTAGACTGCAATTACAATATTCCCTGAGGGGCCCTTAATTATAGACCTCTGGTCTGACATAGCCCCAGTTTGTACTTTCTGGGAATGCTGCTAAGTTCTTTTTTTCTTTCTTTCAGTCATCTTGTGTGGAGGCTGCTTGCTGAGACTAGGTGAAGGATTGTTGATGGGTATTATTATTAAGTAGCTTAGATGAAGATTTCAAAAACAGGTGCTTAAATGTTAGGATCATAAGTCCATACTTATAAACCTAAATATGTAATATAATTTTTGAAAGTGCTGAGCAACCAGCAGTCCTCACTGATCCGAAACTTTGGCTCTCAATACCATCAGACTTTGTGGGGTTTGAAGTTCAGATCTGAATGTTGTGACATGGGCCCATCTTTAGCAGATAATATATTAAAGTAATAAAAACAAATATTCAAAGAAAAATAAAGTACAAAAGGAATGTTGTTATGCTGGGAGGCTGCTATCATGCATATCTTTGATCTAGAGATCAATCGCAGACCCAGTGAAAACTGATGCGTGTACTAAGCAATCTTCATTCAGGCTAATTGGAAGGAACAATTAAATGTACCTTTGTGCACTGAAAGCTGAAATAATAGAAACCACTGCCCAAGCCATTCTAGCCAGCCTGATAAGGCTAGAACAGAAGTTGAGCCATGTGGGCTGAAGGGTTTCCCTGGAGACCGATTGCAAATTCAGGGGTTGGGGCGGGGGGTTTGCTTGGTAAAAGTTGTGTGTATCTGTGTGTGTGAGAGAGAGGTAGACAACAACCAGAAAGCAAGGGGAAGGAGAGAGAAGCAGTGGAAAGTGACTTCTATTGAATACAGGACTTTCCGGAAAGGCAGACTTGGGTTTCCCAAGAAGGAAGCTGTCTCCTGTTCTTTGTTTCTACTATTTCAGAGATCGGCAACCTTTGGCACGCAGCCCATCAGGGAAATTCACTGGCGGGCTGGGACAGTTTGTTTACCTGCAGCATCCGCAGGTTCAGCCGATCGCAGCCCCATTGGCCGGGAACGGCAAACCGCAGCCAGTGGGAGCTGCAGTCAGCTGAACCTGCGGATGCTGCAGGTAAACAAACCGTCCCGGCCCACCAACAGATTTTCCTGATGGCCATGTGCCAAAGGTTGCCGATCTCTGTACTATGTTCAGGAAAACAAGAGTTTGTGTACATTCTTTGTAGAGAAACAGGATTGCTCCAAAGAAAGACCTGATTCATATAATCAGTTTTTCCTCTTCCTGGAAACAATCTGGCAAGGCCCCAAATATTACCAAACTGCTTAGGCCAAAGAGGGGCAACCATATATTTGGAAATCCTGGGTTTGACTACTTCATATGAACAGGAATAAGAATAATGCAGGCCATATATTATGAAATACAATGGGTTAATATTATCCATAATGTAAGTCTACTCACTTAATTAAGTTAAATTAGGGATTAACTGGGCCACTATGTGTAACATTATGAAACAAGAGATCACGTATGGGTAAAATCAATCTTTAAGACATGTTTAAACTGATCCAAGAAATTCCTCTGAACCACATAGTATTCTGATATTTCTCTTTTGTTTTTTATAAAGAAATCTTTCACAAGTTGAAACTCCAGCTAGGTCAGCATACATATTCTAAATTATTATATTGTTACAGCCCCAGTTATAATAGTAACTTCATTGCACAAGGTAGGAGTGAAGTTATAATGCTGAAATTGAAAAAAAAAGTCATGCAGGAAGATTAATTGTCCCTTTCAGGACAAAAATAATTCCAGATCAAAGAATTATAACTTCAGAGTAATATAGTGGTCAACTTCTTTTTGACCACTATATTACTCGGTTTTGTTCAATATCTTCATAAATGATCTGGAGGATGGTGTGGATTGCACTCTCAGCAAATTTGCGGATGATACTAAACTGGGAGGAGTGGTAGATACGCTGGAGGGGAGGGATAGGATACAGAAGGACCTAGACAAATTGGAGGATTGGGCCAAAAGAAATCTGATGAGGTTCAATAAGGATAAGTGCAGGGTCCTGCACTTAGGATGGAAGAATCCAATGCACCGCTACAGACTAGGGACCGAATGGCTAGGCAGCAGTTCTGCAGAAAAGGACCTAGGGGTGACAGTGGACGAGAAGCTGGATATGAGTCAGCAGTGTGCCCTTGTTGCCAAGAAGGCCAATGGCATTTTGGGATGTATAAGTAGGGGCATAGCGAGCAGATCGAGGGACGTGATCGTTCCCCTCTATTCGACATTGGTGAGGCCTCATCTGGAGTACTGTGTCCAGTTTTGGGCCCCACACTACAAGAAGGATGTGGATAAATTGGAGAGAGTCCAGCGAAGGGCAACAAAAATGATTAGGGGTCTAGAACACATGACTTATGAGGAGAGGCTGAGGGAGCTGGGATTGTTTAGCCTGCAGAAGAGAAGAATGAGGGGGGATTTGATAGCTGCTTTCAACTACCTGAAAGTGTAGTTCCAAAGTGGGTTCCAAAGAGGATGGCTCTAGACTGTTCTCAATGGTAGCAGATGACAGAACGAGGAGTAATGGTCTCAAGTTGCAGTGGGGGAGGTTTAGATTGGATATTAGGAAAAACTTTTTCACTAAGAGGGTGGTGAAACACTGGAATGCGTTACCTAGGGAGGTGGTAGAATCTCCTTCCTTAGAGGTTTTTAAGGTCAGGCTTGACAAAGCCCTGGCTGGGATGATTTAACTGGGAATTGGTCCTGCTTCGAGCAGGGGGTTGGACTAGATGACCTTCAGGGGTCCCTTCCAACCCTGATATTCTATGATTCTCATGAGATTTGGGGCATGAGCATATTCTGTATTCTCTCCTACTCACCCTGCAATTATCCTATTCCTAACATTTGATGTAGGTTTTTAAACCACATCTTTTCAGTTTCTCTGTAGTCCTATACATTGCATGCACTATTTTAAAACACATGTTCATAGCATTCATAGACATTTTCTAGAAGAAAATATTTTACCAGAAATTCTTTTAGGTATCACCCTAATATCAACCCCAGGAAAAAAAAAATGCTTTCCACAAAGAATTTCTATTTGAACTCCAGAAAATGTGATCTATGGGACACCAGTTATATGAAAGAAGGTGCTGCTGAGACATTGTCAACAAGGAGCTCAACACAGCAAATGCATACATGGCAGATTTGAAGGATAAAGTGATATTTGTAAAAGTATCAGCTTCCCAAGCAAACGGGAGTGCATGTAGAGCTGGTCCGAACTCCCCCCACGCCCAGACATGGAAAATTACAACTTTTCTTTGAGTAACCAAAACTCCACAAACTATTTTTTCTTCCAGTTTTGGGGCACAGAAAACCAAAAGTTTGTGGTCAAAAACTCAGATTTTTTTTTTTCCAGTTTGGTTCTTGTGTTCAGTTTGGAGATGTTCCATTCTCCAAAGAAAAATAGATTTTAAAAACAAATTAGAGAGCCTAAAAATTTTCACTTTGTCAAAATCCTCATTTTCCATTGAAAAGCATTCTCTGAAGTATTTCAGCTAGGCCTAACTGCATGAAAGAAGGCAAATCTGATGGAGGAAGACTGAGGAAATGGGAACAATTAGGAAAAAAGGTTGCATAGGCCAAAAGTTAATGGGATGTAAGATTAGATGAAGCAATGGCAATGGGACCAGAGTTGTTCAGAGCTTTGAAGAGGATGACTAGGAATTTGCTTTTCAAGAACAAGGGTAGGATTAGCTAATTAAAGGATTTGTGAAAGGGGTGACATGGTAAGAGTTGGCTGTTCCATTTCTACTTTTTCCCCTTGCCATTTTCATTTCCTTTTTCAAAGTCTTTTAAATTTGTTGTTAAGATTTTTGTAAATATTGTTTGTTAATGTACATATCGAACTTGATGTGGAGGGGATTGGATAATATGGAGAATCATTTCATTGTTAAAATTTGATTGAGATCCTTAACCACCATGTACTTTAAACAGTAAATATCAACTTTATTTTATTCTGTGGTTTGTTTCTCAAACTACCATTCCACCACCAAAGACCACCATCAGGGAGCAGTTAAGGACAGGTGTAGCTGAGGAGGCTGTAAATGTAGCAAGACACCATTTTTCCAGACTGATTATGGATTTCTTTCCCTTCTCCCCACCCATGCTAACATAACGAGTTTCCCAAGAGTTCTGATAGTGCGAAACAGTGAAGTGGCAGCAAATCAAGTAAAGGTCAGTTCTGCTAAATCAGAGAAAAGCTTCAGGTCCCTACTGCCATGATCATAACTGAGCGGCGTACTTTAAAGCTAGTTAAAGATTAAATGGGTGAAAAGAGAGGAATAAGTACACTGAGAACCAAGAAAACAGAAAATAATGTAACTTTTTGAATAAGCATGGAGGTGGCGTGGCTATCTGTACACGCACGCACACACAGCTAAACTATATGGCAAGAAAATATACCAGCTCACTTAGTGAACTTTAAGCAGGACACTCTCCAAAAAGAGATTCAGCCCACGAAATTGTGAATGATTGTATGTTAGTAGATGAATCCACCCTTTATTAAGGGTTATGTTTTCATTCACTCAGTGAAAAGGCATCCCATTTTACATAAATAATATACCACTAATGATGAACTCTTAACTAAAATAATACATTTCTGTTAATTTAATCATTCAGTAATTGGGTATATTTTCCACTATCTTTACATAATATTAATAATTAGAAGCCATGTGACAATTACATTAAATAAGGATGTCTACATATCACTATACTGATCATGTGCTGCTTTTTTTGTCTGCTTCAATGAATAAACAGGCAATTTTTGTTTTAGTGGATTGAGCCACTAATCTATTCATTGGATTCATGCTCCAGGCAAAACCCTTAGAATCCTATACAGCCCTTGCAATACAATACATACTTATTGCACAGCTTACCCAACTCAGAAGCACATTCCCAGAACAAATATTAATTTATTTTTATTTAGATATATACACATGCTAAAACAAGGACTTATCTATATGCTCTAGGTATATTTGACATCATGGTAAAAAATACCACTAAATCAATACCAAGCATAACTGAAGTGCAGCAGTAACATTCATTATAACCCCCTACAAGCAAACCAAACAATTCAAAAACTCAGATCTCTTTTTCACTCCTGTCAACACTATTATGAACACCTGTGCTGATCAGCCAGGAGGTGACGTAGAGCTAAAGGGAGAAGAAAGCAAAGGGCATGGCTAACACTAGACCTGTATGACCTGCAAGACCAAGTATGAGCTGCTACAACTTGAGCTAAAGGAGCAGATTATCGGCTGTAACAAACCCATATACTCTGGAGATTGGGCAAAGTGCGGAACATGTATCTCCCACAGACCAGTGGGCCAGTGTAGGCAGAAATTTTGCAAATGCAACTTGCACCTGCAAAAGATTGAAGCTCAGCTGCCAATGTAGCCCTTTTATCTCCGGACTCTAACAAATTATGTAGAAATGGGCATTGCTGGGTCCACTTCTTTCCTTTGAAATAACAAAATTTGTACCATCAGAAAATAGTTCAGTGAACCAGCGGTTCAAAGAGCAATGTAATACTCTGCCAGCCTCTAGCAGTGGAGATTTATACTGAGTAGCTGTAATGTTGCAGATGTTTTTTGTGTCCTTAAAACTCAAGTTCTTGTTTGAAGTCAGGTCAATTTACTGATTTTATTTATTGACTCTGTGTTCCACTTTGAAAGACACATGTCTAAACAGAACTTAAACTAGAGGTCAGGGACTTTTGTGAAGATCATTAAACATGATGTACAGGGGAAAATATTGTGGTGGTGAATAAAAATACACTCTGTGAGAATGGTATTTATTTGTGATAAATATTGCTGATAAGAACATATTAACAAAAATGGTAGAAATAAAATTCAGGGTATTTTTAACTTTCATGTGAATTTAGAGCTTGTTGAAGGTGATGGATTTAATATTTCTTGAAAGTGACAGCTCCAGAGATGGAATCCTCTGTGCTTCATACATCCTGTTAATAGTATTAACTTGTGTTACTGTAGTGCCTAGAGACATCAAAAGGTCCAAGCTCCGTTGTGCAAGTCACTGACAAACATGTTGTTAAGATATTCTCTGTTCCAAGGACCCTACTGTTTAAATAGATAATACAGAATAAGAAAGTATTATTATGGCCATTTTACAGATGGGGAACTGAGGCACAGAGAGGTGAAGTGACTTGCCCAAGGTCACACAGGAAGTCTAAACACAGTCCTGAATTGAATTGAATACAAATCTCTTGAGTCCTAATCCAGTGGTTTCACCATAAAACTATTCTTCCCATAGAGTAGCAATTCCATGGGCAGTAAGAGTGAAAGCTTGCACTATACTTTCCATCGCCTCAACTTTGACCTGGGGAGGTGTTCTATCTCTATAAGTGGGTAATTAGTTTCAGTGATCATGAATCCTTGTTCTGTCTACTGAACGAGCCAAAAAGAAAGCTAATTAGTATTGACTGTTTCTTATTTGTATAATGTAGATGCTTGTCCATTGTGAACTGGACAGGTACCAAACTTATTCAACATAGGTCATTAAGTAGAAACCTGCAGTTGTTAAGTACTTTAATTACTACCAAAATGGCATAGATATAGTTAATTTTATTAATGTGAACTAAAGTTGTTGTTTTTTCTCTCTAAAGCTTTTAAAGCACGTAATCCATAAATTGCAGAAGCTACTTTGAACATATTTAATATACTCATAATTTAAATGTAACAATTAAAAATATATTAAGCCTGTAATTGATGCACTTCAGATTTGCATAAACCTCTTAAATACACAGACTGCTTCTCAACTGATCTCGCTATTTTTAAACCTCCTTATTTGATAAAGGTAATTCCTGACAGGGACAAAGCTGCAGAAAAAAAATAATTCAAGGTTTCAAAAGTCACAAGTATGTGCCAAGTTCTTGTGGGTCAAGTATATGATAGTTTTCATGGTCGTCAACACTAACATTAAGGATACAGAGGCACTCGCAGTTTAAACACATCTTTGCAAGTTTCTCAGAAAATGTTCTTTTCAACTGAAATTTTTTATTTGACACAAAAATGATTTTCTTTCACCCCAGAAGTGAAATTTCCCAAGTCTCACACATACAGAATTACATATTAGTTTGATTTGTGGAATGGTCAATAGTCAGTCCTGGTTTAATTTTCAGTATCTCATGAGCCATTAGGGTTGAAATGGATGTTTTATCACATTGGAAAGCTGGGAGTCTCCCGCTCCAATGGGAGGCAGCAACCATTCCTAGCTCTGGCAAGTTGCAAGATATTGGACTATAAAAACATGACATTGGAAAGCAACTTTAGGTACTGTTTAGAGACTTCTGCTATTTGTTGGTTATTATTTTGTCTCTCTGAAGCTAATCACCTTATATAATCATTTAATTATGTCTTCTATTGTTGTGATTAAATCATATGTAATCAGAGTATAATGAATAGATTTAAGTTATAGGTTATAGGTATAGGAATAAGTTGATAGTATTATGGGGTAAAAGGCTGATGAACATTTGTGAATGATGAGTGTGTATTAGGTATATAAGCTAAGTAAGGTTGTAATATGAAGGGCTTGCAGGCTGAAGCCTGTAAGTTTTTACATAGCCACATTAGTGGGCGTGACCCAGAAGTTGACATGTAGCAGTAAAGTTACAAGATCACTGTAATATATGAACTAATATGTGATGTTCAGGAAGCTATTCCATAATGTACCCATTGTGACAGACCCTGGCCAGTGTGGTACAGGAGTCTGGTCCTATTGGGATCCAGGAAGTGGGCGGGCGGAGCTCGTCCACTACGAAAGGAGCCCCCCTCAGCCTAAGGGGGAGATCCACAGGGCCTGGAGAGCCAACTAATTACGGGGGACAACTAATGAAAAACAGGAACGGGAGTGCGGTCAAAGGGTCAAACGAAGGGAACCAGACGGGGACACCGAGCAGAGAACCCCGGACAGCGCCCACCGCTCCTCAAAGGCGTCAAGGGAGTCGGTGGACGCCACCCAGAGGAACTCCGCTCGGAGACGTGAACGGACAGAGGATCGGAAATAGGCCCCGCAGTCGCAGGAGACTCCATCGGCCAACCTCCTCACCCTGGTTTTATAGATGGCCGCTTTAGCCAGGGCCAGGAGGAGGTTGACCAGGAGGTCCCGCGACTTAGTGGGGCCACGGACAGGGAGTGCGTAGATAAGAAGGTGAGGAGAAAAGTGCAACCAAAACCGTAACAAAAGATTGGTGAGGAGCCGGAATAGGGGCTGCAACCTGGCGCACTCCAGATAGACGTGCGCCAGGGTTTCCCTCACGCCGCAAAAGGGGCAGGTGTCCGGAATCGGGGTGAACCGCGCCAAATACACGCCCGTGCTCACGGCCCCGTGAAGGAGCCGCCAACTGATATCCCCGGCGGGCCTCGGCACTAAGGTGGAATAGAGGCTGGCCCACCGGGGCTCCTCACCCTCTAGAGGTGGCAGAAGGTCCCGCCACTTTGTGTCAGGGCGGGACGCGAGGGTGAGGACATGAAGGGTGTGGAGCACGAGCGTGTAGAGATGTCGTTTTGGCGCGGTCTGGAACCGGACCGGCTGCAGCTCGCGGAGCCGGCTCACGGTGAAGGGGCGGGGGGGCGGTCGGGTCCACGGGGCAGGGGCCCGATGAGAAGGTCCGGAGGGCCTGGGGTGGAGGGTGGGCGGGGCACGCCCTCTCGCAGGACCCGGTCGAGGTAAACCCGAGCAGCGGGCGGCAAAGCGGCCCTCACCTCCTGAAGTACGTGCAGGGCGGTACGCGGTCTGGAGAGCCCCATGCGCTGAGCGAGCGTCAGGGGATCCAGCCAGTCTCCCCGGTCATAGTCCAGGAGGTCTCCGACTCTGGTGACTTCCGCCAGGACCAACCTCTGGCGCACCGAGGGGGACTCCGCCGCCTGCACACGGAGCTGGGGGTTGTGTAGCAGGGGCTCCGCGAGGAGGTCTACCCCCAGGGAGGCCGCCACGGACCTGGTCGCTGCGAACAGTTTCCAGGTCCGGAGGAGGTCCTGGTAGAAGACCGGCAGCCCGGAGAGGTCTCGCGGAAGACCCCTCGGGTGGAGATAAAGGAGCTGCCGGTCATATCGGAGCCCTCGGAGGCGGCGCAGGAAGGCGTGCGCCAATGCGCTCCACGCCGGACTACCTGCACCATAAAGGAGCCTCTGCAGGGCCTGGAGGCGGAAGACGTGGACCTGAGTGCAGAGACACTTCAGGCCCTGCCCTCCCTCCTCCAGGGGCAGATGGAGAACCCCTGCAGAGACCCAGTGCAGTCCTGACCAAAAGAACTCCAGAACCAATTTCTGGAGGTTGGCCAGGAAATCCGGGGCTGGAACCAGGGTGTTGAGCCGGTACCAGAGCATGGACAGGACCAGTTGGTTGAGCACCAGTGCCCGCCCTCGAAAGGACAGACACCGGAGCAGTCCTGTCCATCTCCGGAGCCGCTCTACCACCCTGCCCTCTAAACCGTGCCAGTTCTCCGGCGGAGACGGATGCGTGGCAGAAAGGTAAACGCCGAGATAGAGCAGTGGACCCGCGCTCCACCGGATGGCTTGAAGCGCGGGTGGGAGGGAGCTCGCCTGCCGCCAGTCCCCTACCACCAAGCCAGAGCTCTTGACCCAGTTGACCCGGGCGGAGGAGGCTGCCGAGTACACAGCCTGGCAAGCCTCCACCCGCGCCAAGTCGCCCGGGTCCTGGACCACGAGGAGGACATCGTCGGCGTATGCCGACAGGACCAGCCGCAGCTCCGGCTCCCGTAGCGCCAACCCCGTCAACCTCCTGCGGAGGAGACAGAGGAAGGGCTCGATCGCCAGGGCATACAGCTGGCCCGAGAGGGGGCACCCCTGCCGTACTCCCCGCCCGAAGCTGACCGGTTCGGCCAGGGTCCAGTTGAGCCTGACCAGACACTCCGCGGAGGCGTACAGCACCTGGAGAAAACCCACAAACTGGGGACCCAAGCCAAACGCTCGCAGAGTGCCCAGGAGATACCCGTGATCCACCCTGTCGAACGCCTTCTCCTGATCCAGGGACAGGAGGGCGAACGACAGACCGTCCCTACACCCGAGTTCCAAAAGGTCCCGGACCAGATAGAGGTTGTCGAAAATGGTGCGGCCCGGGACGGTGTAGGTCTGGTCCGGGTGGATCACGTCCGCCAGCACGGACCCCAGCCGCAGCGAGATGGCTTTCGCTACGACCTTGTAGTCCGTGCTGAGGAGCGAGAGGGGACGCCAATTCCGTAAATCGCGGAGGTCCCCCTTCTTTGGCAATAAGGCGAGCACAGCTCGCCTGCACGAAAGAGGGAGGACCCCGCCCTGCAAAGACTCGGCCCAGACAGTAACTAAGTCCGGGCCGAGGACGTCCCAGAACGCGCGGTAGAACTCCACGGTCAGCCCGTCCATGCCCGGAGATTTATTGGTGGGCATGCGGCGGAGGGCTTCCGAGAACTCGGCCAGGGTGAGAGGCAGCTCCAGCCGGTCTCGGTCGCCCGCGCTGACCGTCGGGAGTCCGTCCCAGAGCACTCTGCAAGCGGCAGGATCGGTCGGACCCGGGGAGAAAAGGTCTGCGTAGAAGGCCCTGGCCCTCCCGCACATCTCCACCGGATCCGTGAGGGGGGTGCCGTCCTCTGCGAGGAGGCAAGTGATGTGCTTCTTGGCCCCCCTCTTTTTCTCCAGGGCGTAGAAGAAGCGGGAGCCGCGATCCATCTCCCGAAGGAGGCGGATGCGGGATCGAACAAAAGCGCCCCGGGCCCGATGGTCCTCGAGGGCCCGGAGCTCCTCCCGCTTCTCCCGGCACGCTCCGCAGAGGGATGGATCCTCAGGGCTGGCGGCCAGACGCCTCTCCAGCTCGAAGACCTCCCGTTCCAGCTGCCCCATCGCCGCATCCCTCCGTCGGCTGGCGCCCCGGGTGTAGTCGCGGCAGAAGAGCCGGGCGCGCACCTTCCCTAGGTCCCACCACCGCCGCGCCGAGGGAAAGGCACGCCGCTGCCCTCGCCAGGCCAACCAGAACTCCCGGAAGGACGCCACGAAGCCCACGTCCTCCAGCAAGCTGTTATTAAAATGCCAATAGGCCGGCCCCGGCTTCTCCGCACAGAGAGAGACCGTCACGGTGGCCAGGTGATGATCGGAAAACGGGGCCGGCCGGATGCTGGAGGAGTGGGCCTGGGAGAGATGGAAGCGTGACAAATAGATACGGTCCAACCGGGAGTGGCGCGCCCGACGGGCCTCCACCCGGACAAAGGTGAATGTCGAGGTGTCGTCCGGGTGGTGGTCGCGCCAGACGTCCACCAGGGAGTGATGGTCAACTATCTCCCGGAGGACGTCCGCGGCGGCCGGGCACTGCTCGGTCCCCGAGCGGTCCCGCTCCTCGAGGGTCATATTTAAGTCCCCGCCCAGGACCAGGCACTCGTGAGGATCCAAAGTGCCGAGGAAGGCGGACGCCCGCTGAAAGAAGCGTAGCCGCTCCGGGCCCGATGTCGGGGCATAGATGTTGACGAGATTGACCACAAGCCCCTCCAAACGGACCCGGAGGTGCAGCAGGCGGCCCGGCACAGCCTCGGCGACCCCCAGCACCTCGGGCCGCAGGTCGGGGGAGAACAGGGTCGCCACTCCAGCCGTACGAATTGTGAGATGGCTAAAGTAGACCCTGTCCCCCCATTCCAGCCGCCAGCTAGCTTCGGCGGCCGGATCCGTATGGGTCTCCTGCAGGAAAATCACAGAGTACCCCCCCTCCCGAAGGAAGGAGAGCACCTGGCACCTGCGGAGACCCATCCTACAGCCCCGGGTGTTCAACGTGATGATGGTAAGAGGTGCCATGAGGAGGGCTGGGGGGGATCCTCACCGGCAGGGACGCTCGCGGTCCCCAACGGGCCGCGCAACAATCCGTGACCTACCCCGTAGGTCATGAGGGAGTCACGGAAGAGGCGGACCCGCTGGTAAGCCGTGGCAGCCTGCTTCCCGGTCCTTTTACCCTCCCCCATGAGGGCCCTTGCGGCCCGGAGGATGAGATGGAAATCCCCCCATCGCTGCAGGGCGAGCTGCACCTTGTTACGGGAGCCCCGGACGTCCTCAAGGAACTCCCGCAGCTCCTCCCGCAGCGCATGGGGGGCCGGGGCCACGAGCCCCCGGCTGTCCTCCGGAGGGACTGCTGACACAGCCCCGTGGCCCGCCGAAACGGGCAGACAAGGGGCAGACCCCCGACGTGGCGCCTGATGGACTGGCGCCACGCAGCCCTCTTCAACCCCTGGCTGGAGTGGGGGCGGCGGAGGGAGGGTAGCAGCCCCTAGCGAGTCGGGACTAGGGAAAACAGGAGCCGCGCCCCGGGGGCTATCCTCGTGAGGCGAGGAGATGACAGCCCCAGGGGTGGCAGTGACAGCACGGGAAGTGGGGGGAGCGGGGGCAGGGTTGACATCGGGGGCAGGGCAGGGATCCCGAGGGAGGGCAAGGCAGGGGTTGGGTACAGAGCCAGGGAGAGGGGCAAGGGCAGGGGCCTGGGCCCCGGGAGCCAAGCCGGTGGAAAAAGGCCCCTCTCGATCAGGCTCCGGGAGGTGGGGGTGGGGCAGGGGGCCCTCCAGAATGTCGGGCTCTGGTACCACGACCGGCAGGGGGGCCACAGCACCAGCAGTGGGGTCCCCGCCTGGGAAGGAGGTCAGTCGCCCCACGTCCTCGAGGGGCAACCCATGGGGCTCGGGTCCCAGCCATAATGCACCAGCGGTCGCCTCGGTTGGTTCGGCGTCTAACCGCAGGGTGCCACTCACGGCCGGGCAGATGGAAGAGCCCTGGGGACCCTCGGAGGCGGTAGCAAAGGTGACGGGTAGGGGAAGGGGGCACGGGACAGGCGGGGCCGGGGCGAGGTCGCTCAGATCGAGGCCCGCTAGCAGTGGGTCGTCCTCCCCCTGGGTGACTGGGGTCAGACCCAGGGCCTCGATCTCCTCGTATATGGAGGGGAGCTCTCCGGCCGCCACCCCGGAGGCCTCCCCGCTAGTGCCCGAAGCGACACTCGCCCCGAGGCTCACCGGGGTTGTGAGTGGTAAGGGGGCAGGTGGGGCTCCGTCGGGGTCCATCGAAGGAAGGGTCCCGAGGGGAGGGATGGCACTGCCCTTCCGTGCTACCACGTTGTCCCCAGCCGGCACCAGGGGATGGTGTGCACCCGCGGGCAAGACAGAGGGCTCGGCATCGGCGCCCCCCTTTCTGGTCTTCCGGGGGGCTTCCGCATCGGTGGAAGGGGGCGGAGCTCGAGCCTTCCGCTTGCCCCGCTTCCCCCGGACTAGGGCCCAGCCCTCCATGGCCTCATCGGGGGGCTGGCTACCAGGGGTCGGGTCAGGGGACAAGGATGATGGCTCAGGGACCGTGGGAGGCGGCGGTGGGGCGGAAGACGGGAGGGAAGAGTCCCCCTGGGGCGGGCCCTCTCCCACGCTCGGCGGCATCCCTGCTGCACCCTCCTCTGGGGGCCCCGCCAAAGCGCAGGTAGCAGAGGCGGGGCTCTCCCGCTCGTCTGGGCGCGCCGGGGGGAGCGCCCCTCGGGCCCGAGCGGGAGCAGTGGTGGGCTGAGTGGGAGGAGGGGCGGCTTCGGGCGCCGGGCAGCCAGGGGCGCCGGCGATGACGGGGCCAGCGCCCTGCCGGGGCTCGGGGGTCCCGGATGCCTCTCCGTGCCGGGCCAAGGGGCAATCCCTCCGGACATGCCCCATCGCCCGGCAGAGGTAGCACCGGGCCTCCCCCGTAGAATAATGCACCCGGTAGTGGGCCCCCTGGTAGGGGATCAGAAAGGACCCCTCAAGCGCCTCTCCGTCACGCGCCGCCGGCGGTAGTTGCAGCTGCACTTGCCGGCGGAACGAGAGAACGTGACGGAGGGCGGGGTCCTTGCAGCCCAAGGGGAGAGGGCTCAGGACGGAGATGGGCTTCCCCAGGGTAGAGAGGGCAGGTAGGAGGGCGGCATTAGGAAGGAAGGGAGGGACGGAGGTCAGGACCAGGCGGACGCCCAGGTCGTCCAGCGGCTCGAGGGGGACGAACACGCCCCCCACCGCCAGGCCCTTCTCCACCGCCTCCTGGGCGGCGGCCTCCGATGTCAGGAAGAAGACCACCTTCCCGTACATCTTGGAGGCCGCCGCAATGGCCGTGGGCCCCACCACCCTCGCCAACGCCCGCACGTACGTCTCCACGTGGGGCGAGGCGGGCACCAGGAGGCAACGGACACCGTGCTTCCTGGTCATGTTGGGAAAGGGGCCCCGGCCGCTATAGCTGGTAGCGGAGGCGGCGAGCGGGAGAGATGACGTAGCAGTAGGCGGGGGGGCTGCCGCCACCTGGGCGTACGCCCTGGGGGCTGGGGGAGGGGCACCCGCAGAGCCGGTGGAAGGAGCAGCGGGGCGGGAGGCCGCGGCCGGTGGCGGGGCCGCAGCAGTGAGGGCAGTCCCTGCCATGGAGGGCCTGGGCTTCTTCGCAGGGTCCTTCCCCTTCTTCCTACCCCGGCCCTTCCCGCCGGCTGGGGGGGCTCCCCCTGAATTGAAGGGGGGGAGGAACGTGGTAGCAACGGAGGTCACCCCGGTGCCTGCCGCTGCCGGCGCCCCGGCGGGGGCGGTAACAGGTGGTTTGGCAGCGGCGGCTGAGGTAGAGGCTTGGGGGGGTGACGGAGGGGCAGGCGGGGGAGGGGGAACGAGGGCTGTTGGAGGGGCCCCCCCCGTCGTATCCCCCGCCATAATGAGCAGGGAGGGAGGGAAGGACACCGGAAGGAGAAGGGGAAGGGTGAGGCAGGTCAACCACTCCTCCCCGCTAGAATGCAGGCAGGGGAGGAGGGCGCCAAAGGGGACGGGCTGGACAGGGGGGCTTGGGAGGGCTTGCGGGGGACAGTCACCGACTCAGAGTGAAACAAAAAACCGGCTCCTCGAGTTGCACTGGGGGAGGGGGGGGGTCAGAACAACAGTCGGGGGGTGCAGTGAGGTCGGGGCAAACTCAAACAGGGGAAGGGCACAAGCGCATGGGAGGGGGCGTGGGCGCACTGAATAAGGGCCAATCGGGGCAGGGCTATCACATAGGGAGGCGGGGAGAACCAGGCTGGAGGCAGGACAGGGAACCTAGGGGCTGGCTTCAGAGGCAAGGGCGGGGCAAACAAGCAAGGCTGCAGAGGGGGAAGGGCGGGGCAGGCAAACACACTGAAGCCAGCGAGGTGCTGGGGTAAAGGGGAGGGCAGAAGGCTGCAAGGGGAAAATGGGGCAGGGAGCCAGGGACAAAGCTGGGGGCTGGTAAGGGGGGGGTCAGTCCAGGATGGGGCGGGGGGCACGTGCGCCCACGTGCGCTCGTGAAAGAAAGTCACTGCGGGCTGGCTGCTGCTGCAGGCCCCAAAGGTGGTGAAAGGGGCAGCAGGCCCAGCAGGCAGTGGAATCCCAGAAGCAGGAGCTGGAGGCAGATGGTGAGTGTCCGCTGGGGGTGGTGGAGGGGACAGCGCTGACAGTGGTGGTGGTGGGGGTTGGGGGGCACACTGATGGACTAGGGGGCAGGCTCCACGCCACACCCCTGTGTTCCCACAAACACAGTCAAAACCCCCACCACAAGAGCACAGTCCGAGAGTTACTCAGCTTCCTGGCCCCCTCCACAGTGGTCTACCAAGTCCGTGTGCGCTCCCCCAGCAGCAGATGGCCTCGTCCCCGCCTCCTTCGGGGTCCGGCAGCTCGCAGGCAGCAGCAGCAGCTCCAGGCAGCAACCCGGTGACCAGGCAGGCAGAGAAGACCCCTCACAGGTGGTGGTGATGGTGGTGATGGTGGTATCGTCCACAGCAGCGGTAGCGCCGACGGCTGGGGTAGGGGTCCCTCACTCCCCCCCCACCCCCGGGGAGCGGGCCAGCAGCCCCCCCCAAGGGGCTGCAGTTGGAAAGTAGCGGCAGCACCCAAGGGTGGGCGGGTCCAGTAGCTGGCCAGCAACCAGGTAGGGGAGATGGCGTCCGGCCCGGCCAGGGGGGCAGCTGGAGCTGGAGCAGTGGTGGCAGCGGCAGCAGCAAGGGCCAAGGCCCCGCAGCAGCAGCAGCAGCAGCAGCAGGAGCAGCAGTCTCCCTCCTCCTTCCAGACTAGGGGGGTACAGGAGTCTGGTCCTATTGGGATCCAGGAAGTGGGCGGGCGGAGCTCGTCCACTACAAAAGGAGCCCCCCCCAGCCTAAGGGGGAGATCCACAGGGCCTGGAGAGCCAACTAATTACGGGGGACAACTAATGAAAAACAGGGACGGGAGTGCGGTCAAAGGGTCAAACGAAGGGAACCGGACGGGGACACCGAGCAGAGAACCCCGGACAGCGCCCACCGCTCCTCAAAGGCGTCAAGGGAGTCGGTGGACGCCGCCCAGAGGAACTCCGCTCGGAGACGTGAACGGACAGAGGATCGGAAATAGGCCCCGCAGTCGCAGGAGACTCCATCGGCCAACCTCCTCACCCTGGTTTTATAGATGGCCGCTTTAGCCAGGGCCAGGAGGAGGTTGACCAGGAGGTCCCGCGACTTAGTGGGGCCACGGACAGGGAGTGCGTAGATGAGAAGGTGAGGAGAAAAGTGCAACCAAAACCGTAACAAAAGGTTGGTGAGGAGCCGGAATAGGGGCTGCAACCTGGCGCACTCCAGATAGACATGCGCCAGGGTTTCCCTCACGCCGCAAAAGGGGCAGGTGTCCGGAATCGGGGTGAACCGCGCCAAATACACGCCCGTGCTCACGGCCCCGTGAAGGAGCCGCCAACTGATATCCCCGGCGGGCCTCGGCACTAAGGTGGAATAGAGGCTGGCCCACCGGGGCTCCTCACCCTCTAGAGGTAGCAGAAGGTCCCGCCACTTTGTGTCAGGGCGGGACGCGAGGGTGAGGACATGAAGGGTGTGGAGCACGAGCGTGTAGAGATGTTGTTTTGGCGCGGTCTGGAACCGGACCGGCTGCAGCTCGCGGAGCCGGCTCACGGTGAAGGGGCGGGGGGGGCGGTCGGGTCCACGGGGCAGGGGCCCGATGAGAAGGTCCGGAGGGCCTGGGGTGGAGGGTGGGCGGGGCGCGCCCTCTCGCAGGACCCGGTCGAGGTAAACCCGAGCAGCGGGCGGCAAAGCGGCCCTCACCTCCTGAAGTACGCGCAGGGCGGTTCACGGTCTGGAGAGCCCCATGCGCTGAGCGAGCGTCAGGGGATCCAGCCAGTCTCCCCGGTCATAGTCCAGGAGGTCTCCGACTCTGGTGACTTCCGCCAGGACCAACCTCTGGCGCACCGAGGGGGACTCCGCCGCCTGCACACGGAGCTGGGGGTTGTGTAGCAGGGGCTCCGCGAGGAGGTCTACCCCCAGGGAGGCCGCCACGGACCTGGTCGCTGCGAACAGTTTCCAGGTCCGGAGGAGGTCCTGGTAGAAGACCGGCAGCTCGGAGAGGTCTCGCGGAAGACCCCTCGGGTGGAGATAAAGGAGCTGCCGGTCATATCGGAGCCCTCGGAGGCGGCGCAGGAAGGCGTGCGCCAATGCGCTCCACGCCGGACTACCTGCACCATAAAGGAGCCTCTGCAGGGCCTGGAGGCGGAAGACGTGGACCTGAGTGCGGATACACTTCAGGCCCTGCCCCCCTCCTCCAGGGGCAGATGGAGAACCCCTGCAGAGACCCAGTGCAGTCCTGACCAAAAGAACTCCAGAACCAATTTCTGGAGGTTGGCCAGGAAATCCGGGGCCGGAACCAGGGTGTTGAGCCGGTACCAGAGCATGGACAGGACCAGTTGGTTGAGCACCAGTGCCCGCCCTCGAAAGGACAGACACCAGAGCAGTCCTGTCCATCTCCGGAGCCGCTCTACCACCCTGCCCTCTAAACCGTGCCAGTTCTCCGGCGGAGACGGATGCGTGGCAGAAAGGTAAACGCCGAGATAGAGCAGCGGACCCGCGCTCCACCGGATGGCTTGAAGCGCGGGTGGGAGGGAGCTCGCCTGCCGCCAGTCCCCTACCACCAAGCCAGAGCTCTTGACCCAGTTGACCCGGGCGGAGGAGGCTGCCGAGTACACAGCCTGGCAAGCCTCCACCCGCGCCAAGTCGCCCGGGTCCTGGACCACGAGGAGGACATCGTCGGCGTATGCCGACAGGACCAGCCGCAGCTCCGGCTCCCGTAGCGCCAACCCCGTCAACCTCCTGCGGAGGAGACAGAGGAAGGGCTCGATCGCCAGAGCATACAGCTGGCCCGAGAGGGGGCACCCCTGCCGTACTCCCCGCCCGAAGCTGACCGGTTCGGCCAGGGTCCAGTTGAGCCTGACCAGACACTCCGCGGAGGCGTACAGCACCTGGAGAAAACCCACAAACTGGGGACCCAAGCCAAACGCTCGCAGAGTGCCCAGGAGATACCCGTGATCCACCCTGTCGAACGCCTTCTCCTGATCCAGGGACAGGAGGGCGAACGACAGACCGTCCCTACACCCGAGTTCCAAAAGGTCCCGGACCAGATAGAGGTTGTCGAAAATGGTGCGGCCCGGGACGGTGTAGGTCTGGTCCGGGTGGATCACGTCCGCCAGCACGGACCCCAGCCGCAGCGAGATGGCTTTCGCTACGACCTTGTAGTCCGTGCTGAGGAGCGAGAGGGGACGCCAATTCCGTAAATCGCGGAGGTCCCCCTTCTTTGGCAATAAGGCGAGCACAGCTCGCCTGCACGAAAGAGGGAGGACCCCGCCCTGCAAAGACTCGGCCCAGACAGTAACTAAGTCCGGGCCGAGGACGTCCCAGAACGCGCGGTAGAACTCCACGGTCAGCCCGTCCATGCCCGGAGATTTATTGGTGGGCATGCGGCGGAGGGCTTCCGAGAACTCGGCCAGGGTGAGAGGCAGCTCCAGCCGGTCTCGGTCGCCCGCGCTGACCGTCGGGAGTCCGTCCCAGAGCACTCTGCAAGCGGCAGGATCGGTCGGACCCGGGGAGAAAAGGTCTGCGTAGAAGGCCCTGGCCCTCCCGCACATCTCCACCGGATCCGTGAGGGGGGTGCCGTCCTCTGCGAGGAGGCAAGTGATGTGCTTCTTGGCCCCCCTCTTTTTCTCCAGGGCGTAGAAGAAGCGGGAGCCGCGATCCATCTCCCGAAGGAGGCGGATGCGGGATCGAACAAAAGCGCCCCGGGCCCGATGGTCCTCGAGGGCCCGGAGCTCCTCCCGCTTCTCCCGGCACGCTCCGCAGAGGGATGGATCCTCAGGGCTGGCGGCCAGACGCCTCTCCAGCTCGAAGACCTCCCGTTCCAGCTGCCCCATCGCCGCATCCCTCCGTCGGCTGGCGCCCCGGGTGTAGTCGCGGCAGAAGAGCCGGGCGCGCACCTTCCCTAGGTCCCACCACCGCCGCGCCGAGGGAAAGGCACGCCGCTGCCCTCGCCAGGCCAACCAGAACTCCCGGAAGGACGCCACGAAGCCCACGTCCTCCAGCAAGCTGTTATTAAAATGCCAATAGGCCGGCCCCGGCTTCTCCGCACAGAGAGAGACCGTCACGGTGGCCAGGTGATGATCGGAAAACGGGGCCGGCCGGATGCTGGAGGAGTGGGCCTGGGAGAGATGGAAGCGTGACAAATAGATACGGTCCAACCGGGAGTGGCGCGCCCGACGGGCCTCCACCCGGACAAAGGTGAACGTCGAGGTGTCATCCGGGTGGTGGTCGCGCCAGACGTCCACCAGGGAGTGATGGTCGACTATCTCCCGGAGGACGTCCGCGGCGGCCGGGCACTGCTCGGTCCCCGAGCGGTCCCGCTCCTCGAGGGTCGTATTGAAGTCCCCGCCCAGGACCAGGCACTCGTGAGGATCCAAAGTGCCGAGGAAGGCGGACGCCCGCTGAAAGAAGCGTAGCCGCTCCGGGCCCGATGTCGGGGCATAGATGTTGACGAGATTGACCACAAGCCCCTCCAAACGGACCCGGAGGTGCAGCAGGCGGCCCGGCACAGCCTCGGCGACCCCCAGCACCTCGGGCCGTAGGTCGGGGGAGAACAGGGTCGCCACTCCAGCCGTACGAATTGTGAGATGGCTAAAGTAGACCCTGTCCCCCCATTCCAGCCGCCAGCTAGCTTCGGCGGCCGGATCCGTATGGGTCTCCTGCAGGAAAATCACAGAGTACCCCCCCTCCCGAAGGAAGGAGAGCACCTGGCACCTGCGGAGACCCATCCTACAGCCCCGGGTGTTCAACGTGATGATGGTAAGAGGTGCCATGAGGAGGGCTGGGGGGGATCCTCACCGGCAGGGACGCTCGCGGTCCCCAACGGGCCGCGCAACAATCCGTGACCTACCCCGTAGGTCATGAGGGAGTCACGGAAGAGGCGGACCCGCTGGTAAGCCGTGGCAGCCTGCTTCCCGGTCCTTTTACCCTCCCCCATGAGGGCCCTTGCGGCCCGGAGGATGAGATGGAAATCCCCCCATCGCTGCAGGGCGAGCTGCACCTTGTTACGGGAGCCCCGGACGTCCTCAAGGAACTCCCGCAGCTCCTCCCGCAGCGCATGGGGGGCCGGGGCCACGAGCCCCCGGCTGTCCTCCGGAGGGACTGCTGACACAGCCCCGTGGCCCGCCGAAACGGGCAGACAAGGGGCAGACCCCCGACGTGGCGCCTGATGGACTGGCGCCACGCAGCCCTCTTCAACCCCTGGCTGGAGTGGGGGCGGCGGAGGGAGGGTAGCAGCCCCTAGCGAGTCGGGACTAGGGAAAACAGGAGCCGCGCCCCGGGGGCTATCCTCGTGAGGCGAGGAGATGACAGCCCCAGGGGCGGCAGTGACAGCACGGGAAGTGGGGGGAGCGGGGGCAGGGTTGACATCGGGGGCAGGGCAGGGATCCCGAGGGAGGGCAAGGCAGGGGTTGGGTACAGAGCCAGGGAGAGGGGCAAGGGCAGGGGCCTGGGCCCCGGGAGCCAAGCCGGTGGAAAAAGGCCCCTCTCGATCAGGCTCCGGGAGGTGGGGGTGGGGCAGGGGGCCCTCCAGAATGTCGGGCTCTGGTACCACGACCGGCAGGGGGGCCACAGCACCAGCAGTGGGGTCCCCGCCCGGGAAGGAGGTCAGTCGCCCCACGTCCTCGAGGGGCAACCCATGGGGCTCGGGTCCCAGCCATAATGCACCAGCGGTCGCCTCGGTTGGTTCGGCGTCTAACCGCAGGGTGCCACTCACGGCCGGGCAGATGGAAGAGCCCTGGGGACCCTCGGAGGCGGTAGCAAAGGTGACGGGTAGGGGAAGGGGGCACGGGACAGGCGGGGCCGGGGCGAGGTCGCTCAGATCGAGGCCCGCTAGCAGTGGGTCGTCCTCCCCCTGGGTGACTGGGGTCAGACCCAGGGCCTCGATCTCCTCGTATATGGAGGGGAGCTCTCCGGCCGCCACCCCGGAGGCCTCCCCGCTAGTGCCCGAAGCGACACTCGCCCCGAGGCTCACCGGGGTTGTGAGTGGTAAGGGGGCAGGTGGGGCTCCGTCGGGGTCCGTCGAAGGAAGGGTCCCGAGGGGAGGGATGGCACTGCCCTTCCGTGCTACCACGTTGTCCCCAGCCGGCACCAGGGGATGGTGTGCACCCGCGGGCAAGACAGAGGGCTCGGCATCAGCGCCCCCCTTTCTGGTCTTCCGGGGGGCTTCCGCATCGGTGGAAGGGGGCGGAGCTCGAGCCTTCCGCTTGCCCCGCTTCCCCCGGACTAGGGCCCAGCCCTCCATGGCCTCATCGGGGGGCTGGCTACCAGGGGTCGGGTCAGGGGGCAAGGGTGATGGCTCAGGGACCGTGGGAGGCGGCGGTGGGGCGGAAGACGGGAGGGAAGAGTCCCCCTGGGGCGGGCCCTCTCCCACGCTCGGCGGCATCCCTGCTGCACCCTCCTCTGGGGGCTCCGCCAAAGCGCAGGTAGCAGAGGCGGGGCTCTCCCGCTCGTCTGGGCGCGCCGGGGGGAGCGCCCCTCGGGCCCGAGCGGGAGCAGTGGTGGGCTGAGTGGGAGGAGGGGCGGCTTCGGGCGCCGGGCAGCCAGGGGCGCCGGCGATGACGGGGCCAGCGCCCTGCCGGGGCTCGGGGGTCCCGGATGCCTCTCCGTGCCGGGCCAAGGGGCAATCCCTCCGGACGTGCCCCATCGCCCGGCAGAGGTAGCACCGGGCCTCCCCCGTAGAATAATGCACCCGGTAGTGGGCCCCCTGGTAGGGGATCAGAAAGGACCCCTCAAGCGCCTCTCCGTCACGCGCCGCCGGCGGCAGTTGCAGCTGCACTTGCCGGCGGAACGAGAGGACGTGACGGAGGGCGGGGTCCTTGCAGCCCAAGGGGAGAGGGCTCAGGACGGAGATGGGCTTCCCCAGGGTAGAGAGGGCAGGTAGGAGGGCGGCATTAGGAAGGAAGGGAGGGACGGAGGTCAGGACCAGGCGGACGCCCAGGTCGTCCAGCGGCTCGAGGGGGACGAACACGCCCCCCACCGCCAGGCCCTTCTCCACCGCCTCCTGGGCGGCGGCCTCCGATGCCAGGAAGAAGACCACCTTCCCGTACATCTTGGAGGCCGCCGCAATGGCCGTGGGCC
The DNA here is from genome assembly GCF_965140235.1 of Caretta caretta. Classification (NCBI taxonomy): domain Eukaryota; kingdom Metazoa; phylum Chordata; order Testudines; family Cheloniidae; genus Caretta; species Caretta caretta. The sequence goes on from NC_134207.1 coordinate 126,725,129, forward strand.
CCACCACCCTCGCCAACGCCCGCACGTACGTCTCCACGTGGGGCGAGGCGGGCACCAGGAGGCAACGGACACCGTGCTTCCTGGTCATGTTGGGAAAGGGGCCCCGGCCGCTATAGCTGGTAGCGGAGGCGGCGGGCGGGAGAGATGACGTAGCAGTAGGCGGGGGGGCTGCCGCCACCTGGGCGTACGCCCTGGGGGCTGGGGGAGGGGCACCCGCAGAGCCGGTGGAAGGAGCAGCGGGGCGGGAGGCCGCGGCCGGTGGCGGGGCCGCAGCAGTGAGGGCAGTCCCTGCCATGGAGGGCCTGGGCTTCTTCGCAGGGTCCTTCCCCTTCTTCCTACCCCGGCCCTTCCCGCCGGCTGGGGGGACTCCCCCCGAATCGAAGGGGGGGAGGAACGTGGCAGCAACGGAGGTCACCCCGGTGCCCGCCGCTGCCGGCGCCCCGGCGGGGGCGGTAACAGGTGGTTTGGCAGCGGCGGCTGAGGTAGAGGCTTGGGGGGGTGACGGAGGGGCAGGCGGGGGAGGGGGAACGAGGGCTGTTGGAGGGGCCCCCCCCGTCGTATCCCCCGCCATAATGAGCAGGGAGGGAGGGAAGGACACCGGAAGGAGAAGGGGAAGGGTGAGGCAGGTCAACCACTCCTCCCCGCTAGGCTGCAGGCAGGGGAGGAGGGCGCCAAAGGGGACGGGCTGGACAGGGGGGCTTGGGAGGGCTTGCGGGGGACAGTCACCGACTCAGAGTGAAACAAAAAACCGGCTCCTCGAGTTGCACTGGGGGAGGGGGGGGTAAGAACAACAGTCGGGGGGTGCGGTGAGGTCGGGGCAAACTCAAACAGGGGAAGGGCACAAGCGCATGGGAGGGGGCATGGGCGCACTGAATAAGGGCCAATCGGGGCGGGGCTTTCACATAGGGAGGCGGGGAGAACCAGGCTGGAGGTAGGACAGGGAACCTAGAGGCTGGCTTCAGAGGCAAGGGCGGGGCAAACAAGCAAGGCTGCAGAGGGGGAAGGGCGGGGCAGGCAAACACACTGAAGCCAGCGAGGTGCTGGGGTAAAGGGGAGGGCAGAAGGCTGCAAGGGGAAAATGGGGCAGGGAGCCAGGGACAAAACTGGGGGCTGGTAAGGGGGGGTCAGTCCAGGATGGGGCGGGGGGCACGTGCGCCCACGTGCGCTCGTGAAAGAAAGTCAATGCGGGCTGGCTGCTGCTGCAGGCCCCAAAGGTGGTGAAAGGGGCAGCAGGCCCAGCAGGCAGTGGAATCCCAGAAGCAGGAGCTGGAGGCAGATGGTGAGTGTCCGCTGGGGGTGGTGGAGGGGACAGCGCTGACGGTGGTGGTGGTGGGGGTTGGGGGGGGGCACACTGATGGACTAGGGGGCAGGCTCCACGCCACACCCCTGTGTTCCCACAAACACAGTCAAAACCCCCACCACAAGAGCACAGTCCGAGAGTTACTCAGCTTCCTGGCCCCCTCCACAGTGGTCTACCAAGTCCGTGTGCGCTCCCCCAGCAGCAGATGGCCTCGTCCCCGCCTCCTCCGGGGTCCGGCAGCTCGCAGGCAGCAGCAGCAGCTCCAGGCAGCAACCCGGTGACCAGGCAGGCAGAGAAGACCCCTCACAGGTGGTGGTGATGGTGGTGATGGTGGTATCGTCCACAGCAGCGGTAGCGCCGACGGCTGGGGTAGGGGTCCCTCACTTCCCCCCCCCCCGGGGAGCGGGCCAGCAGCCCCCCCCCCAAGGGGCTGCAGTTGGAAAGTAGCGGCAGCACCCAAGGGTGGGCGGGTCCAGTAGCTGGCCAGCAACCAGGTAGGGGAGATGGCGTCCGGCCCGGCCAGGGGGGCAGCTGGAGCTGGAGCAGGAGCAGTGGTGGCAGCAGCAAGGGCCAAGGCCCCGCAGCAGCAGCAGGAGGAGCAGCAGTCTACCTCCTCCTTCCAGACTAGGGGGGTACAGGAGTCTGGTCCTATTGGGATCCAGGGAGTGGGCGGGCGGAGCTCGTCCACTACGAAAGGAGCCCCCCCCCAGCCTAAGGGGGAGATCCACAGGGCCTGGAGAGCCAACTAATTACGGGGGACAACTAATGAAAAACAGGGACGGGAGTGCGGTCAAAGGGTCAAACGAAGGGAACCGGATGGGGACACCGAGCAGAGAACCCCGGACAGCGCCCACCGCTCCTCAAAGGCGTCAAGGGAGTCGGTGGACGCCGCCCAGAGGAACTCCGCTCGGAGACGTGAACGGACAGAGGATCGGAAATAGGCCCCGCAGTCGCAGGAGACTCCATCGGCCAACCTCCTCACCCTGGTTTTATAGATGGCCGCTTTAGCCAGGGCCAGGAGGAGGTTGACCAGGAGGTCCCGCGACTTAGTGGGGCCACGGACAGGGAGTGCGTAGATGAGAAGGTGAGGAGAAAAGTGCAACCAAAACCGTAACAAAAGGTTGGTGAGGAGCCGGAATAGGGGCTGCAACCTGGCGCACTCCAGATAGACATGCGCCAGGGTTTCCCTCACGCCGCAAAAGGGGCAGGTGTCCGGAATCGGGGTGAACCGCGCCAAATACACGCCCGTGCTCACGGCCCCGTGAAGGAGCCGCCAACTGATATCCCCGGCGGGCCTCGGCACTAAGGTGGAATAGAGGCTGGCCCACCGGGGCTCCTCACCCTCTAGAGGTGGCAGAAGGTCCCGCCACTTTGTGTCAGGGCGGGACGCGAGGGTGAGGACATGAAGGGTGTGGAGCACGAGCGTGTAGAGATGTCGTTTTGGCGCGGTCTGGAACCGGACCGGCTGCAGCTCGCGGAGCCGGCTCACGGTGAAGGGGCGGGGGGGGCGGTCGGGTCCACGGGGCAGGGGCCCGATGAGAAGGTCCGGAGGGCCTGGGGTGGAGGGTGGGCGGGGCGCGCCCTCTCGCAGGACCCGGTCAAGGTAAACCCGAGCAGCGGGCAGCAAAGCGGCCCTCACCTCCTGAAGTACGCGCAGGGCAGTACGCGGTCTGGAGAGCCCCATGCGCTGAGCGAGCGTCAGGGGATCCAGCCAGTCTCCCCGGTCATAGTCCAGGAGGTCTCCGACTCTGGTGACTTCCGCCAGGACCAACCTCTGGCGCACCGAGGGGGACTCCGCCGCCTGCACACGGAGCTGGGGGTTGTGTAGCAGGGGCTCCGCGAGGAGGTCTACCCCCAGGGAGGCCGCCACGGACCTGGTCGCTGCGAACAGTTTCCAGGTCCGGAGGAGGTCCTGGTAGAAGACCGGCAGCCCGGAGAGGTCTCGCGGAAGACCCCTCGGGTGGAGATAAAGGAGCTGCCGGTCATATCGGAGCCCTCGGAGGCGGCGCAGGAAGGCGTGCGCCAATGCGCTCCACGCCGGACTACCTGCACCATAAAGGAGCCTCTGCAGGGCCTGGAGGCGGAAGACGTGGACCTGAGTGCGGAGACACTTCAGGCCCTGCCCTCCCTCCTCCAGGGGCAGATGGAGAACCCCTGCAGAGACCCAGTGCAGTCCTGACCAAAAGAACTCCAGAACCAATTTCTGGAGGTTGGCCAGGAAATCCGGGGCCGGAACCAGGGTGTTGAGCCGGTACCAGAGCATGGACAGGACCAGTTGGTTGAGCACCAGTGCCCGCCCTCGAAAGGACAGACACCAGAGCAGTCCTGTCCATCTCCGGAGCCGCTCTACCACCCTGCCCTCTAAACCGTGCCAGTTCTCCGGCGGAGACGGATGCGTGGCAGAAAGGTAAACGCCGAGATAGAGCAGCGGACCCGCGCTCCACCGGATGGCTTGAAGCGCGGGTGGGAGGGAGCTCGCCTGCCGCCAGTCCCCTACCACCAAGCCAGAGCTCTTGACCCAGTTGACCCGGGCGGAGGAGGCTGCCGAGTACACAGCCTGGCAAGCCTCCACCCGCGCCAAGTCGCCCGGGTCCTGGACCACGAGGAGGACATCGTCGGCGTATGCCGACAGGACCAGCCGCAGCTCCGGCTCCCGTAGCGCCAACCCCGTCAACCTCCTGCGGAGGAGACAGAGGAAGGGCTCGATCGCCAGAGCATACAGCTGGCCCGAGAGGGGGCACCCCTGCCGTACTCCCCGCCCGAAGCTGACCGGTTCGGCCAGGGTCCAGTTGAGCCTGACCAGACACTCCGCGGAGGCGTACAGCACCTGGAGAAAACCCACAAACTGGGGACCCAAGCCAAACGCTCGCAGAGTGCCCAGGAGATACCCGTGATCCACCCTGTCGAACGCCTTCTCCTGATCCAGGGACAGGAGGGCGAACGACAGACCGTCCCTACACCCGAGTTCCAAAAGGTCCCGGACCAGATAGAGGTTGTCGAAAATGGTGCGGCCCGGGACGGTGTAGGTCTGGTCCGGGTGGATCACGTCCGCCAGCACGGACCCCAGCCGCAGCGAGATGGCTTTCGCTACGACCTTGTAGTCCGTGCTGAGGAGCGAGAGGGGACGCCAATTCCGTAAATCGCGGAGGTCCCCCTTCTTTGGCAATAAGGCGAGCACAGCTCGCCTGCACGAAAGAGGGAGGACCCCGCCCTGCAAAGACTCGGCCCAGACAGTAACTAAGTCCGGGCCGAGGACGTCCCAGAACGCGCGGTAGAACTCCACGGTCAGCCCGTCCATGCCCGGAGATTTATTGGTGGGCATGCGGCGGAGGGCTTCCGAGAACTCGGCCAGGGTGAGAGGCAGCTCCAGCCGGTCTCGGTCGCCCGCGCTGACCGTCGGGAGTCCGTCCCAGAGCACTCTGCAAGCGGCAGGATCGGTCGGACCCGGGGAGAAAAGGTCTGCGTAGAAGGCCCTGGCCCTCCCGCACATCTCCACCGGATCCGTGAGGGGGGTGCCGTCCTCTGCGAGGAGGCAAGTGATGTGCTTCTTGGCCCCCCTCTTTTTCTCCAGGGCGTAGAAGAAGCGGGAGCCGCGATCCATCTCCCGAAGGAGGCGGATGCGGGATCGAACAAAAGCGCCCCGGGCCCGATGGTCCTCGAGGGCCCGGAGCTCCTCCCGCTTCTCCCGGCACGCTCCGCAGAGGGATGGATCCTCAGGGCTGGCGGCCAGACGCCTCTCCAGCTCGAAGACCTCCCGTTCCAGCTGCCCCATCGCCGCATCCCTCCGTCGGCTGGCGCCCCGGGTGTAGTCGCGGCAGAAGAGCCGGGCGCGCACCTTCCCTAGGTCCCACCACCGCCGCGCCGAGGGAAAGGCACGCCGCTGCCCTCGCCAGGCCAACCAGAACTCCCGGAAGGACGCCACGAAGCCCACGTCCTCCAGCAAGCTGTTATTAAAATGCCAATAGGCCGGCCCCGGCTTCTCCGCACAGAGAGAGACCGTCACGGTGGCCAGGTGATGATCGGAAAACGGGGCCGGCCGGATGCTGGAGGAGTGGGCCTGGGAGAGATGGAAGCGTGACAAATAGATACGGTCCAACCGGGAGTGGCGCGCCCGACGGGCCTCCACCCGGACAAAGGTGAATGTCGAGGTGTCGTCCGGGTGGTGGTCGCGCCAGACGTCCACCAGGGAGTGATGGTCAACTATCTCCCGGAGGACGTCCGCGGCGGCCGGGCACTGCTCGGTCCCCGAGCGGTCCCGCTCCTCGAGGGTCGTATTGAAGTCCCCGCCCAGGACCAGGCACTCGTGAGGATCCAAAGTGCCGAGGAAGGCGGACGCCCGCTGAAAGAAGCGTAGCCGCTCCGGGCCCGATGTCGGGGCATAGATGTTGACGAGATTGACCACAAGCCCCTCCAAACGGACCCGGAGGTGCAGCAGGCGGCCCGGCACAGCCTCGGCGACCCCCAGCACCTCGGGCCGTAGGTCGGGGGAGAACAGGGTCGCCACTCCAGCCGTACGAATTGTGAGATGGCTAAAGTAGACCCTGTCCCCCCATTCCAGCCGCCAGCTAGCTTCGGCGGCCGGATCCGTATGGGTCTCCTGCAGGAAAATCACAGAGTACCCCCCCTCCCGAAGGAAGGAGAGCACCTGGCACCTGCGGAGACCCATCCTACAGCCCCGGGTGTTCAACGTGATGATGGTAAGAGGTGCCATGAGGAGGGCTGGGGGGGATCCTCACCGGCAGGGACGCTCGCGGTCCCCAACGGGCCGCGCAACAATCCGTGACCTACCCCGTAGGTCATGAGGGAGTCACGGAAGAGGCGGACCCGCTGGTAAGCCGTGGCAGCCTGCTTCCCGGTCCTTTTACCCTCCCCCATGAGGGCCCTTGCGGCCCGGAGGATGAGATGGAAATCCCCCCATCGCTGCAGGGCGAGCTGCACCTTGTTACGGGAGCCCCGGACGTCCTCAAGGAACTCCCGCAGCTCCTCCCGCAGCGCATGGGGGGCCGGGGCCACGAGCCCCCGGCTGTCCTCCGAAGGGACTGCTGACACAGCCCCGTGGCCCGCCGAAACGGGCAGACAAGGGGCAGACCCCCGACGTGGCGCCTGATGGACTGGCGCCACGCAGCCCTCTTCAACCCCTGGCTGGAGTGGGGGCGGCGGAGGGAGGGTAGCAGCCCCTAGCGAGTCGGGACTAGGGAAAACAGGAGCCGCGCCCCGGGGGCTATCCTCGTGAGGCGAGGAGATGACAGCCCCAGGGGCGGCAGTGACAGCACGGGAAGTGGGGGGAGCGGGGGCAGGGTTGACATCGGGGGCAGGGCAGGGATCCCGAGGGAGGGCAAGGCAGGGGTTGGGTACAGAGCCAGGGAGAGGGGCAAGGGCAGGGGCCTGGGCCCCGGGAGCCAAGCCGGTGGAAAAAGGCCCCTCTCGATCAGGCTCCGGGAGGTGGGGGTGGGGCAGGGGGCCCTCCAGAATGTCGGGCTCTGGTACCACGACCGGCAGGGGGGCCACAGCACCAGCAGTGGGGTCCCCGCCCGGGAAGGAGGTCAGTCGCCCCACGTCCTCGAGGGGCAACCCATGGGGCTCGGGTCCCAGCCATAATGCACCAGCGGTCGCCTCGGTTGGTTCGGCGTCTAACCGCAGGGTGCCACTCACGGCCGGGCAGATGGAAGAGCCCTGGGGACCCTCGGAGGCGGTAGCAAAGGTGACAGGTAGGGGAAGGGGGCACGGGACAGGCGGGGCCGGGGCGAGGTCGCTCAGATCGAGGCCCGCTAGCAGTGGGTCGTCCTCCCCCTGGGTGACTGGGGTCAGACCCAGGGCCTCGATCTCCTCGTATATGGAGGGGAGCTCTCCGGCCGCCACCCCGGAGGCCTCCCCGCTAGTGCCCGAAGCGACACTCGCCCCGAGGCTCACCGGGGTTGTGAGTGGTAAGGGGGCAGGTGGGGCTCCGTCGGGGTCCGTCGAAGGAAGGGTCCCGAGGGGAGGGATGGCACTGCCCTTCCGTGCTACCACGTTGTCCCCAGCCGGCACCAGGGGATGGTGTGCACCCGCGGGCAAGACAGAGGGCTCGGCATCGGCGCCCCCCTTTCTGGTCTTCCGGGGGGCTTCCGCATCGGTGGAAGGGGGCGGAGCTCGAGCCTTCCGCTTGCCCCGCTTCCCCCGGACTAGGGCCCAGCCCTCCATGGCCTCATCGGGGGGCTGGCTACCAGGGGTCGGGTCAGGGGGCAAGGGTGATGGCTCAGGGACCGTGGGAGGCGGCGGTGGGGCGGAAGACGGGAGGGAAGAGTCCCCCTGGGGCGGGCCCTCTCCCACGCTCGGCGGCATCCCTGCTGCACCCTCCTCTGGGGGCTCCGCCAAAGCGCAGGTAGCAGAGGCGGGGCTCTCCCGCTCGTCTGGGCGCGCCGGGGGGAGCGCCCCTCGGGCCCGAGCGGGAGCAGTGGTGGGCTGAGTGGGAGGAGGGGCGGCTTCGGGCGCCGGGCAGCCAGGGGCGCCGGCGATGACGGGGCCAGCGCCCTGCCGGGGCTCGGGGGTCCCGGATGCCTCTCCGTGCCGGGCCAAGGGGCAATCCCTCCGGACGTGCCCCATCGCCCGGCAGAGGTAGCACCGGGCCTCCCCCGTAGAATAATGCACCCGGTAGTGGGCCCCCTGGTAGGGGATCAGAAAGGACCCCTCAAGCGCCTCTCCGTCACGCGCCGCCGGCGGCAGTTGCAGCTGCACTTGCCGGCGGAACGAGAGGACGTGACGGAGGGCGGGGTCCTTGCAGCCCAAGGGGAGAGGGCTCAGGACGGAGATGGGCTTCCCCAGGGTAGAGAGGGCAGGTAGGAGGGCGGCATTAGGAAGGAAGGGAGGGACGGAGGTCAGGACCAGGCGGACGCCCAGGTCGTCCAGCGGCTCGAGGGGGACGAACACGCCCCCCACCGCCAGGCCCTTCTCCACCGCCTCCTGGGCGGCGGCCTCCGATGCCAGGAAGAAGACCACCTTCCCGTACATCTTGGAGGCCGCCGCAATGGCCGTGGGCCCCACCACCCTCGCCAACGCCCGCACGTACGTCTCCACGTGGGGCGAGGCGGGCACCAGGAGGCAACGGACACCGTGCTTCCTGGTCATGTTGGGAAAGGGGCCCCGGCCGCTATAGCTGGTAGCGGAGGCGGCGGGCGGGAGAGATGACGTAGCAGTAGGCGGGGGGGCTGCCGCCACCTGGGCGTACGCCCTGGGGGCTGGGGGAGGGGCACCCGCAGAGCCGGTGGAAGGAGCAGCGGGGCGGGAGGCCGCGGCCGGTGGCGGGGCCGCAGCAGTGAGGGCAGTCCCTGCCATGGAGGGCCTGGGCTTCTTCGCAGGGTCCTTCCCCTTCTTCCTACCCCGGCCCTTCCCGCCGGCTGGGGGGACTCCCCCCGAATCGAAGGGGGGGAGGAACGTGGCAGCAACGGAGGTCACCCCGGTGCCCGCCGCTGCCGGCGCCCCGGCGGGGGCGGTAACAGGTGGTTTGGCAGCGGCGGCTGAGGTAGAGGCTTGGGGGGGTGACGGAGGGGCAGGCGGGGGAGGGGGAACGAGGGCTGTTGGAGGGGCCCCCCCCGTCGTATCCCCCGCCATAATGAGCAGGGAGGGAGGGAAGGACACCGGAAGGAGAAGGGGAAGGGTGAGGCAGGTCAACCACTCCTCCCCGCTAGGCTGCAGGCAGGGGAGGAGGGCGCCAAAGGGGACGGGCTGGACAGGGGGGCTTGGGAGGGCTTGCGGGGGACAGTCACCGACTCAGAGTGAAACAAAAAACCGGCTCCTCGAGTTGCACTGGGGGAGGGGGGGGGGGTCAGAACAACAGTCGGGGGGTGCAGTGAGGTCGGGGCAAACTCAAACAGGGGAAGGGCACAAGCGCATGGGAGGGGGCATGGGCGCACTGAATAAGGGCCAATCGGGGCGGGGCTATCACATAGGGAGGCGGGGAGAACCAGGCTGGAGGCAGGACAGGGAACCTAGGGGCTGGCTTCAGAGGCAAGGGCGGGGCAAACAAGCAAGGCTGCAGAGGGGGAAGGGCGGGGCAGGCAAACACACTGAAGCCAGCAAGGTGCTGGGGTAAAGGGGAGGGCAGAAAGGCTGCAAGGGGAAAATGGGGCAGGGAGCCAGGGACAAAGCTGGGGGCTGGTAAGGGGGGTCAGTCCAGGACGGGGCGGGGGGCACGTGCGCCCACGTGCGCTCGTGAAAGAAAGTCACTGCGGGCTGGCTGCTGCTGCAGGCCCCAAAGGTGGTGAAAGGGGCAGCAGGCCCAGCAGGCAGTGGAATCCCAGAAGCAGGAGCTGGAGGCAGATGGTGAGTGTCCGCTGGGGGTGGTGGAGGGGACAGTGCTGACAGTGGTGGTGGTGGGGGTTGGGGGGCACACTGATGGACTAGGGGGCAGGCTCCACGCCACACCCCTGTGTTCCCACAAACACAGTCAAAACCCCCACCACAAGAGCACAGTCCGAGAGTTACTCAGCTTCCTGGCCCCCTCCACAGTGGTCTACCAAGTCCGCGTGCGCTCCCCCAGCAGCAGATGGCCTCGTCCCCGCCTCCTTCGGGGTCCGGCAGCTCGCAGGCAGCAGCAGCAGCTCCAGGCAGCAACCCGGTGGCCAGGCAGGCAGAGAAGACCCCTCACAGGTGGTGGTGATGGTGGTGATGGTGGTATCGTCCACAGCAGCGGTAGCACCGACGGCTGGGGTAGGGGTCCCTCACTCCCCCCCCCCCCGGGGAGCGGGTCAGCAGCCCCCCCCCCAAGGGGCTGCAGTTGGAAAGTAGCGGCAGCACCCAAGGGTGGGCGGGTCCAGTAGCTGGCCAGCAACCAGGTAGGGGAGATGGCGTCCGGCCCGGCCAGGGGGGCAGCTGGAGCTGGAGCAGGAGCAGTGGTGGCAGCAGCAAGGGCCAAGGCCCCGCAGCAGCAGCAGGAGGAGCAGCAGTCTACCTCCTCCTTCCAGACTAGGGGGGTACAGGAGTCTGGTCCTATTGGGATCCAGGGAGTGGGCGGGCGGAGCTCGTCCACTACGAAAGGAGCCCCCCCCAGCCTAAGGGGGAGATCCACAGGGCCTGGAGAGCCAACTAATTACGGGGGACAACTAATGAAAAACAGGGACGGGAGTGCGGTCAAAGGGTCAAACGAAGGGAACCGGACGGGGACACCGAGCAGAGAACCCCGGACAGCGCCCACCGCTCCTCAAAGGCATCAAGGGAGTCGGTGGACGCCGCCCAGAGGAACTCCGCTCGGAGACGTGAACGGACAGAGGATCGGAAATAGGCCCCGCAGTCGCAGGAGACTCCATCGGCCAACCTCCTCACCCTGGTTTTATAGATGGCCGCTTTAGCTAGGGCCAGGAGGAGGTTGACCAGGAGGTCCCGCGACTTAGTGGGGCCACGGACAGGGAGTGCGTAGATGAGAAGGTGAGGAGAAAAGTGCAACCAAAACCGTAACAAAAGGTTGGTGAGGAGCCGGAATAGGGGCTGCAACCTGGCGCACTCCAGATAGACATGCGCCAGGGTTTCCCTCACGCCGCAAAAGGGGCAGGTGCCCGGAATCGGGGTGAACCGCGCCAAATACACGCCCGTGCTCACGGCCCCGTGAAGGAGCCGCCAACTGATATCCCCGGCGGGCCTCGGCACTAAGGTGGAATAGAGGCTGGCCCACCGGGGCTCCTCACCCTCTAGAGGTGGCAGAAGGTCCCGCCACTTTGTGTCAGGGCGGGACGCGAGGGTGAGGACATGAAGGGTGTGGAGCACGAGCGTGCAGAGATGTTGTTTTGGCGCGGTCTGGAACCGGACCGGCTGCAGCTCGCGGAGCCGGCTCACGGTGAAGGGGCGGGGGGGGCGGTCGGGTCCACGGGGCAGGGGCCCGATGAGAAGGTCCGGAGGGCCTGGGGTGGAGGGTGGGCGGGGCGCGCCCTCTCGCAGGACCCGGTCGAGGTAAACCCGAGCAGCGGGCGGCAAAGCGGCCCTCACCTCCTGAAGTACGCGCAGGGCGGTACGCGGTCTGGAGAGCCCCATGCGCTGAGCGAGCGTCAGGGGATCCAGCCAGTCTCCCCGGTCATAGTCCAGGAGGTCTCCGACTCTGGTGACTTCCACCAGGACCAACCTCTGGCGCACCGAGGGGGACTCCGCCGCCTGCACACGGAGCTGGGGGTTGTGTAGCAGGGGCTCCGCGAGGAGGTCTACCCCCAGGGAGGCCGCCACGGACCTGGTCGCTGCGAATAGTTTCCAGGTCCGGAGGAGGTCCTGGTAGAAGACCGGCAGCCCGGAGAGGTCTCGCAGAAGACCCCTCGGGTGGAGATAAAGGAGCTGCCGGTCATATCGGAGCCCTCGGAGGCGGCGCAGGAAGGCGTGCGCCAATGCGCTCCACGCCGGACTACCTGCACCATAAAGGAGCCTCTGCAGGGCCTGGAGGCGGAAGACGTGGACCTGAGTGCGGAGACACTTCAGGCCCTGCCCTCCCTCCTCCAGGGGCAGATGGAGAACCCCTGCAGAGACCCAGTGCAGTCCTGACCAAAAGAACTCCAGAACCAATTTCTGGAGGTTGGCCAGGAAATCCGGGGCCGGAACCAGGGTGTTGAGCCGGTACCAGAGCATGGACAGGACCAGTTGGTTGAGCACCAGTGCCCGCCCTCGAAAGGACAGACACCGGAGCAGTCCTGTCCATCTCCGGAGCCGCTCTACCACCCTGCCCTCTAAACCGTGCCAGTTCTCCGGCGGAGACGGATGCGTGGCAGAAAGGTAAACGCCGAGATAGAGCAGCGGACCCGCGCTCCACCGGATGGCTTGAAGCGCGGGTGAGAGGGAGCTCGCCTGCCGCCAGTCCCCTACCACCAAGCCAGAGCTCTTGACCCAGTTGACCCGGGCGGAGGAGGCTGCCGAGTACACAGCCTGGCAAGCCTCCACCCGCGCCAAGTCGCCCGGGTCCTGGACCACGAGGAGGACATCGTCGGCGTATGCCGAGAGGACCAGCCGCAGCTCCGGCTCCCGTAGTGCCAACCCCGTCAACCTCCTGCGGAGGAGACAGAGGAAGGGCTCGATCGCCAGAGCATACAGCTGGCCCGAGAGGGGGCACCCCTGCCGTACTCCCCGCCCGAAGCTGACCGGTTCGGCCAGGGTCCAGTTGAGCCTGACCAGACACTCCGCGGAGGCGTACAGCACCTGGAGAAAACCCACAAACTGGGGACCCAAGCCAAACGCTCGCAGAGTGCCCAGGAGATACCCGTGATCCACCCTGTCGAACGCCTTCTCCTGATCCAGGGACAGGAGGGCGAACGACAGACCGTCCCTACACCCGAGTTCCAAAAGGTCCCGGACCAGATAGAGGTTGTCGAAAATGGTGCGGCCCGGGACGGTGTAGGTCTGGTCCGGGTGGATCACGTCCGCCAGCACGGACCCCAGCCGCAGCGAGATGGCTTTCGCTACGACCTTGTAGTCCGTGCTGAGGAGCGAGAGGGGACGCCAATTCCGTAAATCGCGGAGGTCCCCCTTCTTTGGCAATAAGGCGAGCACAGCTCGCCTGCACGAAAGAGGGAGGACCCCGCCCTGCAAAGACTCGGCCCAGACAGTAACTAAGTCCGGGCCGAGGACGTCCCAGAACGCGCGGTAGAACTCCACGGTCATCCCGTCCATGCCCGGAGATTTATTGGTGGGCATGCAGCGGAGGGCTTCCGAGAACTCGGCCAGGGTGAGAGGCAGCTCCAGCCGGTCTCGGTCGCCCGCGCTGACCGTCGGGAGTCCGTCCCAGAGCACTCTGCAAGCGGCAGGATCGGTCGGACCCGGGGAGAAAAGGTCTGCGTAGAAGGCCCTGGCCCTCCCGCACATCTCCACCGGATCCGTGAGGGGGGTGCCGTCCTCTGCGAGGAGGCAAGTGATGTGCTTCTTGGCCCCCCTCTTTTTCTCCAGGGCGTAGAAGAAGCGGGAGCCGCGATCCATCTCCCGAAGGAGGCGGATGCGGGATCGAACAAAAGCGCCCCGGGCCCGATGGTCCTCGAGGGCCCGGAGCTCCTCCCGCTTCTCCCGGCACGCTCCGCAGAGGGATGGATCCTCAGGGCTGGCGGCCAGACGCCTCTCCAGCTCGAAGACCTCCCGTTCCAGCTGCCCCATCGCCGCATCCCTCCGTCGGCTGGCGCCCCGGGTGTAGTCGCGGCAGAAGAGCCGGGCGCGCACCTTCCCTAGGTCCCACCACCGCCGCGCCGAGGGAAAGGCACGCCGCTGCCCTCGCCAGGCCAACCAGAACTCCCGGAAGGACGCCACGAAGCCCACGTCCTCCAGCAAGCTGTTATTAAAATGCCAATAGGCCGGCCCCGGCTTCTCCGCACAGAGAGAGACCGTCACGGTGGCCAGGTGATGATCGGAAAACGGGGCCGGCCGGATGCTGGAGGAGTGGGCCTGGGAGAGATGGAAGCGTGACAAATAGATACGGTCCAACCGGGAGTGGCGCGCCCGACGGGCCTCCACCCGGACAAAGGTGAACGTCGAGGTGTCGTCCGGGTGGTGGTCGCGCCAGACGTCCACCAGGGAGTGATGGTCGACTATCTCCCGGAGGACGTCCGCGGCGGCCGGGCACTGCTCGGTCCCCGAGCGGTCCCGCTCCTCGAGGGTCGTATTGAAGTCCCCGCCCAGGACCAGGCACTCGTGAGGATCCAAAGTGCCGAGGAAGGCGGACGCCCGCTGAAAGAAGCGTAGCCGCTCCGGGCCCGATGTCTGGGCATAGATGTTGACGAGATTGACCACAAGCCCCTCCAAACGGACCCGGAGGTGCAGCAGGCGGCCCGGCACAGCCTCGGCGACCCCCAGCACCTCGGGCCGTAGGTCGGGGGAGAACAGGGTCGCCACTCCAGCCGTACGAATTGTGAGATGGCTAAAGTAGACCCTGTCCCCCCATTCCAGCCGCCAGCTAGCTTCGGCGGCCGGATCCGTATGGGTCTCCTGCAGGAAAATCACAGAGTACCCCCCCTCCCGAAGGAAGGAGAGCACCTGGCACCTGCGGAGACCCATCCTACAGCCCCGGGTGTTCAACGTGATGATGGTAAGAGGTGCCATGAGGAGGGCTGGGGGGGATCCTCACCGGCAGGGACGCTCGCGGTCCCCAACGGGCCGCGCAACAATCCGTGACCTACCCCGTAGGTCATGAGGGAGTCACGGAAGAGGCGGACCCACTGGTAAGCCGTGGCAGCCTGCTTCCCGGTCCTTTTACCCTCCCCCATGAGGGCCCTTGCGGCCCGGAGGATGAGATGGAAATCCCCCCATCGCTGCAGGGCGAGCTGCACCTTGTTACGGGAGCCCCGGACGTCCTCAAGGAACTCCCGCAGCTCCTCCCGCAGCGCATGGGGGGCCGGGGCCACGAGCCCCCGGCTGTCCTCCGGAGGGACTGCTGACACAGCCCCGTGGCCCGCCGAAACGGGCAGACAAGGGGCAGACCCCCGACGTGGCGCCTGATGGACTGGCGCCACGCAGCCCTCTTCAACCCCTGGCTGGAGTGGGGGCGGCGGAGGGAGGGTAGCAGCCCCTAGCGAGTCGGGACTAGGGAAAACAGGAGCCGCGCCCCGGGGGCTATCCTCGTGAGGCGAGGAGATGACAGCCCCAGGGGCGGCAGTGACAGCACGGGAAGTGGGGGGAGCGGGGGCAGGGTTGACATCGGGGGCAGGGCAGGGATCCCGAGGGAGGGCAAGGCAGGGGTCGGGTACAGAGCCAGGGAGAGGGGCAAGGGCAGGGGCCTGGGCCCCGGGAGCCAAGCCGGTGGAAAAAGGCCCCTCTCGATCAGGCTCCGGGAGGTGGGGGTGGGGCAGGGGGCCCTCCAGAATGTCAGGCTCTGGTACCACGACCGGCAGGGGGGCCACAGCACCAGCAGTGGGGTCCCCGCCCGGGAAGGAGGTCAGTCGCCCCACGTCCTCGAGGGGCAACCCATGGGGCTCGGGTCCCAGCCATAATGCACCAGCGGTCGCCTCGGTTGGTTCGGCGTCTAACCGCAGGGTGCCACTCACAGCCGGGCAGATGGAAGAGCCCTGGGGACCCTCGGAGGCGGTAGCAAAGGTGACGGGTGGGGGAAGGGGGCACGGGACAGGCGGGGCCGGGGCGAGGTCGCTCAGATCGAGGCCCGCTAGCAGTGGGTCGTCCTCCCCCTGGGTGACTGGGGTCAGACCCAGGGCCTCGATCTCCTCGTATATGGAGGGGAGCTCTCCGGCCGCCACCCCGGAGGCCTCCCCGCTAGTGCCCGAAGCGACACTCGCCCCGAGGCTCACCGGGGTTGTGAGTGGTAAGGGGGCAGGTGGGGCTCCGTCGGGGTCCGTCGAAGGAAGGGTCCCGAGGGGAGGGATGGCACTGCCCTTCCGTGCTACCACGTTGTCCCCAGCCGGCACCAGGGGATGGTGTGCACCCGCGGGCAAGACAGAGGGCTCGGCATCAGCGCCCCCCTTTCTGGTCTTCCGGGGGGCTTCCGCATCGGTGGAAGGGGGCGGAGCTCGAGCCTTCCGCTTGCCCCGCTTCCCCCGGACTAGGGCCCAGCCCTCCATGGCCTCATCGGGGGGCTGGCTACCAGGGGTCGGGTCAGGGGGCAAGGATGATGGCTCAGGGACCGTGGGAGGCAGCGGTGGGGCGGAAGACGGGAGGGAAGAGTCCCCCTGGGGCGGGCCCTCTCCCACGCTCGGCGGCATCCCTGCTGCACCCTCCTCTGGGGGCCCCGCCAAAGCGCAGGTAGCAGAGGCGGGGCTCTCCCGCTCGTCTGGGCGCGCCGGGGGGAGCGCCCCTCGGGCCCGAGCGGGAGCAGTGGTGGGCTGAGTGGGAGGAGGGGCGGCTTCGGGCGCCGGGCAGCCAGGGGCGCCGGCGATGACGGGGCCAGCGCCCTGCCGGGGCTCGGGGGTCCCGGATGCCTCTCCGTGCCGGGCCAAGGGGCAATCCCTCCGGACGTGCCCCATCGCCCGGCAGAGGTAGCACCGGGCCTCCCCCGTAGAATAATGCACCCGGTAGTGGGCCCCCTGGTAGGGGATCAAAAAGGACCCCTCAAGCGCCTCTCCGTCACGCGCCGCCGGCGGCAGTTGCAGCTGCACTTGCCGGCGGAACGAGAGGACGTGACGGAGGGCGGGGTCCTTGCAGCCCAAGGGGAGAGGGCTCAGGACGGAGATGGGCTTCCCCAGGGTAGAGAGGGCAGGTAGGAGGGCGGCATTAGGAAGGAAGGGAGGGACGGAGGTCAGGACCAGGCGGACGCCCAGGTCGTCCAGCGGCTCGAGGGGGACGAACACGCCCCCCACCGCCAGGCCCTTCTCCACCGCCTCCTGGGCGGCGGCCTCCGATGCCAGGAAGAAGACCACCTTCCCGTACATCTTGGAGGCCGCCGCAATGGCCGTGGGCCCCACCACCCTCGCCAACGCCCGCACGTACGTCTCCACGTGGGGCGAGGCGGGCACCAGGAGGCAACGGACACCGTGCTTCCTGGTCATGTTGGGAAAGGGGCCCCGGCCGCTATAGCTGGTAGCGGAGGCGGCGGGCGGGAGAGATGACGTAGCAGTAGGTGGGGGGGCTGCCGCCACCTGGGCGTACGCCCTGGGGGCTGGGGGAGGGGCACCCGCAGAGCCGGCGGAAGGAGCAGCGGGGCGGGAGGCCGCGGCCGATGGCGGGGCCGCAGCAGTGAGGGCAGTCCCTGCCATGGAGGGCCTGGGCTTCTTCGCTGGGTCCTTCCCCTTCTTCCCACCCCGGCCCTTCCCGCCGGCTGGGGGGGCTCCCCCCGAATTGAAGGGGGGGAGGAACGTGGTAGCAACGGAGGTCACCCCGGTGCCCGCCGCTGCCGGCGCCCCGGCGGGGGCGGTAACAGGTGGTTTGGCAGCGGCGGCTGAGGTAGAGGCTTGGGGGGGTGACGGAGGGGCAGGCGGGGGAGGGGGAACGAGGGCTGTTGGAGGGGCCCCCCCCGTCGTATCCCCCGCCATAATGAGCAGGGAGGGAGGGAAGGACACCGGAAGGAGAAGGGGAAGGGTGAGGCAGGTCAACCACTCCTCCCCGCTAGGCTGCAGGCAGGGGAGGAGGGCGCCAAAGGGGACGGGCTGGACAGGGGGGCTTGGGAGGGCTTGCGGGGGACAGTCACCGACTCAGAGTGAAACAAAAAACCGGCTCCTCGAGTTGCACTGGGGGAGGGGGGGGGGGTCAGAACAACAGTCGGGGGGTGCAGTGAGGTCGGGGCAAACTCAAACAGGGGAAGGGCACAAGCGCATGGGAGGGGGCATGGGCGCACTGAATAAGGGCCAATCGGGGCGGGGCTATCACATAGGGAGGCGGGGAGAACCAGGCTGGAGGCAGGACAGGGAACCTAGGGGCTGGCTTCAGAGGCAAGGGCGGGGCAAACAAGCAAGGCTGCAGAGGGGGAAGGGCGGGGCAGGCAAACACACTGAAGCCAGCAAGGTGCTGGGGTAAAGGGGAGGGCAGAAAGGCTGCAAGGGGAAAATGGGGCAGGGAGCCAGGGACAAAGCTGGGGGCTGGTAAGGGGGGTCAGTCCAGGACGGGGCGGGGGGCACGTGCGCCCACGTGCGCTCGTGAAAGAAAGTCACTGCGGGCTGGCTGCTGCTGCAGGCCCCAAAGGTGGTGAAAGGGGCAGCAGGCCCAGCAGGCAGTGGAATCCCAGAAGCAGGAGCTGGAGGCAGATGGTGAGTGTCCGCTGGGGGTGGTGGAGGGGACAGTGCTGACAGTGGTGGTGGTGGGGGTTGGGGGGCACACTGATGGACTAGGGGGCAGGCTCCACGCCACACCCCTGTGTTCCCACAAACACAGTCAAAACCCCCACCACAAGAGCACAGTCCGAGAGTTACTCAGCTTCCTGGCCCCCTCCACAGTGGTCTACCAAGTCCGCGTGCGCTCCCCCAGCAGCAGATGGCCTCGTCCCCGCCTCCTTCGGGGTCCGGCAGCTCGCAGGCAGCAGCAGCAGCTCCAGGCAGCAACCCGGTGGCCAGGCAGGCAGAGAAGACCCCTCACAGGTGGTGGTGATGGTGGTGATGGTGGTATCGTCCACAGCAGCGGTAGCACCGACGGCTGGGGTAGGGGTCCCTCACTCCCCCCCCCCCCGGGGAGCGGGTCAGCAGCCCCCCCCCCAAGGGGCTGCAGTTGGAAAGTAGCGGCAGCACCCAAGGGTGGGCGGGTCCAGTAGCTGGCCAGCAACCAGGTAGGGGAGATGGCGTCCGGCCCGGCCAGGGGGGCAGCTGGAGCTGGAGCAGGAGCAGTGGTGGCAGCAGCAAGGGCCAAGGCCCCGCAGCAGCAGCAGGAGGAGCAGCAGTCTACCTCCTCCTTCCAGACTAGGGGGGTACAGGAGTCTGGTAGAAGGTAAATATATTGGCCACTGGATGAATAGTTTTCAGTTCCCTGAGTGACCAGAGCAGGGGCTGTGCTAGAGCAATCAGGAACCTACTAGAACCAATTAAGACAGGCAAGCTAATTAAAACACCTGTAGCCAATTAAGAACTGAGTAGAATCAATTATGGCACGCAGGCTAATCAGGACTCCTGGTTTAAAAAAGATCTCCCACCAGTTAGTGTGAGGGTGCTCAAGGAGCAGGGAGTAAGAAGGCGTGCTGCTGGAGGACTGAAGAGTACAAGTGTGATCAGGCTTCAGGATGAAGATCCTGCAGTGAGAATAAAGAAGGTGCTGGGGGAAGGCCTTAGGGAAGTAGCCCTGGGAGCTATAGCTGTCACACAGCTGATACAGGTCACAGGAGGAGTCCTGATTGGACACAGGAGGAGTTGACCTGGTCTGTGAGAAACACCAGAAGGGAAGGTCTAATTTGGAAAGGGACCTGGCCTGTCCCCGATCCACTAGATGGGACACAGAGACTGTGGGGATTGTTCTCCATTTCCCCCATGCTGGCCAGTGATGAGGTTAGCTGAGTGAATGGCAGTTTTGAGCCTCTAGCAGAAGCAGCCAAACTGAGGGCTGCTGTGAACCTCTGAGGCGAGTAAATCCGCCAAAAAGTGCAGGACCCACCAAGGCAGAGGAGGAACTTCGTCACACCATCAATACCAAAAGGTGCCAGATTGTAACATCATGGGAAATTTTGCAGCCACTGCAGGTTACCATAAGAACTTGTTGATCTGGATGCTAATGAAAATAAAGGGAAATAAATGGATAGCCTAGGACAAGGGAGGCATCCAAAAATTTATGAGGTATGAAAGTCCAGATAAGGGAAAAGGAGTTGGAACCATCATACTTATGTATAAGGGTTCTGGGCATGAGTATTATGCAGAATAAAAGGCATTCCCCAGAATTAATAAGGAGGAAGAATCCATTAGGAGACCCTCCACAGATGACTACTAGTTGAGAGATCCACCCATCTTTATGGTACCCTTTGGGATGTGAGTATGAAAACATTGATGCTGACTATCTTATGGTATTCCTCCATCATCACATATGTATCTTTAATTGTGACTTTGATTATCTGTGAAGTAAGGTTTTTAATAAAAGGAAGACTGACAACTTGTGAATACTGTTGTGCTCACGGCCATCGTTCTTCATGTGCTCCTAGAGTCCTCAGACCTAATGATATTTCTAATAGTGGTTATCCCCTTCTAATTCTGATAATTGTAGCTCCTAGGGAGTGTGAACTCTATGAAACTCTTAGCACAGGCTACTATGATTTAAGATACCATTGGTAATATAAACCAATCAATAATATAAAGGCTACATTTCCTGCTGAAGCCTGTACAGTTGAATTGAAGGTGATAATAATAATAATTCAAGGTGATATTTCTTTACACAATTAATAAGAGAAATAATGCCATTAAAGCTGGCAAACCCTCAGGAACAATTCTTAAAAAAATGTTGAATATATGACATAAGCAAAGTAAAAAGGCTGATTTGATATAATATAAAGTTTTTATTCACATTTGTATGATTCTACCAAGTGACTGTGCCTCTTGGGGATAATGCAGTTATAAAATGTATATACCACACCATCATGGTGCATGTGTCGGTGTCACACACCCCTAAAGGTATTACGGATTCAGGCACCATCAATCAGCCAGTGTGGTTGCCCCACTGTTTGAAGGAGATTCAGACTACCAAATAGCCTCAAAGGTGTTCTGGCAACCATTCGCCACCTTGGGAGGGGTCGGTGGGACGTTGCCCAGGCTGTACTCTCCAAGGGTGGCAAAATGCCGACCTCGACTGAGGAGATGGTCAAGAGGTGGAAGGAGCACTTTGAGGAATTCCTCAACCTGATGGACATGTCCCCCTTCCAGGAGGCAGTGCTGGAAACCTCAGGTGAGATTGGATCTATTTCTGATGCTAAGATCGATACGGCAGTAAAGTGCCTTTGTAGTGGTAAGGCAGGAAGGGTGAATGAGATTTGCACAGAGATGTTGAAAGCACTGGACAATGTTGGGGTGTCATTGTTAATGCACCTCTTCAATGTGGTGTGGAGGGTGGGTGCAATACCTCTGGACTGGCAAACCGGGGTAGTGGTCCCAATCTTTAAGAAAGGAGACCAGAGGGTGTATTCCTACTATAGGAAGAGCACACTCCTCAGCCTCTACAGCAAAGCTTATGCCAGGGTGCTGGAGAGGAGGTTATGCCCATTAGTTGAACCTCGGATTCAGGCGGAACAATTAGGATTCCATCCCAGCAATGGACCAATGAACCAGCTCTTTGCTCTCTTGCAGATACTCGAGTGGTCATGGGAGTTTGTTAAACTGGTCTGCTTTTGTTTTGTAGACCTGGAGAAGCTATATGACCGCTTTCTCCAAGATGTCTTGTGGGAAGTGCTGCAGGAGTATGTGAAACTGGTGTCACTTTTGCGTGCTATCTATTCTCATCCCTCTGTTCTCGGAGTGAGAGTTGTATTTGTATTCTTGGCATTCAGTAGTGTTCATTAAAGGTGGGCATTGGACTCCGTCAAGGGTATGTCTTGTCCCCACTCCTGTTCGTGATATTCATTGACGAGATATCAAGGTGCAGCCGAGTTGTGGAGTGCATCTGGTATGGGGACTCGGATGTGGTATCTCTGCTGTTTGCAGATGATGGCCTTTTTGCTTCTACACTCAAACTTTTTGCTGCTGAGTGTGAAGTGGCTGGGATGAGAATCAGCAGCTCCAAATCAGAGATCATGTTCCTGTCCTGGAAAAAAGTGGACTGCTGTCTCCAGATGAGGGAGGAGCAGCTGCCCTTAGTGGATGAGTTCAAGTATCTAGGGATCTTGTTCACAAGTGATGGCTGGCAGTGGTGGCAGTGATGCAGGCGCTGTACTGATCCGTTTTGGTGAAGTGGGAGCTGAGTTCTCGGATGAAGCTCTCGGTTTACAGGTCAGCCTATGTCCTCATCTTCACGTAAGGTCATGAACTTTGAGTAATGACCAAAAGGACAAGATCATGGGTACAAGTGGCAGAAATGAGGTTTCTCTGCAGGGTGCTGGGCTTACTCTCTGAGATAGGGTGAGGTGCTCGGCCATATGGGAAAGCCTCAGAGTAGACTCACTACTCCTCCAGATCTAGAGGAGCCAGTTGAGGTGGTTCGGACACTTGATAAGGATGCCCCCTGGGAGGCTTTTGTTGGAACTTTACTGGGCACATTCCACTGGGCAGAGGCCACAAAGACAACCCGAAACACACGGGAGGGATTCTATCTTCCCACTGGCCTGGGAATGCTGGGGAATCCTCCAGGAGGAGCTGGATCCTGTTGTGGAGGAAAAGGAGGTCTGGTCCTCCCTACTCACCAGGAAAAGTGGCATAAAGGAAAAAGAGGATGATGCACATTTTATTTTATAGGTATCAGAATACTTTACCTGGACATGTTCTGATACATTTTGGGTCTTACACTGAAAAGCAGGCAGTGCGAAAATATCATATAAAATGAACGGAGGCAAATTCTGCTCTCATTAAAACTGATACACTTTCTCTGGTGTAAATCAGAGCAAAATTTAGCCCTACAAATATGTCTTGAAAGACTAATCAGGTAAAGGTCTTTAATAATATCAAGACTCATTTGGAAAGTTCACAATACATAATTAGCTTCCTTTTCAAAATGGTTGTTAAAAATGTAGTTTCAGAGCAGATTACAGTTCAGTTCTAGTTTATGTGTGCATGAAATAATTGATTTGCACTACAGTGCAGTTTTAGAGATTACGCACAATGAACATTAAAAACCACATAGTTTAAGCATTTGTTCTGATAGAGGCATTAAGTATTAAATTATATATTTTTTCCTCTCAAATTTTTATTTTAGGCCAACAGTCAAGAACAGGTATAAAAATTTAATCATTCATCTTTAGAATGAGAGGGAAAAAAATCACATTCTGCTATTGTCTTTCATCCGCATCTATTGCTTTCTTTTCCTTTATATTTCATTACATGTTGTGAGACTAATTCCTCAACTAAGCATAGTAATGCTGCTCATCTAGTTTACCCTCGAACACAATTAACTTTTGTACTTTGTAGTATGTCAAACCTTTACATTTAATTTTATTTAATATAGTTTAACCCAGGTTTGTTGATGTCTGAAGTGGTTGTGGGATTCTGTAGTGTTACTCTGTCCTGAGAAGTCCAATAATCAGATCATCTTCTGTAGGAAATCATACCGCTAGTTGAAAGTAGCAACAGTATTTTTGTAGAATGTTGCATGAAGATTTTATTGTGCTCTTTTGAATTACCTGATGTTTTGTTTTTCTACAAAATGCTTGTTAAAAGGGATTACTTGTTTTCCCACACAAAGGCATGCAAAACATCACATACTATTTTCTTTCATGTGAAAACTTGTACACAGACAGCTTTCACTAGGAGTTGCAGTGGTATATCAACAATCTTTAATTCTTTTCTTGTGTTAAACTGGTAGATGTAGGGAACAGGAACATACACACAGAAAGCACTGAGTCCCAGATCTCTTATTTTATCTAGAAAATTGTCCTTTGAGAACTTTTCAGTGACGCAGTATTATTACATACCATAATCCCCTCTATAGACTGGCTGCACAGATGATGGAACAAGTACAGTTCTCACTTTTCCTCACTCTCTTCTGTTTGTTCTGACAAAGCAATGGGTGGAGAATCAAAATGGTGTTCTAATCAATAAAACTGAAATGCTGCACAGAGCATCCTCTGCCAGACATCTAGAGTTGCTTCTGTAATGCATTCTTTGTAACATATTTTCAGAGGGAGGAATAACCACAGACTGTTAAGTATGAAGTAACTGTGTGCTGTTACTTTCAAAATCCCAGTGGCACCATTATTCTAAGAGCATGTGGGCCATATAAACTCCATTAACCTCAGCTGAATGCAATGCCAACTGAGATTTGAGAGGTCTCTGAACTAAACAGAGTCTTTGGATTATGGAATTACATGTGGAATTTTGGGCCAGATTGTGGCCCAGATTTATGTGGTTTCACCTGGACATAAAGGGGAGTAAGCTGTTCCCCAATTCTCCCCTGCATAGCCTCAATGGATTGCCACTCAAGGCATGTGGGTAGGCCAGGCTCCAAGGGATCACTACTTCTCCCCTACACATGTGGGCAGAACCTTGAATATGGTAGCTGAGTCACACATTACAGGGAAAATGTAATCTGCTACTGATAAAGGACAGTCACAGATTATTTACTTCCAGGAGCAAGTAGGGATTAGGGAAGGAACTGTGTCTATCCAAGGACACTAAGACAGACTTTCATTGCACAATTTTCTATACAGTGTCATCAACATTCTTGTTTGTTGCTTATAAAATACGGCACACTATGTTCTCTAGCCTCTGGTCTGCTTCTAGGATATGCTTGGCATGACAGATGCGGATTGGCCATCAGGGAGCTGGTTATGGCTTCCTGATTCTGTGGATCATTCTGAGCTGTCCTCAGTGGGAATGAGAGCAACCTTTGGGCTTGTTCTAACTTATGCCAGTAGTGCATGGCTTTAAGAGACTATTTAAGAGACAGAGCAGAACTGCATCCTGGTCCCTTATTCCCCTTCATGCACCCACTATGCCAAGGCCAGGAGATGATTGGCCCAGGAGTTGGCTCCATCAGTTTAATGCCAGTTGAGTGTTCTCCCCTGCCAGAAGCATTCTTAGCTGACAGTTATGGCCACCTTCTGGCTCCTTTACACTGCCTGAACACAAAGGACCTGGATCAAAAATGAGAATCTAGCCTAGCATGTCTAAATAGAATCCATATGTGATAAGCTTTCAGGATTTTTGGTAACTGCTGTGCTCTAGATAAAGCTTTGCTGTATAAAAGTGGGAGGTGAAGGGGCAGAGGGAAGCTTATTTAAAGTCAGTTTTTTAAAGGCAAAAATAACACATAGGTGTCAAACTCCCATTGATGGTCAATGTGTTTTAGGCTCCTAACTGCTATTTGTGTCTTTGAGAAATCTATCCCTTAAATCTCATCTCTCTTTACCCTAGTGAGCTAAAGCTACAAATATGGTTGAAGCAAACAATTTAGAATAACCACAGAAGTGTGGAAAACATTGATCCTGGTGTTGCTAAATTCAAATATATGCATCAGGCTTACTAACCTCAGAAGTGAAAATAATATTTTGCATACAATGGGTAACTTGTCCTTTGTTCTTAGCTTGTCCTTTATCCCTGCTGTCATCAACATGTATTTGAAGGGCTTACATATTTTGTTATTGTTTCCATGGTAGAAAAGTGACTGATTCTTCAGATATGGAAATTTCCATTTACTCTGAAAATTATGTGCTAGTAAAATTGACCTGGATCTAGCAATGAATGGAAAGGATCTCTCTCTCTCTCTCTCTCTCTCTCTCTATTTTAAATAAAATAACAAAGGTATTTGTCCACCTTACCTCACTAACTGTGCTATGCTTCCTTTGTGCTTCACTTGCTCCTGGTTAAAATTTTATTGTGTATCAGTTTCTTCTCTGTAATGTGAGGCAGTTATTATCCTGGCCCTAATACATTACCACTCATTTCTATTGCATATCTTCTGCTCCCATTAAGCTCAATGGGAACTCTGTGACGTAATTCAGCAGAAGCAGGACTGTCACATTATGTTCCACACATCTCCTATTTTAAGTATATGGTTGTTTTATTTGAATGATAATGGACTTTGCAGTGAAGCAGTTATTTGGATTTGTGAATTGCTTTTCCAATCAATTATCCAAAAATCACACAGACTATGTTTTTATTGTATTTTTACTAGAGCCC
This sequence comes from Caretta caretta, assembly GCF_965140235.1. Classification (NCBI taxonomy): domain Eukaryota; kingdom Metazoa; phylum Chordata; order Testudines; family Cheloniidae; genus Caretta; species Caretta caretta. The sequence goes on from NC_134207.1 coordinate 126,750,521, forward strand.
ATTTTTATTTTACAAAGCTCTTAATTAAATGTGAAAATCAATGGGGGGGCGGGATCCCCCTGCCTAGCTCTCCAACCCATTCTGTACCAGTCTGACCTTTGACTGAGTAATAAACAGGTCAATATGTAAATGCCACTAATTTACTGTAGCAAAAATGTTCAAATGGCCTACTAAAGGGGAATGCTGTAAAGCACTGCAATTAACCCATCAGAAGATATAAAATACTCACTAATGCTTTATAAAGTTTAATCCACTAATGATACTCAATATGCATTAACAATTTCTCCCCATTTTTATGTGCCACACATCAGTGGTTAGGTAAACACTGATTACCATCAATTTTATGTCACTTTGACAGTTCAAATTAGTAACTCCCATTAATCCATTAATCTCAGCAGCACACCTCTCCGAGCATCTCCACTGCCCAGCTCTGTCAGCAATGACCAATAATGATTCAGCATGTTCTAGAACTTCTAGTGAATGCAAAATTATTTACTTGATCACTTTGTCAGAACACAGCTTCTAACAGTGAGAACCTCTAAACACTGTGGGTCTTGACAAGATTTAACAGATTTTCCGCCCCCACCCCTCCATCAGTGTACAAAATATTCATAGTGATTAAACTGAATGGCTTCCATCATTCTCAGTCATAAAGTATATTCTATAACAGAATTATTTGCACACTGAAACATTATATTTTGTGAGTGAGAATGATAGATGGTTAGCCTCACATAGGCAAAGTTGTGCGTAAGGTAATGCATGCACACATAAAAATATAAATGGCAAAATGTTAGGAAACATGTTATAAGCGTTGAGTATTTTCAAAATTCTCTCAATTTTGTGTCTCACAATATTTGATATCTCTTCTTAAAGCCCTAACTTCTGTTCAAAGAGGAAGTTTCCAGCTGCAAGGCTGAGGAGAAAAGCTTGAAAATGTGAACCATGTCAAAAAAGGACAAAGAAAAATAACTTAAAACAAATTATTTCACAATTTTTATGCCCATCTCATGTTCTTGGGGGTGTGACTAATGACTTTTGAGCTCTTGGAGTTGGCAATACTGTTTTAGTAAAAGCACTTATATACAAATTCCTCAATCAGTTCTGCTAGCATGGACTCCCGCGCTCATGCAGTCTTATTTATGACAATGTGGGTAATATAGGTACAAGATTCAACCAGCATGCCTGGGATTTCAGGATTTGGGCTCCTAATCTCCTTTACTGAAGCTGTAGAATATTCACAGGCAGATTGTAATCTCCTCTGTTTCATGTATATTACAAATGTTCACTATTTGTAATAGGTTTTTTTTTCTCTTGTACGCTATTGATTGATTACAGCAGTTGGGATGAAGTATCATCTAATAAAAGAGCAATGAGGAGGTTATGAACCTGAAATGTTGGAACCAGTTTCTACCATATACCAAATATAAGTTCACTTTGCCCTAAAGTCACTCAACACAGTAAAGAGAGCAGTTATTAATGCAACTGAGAAAAGAATCAGGAGGAAATATTACTGTACTAAAAAATAAAATGTCTGTATTGTGTTATGACTTTTCACTTATATAAAATATATCCACTAGGTTCCAGAACATGGGTAGCAATTACTTTGGTGCTAAAACTTTATTTTATGAAGATGGAGAGAAATCACAATCCCTGCAGTTCAGCAATAGTATTCATATATGTTGTATGTTTCTGCATAAACTATGAGCACTTAACACACAAATCGCAATACAAACTTGCAGATTTCAGCTCATTATGGGATGAATTTATTATATATACTTCAGAAATAAATACAAATTACATCTGTAGTCCTTGAAGGTGATTAAAACCAGGAAATGTGTCATTGAGGGGAGAAATTAGGTTAGCTTACATTCATTTTTTTATTATTATTTTTAGTTCTCATATCATTTGCTTTTGTATTTTGATATCATTGTTTTCTTTCACGACTGGATTCACAGATCCTCAGTATGAGCCATTTCCCATCTGTTGCTGCAGAGGTCAGAATAAAAACTGATTGGATGGCTGACAAGAGACTAGCCCCACCTTCTGAAGACCTTCCTCAGTTTTGTTCTGCCTCCTGTAGCTACTGGCAGGTGGAATCCAGCACCTACTGCATGAGAGAGAACATTTGTTAATTAGCCATTTAGATAACATTTGGTCTAATTTGGGCATATTGGTCACATTTAAAAAAAAAAAAAAAAAGCTTAAGGAGGCAGGTTGTCTCTTGCCTGGAGTTACCACAGTGCACTTCCTAACACACACACAGAGCTCACGTAATAGGCTAGGAGGATGGTGGAGAAGGATCCAAACAATCAGAAACCAAGGTTGCATTCTTCCTGGTCTGTTCCATGACCACAGTACAAAGATGAGCCTTGCAGTATCAGTAACCTGTCCTCTTCATCACTCCCCCAATTTTGTGTCATCTGTAAACTTGATCAGAGATTATTTTATATTTTCTTCTCGGTCATTGATAAAAATGTTAAATAGTTTAGGGCCAACAACAATCTCTGCAGGACCCATCGGATGAAGAGTCCCTGTTTAAAATTACATTAAGACCTATCAGTTAGCTAGCTTTTAATTCAGTTTACAAGTGCTATGATGACTTTTTATAGTTTTAGTTTTTTAATGAAAATGCCTTGCAGTACTAGTTCAAATGCCTTACACAAGTCTATTGCACCAAGACTGTTACCTTTATCAATCAGACTTCTAATCTCTTCATACAAATATATATCAAGTAAGCTTGACAGGATTTATTTTCCATAAACCCATGTTGATTGGTATTAATTATATTACTCACCTTTTTTGTTCTTTATTATCATCTTCTGTATACACTGCTCTTTTATTCTTCCCAGGATCAATGTCAGACTGTTAGTCCTGTGATTGCCTGGGTCATCCTATTTACCCTTTTTGAGTATTGACACAGCATTTGCTTTTTCCAGTCTTCTGGAAGTTCCTCAGTATTCCAAGACTTATTGAAAATCAACATTAATAGTACAGCAAAATTCCCAGACAGCTCTTTAAAAATTCTTGGATGCAAGTTCCAAAACCTACTGATTTAAAAATAGCTGCTGTTTAACATCACCCTTAGCTACTAATGGAATAGAAAAAGTGTTATAATATGATATGACCACATCATTTGTTTTTTTCCCAACTATAGAAGATAAATATTTATTGAACACTTCTGCCTTTTCAGCATTATTATTGATAATTCTACCATTTCCATCTAGCAATGGACCAACATTATTAGGAAGCTTGAAAGGAAATTTCTAAAACAAAATGGTTACTCTGTTAGTCTTATTGAAATTCTGTTGGCATTTGGAAGAATATGGACAAACAGGCCTTACTCAAATATTTGGTCTAAGTTAAAAGCTTGATGAAGAAGGAAATATAGTCAGCCTCATGTAGCCAAAGTGTCTCATGTTCTTGAATTTTTACAAGACAATTTTGATTTCAGGTTGCAGGCTAATACCTCAGAGAGTATACGTTTCTTCATTGTCTGGCTATACTGAAAGGAGGACAGGGAACATTTGATATGGGTTCAATCAAGCAGAAACTTTATTATTAGATGGCTGGGACTACCTGGCACATAAAAGTGTACAGTGCAGGTAATCCCATGTTTATTCCACAATTGGGGGGGAGGGGGCGGGTTCCCCCAGCTTTCCCTCTTTTTCCATCCAAGTCCCCCCCAGGCAATCCATTGCTGGGACCTTTTCACCCATTCCCCCATCGTAGGAGGGTTAAAGTAGGCTGTAAGAAAGGGGGATTGGCTCCCTACCGTACCAAACATAGGAGTCCCTAATGACTCCCCCCATTCGTTCCTTTAACAAACACCTCATTTTAAGGTGTTTTTTTTTTCCCCAAGCCATTTATCCGGTCCCTATATATCTTCCCTACCTGCACCAGACATCTGACCTACAATTATATAATCAGTTGTGACATACAGCCTACCGCCCTTCATGCCATGCATGCACAGAGCCCTTCCTGGACCTGCTGCGGGGAAGGCAAAAAAAAAACCCCAACTTCACCCAATGGTCATAAGGGAAAAATTCCTTCCCAGACCCCCTAAAAAAAAAGGGGTGGCTAACACAATGCCCACGGGAGGTCTTAACTAAACCTGGCATTTCACCACCTAAAAGGGAGGGGTGGGTGTTGCCTCAGCCTGCTCCATGTAAAAGGTGGCTTTAAGCACAGGGCTGCCCCTTTTAAACCCTCCAGCCCATCTGATTCCAAGGGGATGAGTCATCATTGCAACGCTGGCCCCTTTTCCACTTTTGCAGCTGTTTTTCTCTCTCCAGACCAAGCCATAAAGCACTGCTCCCTTCATTCGGCCAGCCAGCCAAATCTCCCTCTCCCATCCATCCCACCACCCAGCCCTGCCCACTCCCCCACTCGAAGGTGCGGTGTGATCACTGTCAGAAATTTTGAGTGTATCCAGAAAGTTTTCCATTTCTTACCATAAGGACACGTCATTTCATTAGAACCGTTCTGCTTTTGCTTCCTCCAAGGTTCATAAAGCTCCATCTTGGGATTTGAACATTGTGCTCAATGCCTTAATGCAGGTGCACTTAAACCCTGTGAAATCCATTTCCTTGTACTATGTGACTATCAAAACAATCTTTTTTGATTAATATCACCTCAGCAAGAAGAGTATTTGAGTTGGAAGCTTTGTCAGCTGATTCATCCTGCTGTATCATCCATGACAATAAAGTGGTTTTGCAAATCGATTCTACCTTTTTTCCAAAATTTCATTTCATTTTTCAATGAGCACAAGAGATCTCACTGCCTGCCTTTTGTCCACATCCTTCTCACTTAAAGGAGAAACTATGACATTTGTTGGATGTAAGGCGTGCCTTAAAGGTTTATCTGAAAAAAAAACCTCACAGAGTTTAAGAAAAAACAGCCTTGATGGACTTATTTCATCCAAGGAAAAGAAGTGTTGAAACTTCTTAATCATCAGTCTCCTGGTGGATATGCTGGTGAATTGCAGAGGCTTATAGAGCAGAAGGATTCAGTCCTCCAGTGGGCACAAGAGTTCACTTAGTATGAGCAGTGGAGGCATCATAGGCTTAAAAAGTGCAGGCCCCTTAAAAGGAAATCTGTAAAGCTGAAACTTGGTTATCTGTACATACAGTTATTAAGTATTACAAGATAGATACTCAGTCTAGGTGCAGCCTTTGCCAGGCGGAATGTGCATGTAATGGTGACTTCTTAGAGTAAGGGAACCATTTTTCTCCTTTATATTATTCTGTTTCCTGCCAAGGAATTTTGTCACTGCTGAAAAATCCCATATTGAAAATCTGTGGACCTAACCTGAGAGCGACTGGGAGAATTTGTAGTTGCTTATCTGAAAAATGTCCCTTCTTCAAAGAGATAGATCCACAGATCAGTCCCTCCCTTAAGAGAGTCTGTTTAATAAACTCAAGGGGAAATATCTTAAGGGAGATCTGTTTAACTTATGAATAAAGTTCTCTGAAATAGTTAAAATCTGTGTTGTTCACGGTGTTTCTTGTGGAATATAATTTTTGACAAGAGACTGGTGTTTGTTTTGCTGTCCAGAATCCAGAGGGGCTAGCTTTGGGGGAATCTAGAAACTGAGGGAGTCTTTGGAACGTGGGGACTGATCCCTCATTTGCCGTCCAATGAGCTTTGATTCTTCCCCTTACGGCTACAGATAGGCGATGACCCACACCGAAACACTGTGGGCCTATCCCTTTCAAGAAGGAACATTTTTCAGGTAAGCAACCACAAATTCTCTCATTTTCCTTTTAGAGATGCGGATTTTTTTTTCATACTTCATGAATATAGACAGTTCATTGTTTTCTCTGAGGATGTGATATCTTTTTCTTCCTGACAGATGAGAATAACCAATGCACTGGTCTGTGATAAACAGAAGATCAGACTAGATTGTATAACGGTGTCCTCTAGCCTTAAACTCTATGGGTATGTGTACGCTGCACTGTAAACCCAGGGTTTGAGCTCAAACCTAACCCTCCACCCCCTTCCATCTATACACAAATTGTAATAACCTAGGGGTCAGACCTCATGTCCCAGGACCCCATGGAAGTAGAGGGCCCGAGACTGAGTCAATCTGGTACCCAAGGTTCAAGCCCTGTTGCCTTGCAGTTTAGATGCAGCCCCACACTTGTGCTCAGAGTCTGCCAAAAGTATCCCACAATCCCATGGGCTGATTTTCTTTGACCTCTGAAGTCAAGTTTAGTGGACAGTCAAGTTTTCCCACAGTACACCAAGAAGAAAGGGTTAGAGCAGCCACATCTGATATAAGGCAACAAAATTCTTGTCCAGATGCTCAGCCCCATTCCAGCTCAGCTGGATGGTAGAGGCTTCCCCTGGCATTGGGGAATCTAGGGATTGTACACAAGTACCGTAGCAGCTTCTGTGCCACACCTTTTCAGACCCTGGTACTCAGGGAATATCTGGGATGCCCTTGTGCCATGGTAATACCCTGACGCCAAAATGGCTCTCTCAGGCTGGCAACATTCATATGTTAGAACAGCATTAGGGCTTGTTTAACTTGTGGTGGGGGTCTAGGCCAGCATGGCAGCCCAGGATCTTGGGTTCAAAAGGAGGATTGAAGCCATTTTTCCCACTCTCTCCACCATCTTCCTCAGTGTGGCCTACACTTTCTCAGTCAAAGGACATTCCCGTGTAGGTAGTTTTCACTAAACACAATACATTATTATTTCCCCTGTCTGGAATGGTATTTCATCTTTGCAATAACACATGGTGAAAAGGGAGAGCAAACAACAGGTTTTCCTATTGCAGCTTCTGGCAACCAACTGCTCATTTTAGATTTTGTAGAGTGCAGTAGATGGAAAATATTATATACTATGCTTTCATTCCTTCCCCTTGGGGTAACCACCATCTGGCAAAAATGGATGGAAACGTTGCTGTGTTAAGCACAGTAGCATATCAGCTTTACTTTAACTTACATTAAAACTGATTTTTTTTGGTTTGGTTAACACCTAATGGTATTTAGCAAATTCAGTGCAACTGAATTAAGCAAGCACCTATTAATGTGCCAACTTACCATATGCAGTAGCTAGGGTGACCAGATGTCCTGATTTTATAGGGACAGTCCCTATATTTGTGACTTTTTTTTTATATAGGCACCTATTACCCCCCACCCCCTGTCCTGATTTTTCACCCTTGCTATCTAATCACCCTAACAGTAGCATGTGTAATTAAATGTATATGGCTCAATACCTGAGGGCTAATGTTTCTTCTTAGGGCCCCCTCCTAAATTCTTTGTGCATCCAAAATGCTCCCTGATTTCTAGATGCACAAAGAGTATAGCTTCACTATGTTACCAATAATGCGGCCTACAGAAGGGATGAGTGGGAGCTCACATATTTTTGACTATGTCATTCCCTATGGAATTATGGTATGTATGTGTGGTCCATTTGTTATTGTTACCCCTTAGTACTCAAGTGGTTAGTTAAACTCTTGGGCCCTGCACATTGTTACTATTAGGAGGAGAAATTGATGATGGAGTCAGGTATCTTTGATACAATTCTATTTACAAGGAACGTATAAAGTCCTGTTCCCCTTAACACAGGAGAAATCAAACAACAGGAGAGTTTTTGTTCACAGCTCCAAGCCCCCTTCAGCCAGAACTCAGCCCTAATATTCTTTCTCTGGCCTTTTATCAGGGCCACGTTCCCTGTCATTGTTAAGGCCGTGTGAGGCTTTCTTTTTCTTCTCTGTGTCTGTTTCTGTGGGTTTTTCCTGCTTTTCTGTCTCACACTTACATCTCTCAACTCAAAACTATATCCAGCAAAACTGCTCTGCTCTCACATACCTTTCTTTTGGGCAGTGATATGAGTCTGTGTTTTGGGTGGAGGTTACTGTTGTTTCAGATTTCTAATTCTATAAAGGAGCTCAATGATTTCTAACAACTATCTTAAATGAAGGATGCTGGTTAGGGCTCTGTGACTTTCCATTACCTACATGACATTTGCAGGGGCCAGTGTGGCTGACCTCAGGGCCACCCAACCAGCTTGCTCTGGGACCAGCTGCTCAGGTGGACCCCGGGACAGGCACACCAGCCGCTGCTCTGGTGGCCTGCAGTAGCGGTCCTGGGGTGGCCAGAGCAGCTGCTGTCCGGCGCCCCAGGCAGCAGTCCCCAGCTGGCTGGCTGGAGTAGTCACGGTCTGTGGCCTCCGGCAGCTGGTGCTGCTAGCCCTGGACATCCCCCTCTCCCAGTCCTCCCCCAGAAGTGCTGTCCCCCACAGCAGCAGCTCCCCCACATCCCCTAGTGTTTCCCCCAATTTAATCGCAGGTATTTTTAGCATAAGTCATGGACTGGTCATCGGCCATGAATTTATGTTTATTGCCTGTGACCTGTCCATGGTTTTTACTAGAAATACCTGTAACTAAATTGTAGCCTAAATGATAGTTACACCTACCAGCTTCAGTGATGTTTCCTTCAACTCACAACAACAGCATTATAGATATTAATGTATAGTGTAGGCATTGCACTTCAGAGGCCTGGTTTTTATAAAGTGAGTCCAGAACTTTGTGCACTTTTCCCTGACTACATTTTCAAGCACAATTGTTCGAATTGCAGTACCAGTACTTCCAAAATCCTGCAGTTGTTCCCTGGCTGAGATGCCTTGCTATCTTTTTCACCCCCACCCCACCCCACCCCGACCATATTCTCTCTCCACTGCCACACACAATCAATCAACAGGGACTAATTTATTCTCCAAGGCATGGGAGGAACAGATCGCATATACATAACTGGGGTGTGTGGGTAGGGCGTGGAGGAGGGAGAAGTTAAATAAATTTTAACTTGGAGCTTTCTTCTTACACAGGAGTAGGAGGAGGGATCCTATGACATTATTTAGTAAATGGGGACTATTGTTATTACCAAATAGTTCTCCTTCAGAAAAAAAAAAAAAGAATCATGCTGGACTGAGCAAAAGCATCATGCTAGTATTTGTTGGATCTCCATGATTTACGGGTCGAATGTTGCTGCAGGTATGGCAGCAAGTGGCAGAACAGTCCCTGTGTAATGTCCTTCCAGATCAGGCATTCCCATGCTCAAATTAGGAATAATAGCCTCTGCATGCTCAGTCTTCATGTGCTATCGCAGTAACTACACAGGCAAGTGTGATAATGTTCATGCACCTCAGGCCTCACTTTATGAAAAGTTGGCCTGTCATACGTTTTATTAAATTTCCAGTGGAATATTCATGCTGTATTATTAGACTCTTTCATCCCTAACTTTAGCAAAACTCCCATTGGAGTCAAAAGTAGATTTGCCTGGGTAAGGATTACAGAAATGGGACCAAAATTGATATTTTGTATTACTAATATGCATGGATTGTTTACAATACAGTGTATTACATGAATACAAGTATTTAACATTAATTATTGATCCTTATTCTTTCTCCTAAAATATTCCCTGCAGAAGTACTCTAGTGAGTTTCAAACATTCATATTTAGTAGGGGCAGGTGACAGTTACATTGTCATAGTAATTATTTTAATTATTTTATTTTATTTTAATTAGTTTTTGCATTTCCAAAGCACCTGCAATATAGTACTCACTGTTCTAAGACAAGAGAACCAAGTCCCTACGAAAAAGCGCTCACAAACTAATAGAAAAGCAATATGAGAAAGGTGGATGGAAGCATACCTGTAAACCTTCCAACTTGTGACTTTTCTCTCTCAAGTACTTATCTGCCCCCCATCACCATAGCACCAAAGCACCTCATAGTTTGCCTGTAATATGGGGCATTGTTATTATGCCCATTTTACAGATGGAGACCTGATGGGCCGAGTGACTTGCTCAAGGTCATATAGGAAATCTGTGGTGGCGAAACAGGGGACTGAATCCAGGTCTGCCAACTTCACGGTTAGTACATTTGACACCAGATCATCCTTCGTCTCTATGCAATGCATCAGATGCTGAAATGTATGACAAATGACCAGAGTGTGGCACGTCTATATTGCATTGTACCATGATTGACAGATTTAAATGACTTATCCACAAAACTTGTTTTTTATCGATGTTTTCTTTCTTGAGATGTGATATCACCTGGGTAATTCTTTGATTGGGTAGCACCCATTTTATACATTCTGAGAAAGGAAAGCACAGTAGAGAGTGGGAGCCATAGCTGCAGTTGGACCCATTATTCAGAAGAAATCCCAGAAACAGTTTACATCATTTGTTAAGGGGGTAGTTAAAACTAGGTCAGGAATCTGTAGCCCTTTCTCACATTAAATAACTGGGGCTATCCATATAAATAAAGACTGGAAATCAGAGCCTCAGTTTTCTCTTAAACTTATCAGGAGGTGGCACACAAGGAAAAATCTGTACCTTTACAATAGGCTGCCCTATAGAGAAACTGGTATCCCAACCGTATTTTAACATATAACTGAACAAATATTACAGGATTTAAATGCCAAGATTTGCTACCTAATTTATACATTTCCTAAAGCTGAAAATGAGGTAGCTCATTTGAAGATGCTGAAGTCTTTGTTAAAAAGGATCAAAATGTTTGAATTACAGGTGGAAAGGGAGAAATATGCCTTTTTTTTCCAGTCTCAGGTGGTTTTCTTGAATCATATGATTGCTGTGAAAAGTTTAAATGCTCTTCCACAATACAATGAAGCAGTCTCTCAAGTAACTGTACTTAAAAATGTTCTCTGTTTTGAGAGCCAATCTAGGTTCCTATTTAACCAATGACACTTTAAAAAAAAAAAGAATAGAGGTTGGAGTTGTACTGATGAGTGTAACAAGACATTTGAGCAGACCAAGAAGCTAGCTGTATCAGCATAGTTTTTGTTATATTTGGATTACATGCCACAACTACTGCTAGTATGTGCCAGCACATTTAATGGTATATAGGTTTAATCATAGACCCAAAATGCCAGCTGGGACTGAAAGAGACTCCGTCACAGACAACTATGGTCTCTGATTTTGATACTCCTGTATAAAAAAAAACACGCTATTGTGGATTGCCTTATCTGCAAACCCAATGCTTTTGTTTTAAATCTTGGAGCAATCTGAGATTGTAAAGTGATCAAGCACCAGATATCATAAAGGAGTCAATTGACTTTAGTCAATATTGTCATTGCATCGAATTTCAGTGTCAAGTATGCATTAGGTGCCACAAGCAATGGATCATGTCTTTACTCAGGTGGAAAGAGAAGCTGGGGTGGCGGAGGTTTAGATTGGATATTCGGAAAAACTTTTTCACTAAGAGGGTGGTGAAACACTGGAATGCGTTACCTAGGGAGGTGGTAGAATCTCCTTCCTTAGAGGTTTTTAAGGTCAGGCTTGACAAAGCCCTGGCTGGGATGATTTAACTGGGAATTGGTCCTGCTTCGAGCAGGGGGTTGGACTAGATGACCTTCAGGGGTCCCTTCCAACCCTGATATTCTATGATTCTATGATTCTATGATCTGTCATTTGCTGATACTGCGGCAGCATTGGAACCTAACATATAGACTTGATTCACCATTAGAGTCCCCTGTTTTGATCTCCTGAACTAATTTTGGATTCAGGGGGCTGAGTATTGGTATAAGCCTCCAGAAATGTCTGAGATGGTTTTAACATCACTCAGGACTTTCCTAGAAGCACTCTGGAAACCTGAGACTGGGAGATGGAGAGTATTTGGGGAGAAGAATACAGCCATAGTCAAAAACTGGAACTGTTACCTTCAGGACTGGATAAAAGTTAATGGAAAGGCAAAAGGAATGACAAATTAAAATGACACTTCATTTTCATCCATATCAAGTGAAGTCCTAAATGTTACTGAGTCTCATTCTGATCTTACTTCCACCAGTTTTACATGCATGTAAACCCATTGAATTCAGACTCTTGATTGACCACATTGTAAGTGAGATGAGACTCCAGCTCTCTGTTTAGTTTGAAAACCCTCAACAGAGCCAAAAAAAGGTAAGGTGTTTGATTGCTAATTATATCAGTATAGTAAAGTATACTAGTATAGTAGTTCCTAGAGGCCTCCATCAAGATCAGGACTTCATAGTTCTAGGCGCTGTACAAAGATATAGTTTACAAAAGAAACTTTTGCCAATACAATAATGTTAGCTGGGTGTATAGGTTTTTTTAATGACATTTCTATACCTGCAAAATCCCTGGTGTTGACACAGTTACAGCATCATGAAAGTGCTTTGCTAGTGTAGCGAATTCAAACAACTTACAAAGTACACATAGTATTGCTACTGTTGTAAACTAGCCTGGCTCTATTCTCTGTTTCGATCTCTGCAATTGTTTCCTCTTTCTGTATAAATGAGTATGAGTGAGAATCAACACGTCACTTGCCGGAGTTTATGCTCCTTTCTATTTTCCTCACTAGAATTTAACTTCCGCTTCCACATCCATATGTATGTGTCTAATTTCACTCAACAAAGGATTACAATAGTTTGGAAAATATTTATTTTATACTTTACATATTGTCCAAAGCAAATTATTACTTTAGTGACAGGTTCAAGGGGAAAAAATCACAGTACTGACTGATTGAACTGACTATGCAAATCAGAATTATGCTTTCAGGCCAACCACTCTCTTCTATCTCCTTTTAAGTGTGGAGATGATGGACTATCCCATGTATTCATTAATAACACAGTTAGCAAGTATGCATATATTCTGTTTAATTCATCACTTTCTTTCCAGCGGAGTAAAATCCAAGAGAATAAATGTCCTGTCCAAATCAAATGAAGTATCATTTACAAAGTTTCTTTTGCAACATATCTTGAGGGACAAGTCTCTTATGAAGAAAGACATCCTTTGATTAAGCCTTAGAATATTTCAATACAAAGTCAAACATATCACTCTTACAATCTGCATTATCAGAAACAAGAGAAAATCCAAAGTCTTATATGTCTTAGTTTGTACCCTTTAGAGACTAACATTTTTATTCAAATAACTGCCTGTTTATCTATTTTTAATGTGTAACTTTTAATATATTTCTCAAACAGATTCTATTAAAATTAGACCATCTTATTTTTGTTCCTATTGCCAATCCATTTGTGTGTGCATGCACATGCATACACACACAGGCACATGCAAAAGGTACGATATGTGTTAATGGAATGGTAAGGTCACACAGTTTGAATTAAAAAAATCAAGGGATGACACCATTGAAATCAATGGAGAAACTCCCATTGACATCTGCAGAGCTAACATTTCACTGAAGATATGCAAACGTTAAGTTTTAAAAAGCAATACTGACTCTTGCTGTTGAGCATATTCTATAATACAGTATTGTGATGGGATCCCGGGGTGCAACCTGGGACTGTGGGACTGCTGTGCCTCCTTAACTCACTAATCTAGGTTGTCTTTCACAATGCCTTACTGGTGACAAGCAGCACACCCCTCAAGGTGCTGTTACAACTCAGTACAGCTGCATGTGGATCTGAATACTCAGCTAGATTGCATGAATGCTCCTAGAGTCACTCATGAATCACAGAGAGAAAGGCACCAGCCAAATCCCCCCCAGTTCCCAGCCTTGTATCAGAGAAATATTCTATCTTGCACTGCTCAAGACCTTTTCTTGAGCAATGCAAGTTTAGTAATTGGTTCACCGCTTCATCAATGGAAAGTGGATACGCCAGCCTTTGTAACCTGAGAAGATTTACCAAGCACTTCAGTCAAATTCACTGGTAAACTTATTTTGATGTTTATGTTTATTGAATACAAAAGATAGAGTTTAAGTGATTATAAGCGACAGGCAAAAGTCAGAGTGGAAACCAAAGGAAAATAAAAGATAAGCACATAGTCTAAATTCTCAACCTTATTATACCAGGCATACTTATATCTGGACTAAGCGGTTTTTCTCACCCAATTGGATACTGCAGGTTGGTTACAGTCTTTCATACGCAGGCTCTCCCTCAGCTCCAGCTCCAGCATTCTCGTTGCCTTTAGAATGCATAGTGGAGGAGAACAGGACAACCATGTGGCCTCTGTTCCCTATTTTATATCCACGTATGAGGAGAACACAAGTCTGGGCAAGTCTAATGGGCACTGCTGAATCACCAGGCAAGGTTAAGCAATTCCTCTGTTGTGGCCTTATGAAAGTGAGTCACTGAATTGAAATTTTCTTTCCGGACAATGATTCTTGATGATTGTTTGACACCCATATGAGCATTGGTTACCTCCCTTGTCATTGTCTCTGAAGATCTAATTTCTGGGCAATTCCCCAACTCACAGTATATTTTTAGTGACTATCATACAACACAATCTCATAATTCCTATGCACTAATGATATACATATTTAGATAGAACAATGGTTTTCAGCAGATCATAACCTTTCCCATGATACCTTACATGGCATGCTTTATATGAAATATCACAATTATATACAAATGATGAATATAGGGGTTATAGGGCATTCACTCAAGGTATAGAGTGTCACAAGTATATACAAGTAATCATTGAAAAGCAAGGGATATTTCATACTATCAATTTAACAATATAAATAGTTGAATATGAATTTGGGGTGGGGAATAATGCAGGGGGTGGTGTTACAATATAACTGCCCCCCAGGGGGTCCCCTGGGTAAGCACCAGCATTGTATATTACTAATGTTTTTATATGCATTGGAAAGGATCTTGGGAAGGGTTGAAGGTGTGAGTGTGGAGTGAAAGATTCCTTTGCAGGTTGTGAGAGACTGAAGGGGGAGGAAGGGAGAAAGGAATGCGTTAATTTGACTCTCCAGCTAGGTCTGAAGATAAGAAGCTGACTCCAGCCCAAGGCAACTGCACACAACAGATTCTCTGCTACCTGCCAAGAAAGACAGGAGCCTATATTCCAACCTCAACCAGCTGTGAGAAAGGAGAATTGAGCTGAACAGAACTGCAGGGGCTATGAAAACAAGTGAAACTGTGAAGGTCAGTGAGTGGGAAAACAACAGTCTCACGTTCCTGAAGTCGGTGTGTTTTGGGAAAGCTGAGGAAGTCATGGAAAGCTGGTTTGGACTGGTACAAAGAGCACAGGGGACAGAGGTCTGTGAACAAAATGCCCCCAGAAGGACCCAGGGCTTAAAAATCCTTTCAAGAGCTGAAGCAAGTCGGAGATCAACAGTGGACCCTGGACGGCCTGTGCACAGGACAGAATTCTCGTCGACTCTTCCCCCTCTTCTTCTTGCGTTACATCCGGGATTGGCCAGACCTGGGTTGTGCGTATGTGAGTATGAAAGTGGGTGAGGGCTCGGGCACTAATGCTTTCTTCCTTCCTTTGAGTGAGGTGGGGAGAACCTAGCACTCCCGGGCGTGGGCACTAATGTTCTATTTCTTCCTTTGAGAAACGTGGGGAGAACCCAGCACTCACCTCTGTTATTTTATTAATAAAGCTTTAAAACTTAGTCACTTGGTGTGCTCCTTCATCTCCTCCCCTAACGATCCTGCGGCCTCAGCCTGATCATCTGACACCCCAGGCAGATTGGTAATATAAATCTGTCAAAGTGGAAAATCACAAATATTTTGTGAATTCTAGGGTTTCAGCCATAGAGGAATCAGCAAGTCTGTGGATGACTACACACAGTTTCATAGAATGCACAGATCATGCTGAACAGTACATCACTGCTACTGAAAAGGGACAAATATGGTGAGAAATCCAATTACTGAGCCCAGACTTACCTTTCTCTTTGCTTCCTTATCCTCAATGCCTCCTCCACAGTCCCTTCACCCCATGTTTTGTTCTTTATTCATTTTTAAAATTGCATGCAGTCTTAATGAAAATCATGAGAATGGAGTGCAGAATGAATGATACATAAGCAAGAGGCCCCAAACAAGTTCCACTGCGGGCCCAGGATGTGCTTAAACCTGTTCTGTCTGGAAGAAGAAAACAAAAAAATAAAAAATCAGTGCTTGGCATCATCAGTGTAAGAGCTCGTATTGATTCCCATTAAGTTCTGTTCTCCTTAGTTAGCAAGAGTGACACTTATTTTCTAACTAGATTTGGAGCCACAACAGTGACTTAAAATTTCAGGGAGACTAATAAAGTATATAATTATGCTCCCCTCTTAAAAAAGGATATCTTTCCTACATGGCAAAGAGATAAAGAATAGTACAATAGGAACATTTAAAGAAAGAAAGAAAGACAAATCACAGCAACGTCAAGGCAATTTTAATTCATTTGAACTAGTCTGAGAACCCTAGATATGTTGGGCCAGATCCTCATCTGATATAAATTGTTTTAGCTCAGTTGGAGTCAGCTGAGCTTTGACAATTTCACCAGCTGAGTACCTGGGTAATAATATGTGATAATAATTATTACTTTATATAACAAAACTATTGCCAACATACTGCTAACAAGACTTTTTTGAAAATGTTTCACATTGTTTTTGCTATTTACAAATATTTTCAGAATGTGCAAGTGAAAAGATAATGTGATGGTCATTGATTGCTCACCTAAGACATTCTTCCTCTCCTCTTGCTCCCCCTTTCTTCTTAGGGCCAGATCCTCAGTTGTTGTAAATCAGCATAGACTGATGGAGCTCTGCCTATTTACTCCAGCTGATTTTTGATTCTTTATACTTAAGTTCAGTTTTCTCTGATTTGGATAGTGTTATTCTCCGCATTCCCTCAAAGGATCCTTAATTTATATTTTCTAAAGGTGACATTCCCAATGAATTGGGAGAAACAGGCTGGCAAACACTATCTAATGAGAGAGAAAACACCATTAGTAAATCAGGCCAGTGACAGTTAATGTAAACTCTTATGCTACTGATCTGTGATCCATGGTATTAAAATGAGCAGAATAATTCCTGATCTCCAAGGGCCAGATTCAGTGTAAATTCCATCTGGCTTAAACTTCACAGAAGGCCAACACAAATCTACAAAAGTGCTGAGAACTTGACACCTACCAAAGAAATGTTCCACGATCTGGGAGTCCCAAAGAATGAGAGAAGTTTCTGATGAACTAAACTCATTGTACATAGGGAGAAGTTTCTAATGCAGGACGTCAACAAAATGAATTAGAAAAGATGCTGACAATCACAGATTACATTATGCAGTTTCACACAGAAGGCTTTATTATCTGCAATATAAACAGGCTGAGAAAATTAAAGAGACAACATGAAGGAAATCAGGCCTTCAGATAACAACTAAAAGAAGCACAAGGTCTGGAAAATATCCTGCAGAATAAGTTAAATAAAACATACGGAGGACTAATAACAAGGTAAAAAAAAATGTTTAACATCCTTTGTACTTCTCCCATAGAGCTATTTTGTGCCTTTTTTTGCACAGTCCTGCATTAGGGGGTGTGCATGTTCCACAGTTCCTTCCCCCTGTGCCTATGCCTGAATAAGACAAGGCCACAATCTGGTCAACCATAGCCACCGACTCCGTGGGTGCTCTGGGACTGGAACACGCACAAGGAAAAATGGTGGGTGCCGAGCACTCATCGGCAGCCCCCCGTGAACTCCCCCAACCCCAGTGCCTCCTGCCCATCAGCAGGCCTGATGGATCAGTGCTTCCCCCACCCTCCCAGCACCTCCCACCCACCACGAACAGCTGTTTCACAGTGAGCAGAAGGCTGGGAGGGAGGGGAAGGAGGGAGGATGTGGCACGGTCAGGGAAGGGGGCAGAACTAGGTAGGAAGAGGCACAGTGGGATGGAGCAAGGTGGGAAGAGGTGGGGCAGGATATGGCCTTGAGGGAAGGGGTAGAGTGGGGGTGGGGTCTAGGTCAGAGCTGGGGGTTGAGCACCCCCCGGCACTTTAGAAAGTCGACACCAGTGTGGTCAACCGTAAATTTGTCTGAGCCCAATCTAACAAGCCTTACTCACATGCGTCATCCTTGGTCAAGCAAGCGGTCTCATTGAAGTAAATAGGAATACTTATGAGAGTGATGATAGTTCATTATTAGTATTTACTTATTATCTGTATCATCATAGCACATAGCAACCCTAGTCATGGATCAGGAACCCATTGTGCTAAGGGGTACAAACAGAACAAAAAGACAGCCTCTGCCCCAAAGCTTACAGTCTGTGAGTAAAACTTACAGGAGTAAGTCCTTAATGTACATTTTGAATGTGAGGCAGAAAAAATTGAAACCCTTTTCCTCCCCCTCCAAATACCATGGTCTAGATGGTAGATGGTCTAGATAATACTTAGTCCTGCCCTGAGTGCAGGGGACTGGACTAAATGACCTCTCAAGGTAGCTTCCCGTTCTATGATTCTTTTAGCTGAATCTCCGTACTGCTCCATTTTGGTTAAAAACTACAAGAAAATTAAAGATATGCAGTGAAAATTAATAAAATGTATTACTCTCTAGAAAACATAAGAAAGGTGCCCAACGTGCAAATGACTGAACCAGGACTGAAACAGGATCCAAGGGAACAGACCCAGGAGTGAGTTATAATATTATTATTAGTCACCAGAGGGCACCATTAAAAATAGACTTGCAAGTTTTGTTTAACAGACTGAAAAAATCTGGTTGTTATTTGTGATATAGTTTCTTTAGGAAGCTGAGCATATAACTATATCCATGGTATATCTTGTAGGCCATAGCTCTGTACCTAATTCCAGTCAGAGAGACCCAGCCAGTAAACATAAGAATGGCCATACTGGGTCAGACCAAAGATCCATCTAGCTTAGTATCCTGTCTTCCAACAGGGGCCAATGCCAGGTGCCCAAAGGAAATAGACAGAACAGGTAACCATCAAGTGATCGATCCCCTGTGGCCCATTCCTAAAGTTACTCCACTGAAATCAATGGGGTTACACTGAAATCAGAATTTTAGCACTATAACTCTTTCCATTTATACCAACTTTAGGTCAAATTAATCTCTAGTGCTTGATTGGCTTACATTGCACATTAATTTATTGATTATTTAGGCTATGTCTACACTACACATTAGTTCAGTATAACGTACATTGTTTAGGGGTGTGAATAATCCACACCCTGGGAGATGTAAGTTATACTGACCTAAGCACCAGCGGGGACAGTGCCATGTCACCAGAAGAGCTTCCCTCTCCAACATAGCTTCCACTTCTCGTGGAGGCAGGAGTTATTAAGCCGACGGGAAAGCTCTCTCCCTCCGGCTTAGAAAGTCTTCATCAGCAGCGCGATGGTGGATTGGTGCAGCTCTACTGCTGTAGTGAAGACATAGCCTTAATTGGCTTACACTGTAGCTGAATTTCATTGTGCCTTCTTTCCTTTCTCCTCCTCTACTTGGAATAGCTTCTAAATTAGAGCTACCGTCATGGTGCTTTGAAGCCACACTGGCCCACGGTGAACTCAGGTAGGGATTGAAGCTCAAAAACTCAAAAAGCAACAATGTACATGCTGCATCTTGTGGAAATGTGCAGGTGGTGCCATTCTAGTATACTCTGACATGCTCTGCAGGCTGGTGTAGGCAAAAAGGGAGGGGGGGAAGAAGAGGGAAGCTATTATGGCACCATTTCCTCCTCCTCTTTTAGAGGTGAAATGCACCCTTGGAAGAGTAGGGAGGGAGCAGTCCCTATACTCTTGCAGTCACAGGAAATGAAATTTCCCCTCCATTGCACTTGATAGGGAGAAACATGGGGAGATTCTTATGGCCCTTCGTTCTCATCCATATGCAAGGACCAGGGCCAATCTGGCTCATAAGGTTCACCAACACCTATCAGTCAAATCACTTGTAAATATTCAAGCTTTCAAAGTGCTAGAACCCACATAAAGCTTTGTTTACTGAACAGTACCTATTTTTGTAATTCAACTGTAAGCTGTTTGGAAAAGAGCTATTGGTTTTTGCTGAACATATTTTGTCTGCTGGAAAGTGCTGTGTATATTCACAGTACTAATAACACAGGGACAGATGCTATTCTCAATTATGTTAGTGTAAATCCAGGGCAACTCCTTTAAGTTCACATAGATAGAAAGCAGACACCTGGAAAGATTTGATGAGAACAGAATTTGGCTGAGAGTTCTTATATATGTGATTGTTCTTCACACTTTGTATGCAGCTATTGCACTGTGTGTTGAAAAAAACTTCTCAAATTCTGTATGATTGTTAACAGCTGCTCTCTACATTTACCTGCATTTGGCTATGCACACCACAGTTGCTTTTCTTCAAGTCTTTGAACTTAGAGAAGTAAATCAGAAATGTAAATGAAATGCTGCAGTGTACTTGCATTTGGGAAAAATCTGCATCTGACCTGCATTCATTTTAGGCTCTATGGGACACTGACATTTGTCAAAGCCCACCAGGCTGTCTCAGCTTTGAGGATTCACAGGATTTGAATGGCTTGTGGGGGAAATTGTGTGCTTGGGAGGCCCCCCAGGCTCCAACAACCTAATTAAGGGGAGCTTTCTTTTTGATCATCCTCATGTAAATATATAATAAATCATCAGACTAGAATCACTCTGTTTACACATCTTGTGCCAATCAGGAAGATAAATGATAAGAGCAAACATTTTATGTTTATTTGCTGAATATGGTGTAGATAATGGAACAGATTTTATTATGAAGGGTTGAATCTCTCCATGTAGGCTTGGAAGAGTCTGAACTCACTTAAGATACTGTTTTAATGGGAGATGCTCAGGTTTAAAAGCTCTATAAAACTTGATTGGACAAAATTAACTGTTTAAACTTGTGTATCCAGGATTGTTACTATTTGAAAGCACAGCAGCACATTTCAGAATCACAGATTCTAGCAAGGATTTTTTCCTCTCTCTCTCTCTCTCTCTCTGTCTCTCTCTCACACACACACTCACTCACTTCCCACCCCACCCTCAACATTAGAATTAACAATTGTTTTAAAAACAATACTACATCAAAGTAACTGAAAACAAAACACTTTATAATCTATTAACAACATAAAACAAAATGATTGAACATAATCAGTACTTGTTCTGGTTCAGCGCTGTTCTAAATAATGAAGTTCATTTTATAAATGCACAAATATATATGTATAGGCATGTGGAGCCTGTCTTTAACATAGAACCTTTAAACAATTTAGAAAAAAGAAGCAAAATGCATTTTAAATTGAATGACATAGGCCAGCGAGAGAAACAGATGGATCTCATATAGAATTTTACAAATGGTTATATCGCAAAGCTGTTCTTATTTTGGAGACTTCCCATTGTGCATACAGCAATGCACAACTGACATTCATTTTCCTGTGATTTCTTCTGCAACTGTCTTCCGATTACTTTTTATCACTAACTTTATTTATATATTTATTTCCAATGCTATCATCATCGTATCTCAAGCTGGTTTATGATACCTGGCCCGGGCTTTTGTAAAGTCCCTTTTCATATAAACAGGAGTTTCTTTTTCTCAGTACAACCTAACGGTTTCTCAAAGTTATGGAAATCTAACAAGGAATGAGGCATCTTTTGAAGATCTACAAAGGCTTATATGAAGTATGAATGATACTAATTAGATCCAATAACTTTAAAACAGTTTGAAGATTCAGGAACTTCTAAAGGCAAGATAATCTCCTTTCTTCTTAGTTTGCATTTTAACCTTTAGTGATTAGGCTTCATTCTCTTTCTATAACTAAAGATATAAGTCCTGATAAAGATATACGGCATTTAGCATTTTTATTGGGGACAGCTGTCTGTTCTTTGATGTGTACTGTTGTTATATTCAACACCATGCTATTTGCAATCTTGTTTCTTAAAACAAGTATATAGTTCAGTTTTCTACTTTCTGGTGATGGCAGAGGGGCTGCACTAAAAACAAAACTGTTTCATAATGGAGAGGTCCTTGAAGGACCGAAATTAATTGAGCCAGATTCCATCACTGAAGTGAAAGTTGCACATAAGTTCTTGGACTCAATGTGTGCTTTGGTAGGTTTCACTGGATGAGATTCTATAGCCTGAATTAGTCAGGTCAGACACAATGACCATAGTGGTCCCTGATAGCCTTAAAACCTATGTATCTGAGGATAGATTTTGGCCCACAGTTTCCGAAGGGAAGGAATCTTGAAGAATTAATACTACTTCCTATACTTAAAGTAACAGTGAATTGCTTTGAAACTAAAATTTGAATTGTATTCTACTGGTTAGAAACTGATATGCTTCAGATTTGTAAAGATTCCCATCCATAGAGTTTGAATCTGCCATTGTGTCACTCAGAAGGACTTTCTAAAAACAATACTGTAACATGTTAACATATATATGGCCACCTCCCTTGAAGCTGGGTCTTCATATATTGTTCTCCATTGCAAAATCAGCCAGCAGAGGGTCCACACATTAAACCACGGAAGCCTATTAAACCCTATTCCAGAGAAGGATCTCCCTATTCATGCATATCCGACTAAGGGCCAGTCATAGTCTCCAGAAAGAATTGTGGCTTTCTCATCCAGTATTTCTCCTGGGGTTGCCTAGCAATGCACATTAATTCACCCTCTGTGCCACTCTTGAAAAGCATCCCTCACACTTCCATTCTTGTGCCTTGGACAACTCTGCTCCATTTATCTGTGCCAACAATGTGATGGACCCTCTGCTGCCTTTCTCCTTCTGCCATCTTTTGTCCACAAACAGGGCTAGAAGAAAGCAGTGTTCCAATTATGGTCAGCCCAAACATAAAGACTCTGGTGTTGGCTTTTTGTTTCCCTTTCTTTGAATGTGGGCGAGAGTTAGGGCTTGATCCTACTACTGCTGCAGTTAATGACACTTTTACCATTGCCTTCAGGGGCAGCAAGATCAAGCCTTTGGCACTCATTCAGGAAAACACTTTAGTATGTGTTTAAATCCCATTGGAAAAGGGATGATTTAGTGAATCAGGTCCATTGAGATTGAGACAGTAAAAGTACTTGAAAAGTGTCATTAAATCACCAAACAGACAATCAGCACTATGCTTAGAAATTAATATTATGCATCGTGATGTGCTTCATGTTTCATCTCATGCTTCAAGGTTTAAGACAGGGATTGGTAACCTTTGGCTCATGGACCATCAGGGAAATCTGCTGGCGGGCCAGGATGGTTTGTTTACTTGCAGAGTCCACAGGTTTGGCCAATCGCAGCTCCCACTGGCTGTGGTTCACCATTCCAGGCCAATGGGGGCTGTGGGAAGTGGTGGACAGCACATCTCACAGCCCACGCCACTTCCCACAGCCCCCATTGGCCTGGAACGGCAAACTGCGGTCAGTGGGAGCTGCGATCGGCCAAACCTGCGGATGCTGCAGGTAAATAAACCATCCTGGACCGCCAGCAGATTTCCCTGATGGGCCGCGTGCAAAAGGTTGCCAATCCCTGGTTTCAGACTAGGTTGACCAGATGTCCCATTTTATAGGGACAGTCCTGATATTTGGGGCTTTGTCTTATATAGGTGCCTATTACTCCTGACCCCCTGTCCCGATTTTTCACACTTGCTGTCTGGTCACCCTATTTAGGACAAGCTCTAACTGCTAGGGTTTAGGATGAGACTTAATGTGGAAACAGAATCTTTCACATCTGCCTATCACAAGGTTTCTTGCACCTTTCTCTGAAGTAAACGGTACTGGTCACTGTCAAAGACAGTCACGAGACTCGCTGGATCATTGATTTGATCAAGAATGGCAATGTCCATAAGCCTAACTAAGAAATTATGTTTGCTGTTTTATGTACCTCTACAGCACTTGTAGCTAAAAATGCATTTAGAATGTGTGCAGTAACTTGGCAGAAGGTTGAGTGCCTTTTATTTCACGATAGATGGAAATGAAAAAGAAAGAAAATCAATGCATAATGGCATCCAGGAAGGAGCTTTAAATTGACAACTCTGATCTAACTGATTTCAAATTCTTTATATCTATAGTCAAAGGTCTTTGATGGCAGAAGAAAGACAACTGGCATGAAAGAATTAAATAGTACCACTGTTAGTTACCATTTATATTGTAGTAGTGCCTAGTGGCCTCAACCTGGTCAGGGTGCTACGCCCCATACAAACACTTTACAAAGGGCAGTCTCTGATCCCAAGAGTAAATAGAGTAATATAAATATAAAATAAAACAATAGGTAGCAAGTTATTTATTAGTATTATTTCATTAAAATGCCAATAATCCATTAATGTTTTTGAATCAACTTGTTTGATACTTATAACTCAAAGGTATTAATTATACACTATAAAAATGTTGCTGTGAAACATGGCAGAAGCATGTCTTTATGCAGATAGATTCCAGTTTTTTGTTATGCTGCTAAAAATAAGTACAATCTTAAATCAGTGCCCTAATTATATGGTTGCTGCAGTTACAGGGCTAGCTGCAGCTGTGTCCCTTTTCTGAGTTGCCCTGAGTGCTCCCGCTCCAATGTCAGCCTGTCATAAATATAAAGGGAAGGGTAAACACCTTTAAATCCCTCCTGGCCAGAGGAAAAACCCTTTCACCTGTAAAGGGTCAAGAAGCTAAGATAACCTCGCTGGCACCTGACCAAAATGACCAATGAGGAGACAAGATACTTTCAAAGCTGGAGGGGCGGGGTGGGAAACAAAGGGTTCTCTGTGTGTATGTGACACTTTTGCCGGGACAAGAGCAGGAATGCAGGTCAGAACTCCTATAAGAAGTCAGTAAGCAATCTAGTTAGATATGCATTAGATTCTGTTTTGTTCAAATGGCTGATAAAATAAGTTGTGCTGGAGGGAATGTATATTCCTGTTTTTGTGTCTTTTTGTAACTTAAGGCTTTGTCTAGAGGGATTCTCTATGTTTTGAATCTGATTACCCTGTAAGGTATTTACCATCCTAATTTTACAGAGGTGATTCTTTTACTTTTTCTTTAATTAAAATTCTTCTTTTAAGAACCTGATTGCTTTTCATTGTTCTTAAGATCCAAGGGTTTGGGTCTGTGTTTCCCTATGCAAATTGGTGAGGATTTTTATCAAGCCTTCCCCAGGAAAGGGGGTGTAGTGCTTGGGGGGATATTTTTTGCGGGAGACATTTCCAAGTGGGCACTTCCCCTGTTCTTTGTGTAACACTTTGGTGGTGGCAGTGTTTAACCTAAGCTGGTAAGAATAAGCTTAGGGAGTCTTTCATGCAGGTCCCCACACCTGTGCCCTAGAGTTCAGAGTGGGGAAGGAACCTTGACACAGCCTTTATCCCTTTACTTCTCCTGTGGAACAATTTCTCATTTCTCCTACACTTAGACTGAGTCCTGGGCTACTGTACCTTGGGTATCAATGGTGCTTACCCAGCAGGTCCCACTGAGTTTGACACCTCAGTTCTTTCCTTCAGGAATCTATGGCCAGTGGTGTTTATATTGATCAGTGAGCCTTCTTCAAATCACAGTAGTCTTTGTTTAAACAGTAGAAACAAAGAATTAAGGGAAAAGGAATTTAAAACAACAAGCAATCTTCATGTCTGACTATCTTATCTAAAGGGTCATCAGCCCCTGATGGTAACCTAGCAGGCCTAGTTTCTTCAGCAGTCTGGTTACCCTGCTTCCCTCCCCCAAACAACTTCCCTGAAGAATTATTTCTCTTGAGAGAGACCATTTTATACTGCTATGATCCTTATGATCTGTATTTAACTGGTGTATGTTTCCTTTTCCTTGTTTAAATACGATAAAAGGGTTTGAAATCAGTATTGTTTAAGAAAAAAATCAGCATAGAGTGAAAACAATTCAGGTCAGATGGGTTCACTTTGATTCTATCAACACATATCTGGATGTTACCCCAATAAAGAAGTACTGAGAGTGGTTGGTAAATTTAAAGCTTTCTGAACAGTTTCTGAGGTTCTGCAATTCAAGGGGGAAAAAAGAGAAATCATGCCGGCGATTTTATCCCACCATAAAGTATGTTTTCATTGTCCCTTTAATTTACTCTAGCTATCGTGTTACACCCAAGCAACGAAAACCAACTAAAACTGAATTGTCTTTGTTGAGCTTATGAGAGCATCAGAGAAATCCACCTCCTTGATAAACTCTTTCTGTAACAAGACTGTGAACTTTGGAAATGCTCAGTTAAAAAGACAATAAGATTTAAAAAAATAAAAAGGGGTCGGGGACTGTACCACAGACATTGGTGACCCCTTTATGCTGGGCAGAAATGCTGTAACACCATGAAAAGGGAATCTAAAATCCTGATTCTGGCTGTGGGAAGATTCCCCCTGTACAGGAAATAAATGAGACAGCAGTAAGGCTGTCTTCTGGGGACCTTCTCACAATCCCTACTGAGGGGGCCTGTTAAAAGTAAGAGGGCCATGTTGGGGCAGAGTTGCAGCATGCAGCAGTGTGGAGATTCTGGGCAGGAATGTGGCCAAAAGGGCAGCACAGGGAGCCAGTCATAACTTAAACAGGTCCACATGTCTGCCTAAAGTTTGCCAGAGGCTTCTACAGCCTCTGAAGCAGCAAGGGCTTGAGAGAGTGCTTAAGTGGCTTAAAGCTATCGTACCCCTACTCCTTGGCTGTGAGTGCTGTGCGGTACATCTTAGAGATGCAGCACATAATCTCATCCCTGGCTTTATGATGCTTTCACTTTAAAGCGTGTGTGCACATATATATGCAATAATATTTCTGTAGTACATGGCAATATATAAAAATGAACCTAAATGAAAATTGATTGAATGGAAAATATTACACATTTTATGCCAGATCATATTTATGACACAAAATTTAAGGAAAAATATTCAAAACCTACAAGAAAATTAAAGCTATGCAGTGACAATTAATACAATTTATTTCTCTCTAGAAGATATAAGAAAGGTGCCTAAGCTGCAAAGAAAGAACCAGGATCCAAAGTCCCTCAAAGTTTGGAAGAGGGAACAGACCCAGGAGTGAGTTATATTATTATCATCAGTCACCAGAGGGCACCATTAAAAATAGACTTGTAAGTTCTGTTTAACAGACTGTAAAATTCTGGTTGTTATTTGTGATATAGTTCCTTTAGGAAGCTGATCATATAACTTAATAAAATTTGTTTACTGGCTGGGTCTCTCTGACTGGAATTAGTTCTTAGGTACAGAGTGACTCCCTAGAAGATAGACCATGGAAATAAAGGTCCCAATATCGCAGATGCGTATACATGTAACTTCTCTGTGTCAAGTAATTTTATTTACTTCAATGGGCCTATTCATATGAGTAATAACTACGTATGTGCCTAAGTGTTGCACAGTCATAGCCAAAAACTGTATTGTATTAAAAAAAAATGAAGTTGGCTTAACCCATGATTGATCAGGCTGAAATGCAGACAGCTGTGGCCATTAAGTTCCTAAATCCACAGGTAGGAACCAACATAAAAGAGTGCTTGCTGATTTTCAAAGATGCTGAACACAGGTAAGTCCCGTTAACTTCAATGCAATTTGTAGGTGTGTTATACTTCTGAAAAGTCAAACCCCAAACATGTAGCTTGTTGTATTCCAAATATCTTAACTGGATATTGCTGTGTGGAGATTCCAGTCAACACGGTGGCCCATAGGACAGCCCTGGGACAGTGAGGCTGCCATAACTTACACAGGACCTCAGATCTCTAAATATTGTCATTTTGAAACAGTGTATAACATGCTTCGGTTTATCAAAAGCAGGGTGCATAACCCACTGTCCCCACCCCACAAGCCTTTTTTCACTTTCATTCTAATGCTTTAAATAGATCAAGCTCATCTAAGGAGCAGAAAGAGGAATGAAAGTTGCCAGTGCTTCTGTATGTTTACAACACTGCACCTTCACACCCTGGCAGCTCAGTATCAGTCTTCAGAAATCAGACTGCAAACCACTGATTGATTCTTTTTTTTTTAATTGCGTTCCTGCCAAGAACCTTTTGGGAAGGAAACAGAGGAATGAGCTTATGTTTTTTTAGGTGTACGGACACAAGCTTATTTGTCAGAGATCAAATCTCCAGTGAACAGCTTGCTGCAGCTTTTATTTTCAAGACTTTGATAGTAACATGAAATTAATATTGCACTGGTCTGCACTAATACAGCAAAGAAAACTGCAAGGACATTTTAAAAAAAATAGAGCCAAAAAGGAATGGAAGATGGAAGAAAGCTGATGCTTTCACACAGCTAAAAAGATAATACTTTTCAAGACATGCTGCTGTGTATATACTGGATCAGGCATTATGTTGCAATAAGTAAATTGAGCTACAATGTTGAATTCTCTCCCTGAAAGTATAACATCCCCCACCCTCTTTGGCTCTACAATAGTATTTCAGAAAACTAACAACATTTTTTGGCAATCTGGAGTATAGTTCAAAAGTCATCTGTTTGATTTGGGGCTACAACCTGACATCCTTAGTCAGAAAAAAATTCCAGCGGTGAGTGGGAGTTTTGCTTGCACTACAGAATTGGTCTCTTTAATGAATGACAAGGTCTTAAAACACGAGCAAGTATTTACGATTATTTTCTTAAGTGTGTTCCCAATGACACAAAGATAGCCTAACTCCCATAAGCACTTGACTATCCTTGAAAGGCAAATGAATTAATTACTGCATTACCTGTTATTCTAGCAGTTGCACTTTTTATCCATTAAGCATATACTCAAATTCAAACCTTTTTCCACTGTGATATATTAATAAGAACTCTTATAAGGACTTTGAGTATTTTGAAAGCTGAGTGGTAGGAGGGTAAATTTGGGGTTATAATGAAAATATACTTTTATTTGAATAGGTATAGTTGAGATGTTAGCAGTCCAGTGAAGATTCATTTTGAGCATTGCCTATCTTATCCATTTGGACCATGTCTCAAAGTATTCTAATGTTTTGGAAGAACACACTAGCTGGGCAGTATTTCAAAGCATGATTTTACTGCCATGCTGTGTGGATTTGTTCAGGGATGCACAACTAAGAAAGTTCCTAAATAATGGGTGAAAATGGTTAGTAGATATAGGGCAAGGAACAAATAATTTTTTTATTATTCTTATTTTGTGGGAGGGAGGACACATTGGAGGTGGCTGCCTTTTTTGTTTTTTATTCCACTGATCTCCATTTGAAATTACAGAAAGTTTACCCACAATGGGTACTAGCAGGCCTTAAGGAAAATATCTGGTTGTCTTAAGACAATGTCTTGTTAGTGGCATTCTCTTTTTTCTCTATAGGTGGAAAACTTTTAAAATATTTTACTCAGAATTTATATTGCAGTTATGCTCATTACGAGAATCTGACTGTGCTAGGTTCAAACAAAGAGACAGTCCCTGCCCTGATTACTAAAACCTGTAATCTCACTGTGGGGTTTTTGATTTTGGATGCAGATTCTCTGCAAGATTTCTACCGCTCAGCTGCTGTAGAATCTAATCCTGATTCAAAGGCAGAGGTGAGTTAACATACTTTATTTTAAATTATGCTATAACAAAGACAGAAATGTGATCTAGTCAATAACTGGGCTCAACAGGTAGCGATCAACTGCTCGATGTCTATCTGGCAGCCAGTATCAAGCGGAGTGCCCCAGGGGTCGGGTTTTTTTTAACATCTTCATTAATGATCTGGATGATGGGCAAGTTTGCAGATGACACTAAGTTGGGGGGAGAGATAGATATGCTGGAGGGTAGGGATAGGTTCCAGAGTGAGCTGGACAAATTGGAGGATTGGCCAAAAGAAATCTGATGAGGTTCAACAAGGACAAGTGCAGAATCTTGCACTTAAGACGGAAGAATCCCATGCACCGCTAAAGGCTGGGGACTGACTGGCTAAGCAGCAGTTCTGCAGAAAAGGACCTGGAGATTACTGTGGATGAGAATCTGGATATGAGTCAACAGTATGTCCTTGTTGCCAAGAAGCCTAACGGCATATTGGGCTGCATTGGTAGAAGCATTGCCAGAAGATCGAGAGAAGTGATTATTCCCCTCTATTTGGCACCGGTGAGTCCAAATCTGGAGTATTGCATCCAGTTGTGTCCCCCCCCCCCCCGCCCCCAGCCTCACAATACAGAAAGGATGTGAAAAAATTGGAAAGAGTCCAGCAGAGGTCAACAAAAATTATTAGGGGGCTGGGGCACATGACTTATGAGGAAAGGCTGAGGGAACTGGGCTTATTTAGTCTGCAGAAGAGAAGAATGAGAGGGGATTTGATAGCAGCCTTCAACTACTTGAAGGGAGGTTCCAAAGAGGATGGAGCTAGGCTGTTCTTAGCGGTGGCAGATGACAGTACAAGGAGCAATGGTCTCAAGTTGCAGTGGGGGAGGTGTAGATTGGATATTAGGAAAAACTATTTCACTAGGAGGGTGGTGAAGTGCTGGAATGGGTTACCGAGGGAGGTGGTGGAATCTCCATCCTTAGAAGTTTTTAAGGCCCAGCTTGACAAAGCCCTGGTTGGGATGATTTAATTGGGGTTGGTCCTGCTTTGAGCAGGACCTCCTGAGGTCTCTTCCAACCCTAATCTTCTATGATTCTATATTCTATATACCTTAATTCTGGTTGGGGAGCTTTCTCTGGAGGTGGCTGGGTTGTGTTTAGTTGTCTGTGATACCTAGGCAGTCAGACTAGGTTATCTGGTGGTCCCTTCTGGTTTTAAACTCTAACTCCATGCCTCTAACTGTGGATATTCTCATTATCCATTAGATTATGGGCTGAAACATTGAAACATTGTAATGGGCTGAGCTAAAATTTTGTTAGAACTAATGTGTGAATATACCCTTCACTTAAGATAGTTTAACAAACACCTGAGGGACAACACCTAAAATAAGGTTTCTGCCCAGGATCAAGGCTCATGTGGGTACTCAGTTCCATTGAGTATTGTGAGCTGGGGTGGGAGGAGAGGTTGTGCAAGAGAGGGAGAGAGAGAAAGAGGAGTGGGGGAGACAGAACACACATGGACAGAGAATAGATGAGAACAGAGAGACAGAGGCAAGAGAGGCAAGCAGTAGCCTGTGTGCACAGCGTGACCCTAGGAAAAAGTTAGAAAGCGCTTTTGGGTCTGGTGTTGGTAAAGAGGCTTGGGCCTGTACTTTAAGAAATTGTTGTCTTTTGTTCTTAGTTCCTCCTGCACAATCAGGACTCAGTACATTCCCTGTAAATAGACAAGGTTACATCAAAAGAAAACTACCAGCCCCCATCAATTTCTACTTCCAACAGTAACATCCCCAGGGCTGCAAACCTTGACTAGCTGCTTGGGTCAAAAAGAGTTATCAGTACCAATGTCTAATCCTTTTTAAATCCTGCTAAACTTGTGGCCTCAAGGATAACTTGGTATAATAGGTTTCACATACTAAATATGGGCTTTAGACCCAAACAAGCAAACAGCAAACAAAACAAGGACATTTTATCAATTTTAAATGTGTTGCTTTTCAGACACACTGAATGTTCGCTCTGGAGTGTAAAGTGGTAGGTAGGTAGAAAACAACACATAGTTCAATAGCAGGAATGAAGGATATGTTTGATCAAGGACACCAACGGAAATTCCTTCTTATAGAAAATTTGAGGGCTCTTGACTTTACCTTGGCTTTTAGAGTCTCAGACTATTAATGAGTAGTTTCATTAATTTAAAACACTTCACACTTAAAACATTTAAATGTTTAAAACATTTAAAACACTTCACAACATTGAATAAGACTACTGAACAGTAAGTTTCATGGACCTCAATTTACCTAACAAGGAAAAAATGCATTTGAACTTGTGATTCCAGGGAGTAAAAGGTATGAAAACCCAGTGCGAGGACCACCAGCCATCCCCTCAGCATCTATTTGCCTCTAAATGAAAGAGAAGATCATAAGCAGACAAAATTTCAGCAGAAAACTTTATCATCCTTGCTCTGTGTATTATGACTTAGCTTACTCTGTTGCTCACCTGTCGGTAACAACCTTCCTGTATACAGTACTATAAAATCCCTCCTGGCCAGAGGCACAATATCCTTTTACCTGTAAAGGGTTAAGAAGCTCAGGTAAACAGGCTGGCACCTGACCAAAAGGACCAATAAGGGGACAAGATACTTTCAAATCTGGGTGTGGGGCGGAAAAAGGCTTTTTCTGTCTGTTCTGTGTGCTTGCCAGAGAGAGATCAAGAAAGCAAGCAATCCAACTCCATTAGAACTAGTAAGTACTAGCAAGGAAATGCGTTAGTTTACTTTTGTTTTGGCTTGTGATTTTCTCTGTGCTGAGAGGAAGGTGTATTCCTGGTTTTCTTTTTGTAATTTAAAGTTTTTGCCCAGAGGGAAATCCCCTGTGTTTTAAATCTGATTGCCCTGTGAGATTAGCTTCCCTTCTAATTTTACAGAGGTGCTTCTTTTACCTTTTTACTTCTAATAAAGTTCTGTTTCTTTTAGGAGCCTGACTGATTTCTCTATTGTCCTAAGACCCAGGGGTTTGGGTCTGTGATCACTTTGTAACCAATTGGTTAGGATACTATTCTCAAGCCTCCCCAGGAAAGGGAGTGTAAGGGCTTGGGGGAATATTTTGGGGGAATAGGAACTCCAAGTGGTCCTTTCCCTGATTCTTTGTTAAATCACTTGGTGGTGGCAGCGTACCCTCCAAGGGCAAAAAGTTTGTGCCTTGGGGAAGTTTTACCCTAAGCTGGTAGAAATAAGCTCAGAGGGTCTTTCATGCGGTTCCCCACATCTGTATCCTAGAGTTCAGAGTGGGGAGGGAACCCTGACATCACCCATCTAGGGGTCTGATCTAGCTCAAAATGAAATCATTAAAAGCTTCCCAATTATTTTAGTGGGAGTTGGATCAGACCCTTTGTTATTTATCTTCCGGTGGTTGTTCACTTCTCAGCACCATTACATACTCTGCATCTTGAACTATGTTGGTTTCCCTTGTTTGCTGACTTGTGGTGATATTGTTTATTACAAGACTGCCTAAATAAAGAGTTGCAGTTACATTTCTTTCTAGATGTTAGCATAATCTAACAAGGGACCTGTTCCTTTGGCCATCTGTAAAGAGTCACTAAATATCAGTAAGATACAGTTATTACTGAAAAGGATATTCACACCAAAATGTCACCAACAATACCATGTGGGTGACCAGACTATATAGATATACCTTAAAAGGAAAAGGAAAAATGGCCTTGTAATGAAGACACTGGATTGGGATTAGAGGATCTGGCTTCAGCTTCTGGAACTGCCAGAGACTTCCTGTGTTTAACTGGTCAAGTACCTTAGATTGATCCAAACCCTGTTGAAGCCAATGGGAGGATTTCCATTTACTTCAACGGGTTTTACATTAATTATATAAACTCTCTCTGTGGCTCAGTTCTTCTCCTGTAAAATGGGGGGTGATATTACATGCCTACTCATAGGAATTCTGTGAGGAATTCAGATACTATGATGATGTGGGAAACAAATCGATAGACGCTCATATACATTTCTACTCACAGATCAATAGTGTGGCTCTTTTGACAATAGGTGTCTCATGAATTTAGAGAACACAGAATATTGCATCTGAGTTCTGCTTGCTAATAATTCATGAGCAGAATTGTCCCTAAATTTATTAGGAACTTCTAAAAAAATATATAGACAAGATTTTCTATAATTTATTTCAGAAAGGGCTTAATCAGTTAAAATTTCTAAGTGATATAATTATATCAGAGTCGAAAGTGTGTAATCACTTTTTCAAAAATGAAGTGGCTTGATGGATTTCTTTTAATTAAGCTTTGCAGATGACTCAGACAATATACATAATTATTGAAGTTTTCTTTTATTGTGTTCTCCAGGTAAGTTAGAGAATTTAGGGTTTGAACTAACAAAGTAGCAAATCATCCTGTCTTACCAAGGAAGGAGAATAATAATTATGCAATCGGTTTTATATGGCCATTATATTATCTATATATACTGCATGGTACTCCGTTAGCTATAAAGAATTATCTAACTTCAGAGAGGATTCTTGTCAAAAATCACTGACAGAAATAGAGTTCACCACGTTAAGTGGGGAAAAGATGCAAAATGATAAGAATGAGGAAGCTGAAATATTGCAAGCTCATTAAACCCCCTAAACATTCATATTGTCTTCTCTCTCTCCTCCCCCCATCTCCAGTGTTTAAACAATATTTAACTTAATAAATGAAAGGGGGAAAAGAATGCTGTTGGTTATGTCTAGTCTGTTCTTTGTGATAGAAGCAGCTAATGGACACTATAAACTGTATGTACTCGGGTCTGAGTGTTCTGAATTATTGGCTTGCCCAACTGGTGGCCAATACAAAACTTTACAGTATTTTTTGTAATTTATTATTCCTGTCTTCCAGTCTGTGATTATTTAGAGTAATATATGGCAAAACAATGTATTTAGGACTAGATCATCCCTTAATCTGTCCTAAGGAAGAGGCACCATGTAGCTGGTCTGCATTCTAAAGCACACTGGGCGACTTTCAGTCACAATCCATATTATGGACCTCACTTCTTTGCTTTGGAAGGAAACAGTTTACTAATTGTCTATAGTCTATATCATTGACAGATTACTTTCCCGTTTATAGTGGCTCAGCTCTATTGGCCAGTATTTGTGTCTGTGTGCGTGAGGGGCAGGAAATGGGGATTTGGAAGTACTCTCCAATTCACAGGTATACTCAGCAGTTGGCAAGAGTGAGCCCATAATGGTAAAGGAATACATTTTAATGTAACAATTTCTAATTCTTTAAAAAAAACTGAATGGTAAAATTCCCTTTAAATACATTCTATTTAATGTATTTATGTTAAGTATCTGGCTGCTTTTTCAGGTCATATGAGAAAAATTACTTGAGAGTACATCACCATGGGACTAGGAATTATATTGGAATGAATTAACAAAAGAACACTTTTAAAGGAAATTGTAGTTAATATAGAAGATGGAATAATTTGTAGCAAATTATTTATTACATAATTAACTCTCTTTCTGCTTGCAAAAGAAAATGACAATTTCCTCTAATGTATTCCTTATTCAACAGTTATCTTTTGGAATCTTTTGCTCCATGGATTGCAAGCATACAAGATACCCTGGTTGATTGAAATTTGCTAGGTAACTTACAAGAAATTGGTTTCCTTCCCTGACTGAATGAGCTCACAAGGATGGATACTTTTGCTGGTGATTTCAAAACTCTGGGGCAGATCCTCAGATGTGTAAATTGTCATAGCTCCTTTGGAATGAATGAGGATATGGCCCATTTATAACTGTGATTTTAACATTCACATTTTGCTACCCTTGTGCCAGTAAAATTTGATCATTCAAGTGTTTGTGGAAAACAAACACAAAAGGGGCAGGGCGTGGCAAATGTACATTCAATAAATATCTGTGAACTTCCCCACTTCCTCCCATTATTTCTTCAGATCACATCAGCAAGTTCATTATTTTAAACTTTTGCTGGATGCAAACTATTCAACTGTGTGACCTCATTCCTTTTTATAGAATTAGCAAAGACAGTGGTAGGGAGGGAGGAGAGAGAAAGGATTTTATTTGCATTCAACTGATCTCTCTCCCACTAATGTCAATGGCAAAACTCACATAGATGTGAAAGAATTAAGAATTGGGGCCTTATTTTGCAATTTATTTCTGTTCTACAAAGAATGCTAAAAATAAAAATATGGTTGTTTAGTCACAGGATTGCTGATTTCTCAAAAATGTCTCAGATTTATTAGTCCAGCTGCAAAAAATATAAAAATGGATCTATATCCAGCATAATGAAAGGTGTCCACCAACACAAAGACTGATACATTAAAGATACATATTATTAGATTTCAATATTCAATATTATTGATTTTTCCAATAACTCATTGCTATTTGTTTTGCTAGAAACTACCCTATGTTATATAACTTGTTCTTTTATGTCTGCTAAACATATCAATTTACAAGCATAGGGCAAATCCTGAAGTCCTTATTCACTGAAATCAGTTTGACTGAAAGTTCTCTAGCAGAGACTAGAAATAATGGACAGACCTGGGGACATAGTTCAGGCAGACATTATGTATGCATCTCTTTAGAGCTTTGATTCTTTATATATTTTATTAACATTTCCAGGATCAAGGTAGTGATTTACGTACAATATATAGTGGGTAAAACAAAGCACTGCACCGCATATAGGTATAACATGGGTTCACCTTATCAGTGTTCCCTGGTGAAATGCTCAACTACTTTTAAGCAAATTTAGGAAGCACAATTTCAATCTATTTCCTTTGCTCCAGTAAATAGTTTTCAGCAAACATGGAATCTGACAACTTTTTTTTCCAAGAAGTTGCTGCAGAATATGCAGAATACTTCCATTTTGAACAAATTTCTTTTCAACTAACTCTTGGTTCCCTGTTTCCCCTTCCACTCAAAATTTTACATCTGAGGTGCACCTAAAGATAATTAAACTTGAACGAAAGATCAGTTTTATAGCAAGTGTAATTAATATATCTCATTCTCCCCCCTCCCCCACAGGAACTACACAAATCCAGAATACATGGGGTGAAACTCTGACCCCGCTGAAGTCTATGGAAGTTTTCCCATTGACTTCAATGAAGACAGGATTTCACCCTTATTCTTTTTTTCAGAATAACATAATCAAGTAATTTTGGCAAACAAAGGCAGAGCCGCTACTGTTTGCCACGGACATCTTAATACTAGACTGCTCTAATTCAGAATCAGGGAGCCACAACTGAGGATCCTTACAAATGTATAATCAGAGTAAGTGCTTGTCATATCTGTATAAAGGTGTAAGGTAGATGGGAACTGGACATCTAAATTGTTTCATATCTTTGAAAGTCTCAGCCTTAAAGTCTTATTCAAGTGCCTTAAAGGCTTATTCATGGGGGCTTTATTCTGGACACATCCAAAAGGAAATAGACATTTCTTACCTGAAACCCAGAGGGCCAGATCCTCAGTTGATGTAAGGCAATTTAGCTTCATTAACTTTGTTCCTTTTTCCACCATCAGTCCACAATGTATAAGAGCACTTTTAAGAAATATGCTGACCTAGGTGTTACATAGTTACATCCTAGGAATATACATTTGTATTAAAAAAGTTTTGATTTGTAAAATGCAAATAAATTTGTTTTGTTTTGTGGTTAGTTAAGTGTAGTTAAGATTTTTGCATGTTTTGGTGTTCAAATAATGATTTCTCATTCAAAATTAAGTGTACCAATTCATATATTCAATGAAAGCCCCTTAAGATCTGTATTTGTTTACTCATTCTATGAATAATATAGTAATAAACCTATTGATTCTAGATTAGAGCTGAGCTAAAAAGCTTGTTATTGTGCTGACAATATTTCAATAGGTCAATAAAATGAGGAAATACAGGGTAAGCCAATCAATATCTCTAACAATGATAATTTGTTTGCAAGCCAAATCTGCAAATCAAAAGTGCATGCAAATAGCTCTATTAAATCTAATCTGGGTTGAGAAGAGATGATACTTAAAAGTGTAATAAAAATTGAAGCTCTTTTTTAATTATCTGTATAAAGTGCTTCACCCTCGGCATAAAAATGCAGTTAATGCTTCTTGGGGAACACTCAAGTGCTTTAACAATGACAATACTAAGTTCTTGGATATTCTGTGTGTGATTTTCCCCCTCTCCCCAATTTGTGGCCCTGATTCAGCAAGGTATTAAGCACTTGACTAACTTTAAGCACATGACTGGTCCCGTTAAAGGTAATAGGAGTACTTACGTGCTTAACATCAGACATGTGCTTAAGTACGTTGCTGAATTGGTGTCTATTGCAGTGAATAACTAACGAACAACTAACTAACAAGATAACTCAAAGTGCAGGATTAGGTGCTGATGGGTGACTTGGACTACCCACACATTTGTTGGGAAAATATAGCAAGGCACAGACTATCCACAATTTCTTGGAATGGATTGGAGACCATTTTTTTTTTAAATTTCAGAAGGTAGAGAAAGAAAGGTAGGATAGAGGCTGTTCTAGATTTCATTTTGACAAATAGAGAGGAACAGATGGAGAATTTGAAAGTGGAAGGCAGCTTGGAGGAAAGTAATCATAAAAGGATGAATTCATGAGTCTGAGGAATGGTATGAGAGAAAAGAGCAGAATAAAGATAATGGATTTCAAAAGGCAGACTTTAGCAAACTCAGGGAATTGGTTGGTAAAATCCCGTGGGAAGTAAGCCTAAGGGAAAAAACAGTTTGAGAGAGTTGGCAGTTTTTCAGAAATACATTATTAAGGGCACAAGAACAAAGTATTCCACTGTGTAGAAGAGAGATGAAGTATAGCAAGAGGCCTCGCTAGCTTGACCAGGAGATCTTCAATGATCTGAAACGCAAAAAAAGGAGTGCTACAAGAAGTGGAAATTAGGTCAAATTATGAAGGATATATATATAAACACCAGCATGTAGGGACAAAATTAGAAAGGCCAAGGCACAAAAAGAGATTAAACTGTTAGAGACATAAAGGGTAAAAAAAAATGTTCTACAAATATATTAGAAGAAAGAGGAAGACTCAGGACAGGGTAGGCCGATTACCCAATGCGGGGGAAAGACAATAACAGACAATATGGAAGTGGCAGAAGTGATAAATACCCTTTTGTTTCAGTTTTCACCAAACAAGTTTAGTTGTGATTGGACATCTAACATAGTGAATGCCAGTCAACACTCTAATGCTGTTGCAAATAAATAATAATAATAAAAAAAAAACATTCTGGGATGTATCAGCAGGAGTGCTCTAAGCACAACACATGAAGAAATTCTTCCACTGTACTCAGCATTCATAAAGTCTCAGCGGGAGTACTGTGTCTAGTTCTCGCCACCACATTTTAGGAATGATGTGGAGAAACGGAAGAAATTCCAGAGGAGAGCAAAAAGAAAAGATTAAAGGTCTAGAAAAAATGACCTATGAGGAAAGTTTGAAAAAATTGGGTTTGTTTAGTCTGGAGAAGAGAAGACAGAGAGGTCATGATAACAGTTTTCAAGTATGTAAAAGGTTGTTACAAGGAGGAGGGTGAAAATATATTCTCATTAACCTTTGAGGATAGGACAAGAAACAATTAGCTTATATTGCAGCATGGGAGATTGGACATAAGAACGGCCGTACTGAGCCACACCAAAGATCCATCCAGCCCAGTATCCTGTCTTCTGACGTGGCCAATGCCATGTGGTTCAGAGGGAATGAACAGAACAGGTAATCATCAAGTGATCCATATGCTGTCACCCAGCTTCTGGCAAACAGAGGCTAGGGATGCTTCAGAGCATGGTTTTGCATCACTGCCCATCTTGGCTAATAGCCATTGATAGACCTATCCTTCATGAACTTATCTAGTTCTTTTTTGAACCCTGTTTTAGTCTTGGCCTTCACAACATCCTCTAATAAGGAGTTCCACAGCTTGACTGTGCATTGTATGAAAAAATACTTCCTTTTGTTTGTTTATACCTGCTGCCTATTAATTTCATTTGTTCTAGAAGGAGTAAGTAACACTTACATATTTACTTTCTTTACACTAGTCATGGTGTTATAGACCTCTGTCATATCCCACTTTAGCCATCTCTTTTCTAAGCTGAAAAGTCCCAGTCTTATTAATCTCTGCTAATATGGAAGGTGTTCTATATCCCTAATCATTTTTGTTGCCCTTTTCTGTACCTTTTCCAATTCAGATTTATCACTTTTGAAATGGGGCGACCACATCTTCATGCAGTATTCAAGATGTCGGTGTACAATGGATTTATACTGAGGCAATATGATATTTTCAGTCTTATTATCTCTCTCTTTCCTCATGGTTCCCAACATTCTGTTGGCTTTTTTGACTGCTGTTGCACACTGAGTGGATATTTTCAGAGTTTATGAAGTTACTAAGAACTTCCTAACTGTCAAGGTAGTTAAACACTGAAACAAATTGCCTAGGGAGGTTGTGGAATCTCCATCATTGGAGGTTTTTAAGAGCAGGTTAGACAAGCACCTGTCAGGAATGTTCTAGTTATTATTTAGTTCTTCCTTGAGTGTATGGGACTGGACTAGATGACCTATTGAGGTCTCTTCCAGTCCTACAATTCTATATGATTCTATGAATGCCATTGTGTGTTCTCCCTTGAAGTTAAGTGTCCTGGCAATGAACAAATCTTTGAAAAGTCCAGTTTGGATGAGCAGCCATAAGTGTGAAATACTTCTAATTGTTGTCCAAACATAAACCCTGATACTTCAGTTGAATTTACCACTGTGGACTTCTACACCTGTTTGGAGTCCCGACAGAGTGGAAGTTTGGCAGAAATATTTCTTGTAGAGAGACAGAATCTGATTCTGGCCAATTGGTAGTTAGAATTTCAAAATAGTTTCCATTCTAATCCTGTGTTTAGTGTCTCTTCAATGGCTATCACTCATCTTTTCAGACTGGCATTTTTCAGGCTTGGGTTCTATCCCAACATTAATATCTTTGGAAAGCTTGAACAAAAATTCAGTGCTTTACACAGAGAATGAAAAATAAATACTGTGACATTCTTTTTAACATCATAGGACCTTTCTTTGAATAGCCAACAATGCTGGTAATTCAGGCCATATCCTGAGAGATGCTGAGTACCTAAAGTTCCCATTGAAATTGCATTATGCTACTCAAAGGATTTTTCAGCCTCAGAATAGATGTCCTCAAAATATTGAAATCAGTGCAAGTTCAGAGGTGCTCAGTAGCTGCTTATTTAAAGAGAGATTTACATGCCCAAGTTTAATGGCAAAAGTTTGGAAAATGTTAGGTTTTTTGTACTTAACCATACAATATTAACATTCTCGCAACATAGGACTTTTTAAAAAGAATATAAATAGGCTTGGAAGGATTAGATTTTTTATCTGTCAATGTCAGTAAACATTGATTTCACTGACACACACAAACCAACAAAAATATTTCCATAAAAAGATAATTGAAACTTACAGATAGGTGAAGTATGAAAAATGCTGCTTGAGAACTTAGTTTGATTTAAGGATATTTACTTTTTGTATTTTGATATGTGATGTTACCAATTTGTTTTTTTAATGGTTAATAAGCTTGAACTTTTCAAACTCATTACATAATTGTCTGATCCCCCCATTGTCAGCCCCCCTCCGTAGTTTTGTGAAACTTAAAATTTAAATCTAACTAGACTAAAAAATCTAAAAAAAAATGCTTATAAATAAATTATGGATTTTATTCATTGAAATTATGTAAAGAAAATTCTGCCAAGCCTATCTGTAAAATAAAAGCCATGCAAAGACAATTTAAAACCTTCAATGTGAAATATCTGCATTTTAAATTAAAATTAGGCAAACACTAAATATAAAACCATAACTCTCCAGTTCCCATTCTTTAGCATTCTTAATACTTAGAAGCCCCAACCAAGATGGGGGTCCACTTTATGCTAGGCTCTGTACATATTTATAGTAAGAAATCAATTGTCGGTTTAGATTGTAAGCTGTTCCAGGCTAAGGAGGAAAGAATGGGAGTATTATAGTATTATTTGCAGATAAAATATGCCACACAGAAAAGCTGTGGCAAAGTTAGGAATTGAATCCTGATTTCATGAGTGCCAGTTCCATGGCTTAACCACAAGAGCAACATTCCATTCATATGTCCAAGAAAGTGCTGAAATGTGATATTCTCCTGGGAACAAGCTGTACATATCCATGTGACTTTGAAAGTTATTTTATGTTCTGCAGGAATGATAAATACTGAGCATTACAGGTCATTCTGAACTAGTGACCACATTACTTCTATAGTAAAGGTGGGAGTGTTAAAAAGTGGAAAAAATAAGTAAAGAGTCCATAGTGGAGAGAAGGGGTGTATTTCATGCTGTATGGGCATTCCAAAAAAGTAATGTTTTGATCATTTTAATAAAAAAAACAGTAGTATTATGCAGTAAATATTACTGTTCTGAGCTCGGCAGGGTTGCGGGGGAGGGTTCATATTGTTACCTTTTTAGACCCAAGCAGCCAGCCAGCCAGTCAGGATCTTGTAAGTTGTTTCAGTTCGAAGGAGAAGTCGGTGGGAGTCAGGTGTTTGCTTTGGTGCAATCTTTCGTATTATACAGAGAGTGAACTGACCCATAGTGGTGGTACAACTGGGGCCTGGGTACCACCGTAGGGTAGCGTGAAGAGCCCCTGTTCTGCTGTTTATCCTGTCGTGTAAACAAACAGACATTTTCAGTTTCCAGAGTTGGCAGCCTGTTGCCTCTCTCAAGCACTAACTACACAGCATCTATTCTGATGGCAGCACCACCTCTGATTCTGCAGCCAATCGAAGTTAGAATGTGAAGGCATGGGGCAGTGATATCTGCTATTTCATTCCTTATCGTCAAGATAAGGGTATAACAAATACTTTTGTTAATGTTTGTAAAATGTCTTGAGGTCCATGAACAGAGGAGCAACATTATCATTATTATGTAGTAAAGACTAAGACCCTCATCTTGTAGGCATGTGCTTAACTTTACTACCATGAGTAGTCCCACAGTCATTCTGTCCTAGATCATGTCCTTATTTGATATAATTAAAATATACATATTTTGAGGTCAACCTGTACAGTACCCTGAGTAAAAGCCTAAACTGGCTGGGAGGGGAGAGGGGCCTGCATTTATTTGTTTAAGTTACAATTTTAAAATGCACGTCTTTAAAGTGCCTCCCTAATAATGACTTCTAGATCATGTTTGCACAGTTCATAATTCAAAACCCGTTGTATTTTAAATGCCACCCCCGTCAAGTTCAAACCAGGATCTAAAGATCAAATTGTTCTTCTCTGGTTCTTTCATCATCAGTAGACCTGACTCAGCTAAGGAAGAATATGGGTCCAGTTGTGAAAAACACCTTGAGTGAACCTATAATGCTACTCACTTAAGTAAGGGCTGCTGGTGATGATGCAACAGCCAGGAAAACACAGCCGACAGCTTAAAAAAATAAAAAGGACTAAATTTGAATTGTAACTCTAACAAATTTGATCTGAAAAGCTTTGAAACAATAAACATGGAGCCTCAGGATACCATTTTTGTAGTCACTTTTTATAAAATATGGCTTTTGGCTGGGATAGGCAAGTCCCATTGAAATTCTGCACCCAAGTCCCAAGGCACCCAAGTCCCATTGAAATTCTGCATCCTGAAAAGGAATTAAACTCCTTAGGCTTCTGGGAAGATCTCAGCCTGACCATTACCTTATTTTATTGTCTGTGAATATAACATAGCAAGTTGCCTGAAGACATGGCTATGTTGCATGCAGCTATCAGCAGAATTTCAATCTCAAAATAAACATACATGCATTATTTAAGAAACATAGGGTTATTATAAATTTTCCTTATTTTGTATAAAAATATGCATTAAGCCTCAAAAGCATTTAAAGCCTGAGAAATATAAGAGCTATTTCCTACATCTTCAAATGCTATCAAAGCAATTAAAAGGAGCACAATTATATCTATA
Source organism: Caretta caretta (assembly GCF_965140235.1). Taxonomy (NCBI): domain Eukaryota; kingdom Metazoa; phylum Chordata; order Testudines; family Cheloniidae; genus Caretta; species Caretta caretta. The sequence goes on from NC_134207.1 coordinate 126,793,587, forward strand.
TCTATATCTATCTATCTATCTATATTGCTTTTTAGATTAGCTACTGGTAGGGAATTAAACTAGAAATGTATGTTACTATTCCTATTACAAAGTGTATGATTGCCAATGTGTTATTGAATACAGATGTAGATGTAGGGTAACATTTTCAGAAGCATCTGAGTGACTTAGGAAATTAAGTCCCATTTTCAAAAGTGGTTTAAGAATGTAGGAGCCTAAATTCCTAGGCTCATAGGTCACTTACAGTGTTTTGAATTTTTTTTCTCATCATACATATTTAATTTTATTTTTCATTGATTTTTAAGAAAAAAATACACACATAAATATATTGATCAATTTTTCATTCTCTCTAAAAAAGTAAAGGTCAATGTGTATGTGAGATCAAAAGTAGTGGGTCAAATTGTGTGCTATATACAGAATTTAAAATAAAAGGCCTATGGGATACCTGTGTCATTGATTTGGTCAATTTGCTTTATAAAGTGTTCAAATGTTTTTAAACATTGCCCCCTGCTGCCAAATCCTTCATTTTGTCTGGTATATATCTATCTGTATATCTATATCTATTTGTAAAGATTCAGGTTTGATTCAGACATGTGGAAAAAACAGGTTCAGTTCACCTTATTTCTTTTGACACTGTCAGAAGTAATTTGTCTTCTTGTGTTTCTTGTCAAGGTCTTCCAGGTTTGTCTATTCCTTCCGTCTTTAAGTCTCAGTTTCATTGTCTTCTTTTGAATTTTAATTGTGTAGTGAAATACAAATGGACTGAGATGAAATTCTGACCTGACTGAAGTCAATGGAAAGATTCCCATGGATTTCATTACGGCTAGGATTTCACCCCTGCAATTCAGATATATGTAGCCAAGAGTTCAGAGTCACATCAAAAGTTCATTCATATTATCTGGTCCTCTTATATCTTCAAAACTAGGCTGAAAATCTCAAACATATGGCCTTTCTTATGGGATTTTTAATATTCCCTTTTTCCAGCTAGGCTGGAAATAAAATCTGAAAATTCTTTCTCATGGTATTTCAGAATTTCCAGTTCTGATCCAAGCAGAATCTGAACATGCCAGAGATGATCTATAATGCAAGAAAATGAAAAAAGTTAACTGAACTTTTATGAACTGCAAGAAGGATTGGTTTGGATTTGGGTTTGTTGAAGGTTCAGGGAGTTTCATCCAAACTAATTAGTTCATCCATCCCTAGGTTTAAGTAATATTTGTCCTCTTATTGTGCCCAGTGAAGATTGAAGTCTTCTCTGCCTAACAGAGTGGCACATTTATTATTGAATTAGCTATCGGAGGGGTTCTGAATCTTGAAAATTAAATGAAACTCAGATTGATTTGAGGGAACTGTGACTAAAAGCAGTGTGAAATTTGGAATTTGTTGGTAACAGAACCTTATGAGAACAGTCCATTGATTGAACTATGATGCTGCACTGTGATTCTCGTGTGGAACCTGCAACACATACAGGGAATACATGGACTTGACAATTGCTGATGCTATTACACAGTTCTACCATGATATGTGTGACAATCACAATGCCCAGGCTCACTCTATCCAGATCACGAAGGTTGAGGAGATTGCCGCTAGCAAGTGCTGTAGACCTGCAGTCAAGCAGTTCCATGACTCAAAAATAAAGTTCCTTCTGCAACTCAGAGTTCTGTGCCACCAGCACAAATCATGTTTAATCACCAAGAGACTAAATACATTCTTCTAAATGAAAAAAAAAAAACATGCAATTTGCTTTGTGTTACAATAAAATTCTCAGTGAAAAACAAAACCAGTCAATTGAGCCAGGCTGCAGGGTAATCTAAGCTTTAGATAATCTAAAACACCTTGTCTCCTCACCACACTTTCTGCTAAGAGATTCTCTGCTTGGAAGATTCTCTACTGACAGACCTTGACTTTGACTTTTTTTTAAGGCTTCCTCATTTTCACTACTTACCAAGAATCAGAAAAATCGCTCAGGATCTTGCTCATAATAGTTTAATTATCCATGTGCAAGCAGTATTCTGAACCAGCTGGGGTATGACTTGAAATGGGGAAGAAGCATTGAATGTGTGGAGGCCTTGAAGAACTTGAGTGTAGCAGAGACTGGTCTGAGAACATCTTCATTAGGTATGAGCGGCTCTGTTACAGCTTCATCCTGCAATGCACCCCATCTTTTGGTGACTGATTTGCTGTCTGCGTGATGTGCCATTTAGAAGTATACATTCAGTGAATTGTACATACTCATCATTTTCCAGTTTCCTTCCCACTTTAGCAGGCCTGACAGCAGCACAAGCATTTACACCCCTGAGATTTATTCTACTGGGGAACACTATTCTGGATAGCAATGCTGGGTGGTAACTGTTGGAGAGGGTGTCCCCCAAAGCACAGGTAAATCAATAGGTGGAGAGAGTGCAGCTAACATTTCTGTGTAACACTTGTCCCCAGAGTGATGCACTTCACAGTGTAAGTTCACACTGAAGATGCTTGAGCTAATAGAAAATAGGGATAACCAATGAACCTCCTAAGATGTTAAGTTTTGATTTGGATAAGAGCACACCAAACTTGAGAGAATTATACAAACCTTACTCAAAATATTTTAACATCTGGAGTGGTCCTGAGGCCATTCTTCCTCAAACAACCTTTCTCCCATAACGACTCCTGTTGTCTCCTACATGACACTGTTTACATGAGAGGGTATACTAGTACCCACTATTGTTTCCAGAACCTGATTGGTATTCTTCTCCACTGCTAACATCTTTCCTGGGACAGCCTCATAGGACCACTTCTTGTCGTTGTCCACAGGCCCCTCCACATATTTTCCTCTTTAAATAGTGGCTGTAAGGCCTTCCTAAACCTCCTCTATCTTTTTCAGAGGATTACCTGGTGGGCCTTCATCCCCCACAGTCCAGTATGGGGGTGTCAGGAAATATAAGAACAAACCATTTCAACATTTCCATTTCTGTTCCTAGACAAAAGTTGCAAGTGAAAACAGTATTTCTGATTTTACCCCAGAAGAATGTTTGGCTCTGAAAAATGTGGGAAGTTTTTTTACAAAGTTCTGGGTTTTTTTTCTTTCTTTTTTTCTAAACCTGTTGATCCATTTTAATGGGTAATGCTGAGAAGTTTAAAGGAGAAACACATCATCTGGTTTCCTGTGCATCTGAGAATTTGTTTGAGAGGCTCTTCCTTCAGTGGAAGCCAAAAGATTCATGAGTTGCTTTATAGGACAGAGGCAGAGATGCAGGATGATGAGGATCACACAGCCATTTTGGGTTGACAGAACTGTGCTTTTATAATCTTGTGACCGGATTCAGTGATTAGTCCACTCTTATACTTCCTTGACTATTCTGTATTTTTTATTATTTTTAAAGGTTGAAACTTAGCACATAGCATAGTTATGTCATTTTTGCAGCCCCATTTACCTGTAAGTTCTGTCCTCAGCTGTTTTGATTTTTATCATGTGCAATATATGGTTTGTCATGATTAACAAAGGTGCTAACTATCTTTAAGATGTCACGGCCGAGTGTGACTATCACTGAAGCAAGTTGGCAGAGTGCTGGCTTATACTTAAGTAAGCCTGAGAACTTTCCCCACTGTGCATCACAAGCACAACTTACGCTTCATCTTACTTATATCAATTTGAATGATAAATTATAGTTGCTTTACTGGGATAGAATTCGGGGCCGTTTTCTCATTTAATAGCTTTCATCTTTATGATGTTCTATATAATGGATATCACTGTACATTAATGAGTTTGCCAGCAATATCAGAAGATGTATGACCATCTACATAGTTCCTTTTTATCCCTGAAAAGACTGCATGAATTTATCAGTTTTATAATTTCTCTTTACTTATATGGATTATATAGATTAAAATTCATGGGTCTTTAAAAGTACATTGAACCATTCTTCTTATTTAGTAATGTTTTTAACTTACAGTTACCTTTGTGTTTTCTCATTTATAATGATATACTATGTCTCCGGCAATATTTAGTATTTGTGTAAGGATAGTGTTACCACATGTGTGAAGTTATTTAATTTTAAAAATAGAATTAAGAATAGAGCTGGAGAATAAGAAACTTCATTTATTTTATTCACAGGATATTAATGTTCACATCAGAAAAGCAATATTAAAAATAATGGACTGAATTTCTAATGCGCCTATGTTTTAGAATCACCAGATGTTTCTGTACGGATGCAGTACAAGGTCCTTTTTTTTTTTTTTAGAAAAGGTGTGAAACAAATTAAGGCAGTCTTGAAATATAGGTGCATAAACCAAACAGATGGAAGAATATTCTTCTCCAATAGGCCATTAAACAAGGATTTTTGTTTTAAATTAAATGATACAATGATAAAATGAGAGCAAACCAGTAGTCAGTTAGCTCCTGGCTCTAGTTGCAGAGACAGAGCAAACCCAGGGGTCGGGCATCCCAACTCCTGGACCTGGGGAGGAGAGGCTGCCACCCTCGGAGTGAGGTGAAGGGGGCCCAGGGAAACCCTACTCCACTGGACCCCAACCCAGGACCCTAACATTGGCGGAGTGGTGTGCCACTGGGTCAGCGGGGATTCCAGCAGCAACCTGCTGACCCTGCCTCTGGCAGAGCTATAGCCAGACTGAGGTCGGCTGTACCTGAGTCACTTCTTCCCCTCCCTTTGGGGAGTACCTGGAGTAGCAGGGCATCCTCCATCACTTCTGAGTAAGTGGACAGTGGCAGTCCCAGCAGGTCCATGGCAGAAACAAGTTCCCCAGCAGGCAGGGCGCTGCTGGGCTCAGCAGCAGAGCGAGCAGCTGAGAACGAGCAGGATCTATCTGTCTCCCCCGGTGACTCAGGCGCAACTGAATGGGAGACCTCACCCATTATATTTCCTGTCCTGGTTACGTGCTTCCCACGGGAGGGGCAAAGTAGGCCTGTCTCCACCCACTTGGGCACAAAGGGTGGTTCTTTCCCCTCTGTTGTGGAGGGAGGCCGCACACCCTTACTACATCCCCTTACTTTAAATTTCTTTAATGTAGAATGAGAGGGCCCTTTACATACACTGGCAGTGTTAATAGGCATTAAAGGGATAAGAAACCCGTCCCCCGCAACAATATCCTCAGTGCTGGGGACATCCCCAGTCAGTATAGAGCTGACATCAGTGCAGTAACTCAGATCCCAGAGAAGGGTTGTAGTGGGGGCAGGCTATAGTGGGGAGGATATAGGATGACTGACTGTGGTAGCCAGCATTATCCAGTTGAGAACATATATAATAGAACTTTACTCTATTAAATGGCAGCCACACCCCAGGATCATAAAGATCTTGTCCCTACTCTGCTGAAATATTATGGAGCAGGGTGACCAATGCTGAGCGATAATAGCCTGCTCTGATTTGGATGAGGAAGAAATTGTTAATCCATATTTTTTCCCAATCTTTATGGAAATAAGAACATTAGAATGTCCATAATGGGTCAGACCAAAGGTCCATCTACCCCAATATCCTGTCTTCCAGCAGTGGCCAATGTCAGGTGCTTCAGAGTGAATGAACAGAACAGGTAATCATAGAATCATAGAATCATAGAATATCAGGGTTGGAAGGGACCTCAGGAGATCATCTAGTCCAACCCCCTGCTCAAAGCAGGACCAAGCCCCAATCATCAAGTGTTCCATCCCCTGTCGCCCATTCCCAGCTTCTGGCCAACAGAAGCTAGGGACACCATCCCTGCTCATCCTGGCTAATAGCCATTGATGGACCTATCCTCCATGAATGTATCTAGTTCTTTTTTGAACCCTGTTAGTGTCTTGGCCTTCACAACATCCTCTGGCAAAGAGTTCCAGAGATTGACTGTGCATTGTGTGAAGAAATACTTCATTTTGTTTGTTTTAAACCTGCTGCCTATTAATTTCATTTGGTGACCCCTAGTTCTTGTGTTATGAGAGGAGTAAATGACACTTTTTTATTTACTTTCTCCACACCAGTCATGGCTTTATCTATCTATCAGTAGTTTGAACATTGGCCTGTTAAACCCAGCATTATGAGTTCAATCCTTGAGGGGGCCGTTTAGGGATCTGTGGCAAAATTGGGGATTGGTCCTGCTTTGAGCAGGGGGTTGGACTAGATGACCTCCTGGTCCCTTCCAAACCTGAGATTCTATGATATCCCACCTTAGTTGTGTTGTTTTCCAATCTGAAAAGTCAAAGTCTTACTAATCTCTCCTCATATGAAAGATATTCCATACTCCTAATAATTTTTGTTACCTTTTCTGTACCTTTTACAACAGATTGTCTGTTGTGTTTGATGTGTTAACGTGGAGATATCTTATGTGTTTATAAACTACCTTATTATCCGTTTCTCAAGTTTGTAGAGTATGCTGCTAATAAGATTCATAGATGTATAGGCAAATTCAACAATACAGTAGCATTGCCTGCAGACTTTTCTTGGTATTCCTATTAATATTGTGGAGTCTTTTGCTGCTCTGTGAATGTGCCTTGGGATTCCTAGACATGTGGTAGGCTACATAGATGAGCACACATGAGAACACTTATTGATGATGGGTGATCAGTTTGGGCACATCCAAAAATGGTTGTCTGTTCCTCTGAACTTACTGCAAACTATTTTCTTCCAATCACCCTCTACTCAAGTTAACCAGATCCTTCCCTACACCACTCATTTGCAATATGTTTCCTCCTCGCTCAGTTGAGCAGACAGGTCAGTATTCTTTATCGATAGATAAGTTGGCTATTTATCCTTGCATCACATTTTTGTACCTCTGTCAACATTTTTGAGCATTTAATATTTTTAACTACTACCAAAAATCAGTCATTTTGTTATTTTGCTTCCCATGGAGTTTTTTCCACAGTCAACCATGCAGTGAAGGAGTAACATGGAATCTCCTCTACCATCCACTTTGCTATCAATGTATGGCGCATAGTCAGAATAAAGGAGGCATGGCTGAGATACTCCTAAGCTGCATCAGTTGCCAGCTGTGGTCTCAGACACTTGAGTCATAGCAGTAGGTATAATATTACCATTATTTATATTTCAGTAGTGCCTAGAGGTACTCAGCTCAGATGGGCACCCTGTTGTGCTAAGCATTATACACACAGTCCCTGTGATATATAGCTAACAATCTAAATAGATACAAAAAAGAAAGAGTGGGAGGGGAAACAGAAGCACAGAGAGTTGAAATGACTTGGCCAAGGCTGTACGGTAAAGCAGAAGCAGCGGAACTGGACTAGCACCCAGTACTCCTGATTCCCAACCCCACGTCCTATCCGCCAGACCCATGCTGCTTCCCTTCTGGCTGCTCTAACATACGCCTGGACACACAGTGTATAGGTAAGTTTTATGCCACCTTTGGACACTTTCCCCATTGACTTGTGATGTGTGTTCCTCTGCCGTAACACAGGATCTGTGTCTTATGAAAAGCATCCATGTAATGAATGTATTTTCCTGAGGAACAGTATGCACAGTTATTTATATATCTGTTTATCTCCTATGTGTTTTCTTTTCCCACACCCACTTTTTACAAAATTGCTTTAAATGAAAATCAAGTACACCTAAGTAAAGGACAATAACTTTTCAGTATAATTTATCCTTCATACTCTTCTAGCTATAAAATTCAGTAGCTTTGAAAAGCTGTAAATGAAGCCTGCTAATCACAAAAGACAAGGCAACAATTGCCATTCCCCCCCTAAAGATTAAAGCAGTTACTTATCTACTTTATAATATACCCACATTATCATTCACTCCTTGGCTAGGCCTTCACAGTCATTATTCCATAGTGTGAAATAAAACTGACCAAGGCAGTGATTTTTATACATGCAAATTACATGAATAATATTAATAGAAGCAGATAGTCATGACAACAATGCAGTTAGGATCTGATACAAATCCCACACAAGTCAATGGAAAGACTCCCATTGACTTCAGTGGACTTTGGATCAGGCCTTAATTGCTCTTTCCATATCAACTCCATAACAGTAAATGCAGTGTTACTCTTTCATATTCCCCAAAGCACCCAGTTTTGAAGAGCCTCATTTGCTGGTTAACTGATTTTTTTCGACCAGTTTCTTTCATTCATTCTTTCTCTCTGTTACTTGCTCAGATTTGTCTGAACGAGCTGAACAGAACCTTAAGGGCCCAATGAGAGCCCTCAATTCCCACTGACTTTAATGTATCTCACGGACCCTTGCTGTCCATATATAAGCTTGCTCATCTTCAGTGATAAAATAAACATTATCTTGATATCAGCTAACTGGAGAGTTTTTAAAGATAATACACACACACACTATGTTATATACATTCATTTCTGTTCCATGTTATTGGAGCCCTCTGATTGGACACTTGAAAATTGATTGCTTTCCTCTTTATTCTGTAATTATAAGGTCTCCATTTGTACCTTTACATCTCCAGTAATCAGGAATAACTGCTGATTATCTCTGAGATAGTCAAAGAAGCCATCAGTCTGTCATTTTGATGATGACCTCGATCAGTTCATTTCTTTTAAAAAAGAAGCAAAAAGCTATATTTGGTGCAATGACCATCAGACATTGGGAACTCACAACCAACTCAAAAGTGCCTATTGTTTAGAAGCTTCAGAATATTTCTTGAATGCCAGCCATTTATCCTGCCCTTTTATTTAAAATGAACGTATTTCTGTTTTGACACTAGGGTTGTAGAAGCAAATCGGTGCTGGAGAATGTTGAATTATAATAGATTTTTAATTCCAGAATTAGGCACTTTTACATGTTTAGATCAATAATATAAAATATCATGTCGACTCTTGTGTAACATAAATATGAGCATTTTTAACTTAAATTTTACCTTAAATTTTCATGTGTTCACTAATTTGGGCCTCAGACACCTAATCTGACCCTCAGACACCTAGGCCCTGATTTTCAGCAGTACTGTATATCCACAGTTGGATCTGTGAGTGCCCAATACCTCTGAAAATGAACCATTCAATACATTTAAGATGTGGGCACGGGTCACTTGCTGGAGGATTCTCTGCACCTTGAAGTCTTTAAACTATGATTTGAGGACGTCAATAGCTCAGACATAGGTGAGAGGTTTATTGCAGAAGTGGGCGGGTGAGATTCTGTGGTCTGCATTATGCAGTAGGTCAGACTAGATGATCATAATGGTCCCTTCTGACCTTAATATCTGAGTTTATCTATGAATGAGCAAATCCTTTTGATAATTTTTGGCCTTCATTTATAGTAATGAAAACATCCATCTGAGCAATTGGCTAATTCATTGTGCCAAATCCAGAGAACTATACTCTGTCCTGTCTCTGGAAAGTCTCTCATTTGTTGTAATGAAAGTTTGATTTGTGTAAAGACGGATCATAACCTGAGTCACAGAAAACATCCCCTCCCATGGAAATAGCTGTGGCAGGGAGCTTGGGTTAGGAAAACTGTGACATTTCTCTTGCAAGAGTCTTCCTGAATCACTCAGGGGAGAGAGAGGGAGTGAAGTTTGTCGCCACATTGAATGGACAAGGGGTTTGTCTGTCCCCAAAACCTGCCAATCTCCTAAGATTAGTGTAGATCTCAGCAGAACTGATTGAGGCATAGAACCATCTCCAAGGAGGCTCCTATCTCCATACTGGCTCTAGTGGTCTTTTTGTCCCAGGCATTGCATGTCCAATGGAACCCTGCTACCAGAAGGCAATCCTTTGGCTATGAATACTTGTGAGAGTCCCCTTGAAGGGAATTTCTCTAAGCATGGGGAGGATACACAAGAAAAAAAATAATGCAGACTTGAGGTGTGTTAACTGTAACAAATACTCTGACCTCCTCAGGACGGTGAAAAGATACTGTGCAACTCCCAGCTCCTTCCCCTGTTGCCTCTTGTTGCTGTGCAGAACCTTGGCCTCATAAAGAGCTCTTGGAATGAGGGTGAGGAGGAAGGAAAATGTAGGTCTGAAGAAAGAAGAATGAGGGATGGTGACATGGAGGCAACTAACAACACCCTCTCACCATCCCATCTACACCCAGACCTGGTATATAAAATCAGAGACTGAATAAAAAGTTTGGGGTTTGTCCCAGTGTGAAGTTAAATTCTAGAAACTTAGTGCTACTAATTTAGTTCATTTCTGTGACTCAATACAATTCTATTTTGTTAATTTGTGTATTTGTTTACCATGTATACCTGGAGATATTAGCAACTTTTAGTACATCACCAGCAGGGTCCACACAGGCCAGTTAGTGTGCAACACTCTGGTATGCACTCGAATTTACACCCCTCTAATGCACTATGTAGACAAGCCCTGAGGTCACAGACCAAATCCAGACTTAACCTGCAAATCTAAGTTATTTTCCCCTCTAATAGCTCACAGTACAGCATGACCTTTCCAGCTTCTGCTAGTATTAGAGGAGTTCACTCCTAAGCAGTCACACGTTCAATCACAGTGATCAGGTTGTGCATGATGATTCCCCAGGTACTATTGCATGATAAAAAGGATCATTATTGCTCTTCCCTTTTCCTCCTTTCATACTATTTCTTACTGATTTGGTAATGGTATCTGCACAAATGTCTTTGCGTCTTTCAATGTCGTCATTTTGCATTTACCTATCTTCCTTTTTGGATAAAGTAAGATTAGCCTAATCATCCAATGATGAAGATACATGTTCGAGAATGGAATGAGATGGACCTGAGAGGTTTATACATCAAAGTTACTTTTACAGTGGCTAATATTGATGTGGGTAGGGAATCTTGTACTTTGCTGCAGCAGTAAAGGGATGTTCCCCAGCCTATCATCCATTTAAGGGGACTCCAACTTTTAGCATTACAGATGGATAATTTACTATTAATAATTATTTGTTTCGTGCTGACAGTGAGCTCAGGACTGTACAGTACATAACATGAAATACAATCTCTGCGCCAAAGAACTTACAGAAGGGTCAGGGTGATAAAGAGCCATATTAATGTGTATTTATCAATAGCTAAAAGACCCTTTGCTTGGATATCATTTTTTGTTGATTTTTATTTTAAAATACACACATTCTCCTCTGCAATGTGCCTCTTTGCAATCCCAAATTGTTTTACCTTGTTCTTCATAGTAGCTGGCAGTGGGGAGGGTTATTTGAACTACTACACTTAGTCCATATATTAAGACTGGGACAATTCTGCTATTGGCTTGTGTAGCCATTGCTCTACCTAGGAAAAATTGTTAGAAATAAAAAGCAAATTTAAAGTAATTTCCCTTCAGCCCCATTATGGGTTTGTGTCTAAACCATTTGAAATCAACAGACAGACTCACAATTACTTCACTGGGGTTTGGATTAGACCCTACAGGCACTATTGTCAGCTACTGAACTCCACTGTTGATTATAACACAGTGATCCTGTTTTCCAGAGGAAATAATCATGCAGAGACACCTGCTTCAACATTTCCCTACAGTTAAACAGTTAGGTGTCCCACATTGATCCAGCCCTGCTTCCCCATCCTTCCCCAAAATTGAAAAACTAGAAATTCTATTGTACTCACACTTCTTTAAAAAATGAATGTAGTATTCAGTAAAGGTGAAATTCCCTGATATGCAGAGGATCATGCACCACTAAAGACTTCAAAACAGGGCTTAAATGGGACTTGTGTGTATAGGCTTCCTACTAGTCTTTTGCACCAAGGGGAATTTCACAGTTAGAGCCCAATCCTATAAGCCTTATTCATATTGCACTAAAAAATATGCTTTTAAATAACATAATTAAGGTTGCAAAGTCAAACACTCAAAAGTTAGGAAATGCCAGAATTAAGGTGGTCTGTGAAACTTTCAGCTATCCCCCCGTGTGTATGCACCACTATAAAGTGTTTAATTACATACTATTTTTTTCCACAAAAAGACACTGATACAACAGGCACCCCCTTGTCAAATTTTGAGTCCCTGATCCAAAATAGAACAGCACTACAGCTTTTCAAATGGAAGATCAGCAGAAAAATTTTAACATAGGCAAAACAGTGCTTCCCCCCACCATAGTCATTCACCAAAATGGGGGAATCGGTTGGATTAAATTTTTCATATTAATCAGCCTGATGCAGACATTCAGGATGGAAAATTCACCCAAATGGTTAAGTCTGCCCAAGTTTTAAATAAGTGAAAACATAGTCTTATAATGGAAAACGACGGGCAACTTTAACAATAGGGGTTACTACCAGCGCCATCTCTACTAAGCAGCCCTGTCTCAGATGAGTTGTTCCATTGACTGCAAAGGGTCTATTTGTGTGAGAAAAGAATACCCATATAAATATGGGTATCAGAACTGGGTCTTAGACGTGTGTGACTGACAGATCAGGTGACTGAAATCGTCTGTGTTCAGAGCAGACACATGGGCAGAAGATATTGAAGCTTTCCCACACTGCCATGAGGGCACCCACCTTGAGATGTTGAGATAATTCAACATTCATGCCCAAATTGCTCATTCAACATGTAACTTATCTAGTGATCCTGAGTCTGCCAATGAGACTGTATTTCCATTAGTTCCACAGTGATGGTGGTCACCAGAAACTACCAATTCATTCTGCATAGGTCACTAAATATTGCTCATGTTTTACAGCTGTTCTCTGTCACCCACATATATTATTGCCTAGCTAAACTACTGACTTAGTATTGTTGGATGAATCTTATACACGCATGTATGGGGAAGCAGTCTAATGATATTAGCTAAGGAACTTACATCTGCTTCTTTGTGCTCACACTGCATGGCATCTGTGAAGGCAGAACTGGTTCTCATCTAGGATGTTAACCTCATTAATTTTTCAAATGATCTCAAGCAGAAAACATATGTCTCTTAGCGACTGCTTTGTTGTATATGTTGTCAACAATAATATTGATCACTGTTTTATTAGATAAACAAATTGGAATAGTGCTAATTTTCAACTCTTTCAATTCACTGTGATATTTACAATACAGCATACATGCACATACACCCATACATGTATAATCAGTATGCTGGCAATCTATGGACAATAACTCTGTCAATTTACTCCTAACAGAAGGAACCATTATTTGAAAAGAACTAATTTATAATTATTTAATTGCATTCCATAAGGATTTCAACTCATCAAGATGACAAAAAAGCCATGCTGTATTTTAGATATGTTTTCTCTGTTTATTAGCTTTTCATTTTGATTTGCACTTTAAATTTTGGCACAGCAAAATTTTGCTGAAATAAGATTCCAGTTTTTCAATACATGCCACCTATTGTGTTATATTGGATGTTCTCATTATATCTTTTGTCCAAATAATCACTGATGTTTATGTGAAAATGTAAGATTTTCAGTATTACTGCAGACTGCAAAAGTACTGTCTCCTGGCATTTTGAAATTTAAACAGGAGGTGTTGGTACCTTGTTACTAGAGGATAATTGGATTTACATAGACAGAGTCATGGGGATGATACTTCTTGTGCCTTTTCATTTTCTTTTTTCTCTCATTCTGAAATAGAATTCACAAAGGACTAGATTGTTCACAATGAATCAGATTTGGGTTTAAATTGGAGATGGGTGGACTATTCACAGCAAATAATTTGTTCTGCCACTGAAACCCTTCTTTTCCCCATAAATTATCCTTGAAGAGACTTTGATTTTTCTGAACTTGTTTGTTATTCAAAATTGTTTGCAAACATAAGTCAGCCTGTGGATTGTTCTCAAACTATTTCCTTCGTCTGTTACACCTGTGATGGAGAGTTAGGATAGGCAATTCTGGAAACTAAAATGAAAAAGTTGGTGCAATAGGCATAAACCAAGGCTGAGATGTTCAGTCTTAGTTCCACGGGTGGCATTTTGTATCAAGTCTCGAACATAAGGTGTCTGGCAAAGGATTTGGGATCCGGTTCTTTGTGTCTTCGTGTTTAATGCAAGATTGTTGGCTAATAAAGTTAGTGTCATCAATGGCTTGTTATGAGCTGACTTTGCATATAAAGCTGAGATTTGATTGGACTGAGCTGTTGCATATATAGCTGAGCCCCATCATGACTGCTGTTGATACCACTGTCTGTAGACAAAGTTTCTGCTTAGCCTGAGACAAAGGAGTGTTATGGAGGTGCTGCTGCAGCATATTTTTCATCTGATTGCTCATACATTAGACCTTTTGCGATGCTAGACCAGTGTGTATGTGTCTGCAGCGGGGTGGTCACCCTCTCCTACCCAGAAGGGCTTAAAACAGCCCTGGGAGAGGGCTGGGGCAGGGGAAAAGCTGGGCTGATTGGGAGGCAGCCTCAGCTGTGGCCATGCCCAAAAGAGACCCAGCTGGCCCTATAAAAGCCAGTGACGCCAGGAGCAGAGGAACTCTCCCTCTACCTTGCTGAGGGAGAGGGGCCTGGCTGCTGGAAAGCTGAGAGAGCACCTGAGGTGGAGCAGGACTGGGGGAAGGCTGGGGGAGCTCCAGCCTTGAAACCCCCCAAGCTACAGGCCTAGAGTAAGGCCAAATAGGTACTGGGGATACAGGGGGCAGCCAAAGGTAGGCAAAAGCAGCAGGTCCAAACCCCTCTTGCCTGTGATGAGTTGTGTTTACACTGCAGTCGGCCCCAGGGAACGGGGGCTAGCTGATGACTAGCAGTGACCATAGACTGAGGGACGTGGGGATAGGGGGTGAGGATTCCCTAGGGAGGGGAGACCCAGATCTGTGCGGGGTATTGCAGGGGGCAGCACCCCGGCCTGAAAGGGGGCACTGGGGTCCAGGAGGGACTCGGGGCCCAGCCGCAAGCGGGACACCAGCTTGCAGAGGGCGCTCTGGAGGCTGGAACACTAATTCCTTGGACGACCAGCAGGAGGTGACACAGGGGTGAGTCTAGCTCCACTACAATGTCCGTTAGAACCTGTCAACATTTTTCAAATGATTTTTTAAATTGAAAACTGCATGTTACGCACATCTCTTTTCCAAATAAATATATATTCTTTTTGAAAAATGTTATCAGAATGTGTATTTTTCATTCACTGTTTCCAAAATACTACATTTTCCAACATGATTTTTTTAAAGTTTAGAACCAAAAAAACCCACCGGATGACTAAGATGACAAAAATCATTTAAAATATTTTATATTTCAAAAATGAAAATAATAAAAGGAAAATATGGATGAAATTTTGTAAAAAAAGAAACAATAATTAAGACATTTTCGTCAATTTCCCCACCACGCCTCACTTTTCATCAAGCTCTAGTTTCTGTCTTGTGTGGGATTATTACAATGGGGTGAAGGTGGATTCTGGCTGGTGCCTACTGTCATGATGACAGGAGTTGCTCATGACCATAAGGATACTGTGAAAAAGCAAAGCAAAAATCCCAAACTGATTATATGTTCTATAATTAGATTCACCAACTCAGTAGCAAGTGTGAACTCCTAAAGTACCATAACAATCTTACCATGGAATCACAGATAGACCCCTTGGGTTCTCCAGTCTATCTTGCCACCCAATCAAAAGCTTGACTTTGAGATATATGTCACACCAAAAATCACATCAATATTCAGGATACTCCCAGTCCCAAAAGACCAGTTACATACCCCCAGGTCAACTGTACTCCAGATTTCAAACCAAAATCCACACTTGTAGCCAGTTGTGTAATAAGCTAACTATTCACTAGGGGAAAATGAGAGTTATTTATAATGTTAAATACAAAGTTCAACATGCACACACAAATCAGGTACAATCTTAAGTTCAAAAAGTAATAGAAGCTTCTATAAGAAGCAAGCTTTTATGTCCTTTAGGGCTAATCCAAGCCATGCATCTTGGAGATCTCTTGCTTATTTTTAGGAATCTTTCCCCCTCAGAGTCCAGATAGCATAAAGATACCAATTTCTCTTTAACGGGCATTTTTATTCCCTTCCCCCTGCATTCAAACTGTGGTGGGATGCAGGCTTGTGCACTTACCCTTTTCAGGCTGTAGCAATCAAAAAAGTATTTGGCCACAATGGCCTATCTGATGTCTGTAGACCTTTAGTTGGGGAGGAGATATCACCTCTTCTGGTGGACTAGCATTTTCACACTTGGTGATGGTTCTCCCATGACTGTGGGGAATTTACAGTCTTAGCAAACACTTTTATAGCTACAGAGCAAACATTTAAATATTTCTTTACAAAATGAGGTATAGATATTATAAATAGGATTAATACATGCAGCATCCTACAAGCATTCCATAAAGGCTAAACACATTCTTATAACTCTAATATCTACTCTAACAATGCTAACGCGCTGGTAAACCAGACTGGTTTCAAGCTATTCATTTGTCAGTGTTCAGTAACGCCCAGGGACTGCCAGAATCCTGTTTGGGATTCCTACAGAGGGGTGAAGATGAGATTATGGCTGGTGTACACATTACCCTGCAGCCATGGGAAAGGAAGTCCTTGCTGGTCTATCTAGCTTCTTCCCTGATGTGACAGTTGATCATTTCAGTGTTCCTGTAGCTGATACTTCTTTTGGATCAACTCAGGATTTCATGGCTGCAGTTTTGACTGATAGAACAGAGCACATTTTGACTCTAAAAGCAGCAGGGTTGCCTACCTGAGAGCTCACTGGCCTGGGACTCAGGAGACCTGGCTTCTATTCTCAGCTATAGCACTAGCCTATTGGGTAACCTTGGGCAAGTCACTTCAGTGCTTTGTGTCTCAGCTTCTCCATCTGTAAAGTGGGATTAATTTGTTAAGTGCTTTGAGAGCTACTGAGGAAAAAAAGTGTTATGCAAGAGCTAGGTGGTATTATTATATTACTGTTTGGACTCATGAGCAACGTCGGGAAGATGGAGATTACACCATTGTCATGGACCCAATTTTACAGTTTTAGGGCCTCAATCCATCAAAGCACTCACACATATGCTTAAAATCTTTATTTCACTTAAATAAAATAACTAAATGGATTGTTCCAATAAATGTAAATAAAAATCGCCTGCATCAGCCAGAGCTTTCTACTGCCATGGAAGGGACAAATACTGACTCTAAGTTACAGCCAGTATTGTTAACTGACATTAGTGAATACTTTTTTGTACAGTATTCCCTGAGCCCTGAATTAGACTGTCAAGAGGCAGATTAGTTTCACAATGCTGATGTGAAGTTGCAAGAGAAATCCTGTTTAATATGAGATGAAATGCAAGTTCAGCCATTCAGTCTATGAGTTTGGCTGAAGATTCAATGGGGCAGAGCTATTATTCAGTTTATGAGTGAGCAGCTCTAAGTCAAAATGCCATTTTTACTTAATAACAACACAGCATGATGGAAATCTAGTTGACTATAGATTATCAGTCACACCCTTTTGGTGGGGTAGGCAGGGCTGGCTGCATACAGCTGTTTGTCTCACACTTGGATTGTAGACATAGGTCACCACATGTCTGTGCGCACCTTGTACTCAATCTTTCATAGGCAATTAATTTTGGGGATTGGGTTTCATATGTAGTACAGCACCTCTCTTGCTGAGATCTGCTAGCTGTCATCTTTTTAATCTCTCCTCCAGGCACATGTTGGTGGTGTGTACATAGAAGAAGGCACCAATTCTTGGGTCATAGCACTCACCAGTGTACTTCCACCTGAAGAAGGATGCAGCGCTGCCTCCTCCTGCCTCCTCTTTAAAAAAAAAATCCAGTTATACCATAAAAAGTACTTGCAGTTTTTTTCTCTGCCCTCTACATTTTAACCATGTACACTTCCATTCTTTACATGACTAAATAAATAAATAAATAAATAAATTACCTTGAATATAGACAACTATTCAGGTATAGTCTATAATGGATTTTTGGTTTTATTATTAGTGAAGGTCATACAGGAATTTTGCTTTACCCAGTTGGCTTCTAAAATATTGAAGGTTAGAATTATTTCCCCATTTCAGAAGTTCAAGAACAGAACATAAGGACCAAAGAATGCTCCAATCTCATTAATTAATCAAGTCATGTCACAGCAGATCTTGTTAATCCATCCTCAGAGGAAACTCAAATGATGTTTCAATTCTCTATGCAAGAATAGACAGAAAAGTGAATTGTGATAATGCTATACAATTAGAAAGAGATGGGCAGCATTGGTGCCACCAGAAATTAAACAATTTTTTTACCTCCAGCATCTCAAAGATTTTTTTTTATTTTATCTTTGTGAGCTAATCCATTCAAAGGGCACTCGAAGAATTTTATGTTGATGCTGAATATTCCAAGGTGTCTGTACAAGCGGCATACGAGAAAATAACATGAGCTATTAAATTTTAAAGTCACTTTGTGGTACAAGACTAAGAAAAATGTTTTGCCCATTACTGTATCCATTTCAAGTAATGAGAGAAAAATGTGTCTGTTGGCAGGGTTGGGTGGGATGGAAGAAAGGGAAGAAAAGTAAAAGTTGCTATGTATTTTCTTCTAGTTAGAAGCCTTCTTTTTCTAGAATAACAAGAAAATACAATAACTAAGTACAGCATTAGGCTAGTTGAACTACAATAGCTTATGATTTCCATCCTTAATAAATCTTCAAACTCATATACTTGACAGCCAAATACTTAAGAATGTATTTAACTTTTAGTATATGCATAATTCCACAAGGTTCGATTGAGGTCCATGGGATTATTCATTTGCTTAAATTAAGCATGTGTTGAAGTAGTTAGCTGGATTTGGGCAATTTGTAGAAGCAAGCCATACACACACACACACACACACACACAAACAGAGAGAGAGAGAGACTGTGTGTACTACAGAGGATATGCTCTATAGATTGCGGAGTACATTCACAGGTCTCATGTGGGACATAAACACTGCTTGAACTGGTCCTGTGCACATGAGTGAATTTCACCTGTTACACAGCAAGTATGCTGTCAAATAATAAAAAATCCCAGTGAGCGTATAATCAATGCACTGGTCACATTTCAGAGTCTATATCCAAACTTAAATGTTCTTTCCCAGCCTTGCCTAAGGCTTTCTTATACAGTTTAAGTTAGATGGAATTAGGCAGTTGTGTGGGACAGTGTAGTAAAGAAGACTTACGTTTCAAAGTGAAATAAGAGAAGAGCCCAGGTGTACTGGTGACACTTTTACATGCAAATTATCAATATACTAGAACAGAGTTGCATCTACAGCATGGGTCTGATCCAAAAATCATTGAAGTCAATGGAGAGACTCCATCCAACTTCATCAGCTTTGGATTTGACTCCAAATGAGTTATCACTGTTGAAATATAGGGTCAAATCTTGGTCCCAGTGAAATTGATGGCAGAACTCCTATTAACTTCTATTTCACCCATACATCTTTCACATAGAGTTGTCCATAATTTAAAACTTAAATTTCTCTCCCACCTATCACTTCCCCTGCACAAGTCAAACTCACCTGCATTTCTTCCATTAGTCCCAATCTTTCTAAAACAGCTATTGAATCCTCTAAAGTCCTATATAATTGTCCCTTCAGCAGAAATTGACCTGCATAAATCATGCAACAAAGTTTCTGTGAGTACTTGTTCAAATTTGTAATTGAATTTACTTTGGCTGTGCTTATGTCCCCTTTGTATTTGTGTACTGCAAATAATTATGCAATTGAGTCTTCCTGTCATGACTGTTCTTGATGGGTGAAATTCAGACCCCAAATACAAATACTTTCTTCTGAGTCCAAATTCTAAATTCACATGTGTGAGTATTCTCACCAGAAATGCTTGCACAATCCTCTAATTGTGGACCAAAAAAACCCAAAAACCAAAAAAATAAACAAAAAATCACATGTGATCTATGTGACCAACCACAATTCACCAGGATAGCTGAAACAATTTATGCAGCTAGTGTCTCAGGGACCAGCTCAATTGACTTCAGTGATTTCATCAGCTGAGGGTCTGGACCTGAAGATCCCAGGCAGTTCACTCTGAACAAACCCATAGAGTTTAAACATTTAACAGAAAAAGCCATTGAAAACCCATAAAAACGAAACAAATTTGAGAAGACTGATCAGCTCCAGGATGTTCCACAATTAGAAAATGAGACTAAATTTGTTACATAATTACTGTGAACAATGTACTCAGTTCTGTTCAGGAATACAACAATTGTCCTCATTCTTGGCCCTCAAACCAAGTTTCCTTAGCTGCTGCTTCCAAGAATATCACTTCAATCATGACTAATTCATTAGCTTAATCAGCTGCCCCATTCTAACATACTTAAATTTAATCATCCAGTTCCTTCATTCTTAAGTGTTTCCTCAACTGTGCAGTTTAGGAACACAAACATACAGCCCATCCAAATGGCCCACTGATTACATAGTTCTCTTAAACCCGGTTCTGATCTCCTTACATATCACCAGCTAAACAGAGTACTATTGAGGAGTGGGGTGGCAAATTCCAAGGAAATTGCAGGGCACTGCAAAGCCTAGTATCAGAGCTGATGCTAGGCATAAGGAGACTAAGAAATTGCTTAGGGTCCTGAGCAGCTCAAGGGCAACCCCTATTTGCTTTTTCATAAGAACTTGCCTGTTTTAGTATTGTGCGTTGGGAGGAATATTTCTGCTTAGGGCCCTCAATGGCCAGCACCATCAATGCCTAGTATTTGTGATATGTAGATAGCACTTCCCCCTATGAGTGAATTCTGAGCTACGCTACTGTCAATCTGGACCAAAATCATCTTTGATGTAACCCCACAGATTACAATGGAATCACATTGGGTATATATTTTGTCCCTATACAAAAGGTGCTGGTATCCTTTGTGACAGGGTCGGGCCAGATGGCTATAGGAGAGTAATAGAAGGCAGATATATTAGCCCCAAGTTATATAGGTCCCTTTTCCCTGGGTAAGGTAACAGGGAAGGGAACAATCAGGAACTTTCTAGAAACAGTTAAGACAGACAGGCTGATTAGAACACCTGCAGCCAATCAAGAAGCTATTAGAATCAATTAAGGCAGGCCAATCAGGGCACCTGGGCTTAAAAAGGAGCTCACTTCAGTTTGTAGTGCGCTTGTGCAGAGCTGGGAGCAAGAGGCACTAGGAGCTGAGAGTGAGAGCACGTACTGTTGGAGGATTGAGGAGTACAAGCATTATCAGACACCAGGAGGAAGGTCCTATGGTGAGGATAAAGAAGGGGTTGGGAGGAGGCCATGGGGAAGTAGCCCAGGGAGTTGTAGCTGTCGCACAGCTGTTCCAGGAGGCACTCTAGACAGCTGCATTCCACAGGCCCTGGGCTGGAACCTGGAGTAGCAAGCGGGCCCAGGTTCCCCCCAAACCTCCCAACTCCTGGTCAGACACAGGAGGAGTTGACCTGGACTGTGGGTTGACAAAAATGTCCAAACTGAGGGCTATCGTGAATCTCCGAGGTGAGCAAATCCGCCAATAAACTTGTGACACAGCAGACCTTTGGCAAGGGTCTCCTGTTCTTTGCAAACAGCTCCTAACTCTCACCTGACAAACTCATTATATCAAGCATGTCTTACAGGCTATTTCTCCATGGAGAGTAACATGAGTGGTATCTACAGAAAGCTGATAACTTGTCAATATCATTGTGACGGGTTGGATCACAGAAACCCCCTTGGGACTGCCACCTGCTGTGCCAAGACTACTTCCGCTCCTGCTTTCCTGCCCTGCCAGCTTAGGACTTCAGTGCCCTGCCTGGTTTGAGCCAGACCCGCTAGCCTGCTGCGAACCCAGACCCAGGTCTGAACCATGTCCCCTAACAGCTGTAAGCTTAACTGAAAGCAGTTTACAGAAATGTTCCTGTCCTTGACATTCCGATGCCCAACTCCCAATGTAGTCCAAACCCTGAATAAATCCGTTTTACTCTGTATAAAGTTATACAGGGTAAACTCATGATTTTTTTGCCATCTATAACACTGATAGAGAGATATGTACAGCTGTTTGCCCCCCGCTAGTATTAATGAATACTCTGGATTAATTAATAAGTAAAAAATGATTTTATTAAATACAGAAAGTAGGATTTAAGTGTTTCCAAGTTTTAACAGATAGAACAAAGTGAATTACCAAGCAAAATAAAATGAAACCCGCAAGTCTATGTCTAATAAAACTGAATACAGACAAAACCTCACCAGTTCCAGTAAGCTTCCTTTTACAGACTAATCTCCTTCTAGTCTGGGTCCAGCAATCACTCACACCCCCTGCAGTTATTGTTCTTTGTTCCAGTTTCTTTCTTGGGGATGGAGAGGCTCTCTCTTTAGCCAGCTGAAGACAAAATTGAGGGGTCTCACGTGGTTAAATAGACTTTCTCTTGTGGGTGGAGACCCCCTCCTCTCTCCTATGCAAAGTCCAGCTCCAAGATGGAGTTCTGGAGTCACCTGGGCAAGTCATATGTCCATGCATGACTCAGTTTCTTACCAGGTAGCAGCCATGGGTCACATGCTACCTTGAAGGTTCTCAAGTAGACTTCTTATGTGAATTGGAGCATTCCAAGATTCATTGTACTTTAAGTGCTTCTTGATTTGTACATTCCTTTCTCAAGAAGCTGATCAAATGCTTTACAAAGGTTACTTAAAAATCAAACCAATACACAGCCAATATTAATAACTTTGAATACAAAAATGACACATGCATACAAATAGGATTTATAGATTCAGTAGATCATAAACTCTACAGAGATATGTTACATGGCATATGTAGCATAAAACATATTCTAGTTATGTCATATATACATTCATAAACATATCTCCATAAAGCCTTATGGGGGGCACCGTCACAATCATAATTTGTCAAGACTTAGAACCACTGTGAAATGTAGGTACAGGTAATATTTAAGGAATAATGTATTGGAATTGAAAGTATGCTTTATGGAGTTGAAATAAGTTAGTCACTGGGGTTATGTGCCTCAGGAATTACCTATTCAATTAAGAGGGTGTCATCACCCTGCCCTGGTGAGCCAGTGAGATAATGCAAGATTCTATTGTCTGCCTTTGCAACATCCCAGAACAGTCAATGGAACCCCATCAAAGACAACTACAAACAATCAAAACCTTTTGAAGGTGAAAAGGAACATTATAGCAAGCAGAAGATCCCTGGCTATGAATAAAGACAAAGACTGTTTCAATATAACAGAGTGTAGGGAAAGGGATTCTAAATTCATTCACTGAGGAAACCCATTACGAAGTGGGGGGCTGGGGGAAGAGGGTTCATAAACATTTGGATCCTGGTTCTACGTGAAACCAGCCAGCTTTGCAATGGACTAAACTTTGTGGGGGAAACTTACTTTATTAGATAGGAGGGGTAACTGTTGATAAGTGTAGACCCAGGTTCGCATTTTATGATTGTATCTGTTGTAACCAGTTCTATCCACCACTTTCTCTTGCTTCTTGTTAAACCTTTATTCTTTCTTAAATAAACCTACTTTTGGTTTATTATTAGTGCTTGCAAATGCTGTGTGGTTTACAGGGAGTGGTGGTTTAAGTTAAAGCTGATTAATTGGGGTACACTGCACCTTTGGATGCAGAAGATCTGGAATATCTGTGAGCATCCAGTTTCAGGGGCTCGATATCACAGGTGAACTATTCAAAGGGACTTGGAGATTGGGGTGGGATAGAGGGTTCAGTGGTACCCCAAGTTCCAAGTTTCATCCCAGGGATCCCATCACAGTAGCTATCCCACAGTGCAACTAGCCACAGGGGTTTTGGGGATGGACTTGCAATGCCTCATGGGACCAAAACTTTGTCACAGGGGAATGGAAACATGGCTTCAACCTCCCATGTTGCAGTTTCCTCTCTCCCTCCCTCCTTCAATATCTATGGCAAACATGTTTTTTCATGCCTTTTTTTGAAAGCCTGGCTTAGCCGTGCGTATGCCATAGCCCGAAAAGCATAAACCCTGCTCAGCTATGCATTGTTGTTGTGAACATAACAAACACCTCCTGCCTTATCCTGCAGTGTTTCCAGAGCTGAGACAGGAGCTGCCGTGCAGAACATTGCAATATCATGCAAGCATCCCTGTTGCAAGCCATAGAATGAAACAATTCCTAGTTGCTACTGGTAGTCATGCAGCAGCTGAACAGGTTGGAACGCCATTTCTTGTACCAGGAAACAAGCACTGACTGGTGGGATTGCATCATTAAGCATCTGTGGGATGACAAGCAGCGGCTGCAGAACTTTCACATGCAAAAGGCCACTTTCCAGGAACTTTGTGCAGAGCTTTTGTTGTAATTGCCAGGCAAGGTACTAATAAACTTCAACAGGACTTTATTTTTTTAAAGTGGAAACCTCTTTTCCAAGCTGCTGCTGCACCCTCAGTAGCTCTCCCTCAGCCCTTTCAACTTCTCCCCACTCCTTCCTGTTTCCTGTCCTTTCACATACTACCTTGAAGGTCCTCAAGTAGACTTCTTATGTGGATTGGAGCATTTGTGGGGGAGAGGGATAGTTCAGTGACCTGCTAAACCCAGGGTTGTGAGTTCAATCCTTGAGGAGGCCATTTAGGGATCTGGGGCAAACATTGGAGATTGGTCCTGCTTTGAGCAGGGGGTTGGACTAGATGACCTCCTGAGGTCCCTTCCAACAGTGATATTCTATGATTCCAAGATCCATTGTACTTTAAGTGCTTCTTGCCAACAGCCAGTGCTCCCAATTCTAATAATTACAAGCAACATCTAAACACCACATTCCCCCCTCTCTTAAGAAACTCTCCCAATTACAATAAACATTGTTGTTCTAACCACAGGAACAAATAGGAAACAAGGCACTATACTGTTGACAGAAATATTACACTAAAAACACTATAGATACTACATAGCATAGTCTCTAGTCCAGATAGGTGGTCGACTGGGTCTGACAGGTTGTCTCTCAAGCCCCGGTTCCAGTGCAATGTCTTGTTGTGTTGATACTACGGTGAAGTCATCCAATGCAGACTTGGTATTGGCATAATCTCCTCTTGGTGCATAGGCAGGTGCAAGATAAGAAGCATTCCATACCTGCCCATCAGAAAGTTGATAGGTGTAAGGTCCCTTCTTCGCTATGATTTTAAGAGGAGCTATGAATTTATGGTCCGCTTTGTGTAAAATTCCAGGTTTTCATATTCTAACAAAGGAACCACACTCAAACTTTGGTTCCTTAGCATCCCGCCGCTTGTCTGTGAAAGCCTTATACTTTGCTTGGTTCTGTTCAACTGTTTTTCTCACATCATCCTCATTTGGGGCCTCAGGTCATAACTTTATCAATCCAGCAATGTTAAGTTTAGTATTCAGCTGTTTCCCATGAAGTAAGTCTGTGGGTGAACTTTGCATTATGGCATATCGTGTAGCCCGGTATGCTTGCAAGAAATCAGTAGTGAAGGTTATCCACAATCACCCTTCCAGTTTAGCCATTTGCAAACTCTCTTTCAAACTTCTCTTAAACCATTCGATTTCCCTATTGGCTTGAGGGTAGTATAGGGATGACCTTCTGTGTTAAATGTTCCTCTCTGCTAGAAAAGTTTCAAACTCCAGGGAAGTAAATTAACTACCATTATCTGAAACCAGTTCTTTGGGATTACCTTCCCTGCTAAAAACTGAAGAGAGGAACGTAATTACTGTAGCAGAAGAGATTTGCAATGTAAATGCTACCTGAGGCCATTTACTGAAATAGTATGTTAAGTTGATGGCATAATGACGGTCAATTGGGGCAGTATCAAAGGGTCCTACAATGTCAATCACCACTTTTTCCTGTGCAGATTCAGGAAGAGGAACAGGCTGTAATGGAGGGGTACATGTCACGGCTGTCTTATCATGCATTTGGCAAGTGACACAGGATTTTATAAGCTTTTGTGAGCTACAGCTTTTCCACTGAATGCATCTGATGAAGTGAGCTGTAGCTCACAAAAGCTTATGCTCAAATAAAGGTGCCACAAGTACTCCTTTTCTTTTTGTGAATACAGACTAACACTGCTGCTACTCTGAAACAGGATTTTATGAGTGCTTCAGTTTTGAGAGTCCATCCCTGGACAACAATACAGATCCCATAGTCGTCGTTTGGTTCTGACAATTCCTTGATGAGTATCGTATATGAGTGTATGAGTATATGAGCCAGGTGTATGAGTTTTGACTGTAATTTTTCTGGCACAAGTAGCCAGTGTGTGCCTTGTACCAAACAGCCATCAAGCAAAGAAAGTTCATCCCGAACTCTAAAATGAGGCAGCAAAACTGGGTCAAAGTTTTTAGAGTTATTGGGCCATCTCTTTGCCAGAAATTCCCGTAGTTTTTCTTGAATTGGACACGCTGAACAAGCAGTTTGAAATTGTTCTCTTGTAACTGCAATAAGAGTGCTTGTAATAAGCGCAACTACTACATCCTCATCCGCTGGTGGACCATCTGGTGAAGACAAAGGCAGGTAAGAAAGGCAATCAGCTACCACATTTGGGTTTCCAGGCTTATATTCCAATTCATAATTGAAAGAGAGTAGTCTTGCAGACCATCTAGCAATACGATATCCTGCTCTTCCCAGTCCTTTCGTGGTGAGCAACGTCATCAAAGAGCTGTGGTTTGTGCACAACCACAGGTAAGTTATCCATTTTTCAGTAGCCCAGACACAAGCAAGTGCTTCTTTTTTGACTGCAGAATATTTTATCTCAACATTACTTAGTGTTCTTGAAGCAAATACAACAGTCCTCTCTGTGTTGTCCTCATAAAGTTGTGTGAGGACAGCCCCAAGTCCATAATCAGAAGCATCAGTAGTTACAATTGTGGGCAATGCAGGACTGAATAGTGCAAGTACTGGACTATGTACAATCAAGTCTTTCACCATTTCGAAACTAGCTTGTGCCTCCATTGTCCACATTAAGGTTGAACTTCTTCTTAGTAATTCTCATCACGGTTCAATGACAGAAGCATAACTGGGAATGAATTTTGCATACCAGGAGGTAAGACCCAAGAAGGAACATAAGGTTTGCAAATCTGTTGGAGGAGGAGCATTTGAAATTGCCAGGATATGATCTGGATCAGGATTTAGTCCAGCCTGTAAAATTGTATGCCCCAGAAAGGAGAGTTCAGTTTGTCTAAATTTGCATTTGGATTTATTGAGCTTGAGGCCTGCTTTGCTGATGCAGTTTAGTACAGACTGCAGGTTATTGTCATGCTCCTCCAAAGTATTTCCAAACACAATAATATCATCCATAATATCATCCAAATATCATCCAAATAGCACTGAACTCCATGTTGATTCTTCAAAATCAATGACATCATTTTTTGGAAGGCACTTGGGGCTGATGCGAGACCGTAGCTGAATAGAGCATGATTTGCCTGAGGGTATGGTGAAACGTTTACGGTGCACTTTATTTGTTCTGGAATATGTGCAGTAGTGATTTTGTCCACTCTCAGCACAGTAACATCTGGTATTGTAACTGCATGCACCTGTTGATTGAACTGGCTGCTGCGACATACTGTACCAAAATGCCTAACCTTTTTGCAATGATTGTACTGAGCTACTTTTGCTGGACATCTTGTGTAGCTTGCCAGCTGTTGTGGGGATCCACAGTGAAAGCATGCTTTTACTATATTTTGAATTTGCTGATTTGGTGGTTTTTCATTAGTTTTCCTCTTGTAATTGTTTGTCTGCAACAATAGTGAACTTTTCTGCAAAGGAGTCACAGCCTGGACTATGCCTCCTGTATCCATGCTCATTATTTTGGCTTCAGCTCTAGCTGACTCAATCTGGGTAGCAATGGTTATTGCTTTTTCTAGCATAAGTTGTGGTTCTAGAAGTAAACGTTCTCTTACACGAAGCATGGTTGTTTTCTCAATGAGCTGGTCTCTAATCATCTCATCTGCCATATTCCCAAAGTCACAAGTTACAATCAGACTCCTCAGGGAAGCAATATACTGCATTATAGTCTCCCTTGTTTTCTGCTCACGCTGGCGAAATCTGTAGCGATTAGCTACTACATTCACTTTTGGTACAAAAAAGTTCTTTAATGCAGTGAGTGCAGTCTCATATTTATTATCTGCAAGGGGAAAAGTGTAAAATATATGCTGCCCTTCTGCTCCAAGGCAGTGGATTAGCACAGCATGCTTTCTTACTTCACAAATCTCCATAGCAGTGATTGCAAGCCAATAAGTCTCAAACATATGGATCCAGGCAGTAAAAGCAATTGGAGCCTCACCTGGGCTTTGTAGAAAGGGTGCAGGTAGGTTCAGAGGCAGAAGATCCATCCTCGTCGCCAAAATGTTGTAGTTGCCAGGCAAGGTACTAACAAACTTCAACAGGACTTTATTTTTTAAAGTGGAAATCTCTTTTCCAAGCTGCTGCTGCACCCTCAGTATCTCTTTCTCAACCCCTTCAACTTCTCCCCCCTCCTTCCTGTCCTTTCAGACTCCCAACAGCCAGTGCTCCCAATTATAATAATTACAAGCAATATCTAAACACCACAGCTTTCCCCAGCCCTGAAATGCAGCAACACTAAAATGAGACCTGGAGAAGAGAGTGAAGATCGCTTTGTGGAAGCTTGCAATGCCAGACTGCAACCAGTCAGAAGGGAATTAATTCAGAGTTGGTAAATCCACTGTCGGAGCTGTTGTGATCCAAGAGTGCAGGGCCATTAATCGACTTCTGCAAAGAAGGTTAGTGACTCTGGGCAAAGTGCAGGACATAGTGGATGGTTTTGCTGAGATGGGGTTCCTTAACTGCGGTGGAGCGATAGATGGCACACATATCCCTATCTTGGCACCAGACCACCTTGCCAAAGAGCACATAAACCGAAAGGGATATTTTTCAATGGTGTTGCAAGTGCTGGTGGATCATAGGGGGCATTTCACAAACATTGGTGTGGGATGGTCAGGAAAGGCACATCACGCACAAATCTTTAGGAACACAGGCCTGTTCAGAAAGCTGTGATCGGGGACTTTCTTTCCAGATCACAAAATAACCATCCATGATGTTGAAATGCCAATAGTGGTTCTGCGAGACACATCCTACCCCATGATCCCATGGCTCATGAAGCCATACACCAGCCACCTTGATATCAGTAAGGAACGGTTCAACAATAGGGTAAACAAGTGCAGAATGGTGGTGGAATATGCTTAAGGATGTTTAAAGGGCCACTGGCAGTTTGGTTACTAGGTCAGATCTCAGTGAAAGCAATATCCCCATTTTTATTGCTGCCTGCTGTGTGCTCCATAATATCCATAAAGCAAAAGGAGAGAAGTTTCCGCAGATGTAGGCATGGATGCAGTTAGGCTTGCAGCTAATTTTGAGCAGCCAGATCCCAGGCAATAAGAAGAGCCCATCAAGGAACTCTGCATCTCCAGGATGCTTTGAAAACCCATTTCACTAATGAGCCACAGTAATGTGTGTTGTACCTTCCCATACCATCCCTCCATTGCATCAGATTCCCTGAACCCCACCCCCACCCCCATACTTGGAATAAATAAAGAGTATTTCATTCTTGAAACATTGACTTTTATTGCACAAACATAAAGAAACTGAAAGAACAGGAAAATAATTTAACCTTGGCCAAATGGTGTGATAATATGGGGAGGGGAGAAGCCAAGTCAGTTTCTCTAAGAAAGCACAGAAGTCTTGCCCATCAAAGGCCTTTTGTACTTAGTACCCTCCCCTGGTGTTGAGTGGAAGGAATAATACACCTTCCCTCCCATCCCCCACCTCCTGGAATGTTCGGGGAAGAGGGATTGGGAACAGATCAACCTTTGAAGGCCATTGGGTGGGGGCTACGGAGGGAGTCTAGCCTCAAGCTATTTTTCTTGAAGCTCAACCACATACCTCAGCCTTCTGATTGGTCCTTCATAATCCACAGCATCTCATCCTGTGTGGTACACTCATGTTCCAGGATGCTCTCCTGCTTTCCATGTCCATGTCCAGTTTTTCAGACAATGAAATCATCCAGGCTCTGAGTTTCATATCAGCTGTTCCAGAGGTGTTCATTATCTTGTTAAACATGTCATCACATATTCTCTTTTTCCATCTTCTAATCTGTTATAGTATCTCTGTCGGTGTGGAGGTTGTGCTGAAGGCCTAGTTTTCCACTGTAACGCATGCAAAGTACAAGGCAACCATTGTCAGTGCATACCCTGGGTCTTGTGCAAGGTTGCTATTTAAAAAAATACTCAAGTGCAAGCCAGAACATAATCAGTATCCCTAGCTATTCAACGAACTGCTTCTAGCCATGGTGAGTATGGCCCAGTGGCATGGGTGATGGGCCTTGTGCTGCAACTTGTGGGAAACCTGCATCAGGAGCACATGCGGGCAGGTGGACAATGGCCCCTCCCCCTAGCAACATGGACATTGCTTTGAGACCAGGGACCAGCGTTAAAGATCCTAAATTGCAGTCTTTGTCTGAGGTGGCTCTGAGGGTGGGGTGCAGCCATGAGAGAACACAGGAATGCCCCCCTCCTTCCATTAACACTGCTGGTAGCAGTCACCCTGGGCATGCAGATTCTGAGGTCAATGCCAATCCCTGCCACCCAAACCACTGGCATGTTAGGGAAACCGAGGTTGAGGGACTTGGAAATCACCATAAGTGGGGGATTTACATGCTGTATTTTTTGCAGTGTGAGCACTTGTAATGAAAACTTCCATCGTCTCCCCTAGGTGTCCCTATGTGATATCAGTCTCCTGCGGTTAGCAGAAGTGGCAAGGGAGCAAAGGCTGCAAGCGTCTGGGTACAGGCGTGATCCTTATGCTGCTATGCTGTGTACCGCAATGATGCCAGCATAGATAATACTCAAGTGGTATGGGAAAGTGTCCTACCATCATGGAACAAATAAGGCAGCCCTTCCCAGAAACCTTCTGCAAAGGATTGCAGAGTACCTCCATGAAAGTTTCCTGGAGATCTCCATGGAGGATTCCCTGGCCAGCCCTTTTCACATAAATAGTCTTTTCCAGGGGGCACCCTCTGAGTAGCTGGAGTGGCCACTGGGAAGCAGATACCACTGCACCTCACCTTTTCTTCATATTAAAAATAAAGTATAAGAGCATATAACCCCTGCAATTTGATTGGAATAGCATACTCACCAGAGGTGCATTCCCCAGCACCACACTGGTCACCATGCTGTCCTGTGATGGGCTGAACTGCTCTGGGATTAAAAATAGTTTCTAGCTGTAAGGAAGAATAGATCTCCTGCTTGCCTGTCTCTCCTTCTCCTCCTGATCCAGAATGTACACCTTGTTATTGCCTGAGGTGGCCCAGGACTCCGAATTCTGGGAGGTAACCCTGTTGCATTTGGGGATAGTGGTGAAGTCACCACTAAGAATCACATGCAGCTCATTGTAGAAGTGTCATGTCTGTGGTGCAGAACCAGAACAATTCTTCACCTCCCTTATCTTCTCTTACACCTGCCAACGTTTCTTTGATTTTCATGTGGCATTTGTGCATGTCCCTGGTGTAGCCCTTCTCCCCCATAACCCACACCATCTTTTTGTAGATGTCTACGTTTCTTTGGCTGGATTGGAGCTGTGGCTGCACAGACTCTTCTCAGCACAGACCAGTAAGTTCCACAACCTCCTGTGTACTCCAGGCTGGAGAGCGTTTGGGGTGTTGAGTCTCCATGATCCACTGGGCTGGTGAGCTCTCCAGGCTGATCAAACAGGAAATGTAAATTCAAAAGTTCCGGGGGATTTAACAGGGGATGGGCTGTTTCCTGTGTACCTGGCTGCTGTGCAGTGGAGTTGAAAATTATTTGCAGAGCGGTCACAGCGGAGCATTGTGGGACACCTCCTGGAGGCCAATTCAGTTGACTTACACAACGCTGCATCTACACTGCCTCTCTTGAAACCATCAGCATCAAATTAAGTGTTACACCTCTTGCAGAGGAGGAGTAGTTAAGTCATTGTTACAGGCAAGTTAGGTCAGCGGAAGGGACCTGGTAGTGTAGACGCATACATTATTAGGTTGATGGAAGCTGCCTTACGTTGACCTAAGTTTCTAATGTAGACCAGGCCTGAGTGTCTGAAGGGCTGGCAGCATCAGGGAGCCAACACCCAGTTACCACAAGAAATACTCCCTCTCACTAGAGACAGGTGGTAACAAGGTTACGCACAGTCCTGGGTACTCTTGGAACTGTCACGCTGCTTTACATATTTTAATGTCCTTCTATATGTCCTTAAAAAAGAAAACCTCCTTCCAATATAGTGCCTGATTCTCATCTCACTTACACCAATATTAATTGGAAATAACTCCATGGAAATTAGTGTAGCTTCATTGATGTAAAACTCCTGTTGGCAAGATGAACCTCAAGCACCACACATATACTATATAAAGCAGCAACAAAAAGAATGTTAACAAACACTTCCCTTCTGCCCTAGTCTTTAAAAAAAATGCCACACTTGTCACATTTTGTAAAGAGGCGAAAGGAGAATTCAATGAGGAAAAGCCAGCTCAACAGAGCAGTCCATAAATTTGGATTTACTTTTCTGAGACGTTTAGTTTATGTTCTAGTGGTAACTATAAACTAAGAAAACAGGAAAACATAAAGAAGTTATTTCCACATCATTTATAGTTTGCTGGTTTATTGATTTTTTTCACACATTTAATTTGGGTCATTTGTTTTCCATTTTGAAAGGAAGAGCATTGGAAACATAATTACTTTTACTAAGGGTTTTGCATTTTGTTGGCTAGTCAGTATTATGTTAATTTTGGTGTAAGTGCTGCAGAAAGGAAAGGTGTAGGGCCAAATCTTGGTTACCTTATTCATACAACCAGTCTCATTATAATGGAACTATTAGCATAATCCAGCAAAATTTTGGCCTTTTACAGCTGCCAGAATGTTTTTTCTCCATTGCAGATCTTTTCAGAATTTTTCCCCATTTTCAAAAGCAATGTTTTAAGATAATATTCACACCATTTTGCTCAAAACAGTTCTTTTATTCTCTTGGACATTTGTAGGGAATCATCATGTTTTTAATGGGTGTTTTCACTGTAGCAATTGAATTAAAATGTACTAAAATCAATATTTGTATTCAGTCCAACACATTCACATTTTACTGACGAGTGTGTTTTTATTTAGTTATTTATTATTATTTTTGCTTGATTGGCTGCTGAATCAGGGCCAAGTCCATCCAAATCTGCACTGTCTGGGCAGCAGAGCCTAGCTGGATATGCTGGTCTGTTAATAGAGACATCTTGCAGTTGCAGGGCAGGATGTGCTGTGGGATATTGTTTGCTGCTCCTATTTTTGAAAGATCAATGTGCTCACTGAGACTGGTGCTTCACTCTTGCACATGCTTCGCCTTTGTATATATGTAGATATAAAGCTTTTGTATTTATATATTCAATGTCCCTTCTGTATAAATAATAAATTCATTTTTCTATGGTATGAGGCCTCTTACAGTTGACATAGCTTAGGGCCTCAAAATGCCATTACAGAAGCACCCCACTGCTTTCACAGAACAGTGATGAAGGTGGCCCTCTTATTGTTATAGCATTGTGACAGGCATGGTTGCTGTGTACTGAGAAACTAACATGGACTATACATAGGAAAGGCATACCTGGGGACAGGTATGTGCAAGAGGGGAGTTGTGTAGAATGGCCACAGTGTGGAAGGATCAGCTGTATCCCCAGGAGCTGTGATTGATGAAGGATTGAGAAGAACAGGGAGCTGGCCCTGTAGTACAGGGGGAAAATATCACTCCAGGCAGCCTCCCCACTGGAGGGGAGGAATGTCATTCCAGAACAGGCATAACTGATTGACCCAGAGTGAATAAGATGCCCTACTTTCAGTTGACTAGCCCAGGGCTAGGGCTAGAAAGAGAACATACAAGCTGAGCCCTGAGCACATGTTGCTGTTTGTTGCTGCATCCTGTGACTGGAAGGAGCAGACCTGGGGCTCAGGGATTGGCAGCCAGAACCTGGCAGAAGGGGATTGGCCCAAGTATCACGCCAGAAGCAGCTTAGATCCAGCTGATGAGTTCTGCTGACCATCAGAGTGACTACAGGGACTGATTTCGGGCAACATAGCAGTGGCCAGGAGTCCACTCTCCAAACTTGCACTGTCTCCATGCACAAGTGACCAGCACAAGAGTTTGGGGGACTGCTTGGATTGTTAATTGGTTTAAAGAGCACTATCCTGTACAATTAGGCATCAGGGTCTGGATATGTTGTACTATTGCTGGAGTGTTTATATGCCTTACCATCGCCCATCCTCCTTGAATTGTCCCAGGTACTGACTGAGGGATAGGCTCTGCTCAGCAGAAAGGGCTTTTCATTAATAAGCAGTATTTTTGTTTTTGGGATCTGTTCCTGCTTCTTAAAATTTGTGGAAGGAAACCAAAGGGTTTCAGCCTAGAAAGAGGCAACTGGAGTTTCCTCAGGCATGTGGCTTGGGATCTGGGATCCACTTAACCAGCTGTAGTGTGCTCTCACCACATAAGGACCCACACTTAACAGCCAAATCTAAAATCATGGTCTGCCAAACAGGTCATATTCCACTGTAGCATCCTGTAGCACTGTCATGGATGGTTATAAACTGTTCAGGAAGGACAGGTGGGGGAGAAAAGGTGGAGGAGTTTCACTGTATGTAAGAGAGCAGTATGATTGACATTTGATACAATCTCCCACAGTATTCTTGCCAGCCAGTTAAAAAAGTATGGATTGGATGAATGGACTATAAGGTGGATAGAAAGCTGGTTAGATCATTGGGCCAAACGGGTAGTGATCAACGGCTCCATGTCTAATTGGCAACCGGTATCAAGCAGAGTGCCCCAGAGGTCGGTCATGGGGCCGGTTGTGTTCAACATCTTCATGGGGCAGGATTGCACCATTAGCAAGTTCACGGATTACACTAAGCTGGGGGAGCACTAGACACTCTGGAGGTTAGGGATAGGGTTCAGAATGACCTTGACAAATTGGAGGATTGGGTCAAAAGAAATCTAATGAGGTTCAACAAGGACAAGTGCAGAGTCCTGCACTTAGGATGGAAGAATCTCATGGACCGCTACAGGCTGGGGACTGACTGGCTAAGTGGCAGTTCTGTAGAAAAGGATCTGGGGACTACTGTGGATGAGAATCTAGATATGAGTCAACAGTGTGACTTTTTTGCCAGGAAGGCTAATGTCATATTGGGCTGCATTGGTAGGAGCATTGCCAGCAGATCGAGGGAAGTGATTATTCCCCTCTATTTGGCTCTGGTGAGGCCACATCTGGAGTATTGCATCCAGTTTTGGGCCCCCCACTACAGAACGGATGTGGACAAATTGGAGAGAACCTAGCGGAGAACAACTAGTATGATTAGGGTGCTGGGGCACGTGACTTATGAGGAGAGGATGAGGGAACTGGTCTTATTTAATCTGCAGAGCAAAAGAGTCAGAGGGGATTTGATAGTAGCCTTCAATTACCTAAATGGGGGGTTCCAAAGAGGATGGAGCTAGGCTGTTCTCAGTGGTGGCAGATGACAGAACAAGGAGCAATGTTCTCAAGTTTCAGTGGGGGAGGTCTAGGTTGGATATTAGGAAAAAATACTATTTCACTAGGAAGGTGGTGAAGCATTGGAATGAGTTACTTCGGGAGGTGGTGTAATCATCATCCTTAGAGGTTTTTAAGGCCTGGCTTGACAAAGCTCTGGCTTGGATGATTTAGTTGGGGTTGGTCCTGCTTTGAGCTTTGGGTTGGACTAGATGACCTCCTGAGGTCTCTTCCAACCCTAATCTTCTAAGATTATATGCTTCTATGATTCTATCAGAAAATAGGTGTATCTTACCTCCCTTTTCTATCTTTAGAACAAGAGTTGTTCTCCTCCTGAGTTGTAACCTCAGTAATCCAACAATCTGAGGACTGATGCTGCTATTCACACTACTCTCTACTTCTTCCCTTGTAATTAACTATAATTACCCTAGTAGGAATTCAGCCAGGACACCCTGGCCAACAGCCTTACCCTTTTGAAAAATGCCACAGCATGTCTAATGGCCATAGTGGTCCAGGTTTCATTTTCCAGTAATGTTGTCAAGAGGCTACATCACTTGTGAGAATCTTCTTCTTCAGCTATCCCTCGATGTAAGGAGGATATCTGCCAGGTGGGTTCATTGGTGGATTTTTAGGTGGCCAAGGAGCCCAATTTGTCCCCTGAAGTTTTTCCCACTGAAGTGACAGGTGTAATCTTGGAGGAGATATAATTGTTGGCTGGGCTGTTGTGCCCATTCTTTCCTCCTTTGTTGCTTCTTTGTCTCATGAGCATATCTGTTCTCCTCAAAGTGAGCTGTGGTTTTCTGTATGGTGTGGTGCCACGGCATTGTGTTCTGTTTCGCACCAAGTCCTCGCAGTTTGTTGGGTTGATGCCTCCTTTTTAAGGTGTACTTTCGGTATGTCTTGGAAGCACTTCCACTGCCCTCCGCGAGCCCTTCTTCCCTGACTTAACTGAGAGAAGATTACTTCCTTTGGGAGGCGAGTGTCAGGCATAGGTATATAATGGCAGGCCCAGTGGAGTTTGTGTTACACGACCTGAGCTTCTATACTGCTGATGTTGGCTGCAGACAGAACACTGATGTTAGTGTGTCACTCTTCCTAGCTGGTCCTGAGAATCCTCCTGTGGCTGCACTTTTGGAACCACTCCAGCCACTTGAGATGTCATCTATAGGTTACCCAGGTCTCACACCCATTGAGAAGGGTGGGGATGACAACTGCTTTGCAGATCCCTATCATTGCAGACTCATTTGGGTAGTTTGTGTCAATGCTGGCTGTTTGGGAGAGATGGCTGCCAAGGTATGGAAAATGGTCCACATTTTGCAGGGGTTCTCCACTGATGGTGATTTGTGGAGTACAAAGCATAGTTTGTGCAGGCGAGTGCTGGTAGAGTACTTCGGTTTTCCCGATGTTGAGAGAGACACCCAGGCTGTGTAGGCAACTGCAAAATGATTTAGGGAGTTGACCATTCATATGATTCTTAATCCTGATTCCATCAGGAAGGTGGTCATGGATGAGAATCAGGATCACGGCAAGGTAAATGGAGAAGAGTGTTGGCGCAATCACACAGCCTTTCTTGACACTAGTGCAAACGATGAATGGTTTGGTCTCTGAGCCGTTGCACAGAATGGTGGCAGTCATCCCATCATGGAGTAGTCTGATGATGGAAATGAATTTCTGTGGACAGCCACACCGACATAGCACTTTCCTTAGGGCATCACGACTGATAGAGTCAAAGGACTTGGTTAGATTTATGAATGTCAAGAACAGTTCCTGGTGTTGTTCTCTGCACTTCTCCTGAACCTGTTGTGCCATGAAGATCATGTCAGTTGTGCCTGGCCTGAAACCACACTGTGATTCAGGGAATCATTCCTCAGCAAGGGGGAGAAGGCGGTTTAGCAGGATCCTGGCAAGGATCTTCCCTATGATGGAGAAGAAGGCAATACCTCTGTAGTTCCCGCACAAAGATTTGTCTCCTTTCTTGAATATTGTAACAATGTTGGCATTCTTAAAGTCAGGTGGGATTTCTTTAAAGGTCCAGATTTTGTCGAGGAGTTGGCAAAGTTTGTGCTGGAGCATTGTTCCACCAGCTTTAAAAACCTCAGCTGGGATGCCATCCGGGCCTGGTGCCTTGTGATTTTTTGTCTGGGTGATGGCACACTTCCTCAGAAGATGTGGGATCAGCAAGGGCTACCATTGCTGAGTATTGTGGAATAGGGTGTCTTCCGAGACCGTGGGTTTGTGGGTTAGTAGGCTATCAAAGTGCTCCTACCAGTGTTGTTTAATGGCCACTTGTCCTTGAAGAGGGTGGAGGCATACTGGGAATGTAAGGGGGCTGGGCTTTTGGTGCTTCACCCATATATAGCTTTTGTTGCATGAACGAAGCTTCTCATGTCATCCTGGTCTACGAAACCTTGGATCTCAGAGGCCTTCTCTTGCCACCACTTATGTTTGATGTCACATAGCCTCCTTTGGACTTCAGCTTTGAGCAGGTGATAAGCCTTATATTTTCATTGGTTAGAGGAATCATTTTGCCAGTCACAGAATGCAGTTCTTTTCTGTTGAATTAAATCTAGGATTTCCTCATTGTTTTCATCAAGCCAGTTTTGGTGCCAATGAGTGGAATAACCTATAGTTTCAGAACATACACTGTAAATGGTATTTTTAAGTTGATCCCAGTGTTCTTGAATGTCAACGATGTTATCAAGCATGTTAGAGAGTTTCTCAGGCAGGTCTTGCTGGAATGTCTCACAGCTGGCTTGGTCTTGAAGTGATTTGGTGTTGTACCACTTTCACTTAGTCTTCGACTGTTTGCGGTGTGGTGCAGTGAGCTCCAGGTACATGATTGATCTTACTAATAGATGGTCTGTCCAACAGTGATCTGTACCTCTCATGGCTCATGTTATATGAACATTGGCACAATCTCGGGCTCTGACTAGATATTAGTCAAGAAGGTGCCAGTGTTTGGACCAAGGATGTTTCCAGGTGGTCTTAAATTTGTTATTCTGTCTAAAGATGGTATCTGTGATGAGCAGGTCATGCTCCACACATTTGCTGAGGAGGAGAATACCTTTGGGGTTTATATTTCCCAACCCTTCTTTGCCTATTGAGCTGCTCCAGAGTAGGGAGTCCCGTCTGACACTTGCAGTGAAATCTCTCAGTTTGTCTATCTTAAGTGTGGCTCTGAGGACTGCATCAAGAGTGATAGAAAACTGCTTCTTGTTGTCCTCTTTGTCATCAAGTGTTGGGGAGTATGCACTGATGACTGTGGCATATTGGTTGTTGATGAGATTGAGCTGAAGAGTCATGAGACACTCGTTGACCCCAGAGGAAGCTCCAAATGCTGATCTTATTTTTGATG
Organism: Caretta caretta; assembly: GCF_965140235.1. NCBI lineage: Eukaryota > Metazoa > Chordata > Testudines > Cheloniidae > Caretta > Caretta caretta. Next base: position 126,832,133 of record NC_134207.1, read on the forward strand.
GCAAAGTCAATCCCATGAATATGTGTCTCTTCAGGTGGCTTTCCTTTCCAAAAGAAGGTGTAACCACACCCATCCTCTTTTAATTGGCCCTCATCAACACGGCGGGTCTTGCTAAAAGCTGCAATGTCAATGTTGAAGCCTTGCCAGTTCTCTAGCATTTTTGGCAGTTCTTCTTTCTGGGCATTCACTGTGCTGAAAGAGAATATGTGTGAAAACTTATGCTCTAATAAATTGGTTAGTCTCTAAGTGCCACAAGTACGCCTGTTCTTTTTGTGGATACAGACTAACACGGCGGTTATTCTGAAACCTGCCATTACGAGCATATGTGTAATCTAAAACAGTAGCGTGGACACCTAGCAGGAAGGGTTAGGTAAATTCTAGGCAGAAGTTCTGCAGAGAGACACAAAATATCTTTAGGGATAAGTAAAGTTCTTTGTTTGGTCTTAGAAAGAAATGTTTTTTTCTGTAATTCTTGCTTCTTGTCATACGACACCTCCACCAGCAGTTTCCTCTTTCACCAATGAATGAAACATTAGTTCGGTATTCAGAGTAGCAGCCGTGTTAGTCTGTATCCACGAAAAGAAAAGGAGGACTTGTGGCACCTTAGAGACTAACAAATTTATTTGAGCATAAGCTTTCATGAGCTACAGCTCACTTCATTGGATGCATTCAGTAAACTCTCATAGGGAAGATGCTACATATGCAGTCACTAGCACTGCTTCTTGAAGCATGTATGTTTAGCTTTTGCCCCTTCTCCCGCCCAAGTTGTGACCCAGGGGACCCCATTTTATTTAAAAAAAATCAACAATCATACATTTTATTCAATCAATAAAAAGAACTATATTCCATGTAAATATGACAAGAGTTTAAACATTCAGTATTTCAGATACTAATATCTATGTTAAATGTCTAGTTGTTCCATTTATCACTAGTAATTATTGCTTGCCTCAGCACTGATTATTTTAACTTGAAAATACAGTTCTGTCAATGGGGGAGCTGTACCCTAATTTAATGTTCTAGCTAGCAATATTAACTATACTAGTTTACATGAGTAATAGGGACATCATTTTTTTAACAGGATTATATTTCTTCTGTCCTTCTTTTATAAGGCTGTACATTCAAGGAGAAAAATGTGTCAGAAGTGATAAAGAATCTTTTCAAAGACTTATTGTGTTATATATGTTCATAGAAAATATCAATTCTATAAAAAGACATTAACATTGATCTGTTATATCCAGCAGCTTATGAAATTGGAATGAGGATTAAAGATATCAAACAAGCAACAAATAATTTAATTTTAAGCCATTTTCTTCTGATACTCCACCTACTTGCTGGAACAAGCTTTGTATCATTTGCCTAAGTCAGAAACAGGGAATCTAGGTTGCATAGATTACTCATTATCAGTTTCAGTCTTCTTATTTTAAATACCTATCATGAAAATGACTTAAAACCCAACCCCGGAGACACAACAGAAAGCAAAAGTCTTCAATTGTTTCTTTGTTTTAGACAAATGTTTTCCTTCATCTTCTAAGTTTATTGGCAAAATCTCATGACAGGATGTTGGAAGGATGTTCCGTCTTCAACACTCCTTTGCTGCATACCCCATGCTTAACTTTTTTTGTCCATTCATTCTCCTCTCCCCTTTTTTGTCTCCATTCTTTCCTTCCCTTCCTGTGTTGTTTTCCTTTCTTTCTCCTGTGTTTCCCCCCGACCCCTTTCCTGCCATTATGGCTACTTTCTTTTTCTCTCTCTCTCTTCCTTCCCCTCCTCCCCCCGGCCGACTCACCTTAAGGCTATATGCTGGGACTGGGGACCTGCATTGATCACTCTGTGGCCCTGGGATAAGTCCTGTTTCAGATGGTGTGTCTTGCAAGAGCAGAGACCCAGTAGGTGAGCTGTTTGTAGGTATGTAGGTGTGGGCACAATTTGGAACACTATATTGTCGTTTTGGCATCCTGTCATCATTTCCTTTGAGAACAAATCCTCCTCTTCTCCCTCCTTCCCTTTCTACATCTTTTTTAGTGCACTCCTTCACTGTGTACCTGCTGACTATGCTTTTGCACCCAAAAGACCATGCTGATGAATACTGACATAATTTAATTTTCTCAGAAGAGGCTCATTATGCCCCCTCTGCCCTGTTTTCTGAGCAAATGCATGAAAACTTTTACAAAACACCGCACACGACTGATTAATAACAAGATCCTTAAGACTTTGAAATGACATTTAAAGAAAAAAACCAAGATAAGTGGTGTGTATGATCCTCTTTATAGTTATCAATGTAGGGAGAAACTTTTAGTTGATTCGGCACTAATCAACAGTCTATGCACTGTTATTTACTGATTGCCATTGCCTCTTCCTAAGGGGCCCTCAGCATAGAGGAAATGGTTCATAGGCAGGGAGACTATGCAGGCAGTGCCTGAAGGCATTTCATAATGAGGGGTAAAATTAGAGAAACTCTTCTTTCAACATTTGTAGGAATCCAGGCTTTCAAATGTGGCAGAGCATTTTTTGATTCCCCCCTCCTCATTCAGATATACTGGAAACTTCTGCAAGTGCAGCAGGAGTGAAGCTGTCAAAAGATTTAGATTTTCTTGGAACAAAGCCAGTCTCCCTCCTGATTTTTGACAAGCAAGATTTTATTTTTTTTTTCATTTACTGGAGGAACCAGTGTTTGATTGAATTGGGTGAAAACTGCAACACCTTTTGCCATTATTATAAATGCCATCAGATGACTGCTTTGTTCAAATCATTCTTTTGCAGAAAAACAAAAAAGCAAGAATTTTCCCTGGTTCAGAATGAATAAAACTATTCCCTCCTCCTCCCTCCCCACCATCCAACACACACACATACATTGTATCCTCGCCTAAAGTTTACATCATAGAAAAAGAAGGGACTGATGCTCTTCAAGTTTTAACAATTAATGTGTGGATTAGAAGGTAGATTTTTTTTTTAAGATCCTGCAGCTCCACTTTTCTTTCCCTTTGTTTCTTTATAAATAGCCTCATGACTGGTAAGAGTGGAAAGCAGACACGGGCTTAGAAAAGGCTTAGGGGAAGCACGTCATTTGAGCTTTAGGGAGGAGGATATATAGGGAGGGACTCCTCGTTGCTCAATTGGACAGAAACAAATTCCAAAATCAAGCAAGACTTACCTGTGTACAACCCTATTTTTGAACTCTGATTCTTGCAAACAGTTGCATTGAAATTCAGCCTGTTTCAGACTCATAACAAAACCTTAAGCCAAACAAAATTGCTTCAGGTTTCATTATAAGATACTCACACAGCTCCGGCCCCTAGCTTGGGGGAAAGGAGACAGCTGGAGTTTAATTTGGCATTGGTTTCTTCTTCAACCCTCCCAGATTATATGAGTATTTTGTGGGCATCTTCAGTAACCTCTGGGATTGCTGACACAGACCCCCCTACCATTCCCAGAAAGCTGGGTTCATGGTATCCTGATCTTTAGCTCCTCGTTCCTTATATCCAGTGGTGAGCTGGAGCCGGTTCGCATCAGTTCGCAGGAGCCGGTTGTTAAATTTAGAAGCCCTTTTAGAACCGGTTGACTTGTGAGGGACTACCAGTTCTAAAAGGGCTTCTAAATTTAACAACCGGCCAAAAGTGGCACCTTAGGTGCCGACTCCGTGAGTGCTCCGGGGCTGGAGCACCCACATGGAAGACTTGGCGGGTGCAGAGCACCCACAGGCAGCTCCCCACCCAGCCCCAGCTCCCCTCTGCCATGCCTCCTCCCCTGAATGTGCTGCCCCACTTCTCCACACACCCCTCCCCCTCCCCGGTTTCCCACAAATCAGCTGTTTGCAAGGGAAGCCTGGGAGGGCTGAGAAGCAAGTGGCGGCTTCGCACTCAGGCCCAGGGAGGCGGAGCAGAGGGGAGCTGGGGTGGGGGCGCGCGAGGAGGGCCACCCGCGCCACAGCAGTTAACCGAGGGGGGGCAGAGGAACCGCTCCCCTCCCCAGCTCAGCTCCGCCTCCCTGGGCCTAAGCCTTAACATGCCGCTTGCTTCTCAGCCCTCCCAGGCTTCCCATGTGAACAGTTCATGGGAAGCTGGGGGAGGGGGTGGAGAAGCAGAGCGGGGTGGCTCATTCAGGGGAGGAGGCAGAGCAGAGGTGAGGTGAGTTGGGGCTGAGCACGGGGCAGGGAGCTGCTGGTTGGGGCTCTGCACCCACCAAATTTTCCCTGTGGGTGCTCCAGTCCCGGAGCATCCACGGAGTCAGCACCTAAGGCGCCACTTTTGATGTGATCAGTGGGGGGAGCGGCCGCTCCCCCTGCTCCCCCCCTAGCTACACTACCCCACCCCTAGGAGCCAGAGGGACCTGCCGGATGCTTCCTGGGAGCTGACCCAGGTAAGCACTGCCAGGATTCCCCACCTCACCCCCCGGCAGGTCCCTCTCGCTCTTAGGGGTGGAGTGGGCACCCACTACAGTGGCCCACGAGAGACCCTCCTGCCCAGTTCTGGAGACAGTCAGGAGACAGGAGAGGGGGGGGGTAAATGGGGCAGGGGTCCCGGGGGAGGTCAAGGAATGCAGGGGGTTGGATGGGGTAGGAGTCCCGGGGGGGGGGGGGGGAGGGGCTGGGCCACAGCCCCCTTGTGGGGTGAGGAGGGAACTGGTTGTTAAGATTTTGGCAGCTCATCACTGCTTATATCCATTAGATACCTTGGGGCGCCCACCCACCACAATATGTCCCTTACTACCATCTTCAAGTTTCATTAAGTGTACTGTTTTTACTTCCTCTCTCTGTGATCATCAGTGGGTGATTCCTACCACTCATTTCTGTGAATCACCATGGTATTCCTAATACTGATCTCTGAAGTACCCTGTTCAACACCTCTCCCAGCTTGATACGTTGCTGTTTCTCCTCGCACTTTGTTTATGCACTTTTAGAATTTTCAATCCACTTGACAGCTTACTTATTCAATCCAATTTGAACTTATTTCTCAAGATTTCATGAGACTATATCAAATGTTTATTAAAATCCAAAGATAGTACATCTAATTTGTTCCTGTAATCCATCTCCTTTTAGATCTCTGATTTTATTTAACATTTTTTAAAACTTAGAAGTTTGCTTTGGAACTTCACAACTTAAGGTTCTCCTATCTTTTATTCAGCTCCATCTGCGGTAGACCATTTTCTAGAACTAGAAATCCTACAACCTTAATATTAACATACTTTATTAGTGAGAATAAAATACAACAAAAGCTTCCTGACAATCTAATCATTTGAATGTTTCCCCACATAAACTTGAAAAGTTAGTCCTTTCTTGACAGCTAAAAATAATAATCACAATATTTCACCCACGTGCATGATGCAAATTGCTAATTGCACAAAGCAAATGTGTTTCAGCTTGTTCTATAATTTACCATTTAGTTTGAACAGTTCTCAGTACAAAACAATTCATAATGCATTTTGAGTCTGATCCTATGCCCACTGAAGCTGATGCTATGACTGCCATTAACTTCATTGATTTGGGCCCTTTATTTTTTGCACTTAGTTTTTATGTTCTTCAAAATAGCTGTTAAAGAGCTAGGTACGGATACAGTATTGTCATTAATCTATGTATTCAACTTACATGGTGTGCCTCAATAGATGATTTATGGGGGTTGTTTCTGAACAATTTTATTTTCTTATGGAAGAAAGAAAGGTTAAACTGACTACCAAAGAGTGGGTGGGGTGGGGAAGCAATGAGAGGAAAGATAGTCCAGTGGAGTTAAGGTTCTAGCATAGGACTCAGACAACCTAGCTTCAATTTTCTGCTCTACCATAGACTGCTTGTGTGACCTTGGGCAAGTCTCTTAGGCCCAGATCCTCAGAGGTGTTTAGTCTCCTAATTTCCATTGATGTCTTTGAGGATCTGGGCTTTAATCTCTGTGCCTCAGTTTCCCATCTGTAAAATGGGGATAATAGCACTTCACTAACTCACAGGACTGTTATAAGGATACATACATTAAAGATCATGAGGTACTCAGATACTATTGTAATGGGGCCATATTAGTACTGTAGATGGCTTTCTCCTTCCCCTTTGTTCTAACAGGGGAAACTCTTGTATATTTGGCTGGCTCTGTGCTCAGCTGGTGTATCTCTTAGGGTCCTGGTTTCAGAGTAGCAGCCATGTTAGTCTGTATCTGCAAAAAGAAAAGGAGTACTTGTGGCACCTTAGAGACTAACACATTTATTTGAACATAAGCTTTCATGAGCTGCATGCATCCAATGAAGTGAGCTGTAGCTCACGAAAGCTTATGCTCAAATAAATTTGTTAGTCTTCAAGGTGCCACAAGTACTCCTTTTCTTTTTTCTTAGGGTCCTGTGTGTTCTCGGAACAGAAAACTGGAATTCAGAAGGACTGAGCAGGCATTCTCTGCCGCTGAGTTAAGGAGTGTTCAGCACTGTATCATTCAAAGCACAAACCAGCCATTTCAACATCCACAACTAGATCTGCTTCTCTCTGACTTGACTTGGCAGTTTCCCAGATAAACATAGTGTGGTGGGCAAATCTTTTCAAACTTCAGAAAGATTTGGGGTAATATTTTCAACTATAAGAAGGGCAGTGTAGAAAGGCAGTGGGAATTGGATAGCTAAATGCTCTGTGCCTTTGAAAATCTCCCCCCATAGTTTGGATTCAGTACTTGGGTTCTGGATGAAAATGTTCCAGAAGGCTCAACTCCCCCTCCACCCCACTGGAAAGTTTTAAAAGGTTAAGAACATACTGGAAGGTGAAAGAATTTGTATGTTCATATTTGTTTTAGGTTTTACATTAGTAAATCTATTTTTCCTTTTATCAGGGTTCATGTTATCAAAATCAACAGCAGTTTCAAAATATTAATTTATTCCCACTGTAATGCTGTCAGTAGTGGCTTACGACTGTGAATGCCCACCTCATGGCAGGCTGCTAAAAACAGGGCAGACCCTCCAAATTGGTGGTATGTTCTATAATTAGATTTCATCAACTCATTCACAAATGTGAACTCCCAGATCACTATAACAATCTTACCAATGGGGTCACAGACAGTCCCCTTAGCCACTCCAGTCTCTCTTGCCACCCAGGCAAGCTGCACTGAGTGATAAATGGTCACTTATATTAAAAATAACAAAATATTCAGATTGCTTCCAGTCCCAAGAGATCAGTTACTTACCCCAAATCAACTGGTATCTTGGATCTCATGCAAAAGACAAGGCCTGTAGCCAATTCTGTAATAAACCTAACAAAAGTTTTATTAACTAGAAAAAAAGAAATAAGGTTAGAAATACAGGTTAAAGCAAGCATATACCACAAATGGGTTGCAGACTAAATCCTAAGAACGGCAGAGATGTAGTGAGCTGTCAATTGAAAATGTTTGATTTCAGGGCTAACCCATGCCAAGCAGCGTGGGGATCTCTGCACTTATGTTTAGGAATTCTTGCACCTCTTGCAATCAGCAAAATCTCTGTCCTGTGATGCTACACCATTTGCCAATTGCTTCCAATGGGCCATTCTTGTGTGCAGGGTAAACACTTTACCTTAATCAATGCTTCTTTTCCTGTTTCTTGCGTTAAACAATTACAGAGGTTTATAATGCAAACACTCAATATAACTCTATACCATGGGCTACAGAGATTATAAGTGAGCTCAATACATGCAGCAGCCTACGTGCATTTTATAAAGTCTAAAGACATTCTTATCAACTTAACATCTAATATCTATTTTGATAATGCTGACACACAGCTAAACAAGGCTAGTTTCCAGCTATGCCTTTGTAATTGTTCACCATCACACCCACATTATAGTTGCACCTTTGACATTTTCTAATATGATCTCCCAGACACCAGAACTTAGATCCCTTTTTCTATTTTCTTGTTGCATACACAACTTGCATTCCAGATAATAGAAAATGTAAATCATATACAAGTAGCTTCAATGCCAAAATCCCAGTGTCAGTTTGGAGCAGATGTCACCACCTGGCTGTTTTTAGTAATATCTCTGTGAGATCACTTAAGTCTCCTGACTGGCTTACACGTGGATAGTAATTAGAGTGAAACACAAGGGATGGGATCCAGCTGTGTTAAAATCAAGGTGTTTTCCTTCATCTAACTAAGTAATGATGATAAACAATAGATGGTAAATGAACAGACAATTTTAATGAAATGTACAGTTTCCTGTTCCCTCACCTGAAATATAATAAAAATCACTAATTCATGTGATGCTTGTACTATCTGAAGGTTAACTTGAAAAACTACACTCTACTAAAACCTTTGATCCTATCCTTGTAATTCTTTCATATTATTTGGATAGCTGATATCCTGAAAGAAGATTATTTTGTCTTTTTAACTAGCAGTCCTAATATTTAAATTAACTTACTTTCTATATCCTTGATTAGAAGCAGAAATTTCATGACTTAACACTCTGGCTGTGCTGTTGTATGATTAGTACTATAAGATGGCACCATATTAGGGGTAGGTAAAATAATAACGATGCTGACTTATTAAAATACAGAGAAAAAGCAGAAGTATTTTTTAAAAACACCCCCCCACACACACGACACTTTTAATCAGAGATGTCTTGAAGCTCCCAAAACATCATCTCTTTTCAATCCTGTTCAGCTGAAGCTGCCAAAATCAGTCCCATGCTCAAAACAGCAACTGGAAGAGGATATCTCCATCTTTGGCTTCTGAGCAAACACCTCAACGATAATGTCTCTACGGACACAATTGTTCTTTGCTGCCTTTCACCAGCCACAGGGACATGGATCTATTTTGTACATGGTAGCTCAAATTTGTGTAAGGCTCCTAGAGCATCTTTGTGTGTGATGGGTCTGAACTCTATCTGGCAAAATAAGATAGCTAATGGTAATTGGTTTGGCTTAGAGTTTTCTGCCTTATCAAGTTGCTGTTATATTTTTGACAACTTTCTGCACACTGAGATGAGAGTAACCAATGCCTGAGTCTGATGTTTGGGTCATGCAGTGTGGGATGATTAACCAATGCACTATAGAGAACAGCTGTGATTTTTTTGCAGCTGTGATGCTATAGAGATGAAATGTTCTCATTGCTTCCTTTATTGCAGAAGTGCAGTGCTATTGGATAGATGAGCTGGAATGAAGTTTGTTGCCATTGCCATTCTGTTTTTCAGCCTATGTGCTCCCCCACACATAGATCTCCAAAGAGCCATGATGGATTTTTGAAATCAGTAATGTTAAGCAGGAGCTAGAAGGGATTGAGTATATAACATGTGCTTTTGAAAAAAAACAACAGGATTTTATGTAGAGAGTATTACTCTGGCTGGGGGGAAAGTGCCTGAATTGGACTCCTGAGGCTGCACACACCAAAAGAACATGGCATTCTTTACCACCCCAGTCGGAAGCTCTATGATGATACTTATGAATGAATGATACTTATGTGCTACATACAGCATTGGCTTAATTTTTGTTATGGAAAAAGGAAAGATAACAGGATTTTCTGGCAGGCACTAGACACCTCTCTAAAGGTGTCCAGACTGCTATGTATGTTCCTTGAGCTAATTGGCTCAATATACACTAATGGGATCTCTCCTCAAGCAATCCAATCTAATTTACAGCAGCGGGATCCTGAAAACCCCAGTAATCAATGACACCCTGAAAGTGCTGCAGAGATGACCAAATACCATTAACGAGCAATATAGGACTCATTACACCTCAAAATAGGTCTCCTGGAATTCATTCTTGGCCTGGAGGACTCATATGCTAATTTCATGGGTTTGGGTCACATTGGAAACCTCTTTTAAAATGAGATCATAGTAAGTTTTGACTCACTCAGCGTTAAATTCAAATTGCTCTGTCGAATTTTTTGCACGTATTTCTGTACCTCAAGCACATTTTTCAAGCCAGAGACAGAGACTCTGCCTTTTTCTTGGGAGTCAGTACAAAAGGTACATTAAACAGACTGGAAATAAAAATGTACAACATGTTAGCCATACCTGGGCATAAAGTTATATACTGAACCTTTGTTCTGCACCCCAGCCCTAACTCTTAGGTGATGACTAATAGAATCCAAGTCACATTTCAAACTCCTGTGACTAATGCAAATAATGAGGAATACTGCTTTAACATTTTGGTCACATTTGGCTTGAACTTTGGACTGAAGGAACAGCATTTAAATGAGGTATTCTACGTTATCTGAGTTGTCTATAGTTATGAAAATATTTGATGTCAGTCAGCGTGGTATCATGGCAAATCACAGTGTTCTTCAATCTAACTTTCAAATCTGTTCCAGAAATCCTGGTGGACATAATTTGCATCTTATTTTCTATAACAGCAATTGTCTGTCAACTTCTAATTGATAATATCTAACATTGCTAACACAAAATATTTCCCAGATGTTATCCGGTAATTTTATCTGTATTATATACATGCATTAACCTTTTCAAGGCTATAAAGCACTCCAGATACAGGACATCAAATAAACATACTACCAAATATGGCTGGATGTGGAGAACAGTACATAGTGTGCCCAGGTGTTCCACTTACATGTCAGAGTTTTCATCAGACAGCTGACACTTTGATGGGAGAGCAGTGTTATGTGTTGTAAAAATACTAATTTCTAATTTGTATCTTTTTATTTTCCATTATGTTCCAGCTAACTTCCTGTATTCGTTAAAATAGATACCATACTTGCACTATATTTTTTTGTTAAAGTGGAAATATATATTTAGCCTTGTTGTATTCTTAATTCAGTTCTATCAGAGCACATTATTCATATTACCTAGTTAAAAAATAACACCTAGTACAACTGAAAATTGTATGTCTGTGCGTGTGCATGCATCTGTATTTGCTAAGGATGGGACAGAGAGGCTGCAGCAGAGTGTCATTGAGAAAAGAAGTGTTGCAGTCTCAACCTAGCTTACCCTGGAAATATTTAATACTTCCTTTTAAACTGAACCTAAAGGCAAGTTTCAAGTCATCTTTGCTTTTGGCGCAAACACATGCATTACAAAAGCAATATTATTTTGTACCCATGTTCTGGCTGCACAAGAGCAGTCTAATGCGACTACAAATCTTTCTCCAAGTTCAACACATGTTTAAGTACTTTGCTGGATCAGAACCTAAAAGGCATATACGTGAATAGTGTATAACCCCAATGAGGAATGACAAGTTGCACAGCAGACCAGCATGACACAGGGTAAAACTCCAAGGTCAGGCCCTCTGAAACCAGGTTAATCCTAAGAACAGCCAGCTGCTGTTTGTGTTTGGTGCTAGCTGAACACAAAGGGTGGGATTTTCAAAACTCTTAGTGTTGGTTTAACTCTGCTTTCGGTGAAGTCAGTGGGAATGAGAACAGTTAGGCCAATGCTGAGCAATCCCATCCATAAAACAGACTTGTGCATAAAATAAAAAGAGAGATGGAGAAGACGTGGAAAAAGCTGGAAAGTTCTGTTCATGCTGTAGGCTAGCAGAGGAGCACATCCACACAATCCTGTTCCACAGTATGTGGGCACAGAGCACCTCTTCCTCTTAACACAGAGGGAGAGTTCTACCTCATCTCCTTCTCTTACCCTTGTGGGAGCTCAGCTCTTTCCCCTTCTGCCAGTTCACCAGCTCATGAAATGAAGACTGTTCAGGTGAGAGAATCTGAAGTGGGAGCAGCAGGAGGAGCTGACAAGTGATATGAACACCAAGACTTTTGGTAGAATTGTCCAAGGTAGGTATTCCTTATACGATTTCTGTCTTCTACAGGAAGATCTGCCCCCTGCTAGTTTCCCTCTCCCTCCCAGAAAAAAACAGAGAGAGAAGGAAACTGGAGAACATGATCTCCAGTTTACCCTTCCTTCCAGGGGAAAAGCAAAACTCTGCCAGAGTCTTCCCTTTTCCTTAGCCAGAATCCAGGGGAATCCAGGCTTGAGAGTTACTGCTCCACCTTGGGACACTATAGTGGGGCGAGGAGGGTGTTTGAGAGCACAAGGGATGTTCCTCTATGCAGTTTTTATTCTCTGTGTGTGCATACACACAAATATATTTGTTTTGCTGGTTATGAGCCTCTTTGGGGACAAGGACTTATTTCAGCTACATTTTTATCCTTGTTCCCATCCTCTTCCTCATGCCATGTCCCACCATGCATGATGATGATGTGTCACTTTGGCACATGATATCAACACCCATGACAACATACAGCCATTAGAATTTGTGATCTCTCTCTTCTGTTTCGATCTTCTTCAACAGCTGTGCACACAAGTATAACTGAGAAGAGACTCAGGGTCCCTATGTTCAAAAAATACCCCAACCCAAAAAACAAACAAAACTTCTCTACCTCAGATATAAATTCCTGACAGTTGAATCTCCCTCTGTCATAATGGGGATAGTACAACAAATGGTATGGCAGTAGATCTGGTTTGAATAATATTAGTCAAATAATATATTTAAAAATGAAATATTTTAATAAAGAAATTCATTAATTAGTGTTTTCCCCTATTATTCATCCTTTTCTATCTATCAGCAAGATGCTTCACTTATTTAGCACTACCTGTTATTCTTTAATACAGTATGTGTCACAGATCCACAGGATTGGTGTTCAGACCCCAGCTTTGGAACAGTGAGTCAGACCCCCTAGAGGTTTCACTCTTTCACTAGGATAAGTCACTCAGCTTCATCACCTCTTTGGAGTGAACCTTGGGGCCTTCAGCGCCCGAGCTTAACAACTTGAGCTCCCTTCAATAGGGAGATGGGCACATAGAGGAAGACTTGTACCCCCAAAAGGAGCAAGGCACACTCACCTTCAGCATCTGCAGTGACACAGCCAGCATTGTCAAAACAGAAGGGTTTATTAGTCATCTGGAACACAGCACAGAAAGCCCTTGGTTAGCATAGAAAGAATAAAGTTACAGCATGATCCATTTGGGTTATCCAAGAGCCCCACCCAAGCAGCGTGTCCCTCATTGGCTTCCACTCTCTGTCCCTTTGTGTACTCTTTGTTCAGGTTTCCAGGCCAGTCCCACCTGGCCCCTCCTTAATCATTTTTCCTCTAGCTGCTCAAACACGGCTGGCTTCCTGAGGAGTGGTGGGCCATCAAAGCTCATTAGTGGGTAGGTAGCAAATGTCCCGAGGGTTGGCTTTGCCATTATCTTCATAAACTCTCTATTGACATGGGCCCCAAACTCAAGACAGCCAGGCATCATAGGCTTCCTGAGAGTAAATAGCCCTGTTCCATCCCTACATGACAATGCAGCCTAGGGGAAACTGAGGCACACACAGAACTCCTACCAAATATTTACAGAAAATTCCCACTCCATCACAGTTTGTTGGAAGCTAAAACTTTCACATTTGGAAAATCAATATTGAGAGATGTAGTCATGATATTCCACAAAAAAACAAAAGGTTAAATTTCCCACAGCTCTCTTTAATGATTTTCATAAACATTCCACTAGATATGTTTATTACTAGGTCCTACATTGTGAAACTCTGTGTGTGTGTGGGGGCGCCCGTTATCTTTTAGGTAATAAAATAATACATTATAGGACAGTGAAAATCAAATCAAATAAACACAAGAGCCCCTGTGCTGCATGAGTATCACTGATATTAAGCTCTGTGCCGGTGCCGAATCCCACTGAAATCAACTCCAGGTGAGAATGGAAAATCAATAGGAGACCCAGTGCAGGGTGACCACCTACACTAGTAATGGTAGGTGATACAATTAGGCTAGCTAACAGCCAGAGTTTGTGCTTTTTCTTTTTTTTTTAATGTGTAGTCACCTGCAGAAAGAAACAATGTAGCAAATGTCAGAAAAGAAATTATATTTCAATCTTACGACATAATCCTACTTTTTTATCCTGTTGAATCTTATAGTGCAGCACAACCCCCTGTCCTATTTACTTTGTCGCTGAATGCAAGAGAGCAATAACAACTTTATATACAGCTAAATGTGCATGTGGGAAAAACTATCACAAAAATGGTAACCACAGCTCAGATTTTCAAAAGTGATAAGTTACTTTAGGTTTCTCAAATGCGGGGGACCTAGCTTGACATACCTATAAGTGGCCTGATTTTCAGAAAGTGCTGAGCCCCTCACCTGTGAAATCAGGTGGCTTCCAAAATTGCTAAAACTGTGCACTCAAAAACTACTGCACTAGTCAAAATCACTAGCCCTTCCGGAAAATGATGTTATGAGGTTTTTTTTTGTTTTGTTTTGCTTTCTTTTTGCTGTTTATTAGCAAATTCTATAATGTATAACAATATTTCAGTGCTGGGTACCTGTTAAGAGAGTAAGAAACATTCTATTTTTAATATTCTATATTTTTTTCCAAAAACAATATCAATAATATAATGTGAAAACGGTAACTCTCACTACACTATGAAGTTCAATCTTTTAGCAAGAAGTGAATTATGTTTAGCAAGATGCACAAGCTAAACTGAATAAGGGGTGTGTGTGATTTCAATTATACGCTCACATTAATTACTTTAATTTCTCTCTTGTTGTAAAGAGTTAAATACATTTTTGGAAGTAGGAAGGCCAGTTTTCAAAGACTACGCTATTTGTTCCACAGTTGACACACAGATTGCAAACCAAGGCATATTCTGTGAAGGTCTCCAACAAAATCTAGTAGCAATATTTGGGCCACTACTGAAACAACAAATGTTCATGATCTAATACAGCTAATCTTCCAACAAAGTTACCTTTTGGAAACAAAACTGGCAATAGAAAATTTACTGTGGCCTGAGAGTGGAGTTCAAAATGCCCCAAAGGAACCTAGCACAGGTACCCAAATCAATATAGGCTAGCCATTGAATATCAGAGTAACTCACTCCCAAATATCTACCTAATTATTACCCTCCCTGAAATCATTGCACATTGTGCTTCTGTTTCAAACTGTGTATTAATTGCTTGTCAAAAGGCATTCTTGATCATCTGGAAACATTTGAGAAGTCCTCTCTCTCTCGCAACATTTTAAACAGGCTTCTGAGCCACTAGATGTGATTCTGCAGAGAGAAAGGAGGAGAGGCAAAGAGGCAAAAATGAGTGGCAGGAGAACAGAAGTCATTGTCTGCCTAGCAAAAGAATGAATGACCTGATCCAGAACCCACTGATGTCAGTGGAAAGAGGTCCATTGACTTAAATATGCATTGGATCTGGCCCTGTTAGAAACTCTAGAAGTTGTGTTTATGGCTTAAGGGGTAAAAACCAAATCTTGAAAACTAGAGAGAACAGATATTGGACACTTTTATTTGGGAGAAGAAAAAGAGGGGAAAATACTTTGTCCTAGTTTCTCGGTTAGTGCCCAAGTCAGCAAAAGTGTCATGCACTGTGGCATACAAAGGTGACCTTTCTGCTCTCCTAAACCTGGATTAGCTGTTTGCCAGAATGGGCCCCTTTGGACAGTGATTGACAACAGTCCTAAGGGGTCAATATGGCAGCTGGGGAAAAGAGAAGTCATTTTTATAGCTTCTTCCCCTCTTCTGCTATATGAAGCAGGAGGAGGTAGGGTGTAAGAACCTATCCACTGGCTCTATACAATTTAAGGCTCACTCGACACTGGGGCCAGGTAAGTGTGCTTTAGAGACAAAATCCGCAGGCAGTGAGGTACAAAGCAGCTGTCTGGAAGATATAGGTCCTATCTTCCAAACAACAGGAAGCAAAGCAAAACAGTTATTGGGTGTCTTTTGAAAGCAGATAGTGGGGAAAAATCCATTTATGCCACGGTGCACGGCAGCTACCACTGCTGACCCCTCCCCCCCATATCTGCCACTGATTCATTTACTCTGCTGTTAAGGGACCCTAGTGTTCATGCCTTTGCTGTTGTGTGGGTTGTTTAGCTCATTGGTTTGTGTTCCAATGTCCTTCATTTAGACAAACAGTTCATGTGCTTTTGTAACCCACACACCTCCTGGGTATGCTGTTCTGTCCCATCCAGTGGCACCGAGACCACTTAGAGAGAGAGAGAGATAAAATGAGTCTGCTCTACAGCCTTAGTTAACAGCCAGTTGACTTTTAGCTCATGCAGTTAGAGGCTCATGCACTAAGCTCCAGAGGTCTCAGGTTCCGGTCATCAGTGTTACACCTGGTGTTCAGTCCCACCAACTGCTGCTGGCATTTGATGCATCAGCTCTACCTCTACTATTTATAACTGCATGGTTTGTACGTGTGTGGGTGAGTCAGCACGTCTGTGTCCTATTATCCTGCTCTTACACTCATCTAAAAAGTAAATGATCCCAGATTTCATTGTAAGGTCAAATTCCTCCTACCATATTACTGTGATTTTGTGAATTTAAATAAACAATGCATTATTACTGCTTAAACTACATTGCTAATTCCATCCCTATTAGATTTTGCTAAAGCATTGTACCTCTTGATTTGATCAACCTATTCTATTTACACTATCTGAGATCTGGCCCAGTTGTGTATTGCAACTTTGAAAAATATTTTAAGAAGCTTGCAAAACCCTGATTTCCATTCCTCGTGAGAATCTTAATGTTTACACATTTCCAGATTATGGAGCATTTGTAATCTAAATCTTAAAGACAAACCACTTATGTCAGTGTAATATATATATTTGTGAAATGTCAAAATCTGAATCACTTACCCAAATCCTTTGCACCACACCTTGCATGGTCAGATAAAAGGAAAAATGACCCAACAAATGATCCTACATTCCTTTTCTCTTGAGAAAGGAAAATATGATTGAGGCACCACAGAACTATAGTGATTTGCTTATTAAAATGCCAGCAGATGGGAAAAAATGATGGCTATACAGCCTCATGAAGTGAAGTTCAAGATAGGAGAGAATTGCTGAAAACAGTGGTCTTAATTTTCTTTAAAAGAAAAGAAGAGGAAAAAAAAAACATTCTTTCCTGTTTCTTTAAAAAAAAAAGACATTTCTGGAGACATTCTGAATAAACTAATAAAGGCTATCAAGTGGAATTTTTTTTGCACTTAAGCAAAAAGGTTTTTGTTTTGAATTCACTGTACAAAATCTTAAGTGTAGAACTGAAAGTTCATGTGAAAATTTGAATAATATAAAACTGAAATTAAACAGTGGGCTACTCTCAAAACCACAGCAAAACCTTCCATGTTTATGTGCCACTGTAGTTCACAGAACTCATTTGGAAGCTAGTAACTTATTAACTGGTTACCAGATCCAAACAGAATTTTTTTCTGTTGTTTTGTATTTCTAATATGGAGTGTGTGGTGGGTTTTTAATTGTCATTGCTGTAGAATGGTACACCACATTACACATAAAACTGAAAAAATAAATAAATAAATAAAAGCCAACCTGAGAAAAAACATTGGCCAAAGCATTTTCACAAAATGTCCTCCCTGTTTTTCTCAACCAGGCATACTGCTGGTTGGCATTTTTTGAAATTTGGACATTTCAAATAAAAAATTTAAAAGCCAACAGCAATAATTTTCTAAAGAATTAGTTTCTACGGCCTCCTCTTATTTTTACCCAATTCTACACACAACCTCTCACTTAAAATTTCCCTCGGGGTGGGTATGAGAAGAAGGAATAGGCAGGGAGCTTTCACTGGCCCGTCCCCTGTAGTAGGGAGGGAAGTTAATTCACTTCTTTGCAGAGACCGGAACTGTCTTGGAGGCTCACTGGCTCCCCTCTCCCTCATTACATGGGTCCCATTCTTTGCCCTGCTCTATCCCCAGCATCAAATAATTCAGTGCCATAACTCTTCAAAGAGGTCACTTGCCCTTTCTATTAGACAACAGCCAGTATTTCATATCAAGTGAGTGTGGCCTGTTACTGGAGTGGAATATGTTCTAGATGTAGAGAGGCAATGGCTAATTATCTTAAGGATTCAAAATGGAATATACAACAGCCTAATACATTCAAGTAATTCTCTCCCACTTCTCTATTAAGGCCATAGATCCTGCACTACTGAAGTCAAAGGGGATGGGCGGTTGGTTGGCCAGTGAATTCAATAGGCGAAGGACCAAGTGCTTAATGTATAGTGAATAGGCTCCCCACACTGCATGCTGATGTACAGTGTCTACTGCTTAAAGCTGTGCGAGGGGCACAAGACTGAATTAAACTCATCTCAGTATTCAACATGGTCGGAAGAGGAGTGAGATCAATGTTGAACTTTGTGTAACTTCATTTTGCCTTCTTTCATCACCAGTGTACAATAAAGATTATATATTTTGCTACAGTTTGAAAGGCTGCAAATATCAGCTGAGCTAATTGTGTCAAGGGGGAAAAGTTGCTGTTGCTATTCAAACACTAGTCAAGAGGAATTAGCTAAGGCCCTGGAGTACAGCAGAACTGCTTCTCAATTGCGTTTGAATATCAACAAGATCCTCAAAGGTATTTATGTGCCATTAATTACAATATGCATTAGGTGCCTAAAAACTTTTTGAAGATCTGGGCATCAGCCTCTTTGCCAAAAAATTTGCAAAGCATCTAAGTTCCATTGACTTTCAACTGAAAGGCTCCTAAGTGACTGAGGGACTTTTCAAAAGTGTCTCTTAGGCTTCTACATCACTTAGGTGCCTTTTTATACCGATTATGTCACTGTTTCTCCAGCTGTTGTTTCTTGTTTTATATGGTCTTTGGGGCAGGGGCTGTCTTTTTGTTCTGTGTTTGTATAGTGCGTAGAGCAGTGGGGTCCTGGTGCATGACTGGGGATACTAGGTGCTAGCAAATACAAATAATAATAAAACAAAGTTGTATTATACTATGAAAAATGGAAAGCTATAGGAATGATTTGATCATAAGTTCCATAAAATAACACTCTACATTCCAGCTGAGATTTCTTTTTTGCCCTTCTCTTTCCATTTTTTCCCCTTTTTCACCTTTCAGTTTGTCGATATATACTTGCTGGGGATCTGACCCATAGTATTAACCAGTTCCAGGTAATATTTAAAGTGCATTGATATCATAGAATCATAACAGCACCTGATTACGCTAAGACTATCATGGTAAGCAGAAGAAGCCAGTCCCCTTCTCTCCTAAGCCCTACAGTTAATACAAAATTAAATACATAATTAATACAATTCAGAGAGCCAGTGGAGGGGAAAATAGGTACATTCAAAGTGTTACTTTGGGCTAAAAAATTAAGTATTAATGTTGTGGGTTTGCCGAGTGAAGGTTTTATGTTCATTCTATGATTCTTCCTTTCCTCCTTTCCTATTTATTTTATGCTATTAAACATACTTAATGTGTTTTAATTGATTTTTTTAGTGCTCAGCAGAGGAACTTACCCTCTTCTCCTTACTCCTGCCTGGTTTGCTAAATAACAAGGCTCCAGCCTGCGCATAAAAAACAAACCAAATGCCATCTCCAGAATGAGATCATGGCCCTTGTTTAGAATAAAAGACTGATGTATTTGTTACAGCATTATTATGAGCATGAGCATGCACCATTAAAGTTAGCGGGAGTTTTGCATTGATTTCAATTGGAGGAGGACCAGGAGATATGGGGTTAATAGTCAAGGGGTCTGTTTGGGAGGCTGGGCTCTCTCAGGAATGCAGGGTGCTGACATCTCTCTGAGGAGCTAGTTGAAGTACAGGGTTCTGGGGTCTTTCTAGGCTGTAAGGGTCTGTCTGCAGAGCAGAATAGCTCTTTGGCAGGAAAAGGAAGTTGCTGGGTGACAGCATTCTAGGGTGTCTCTTGAGATCTGGCTGGGAGGCAGCGGGCTTGTGGTCTTTCTGAGACACTGGGTCAGGGGTCTTTCTGTGGGAGGTTTCTGGCAGGGATCAGTCTGAGGGAGTCTAGTGCTAGTACTGAACTCCTCAACTACTCAATCCCAGCCACCTGATTGGCCACTGCTGCTCCCATCTGTGACCGCTGTTCCTTCCCTTCCAGGAGTGGAAGCAGCCAGAGGAGAAGCAGACAGGCTTCTTGAAGCCAGGCTCCAGAGCTAAAGCCAGTTCTAGGGGCTTGGGTGCATAGGGAAGTTGCCCTGGATACCAATTTCCAGGGACGACGGGGTGGGGGGAGAGGGGAATCGGCTCTGCCACTCTGTAATTTTTTTTCCCTCATCCACTCTAGAAAAATGGCTAAGGTTGCTCATGTCTGCAGCCAACAGTGGGAGCAGCAGCTGCTGCTTGTAGGTCAGGGAAATGTGTGAAATTCAGCGTGAGCTGCAGGTAGGTATGATAGGGCTGCCAGATGTGGAATGGGTGACAAGTGGGGTTAAGCATGTGCTTACGTCTTTTGCTGACTCTGGGGCTGAATACATATTTTATTAAAACATCCTGCTTCTTGAATATGTACTACATCCCAGCATTTCAGGAGTTACCTACACCCACACTTAGTTTATGGGTCTGGAGACTATTAAAAAAAATTATCAGTGGGTTTTCCCGCAAACACTAACTGGAAAATTTTGTCTGTTTTTCTCTTGTGAAGGAAATAAACTCCCTGAGGCATTCAGACAACGTCCAGGAAAAGTTAGATTTTGGTATATTTTAGACCAAATATATGAACTTGTCCCCTTCCATTGATATCTCCTCTGCAGTTTCAGATATAATAAAAAAAAGAACTCATATTATTATGACCATTAGTGCAGTTGATCGTTATCCCACACTGTAGCATTCTGTAAGTCAATAACTTTAACAAGAAAGACAGAGAATTATGAGCCACTGACTCCATAAATTTGTAGTGTTTACTGCCTGGGGGGTATTCAGAAAATAATACTAAAAGAATCAAAGTGAAATAAAAATAAATATGGTTGTAATTTGTAAGAATGGAAAGCAACTTTTCTCATAAAACAATGCTGTAATTGAAGATATGGTGTCTGATTTATCATCTGCATTGAAAACATGTCTCTTCAACAGGATAACTTACAGCTACTCAAGTAGCAACAAAGAGGCATGACTGGTCTTTCTAGAATGGAAGTAGCAAACCCCACTTTAAAAGGTAAACTCTTGTTTCTAAAGTTGTACATGAAAACAAAAAGCTCTACTCATACTCTATGAACTTTATATGTCAGCAATAAAACAGGAGATTTCCAAAACATTATAAGGCAATACATGTTTATGTTGTGTGACACAAAGTCTGAAAGATTTGTGGCATCCAAGACAGGAAATATTTAGACCTTTTTGACATCTATAAAAGGGCAAATTATTTTACACAATGTTCATCTCTTTCAGACTGATATTGTAAAGGTAAAAACTGGTTGTTAAAATTTCAGCTAGGTCATATTTTAATGATCTAATGTTGAATGCAAGGATATATCTTCAATCAACTTCATGCAATTCAGTACTTCATTAACATAATGGCCTAGAGCCTGCTCCCAGGGAATTCAGTAGGCACTTCAGCAGCATTGCCTCTTCTGTGCAATACGGACCTGATCCAGCAAAGTAATTCTGTAGATGTCTAACTTTAAGCATGTGGATAGTCCCGTTGACTTCCTTTAGACTACTCAGATACTTAAAGTTAGGTGTGCGCTCAAGTACCTTGCTGGATCAGGGCCTACAACTGTATCTCTTATGGCAGTGGTTCTCAACATTTTCAGTTCTGTGACCTCATTTGACAGCAGAAAAAAAAAGTTTAAAGAACCACTCCCCTCACCACCATCATCTAGCTATTAAGAAGAGAGGGTGGTCCGGACCAGCTGAACCCATTTCATCTAGTAAATATAAGCAATAACATGTTGCAGTCTGTCCCTATTCATCAATACATTAATCAGTCAACAAACATGCACACACATTTAGTTTACTAAGGCAGAAGATGTACTAATAGCTATCATATACAATATTAAAAAAAGTGTTATAATTAAAGGTAAATATACTAGTCCAGTGTACATGGAAACATGCCTCTTGATGCTTACAATGAGAGGCTCCAATCTCACAAATGCTTACATGTGTGCTTAACCATGCACATGAGTAATGCCATTGACTAAATGTGGGACATTGAACACAAAGTCATAGCAGTGCTGGATTAAGTGCAAAAGACATGGGGATAAAGGGGAGAAGCAGGAATGATAGAATGAGACAGATCACAGGCAAATGGAGGCAGAAGAGGGAAAGCTCACTCTGGGGATGCCTTTGCCGTGCTGGTACTGTGAGAGGAGTTTCAGGAACTGCCTGTGGTAATTCAAGTAACTCCAGAAAGGAGATTCTTTGGAAGTAGATCTGCATGCCAGTTGTGCATATAAGGGAGAACTCAGAAATACAGAGTGGAAAGTAGATTTAGCAGAACCACAGCTATTGAATTCCATATATTCCTAGATTCATTAGACTCTAGGGTAGAAAGAAGACCAAATATTTATACTACTAATAAATAAAAAAAACAAACAAGAGCTTTATATGTATGAGTGGGAATTTGGCTTGTCTAGTAAAAACTTATGAACTGTTGGACCACTTTCTATACCAAAGAAGGTTAGAAAAATGTAGTTATACTTCAGATAGACATGCATACAGGGACTCTCATTGATCATTGCTATTTATGAGCTTAAAGACATGCTCCTGCAGTTCTTACTTAGGTTGAAGTATCATTGTCTCTAACTTCTCAAGCGTCCTTCCTTTCAGACCCAAAGTTACATCTGGTATTATGCACATTTGTTGTTTCAATATTATTGTTGAAAATTATTTGCATCACAAGTAAAGAATCATGAAATTGACGATATAGAGTTATCCGTATTAAAAGAATGAATCCCACACCAATTCGTGCTCTGCATGAATATATCTGTGTTGCTCACCATGAATCCTTGTCACAAACTGTGTCCTACATTTGGTCCTCAGAAGGTTCAGAGGTAAGAACTGACTCCAATGGGTGTCAGCTCTGAATATTTGAAATTGTCCAGACCGATGTTATTGCCAAACCAATGAGTGTATAATTGACTCTCATTAGCTGTCCCACACACTGTTGAATGAAGGACTGCAGCTGAGACCCACTCAAAAAGGGGCAAAATTCAATTGTAACTGTGACAAGGTAACATCCCCCCCAAACACGATGCACATATTTCCAGTCTCATCCTTACCATTGAAAGTCCACTGATTATGATAAACAAGAGTAAACGCGTTGATGGAGGACTAGGACATAGGGTGTTTTGGCAAAGATAACACCATTCATATAGATTAACAAATCACTGGAAGTGGGAATTTGTACAGCCAAATATGGGCGCAAACAGAAGGAAAAAAGTCTGACCCCATACAACATACCAACTTTATTTTTATAAATTACAGTATTACAAGGGGGAAGAGCCACTTTGTTAACATTAAAGGTAACTCACCAATTTATCTCTAAACTCTACCTGGTTCTTCACTAGTCCCAATATACATTCAACAGGGAAGGAAGGATTAAGTTGCTCTGATAATCAACTCCATCCCAAGAGACAAGAGGGATAAACACTTCCAATTCTAGCATGCTTTTAGTACTCCACTTTCTCTTCCCAGTTTATGCTTCAACCTGTACATGTTTGGGTGCTATGACTGACATGCAAGCTACACTACATGAGGATCAGGTAGTCATTGTCCCAGGCATTCAGGTACAGCATACATTGATGAAAGAATTATACACTATGATTTGGATTTTCAAATGGGCTAACTCCCATTGTATTGCAGTGGAATTTGGATACCTAACTCACTGAGGCTCCTTGGAAAATTGCAGCCTATATCTTCTTTTTCTTGTCAAACTCATATAAATTAATTCTGTTCTCAAAAAGTAAGTGCTGTAATTTTGGGTAGGATACATAATAAAGTGGTTGAATCTCTGCTTTAAGTGCAAAACTCAACTCATGCTAGATTGTTATGAGAAAGATGATTGGAAGTCATGCCTCCATTCCTCCAGCACTGTCTATTGTCTTGCTGAAGATATGGCACATCCAAAGCACTACAGTTGTAATGAAATCAGTGATATTAGAGCTGGTTGAAAATGTTAGGATGAGATGTTTTTCTGATAAACAATATAGTTTAATTGAAACTGAACATTTTTGTAGGCATGCATTATTTTTTTTTAAAAAAAGAGAAAAAATTGAAATGGATTTTTAGAAGGGAGTATTTCAATTTTTGGTTTTGAAATTTAGTACAATACAGTGCAAGAAAACTGAAATTGGAAAGTTTGATTTTATCATAATGGAACATTTTTGACTGACTAAAAATAAATTTTGTAATGTTGGAATTTCCCATAGTATTGAGACTCCAATTTTCAACCAGCTCTAAATTGTGTATCCATATAAAACTTTCTTTAAGGTCTTAGTCTTCCTAATTTCCCTACTTCCACCAACTTTGAAAATAATGCTCTAAGACCCATGTACCATCATTTTAGTGTTCCCTTGTATCATGTAAGACATTTTACATGTTTTCTTGAAAAGACTGTACTCAAGGACGTTTTAGGCTGCATTGATTCCCTAGTGACTGTTACAGTTGCTGATTATGATACCTCAAAACAGTGTTTCCTCAAACTCTGAGGTTGGCTTCCATAGGGACACGCTATTTTTTTTCATGGGAGGCTCAAGTAGGTCAAGGGAAAATGAAAAGATATAGAATGTATTCTTTCTTGCTTAACTGTTTTCACTGAGGACTCAGCAGAAGTAGAGCTATCTACTGATTACTGAATGTTCACTGCTCTGTTCTGTTTGCACCAAGGTAATGCTAAACCAGAAGAAAAAGGAAAATGAATAAGGTGCCATGATTCTCATTTAGAGAAAGGTTACTTTACACCATTCCAATAGTTTAAATGAAACCTACTATTTCCCTTAAAGTATTTCTGGCACATCTATTTTCACACTCATGCTCCAGCAACTCTATTTTAAAATTATTTATGTCAATGGTGAACTGATTTTACTTTGTTGTTTAGAAACCCTGTGTTTTCATCGAGCTGCATACACCATACACTCAGCTAGAGACCTGCATTTTTTTCCTTTTACCTTTCTCCAGTGTAACAAAGTGTAGCCTGGTTTAGGGTGTACTGATAATATTAATTTAATTCTTATTTAATTTTAATTTCATTTAATTTATTACTAATCTTAATAATAATTAATTAGTAATATTAATTAGTATGGGTCTTAGGCTCGCCAACCTGTTTGATCAGAAGATAAAAGTTCTTGTCCCAAAGCAGGCTCCACAGAATTTACAAAGGACCCTCGTGGGGTATAACAGGAAGCTCACACTGAGACAGATATAGCCTTAAAGACTTTTTATTAAAATCAATAATAGTAAGTAAATGGTAAAATACTCAGAGTTACAAAGTTACAATTGCATTACTGCTATTCAAAAGATACATATACTAATATAGTATTAGATGCAAAAAAACTTTGGTTAATATACTCACACCCTTCCTTGATAACCTGGTGGTAAGGGACACGGAACTAGCCTTGCACTTCAGGTTTCTCAATTCTCGAGTGAGGGATGCAGTGCTTAGAAAAAGCTAATGCTAAGAGCTATCAAAATTAACTTAGGATTTACTTGACTAACTTAAACTTAAAATCAAAATCTAATAAACAAACTAAGAGCCTCACTTCAGTCCCTGGAAAAATCATGGAGCAGGTCCTCAAAGAATCAATCCTGAAGCACTTACATGAGAGGAAAGTGATCAGGAACAGTCAGCATGGATTCACCAAGGGAAGGTCATGCCTGATTAATCTAATCGCCTTCTATGATGAGATTACTGGTTCTGTGGATGAAGGGAAAGCAGTGGATGTATTGTATCTTGACTTTAGCAAAGCTTTTGACACCGTCTCCCACAGTATTCTTGTCAGCAAGTTAAAGAAGTATGGGCTCGATGAATGCACTATAAGGTGGGTAGAAAGTTGGCTAGATTGTCGGGCTCAACGGGTAGTGATCAATGGCTCCATGTCTAGTTGGCAGCCGGTATCAAGTGGAGTGCCCCAGGGGTCGGTCCTGGGGCCGAATTTGTTCAATATCTTTATAAATGATCTGGAGGATGGCGTGGATTGCACTCTCAGCAAATGTGCGGATGATACTAAACTGGGAGGAGTGGTAGACACGCTGGAGGGCAGGGATAGGATACAGAGGGCCCTAGACAAATTGGAGGATTGGGCCAAAAGAAATCTGATGAGGTTCAATAAGGATAAGTGCAGGGTCCTGCACTTAGGACGGAAGAACCCAATGCACAGCTACAGACTAGGGACCGAATGGCTAGGCAGCAGTTCTGCGGAAAAGGACCTAGGGGTGACAGTGAACGAGAAGCTGGATATGAGTCAGCAGTGTGCCCTTGTTGCCAAGAAGGCCAATGGCATTTTGGGATGTATAAGTAGGGGTACAGCGAGCAGATCGAGGGACATGATCGTCCCCCTCTATTCGACATTGGTGAGGCCTCATCTGGAGTACTGTGTCCAGTTTTGGGCCCCACACTACAAGAAGGATGTGGATAAATTGGAGAGAGTCCAGCGAAGGGCAACAAAAATGATTAGGGGTCTGGAACACATGACTTATGAGGAGAGGCTGAGGGAACTGGGATTGTTTAGTCTGCGGAAGAGAAGAATGAGGGGGGATTTGATAGCTGCTTTCAACTACCTGAGAGGTGGTTCCAGAGAGGATGGTTCTAGACTATTCTCAGTGGTGGAAGAGGACAGGACAAGGAGTAATGGTCTCAAGTTGCAGTGGGGGAGGTTTAGGTTAGATATTAGGAAAAAAACTTTTTCACTAGGAGGGTTGTGAAACACTGGAATGCTTTGCCTAGGGAGGTGGTGGAATCTCCTTCCTTAGAAGTTTTTAAGGTCAGGCTTGGCAAAGCCCTGGCTGGGATGATTTAATTGGGGATGGGTCCTGCTTTTGAGCAGGGGGTTGGACTAGATGACCTCCTGAGGTCCCTTCCAACCCTGATATTCTATGATTCTATAATTCTAAGAATAAAATCTTAGGGAAACCAAGCATAGCCTAGTTCCCTTGAAACTTAAAGTTTAAGAAGAACAAGTATAGCCTACTAATGGTAGTAGTCATAGTAGATAGAATAAAAAGAAAACGAGTACTTGTGGAACCTTAGAGACTAACAAATGTATTTGAGCATAAGCTTTCATGAGCTTATGCTCAAATAAATTTGTTAGTCTCTAAGGTGCCCCAAGTACTAACACGGGTGCTACTCTGAAACCTGTCAGAATAAGAAGAGTGAGATAGAGAGAGTGGAGGAAGTAAGTGAGAATGAAGTACTCTATCAAGGTGGGTCACCTCTTTTATCGGGCAAAGTGTGGGAAATCCTTCCTCCTATGCCCAAATTTCATTCCTCACCCACAAAATGTTAGGGTATGCTTACCCCATAGGCTAGTATGTATGTGCGTATTGATGACATGTACCTACGCACATATGTTCCCTTGTGGTGTACCTGTTAAGTCTGTGGGTACAACATTGAAAATAACCCTATGCCATTCTCCATTGTCTATTGGTCTAGATAAAAGTTCATAGACATAGGCATGGGTACTCATGGATTCTCTGGCATAAGAATCCATGAGTACTCATTTATTTAGGTAACAAGATATAGGTCAACTTTGCTTTCTGAGTAAAAGGTCTTAATATAGATATGCTAACTTTGCCTTAGCTTAACATACAGGATATGGCCTGTAGGTCTCTTGCATTACAGCCAAACTTACTTTAATATAAATCTATAAACCTATTACAATAATCCAAATACTTAAACTATTACAAAAAGATATGCGTATATATATATATATATGTATATATATGCAAGCATGTTAGTCCTATAGGCTACAAAAGCGAGGTGAATACTAGCAACAAAAAGCTATGTGAACGCTCCAACAGGGAGACTAAAAGACACAACCCTCCCACCATTTATAAAAATGCTTCTGGATTTTTTTTCTTTTGTTTTGTTCTTGGAAGCAAAAGATGCATGTTTCCTAATCCATATACCAAAACCAGAGTGATGATAGAAAAGGCATCTAATAAATACACTCTAGTGTAAAATTCAAAGTAGAGAAAAGACATACTTCAGTGGGATAAAGAATAAAAAAAAAAGAGGAAAAAGAAAAGAATTGAACATGCTACGTTTGGTTTGGTTTGCTAATTTTCCAGTCTATGATCTTAAAACTTAAACTTAGAAAATCTTGTACTGCATGTTTGGGTTGATCTTTTACATGCTTTAAAGCAGTGGTTCTCAAAGCTGGTCCGCCGCTTGTTCAGGGAAAGCCCCTGGCGGGCCGGACCGGGTTGTTTACCTGCTGCATTTGCAGGTTTGGCTGATCGTGGCTCCCACTGGCCATGGTTCCCCGCTCCAGGCCAATGGGGGCTGCGGGAAGGGCGGCCAGCATTGTAAGTTGGGGCTAAGGCAAAATAAAAAAATTAGGTGGTTTTGCACGTGCCCTCCAGCAGAAATAGTGTGGGAATATAAGCACCTCCAGAGTTAGGTGGCAGCTGAGCAGGGTTCTAAGGATCCCAGAGGTACATGAATACTGGATTTAGGTGACTGAAGTGGCAGTTAGGCCATTCAGTCTCTTTATGGATTTAGCCTCCTGCTTCTATTTTCTCTTCCAGCCTTTGTCCATCTTGTGTATTTAGACTGTAAGCAATTCAGGAATGGATTGTAACTAACTATGTGTTTGCACCATGTCTACTCCAAGGGGGCCCTATCTTGGCTGGAGCCTCTAGGTGCTACTACAAAATAATTAAAAATAAACATATCAGTTCCTGTGGACATTGCTGTCTAAGATGCTATAGATATACATTATATGCTGCTTTTCTCTTCTTTCCACCTTCTTTTGGAAGATATACTTTAAGTAGGCAGAAAGGAGGAGAAATAGGTCATCTCAAGAGATAACATTCCAGAAAATCATCTGCTAAAAATTCCAGCAAGGAAGGTTGTGAAGGGATAAGCATTTTTTGAGTTAGCTTGGAGCCAGCCCATTTTTCTCGTGCACAGTAGAATGGTAATAGTTGTGTGTTCAGAAGAGTGCTCTGGGATCATTAGAATTTGCTCAGTAAGACTCATTTGTTCAGCAAGGCTTTTTTTTCATTAAATAATATCAATGCGTACACTTATTTTAAGGTGCCTATGTATCATAGAATGCAGAGATTAAAAATGAAGGAGTGGCAGACAGAACAAGTGTAAGGGCATAAAACATACCAAAAATGGGATAAATTGATTAAGCAAAAGGGGAGAATATGTCACAGTGTAAAGGAGGATCAGTGAAGGTTTGGAATGAGTTATTGGTGGTAAAGATTAATCATCAAAGACTTGGTGACAATGAAAAAGGTGGAAAGAGTCAAATATCTAGAGGAAGTTAAAACAAATTATTCATTTTTCAAGGACACATGAGAAATATTAAAGTAAAACAAGATTAAGAATGTATTACACATAGCAATCTGTTATTTATATTTGATCATTTCTTGCATAAAAAGTACACATACATTCACACTGAATAATAGCAAAGCATGAGATATAATAACATTATATATAGATATATATAGAGAGAAAAACAAACAAACCAGGATTATTAGCCTTCTTGTATAGACACACAAATGAAATAACATCAACAAGAATATAAATAATAATTAAATGTTAATTACTATTCAATATCCATTTTCCATCTTCCTAAAACCTATTGGATCAGATCCTGCTGTCAATTATCTCCATGCAAACTTGTGAATTCATATTTTGCTGAGAGCAGAATTTGGACCACTACATTTTAATATGGTTTCACTATCTATTCTGCTTTCCTGCAGATGAAACTTCTTGGTTAAAATGCTGTCACTTGCAGGAAGACCCAGTGCCAAAGAAACCAACAGGACACTTTCTGAACAGGGGGGTCATTTTGCTCTTTGATAATAAGTAAAGAAACAATCAAATCCTGTAATT
The DNA here is from genome assembly GCF_965140235.1 of Caretta caretta. Taxonomy (NCBI): domain Eukaryota; kingdom Metazoa; phylum Chordata; order Testudines; family Cheloniidae; genus Caretta; species Caretta caretta. Next base: position 126,861,795 of record NC_134207.1, read on the forward strand.
TTGGTAAATAAACTCACTAAGATGCCCAACACCTGAAAAATAGAACTGACAAAGCATAGTGGAATTACTAAATAAAAAGAAGTGGTCCTGAATGTGTGCCATATTTGACACAGGAAAATAAAAATTGCCATAGTAGATCAGGCTAGTGGTCCATCTAGTCTAGTATCCTACCCTGGGCAGCGGCCAGCGCCAGCTTCTCCATAAGAAGAAAGCCTGCAATTTGAAGCTATGGGATAACCTGACCCAGAGATATTTAAGAGTTTGTGGCTCAAGAAAATACAAGCAGTAGAAACAGGACAAGAACTACATCCATTTGAGTGACAGCATAAGTACAACTTAACAAAAAAAGAGTATCAGAAAGTGAAATAAGAAATGTAGAGGCAAAGTTCTACTCTCAATTATGTCTATCTAAAATCAGTTCCTTTTATATCAGTGGGGTAGCTTCAGTTGTAATTTGCAGAAAGCGACAACAGAATTCAAACCTGGGTATTGATTTTGAAGACCACTAGATGACAAATAGATGTTAGGTGCTTCACAAAATAAAATAATCACGCTGTATTCCAACTGAAAAATAATTATTTTCCCCTAAAAGAAAAACTCAGATGTATATTATGGTAACACTGTCACCTTTGCCAGCCATTTAAAGCTTTTGCAAGTACATCTTGAAGTCACTCAGTGGACTATTTTCTAATAAAAATCATGATTATCCTTGGCCTGCTATGTCTTAAATAGAACAAAACAATGAAAGCATCATCATACTTGGAAACATGGTCTAAAACTAGTGGAATCATGCCAGATAGCAAGCAGATGTTTAACCACAATTGACAATAGTTCATAAATATAAGATGAAACAACACAGTGGTGGATTTGGTTTACAAAGGACAGCACCAGAGAGGCATTGCCTCAGGAAAAACAAAATACTCTGATTATCTAACTAGCTACTTGATACCATTAATCAAAAGTTCAGTGCAATGGATAGAAGATCCTGTAATCATGCTATAAGGTTTGAGAACTAAAGCAGCAGATGGACTATGGTGTAATGTTGACATCCGTTAAGAAAATACATGACCTGTAATGACAAACACATTCAATGAAGTAGCTGGATACCAGCTCCTACCGATGAGAGAACTCTGAGAATGCAAAATAAAGTTGTTACATTTTACAGTGTAAAGCTGGACAAAAGTCATTGATACAGCAGGGACTTCCATTGTAAATTGCCCTGCAAAAGACAAATAATTTCCTTCACTAGGGAATCCATCCAACAAACCTATCAAAACATTCTCTTCACCACATCAGAGGCACTAAATGTACTTCTCTCCTTGAATTTTCATTGTGCTGTCATAAGCAGTAACCCACCCTTCACTTGCTCAATGTCATACTACATTATACATGAGGCTGCTATATGCTGTCATCTGAAGTCCCAGAAAATATACTTGCTTAGGCTCTGATTCAGTCACCCTTAATCATGGGGGAAAATTACAAGCAGTGGGACTAACTGTATGACTATATGTGTCATGGTTACAGAATCAACCCCTTTTATAACAAATTTACTGTCAAACATTCCTTGTCATTAAGGATGAGAAAACAACCATCCCAAACATAACCTCCAGCAGCTTCCACACTCTTGCCATACAAAATTGTTATGTGTTGGGTGAAGAAGGAAGCATGTTCAATGAATGTTCACTGTAGTAAGGGACGGCAGTGAAGAAAGTGGTGTTGAAACAAGACCCTGGGAGTCAGTCCAATTACGATTGCTCTAGCATGGCAAAATATATGGGTTGAGAAGTGACTATTATGTGATCAGGCATACAATATAATACATATAAACAGTGAAGGGTGCATCTGAGATTCTCTCCCGAGCTATTTCCCTGAGTTTATTGGCCATTCAATCAGACTAAAAATGCTGTGTTGCTCTTTTCAGTTTTGCAAGTGAATCTTTAAAAACCATAATCCAACTAGATGTATAAAATGGATTCCTGAAGCGAAAACAACACTAAAATTTTAAGGAAAAACTGCTGGGACTTTAAAGCATGGAGATGGTCTTTCCCCCCCCCTTGTTTATTATAGATAATATGTCTCAGAGAGAATGTTGGTATTTTCAACAGTAACCAATGCTCCACAATAGATGCCAGAATATTCATGTTTGTGTATGTATGTATGTCTCACACACACACACACTTCCTATTTCCAAAGACTTCCTTTTCAGAGGAGCCTAAAAAAAATCTAAATTTAATGTGATTTGGGCAACTTTCTCTTTTATGTTCCTCTGAAAAACCCAGTCCTACACTATCTGATTTTAAAAGACTTCAATCTACAGAACAAGTACAGGAAACATTGTAACAGTAGAAGCGTATTCTTTCTGCCCTCACCAATGGGCATCAATGCTATTAGAGAGACATCTTCTAAGGATGAGAAGATACAACTGATGAGCTTCCACTGCAAGGTAATTCATTGGTTTCTCTGTTGAAACTTACAACCACAATGCCAGTTAATTCCAGATGTGGTTGTTCCTTAAATCTCAATGACCAGCTGCACTGCGATCACAAAACAGACAACAGATCATAAATAATTTTGGTGTCTGCTACCCTTGACTTGTTCAGAATCAATCACTTAGAGGGGAGAGTTTCCATAAAAGATTTGATAAAAGCAGATAATACTTTTCACTTACTGTATATAATACATTTCATCCAAGAACCACAAATCACTTTCAAAAGGTAGGTAAGTACTTGTATTTTATCACCATTTTATGGATGGGAAAACTGCAGCACAGAGTGGCTTGTCCATAGTCACATACTGAGTTAGGGATGAAGTCAAGAATGGAACCCAGATTGCCTGACTTCAACCCTAGTGTCTTAGCCACTGGACCACACTATCCATATACTGTAATAGAAAACCAGCTATACAAACACCTTCCCAAAGAGCTGAGAGCTTTTTATTCTTTTCCATTTTATTATTCAGTTAGGGCTACATTGTGACTAGCCCTAGCATGCAGGGAATTAAGTCTCCATCTTACCCCTGCATAGTCAAGTTAGGGAACCTGGATCTGAGGAGATCAAGGACTGAATTCTGAATGCTCCAGATAAGGAGCAAGTGGGCAGAAACAGAGCAGAGGATGACAGGAGGAGGGTAGAGTCATAGCATTCCCTCCTGGCACCCCTCAGCACGGCTGGCAGCATGCGCAGAGGTGAAAGTAAGCCGGTACGGTACAGTATGGCATACCGGCAAGAGCCGGTACACTGTGCCAGACCAGACTGGCTTCCCCAGGCTGGTGATTTAGAGGGCCCAGGGCTCCCTGCAGCGACTAGAGCCCTTGGCCCATTAAATCACTGCCGGAGCCCTGCCGCTGCTACCCTGGGGCTCTGGCAGCCGGGCTCGGGCAGCGATTTAAAGGGCCCAGGGCTCCCCTTTAAAGCGCTGTCTGAGCCCTGGTGCCAGAGCCCTGGCGCAGAGGTGGCGATTTAAAGGGCCCAGAGCTCTGCTGCGGTAGCGGCGGCCAGAGCCCCGGGCACTTTAAATCACCCCAAGCCCCGGGGCTCCCAGCTGCAGACCCAGCTGCAGATGGAGCCCCAGGGCATTTAAATCTTGATTTAAATGCCCCACCTCTTCCGGTTGAGGCCACGCCCCCACTCAGGACTCTGGCGTACTGGTAAATCCTTTAAGTTACTTTCACCCTGGGCATGCTCAAGGAGAAGTAAGCTGCATCCCTTTCAAAGGCTGCCATAGATTACTCTTCTCACAGAGGAGTATGGGGCAGTTGTGATTTGCTGAGTCTGAGTTCCTTCCAGGCTATTTCTGGGTGGTGCACTTTATGCATCTCCCTCTGATAAACACCTGTGATTCATTCTAGCCCTCATGTTTTGTTGTACAAATGGGAATATTTTCACTTCCCATTTGAAAGGAACTATTATAGCTGTTAGGGCACTCTAGCGTGGGATGCCTATACTCCACTAGAGACAATGTCCCAAAGGGTATCTGTTTGACCAAAAGGCTTTGATCTTGGGGAATTCCCATCGTGGGCCCAAGAGTGATTACTTATCACAACAAATATACATCCTCAGTTGGTGTAAATTGACCCTGAAGTCTGTGGAGTTGTGCCAATATACACAGCTGAGAAGTTGGCAAAATATTTTCAGAGAGCAGTAACTGAAGGTATGCAATCTTAAATTAATCTACATATATTTAATACTTGTTCTGAGTTATTGAAATATTACTGCCTTATGCCTAACAGTTATAGAAAAATAACTAGAAATATTTATATTGTCATTTATTCTCACAAAAAATAAACTTTAATGTCAGGCAATAAAAGCAGGGCCTAAATTACTTGATTCCAAAATCAGGTTTTCATGATTTTCTCTAAATTCCTGTCTTTCAGCCATTGCTCAATATTCTTGGAGGCTTGGACATGTAAAATATATTCTGTCAGGCAAAGAGACTGTACAGTAATAAACAAGGCAACTCAGCACAACAAGAAAAATGTATTTTCCCAGAGTACCAAAACAAACCTAGAATAAAAAAGTAAATAAGGCTTACATTTGAATGTAAGTGCAGAGAAAGAACAGCTATTGCTTTATACTACTTGTGTGAATATTTTGACAAGAGAATTTTTTGCTTTTGGTCGATAGTACCAACATAGAGTTTGCAGCAAAACACAGTGACAGAGAAAGAAGATCTGCTTACTCAGAATCTGATGGAATTAATAGCTTTGGACTGTTCAACAGTACGTCATACCATTCTGACTTTCAAGCTGTCAAATGATATATATATATATATATATATATATATATATATATATATAAACTTTCCTCTACTTCTCTAGATCCTCATTTTACCAAGGAGAACCCAACTGCAGAGACATGGAAATGAAAGAAAAAAAGTTATTGCACAGTAAAACGAGTGGCAGTATTCCACATAAATCATATCTCTTGAAATAGGGTCTCATAAAAAGGGGTAGAGATGGACAAGTACCTGGATAACTGTCTCTCCTAATTCCTTATGAGTTTCCCATAGGCTCATCTTACCTGCAAATACAATATATTAGAGTGGATTGGTATGCAAGAGATTGACTATGTGTACAAAATAATGTAATGTTAACATGTATCTGTATTTCAAATGTGCTTACACTTGAGTATCACTCACAACTCTGGGCCAGTGCCTGCTGTGACAGGTTACATACAGTCTAGACAGGTTTCAGAGTAGCAGCCGTGTTAGTTTGGGTGAGGACAAAGTCACAAAGTTCAGCCACCAGGTTTGCTGTGACATTATCGGGGATACTGTTCCTGACGACTTGTAGCCACTATGGATTTAGAAGCCCTCTACACCAACATTCCACACAAAGATGGACTACAAGCTGTCAGGAACAGTATCCCTGATAATGTCACGGCAAACCTGGAGGCTGAACTTTGTGACTTTGTCCTCATCCATAACTTTGTCCTCACCCATAACTATTTCACATTTGGGTACCCACATGGCCCCACAGTATGCAAACATTTTTATGGCTGATTTAGAACAACGCTTCCTCAGCTCTCGTCCCCTAATGCCCGTACTCTACTAACACTACATTGATGACATCTTCATCATCTGGACCCATGGAAAAGAAGCCCTTGAGGAATTTCACCATGATTTCAACAATTTCCATCCCACCATCAACCTCAGCCTGGACCAGTCCACACAAGAAATCCACTTCCTGGACACTACAGTGCTAATAAGTGATGGTCACATAAACACCACCCTATACCAGAAACCTACTGACTGCTATACTTACCTACATGCCTCCAGCTTTCATCCAGACCACACCACATGATCCATTGTCTACAGCCAAGCTCTAAATTACAACCACATTTGCTCCAACCCCTCAGACTGAGACAAACACCTACAAGATCTCTATCAAGCATTCTTACAACTACAATACCTACCTGCTGAAGTGAAGAAACAGATTGACAGAGCCAGAAGAGTACCCAGAAGTCACCCTCTACAGGACAGGCCCAACAAAGAAAATAACAGAACGCCACTAGCCACCACCTTCAGCCCCCAACTAAAACCTCTTCAATGCATCATCAAGGATCTACAACCTATCCTGAAGGACAACCCATCACTCTCACAGATCTTGGGAGACAGGCCAGTCCTTGTTTACAGACAGCCCCCCAACCTGAAGCAAACACTCACCAGCAACCACACACCACACAACAAAAACACTAACCCAGGAACCTATCCTTGCAACAAAACCCGTTGCCAACTGTGCCCACATATCTATTCAGGGGACACCATCATAGGGCCTAATCACATCAGCCGCACTATCAGAGGCTTGTTCACCTGCACATCTGCCAATGTGATATATGCCATCATGTGCCAGCAGTGCCCCTCTGCCACATACATTGGCCAAACTGGACAGTCTCTACGTAAAAGAAAAAATGGCCACAAATCAGACGTCAAGAATTATAACATTCAAAAACCAGCCAGAGAACACTTCAATTTCTTTGGTCACTCGATTACAGACCTACAAGTGGTATTCTTCAACAAAAAAAACTTCAAAACCAGACTCCAACAAGAGACTGCTGTATTGGAATTAATTTGCAAACTGGACATCATTAACTTAGGCTTGAATAAATACTGGCAGTGGATGTGTCATTACACAAAGTAAAACTATTTCCCCATGTTTATTCCCCCAGCCCCTCCAACTGTTCCTCACACATTCTTGTCAACTGCTGGAAGCGGCCCACCTTGATTATCACTACAAAAAGTTTTTTTTCTCTCCTGCTAGTAATAGCTCACCTTACCTGATCACTCTCATTAGAGAGTGTATGATAACACCCATTGTTTCAAGTTCTCTGTGTATATAAAATCTCCCCACTGTATTTTTCACTGCACGTACCCGATGAAGTGAGCTGTAGCTGACAAAAGCTTATGCTCAAATAAATTGGTTAGTCTCTAAGGTGCCACAAGTACTCCTTTTCTTTTTACAGCCTAGACATGACATTATGGATGGCCTTTTCAAGTTGAATGGCCCATAAACAAAGACAATGGACCATGAAAGAGCTTATCCTCACCTGTGTATGCTTCACCCAGCCTCTGGATAATGGCTGCCATGACTCATTAAAGAATGTAAAGGCATGTGACTAGATCACAAGACTCTGCACTCCATTTCAATAGCTGTATTTTCCCACAAGCTGTGCTGGGAACTTGGCTTGGAAGAAGCTATAAAAGGGAGAAGTGACATCACCAACAGGCCTCACTCTCCCTACAACACATTACCTGAAAACACCTAAGAAACAAAGACTGAACTGGGAAAGGGGGGCTCTAGACAGGAAAGAAGCAAGCCTGCCTGTGTATGGAAGCTTGGTGGACTGTTTGTACAACTGATTCAAATCCTGTCCAGTTTAGAGAACTTAGATTGCGGTTTTCTTTTATTTCTTATGATAATCTACTTTGATCTGTATGATATTACTTATAATCATTTAAATATATATCTTTCTGTAGTTAATAAATCTGTTTTATATTTTTTACTTAAAACAGTGTGGTTTACTTGAAGTGCGTGGAGAATCTCAGCTCATTAAACAAGGGCTTGTGAATTGTCCTCTCCACATCAAGGGAGCAGTGGACTGGGAAATATTCATACCTGTCAGACTTTTGACTGGGGCAGGATGTTAGAGCTCTGAGGTGCAAGGCTAGGGAGCTGTAGAGAATTGGCTGCAGCCTCTCTATTGTTAGTTCATGAGTGGCTGAGGAGAAGCACTCAGGTAACTGCAGTTGGGTGTGTCCCAGCCTGTGTGAGTACAAGTCCTGGAGGGGATTGTAGCTTGTCACAGTACCTTAGGGTGAGAGGGAGCCCAGGCTGGTGAGACAGAGGGTTCAGCAGTACCCCAGTACCAGGTTGCACCCCGGGGGGGCAGGGGGAAGAACCTATCACAGCAGGCACTGGCCCAGAGTTGCTCGGCAGAGGGCTGACCTTTCACTGGATTGGAAACGTAAAGTGCATCACTTGAAATCAGAAGATGATCTAGTTCTGGGAACTGTTTTAAATACACATAAGGAATTATTTCAAGATGAACTGGGCACTTGAAAAGACTCTACTGGTAAAATCTACATAAACCCAAATATCTTGCCACATTATTTCAAACCCAGATCCGTATCCTTTGTCACAAAACAAAAAGTTTAAATTGAGTTAAAAAGACTACAGGCAACCTGTAAAGTTAAACCTGAAAAGTTTTCTGAATGGGCAGCACCAATATTACCAGGGTTGAAGATGAATGGTTGCGTACACATATGCGGTGACAATATAGACCCAGTTCCAAAAATTGAGGAGTTCTAGCTGCAGGGCAATTGTTTGCAGAATTACACATGAGCCGTGCCTGCAAACAGATCATTCTGGATGAAGGTTCCAAGCAGTATGCCACTGCAAATACTCCCAAAGGACTGTTTAAATATAGTTGGTTACTTTACATTTGGTGCCCTGCTATTTTCAGAGAACCCTGGAAGGATTGATTCAAGGAACTCCACATGCGGAGTTCATAGATACCACAGAAACAGAATATTTACAACATGTATTGGAAGTGCTAAACAGGCTAAAAGAAGCAGGTCTGTACCTCAAAAAGGATCAGTGTTACTTCCCGGCATATAAAAACATATGTTTGGGATATAAAGTGGATGCCCAGGGGGTACTTTGAGAAAGTCAAAGTAATTCAGGCTGCCTCTGTACCTAGGAGTATTTCAGAGCTGAAGATTTACTTAGGCTTGCTGAATTACTACGTAAGTTTTTTTTGCCAAAAACTTATCAATACTTCTAATGCCTCTGTATACGTAACTTAGAAAGGGTTAAATGGTATTGGAAATCAGCTCAAGAAACAAGAAACGTTTCAGCATTCTAAACTATTGTTGCAGTCCTCAGAAATCCTGGTTCATTATCGAGCTGACAAAAAACTGAACTTGTCTTGTGATATACTTCCCAATGGGAATTGAAGCAGTTTTAGCTCACCGGATGGAGGATGGGTCAGAGCTAACTGGATTTGTATCCCAGACTCTGTCTTCTGCTGAACATAATTTTTCCACACTTAGAAAAAGATTAACTTTTATCTTTAGTGTGCAGAAGTTTCACAAAAACATGTATGGGCAAAATTTACAATTTTCACTGATCACAGCACCCAATCTCGACGTTTAATGAGATGAAGGCTCTGCCACAGATGGCATCACACAATGGGCAGTGACTTGAGAGCCTATGAATATACTATGTTATACAAAGCTGGTAAGAAGCAGGGAATGCAGATGCTCTAAGCTGTTTGCTTTTACAGAAGATTTAAAAAAGACAAAGGAAAAGAGATAGTTTTACTAATGGACTATCTTCATACACCTCTAGTGCTAGCATTACAAGGAAAATCATGGACTGGTAAAGATCCAGTACCTGCAACAGTTAGAGAACTTGTGCTAAGGAGATGGACCCAGACCAAAGCTGCTCAGGAGTTCACACCTTATTGTAAGCTCTGCAATGCGTGGAAGATGGCTGTGTATTATGGGGAGCACAGGTCATCATTCCAAAATAAGAACATGAAGTGATAATGGAGGAACTCCATCAAACACATCCAGGCTCTACTAAAATGAAAGGGCTAGCCCAGAGTTATGTGTGGTGGCCAAAGATAGATACTGATACTGTTTTCTCTGTCAAGAGAGTCACAAAACTCCTGCTTAGGCTTCACTCTGTCCTTGGGAATGGCCAGAAAAACCTTGGAGGAGAGTACATATTGATTATGCTGGACCATTCCTGTAGAAAAAATGTCTTTAGTACTAGTGGATGGACATTCCAAATGGGTAGACACCTATCCCATGCATACATACACTAGTGATTCAATCATAGAAAAACAAAGGATCAATTTTATTATCCCTGGTTTACCTGAAATGCTTGTATCAGATAATGGAAGTTCTTTTACTATCATGGAATTCCAAAGATTTATGAAGTAAAACAGAATTCAACCTATTACATCAGCACCTTACCATCCATCAACAAATAGATTAGCTGAGCATAGAATTCAGTCATTTAAAATCTGAAGGGGGTATTAAAAGAATACCTGGAGGCACTTTAGATACAAAAATGTCTCATTATCTGTTTAATCTCGTTACACAGTCAACCACAGGCCTGTCTCCATCTGAGATATTAATGGGAAGGAAATGAAGGTCAAGCATCCATATTGAGTAGCAAAAATACATCCAAAACAACAGAAGCAAAAGCAGCAATATGGCAAACATGCTTAAGAACATAGTTTTAATGTTGGAGAACCTGTTTATACTAAAAACTTTGAGCCTGATCCCAACTGGATGCCAGCTACCATTCAAGAAATTATAGGACCAGTTTCATTCACAGTAATTCTGAAGGATGGGAGGGTTGTGCTCAGACATGTGGATTCACTGAGAAAAAGGATTGTGATTAACTCTGGAGATGTTAGTACAGAAGAAATGGAATTGCCTCCTGAGAACACCCAATTAGGTTCAAATACCAGTTTCTGGAGGCCTGGGGGGCAGCTATCAGAAACCATATAATCTGTTACAGATAGACCTCGTGGACAGACTGTTCAAGATACCACTTCACAGAATGACAGGTGGCAACCAAAAGTTGTTCCTAGAAATTCAGCATTAAAGGCTGACCATTTGAGAAGTTGAACTGAGGTGTTCTATATGGCAGAAATGTCCACCTGTCTATTTAAAAGATTATACAGTGTAATAGTGACTGAGTACCTGTTTATTTTATTATTAATTATTATTAATTATTATTATTATTATTATTATCAAATGGAAATGCATTACTCATTATTATTGCTGGTTTTGTAAATTGTGTAGTAAATACTTAAAAGGGGGGGAAATCTTATACTCTATATAGCAAACCAGCCAATAGGGGGGAGTAGACTTAAAGAAGGAACTGTGGTTTTGGTTTGGCACCTTTTTGGGAACTTCAGGAAGTGTGGATGCACTGAGCTATTTCAAAGTTACATTTTTGTTGCCTGAATAAGCAGACTGTTAATATTCATAGAAGTTGGAGTAAGAATGTTTTATGATACAACAGCATTCAAGTGTGTGAATGTTCCTGAATAAAGAAGACCTCCTTCTAAAAATGGGAAGATTTTACTCTATTCAAAAATCACCCCACTGTGCCTATCTACCTCAGTTCATCATATAAGTATGAAAGACACCAAAATGTGTTGCTAAATTAAGCTTTTGCTATTGTCCCACTTCTCTCTGAACACCTCCCCAAAACCAAACTTTTGAATCTGGAAAAAACAACTCCATAGCTGCTTTTCTATCAAAGTATTTCAATTCTCTCTCTCTCACCACTCAGTGTAATCCTCTAAACACAATCCATTCAACACAAGATTATCATGTTTAGGGCAATACAATGGGAATATGACAATGCAGGTTTCAGTCAAACCACTTCCCAAAAACATACTCATGTTTAAACTACAACCGCTGAAACCACCTTTAGAAAGTGTTGCCTGAATACACAGGGGTAGCTCTAACACAAAATAAACAGTTGTGAACTATATCTAGGCAAAAATGTTTGTGCAAATAGATTTCTGACCCCCAAAAAAGTGTACGTTCAGGTTCACTGAAACAATTTGCAAATGTGGGTCTAATCCGGCAAATAGTTTTGACTAAAGAACAACTTTTTTTTGAAACATCAAAATGTTTCATTTCAACTTTTTCAAAATAAAATGTCCTGACTTTTTATGTCAGAAAGAAGTTTCATTTCAGAATGTACGCTTAATTTAAAAAAAAAAAAGTTTTATCCCCCCCGAAAAACAAACAAAAGGAAAAACTGAAAAACGAAAGTTTCATAATCAAACAAAATGTTTCGTTAAAACTTTTTGTAAATTTATTTGTATTTCCTCAAGAAAAACCTGAATAATTTTCTTTTTGGTTTGATCCAAAATGATTTTTTCCTAAGATTTTTTGGTTTGACCACCAAGCCAAAAAATAGGTTATTCACCCACTCCTGTTGTTAATTTACCCATGGTTAGGATCTATTAGTAATAGCACATATTGATGGGTTCAAAGTTTGTTCATGGAAACTGGTATGTTAGGACAAACAGCGCATGTACGTTAACCCTGAAATTATCTTTTGTTTTGGTGTATTCTGCCTTCAGACCTCTTTGACATATTAATATTTTCCTTAAGAATTACTGTATGTTTTCAGTAGTTTTGGTATATGCCTAAATTGTCTCAAAGGTATTGGGGGCCTGATTTGTCCACTACAATGCACCTGTGTGGACATTTTAAAACTGTATCATTATGATTTGTAACAGCTACTTTGCAATCACTTTGCAGAGATATACATGACTACACAAAGAGCAAAGTATTGGAAAAATTAGGCCTATTTTGTGCCTCTCCGTTTTTATGCTTAAGATTATTATAGTATAGTTGTCTTGAAAATGCTTTAACCCTTGGAGTTGCTGTTGTCTCAGAAGTTGCCTAAGAGTTTTCTATTCTTAAATGAAGTATGTGTCTTCTATAGAATAATCCTAACAAACTGAGACATGTAGTGATTATAACTTTAATGAATGTACGGCAATCGTAAATATTTCTGAAAACTTTTTATTCTTAAAAGCCCTGTCTCCTTTTCTTTGAATATTTGAAAAGCATCTGTTATCTAATGTCTCACATAATATCACTTAAGTGCATGTAATATCTCAGAAGCTATTGCTACTTCTACTAGTGTCTCTTTTTAACAAGCAAAGATTGAATAGAAAAAATAAATAAATAAAGTTACCATATTTAAGATTGCTCTCTAAAGATAGAATGTTACTTAATGAGAAAATTTGGTTGTAATCATAAGCCAATGTTCCCCCTGTGTTAAACGATAAAGCAGTTATTACTGGTAGTATAAGAGCTGAAATATTAAACAAACACTGACATTTTTCATATTTTTCTTTAATGTATGAAGTCTCCCTAATCAGTGGAAAACTCCTGCACAATAATTCAAGCCATTCAGGCTTACAATAGGTTTAGGAAGTGATTCATCACTGTATTATTCAAGTTTTATGCTGATAAAGCTTCACTGCTTTTAGGGATGAATCAGGCCCCCTCTAAATGAGTAATATCCCATAAAAACAAGCTAGAAACTCTTTTAACTTTAAAACTCTAGTAAGATTATAGTGAGCCAGTGTCCAGTTATTCCAATGTTTGCAGTATGCTGATTGTGCAAGATGCACAGATACAGATAAATCATGAACAAAAACAGAGACAGATTACACAAATGAACTTATTTTCAGAGTCTCATACACTAGAGCTTACATTAAGGCTACTGCTCCCAACATGGCCTTCATGTTTACCTCAGATAATCACAAGGTGTAATTGGATGATTCAGACACTACATGTTACCGGACAACATTAAAATATTATGAACTCAAATGAACTGTCTCCATTCTTACACTATTCAAAGTTCCTTTGAACTCAGTGGGGAGGATACTAAGCATTTCTGTGGAAACCTGAATGTTGCATAATGATGCATAGAGTCTAAAGTTAAATGCATTGTAAATAAGAATCAAAGTCCTTTCCCTGGAGGCTGAAGTTCAGGGTTGTAGCCTCATGCAACTTCATCATTCACCTCTTCCAAAGACTGTGTCAGATTCTTCAGGCAAGAAGAAGAAAATGAAGATCTGATCATTTTAATGTTTAAAAAAAAAAACAGGCAAAGTTTTTTCTGTTGGGTGAAAAACTTTTTGAGTTGTTGTTTGTATGTTGTTTTTTCACAGGGTTTTTTTTTTTTTCCAATTCATTGTTATGGAGATGGTTGTAGGTAACTGACTGTTGAACTGGATAGTTATTCTTTCAAATACTAATAAGCTCAGCTGAAAATGCTGTTTTTTTTTTTTCCTTTTTCAGGTCTAGGGGCATTTGTTCATCCCTGTCTCAATAGGCTGTAAACTGCTTGTTGCAGTTCTTCAGCAGATGTTCGATATTTTGAGAGTATTCACCACAAAAAAATAAAAAGATCCCATAATCTGTTGAGAGATTGTAATTGCCAGGATGGAAAGATTAACAGCATTTTAAGAACAGTTTGTAAATATCAATGGTTTTCTAAAGAAAATTCCAAGACAAAAGGAAATACTATAAGGGATTAAAAGTATGTCAGGATTTTAAATGAAAACAGTATCTATTTTGCTCAATCTAGCAATTAGAAAGTTAAAAGGTACTAAGCACTTTTCATCAGAAATAGTCTCTGAAGCATTTTTGAAAACATGCTTTATTTCACAGAGAATAATTGGATCAGATTCTCAAGTGGGGTACATTGACATAGCACCATTGAATTCAATATAGCTACACCAATATCCCTAGCTGAGAAACTGTCCCAACTGATTATTATTATATGACACACATCATATGGAATCATCCATCCCTCTATTCTAAAAGCAAGAATACTTGTGCTATTTAGATTCAAATTCCCCTTCCTTCCTCTAACAAGAGCACTCACCATCCTTGATAGCTTTTCTGGATGCAACATTCAACAATGGATGGAAGAAACTTGGCACTCAACTAAGGTCTGCCTAGTGGCAGAACCAAAAAGAACTGCATGCTAACAAGGTCTGCTCCAAAATCTCAAGGAATCACCAAATGTGAGTGACATTTTTGCATTCAATGCTGACTCCCACTTTGCCAATTTTTCTAATAATGGAGTTTGCCGTTGAAAAATGACCTCAGTATGCCAGATATCTGCCCTCCTGAAGCACCACAAAGGGAGACAATATTCGCTACAAACCGCAGAAAGGTTCACTGAATCTCCACTGGATCTTTGCACTGCTCTCTTTCATTCAGGCAGGATCCTCTTGAATGGCTGAAGGACATAACTTTTTCTAGACCCAAGCTAATATCTTGGGTGATCAACAGATAGAGTATGAATACAGAGACTTCCTTCACGGTTTTCCTGAAGAATGGCTATCTCATTGACCATGACACTAGAGATTATTGCAGATCGCAGTGAAGTGGTTCCCGTTCTGTCAAGCCCAACAGACAACCAATACATGATCCTTTTTAAGGAGAAATGGGTGATAGAAATGGCAGCTATATCTTGAAGTTGTCAGACATCTGGCTGTAACATACTATGACTGTATACTCATACAGATACTGTGGTTATCAACAGGAATTGAACAGAGGGTCTTCACCACCAAAAGCACAGGCATCTATCCATCAAGCTAAAAAGTATCTTACTGCTATGCTAGTAGCAGGCTGCGGAGCTGCTAGGACTAGCCAGTAGATGGAGACATGGTAACACGCAAAGGACCTGTAGATTACATTGGCATAGAACTAGCCAAAGGTCTCATATGGGTGGGAATGATATCAAAAGATAATCACTTTCATCTGGGTCACTTTCCCTGAAAAAGAGGAATGGGATTTGAAGAATTTAATGGGAAGGGAATCCAAATTTAGGTGGGTGATTAGCAACATTAAACTCAATTGCCTACTCATTTCCTTTTTCTGGTGCATGGTATCCAGGAAGGGACATAAACACTACATTAGTAAATACTGCCAGTGTTCTCTGCATTGTTCAGAGGAAAGTTGCAGACTTTGTTGTCCCCCTGTGGAAAATTCTAGATTACAGGGTATTTATTGTTCAGTAGTCAGGGAAATAAGAGAAATTTACACTCTTTCACACCCAATGTGGGTAACTGGGATCTGCAATGATAGGCAAATTAGAAACTATTCCAAAATTTCTACTGTAAAGGCATCCAGACTCAGAGGGATAAAACACAGCAGAAATGACCCAGATATTCCAGAGAACACTAAAAGAAAACACAAAGTCACAGCAAACTGATGTAACAGTAATTATATTAAAAATAGTGGTGAAATATATATATAACCTTTTCCCTACTATTTTCTCTTTTCCTGACACTATCAACTAGTTATCAGAGTTGAAGGATACAACTCAGAAACCCCTGGGAGGAATATTAAAAATGTTAAAAACCAAAATTATGGAGCTACAGGCTAACAGCTACTATATATATGTCATGCCACATTGGGCATTAGTAAGTTATTGGGGCACATCTTGACTAGCTGGAGGTCACTTCTAGAGTGACTGAAAATTGCAAATAAAATAATAAGATTATCATTCATTCTAACAAAACCCACAATGATTGAATTTATTTTGACTAAAACTTGTATCAGCAAATGTTTATTCAAAAGAACATTTGTTGAAACAGAAAGTATCATGAATGTCTATGCATGTTTGTGCTGGAAGTATGTCTGTAGCTATCTGAATTTGGGAGCAGGAGCAATTTTAGTTGGCCAGAACACCACACAAATACTAAACCCTGAATAGAACACCCTAAAAGCAACAGTGACAAATAGTTCAGGAGCAATCGTTAGAATGAAATGCATTTGTATAAACAGTTTGTAAAATAATTTCATAAAAATGAGAGCACATTATAAGCAAGCACTGTTAATCTATTAAAGTACACCCTTTTGCACTTATTGGTATATTGTTCCCATGTAACACTCTCAGCGCATGCTTCAAAAGGTATTACAGAAGTTGCTACTAGCTAAAGGGGCAGCAGTACACTTGCATTTTAGGTGGAATGTTTGAAGGTGGAATTACACATGTAGGCTTTTAGAACTTTGAAGGAAATGTGTAATTACTGAGCCAATTTCTCAGCTGGTGTTCATCAGCATACCTCCATAAAGACCATGCAATCACTCTGATTTATGCTAGCTGAGAACCTGGCTCAGTTCTGTGAATAAAATAAAGCAGAAAAGACTATCCTGTGTTTGTATGTGTGTCACTCCTTTCTTTCCTTGTGACAAATCAAACTGCTCTAGAAATCCTGAACTGTTATGAGTACTTGTAAACCTATATTTGGCAATAAAAGACTTAGAAAATATATTCAGCACCACTAAAATGTAACCAAATCTTGGATTTAGGGAGGCAGCCAAGTGACAAACTAGTAGTTGGTACTCTTCACAACAGAGGGAGATGGGGACATTGTGGTTTGAGACACCAGGGAAACTTTTTTTTTAAACAGAAGATACCATGGGCATTTTCTGTGTTGACCCAGATCAAACAGGATCACAAGTTTTAAGCATAAGGGACCTAGTCTTCTGCTCTGCTGGTAGAACCATTGCCTATCACCAATATTCTCATTGTTTCATTGTAACCTGTCTGTGTCCATCTGTTTTCTCATGTGTTAAACTTAGATTGTAAGCCCATTAGGGTGTAGTTTTTTTGTCTGGAGTTTGTACATTGCCAAGTAAATTAGGGTCCCGGTCTATGACTAGGTCTGCTAGGAGCTATTACAATATAAATAATAAATAATAGGCACCCAAATTCAATGGAAGTTGGGCATTTAACTCCCTCGGAATTCTTTGAAAATTCCAACTTTCATGTGAAATACCTTTCCTAACACAGGTCCCCAAAGTGACAAAAATTCTGACAAATAAATAAATGTGCTATATTCATTTTTGGCCACTGGGTACCCTCCATAGCTAGGATTTCTAGTTTTCTCCACTGAAAGAGCCTCTAACTGTAGCTAGTGATGAGGCTATAGCCCTTTGACCCTCACAGGGCAAACTTCTCCCTTTTCTTCACAGACAAGGGAACTATCAGCTTTGTCTATCTTTATTCAACTTCAAAAAGCATAAAAATAAGATTGAAGCCCCTGAACAACTGCAGGCAGTTAAACCAGTTTGAAAACTTTAGTGACGGTGGGGAAGAAACTACAGCCTCTCAAGGATGAGCAAGATTAGCATAAAGACCAAGTGACAGACAGATCCCTTCAAGGCCAAATCTGGGAGAGCCTTTTGAGGACTGAGAGTATGGTGACTGTGTGAGCCCAGCAAGCCCCCAGAAAAGCTTTGTAAACACGTTAAGTGCTGAAACAGGTTCTGAGGGATGAAGCACTGAGCTTTATTTCTTAGCAGTACTTGATATTAAAGGCAATGTGAAGAAAAAATATTTTAAAAGGTCATTTCTGAAATAGAAATTTGCAGTTTCTTTAACTTTTCTTTTTAAATGAAAGAATAAAATAATAGAAGTGTGAATGGGTTTAACTATATATTGTAGCACATTCCTTTAGAGAAAGGAAGGGTTTCCCAGTGGCTAGGGCACTAGTTCAGGACTTGAGAAACCCAAATTCAATTCCCAGCTTTGCCACAAACTTCACGAGTGACTTTGATTAAGTCACTTAGGCCTGGTCTCCACCTAAAATGTAGGTTGATCTTACTACATTGCTCAGGGCTATGACAAATGTTGTGCCCTGTGTGCCATAGTTAGGCCAACCTAAGCCTAACTTAGGATGGAGCTAGGTTAACAGAATAAGTCTTTCGTCAACCTAACTACCACCATGTGAGGGGGTGGATTTACTACAGCAATAGAAAAGCCCCTTCCATCACTGTAGCAAGTGTCTGCAGTGGCATAGCTGCAGCACCTAGATGTTGTAAGTAGAATTAGCCATAGTCTCTCTGTGTCTCTCTTTCCCATCTGTAAAATGAGGATAATAGTACTTCCCTGCCTCAGAGAGATGTTGTGAGGATAAATACACTACAGATTGTGAGGTGCTCACATGCTATGGCAATGTGGGCCACATAAGTTCCTAAAATAGACTATATAGTATGGACCAGATCCTCAGATGGTATAAATTGGCATATCTCCATCGATGTCAGATAATTTACAACAGTTGAGTGTCTGGGCTATTCTCTTCTAAGCTTTAAAATTGCAAAGGAAAGCAAATGGATGTAAAATGGACAGAAAACTCCCCAAACCAGAACAGGAGAGTACCACCTGACGTAGCACATGTTCCCTCTGCTCTGAGCAAGTGGAAATCCCATTGTGTTGTCGGCTCCGTGGGATTTTAGCTGATTCACTGGAAGCAGGAGAGCGTGGAGCTGGAAAGTGGTTATTTGTCACAGTACGCTTCCCTCAAGATGCCATGTCACTGGTGGTTTTTAAGAAGAGGTTAGACAAACACCTGTAAGGGATGATGTAGGTATACTTGATCTTGAGATCCCGCCCAACCTTACATTTCTATGATTCTGTAGCTACAAGAGAAAATAAGCATTAACACAAAGATCTCTATACGGCTTTCACCAATAATCCCTGTAGAGAATAATAGAGTGGCAGCAGCACAGAGGATCAGGAAATTTATCCAAAGGCCTTCAGAAGTTGAAAATAGAGTTCCCAGTAGATCCTCTTCTTCTGTAGGTGTAGAGGGTTACATCTCTAAACCTTTACGCCTCCTCTGAACTTCTACCACTTAATGGGGTAATAGAAGGAAACTCTAATGAAATGCTTGAGAAATATCCCTTTATGAATAGCAGATTTACTCCCCCGTCCCAGTTCTGCCAGGGGCACTGAGGGATGGAACCCATTTAATGCCCCTTTCTTCACGTTACCCACTGACCTGTGCATATAGATGTATGGAGTGAAATCCCTGTCACACAGCCTTGCTCTTCCCCTGGAACAGCAGGTAGGGCAAGGACCTTATGCCTTCTCTCACTCCTGCACAGCTATAGAAGGGCCCTTAAAATAAAATAAAATAAAATAAAAGTTGTGCCCAAATTTTCAAAAAGCAGTGCCTAAATTTAGCAGTTAGGCTGCTAAAGCTATATATTGGCCACTTATTTAGGTACCTAACTATGGGTTTAAATTCCTAACTTTGGACACCCATTTTGAAAATCTTGTCCTGTGCCTTCTTTTACCTGTCCAAATTAGGGAAAGCTGTAAAATAACAAAACAAAGCAAAATATAAACACTGGGAAATTCCAAAACCAAAAACTTAATTAAAAACCAACAAACAAGGCTGGTAAGTGATGACAACATAGCACACAGCATGACCTTTACAAAACCCAAGCACTGAAAAACAAGGAAATGAATAGTTAAGGATATAATAAATCTTACACTGCCCATATAATAAATAGATTTCTCATCCAGAATAAAAAAAATCATATTCCATCACACAACAAAATTGCTTAACTCAAAACCAGAATAATACTAGCTACCCACCAGGAATCTCACCAAAATAAGTGCAAAAGCAACTATCTATGCAGTTGGTTCCGCAGAGAAGGGGATTTCTTTGCCTGTTGATCTCTGAGCCTCCTAGTAGTGGCAAGGGTGCATAGCTTATAAATTCATCCTTCTCTTCCAAGTACCTCTCACTGGAAGAGAAATGTTCAAGCAATCCTCTTCCCTAGTTTCCCCTCACAGGGTTAGATATGACCAATGGAAAGGAAGCTCTTTTACTAACTCATACCTTGTAGTAATTTCCTGAATGAATCTGAGCAGAGGCCATCCAAATTGGTTCAAGCATCTCTAAGATAGCCTTCTTCATAAACAAGTGTGATTTTAAAAAACAAAACAAAAACATTTTATAGGCAGTCTCTATTATTTTTAAAGGTTTTTTTAGCTCTTTGAAGTGTATCTGGAAACATAGTCCTGCATTAAAGATGGATTTAATTTGAGCTAATATGAAAAAAAAAACATTAAAAATACACACAATTTCTCATAAGTCACCCAATGAAAACATTGTTATACTCTCACACTCCCATTATGAATAATACAATGAGAACCAATTAATAGAGAATGTACTGAATTATGAATTAGTATCAAATTAAAAAAATATAAAATTACAGGAAAACAAAGGGTGCTTGTTTGAAATCCTCCTTCTAGACAGATAACATTTTTTTTAACTATGTCTGTTACCCACTTTTGATCTATATCTTTATCTATTCTTATGGCTAATGAGGAACAAATTACTTATCACTCATGAATGACACTAACTACCCACTCTTGCATAAAAGGAGAATATTACAATTTACATTTAAATGAGATTTGAAATGTTAATGAACAGAGCCAGTATTCTAATTATCTCTACAAATACATTAAATTAAGGTGAACTTTAGGAGATGAATTACTTTTGGAATCATATTCTAGGATTGCCCAGCAGTACAGCTTTACTTAGTCTGTTGGCATTTGCAGTATAAACACCAATATTCAGTGCTTTAGAACTTGTTTGTTTCTACAACATAGCAGGTAATAACATTGCCCAATATATCAAATATCAGAACGTGGGTGTCATAAAGGGAACAAGGTTAATTTCTGTTTTGTAGCCATAGTAATGGAATTTGACCATACTATTTTAAAGAGTTACAGGGCGTCAAATGCATGAGTAGTATTTTCATGTGCTTTTATTGCCACCTCTTGCTAAGCACCCTCCTCCCCAAATTTAAATTTTATTTAAAACATTCTTTTAGGATCCAGTCCACGAGCTCCATGTGGGCAGATCCCTGAGCTACTGCAGAAGCCCTGTGACTGGCTTGTGGTTCTGCCAGCTTGGTGCTTGCAGCAGGATCCTGGCCCTAGCCCTTGATGTGCTTTAGTCTCCTAACAAGTTCTGAAAGAAAAAAGGGAGATTTATGAAATAGCTGATTTAATTATCAAATATTTAGGATTTTCTTGCCTCCTCCCATGGGAAAACAAATTTCCTCATGGGAAAACCCAAAGGAGGTGGTGAAAGGATCCTAGAGGAGGTTCCTCCAGAATTTTTCTGTCTTCCCCTTCCATGTGCATACATATAGATCCTGACTGCACTGCCTACCCACACAACCTACAGATGCTGGGAACTAGGAGGAACCCATGACCATTTGCCTGGCTCTTCTGTGCTCTGCACAAGTGCCATGGCATCCTTGCTCCCTCCAGTGAACCTGGCATCTGATCCTGGGACCGTGCTATTAAATGGAGATTCCTCAGTGCAAAAAGGGGTAGGGATGAAAAGATAAAACATCTAAAGGCTGTGTTACCACAGAGCCATTTCAGCTCAGTTCTGTCTCAGCCCTTCCACTCCCAGCCATCTCTGTGACAGATTCCCAGGCCCTCCGCTGTGGCAGGGAAAAGACATCATACTTCTCAGAGGTGGCTGAGTCCAGAAGTGGAACATGCTCCACACAGATCTGGAGCAAAATCAGGCCCTTAATTATTTTGCTTATTTTATTATAAACATAATTGTTAATAGCAATAGCTTTTTTCTCACTTTAACTACAGAATAAATCAGTGCCTGTATGGTTCCCAGACAAGGAATTAGCAGCAGCAAACACTCCTCAGGTGGAATTCTGGAATAATACTACTCCAGTGTCTGTATGGTTATTCCAAACTAATGTAGCTACTCTCCAGATTTTCAATGGTACAGCCACATAAATTTGACCAAAAAGAGGAGAAGAGAGTCCAAGATGATAAAATGCTCATATATTTTTGGAGTTAATTCTAATTAACTGACCATCTTTTCAATTATATGAAGAATTATATGTCAGTTTGAAACACTTTCTGTTGTAAGAGGTAGGTCCTTTCTATGACCTTGCAGCTGGCTAGCTTGTTTGGGTTCTTTTAGAACTGAAGAACATTAATTAATTTAACTAAGTGCTCAAAAGTTGCATGTATTTTGTTTGTATTATATTTCTTTGTAAGAATAAGTGTAATATGCTCTTAATTTTAATTATAAACAGAAGCAACTGCTAATGCCTGGAAACATTTTTTAAGCCAAGCAAGGTTTTTTAATAAGAATATCGAAATGATTCATGGGGTACTGAATTATGCATGGATTTAAACTCCCATCTGAGTCTACTTTTTTTAGTAATTATCCTCTACTTCATCCTCTTAATAATAAGTTAAATAAAGAGATGTGTTTGCCAAGAAGTTTTCAAGATTTATTTTTAGGAAGGCAAAAAGTTCAACAATCTCCAGGATGACTAGGTCAATACCAATTCCACTGGCATCACCCAGACAATGAGTTATATGAGTGGGGAATCGAGCTGTTCATTATTAAAATTAAAATGATACTTATAGGTTAAATGCTAATTACTCCCAACATTGGGATCACATGTTCAACACTTAAGAAAGGTAGATAGGACTTCCTTGACCATTGGAAATTGAAAGGGCATGTTAGCAAAAGAACTTTAACCATTAAAATAAAATAAAGTTTTCTTTGGGACCACTTAATTAACTCATTATTCTAACTAAATATGTACCAATATCCATTGAAGAAGGAAGACATGAGATTACAGGAAAAGGAGAGCAAAAAAATAAACTGATGTTACAGAGAGACAATGGGTCAAGTTCATTACCACCTTGCCTCTTCTATAGATATTTATCCCTGTGCAAAGTGTACAAAGTGGGTGTTAGATGCTATCATGCTTGCTGGTAGCATTTTGCACTCTCTTTGCAGAGGGATAAATGACTACTCATGGTGGAAGGCAAGGTGCCCTGTTGATAGGCACTGTGGCTAGCAAGAATGATTTGGTTTAAATCTTGACAGGTTTATTCTGCAGGCTAAGAAAAAAAAAACATGCTGTTACATCTGAGGAAGACAAAGGCCCAGATCCACAAAAGGACTTAGGTGTTGCAACACTGAGCATCACAGAACCTAACTTTTAGGCTCCTTGAAAATCACAAGGAAAACAATGGGAGCAGCAAAGCCTGAGTTAAGTGCTTAATCTCCCCATACAAAGAATGGGGAGACATAGGTGCCTTAGAATGCAATCCTAAGAAAAGCCAGTATGCTAGGTGGGCAGCTAGCCAATGGGAGATGCCAATGACAGGGCTATGTCATAAGCCCCTCTCCTCTCAGGGAGATAGACACCTCCCTGAAGCCTGGATTTAGGAGCATATCTCTGCTAGTGATCTGCAACCAGGATGCCGTCACCTGATTCCATACAAAATGGCAGGAGGAGGAGAAGGCGATGCTTATAATATGGTGCCAACCTTATAACATTTAATCCGCCACAACCACCTCCTCCTTTGCCAGACTTTGAATCAGACTCGATCTGATAGCTGGTCTCTGAGCATATCTACCAGATTGGGCACCACATGTGACTTAAGCAGCTGAATGCCTGTCTTCTCACAGCTGATGAACCACTCTGGGGCAGAAACATAGGGAATTTTTACCCTACAAACTTAGGCGCTCAGTGAGTTTAGGCAGGAGTTAAAGCAATTGGCAGGAGTTCTGTGGATCACCGTGGAGCCTAAGGCTGGGACATAGATGCCTAAACCACAGATTAGGCACCTAAGTAGTTTTGGGGGTTTGGGCCCACTTTTTTTGGCTAACAGTTTGTTAGACAATTAGACTGGAAAGGTCTTGGCCAAGGTGTTTTCAAAACAGGAATCTAAAATCAGGCACCAAAATTCATATTTAAACAGTAAAAGAAGCACAGGTGCAACCACAGAGAAGAAATTGGAGGGATAATAGGGGCAGCATTTTGATGGATATTTTTAAAACACACTGGAGAGATGCAGACCAGCAAGGGGCAAATTTCTGTTTCCACGGCCCATGTAACCCAAATCCTTTACCATAAAATGCATAACAACGAACGAGTATTTACACACTTTCCTGCTGGTGCTGGCACTAATCTTCTACTTTTTCTAAAGCGAATAACTGTTTTAAAATCTGCTTTTCTCATGGCAGGATCCATTGGAGGGAAGTTGAAGCTAGACAAATTCACACTGGAAATAAGGTATACGTTTTTAACAGAGTAATTAACTTGGGACAACTTACCAAGGGATTTAGTAGAGTCTCCATCACTGGCAATTTTCAATTAAGATGAGATTTTTTTATTCGGAAAGACATGCTTTAGTTCGAACAGGACTTATTTTGGGAAACTTCTACAGCCTGTGTTATGGAGGAGGTCAGACAAGATCAGTGGTCACCAACCCGTCAACTATGATCAACTGGTCGATCATGGGGACTCTCCTAGTCTATTGCGATCTCCAGTGGTGTAGTGGGCTGCTGCTATGGCACGCTTCCTGCCTGCCGCAGCCCCATGCCACTTCCAGAAGCGGCCAGCATACCCCTGTGGCCCCAGGGATTGAGGGAGCAGGGGTCTCCGCGTGCCGCTCCTGCCTGCAAGCACCACCCCCACAGCTTCCATTGGACAGGAACAGGGAACTATGGCCAATGGAAGCTTAGGGGGTGGTGCCAGCAGAGAGCCACGTGCCCCACTCACCCCTCCCAGGGGCCACAGGGGCACATTGCCCCTTCTGGGAGCAGCATGGGGCCAGGGCAGACAGGGAGCATGCCATAGCCTCGCTGCACTACTGACTGGGAGCCGCCCACAGTAAGTGCCATCTGGTGGGAGGCTGCACCCCAACCCCCAGACCTGAACCCCGTCCCGGAAACAGCAAACCATACCCCATCCTGCACCCCAACTCCCCTCCTGTACCCCAAGCCCTGAGCCCCCTCCCAGAGCCAGCAGCCCGTATCCCCTCCTGCACCCCAACCGCCTACCCCAGCCCTGCCCCCCTCTCCCAGATTCAGCACCCCACACCTCCTCCTGCACCCCAAAACTCTGCCCCAGCTCAGAGCCCCCTCCTGTACCCAAACACACTCCCAGAGCTTGCACCCCTCACCTCCTGCACCCCAAACCCTACCCTAGGCTCAGCTCAGAGCTTCCTCCCACACTGTGAACCCCTTGGCACCAGCCCAGAGCCCACACCCCCTCCCAAACCCCAACCCCAGCCCAGTGAAAGTGAGTGAGTGTGGGGGAGAGCAATCAATGGGTGGGGGATGGAGTGAGTAAGATGGGGCTTTGGGGAAGGGGCGGGGTAGGTCCTGGGTTGCCCCTAAATTCAAAAAGTGATCTTGGGCATAAAAAGGTTGGAGACCACTGGCCTAGATAATCACAGTGGTTCCTTCTAACCTGGGAATCTATGAAGAGGAAGCATTGTGTGATCTGGGAGCTCTACTGCGGCAGTATCCTGAGAGCTAGATGATACAAACAAGAAATAATGATACAAACAAGACAGAGGGAGACAGAGACTGGTTGTGTCCAGAAGAGTATTAAAGGGAGGATAAGAGCAGCCAGAGGAAGGGGATGAATTTAAAATCAATCTGAGAATTTTAATACTCTGTATGAGGGGAGTTTGTATTTGAACTGTGTTTTTAGCATCATACAATGACATGCATTTAAATGAATAATTGATATGTGAATAAAATGATTAAATTTAATCCAGCTATGTACTACATCATACCTTTATATAAGATAAGCCTCGCAGTGACAGCCACAGTCCTTAAATAGATCAAACATAAACAAATACTTTAAATTCCCATTATTTCTTAAGAGGGAGATTTTCTAAGGAAAACACATTTTCTATCAGGAAAATGTTTAATTTTATTTTTTTCTCAACGAGCCCTCTGTCTGTAATTTCTTTGTATCCTTACTCAAAGTTGGTTTATTCCTAGCCCTTCAAAGATCCCCACATAAGTCCATTTCCCTGAAATATCTTTGCATATAGCAAATAAACAGGTTGCAGGTAAGCCAAATTACTGACAATTATTGAACTAAATTGTAATGGTTATACAGTGAGTTTGATCAGTTTGACCTCTGCCACGTTCCATGAGTCCTAGAATTTTATTCAGACCCAGACTTCCCTATTTCCCCAGATTTGAATATGAGTATCGTGCCAAACAACAACATTCGTCATGCCAAATAACAAAGCATTTAATTATTTGATGTGCACAGCGGGCCCACATTTTACTTTGCCAAACAACTTTTCATGTTCTCACTCCCAACCATGATAATCACCATCAACATGTTTCTTATCTGGGATTACACATTTGTTTATGCTATCAGGGCCGGGGAAACACTTTAAAATCAGACATTCTTACCCCCTAGAAGCACAAAAATAACCGAACAAATTTCCCCTATTTGGCAATTTCTTAATGACAGTGTGACTATATTTTAGAAATGACCTAAACAAGTCTTCCTATGTTGTCCAGACTTTATAAATAAAACTGTAACCATTCAACTGAAATAGGCCACAAAAAGCCTTCCGGCCAGGAAAATAAAATGAAACTTTTAAAGTGTTTTGCACTCCCACAAAAAAACAGCTTCCAAACGGCAGTGTTCCACATGAGTGACCTGATGACAGAAAGCAAATTCACATCACAGTCATTCATTCTTCTGATCTCCCCATAGGTCAAGAATGGTGCCAGTTTCACAGCTCTTCCATGACTAGCTGTGAAATTGGATACAGGAAGTTTCATTTCAATTGTATGACAAAAGGGTTCTGGATGAACTCCAGCTGAAGATTGGCCAAAGGATGAATTAGACTTTGGTTTGAACTTCAGCCTACAAAAGGTCAGTTTTAATCCAATAGTAGCGGGTGGCACTGGCTGCTCTATAGGACGGGAGCTGGTATTTGAATTCTGTTATTGACGTCATACAATGACGTGCATTTAAATGAATAAGTGGTATGTGATTAAAAGGTTTAGATCTAATCCAGCTATGTACTGTGTCATACCTTTGCATAATATAAGCCTCTCAGTGACAGCCACAATCCCTAAATGAATACAAATCATAAGGAGATATTTTAAATTTCCATTATTCATTAACAGGGAGATTTTCAAAGGAAGTGGTTAGGCAACCAATACCCAGTAAAAGTCAATGGAGCTTAGTGCCTTACTGCACTTTGTGGTCTTGAAATGCAATCTTCCCCCATAAATTTTAGTGTGCACTTACACTTTGTCATAATGTAATCAGTTAGGACCTTTGTGATAGGCCCTATTTGTACATGACTGTGTTAATGTCAAATGCTGTGCTTTCACCTTAAGCGGCTCAAATCTGTTTGTATTCAAAAGTCCTTAGGGACCTGAGGAGGTTCTGTTGGCCTCATGTTCACTTGGGATATAACCTTTGTCTCTTAATGTGAATGTCAGTTTATCTGCAGCGTTGAACTTCCAGAAACTGTATGATGTTCAATGACACATTTCCATAAGTTCCTTCAAGGGCAAGTGATGGTCAGAGGAGCAAACATATTGGCTTTCCTGACATAAGACAGAGTTAGATGAATAATGTATTTTAAACGTGTGAATGTTCATTTACATAACAACTTGCGGATTATGAAAATGTGACTCACAGCTCCTTTAATTTGCCTCCTGTAAACACTTTATTTACAAGAAAGTTGTATAACTAATCATTTCCACACTACTACTTATATGAATATGTATTCACAAGAGTATTCACACGAAAAAAAAATATGTGACCCCAGGGGTTGTTCTAATTAACAGCAGCTTTATCTAGGCTGCCTACATTGCTTCAGCCTATAGCAGGCCAAAATCTTTGGAGCGCTGAGCCACTAGAGATGCCCCTTCATGCTCTTGTCATGGCCCCTTCAGTTCCTAGCCCAAACACTAGAGGCCGGGTGGGCTGTGAAGGGAACAGCATTGGGAAATATAGGGTGACACTATGTTGCTCCTGTACTGGGGGAATTCTCACCTAGTTGATGGTTGTTCAATGCAAATAATTTGCACAATTGTAGTTTTGAGAATGGCGATGCATTGCAGTTGTGTCCCAAGGAAGGAGCAATTTTGGAAATTCCTCATTAGAACAAAGTAGCGACCACTAAGAAAGTAGTTTGTGGGTGGAGGGACAGGGGAGACCTATCCATGAACACCCATTAGAACTGAGAAGCTAATTTTGATTTTACTATTTTCTTTTGAACTGACACAGAATCAGAGTGACTTGGTGTAGAATTTATTAGCATATAACAGGTATGCTAAATGGTTTGAATGATATTTGAAAAGGGTTGAACATTGAGATTAACAGCTGGAAACAATTTTCTACCCTAACTGCATCTGGCTATGCCAGTTCTATAACTTCTAACTAATAAAATAAACAAGTAATGGGAATAGAGATCTGAACAGTCAATGAAATTATCTTACATTTCCTTTGATCTTTGACCATGTTATTTTTAAAACTTGTTTAGGAGATCTCTTCAGTATGTAACTTTTAACTAGGAGCTAAAAGTCATGAACAGAAACAGCCAGCAGGAGAGTTTCAGAGGGTATAGTTGTAAACTCTGTGTTTCAGGGTAGCAGGCCTTCATAAGTCATGCATTTGGTCTATCTATGGGGTTTTTTTTTTTTTTTTTTTGACAGTTTGGTTGTTCTCTGTGTATATGCTGCGGTAGCTGGGCCATGGGTCCCTGAGTAAGCAGCTGAGACAGGTCTATTTGCTGGTTCCTTGGTAAGGGCTGTGTGGCTCTGACCCTGGAGCTTTGATCAGCCCTGATGTTTGAAGTCTCTGAGAAGTTAATCACTTCCTGCTTGTGAGAAGCAGAGCTATGCTGAGCTAAACATGGAGACTTATTATAAAACATCAATTGCTAGATGAATTTGAGAGTCAAAAACAAAGAAAGCTAACGGGAGACTTTTGGAGGGAGTGGAGAGGTGGATTGTGAGAGAGTCTTTCCTTCCAGGTCCAGCTATACATTCAATTCCATGATGTCCAGTAATGCAACAGTGGTGGTGACTTGCAATGGAGGTGCCAGTTTTTTTTTTTCCTGCCTGAAGCCAGAAGAGACACAATTACTAGAGACAAAAGGTCATTGTGGCATCTGACATAGCTGATGATAGAGAAAAATGGGTAAACTGTGGCCACCAGAGAAAAGAGAACAAGGAGGAATTTCACATAGCTAGAAGATTTCAAATCAATACCAGCTACTCAGTGTCGAAACTGTGGAAAATAACTCTCAAGATCCAGCTGTTCCGAGGGAATGGAGAGATGTATGGAAACACATGTTGATGACAGCTCAGCCTATCCTATAAGAAACGTAAGCTTGCCCACAGAGATCTCCAACCATTCAAGGCAGACTGACAATCCTTATAGAGGATTTAATACTCAGAAGAGTTGAAAGAATATTCTGCCAGGGACATGCAGACAACTGTGTGCTGTCTTCCTGGATCCAAGACATGGGAGATCACTCTAAGATCAGACAGGCTTCTGAAGTCAATGGATGAGGATCTATTGATGATGGTTCAGACATTATACTGGTGACTAGGTAAGTGGTGTATGGTTTTAGTTTTGTGGAACATTAGTTCACCTTCTATAGAGATAGAGAGCCATAACCGTTTGGATGGCCCCCACTCTCAGTAGAAGGGGAAACAATCTCCGTGGGGACAGACTGGTTAAAGTAGAGAGGAGGGTGTTAAACTAATAATGGGGGAGGGTAAAAAGTGAGAAAATATGAGCACTCATTTACACAACATTGAGATGTTGAGAACAAAATTAATCAAGGATCCAAGGACATGAAGAAAATAAATTCTTGATTTGCCTATATGCTAATGCTGGGAGTCTGTGTATCACAAATGAAACAGGTCCCATGCATTTTCCAATTTTTCCAGGAATTCATTTCACTCCACAGCCATAGTTGCAAGTCCACACTAAATCTTGGACTTGAAAAGAACAGTGAAAAGTCTCATATCATTGATCAATTTGCATAGCTGGGGATTTCTCTTCATGTGAGGAAAATTAGGATGTAGCAGGTCTCAACAGGTTCACAAAATGGCTGCAAGAAAAGAGTTGAAGGTGATTCCTGGGTAGTGTGATGTTGTGTGCTCCTACAGACAAGCAAAACATTGTTCAATTTCTGCGGCAGACTCAAAATAGGTCTGTTAGCTCTTAAGGCATGCTTAAGCATCTGTACAAAATATTCCACTAGTTCATTTATAGGAGAATGGTATGGAGCAGGACATATGTGCTCAATTCTACTTGAAGCTAAGAACCTTTGAAATTCTTCAGATCAAAACTGAGGTCCATTGTCATTCACCAACTGTAACGGTAAACCAAATTGGCTAAATAAGGTACAAAGAGGTTTAGTGGTCTAGGTATCTTAGTAGAATTTATTTGAAAACCTCTGGCCATTTTGAATGGGTGTGGACTATGACCAAAAACTTATATCCTTCTAGAGGTTTGACAAAGTCCATTTGAATATGTGTCCAAGAAGTCTGAGGCCACGACCAAGGGCATAGGCAGGTTGGGCCAAGACTATGCTGAATTTGGTGTCACAAAGTACAGCACTTCACCTTTATCTCAATATCTTTATCAATACCCAGCCACCAGACATGACTCTGAGCTATGGCCTTCATCTGTACAATGCCAAAATGACCTTTGTGAAGAGTTCAAAAACTTGAAATTGAAGTGATTTGGGAATGATCACTCTCATTCCCCACAAGATAAATAATTCTCATTGATGTGACACAAATTGTGTAAACTGGGGATTCTTTTGATCCAACACTGTAGTCTGTAGAACCATTCCCTTCACAAGAGAAAGCACATCTTACTTAGAGGTTTCTTTGTTGATGTCCGTGCTAGTGATGGGTAACCTATCCATCAAACTGAGGTAGAAAACTTCATCACAAGTTTCTTTGGGTTGATGAGAGCTTGTGCATGGCAAGCTCAACAGCCAATCTGCATTGCCGTGCTGAAAGTAGCATGGCCTTTGTTGCATATGGGCAGCACCTAATGACTGAATTATATGTTTTGGTCCAAAATTTGAAAGTAATGGGTGATGATCCATCAGCAAGGTAAAATGTCTCCCAGACCACATATAGATCTTCTGAATTCCAAAAATAATGCTGAGATCTTCTCATTCTAGTTGTGAATAGTTCTTCTCATGGCTGGTGAGTTTTGTAAAGTGAATGGTTTCTCCATGCCATCAGAAAAAATGTGTGAAAGAACTTCACCCACTCCATATGGTGAAGCACCGCAAGACAATCAAAATGGTAATAAAGCATCAAAGTGCATAAGAACATCCGCTAAGGTCAACAGTGGTTTGTTTGTTTTTTGCTTCCCTAAATGCGCACTGTGATCGGTTAGGTCACAGAGATCCCCTAGGGAATGTCACCTGACATGCTGAAATTACCTCTGAGTCTGTTTTCCCTGCCAGCTTGGAACTCCAGAACCCTGCCTGGTCAAGCCAGACATGCTAGTCTGTTGCAACACAGACCCAGGATCTGGCCCATGCCCCCAAAGCTGCAGACTTAACTGAAAATAGCTCAGAAGGTTACCTGACTCCAGCACCCAGACACCCAGCTTCCAATGGGATCCAAACCCCAAATAAATCTGTTTTACTCTGTATAAAGCTTATATAGGGTAAACTCATAAATTGTCTGCCCTCTATAACATTGATAGAGAGATATACACCGCTGTTTCTTCCCGCAGGTATTAATCACTTACTCTGGGTTCATTAATAAACAAAACTGATTACATTAAGTATAAAAGGTAGGATTTAAGTTGTGTCAAGTAATAACAGACAGGACAAAGTAAGTCACCAAGCAAAATAAAGCAAAAACACTCAGGTCTTAGCCGAATACATTAAGAAACTGATTACAGGTAATATCTCACCCTCAGAGATATTCCAATAAGCTTCTTTCACTGACTAGACTCTTTCCTAGTCTGGGCCCAATCCTTTCCCCTGGTACAGTCTTTGTTTGATCCAGAAGACATCTCAGGTGATAAGTAAGGGTTTTCTCAGGACTGGCAGCCCCCTTTGTCCTGCTTCACCCCCTTTTATAGTTTTGGCACAAGGAGGGAATCTTTTGTCTGTACTTGTCCCCACCCTCACCTCATCAATGGAAAAATACAAGGATTAAGATGGATTCCAATATCATGTGACATGGTCACCTGTCACTGTAAAACCCCTAATCTCCATTCTTCCTGGGTTGGCCTATACATACACAGGAAGGTTTGCAGGTAAATAAACCATTTACAACCAATTGTCCTAGTCAATGGGAGACATCAAAATTCTAAACCACCATTAATGGCCCACACTTTGCATAATTACAATAGGATCTCAGAGTTATACCTCATATTTCTAGCTTCAGATACAAGAATGACACATGCATACAAATAGGAGGAATATATCCAGTAGGTTATAAACTTTGTTATCATACCTTACAAGAGACCTTTTGCATAAAGCATATTCCAGTTACATCATATTCACACTCATAAGCATATTCCCATAAAACATATGAAGTGCAAGTCACACGCACTCATTTCTCTAGCGCATTTCCGTTTTATTTTGCTTGTAATAGTTCATGTAAGGGTACATATATTGTCACCAGATTAGGCAGAAATTTACCATAATAAATTTTAGCAATCCTAACAGTGGAGGTGCCACAAGTACTCGTTTTTCTTTTTAGTGGATGTGGTGGTGATTCAAGAACTGTTTTATCTTTCTCTGGTGATTTCCTTAAGTCCTTGGCATCAATTACATGTCCAATATATTCAACTAAAGGTTTAAAAACTCACATTTGTCCTGACGTATTCTCAGTCCATGGTCTTCCAAACGTTACAAGACAGAATCCAAATTTAGAAGACAATCGTCTTGATCTTTTCATGTAACAAGGATATCATACAAATAGCACTGAACTCCATTCAGTTCTTTCAGGATCTTGTTCATGGCTTTCAGAAACAGGGCAGGTGCTAATGTGATATCTAAAAGCAACATTAAGAAAATAACCTTTTTTGTGTGTTGATTGTGAGATATTTGTGAAATGCCAGATTGATCTCAATTTGCAGGTATGCATTGAGCAAACCCAATTTACTGAAACATTGTCCACCACTAAGAATAGCAAACAAATCTTCAATATGAGGTAGTGGATAGTACAGCTAAAATTGGATTCAGAATCACTTTGAAAGCTCCTCAAATTTGGATTGAGCCATCCTTGTTGATGACCTTGTTGATATAAAGGGTGCAGCCCACTCACTGTGTGAAACTGGTGACAAGACTCCAGTGTTCACTATATGGTCCAAATTAGCTTCCACCAGAGGCTTCAAAGTGTAAGGCATAATTCTTAGCTTGCAATATTTTGGCTGGTTTTCAGACTTGACAGTGAGCTTCACTGACACATTATTCATTTTTTCAAGCTCCTTTTCAAAAAACTTTAGAGTGTCTGTCTAGTATTTCTTGAAGATTTTGAGGTGTTTTCATGATCACAGTTCAATTCTCCATGAGCTCCTCAAGCCTAGATTGGACAAATAATGGTAGTTACTTCCTTTCAATCCCAAACAAGGGTAAAACAGCTGACTGTCCATCAAGTTTAATTTTCCCCTGAAGGTTTCTTCCAGAGGAACTTGTGACAAAGTCTGGTGATAGGTTGATGCAGAAATAAGTGAAACAGCAGCTCCAGTATCAACCTCTATTCTTGCAGGAATTCTTTCAGTCAAAGGTGTAACCCAGATGCCACCTCTTATTCCAGCTTCCAACTTCCTGCTGACGAGGAAACAGGAGCATCTAAAGTAACAGCAGTCTCCTGTTAGTTTAAGCTGCATAATTACATGTTAAAGGAATGGGAGAAGACCCTATGAGCACTTGGTGCCCATTGTGAGATAGGCTCAACCCACAGATGTGCAGATAGAGGTCATTATTCTGCATCTTGCCAGGGTTCCCTGAGGTTGAAGGCATTCTGTGAGCAATTACTCTTAACTTTTTCACTAGCTTTGTTCCTCTTCTTCTACTGAAATCCATGTGGATGCAGATGGCTCCCAAGAGGGAAGATAGTCAAGGAGGCATGTAACTTTAAATTCAATTTTTGGATAGTCAAATTTAGAGTATCATGGAATTTTCCACTGACTTTTGCTGTATATGGAGTGACAGTAGATAACTCAGTCCATATCTCACCAGGATCCTACAGTGTAACCAAAGCAATACTGATTCCTAGTCCTGTAGCTATGACTACCAGGGGAAGAAGAAGAAGGCAACTCTATAATTGACAAAGCAGAATTATATGCTCTGTATGCTTACAGTATCACACAGACAAACTACAGGGAAAAACATTCTGGGGAATAAAGCAGCCTCAGCAGAATAAAATTCTAGTCAGAGCAACACTTCTAGTTAATGTTGCCGTTATGATTCTCCCCCATCTACAAGTACCCCCTTGCAATTGAGCAACTTCTCTTCCTGGAAGCCTACCTCCTGCTCCAGCTGTGTAAGTTTCTGCCAGTTAACCCATTCCTCTTCCTGGTTCTCAAGTCTGCTTATCACTGCACCCCAGGTGCAGCCCCACCCCTAACAGGGCCTACCCAGGGTGCACCGGTTCAGTCAAAGGAGACACTAAACTTTCTTTCTCAAACGGGCTCAGTCACCCCATGACTGTTGCCTAACCCTGTCTGTTATAAAGGCTCTCTTTTTTAGAAAGTGGTAACTCTGTGAATATTTCATTCTTTCAGGTTAA
Source organism: Caretta caretta (assembly GCF_965140235.1). Taxonomy (NCBI): domain Eukaryota; kingdom Metazoa; phylum Chordata; order Testudines; family Cheloniidae; genus Caretta; species Caretta caretta. The sequence continues at coordinate 126,896,753 of NC_134207.1, forward strand.
ATTTGGCACAATTATCATCTATATGGGGTTGAATTATATTTGGGATAAAAAGAGAGTTATCCAATTCTGAAAACTGTTTGAAAAATGGTATTTCTCTATTATTAAAACAATGACACATTTTCAACCATTTATTTGGAAAGCTCTAGTGCCTAAGAGAAAAGGCTTTAGGTGATCAAATTTGGCAGATAGTCACAGTGGATCAGGGAAATGCCTTTTGATGTTTTGGGAAATTTTGAATTTTAATATTTGAACAGGGAAAAATGATTTTCACGCATGCACAATGACTTCAGTCAGTGTCAACTATCCCTCCGCGTTCCATGGGCTAAAGAGCTCTGCACATGCATGTCCATTAAATTCCATGTACCCTAAGGACACAAGGAGGGGGAAGAAGAGAGGGGCACAGAGGTGTTTGTGCGTGGGGGTGGGGGAGGGCAAGAATATAGTGGGAGGCAAAGAGCTGCCGTTTGGTGTAAGTGGAAAGCAAAAGTAACCTATTCACAGAATCAGGCTTCCAGGTGCCCCCAGAGCCCCAGGAAGCTGGCAGATGCCTGTCCCCAGACCTCTCTTTCTCTCACTCAGACTGTTTTCCCCGACTGCCCACCTCTGCTTCCTTCTGGTGTTCCAAAACCTTCTTTTTCTCCTGGAGTCGGCCACAGGACTTCCTCTACTTTCCTCCTCCCCTGTCTTCTGCTTTGGCTGGGGCAGAGATATGAATGGGTCTGGGCTGGAGAGGAGGTTCTGGAGCCATAGGAGGAGGAGGGTCAGTCCCTTTGCTTCACTGAAACAACCTTCCCTGATGCTCCCCTGTCAACTAAGGGACCTCCTCTGTGCTCAGGACCCAGCCACAGCACTTTTCTGATCCGCTGACACATACATTCTGTAATGCAGCAGAATAAAAAAAATAAAACCAAATGAACATATGAAATAAGTTCTCTTTAAACTTTGGGAATATTTTCATTTTTTTAAATATTATGTATAGAAGTTCTACACCTGTATATTTAGGGTATCATAAAAATGGTATGACTCTGATATTATCTGAGAAACTATGTGCTCATGTAAAAGCAATGAGTCCTAATGCACGTGCAAAATAGAGTACAATTAAGGTTGTGCAAGCAACCTTAACTTTGCCATTTCCAAACTTTTGAGTGCTTCACCTTGCAGCCATAACATTCCTTTAACATAGCTTTTGTATGAGGATTGTATATATTAAAATGTTGCCACAGAAGAAACATCTGAAAGGTTCAGTATCTGTATTTTGATGCTACTATTTGAGGTTCATTAAGCATAGCACTCTCCTTACACATCAATTTTATGCTGGTGTAACTGCATTGACTGCAATGGAATTAAGGCTGATTTACACTGGTTAAATAAAAGAAGAGTCAGACCCCATGTTTCTAAAGCAATATCTAGCTACTCTAGTTTTGTTTGATACAACTGACCCATTTGGAAAGGTCTTATGTGTTTCATATATATGCTGATACATTTTATGTGGGTATGGACAACATGAAAGAGGTCATATTTTATGTGCCAGTTCATGATCTTGTGTAAACTGAGTCTATAAAATATGTGTCATGTATATGGTAGTTGCATAATTACACATGGGGGATATTTCAGATTTATCTCCTATTGATTTTAGAAAATGTGTCTAAATGAAAGGGGGCAGCAGTAGTTTGAATTTACGTACAGCATTAAGCCGACGTTGGATGAAAGAATGCTCACTTGACATGCAACAGCCTTCAACTTTCTGAGTTACTCCAGAGCTAAATAGTCACAGTGTTCTGTTATTTTGTTATGATTACTAATTTATAACATAGTCACGACTAGCAGATGTTTTCCTCTTGGTTGCCAAGCAATTAAAAGATGCTGCTGCAGCTGAATTTTGCACCTGGGCTGTAAGATGCCCAAACTGGCTCTGCAAACCTTTTGACTCATGAAAATTGTGCCAATGATCATCATGAAATCAACATTAGATAAATGCATCCAAGACAATAGATTAATGAAGAATTACTGACAGATTATATTTATTTTTTGGTTGAGATGCAGCTGTATAAAGAATATAAAGGTCTCCGCAATTGCTAATAATGTCAGAGAACTCCAGTTTTAGGCTTAGTTTCAGACATACCATTATGATTTTTTTTCTCTTAATCAATCAAATATTGAGTTTGCATTCAGTAGACAAGGGACTAAGGTGCAAATCAGTGACTTGAAGGTATTCCTATTCGTGTATTTGAACAAAACAAAACCATAGTGGATATAATCATAAATTAACTATATTGATCAATTAACTGTGAGGAGGAGAATACAGAACAAAAAGTTACGTTTCAAAGATAATATTTTGACTTTTAGGTAAAGAAATGCTGAAAATTAGTGCCAAGCTTTACAAAGACGAATGGTGTGCTTGCAAATTTTCTGTACACCTACCAAAACTTGCACTTGTTTGTGTAATCTGTCATTGGTACATGCAAATCAGGGGCCAAATCCTAAAGACTTTACTAAGGCAAAGCACCCATTGATTTAAATGAGAGTTTTATCTAAGCAAAGCATGAGTGAGAACTTAAGGATTTGACATCAGGTAACTGTACATCTAAACCAGTGGCTTTCAACCTTTCCAGACTCCTGTACCGCTTTCAGGAGTCTCATTTCTCTTTTGAATCCTGATGTTCACTTTGCTTAAAAACTACTTGCTTACAAAATCAGACATACAAATACAAAAGTGCTACAGCACACTATTTCTGAAAAAAATGCATACTTTCTCATTTTTACCATATAATTATACAAAATCAATTGGAATATAAATATTGTACTTACATTTCAGTGTACAATATATAGACTAGTATAAACAGGTCATTGTCTCTATGAAATTTTAGTTTGTAGCCTGTTGTAAAACTAAGCAAATATCTAGATGAGTTGTTGGGCCTCCAGGAAGACCCCTATGTACCCCCAGTTTCAGAACCACTGATGATTCTAAACTACCCAATTGTGCATGCAATTACTAGGTATGAATTCACCTATATGGATTTTTTTGCCTGTTCTCAGTTGCATCTGGATTCTGAAAAGTGGGTTCTGCAGGCAAACAAGTATACCCAACCTTTTGTGGTTGGGCCCATCATGCTCACATTTGCCCTTCATGTCCAGGTACAAACAACAGTGTCCCTAACCTCTCTTTAAAACAAAACAAACACCACCAAGATGGAGTTGGGCTAATTGAATGGCTAATGTAATCATTTGTCATTTTTCATGTACCATGAAAGCAATTTGTAGAAGAGTTTATGAGATAGATGACTAGCAGGAACATAATTTTCCTCAAAAGACCTGAGGGCAGTCATGCTAACGGAAAGGCAACAGTACCAAGACAAAGGAACACAATGCACCACATATTGTCATTTTAAGACAACTTTTTCATTATGCCAGATAAACATTCACTAACACTTTCTGTGTCCAATCACGGTGAACTCATTTGCTATTCATTGAAACATCCATCAAAGATCAAAATAGATTCATTTGGTATTCATGATGTTGCCATATGCACATCTTCAGGGCTTAGACTGTATTTTGGTATTTAAATTATATATTGTACAGTTGGAACTAGTATTATATATTAACTGTTTGAATGCCACAACTGGCATGTCTGAAGGCCGTGGTTCAGAACTCACTCAAGCAAAAGCAAAAGCAAAAGCCTATGCTTGAATTCTATTGACCTCAATAGGACTTTAGCACACATTTAACATTAATCAAATACTTAAGTGCTTTGTTGAAACAGGACCTGAGAAAAAAGTTTCATATGTAATCTGAACAATTTTTTTAAAAAAATCACCTGAAGGATTATTTTAAGTCCCAAACTTTCCCCCCCACAAAAGTTTTCTCTTGACCTGTGTTTCTGAATCTTTCATCTGCTTTGCACAATTCCATGAGAGATATTTTTTTCTTCAAAGTCAGCCAATTTAACACTATCCAGAATGCAAAATGACAGTAGCTTAAATTTTTTTTGGTAAGAAAAATATGTTTAATTCTCAACTTGTCTGAATTTGAATAAAATAAGGATTACTAAATATTTATGAGCAAAATATTTATTCAGCTAGGAAACAAAGAAAAGAAAGTACTCACACATCACTCAGGTTAAAAGCTACCATATTATGCAAAAATGTATTTCCTATTTCCTAACATTTCATTGCATTTTATAGCTGTTTAGTATCAATAAGATATAAGAGACAAACTTAATAAAATGAAGACTAAACCCTTGCCCTAGGGTGTTATGACATTTGTTTATGCTTCATTTTAAACACCTGTTGTCATAAGCTATGCTATGTAATACATAAGGCTAAAAGTTAAGTAAAAAGTAAAAGTTACACAGAAAAAAAAAGTTAAGAGCACATCGAAGTAAGAGAAAATACAGTACTATTTATCCTTTAGATAAATGAAAGCTGATTGACAGTATTAAACTTTTTTCTAAACAACTGCAGATGAAACTGATTATAAGATTTTCAGAGGTGAATGGCTGCTATTAATACATTTTAGTATTTACAATATATAAGACCTAGTTAAAAGTAGGGCTGGGTGGGAATTTTCAGACAATGGGGTTGGGACGTTAAAGAATGCTGATTTCTCAAAACTGAAACTTTGTACAGATGAGGATAGTGTTATCTATAAGATCTGTGTTCTTGGGGGAACCAGGCTGCAGTACCCAGCCTGAAGGACACCCCCACCCCCGGCAGCCTCTGTTTGAGCCAAAGCTGATCAGAAGAAAGACTTACAAAAAGCAATGAAAGGCCAGTGGAAGACACACCTAAACCCCCTCCGGACAAAGGTGACACAATTAAGGAAACTCCCCTAGAATCATTTGCATCAAGGATGGGACAGGGAGGCATCTCCATTAGCATACAGAATGGAGAACAGAGATTCCAACGCAAGAACTGCACTGAACTTTGAGACCAGGAAAGCAGGGAAGCACTGTGTGATGGGGTATCCAAAATACAGAAGCTGCCTGTCAAGGTTCCTTACCCACTCTGAATTCTAGGGTACAGATGTGGGGACCTCCATGAAAACCTCCTAAGCTTACTTTTACCAGCTTAGGTTAAAACTTCCCCAAGGTACAAAATATTTTATCTTTTGCCCTTGGACTTCCACTGCCACTACCAAATGTTTATCTGGGTTTATTTTTATCAGGAAAGCGTTGTTTGGAAACGTCTTTCCCCTCAAAATCCTCCCAACCCTGGCACCCCACTTCCTGGGGAAGGTTTGGTAAAAATCATCACCAATTTGCATAGGTGACTACAGACCCAAACCCTTGGCTATTAAGAACAATGAAAAAGCATTCAGTTTCTGAAAAGAAGGATTTTAATAGAAGTAAAAAGTAAAAAAGAATCACGTCTGTAAAATCAGGATGGTAAATACCTTAAGGGTAATTAGATTCAAAACAGAGAGAATCCCTCTAGGCAAAACCTTAAGTTACAAAAAGACACACAGACAGGAATATCAATTCTATTCAGCACAGTTTTATTTCTCAGCCATTTAAAGAAATCATAATCTAACGCATATCTAGCTAGATTACTTACTAAATTCTAAGACTCCATTCCTGTTCTGTCCCCAGCAAAAGCTTCACACAGACAGACCCAGACCCTTTGTTTTTCTCCCTCCTCCCAGCTTTTGAAAGTATCTTGTCTCCTCATTGGTCATTTTGGTCAGGTGCCAGTGAGGTTATCCTAGCTTCTTAACCCTTTACAGGTGAGAGGATTTTTCCTCTGGCCAGGAGGGATTTTAAAGGGGTTTGCCCTTCCCTTTATATTTATGACACTGCCTAATTGCAATGTGAGCTCCTTCGAAGGAACACTGCCCATAGCCAGGAATGATCAGTTGCTATTCTCTAGCCTGAACAAAAGAACTTTGGTATACTCCCTTGAACCATCAGTTTACCCACAAACAAATCTAGTGTTCTCCCTTGAACCATTGTTCTTACCCTACAAAAACCCCTACCCATGCTCAAGTAAGTGCTCTGATGCCTGGATCCAAAATCTAGATCAGTTCCCTTGGGACTTCATCTTCTCCTGACTGATCATGCTGGGGGCTTTGCCTGTCTCCAGCACTCCAGACCCTCAACTACCACCACCACCTGGGAACTGTGATCGATTCAAGCTTCACGGAGTGGTGAGAACCCAGCTGTCTCTCTCTCGTGTGTGTTTTTTGGCTTCCCCATTTGCTCTGCAGCAATGATCCTCGTACCTAAGATAAAAGATCCCGGCAGTACCCAAAAATGCTATGGGGTTTGCTCATCAAGTGGGTTACTACCAGAACAATTGTAACATGAAAGTGGGCATAGGGATGTGCTGAACCTGGGGCATATGAGGGTGGCAGCTTGGAAGTGCTGCTCGACCCAGTCTGCTGAGTACAGTGGCATATAAGGGTGGCAGATTGAAAGTGCTGCTTGACTCAGCTTGCACAGGAGCGCTCTTTTCCAGTGCAGTGCCAATGACATATGAGGGTGACAGCTTGGAGGTGCTGTTTAACCCATCCTACTGAGTCCAGGGACATAGAAGGGGTCAGCTTGGGAGTGCTGATTAATCCAGTCCTTCAGATGCTCTCTGTTAATGTGTGTGTTTGTCTGATTCTGGGGCTGGAGGAACCCAGCCCTGGGGAACCTAGGTTCTGCAGAATAGCTCCCTTGGGAGGGAACTTGTAGAAGGGAGAAGTAGAGCTCCATATGGGTGACACAAGCAGTACATTGATAGAATTACAGAACACCCCCCCGCCCTCCCCAAAGAGTAACCCTAATAAATGAGCATACCACAAAGTAATGGGCAAATCTGGTAATAATAGGTTTTGACAAATTCTTCTACTTCAAAACAAACATTGAAAATAAATTCAAAATTGTCAATGAAACATTTTGTCATTTTTTAAAATGATCTTTAGTTCCCCAGTTCAAAATGACTTGTCATCTAGCAGTGCAAGCTAATTATAGGGGAAAGATAAAAACGGTCAAAATCTAAATGAAACATTTCAAAATGATTGAAACAAAACATTTTGATTGACTTGAACCAAAACTCATTCCAGATTTTCTGTTCACAAACATTTTCAAGACACTGACTTTTCATCCCAATTCAGTCTTTTCTATCTCCAAAATTTTCTTGGGATGAGAAAAAACATTTCCATCCAACTCCAGTTAAAATGCAAAATATAGAAATGTCCTGCTGCTATTAACAATTTTAGACCCTGACTCAGAAACCACCCCCCCACTAAAGCATGTGCTGTTCTGCACCCTCTTACACTGGTGGGTGACCTGCTTCTACTGTCACATTGCTATCCATGATGTGCAAAGCACCCCCACTATGCATCTGCATGGCCATGCTAGCCAGATCACAACTGGGACCAATGCAACTATTTACAGATATAAATGTCATGTGCTCTGTTATGGCTGAGGCAAGGCTCTGTGTGTCTGTGTGACAGGCATATGAAGGCACTTTTATTGTTATGTAAGGTTCTGGAGCATGGCTGCAGAGATCAAGGGTCATCCTCCATTTTGTAAGGCAGGGAGCCTAGACTGCAGTGGATGGAGCAGATTGTGGCGAAGCTGCATCTTACAGCAGCCCTGGTTGTAGTAATGGCTAATAACTAGTAAAACTTATAGAAATGACTATCAAATATCAGACAAACCCAAAGATTGGGGTCCACTAAAATTAATGGCAAAGCTCCCACTAATTTCACTCATGCTTTGCTATGAATGCCATTTAAATAATAAAATGTTCCAGCCAGATTAATATCTGCAGACACAGGGGAAGCAAGCTGCACGTGCACACACATACCACCACCACCACGGGAGGGAAAATCACCCTTTGGGGGATGAGAATGATGCACCACTGTCCTTTCTTGGGGCGGGGGGGAAGGCAGGAGAGGAGCAGCTTTAAATACTTATCAGAGCTCTATAGGATTCACGACAGTGGAGAGTGCCTGGTAGAGGCATAGGTACTGGAACTAGGGGTGCTGCTGCACCCCCTGGCTTGAAGTGGTTTCCATCATATATGGGGTTTCATTTTGTCTCAATGGCTGTCAGCACCCCTACTGTACAAATTATTCCAGAACCCCTGGGTAAAGGTGATACATCAGTGTGTCTCTTCCAGCCAGGCTGACCTGGGTGCTTCCCAGATTGGCCTGACCCATTTTCAAGGTGGTGCCAACCAGCGTCAGACTCTCCATTTGAGAAGGGATTGCAAATTGCTTGCAGTGCTGTGCTTCTCCTTCAGATGGTATGAGAGCAGTAGGAAAGATGTGGTATAACACACACATAAGAACGGCCATACTGGGTCAGACCAATGCTACATCTATCCCAGCATTCTGTCTTCCCATGACTTACATAGGGTAAGTCTTTTCAATAAATCACTTATTCAGAGAGAAGAAAAGGAGTACTTGTAGCACCTTAGAGACTAAGGTGCTACAAGTACTCCTTTTCTTTTTGCGAATACAGACTAACACAGCTGTTACTCTGAAACCTGTCATTATTCAGAGAGGGCGTCTCACAATTCAATGAATTTAGGTTACTGAATCTAAATTACAGACCCAAGACTTCATAGAAATGTGTACATTTTATGTATAAGACACCTCAAATCTGGGCTTTAGTTTAGGCAATCTGAAATTAAATTAATTCAACACTGTTTGCAAATTAATTTTGATTGATATAGATATTTTAGTAACCAATATTAATTTGAAAGCTTAATAAAAGAAAGAAAATAAACTAAAGAGTCATATTGTTGTGTTTCAAATGTTAAATTAATGAATTTAAAATCCTTAAGAAGTAACAAATCTAACCACATTATCACAAAGTGGTAAGCTTAATATTACTCTGGAGATGTAATTATAGTACAAAATAGATATGGGTCAATAGCACAGGTCTTTATCAATTTGCCACTCACTTTTTATCCCAAATTAACCAATCAGTGACAGTTCAACTAAAAATAATTTTAAAGTTGTAAATATGGATATTTGAACAAATACTGAAGTAACAGAATGTCTAAATTGTCCTCCTGGAGTCTGATAAGTCATACTCAAACATTTTCCTTTCATATATGCACACACGAACATTACACATTAATACCAAGTATGCACTTTGGCTCTGTTCATGTAAACACACATGCATGTGCTTAATATTAAGAATGATTCACTTCACTGAAGTAATTGGTACTATTCATATACTTAAAGTAATTTTCATGCTTGAGTGTTTTGCTAGATTGGTGCCCATATGTAGAGTGAGGTAGTCCTACCAGAATTTAATTTGTGCTTCATGCATCATATTTTTATAGAACAATGAGAAAACAGGCCATTTCTTTTGTGGGTTTATGTGTTTAAACTTGTTTACACTTACTGTGGCATTTACTTCCAGAACCCCATTCAGTACTTCTTCGCATACCAATACACTGGGACATGCTAGTTCCACCCAGAATTTCAACCAGTTTAAGCAATTATGACCATCCATTGTGTTCTTACTAGAATCTACTGTTTTCCCATACACAGTTGTGTTGCCTTTGAAAAGTTTACAGGAGGTTCCTCAGTTCACTGAGGTGCAATATCCTAGGCTGACTTAGTAGAATTTTGTTTTTTCCCAGGCTGCAGGTTCTCTAAAGTCTTTCTGTAAAGTCTCTGTGCATTCCTTGAAGGTTTTATAACCTAAAAATACTTCATGGTACAGCAACATAAAGTCATTTCAATGATTCTTTCTAAAAACCTCAGCTTGGTTCAGCACCAGGAGGATGAAACAGCTGTATAGATCTTTAATCCCTTTCTATCCATTCCTGTTTGTTATCACTAGCAGTTATGAGGCTGAATGAATCACTTTTCTGAGGTATGTGTCTGTGTACTTCTAATGATGCAGTTAACAAAACTTTCTGGTCATTCAGTTCATTATGATACACTTTGATTTGGTTTACCTTGAAGATTTTCAGTCCATCGGCTTTTAAAAATACATACATTAAAATATTTCACTTGATCTTTGATATAACAGACACTGAACATATAATTAATCAATGTATCAAAGGTTTGTTCATTAATCAACAATAAAGATTTACAATAAAATTAATTTGTGATTATGAACTGCGAGCAACAGCGATGTTCCTTTTAAGACTAAAGTTAACACTTGTCGTTTCAAAGTTTGCACCACATTTCTGTAGAGTTACACTGAAACTTTTAATCAACTTTTGTTTATATAAATTTGAATTCCCATCAAAACATTTCAAGTGATTGCCGGAATTTATCAGCTAAATAGCCTATCAAATATCACATGCCAATTTTAGATATTTATAATATAAACATGTAATTTTACGTATTTGAACTGAATCATGAAAAAGGAAAATTCCTCTTTCACAAATGTTCTAGGAGGTTATTGCCTACAATTTTCACATGGACTCCTGTGAAAGACTGGAACAACCCTGCCATTAGACATTTTATTATTATTTCTTCCCAGGGTTTTTCTTTTCTCTCCAAGTAACACTCTTTTTTGGACAATTCTTGATTGATAGCAATTCATGTGTGTAGGCATGTCACTTTTACAGCAGACTTACAGCCTCTAAGGGCTTCCAATGCGGGAGTGAATCAAGCCCTCAGATATTAAGGTTGTGTAGTTCATTCTTCCTGTGGCCTGGTTTACACTACAAAGTTAGGTCAATGTAAGCCACCTTGTGTTGACCTCATAGTGCATGTGTCTACACTTAAATTTATCTCCCACCGATGTAAGCACCCTGTTACAGTGAGGTAGTAACACCATCTCCCAAGCAACATTGAAACATGGTCAATGTACTGAGGTAAATACTACGTTACCTAGGTCCACCCTAACAGTCCTTCAGAAGCTGTGTCACAATGCCTGACACTGACCTCTCTCCTCACAGTTGTGAACTCCACTGCCCAAGAGTCATGAAGACCAGAAGCCTCCCCCCATGTCACCCTTTAAAACCTTCAGATTTTTGAACTGCCTTTTCCTGATTGTCCAGCTTGGTGAACACACCTAGCAATTCTCCCCTGTTGTGTGCAACTGCCCAGCTGGCCATGCTAGCTGCACACACTCCAGATGCACGCCAGCCTGGAGTACACAGTAGATATTGGGTTTCCTGGGCCTGTGGGGAGAAGAGGTTGTGAAGGCACAGCTATGGACCAGCCTTAGAAATTTGGATATGCATGAACAGATTGCACTGGGGATGTCAGAGAAGGGGTACAACAGGGATCAGCAATAGAGCCACCTGAAGTAGAGGGACTGCAGCAGACATATCAGGAGGCCAGAGAGGCCAACAGTCAATCTGGTGCTGAGGCACAGACCTGCTGCATTTACAAACTGTTGCATGCTTGGTGGACACCTGACCATCTCCCTGCACACACCACCCTGGATACCTCTGAGGAGCTCAAGTCACAGATTCCTGCAATGAGCAGCAATGAGGAGGAGGAGGAGGAGGAGGATGGTGGATGTGTTTCTGGTGGATACAGCTATGCACCAGAGATGCACCTGTTTGATCCTCCATAGTAGTCCAGTCAGTCCTGGCAGTTGAGCATGGGCCAGCCCATTAGAATGTTAAACTGATGACATCCCCAACTTAACAGGACACAGCTACAGAGTTTTCATTAATTTACTCTTCCTAGAAGAGGCAGTGGTACAACAAAGAGAGGTAGCATTATTATCCACTTTCCATTCCCTTGGTAGGCAGTGGTGGAGTTGGGAAGTAATGCAGAGCAGTTTGTTAGTGTACACAAGAATCCTTGAATATTCCTGAGAGATTTCAGTAAAGCTTTCATGGAGTCACTCCGCAATCCTCTCCTGAAGGTTTCTCGGTATGGCAGCCTTATTTCGTCCCTCTATAGTAGGACACTTTCCTATGCCAGTTGGCGATAGCTTTGGTAAACACCATTGCAGGACACAGGCAAGCAGCATATGGGTCCATATGGCTTTGGGACACCAGCAGCAGTTCTGCTGTTTGTGCCTTTGTACCCTCAGGAGTGAGATACAAGCTAAAATCACCACCACCTGTGGAAAATGGTGCCAAAATTCAGTGTCATTACTCTATAGTCAGTTTCATGAAACCGAGCAGTTCTATCCCCATTTCCCTCACCCCTGGCAGGCCATACGCACCATGGCTGGTGCTGATGGCTGCACTGTGCAGAAGCACCCCAAAGCAGAAGTGTCAATAAGCATGTCTTGTTTAAAACTTTAGGGGAATAAGGGAAGAGTGCGGATCTCTACTTTTGCTTTCCATTGCAACTATACTGACAATGGTACCTCAATGTTTTATCTGTAGCTGCTGCTATTCTGGCCTTGAACAGCTCCTCTGCCACACTTGAGCCAGATAATAAAGAGAAAGAAGAGGACTCAGGAGTACATATTAAGTGAGATCCAGCAAGTCAGTGCTGTATCAGACCATGAGCAGAAGTCCTGGAGGATGAATACTGCAGACTGTATGGAGAAGCAAAGAGCAGGCAGAAGAAAGTCACAGGAGTCCCAGCAGGAAAAGGAGAGGGAGATATACCAGGACATAGTGGAGCTCCTCTGGCAGAAAACATAGATGCTGCAGACTCGTGTGTACCTACAAGTTCAACAATAATGGGCTCACCTCCCTTTACAGTCCATGGAGAATTCCATTATAGCACCTGCCTATGGACCCCCTCAACATTCCATCCGGCATCAGGGGCTGCCTCCCTACGCCTACCACTCCACATGAGTGGACATTAAGGACAACCACAGCTTTACATAAACTGACCTGTGAGAGCCACGGTTGCTGTATGTGTAGCTAAAACGGATGTGAATGTTCTTTCCCCTTGTTAAGTTCAGCTCCATAAATTTATTACGTTTTTAATGTATTTGCTTTTAACTTCCACAGAATTTTTTTGAAGCATTTTCATTGCTCAATAAAATTCTATTGTTTGGAAAATAATTCATCTTTATTAGTTCCCAACATATGCTACAGAAATCCTAGCGGAACTGAAAACGCCCACTTACTTGTTATTGTACAGTATGAAAACTCATAGGATCAGTGACAAACACAATGTAATAATCATAAATATACAGTAAGCACCACAAAATTAATAGTTGCTTGACAGTGTTATATTAATAGATGTACAAACACCACACAATTCCTAACAGGCCCCAAAACAGCAGAGCCAGGTAAAGCATAGTACACCACAACGCATTACTATGTCCCACTGTTAAAGTGCTCTTTCAAAGCCTCCCTGAGCTGTATAGCTTCACGTTGTGCTCTTCTAATACCTCTTGTGTCTGGCTGTTCAAATTCAGCAGCTCCACCTCCACCTAGAGAGCAACTTCTCCTTTGCTTCAAAGATATTATGCAGAACACAGCCGGCAGCTATAACCATTGGCATTTTTTTTTCACTGAGATCCAAATCTGGTGGGTAAACAATGTCAAAGTTCCTTCAATCTACAAAAAGCACATTCAACTGTCAGAATGCACCTGCTGAGCCAGTAGCTGAATCTTTCCTTGGTGCTGTTGACGTGGATGGTATCGCTTCATGAGCCAGGGGAGCAAGGGGTAGACTAGGTCTTCCAGGATCAATACTGGCAATTCAACATTGTCAATGGTCATCTATTGGTCAGGAAAGAAAGATCCGGCTTGCAAATTTCTTAACAGTCCTGTGTTCCTAAAGATATGGGCATCATGCACCTTCCCTGACCAGCCAACAATAATGTCACTGAAGTGTCCCTGGTGATCCACCAATGCTTGCATCACCATATAAAAGTACCGATTTCTGTTGATATACTCTGTGGAAAGATGGTCTGGTGCCAAAATAGGGATATGTATGCCGTTTACTGCTCAACTGCAAATCCTTTTGCTATGTCCTGCATACTGTTGAGAGTCACAGCACTGCGTAGCAGAAGATGTTAAATGGACTCTGCACACTTGCATGACTATGGCCCAACAGCGGATTTTCCAACTCCAAAATGATTTCCCACTGACTGGTAACAATATGGCACTGCAGATTTCCACAGTGTGATTACCACTCACTTCTCCACTGTCAGTGCCGCTCTAGAGGGCTGGGCAAGCTCATCAAGCAGATCCAGGAATGTGCCCTTGTGCATCCAAAAGTTCTGCAGTTGCTGCTTGGCATCCCGCACCTGGTTTACAATGTAATCCCACCAGTCAGTTATCACATCTTGGGTGCAGATGTGGCCCTCTGTTGTCTGCTGCTGCTCCATGAACGCCACCAACAGCCCTTGAATTGGTTCACACTATGGCCCACAGTAATCTGTCCTCCACAAAATTGTCATGTTCCTCACTTATTCAGTTCTTTTTGCAGGTCTGTAAATACCAGGCGATTGTACGTCCTGTGCTTGCAAAGCTCAGGACAATGGTGCAGAGCTGTGCCAGCTTCATGCTTCTGTAGAGATGTCAGACAGTAAGGAGGGATGCACAGATTCATGGGATTTTTTTTAAACTGCAAACATGATGAGATATAGATGACATTATAGGGTGGAGAATATTGCATTCTGGGAAGTTGACCCGTGTGACTCATTTCTTCTCTGCCATGCTTTGCCAAAATTTCCCAAAAGACCGGGAGCTGGATGTTGGCTAGTCGCGCTATGGGATACATATCCACGATGCACCACACTGTGCATTAACACAAGAACTTCTGATGAGTACATGCGGTGCTGACGCAAGGAGCCAAGTATACATGTGCACAAGCTATATACTAACTGCAGTGGCTTTATGTTGACGTAACTTGCATTGGAAAAAGTTTGCAGTCTTGACATGCCCTAAAGGCCCTGTGATCCTCTCTGTGGAGTCTGTGTATTGAGGCAGGGGAGGACAAATACACTGAAGTACAAACAAAATATGGCCTGGAAGTGTGAAAATAGGAAAGCAGAGGCTACTAAGCATGCTCCACTTGCTCTCAGGCTGTCCACTGGTGCTGGTGTCCACACAATATGGCTGCTTTCATCAGTGGAAAAGCCAAGAGATGGGTAGGAGAACAGTGAGGAGGGGGAGGGGGGAACCCTTGAAAAATGTTGCCGGTGTCAGGTTACTTATAACTAGGAACTAGCCCATCTAACACCTGGCCCAAGGTCACAAAGTGTATTGTTAGCCCAGCAGAAAACAACTCTGATTTGCTAATTCATCGTCTCGTGTCTAGGTATTAGGCACTCTGAATCACACTCAACCCTTGTGTCTCAGCTGATGTGCTATTACCTATATGTATTGAAGTCAATGGAATTAAATCAGAAATGAATTCGGCCCACTCTCTAAACCTTTTTAAAACCACTTCTCAAATAGCCTCATCTGAAAGTTACCAAATCTGAAACAAGTGCTCCATAAACTGGCCATAGAATATGCAAACGTTGGCACATTTTCTCTTCCTTCTATCGCAAAGGAATGTCTGCACTGATTGATGGCATCATAATTCATGGCTCTGACAAAAGATGTTAAACTATCATCCTTAAGGAAGTCATGCATTAGGAGGTTCCATTTTTTAAACCAAACATTAGTGAGATTGTGGCATATGAGCTATGGCCGGGGGAGTTCCTGAGGGCAGTGCCTGACTCAGGAGCACTGGAAGAATACAGGGCAGCAAAAATAACTTCAGTCCCAGAGGAGGCCTGATGGGGGGGCAATTCAGAGCTGGAGAGAATGAGCCAGGAGAGAGATTGAGGGCAGGCACTACAATGGGACTGTCATAAATATAAAGGGAAGGCTAACCACCTTTAAATCCCTCCTGGCCAGAGGAAAAACCCTTCCACCTGTAAAGTGTTAAGAAGCTAAAGGTAACCTTGCTGGCACCTGACCAAAATGACCAATGAGGAGACAAGATACTTGCAAAGCTGGAGGGGGGGGGGAAACAAAGGGTTCTCTCTCTCTGTCTGAGTGTTTTTTGCCGGGACCAGAGCAGGAATGCAGGTCAGAACTCCTGTAAAGTCTTAATAAGCAATCTAGTTAGATATGTGTTAGGTTCTATTTTGTTTAAATGGCTGATAAAAATAAGTTGTGCTGAATGGAATATATATTCCTGTTTTTGTGTCTTTTTGTAACTTAAGGTTTTGCCCAGAGGGATTCTCTATGTTTTGAATCTGATTACCCTGCAAGTTATTTACCATCCTGATTTTACAGAGGTGATTCTTTTACTTTTTCTTCAATTAAAATTCTTCTTTTAAGAACCTGATTGCTTTTTCATTGTTCTTAAGATCCAAGGGTTTGGGTCTGTGTTCACCTATGCAAATTGGTGAGGATTTTTATCAAGCCTTCCCCAGGAAAGGGGGATTGAGGGAATTTTTTGGGCAAAGACGTTTCCAAGTGGGCTCTTTCCCGGTTATATTTGTTAGATGCTTGGTGGTGGCAGCAATAAAGTCCAGGGACAAAAGGAAAAATAGTTTGTACCTTGGGGAAGTTTTTACCTAAGCTGGTAAAAATAAGCTGAGGGTTTTTTTTTCATGCAGGTCCCCATATCCGTACCCTCGAGTTCAGAGTGGGGAAGGAACTTTGACACGGACTGAGACTGAAAGACGTTGATGGGCACAAAGCAGCAGCCAAGGACCCCTTCTCACTTTATGTACCCCCCCATCCTAGTGCATCTCCTCAACAGGTCCACAGGTCACTTATGTCTCCACCGACAGCTCGTGCTCCATTCTCAAGGATGGGTAGAAGATAGCGCATATGGGTCACAGCATCTGCTACTTCCATGCTGGCCCAGTAAAGGGTGTGTGGCCATAGTGTTTTTCATGCCCTTCATTTGTAGGGAGGCTGGTACTACTGTTATTATTCACTGTGTGCATTTCTTGCAGACTGTGAGCACATGGAGTGAAATTATGAGTAGCTTCTCAGAGATTATGGGCACAAAAATGAATGCTTCTGACATTTTCTTCTTCTCTCCACTCCATGTATTTGTCTAAGTCTAGGGACACTCCAGCTCAGTGGTTCTCAACCATTCCTATACAATGACCTAATGTTACAACAGAAATAAGATTTGGGACAGTCCTCCTACAAGTCATCAAGGAGGACAGGTCATTGATACAGAGCGATCTGGATTGTTCAGTAAAATGGGCAGAAGCAAACAGTATGTTTAGGAAAAAAGAATGAAGACCATATTTACAGGATGGGGAACTCTACCCCGCAAAGCAGTGAATCTGAAAGATATTTGGGATGGGGGTGAGGGTGGGTAATAAACTGAATGTGAGCTCCGAGTACAATGCTGTGGCCAAAAGGAATGATGTGATCCTTCTGAGTAAACAGAGAGAACTCGAGTAGGAGTAGAGAAGTTATTTTATATCTCTATTTGGCATTGGTATGACCATTGTTGGAATATTATGCCCAATTCTGGTGTCCAAAATTCAAGAAGGATGTTGATAAATTGGAGACGGTTCAGAGAAGAGCCACGAGAATGATTAAAGGATTCAAAAACCTGCCTTACAGTGGTAGTTAAGGAGCTCAATCTATTTAGTTTAACAAAGACAAGGTTAAGGGGATCACAGTCTTTAAGTACCTTCTTAGGGAATAGAAATTTGACAATAGATGGCTCATCAGTCTAGAACATAAAGGTATAACAAGTTCCAACGGCTGGAAGTTGAAGCTAGACAAATTCAGTCAAGAAATAAGGAGCCATTTTTTAACAGTGAAGGTAGTCAACCACTAGAACAACTTACCAAGGATTGTGGTGGATTCTCCATCATTGGCAATTTTTAAATCAATATTGAATGTTATTCTAAAAGATATGCTGTAGTTGAACTAGAAATTAATTCAGGGAGGACCTGTGGCCTGTGTTATATGGAAGGTCAGATTAGATTATCTCAATGGTCACTTCTGGCTTTACCGTCTATGGATTCCCCCCCCACTCCCCGTTCCCCATCAGGACTGCATAGCTGTCTGAAAGAGATGCTCTAACTCAAACAGAAGTTATGAGTTTGATGCAGGGATCATCAGGGAAATTTCTAGGGTCTGTGTTATCCAGGAAGTCAAACTAGATCATTGTGGTCCCTTTTGGCCTTAAAATCTGTGAAAGAAAAGGGAGTAATGAACCACCTAAACCTATCTGCAATCCCCCATCCCCAAGTAAAGAAATAATTTTTAGCTTGTAATACATATGTATTAAACAATAAGATTTTTTTCATTAAATTAATGTCAAAGTAACTCAGAATTGGAACCCAGTTTATAGTCTCTCAGAATGTCATTTCACAATGCCAAATATCATAACTTTTTCACCAGAGTGTGTTGCCAGAACTTAAATGTGAACTGTTGCAATTAAAATGAATTAGTAATGTTTCCCAATTCTATGCATGCAGATAAACGCTTTGTACCATGTGAATGTTTCTGATCTTAGGCAGAAAAAAATTGGGTTCCGTTTTTTCTTTAAGAGATTAAATAACGTTACAGATTTCCATAGAAGATGATTTGAGTGATTCTTGCAATGCAGCTGCTACTCCTGAAGACCAAGAAGAGAAGGTTGAATAGCTGATGCTGAAGGATTACTGGAATATGAATAAGACTGAAGAATGAGGGCAGAACTTTCAGTTCTGGCAACTGGAGGCTGAAAAAGAAAATTTAGCACCTTCTACAGGTGCTGTTGCACCATCTGCCTCTGCTTTTTGATGTGATTGTTTTAAACTGAAAGAAACTAAGGAGAAATCTTTGCTGTCCTGTGTTCCCAAAACTTTCTATTCTGATACATATCTTTTGCCTTTTTTCTATTTTTTACAAATCAGATGCTAGGATATTGAAAATCAAAAACAGAAAAGCACACTGTGATGGGTCGTCCCCCCCCCCCCCCGGGATGCCACCTGATCTACTGGGATTTCACTGAGCCTCTCCTACTTAATTAGCCGGGGTTCCCTCCCCCTGCTTTGCTGAATTAGGCTCTCTGGCCTCTTGCAGCACACACACACAGGTAGGGCACCCTGCTGCAGACACAGACTGAAGTCAGCTCTGTGCGAGAGGACTCCCCCAGCATTCACATGCCCACTCCTTTTGGGAGACAAACCCAAAATACTGTCTTGCACTGTATAGACATATCTGTACAGTGAAAGCTCATAAAATTTGTCCTCTTCATCAATGTGAAGAGAGATATACATGCTTTCTTGCACCCTGCCAGTTAGAAATTGCATAAGCTGGGTTTAATAATACACAAAACAAATTGTATTAACTATAAAAGGCAGATTTTAAGTGGTTCAAGGGATAGCAAACAGAACGGAGCAGATTACTAGGTAAATGAAACAAAACATGCAAACTAAGCTTGACACACTAGATAGGTAGGATACAAATTAGCAAATTCTCACGTTGACTGATAAACAGGCTTGCAAAAACAACAAAGAGTCTGGTGGCACCTTAAAGACTAACAGATTTATTTGGGCATAAGCTTTTGTGGGTAAAAAAACCACTTCTTCAGATGCATGGAGTGAAAATTACAGACACAGGCATTATTATACTGACACATGAAGAGAAGGGAGTTATCTCACAAGTGGAAAACTAGTGTTGACAGGGCCAATTTGATCAGGGTGGACGTAGTCCACTCCCAATTATAGATAAGGAGGTGTCAATTCCAGGAGAGGCAAAGCTGCTTTTATAATGAGCCAGCCACTCCCAGTCCCTATTCAGGCCCAAATTAATGGTGTTAAATTTTCAAATGAATTTTAGTTCTGCTGTTTCTCTTTGAAGTTTGTTTCTGAAGTTTTTTTGTTCAAGTATAGCTACTTTTAAATCTGTTATAGAATGTCCAGGAAGATTGAAGTGTTCTCCTACTGAATTTTGTATGGTACCATTCCTGATGTCCAATTTGTGTCCATTTCTTCTTTTACGTAGGGACTGTCCGGTTTGGCCAATGTATATGGTGGAGCGGCATTGCTGGCACCTGATGGCATATATAACATTAGTAGATGTGAAGGTGAATGGGCCTCTGATAGTGTGGGTGATGTGGTTGGGTCCTCTGATGGTGTCGCTAGAGTAGATATGAGGACAGAGTAGGCAACGAGATTTGCTACAGGGAATGGTTCCTGGGTTAGTATTTCTGTGGTGTGGTGTGTAGTTGCTGGTGAGTATTTGCTTCAGGTTGGGGGGCTGTCTGTAAGAAAGGACTGGCCCGCCTCTCAAGGTCTGTGAGAATGAGGGATCATTTTCCAGGACAGGTTGTAGATCGTTGGTAATGTTCTGGAGAGGTTTTAGCTGGGGGCTGTATGTGATGGCCAGTGGTGTTCTGTTATTTTCCTTGTTGGACCTATCCTGTAGTAGGTGATTTCTCAGTACCTGTCTCCCTCTGTCAATATGTTTCCTCACTTCCCCAGCTGGGTATTATAGTTTTAAGAGTTCTTGATAAAGATCTTGTAGGTGTTTGTCTCTGTCTGAGGGATTGGAGCAAATTTGGTTGTATCTTAGGGCTTGGCTGTAGACAATGGATAGTGTGATGTGTCCTGGATGAAAGCTGGAGGCATGTAGGTAAATATAGCGGTCAGTAGATTTCTGGTATAGGGTGGTGTTTATGTGACCATCACTTATTTGCACTGTAGTGTCCAGGAAGTGGGTCTCTTGTGTGGACTGGTCCAGGCAGAGGTTGATGGCGGGGTGGAAATTATTGAAATCCAGGTGGAATTCTTCAAGGGCCTCCTTCCCCTGGGTCCATACAATGAAGATGTCATCAGTGTAGCGCAAGTAGAGGAGGGGTGCTAGGGGACAAGAGCTGAGGAAGCGTTGTTCTAAGTCAGCCATAAAAATGTTGGCATACTGTGGGGCTAGGCGGGTACCCATTGCAGTGCCACTGACTTGAAGGTATAAGTTGTCCCCAAATCTGAAATGGTTGTGGGTGAGGACAAAGTCACAAAGCTCAGCCACCAGGTGTGCTGTGGCCTCATTAGGGATACTGTTCTTGACAGCTTGTAGTCCATCCTCATGTGGAATATTGTTGTAAAGAGCTTCTTCATCCATGGTGGTCAGGATGGTGTTTTCAGGAAGATCACAAACGCATTGTAGATTCATAGATTCATAGATATTAAGGTCAGAAGGGATCATTATGATCATCTAATCTGACCTCCTGCACAATGCAGGCCACAGAATCTCACCCACCCATTCCTGCGATAAACCTCTCACCTATGTCTGAGCTATTGAAGTCCTCAAATCATGATTTAAAGACTTCAAGGAATAGAGAATCCTCCAGCAAGTGACCCGTGCCCCATGCTACAGAGGAAAGCGCAAAACCTCCAGGGCCTCTTCCAATCTGCGCTGGAGGAAAATTCCTTCCCGACCCCAAATATGGCAATCAGCTGAACCCTGAGCATATGAGCAAGATTCACCAGCCAGATACCCAGGAAAGAATTCTCTGTAGTAACTCAGATCCCACCCCATCTAACGTCCCATCACAGGCCATTGGGACTATTTACCATGAATATTTAAAGATCAATTAATTGCCAGAATCATGTTTCCTAAAGAAGTCGGTAGTGTCTCGAAGATAGCTAGGAGTGCTGGTAGCATAAGGTCTGAGGAGAGAGCCCAAATAGCCAGATAATCCTGCTGTAAGAGTGTTGATACCTGAGATGATAGGGCATCCAGGGTTTCCAGGTTTATGGATCTTGGGTAGCAGATAGAATACCCCTGGTTGGGGCTCTGGGGGTGTGTCTGTGTAGATTTGTTCCCATGCTGTAGCAGGGAGTTTCCTGAGCAGCTGGTGTAGTTTCTTTTGGTACTTCTCAGTGAGATCAGAGGATAGTGGCCTGTAGAATGTTGTGTTTGAGGCCTGACAGCCTCCTGTTCATAATCCAACCTGTTCATGATGAATATAGCACCTCCTTTGTCAGCCCCTTTGATTATAATGTCAGAGTTGTTTCTGAGGCTGTGGATGGTGTTGAGTTCTGTACAGGCTTACAGATTCTTAAGGCACAAGTTGCCTTGGCTTTCCCAGGTTTTCATACACAGGCTAAAGATCTTAGCCTGGGACCATCACTTCTCACAGTTCAGTCTTAGCTCCTCAGGTGTTTTCAGGTGTGTTGTTGTAGGGAGAGTGAGGTTCCCTCACGCTGTCATTGTTCATCTTTTATATCTTCCCCCCACTTGCTGGAAAGCTTTTTTTGCTGTGACCTATACAATGGGTCAAACAGTTCCCATTGTATAGAGCTGACATGGGTCAAACAGCGCCCATTGTGTAGAGCTATCTCTGAGAGTTCCTGGGGTAATCCTCACGCTTATGTGTATTTCTTCAGTAAGCCACTAACACAGTTTGACCTAATCCAACATAGCACATTTGAAATACAGAGCCATGGTCAATATTCCCATCTTCAGATACAAAAAGGATACATGCATACAAATTGGATAAATACATTCAGTAAATCATAACCTTTCCAATGATAGCTTATGAGTCATCATGCATAAAGTACATCTCAGTTCTGTCATATCCATATCAGAAGCATATTTCCATAAAGAATATGGGGTGAAATGTCACACACAGAGGTAACATCTGCCTTCTGCTACACCAGTGAAATCCTGTTCACTTCAGGGGAATTGCACAAGAGAAGAATTTGGCTCAAAGAGCCACAGAGGGGTTGCTGTCCTTTTAAAGTTGTTATTAATTACATTTTAATTTCAGTTTCTTTCTTCCTCCTTTACCTGGCAGCAAAATAAATCTGGGCACAACAGCACTTATACACATTACAGTATTCAAAAGGTGAATTAAATATGGATTGCAAGTATTCTGTACATCTCAGTATCAGACCCTAAGAGACAGTTTATATTAGGAAATTGACATAGTGACACCAGTACAAATATCTAATGTAGATGTGCTGCACCAGCACAAAATTGGGTTTAGATAGGTGTGACTTACTCTGATGAATTACTGGAGTAAGCTACACTCATATAAGCCCTGCTTTATACCAGTCTTGTGTTCCTACATTAGGGGTTTACACTGATGTCACTGCGCTGATGTACTTCCAACAGTGCAGATTTCTCCAGTGTGGAGAGGGCTTAAAAAAACAAAAACAAAATAAAAACAGAAAACAAACCAAAACAGAACCTTACCAAGTGTGTTGACAGTTTTGCAATATTTGTCAACTTTCCCAGCATGTCTGCTCAGGTACTGATCAGATGGACAATGATTTTTCCTATGAAAACAAGATACACCTCATAAAAGTTACTTTTTGACTTTACTTGTTTTGTTCTAAAGCTGAAAAGTTGCTTGGTTTGGATTTTTATTACAAATCCTGAAACTGAGTCCAGGTTCCTGAAAGCAGAATGTAAATGAGATGTGAAGAATCAGGTCAACAGTTTGCAACATGCGTATACAGATATTGCCCTTGCTTGCAAGACCCTGTACCGATTTCCCTCAATGGATGTTATTGTTGGTAGGCCAGGGGATTTGTTTTTGTTAAATTTCTGTTCTGACTCAACATCAATAAACCCACTGACACCAGCACTAACAGTTTCTCATTTTATTTTTCCTTCTCATTGGCCTTTAAAAAAAAAGGCTTTATTTCTCTTACCTATACCTTTCAGCCCACTAGATGATTGTATTTGGGCTGGTCTCCTCGTTTCTTACAACCATAGTGAGATTTGGTAGGTGGAGAGGGGTTGAGATTTGAGGAGCCAGATTCTGAGCTGATGTAAATCAGCATAGCTTCAAAAAAGGGAAGAAGGAGGATGCTGGGAACTACAGGCCAGTCAGCCTCACCTCAGTCCCCGGAAAAATCATTGAGCAGGTCCTCAATGAATCAATTGTGAAGCGCATAGAGGAGAGGAAAGTGATCAGGAACAGTCAGCATGGATTCACCAAGGGCAAGTCATGCCTGACTAATCTAATTGCCTTCTATGATGAGATAACTGGCTCTGTGGATGAGGGGAAAGCGGTGGACGTGTTGTTCCTTGACTTTAGCAAAGCTTTTGACACGGTCTCCCACAGTATTCTTGCCAGCAAGTTAAAGAAGTATGAGCTGGATGAATGGACTATAAGGTGGATAGAAAGTTGGCTAGATTGTCGGGCTCAACGGGTAGTGATCAATGGCTCCATGTCTAGTTGGCAGCCGGTATCAAGTGGAGTGCCCCAAGGGTCGGTCCTCAGGCCGGTTTTGTTCAATATCTTCATAAATGATCTGGAGGATGGTGTGGCTTGCACCCTCAGCAAGTTTGCAGATGACACTAAACTGGGAGGAGAGGTAGATACGCTGGAGGGTAGGGATAGGATACAGAGGGCCCTAGACAAATTAGAGGATTGGGCCAAAAGAAATCTGATGAGGTTCAACAAGGACAAGTGCAGAGTCCTGCACTTAGGACGGAAGAATCCCATGCACCGCTACAGACTAAGGACCGAATGACTCGGCAGCAGTTCTGCAGAAAAGGACCTAGGGGTTACAGTGGACGAGAAGCTGGATATGAGTCAACAGTGTGCCCTTGTTGCCAAGAAGGCCAATGGCATTTTGGGATGTATATGTAGGGGCACTGCCAGAAGATCAAGGGACGTGATCATTCCCCTCTATTCGACATTGGTGAGGCCTCATCTGGAGTACTGTGTCCAGTTTTGAGCCCCACACTACAAGAAGGATGTGGAAAAATTGGAAAACGTCCAGCGGAGGGCAACAAAAATTATTAGGGGACTGGAACACATGACTTATAAAGAGAGGCTGAGGGAACTGGAATTGTTTAGTCTGCGGAAGAGAAGAATGAGGGGGGATTTGATAGCTGCTTTCAACAACCTGAAATGGGGGTTGCAAAGAGGATGGATCTAGACTGTTCTCAGTGGTAGCAGATGACAGAACGAGGACTAATGGTCTCAAGTTGCAGTGGGGGAGGTTTAGGTTGGATATTAGGAAAAACTTTTTCACTAGGAGGGTGGTGAAACACTGGAATGCGTTACCTAGGGAGGTGGTGGAATCTCCTTCCTTAGATATTTTTAAGGTCAGGCTTGACATGTAAATGGGGGAGAGGGGGTGGTATTGTGACATTCCCCAGCGTATAACCTGGACTGTTGGACAGTTGTGTCCCCTCAGTTCTCCAGCCTGGGGTGTCTTTTACACTGTTTTGATGTGAGAGTAACCACTGCTGGCCTGCTCCCACACAGCCACTAGGATATAAATTTCTCCCAGCTGAGTTATATGAGTGCTCTCAGCCAGCCACTCCTGAATTATATTGTTAAATGACACCAGCAAATTCCCAGTCCCACACTTGTTCCCAGAAATGTTCCCAGCTCTTTCCTTCTGGACAATACAAGCTCATCATTTTATTAACAGGATTTGTCCATATTTTCAATTATCTCAAATGAAATTTCCCCAAACATTTCAATTCAAACACATACTGGTTTAGATAAAACAATAAAAACAAGTTTATTAACTACAGAAAGATAGATTTTAAGTGATTACAAGTTATGAGGCATAAAAGTCAGAATTAGACAAATCAAAGGTAAAATGCAAACTAATATCTAACTTAACAAGCTAAGTGAATTCAAAGCAAAAAGAGTTTTCTCACCATATGCTTACAGCTCTCTGGCTGGATTCCTTCAGCCAGGACCTCTTCCCCAGTTCAACAATGCCTTTGTTTGTCTTTCAAATGCTGTTGATGCCGTGAGTATAGATGAGGGAGAGTGGTAATTTAGGGGTCTCTTTTCCTCATTTTTGTATCTTTTCCTCCTCTTTGAGAATCATCTGCAGCTGGGGTTCTGACAACAGCCAGTCTGTTTACATGGGATATAAATTTCTCATTCACACCCTTCTCCCTGCCAAAGAATAGCTGCTTAACCAGACGATATAGTTCATTTGATTTTGTAGACATCTGGCTGAGGCATCAGTTCGCCTTTGTGTCTGAAGAACTGGTTTGTGCCTACTTTTCTAAAATTGGAGGATGTCTCAGAAATGTAATATGGTAGAATCGTATAATTTTACATACAATATTGGTACACACAATTTTACCCGTATAATAATAATCAGCAAATTATAACTTTTCAAATGATACCTCACAAGGCATGATTTTTACAAGATTGTTCATAGTTTTGTAAAAAGGATAAACATGAAGATACAGAGTGTCACAAATATTATTAGCCCCAATGTAAAGATGGAGAAATAGACAAAAAGTGAGCCATCCAGAGCAGCTGAGCCAAGAGTAGAATAAAGATGTCCCCATTTCCAGGCCCCTGCTCTACCCACTAGAAAACCCTGCTTTCATTGAATTGTATGTATCTTGCTCTCAGAACCATAACTTGTGAAGGTACCTGGAACTGCAGAGAAGATTGGCTAGACAGCAGTTCTTCAGAAAAGGACCTAGGGGTTACAGTGGACGAGAAGCTGGATATGAGTCAACAGTGTGCCATTGTTGCCAAGGAGGCCAATGGTATTTTGGGATGTATAAGTAGGGGCATTGCCAGAAGATCAAGGGACATGATCATTCCCCTCTATTCGACATTGGTGAGGCCTCATCTGGAGTACTGTGTCCAGTTTTGAGCCCCATACTACAATAAGGATGTGGAAAAATTGGAAAACGTCCAGGGGAGGGCAACAAAAATGATTAGGGGACTGGAACACATGACTTATGAGGAGAGGCTGAGGGAACTGGGGATGTTTAGTCTTCAGAAGAGAAGAATGAGGGGGGATTTGATAGCTGCTTTCAACTACCTGAAAGGGGGTTGCAAAGAGGATGGATCTAGACTGTTCTCAGTGGTAGCAGATGACAGAACGAGGACTAATGGTCTCAAGTTGCAGTGGGGGAGGTTTAGGTTGGATATTAGGGAAAACTTTTTCACTAGGAGGGTGGTGAAACACTGGAATGCATTATCTAGGGAGGTGGTGGAATCTCCTTCCTTAGATATTTTTAAGGTCAGGCTTGACAAAGCCCTGGTAGGGATAATTTAGTTGGGGATTGGTCCTGCTTTGATCAGGGGGTTGGACTAGATGACCTCCTGAGGTCCCTTCCAACCGTGATATTCTTTGATTCTATGATTGGTAAAACAGATTGGAAGTAGCTAACACACTTTTGATCCAGGCATATCTCATCACAGGAGATGACACAACAATGCAGTGATGTCAACAGCTCATCCCTGATATAACTTGTCACAGGAAATGACAAAAACTTAGTGATGTCAGATGCTCATACCTGGTTGTTGCCTAGCAACTTCATAACATTCTGGTCCCAGACAGCAGGAGAGCCAACCAAGTCTGGAGGAGCTGAAGTGCCTTAATCCATGAACCAGATTGCAGATTGCAGGGGCAGAAACACCAAGGAGAAAGAATTGACAAGGACCAGAGAGGAAGAAGCAGAAACATTGAAGGGGTGATGGGGGAGGAATAGTGAAGGATGAGAGAGGAATGATGAGGGTGAGGAAAAAGTGACTGAGAGGAGCCTCACAGAGGACATATGAAGCTTCTGTCCTTTACGTCTGTAAATTACTTTGAGCCTCTTAGTAAAGAAGGGCTGAAATCTTGTGGTTATTCTCCATCATTCTTGTAACTGAGACAGAAATGAAGCTTAATGATGTTTGTATGAGGATTGTCTCCAGTGGTGTGTTCTCCACTCTTGGGCATTACCTTGGTGTGGTATCTGGGCTTTTCTGCTTTCTCTTCTGAAACAGACAGCACCAAAGACTATGTGATGGTCCAGATTTCAGAGGGTTAGATGGACAGGTTCAAAATACCCCAATGCAACCACCGTCAGGGAATCCGATGCACACCAGTCATCACACTGTTGTCTGGGATTATCTGTTCCCATGTTCTGCAGTGTCCCTAAATCCTAGCCCTGAATAGGCCTTAACAGTGTCTGTGAGATAGAAAAAATGCAACACACAGTGACACAAAACCTGATATGTTCAACATATAGTGACAAGTCAGTAAGTACTGTCACTCTGGAAATGTGATATTGTCTTCCATGAGATATCTAGCCTCCAATACATAAAAAGGCTAACAGTGTTTAGTACAGTACTGAGCAATGCAGCCATGGAATTTGTAGACTTCTCACATTTGGCAGCATGTGCCTCCATAAAATACATCTGTTGAAGAGGGTCTAATAACATGGAAGGTGATTGGTAACATTTTCCAAAACACGTGACTTGAAAATTAGACTTTGGCCCAGATTTGTAAAGAGTTTCAATGGAAGTTAAGTGCCTAAATATCTTTAAAATCTGGTGTTTTAGCTCCAAAGTCACTTGTGTAATTTTGAAAATTTTGAAAAAAGTGACTGTCGCTTTGAAAACGAGACTTTGGCTCCTAAAACTGACGTTGATGGTTCTAACCTGTTAACTCACGTGCATGTGAAGCAAGGTTATAGATGGAGCAGATAGTGTTACCTATAGGAAAGGTTTCCTGATGCTGCTCAAAATAAGACTTGGCTTTCAGTTGCTTATAACCTTGCCAAACTAATTATTCCAACTGAGATTTTCCATTCCCGATTCTGCCTCAAGATGAAGTTTTTTGGGAAAAAATGGTCCAGCATTTAACATTTGGCCAGAGGGCTCTCCCTGGTATCTGGGAAGTGCCTCTTCTAAACCCATGGAAATTCAACTAACATTCTGCCAAATTTAAGATTCTGAAAAATCTCAGTTCACACATGTTCAATAGAGAGTTAAAGATTTAGACCTAAATGCTCTAAGGTCTTTTCTATACAACCAATTAGTTCACAGCAGTAGGCTTTGAGCTAGTCCTATTTCAAAGAGGAAGGCTA
The DNA here is from genome assembly GCF_965140235.1 of Caretta caretta. Lineage (NCBI taxonomy): Eukaryota > Metazoa > Chordata > Testudines > Cheloniidae > Caretta > Caretta caretta. The sequence continues at coordinate 126,925,312 of NC_134207.1, forward strand.
GTGTGGGAGATTCACACTGGAGCTTGTCACAAACTAAATTTTCATGTAGACAAGTCCGAAAATTCCATCTGCACTGAGCATGGTCCAACCTGGGACTGCAGGTGCAGAGCAGAATTTTCATGCAATTGCTGCTGTGGGCTGTGCCATGTTACTGGGCACCAGAACTGAAAGCAGAGAGACTTGTATCTGTGCTCCCCCTGCTTGTATCCAAGTTGCATGGAGAGGGAAGCAAGCTGTCTTCAATGCAGAAGGGACGAGCCAAACCCGGGGTGTGGGAGCGGACAGCAGATGGAATACATGGGGACAAGGAGACTGGAAGTGACTGGGACTCGCTGGACAAGGAGATGGGGACTAGGAACTAGGGAGGAAAACTGGGGTGGGGACACTGAGATGCAATGGAGTGAGGGGAAGACTAAGATTGGACAAGGAACCAAGTAGGGAGGAGATGGGTACTGTCTGAGCAAGGAGACAGAGTCGAAGCTGGGGTGAGAAGACAGACATGGAGGGGGTTTTCAGAGGCAACCTTAATTCTGTCATTTCCTAAATCTTGAGTGACTGACTTTCAAAACTTAACATTCTCTTAAAATAGGACCCCACTGTCAGCTATTACAGGATCACAGAATTCTATGATAGCAAAAAGGACAACAGCTATAGGCTATCACAAAAGTGAAATCAGATAAAGCCACATGAGCTAAACAGTACGATGGACACTACTGTACAATAGCCAGTCAAGACATGTAAATAGGTATTTTCTCTGTTGTTTACAATTTACAATCTGATTTATTGTCATTTGTAATTTGATATAGTGTGTAGGGAGTTCTCTTGTTATTTTCTCCCTTCCTATGATCCTGAACTATCCCTACTTGGTGGTAGAAAACAATTGGTACCCTTATTTAAAAAATTGAATGTATGTTTCCTAAATAATGTACAAGTTTACTTTAAAATTTCCATTTCAAAGGATCAGCTAATTAAAGTGTAAGCCATAAAGGCTCCTAAACCTCCAATCTAGTTTTATTAAAAGATGGGGAGGAAAGGGGGGAGCAAAACTTACAAATTAGAAGATCCATTTAATAAGAGAAGCAGGTTCACTTCAGATGAAAGTTTTAATTCTTTCCAGTTTTTATTATCTTTGTCCCTGAGATACAGATAAAAATATGACAAAAATGTAATAGGTTTAACATCAAACTCACAAAATTCAAATTATGGTCACTTATGTGAATTCAGGACTTTGATGATGGATTCAGAAAAAAAATATTGCTAGAAAAAAAGTATCTATTTAAACTCCTTTGAATCAGTGATGGACAAACCTAAAGGGGGGCAGAATTTGGGTTAGGTTTCTCTGTATTATCCAAAGCTTCTCCGTTATTGGCAAACCTTTGAAGGCATTATGACTCTGTGTCACTAGACAATTCCCTGCTACCTACCTGGCCTGTGTCTGCTGGAAAAGGGTATCAGTTCAGGAGTCTGCTATCTCCTTCCAAGAGAGGGAATCAAGGGGAATAGGGTGGGCCTTTCCTTCACTCTGGTTGCGTTGCTACAACAGGCAGCTTAGTCCCCCCCCTGTCTCCCCCCCTCGCCCACATACAATGTACTCAAGTCTCCTCTCATGGGGGAAAACTACAGTGCCATTCTATTGCAGTGGGACCAAGTGACATCAATTCTACTGTGTTATCAGCTGCTCTTTTAAGATATGAAGCAACAAGAAGCTTATTACACAATATGCATTATAGTGTTGTAAAATCTCCTTCCCCCAAAGACACACTTAGTGTTACAGCCATTAATGCTGAGGGAATTGAGGGAGGTAGTGAGAAACTCATCAATTCATTGCCTATCACCGAGGAGCTCGAATTCTGGAGAATGGTAGCAGATTCCAGGGAGTCACTGACAAAAAGATAATGCAGTTTGTATGAACAAGTTGCAGTGGGAAGGTATAAAGTAACAAAGGTGTTTGTTTGAGAGGGGGAGGCTGTGACACTGGCAAACCAGGTGCCAGGTCATGTCAAGGCCCAGGGCCTCACTGAATACTGACAAATGCATAGCTGGACACCAGTCTGACTTACCTGTGGGTTAGTATAGTTAAAATAAATATTAGTGTTATAAGAATGAGTTTAGACTTTATGGAATGCTTGTAGGATGCTGCATGTATTTATCCTTATATCATCTGTATCCCATTGTTTAAAGTTATATTCAAGGTTTGCATCCTAAAACTCTGTAATTGTGTAACTCACCAAATAGGAAAAGTAACATTAATTAAGGTAAAGTTCTCATCCTGCTCACAAGATGACCCATTGAAGGAAAATGAGGCATTGTGTATCATCAAAGGACAAAGACCATGTTGATTATATTCCTCACTCCCTCCAGGAAGTTGAGGCCTGCACATGAACTCAGAGCATCAACTTGGATTCTGGTGATAAAAATCCCTGACAAGGAGAAACAGGGATCTTCATGCTCTCTAGACTCTGGGGGGCAAAGATGCCTATACATAAGCAGGAGATCCCCTTGCTGCTCGGCAGAGGTCAGCCCAAAATATAAAGCTGCTTATTACAGAATCTTATGTTACCTTTTTAAACCTAAGACTAACTCATTTGTGTGTTGGATGTTCCCTGTTTTAACCTTGAAAATAACCAATTGACCTATGGAATCCTGTCAAGGCTACGCCAATTGTCACAATGTCTGGAGTGGATCATAACCATGAGTTCCAACCACAGGACAGATGATCAAAAAAACAGTAAAGAAACCACAACTCATATGTTCTATAATTGGATTTAACCAAACCCGGAAACAAGTATGAATTCCTAAAGCACTATTGCAGTTTTACCATGGCATCACAGACAGCCCCTTTGGCATTCCAGACTAAGGAATCCTGAATGCTGGAGAATGGTGAGTCACTGCCAGAAAGATAATGCAGCAGGTTTAAACAGGTTGAAGTGGTAAAAAGAACAATGACGTTTGTCTGGAACAGGGGAGGCGATGGCCTCAAACCTCAAAAGAGGGTCATGTTTAATCTGGATTACGGGAAGGGAAGAAGGGCTTTAAAAAACATATTAAAGTCACTACTGATATGAGATTCTGCCTCCCATTACTTCCCGTGCAACCCCAGAGACTCTACTCACCTCCACAGGGTTACCTGAGGTGAAGGCAGAATTTGGCCCAGAATGTACAGAAATAGTTACATATAGGGTCATATTGTGACTTAGCCTAAATGTGCCTGCATAGAAAAATAAGAGCACACAAATCACAGATTGCTGCTTTTAGGAGTGGGATGTATGAAGAGAACAGTTTCCTAACCAGTCCTGCTTATAGCCTTGGTTCCTATTAAATGATTTCAGTTTTACCCTAATGTTAAGAAGTAATATACATTTCACACTATATTACACCCTCAATCACAAACCACATTATTCTTAAGAACTAGTGACATATTGTAGATTAAAAATGGGGCTGCCCAAACTTTTACACAAACTCAAACTAAACATTCAGATAAAAATAATAGAAAGGAAAAGTTCAGTTCTATTCACCTTTGCCCTTTCTGGTTCAAGTCAGTGTTGGAACAGAAGTGCCAAAATATAGTGAGAAGGATTTTTCTTGCAAAATTCCAAAATGTGCAGATTCAAAAGGTTCTGAACTCCAGGTAAGGTTTGGATGAGCATCCAAATGGATATTTGATGTTTGACCATCACTAGTTATTAAATTATAAAATATTATTATAAGAGTTGGGCAACATTTTTCACGTCTTTTGTATGTGAAAAAACTGCAGATTGGGTAACACAAACATTTGGGAAATTTGGGAAATAATTCTGCAAATTTGACAATCAAAAAATAAATGTAAAAGGAATTCAAGAAAAAAATCAAAATGTTTCATTTTAACATTTTCAAAACCAAACATTTCAATTTTTTGTTTTGAAACTATGTTTTGTTTCAAAATATCCTTTGATTGTATTTAAAAATGTTCAAAATAAAAAAAAGTTTCAGGTTGAATGTAATATTTTGATCCACCTGCAATGATTTTTTTGAACTGTTCAATTCCCTGCATTTTTTTTTGAAAGTTTTGTTTGACCTGAAACTATTTCTTTTAATATTTTTTTTAATTGGTAGTGAACCAAAATTATTTGTTGTTCATCTGATTCCAATTATTATGAACACTGTTGTATAAATAACTGTTGGGCTATGACGAACCAAGACATTTCAACATTGACTCCAGCTCTGTCTTCTGCTTTCATAATATGATAAGTAATTTTATTTGAGTGAAAACAGCTATTGAGCATAACTGGCAATGATGCAACTTGCAGAAAGTGAGTTTTGTTGAATGTGTCACAGAGTTCTTCTAATAAGGGGTATGAGTACACTTTAACAAAGTTTCCAATCCCAGTTCACAATGGTGTTTACATAAGACTTGTCAACCTCACTGGTCAAGGCTTTAAAAAGTATACATAATGAAATTCAGGCTTTTAAAATTTGACTAATTAACACAGGAAGAGAAACTATTCTATCCCAAAGCCCATATATCAGGGGTGGCAAACCTGTGGCTCCAGAGCCACGTGCAGCTCTTCAGAATTTAATATGTGGCTCCTTGTATAGGCACCGACCCCGGGGCTGGAGCTACAGGCACCAACTTTCCAATGGACCAGGGGGTGCTCACTGCTCAACCCCTGCCTCTGCCACAGGCCCTGCCCCCACTCCAGCAATTTCTGCCCAGGTCTCATGTCATGGTCCATTCCATAAGGGGCGCCTACCAACTCCCCCACAGATACTAGAAGCTTTCTATGTATTTTCTTAATTTGCCCTGGCCCCATCTCAGGTTTAATCTTGTAGACTGGCAGATCTCCCAGGTTTTCCAGGTATGGTATTGCCTTCCATCTGTCAGCAATCTTGTGTTTGCCAGGAACACCCAAATGTTGCACCAAGAAATAGGTGTGTTCCTGTAAATACAATTTTCTCCTGAAGTCTCTCCCCCTCCCCGCTAGCTGTCAGGGGAGAGTTCATTCAGACCCTGCTTACATAACTTTAGTGAGCAAATGAATCTAGGAGAGGAGAACCACAGATTTCTTCTGTTTTGAAGATACCTTTCCCCCCTTCCTTTCTTTCTTAACTTTATCTCTACCCAAATGTGTAACTGTATGCATGATACTGATAAAGTGAAGACCTACCCTCATGGTAGTTAAGTAGAATAGTCAACTTTTAAAGTTGATAGTCACTTTAGTCATCTTCCTTAATATCATTCCAACCAAAGTGTTTATAGAGCAAAAAAAGGAAAATTTCTCTCCTCAATGTCTCAAAATTGAGAGCTCAGATCTCCTAGCCTCTGCTTCCTTAGGGTATGTCTACACTACGGAATAAGGTCGAATTTATAGAAGTCGTTTTTTTAGAAATCGGTTTTATATATTCGAGTGTGTGTGTCCCCACAGAAAATGCTCTAAGTGCATTAAGTGCATTAACTCGGCGGAGTGCTTCCACAGTACCGAGGCTAGAGTCGACTTCCGGAGCATTGCACTGTGGATAGCTATCCCACAGTTCCCGCAGTCTCCGCTGCCCATTGGAATTCTGGGTTGAGATCCCAATGCCTGATGGGGCTAAAACATTGTTGCGGGTGGTTCTGGGTACATATCGTCAGGCCCCCCTTCCCTTCCTCCCTCCGTGAAAGCAAGGGCAGACGATCGTTTCGCGCCTTTTTTTCCTGAGTTACCTGTGCAGACGCCATACCACGGCAAGCATGGAGCCCGCTCAGGTAACCGTCACCCTATGTCTCCTGGGTGCTGGCAGACGCTGTACGGCATTGCTACACAGTAGCAGCAACCCCTTGCCTTGTGGCAGCAGATGGTACAATACGACTGGTAGCCGTCCTCGTCATGTCCGAGGTGCTCCTGGCCATGTCGGCTGGGAGCGCCTGGGCAGACATGGGTGCAGGGACTAAATTTGGAGTGACTTGACCAGGTCATTCTCTTTAGTCCTGCAGTCAGTCCTATTGAACCATCTTATGGTGAGCAGGCAGGCGATACGGATTGCTAGCAGTCGTACTGTACCATCTTCTGCCGGGCAGGCAAGAGATAAGGATGGCTAGCAGTCGTACTGTACCATCTTCTGCCGAGCAGCCATGAGATGTGGATGGCTTGCAGTCCTTCTGCACCATCTGCTGCCAGCCAAAGATGTAAAAGATAGATGGAGTGGATCAAAACAAGAAATAGACCAGATTTGTTTTGTATTCATTTGCTTCCTCCCCTCCCCCGTCTAGGGGATTCATTCCTCTAGGTCACACTGCAGTCACTCACAGAGAAGGTGCAGCGACGTAAATCTAGCCATGTATCAATCAGAGGCCAGGCTAACCTCCTTGTTCCAATAAGAACAATAACTTAGGTGCACCATTTCTTATTGGAACCCTCCGTGAAGTCCTGCCTGAAATACTCCTTGATGTAAAGCCACCCCCTTTGTTGATTTTAGCTCCCTGAAGCCAACCCTGTAAGCCGTGTCGTCAGTCGCCCCTCCCTCCGTCAGAGCAACGGCAGACAATCATTTCGCGCCTTTTTTCTGTGCGGATGCCATACCAAGGCAAACATGGAGGCCGCTCAGCTCACTTTGGCAATTAGGAGCACATTAAACACCACACGCATTATCCAGCAGTATATGCAGCACCAGAACCTGGCAAAGCGATACCGGGCGAGGAGGCGACGTCAGGGCGGTCACGTGAGTGATCAGGACATGTACACAGATTTCTGTGAAAGCATAGGCCCTGCCAATGCATGCATCATGGTGCTAATGGGGCAGGTTCATGCTGTGGAACGCTGATTCTGGACTCGGGAAACAAGCACAGACTGGTGGGACCGCATAGTGTTGCAGGTCTGGGACTATTCCCTGTGGCTGCGAAACTTTCGCATGCGTAAGGGCACTTTTATGGAACTTTGTGACTTGCTTTCCCCTGCCCTGAGGCGCATGAATACCAAGATGAGAGCAGCCCTCACAGTTGACAAGTGAGTGGCGATAGCCCTGTGGAAGCTTGCAACGCCAGACAGCTACCGGTCAGTTGGGAATCAATTTGGAGTGGGCAAATCTACTGTTGGGGCTGCTGTGATGCAAGTAGCCCACTCAATCAAAGATCTGCTGATATCAAGGGTAATGACCCTGGGTAATGTGCAGGTCATAGTGGATGGCTTTGCAGCAATGGGATTCGCTAACTGTGGTGGGGCCATAGACGGAACCCATATCCCTATTTTGGCACCGGAGCACCAAGCCACCGAGTACATAAACCACAAGGGGTACTTTTCAATAGTGCTGCAAGCTCTGGTGGATCACAAGGGACGTTTCACCAACATCAACGTGGGATGGCCGGGAAAGGTACATGACGCTTGCATCTTCAGGAACTCTGGTCTGTTTCAAAAGCTGCAGGAAGGGACTTTATTCCCAGACCAGAAAATAACTGTTGGGGATGTTGAAATGCCTATATGTATCCTTGGGGACCCAGCCTACCCCTTAATGCCATGGCTCATGAAGCTGTACACAGGCAGCCTGGACAGTAGTCAGGAGCTGTTCAACTACAGGCTGAGCAAGTGCAGAATGGTGGTAGAATGTGCATTTGGACGTTTAAAGGTGCGCTGGTGCAGTTTACTGACTCGCTTAGACCTCAGCGAAACCAATATTCCCACTGTTATTACTGCTTGCTGTGTGCTCCACAATATCTGTGAGAGTAAGGGGGAGACATTTATGGCGGGGTGGGAGGTTGAGGCAAATCGCGTGGCTGCTGGTTACGCGCAGCCAGACACCAGGGTGGTTAGAAGAGCACAGGAGGGTGCGGTACACATCAGAGAAGCTTTGAAAACCAGTTTCATGACTGGCCAGGCTACGGTGTGAAAGTTCTGTTTGTTTCTCCTTGATGAAACCCCCCGCCCCTTGGTTCACTCTACTTCCCTGTAAGCTAACCACTCTCCTCTCCTCCCTTCAATCCCCGCTTGCAGAGGCAATAAAGTCATTGTAGCTTCACATTCATGCATTCTTTATTCATTCATCACACAAATAGGGGGATGACTACCAAGGTAGCCCAGGAGGCGTGGTGGAGGAGGGAAGGAAAATGCCACACA